>NC_140775.1:75719610-77115692 GCF_044657685.1 Stegodyphus dumicola
ATTGAGAAACGTGTTAAGAAACGTTCTTTGACAAAAAGAAAGCTACGAAAATCCGTTTTTAAATTATTGCGAAAAATCCAAGAAGAAACGTTTTATCAAAGGACGTTTCTTCTTGGATTTTTCGCAATAATTTTAAAAACGGATTTTCGTAGTTCCCCCCCCCCCCTGAAAATTACTAACCTATGAATTAATTTACTTGCGCCAAAAAATATTTTCTTTTAATTTAGAGTTTAACTACTTGCGCTAAGACTAAACTTCACGGTTGCGGTGCCGTGCGCTACAATATAGCAAGTGGTAAAGTGTCTCATTTACGCCGCTCCGCATCTGCGAGTGCAATCCAGAGCTGTAACTCGAGAAATAAACAATCTCGTTGTTAGGCGACGTGTGCACCATGTTATTTTCATTTTTGCGATAAATGCTTATCGACGTGGTGTTCACGTCGCTTGCAGTTTGAGACAAAAACATCTCGACGTGCGCGGCACGTCTTTTTAGCGCAAGTGGTTAAAGAAATTTAAAGGATATTCATTTAATGAACTCTTGATAACGTGACCTTCGAACTTCGACACCGGTTTCCAGCTTTGGCGGCAGATATATCACGCATGCACAGCTGTTTCCCTCTATGATGGAACGGAGCCACGTCTGTTGCAGAGAGGTTTTCCTTCTTTACAATACATATTCTTTGATTCTAACCTCCATGGTACCGTATACTAAGATTAAACCCATTTTGTTTTATACGAGAACAGGTACTTTCTTTAGTTCATGCACTGCACATGCGATTCTCGAGAATACTGGAAACCAAAAGTTGCGCGAAACTTGCTTTGCCTTTCTAAAAGGCAATCAAATTGGAGCTGCGAAAATTGGCTCTATGCCAGCAGACACTCACGTGATAGGCAATTCGCCAAAAAAGTTATCTCTTCCAAAGTCGGCGCAAAAATCGCTTTTTTTGGCGGGATCATTGTATGAACTTCCCTGACTTTTCCAGATTTTGACAAAAATACTTAAATTCCCTGACTTTTCCCTGAATTTTTTGGTCAATTTTTGAATTCAGGGAGCGTGGCAACCCTGTGTGTAGATGACGGAAGCCAAACTGTTCGTCTGGAATGTAGGAGCTCTGTGGAATAACTTGATTAAGATGATAAAGAATAACTTTTTCCACTATTTTAAAAGTTGACTGAGAAGGCTGATTGGGCCGTAGTTCTGGGGAAACGTTGAATTTTGATGCGGTTTTGGGAAGACGACGATGATCGCATATTTCCATATATTAGGAAAGTAAGAGAATTTGATGATAGAGTTGATTATCTTAGTAAGATAAGTGATGGCATTGATAGGAAGATGTTTCAACGCTTTGGTAGAAATACCATCAACACCAGGAGCTTTTCTGGGTTTTAAGGAGCTAATATAATCGGCAACCAGCTTAGGCGTGGCAAGGAATGTAAAGTTCAAAGGACCTGGGATTTTACTATTATATTAGCTCCTTAAAACCCAGAAAAGCTCCTGGTGTTGATGGTATTAACAGTATCATTAACTTTGGAGATATGACTGGTGTGGTAGGGGGTAGTATTGGGAGTAAACGTTTCTTCTAGTATATCTGCAAAGGTGTTAACTTTATCTTCGTCTGAATAAATCATTCCGTTGGTACCATGAAGTGGTGGAATTTGCTTGAAGGGTTTCTTAAATTTCTTTGCAATGTCAAAACGAGAATTATCTTCAGTTTACAATGGAGTTGATAGCAGATATTCTGCTGAAAGTAATTGATGTTTCGAATTTAGAAATTTATGACTATAGCCAGAAATTAAAAAGTATGCTTGGAAATTATTTATCTTTCCTTGATGTCAACAAGAAGGTCTTTTGTTATTTAAGGGAAACGAAAATGTGAACAATATTCGTTTCAAAGTAATGCCGGAGAGAACGGTACTTATAACAAGCTGTGTGAAGGTCGAAATTATGAAGCATCTGTGCAATTTTCTGCAGAAAACGAGGCAAGATTTATAATTTTTTCTTATGCATGATGCTAACCAGTATTAATAATGTTTTCATTAAGAATATTAAGTGTATATCAGTTAATTGAAAACTAATCCCAAGACCTTGGATAACTTTTTCCAAACTTTTAACTGCAAGTGTAATAATAGTATATTCATAGTTCATGAATAGTTGTTCTAAATTACTGGAATAGCCGAATTCGTGAAAGATCTGTTTATCTGCAAGAACATAAATACAAAGCCAATTTTCTCTTATTAATATTAATTAGTGTCATAGAATATTTTATGCAGCTAAAATTTTATTAATTTCATCGGGATATGGGCACGTTTCAGATAACCGGCCCTTGGCAATTTTTCGGCCGCCAACTTGGATTTCAAAAATGCGCCAGGCGGCCAAAACTGTTATCCCTGTCCGAGGGAATTCGGAGAGGGAAAACAATTCTGAACTATCAAACATGCAACATGCAAAGAACAAGACAAAATTTAACTTACCCCAATTTATGCTGACATACTGACGCTCATAATATTTTTTGCTGAGCACAAGTTTATGAGATATAAATTAAATTACTTAAATTGCATTCAATGCGATTAATTTAATGTGGATGATCAAAATAAACGAAACATTAAAATTTTAATATTCTTGTTTTTTCCATTATTTAATAATTCTTAATTGATCTATATGACTATAATATATGTAATATTTGCTTTAAAAAATACTTTAAGCCTGAAATCACTCTAAGTGTTAAGATTGAAATACAGAAAGTGCAAAAAATTAGAATTTTCTGCAAATCGCATATTTGAAAACAGCATTACAATATACAGTTTCATACATTAAAACTAAAAGAAATATGTCATAAAAACAATCAAGAACTGTACCCTTATATAAATCATAAATTTATAAACTAATTTGATAAATCTAGGAAAGCTGTAAGCTTTAAAACATACAGTAAAAGTTTTTTAAAAAATTCTTTTAGTATCGTTAATAAAAGATTAAGTAAGGATGTTAAGTATTTACTTTATTCTGGTATCATCCTCCAACAATATACGGAATTAAAGTTAATTTATATTAGAATATAATTTAAATACATACAATTAAAATGTATTAAAATTAAGACTTACTTTCCCTCACGAGGCGCGCAGGAATTTTTTTCCATCACGAGGTATAGTTTGCGCAAATTTAGCGCCAAAAGGCGGGTAACGACTAATTACGGTTGCAGTGAACAATGAATTCAGATCGTTAAGTTAATAATTTTGGGCAACATTTATTTTTTAGTTTGCATAATTTTTCTGATATTCAGACGCTTTTTGTTTACTCACAATCTACCTTTGTATTCATTCTAGAAACAAATATTTAAGGTCTTATCTGTACAGTTCATAATTAATAATACTGCTGTTTAATTTGATTAAAATAAAATAAATAAAAGTATTTCAAACAGAATGATACAGATTATTTCGCTCCAAACAGTTATACTAATTAACCCTTTGCCATCGGGAACGTATTTGTGGTTCTACTTATGTGAAGTGCCTCAATAACATTATATTATAAAGCTGGGCACTTCGCGTAATGCGCAGTAATTGCGACAATACTTTAAGTAGATACCTTTCGCAGTTGAGAATTTAGCGCCGATCAGTTGTTAATCAACTATGATGTTTGTCTGTCGGCCTATTTGTAATTCCAAATTACAATTTTGGAATTAAAAATTTTAATTTTGAAACTTTAAAATCTTTTTTAAGTGCCATTCTAGCTAATAAGCTTTTTTAACCATTCTAGCTCCGGTTTACTTATCAATATTATATCTTTCTCCTATTTATCACAGTATAAATGGAGTCTTGGCCCAATTAAATAAATCTAAGATGATCAATTAAGAAATCTTATAGACATATATAATAGTAAGGTTGTAGCGTTCAGGTGGGTTAACTTCTGTCTATATATTGGAGTATCAGGAAACTGTAGTTTCCTGATAAGGGTTTGACCCCTTCTTCTGTGTACAGAAGAAGGGTTCAAACCCTTTATTAACTCTTTAAAATTTACAATGCGTGAGCGTCAACTCGACGCTAACAAACTTCACCTCTACTTGGGTGGTAACTGAAAGTCAGGTAATTGAAATTAAAAGTTGAAATGTTTAACAAGTGATAAACTAGCCTACCGGACTCAGCGAGGTCCCGAACTTCAACTCCTTCCAAGCTAGCGGCAGAAAAGCAATGCAATTAAGCCACTTGAACCAGCAGTAAGCAAACGTACCTACGACAGAGACGGCAGCTAAAGCCCAATTCTCTCTCTTTATCCTACCAAAACTCGGCTTTTAACTACTTCCTTCAACATAGAAAATTTGCATGCGTTCACGCCCGCATTTACAAAATTTAACTATTCTGGCACTGACAATTAGGGGAATGAAGGCTTATATGAAATTTTTAAATAAAACTTTAAATTATGAGTTAAAATAAATATAAATCCCTACAAGGTTTTAAAAGTGATGTTTAAAATTTCAGTGATGTTTAAAATTTCATTTAATACACATTGGTCTCAAGTGTCTATGAGAACTTCGACACCGGTTCACCATGCCCCAATCCAACACTTCACAAAAGTTTCCCTAAATACTCGCCTGTATGATGAAATGGGCTGGAGTCCCTTGGGGGTGGAATCGCAAACAGTGGAGTCATGGGATCATCGTTCAAAAGTCATGCAAAATCTCGCCTGCAAAAATCTTATTCTTCGGAGTACCTAATTTGCATAGTAGTAGGAATAGACTCATTAAGCAGTTTCTTCCGAGTACCTAGTTTGGGTAGTAGTAAGACTCATTAGACAGTCATCAAATTACATATTAAATGATGAAGCGGTGTTAAGTAGTATGTGACTGAGTAGCAGTGCTTTCTTCTGGACCCATAGTTTGCGCTGGGATCGCGAAGACCTTTTTACAAGAAAAGGACTCTATAAATACATCTTCAAAATTCTAGATCACAAGTGTTCTGGAAAAAGAATCAAGACTGTTTGATAACTATTCCATCATAAAGGTACTTGCACCCATGTGCAGATCGGCGGCTGCTTGAAAAGGCATTGTTAGGAATGCCCCTGCCTGAAGATATACGTCCCTGATGAGTATCATTTTCTAACTTCAGAAAAGCGTTCTTCATAAACACAGATCGTATTTTATTCTCGAGTGCATCCTTATGTAAGTTCAATTTTTGTTTTCATTAATTAATTAAGCAGGGAATGAAATAAATTTCCGATACCGTTAAGCAAATTCACTCCACTGGATTTGTATAAATATACTCTTTGCAGAAATGTGTGACGGGCGCTTTTGTAGAATATCTTATTTTTCATAAAGGTGCCGAAATTTAATTTCATCCCCTGCGTCGTCAATGTATAATGCAAATGAAAACGACATTTGCAAATGTGCTTTTCATTTGCATAAATACCCCTGCCGTAAGTGTTCATATCCTTTTGGAGGTTGGATTTTTTTAAAATTAGAGACTGATTTTTGTAAGGAACACACGTCTTTTGCCAAGGTACCCTTTTGAAGTATTTTATTTTTTCGAACATCGATCGATCTTTATAAAGGTGTGTTTACCTTTATATCTGGGTACCATTATGAAGATGCTCATAAGGAGCCACTGCAAAAAATACCATACATTGCAATAACTGGACACATTGCAGATGAAATTAAGAAAAGGCGGGCTGCATAATATACACTGATTCCAGATACTCCTTTTAGACCCACAACTACATTTTAATCTTGACATTAGCTATATACAACTTCCATAACATGCGGTCCATCTTCCTACCTGCCAAGTGTTAGGGTTGATATTCACCATTTGGCATTCTACACTCTTAACCTGAAAGGTTCATGTTCATTCACACAGTTGTAAATGCAAAAACATTAATATTTGATGATACACATATGATTGTATATACGTGTATCATAATATTAATGGTACATAATTCTTACGGTGGCTCGTTTTTTACCTTTCCCCGTATATTCTTACGGTGGCTCGTTCTTTACCGTCAACTATTCATTACATGAAGTCAATTTCTGGCAACTAAAGAGCTCTTGACAAAGAATCTCTAATCCTTAGAGATTCTTCGTTAAGAGCTCGTAAAGCGCTACATATTTTGAAGTTTTAATGAGAACGCTCTCCAGGTGCCTATGCAGATTTATCTGTTTTCCATTTTTGGCCTTGTTGCCCTATATAAATACGATTTATTTCTTGACGTTTCTTAAAGCTTAATCATAGATTTTTAAGTTAGCTTGTATATACAACAGAAAGATGAATTGTACTTTGTCGATGCATGTGACAGATGATCCCCTTAAGATGGGGAGCTTAGCAAAGTTATTCGTATGTCGTAATGGAAATTAAAAAAAAATATTATACAGTCAAAAGTCTTTAATCCGGACTTGTAGGGACTTCGGCGATTCCGGATTATCGGTTTTTCCGGATTATAGATCATCAGTTTAAATCTGGTAAGATGGCATGCAGAAATTATAAAATTAAAAATATGAAACCGTAATTTATGAAATAAAGAGCAATTATGATCTAAAGGGTATCAAAATTTACAAAAAAAGCTTAATTTTTATTTGTTTACTTTATTAAACATTTCTTTCAACGCGCACATGCCTAAAGCATACATTACGCATAGTCGAAATTAGAAAATTGCAACCAGAAAACTATTTGATGTATATTCGTGATATTTATAATGACGAGGAATTTGATTTAAATCATATCAAAGACGGAGTACATCGAGATGAAATACTACATTTAGTAAGGAATTATAAGCCGAATAAAATAAAAACATCTGCCTTGAAGATAAGGATAGTGCTGACAGATCACCTTCCAGTTCATTGCGCCGCCGCGACGTTTCCGCCCCCCGTGAGCAGCGTGAAATTGATAAACAGATTCGGAATGGTTAGAGAAACAAAGGATATGCATTTATACATTTTTTGCAGCAATTCCACTTTTTGTTTGATGGACATTGAAGCATGCTTTCGCTTTGTAGATCCTTTGGCAGCTCCAGAATCGGAAATTCTTTTTGACATAATCGAAAGTTCAAGCTTACTTTTATAAAATTGCTCTAACAGTCTGCAAAAAATAATAAGCCGGATCCAATTAGAAGATTAAGGAACAACGCAATCTGCAACATTAACTGAAATAGATAATTAGATAATTTTAGCTTAGCTTATACCGTCCGTTATACATTAAACGCGCATGCGTAAACGTATTATGCGTAAACGTATATGCGCATGAGTAAATATATTATGCGCTTACGCATGCGTCGAAAGTTTGTAGCTTTGAGGTCCGGATTATAGATCATTCCGGATTAAAGACTTTTGAATGTATCATAAAACTATGGAACATGACTCCATATTAATTTAATTTACTGAAAAACAAGTCTAGAAAAAATTAATCATTATTAATAGGAAGAGTTGTAAGGTATTTCTTTCTCTTTAAGGCGGTCCTTAGTGGTATAATCGGAAGCACACACCACTAGCAATCAGAGAACCGGGGTTCGAAACTCGGCGAGGACAATACATATTTTTCCTGCCTGTTGGCTCCCGAACTAAAATGTGGTAGACTGTAATTTGTCAATATCAGGATTTAGCAAATGCGTCTCCACCTTCCCAGTCGCCCTTGAAGTGGGAGAGAATGTAAGGAACTTTTTCCTTTATTGCCGAGCGCCTTCGTGGTGTAATTGGAAATAAATCCTGCTAGCAGTTGGAAATTAGGCTAGTGTGTTGCACCTTTTTCATATCCTGCCTAGGCAAAGGTGTAGAGGGGGGCAGAACAGACAGGCCACTGATTAAGGGGTTGCCTCCGAAGAACCTTAATTTTTTAAGCATATGTTAAAAAGGACGAAGCTAAAAAGTTGTCTGTATTGCGAGAATCAGTTCCTAACTTGCATTTGCAGCTTAAGATTTTTTTACAGCGTATGTTTCAGTTGCTCCTTGCTAGAGAAGTTTAACGAAGTTGAAGTTGATTAAAAGCTATCTTCCATCAACTATGTGCTAAGATTTAATGGTTTGGCAGTCCTTTGCATTGAAAATAAATACAGTAGCTAAAAACATTAATGAATTTTTGACGAAGCTATAAACAAATTTTCAGAAGTCAAAACTCATTAAAAACAGTTATAGTTTTTTTATTTATTTATTTTTTTATTATTATTATTCACAGAAAATTTAACATTTTTTAAATCATAAAAATGGCTGATTAATAAGACTTTGACTTTTTTTTAATATAAATTTATCTGCTTAATGTAAATTATTTTTTCTTTAATCTTAAGACTTTTGTTTTCCAAATCAATTAAAATATTTAATTTTATTTAAATAAATGTTAATTATATATTTGTGTTGACATTTTATATGGTGATTATTATAATAAGGGGGGGGGGGCTAGTGAAATTTCCATCCTGAGCCTCAATAACTAGGTCTGCTACTGCAGATAGGATTTTGCATGTTTGGCATATTTCTTGCTTTGACAAACCTAATGATTTTAGAAAATTGCATTTTATGTTTGTACAGCTCTTCCATCCTTAGAACGGTCAATTTACTAAGCATAAAAACCTATCTCAAACATTCTGTGCATGTGTATTTTTATATGTTATGTAATCTAATAGGAAATATTTAATAATGGAAATTTCCCTCATTCAGAGTCAGTTTAGAATTGACAAAAGACAATAGGAAAGTTATAAATAATGTACATAAAGAAAAATGTGTAATATATTCTAAAAAATTGAGAAGGAAATTGCAGATATGTGAATGTTGCAATAAATATCGATAAACAAAACAACAGTAAACTCAAATTTATGCTTATTTAAAAATCGAATGATAGAGTTAAAAAAAAAAATATATTATCTCTGAAGAGTAAGATTACTTATACTACATTAAAAGGCACCATTAGCTTTATTTATGGCTTTTCACTCATAAAAAAATTAGAATTTTATTATCGGGTAAAGAAGCTAATGGGATAAATGAAGCTAACAGAATTATATATATGTTGTCCTCTATTGAAGACATATGTGTTATTTCGTTCCATTGACTAATCTTAATTTTCATGTAGTTCTTATATATAAATTTTAAATTAAGAGTGTATCTGTGTCCCTTTTTTTTTCCAGGGCAGGGAGGCATCGTTTATAAAATTATAAGTATGCAATATTTACTATTGAATAGGAAATGAGAGCTGTATGAAAAACTACCACAAAAGGGAAATTAAATTTTTTGACAGAATGAAATATAAAATACTTATCAACAATTAAAGTTCTTGTTAATAAAATTTAGCTGAATTTTAAATATATATATTAAATTTAATAAATAAAAATTGAAGCTAACACAATTAAAATAATAAATTAAAAATTTTATTTACATGCATACAATTTTATATTAAATACACAGATAATTTTCCTACCATTACAAAAAATAAACAGATGATTATTCTTTCTCATACACTCACAGACAAGAATAAAGAATTATTTTATTATAGTTTTGAAATAATAGCAGTTCCCCCCTTCCTTTTAAATTCAACAACTTTTAAAATTACAGTGATTTTTATTAAAACATAATAAATATAGTTTGATTAAATATTCCTTTCACAAATTAGTTCCATGTCTCTACTATGAAATAAAGGATCTTTCTCAAAAATTCTTTTTTATATATAGACATATAATTATAAATGTATCAGTTCACTTCTTCTATAATTATATTTTGTGAAAATATTCTTAAACTATTGAAGAGAAAGAAATTTCCTTCATTTTAAAATGGTTATGAGATGGATTTGAATGTAATGATGACAAAGAAGACATTTCTTAATACTAAAAAGAGAAAAAAAAAATCTAAAAGAGCTTAAACATAGACACCTTGAAAAAAAATTATAAATATTAATAAAAATAAAATTTTCACAACACATCATTTTAGCACAAAAAAATCTATCATTAAACTTTGCATACAGCCACTTTACCGAGATCTTCATTTCAGTATAAAATACATAAATTTCATCTTTCATTTCCTATTTATCTGTTTTGGTATTTTCTAATTTAAGAAATTTTGTCTCAAATCACATTTCATCATGAATCATGATGCCTTAATTCTAGATTCAATGGCAATTACTTTCACAGAGCATATATAAATTGAACTATATGCTATCAATTTCGTATGAAGGCTTTCCATATGAAAATGAAGTAATAACACATAAGCTAGAATTTTAATAGTGACAGCACTCTGAGACATTACAGTTGGCTTACTGTAGGAACTATCCAGCAATGCAATCATTACCATACTGTTACATCCAATGGTGCAATACTTTTGCTTATCATCTGATAAGCTTGCTTTAAAATGATTTCATTGAAGGACACTATAGGTCAGTGTATTGCCATCTAGCAACTGAAAAATTGGTATGCTGTTTTCGTGGCTTAATTGTCTGATTTATCAAGATTTAGGTATTAAGTTTTTATTTTGACTGATGTTTCTTTATAGAATGCTGTTTGGTTTGCTTGGTTCAGCCATTTGCCCTGGAGTTGTTGACCTTGAGTGATTACAGCTTAATGACACTAGAATGACGCTGACAACAAGATGAATAATTTTGATGCATAACTTATACAGCCACTTTACCGAGATCTTAGCTCCTCCATATATACTAGTCTGCTGTTTCTGCTCACTAAATCAGCTGGAAGAGTTAAAAATTATAAACATGAAACAATTTGCATAATAATTTCAAAATAGAATTGTAATAAATTAATTTATATTTTTAGTTCATTTATTTATTGAACAAAATAAATGTTAAAGTTATTAAAATGCAGCTCTAAATTAAAATATTAATAACACTTGTAGTATAGTATAAAAACACTGATGCTACAAATGCTAAATTAACCGATTACTGGGACTTTAAAGTGACTTATAATGCTAGGTTAGCTTTTTGAATGCATAAATTCATATCATACATAGAGAAAATTATGAAAACGTCCATGTAGCTAGTCTATTTGGCATGATACAGAAGCAATAAACATGTTTAATGATAAAACTGAAATGAATAAAAATATTAATGAGGTTAAATTTATAGTTTTGTTGTTCTTTTGCATTTCAGTTAATATTTCTATCGTAAAAACTGTCCGGCTTAACACTGTCCACTTTCTCTTTGACAAAAATGAACATTATTCTCAATAATGACAATTTGAACATTTAATTGTGAATTATAATAAATTTGCTAGCTGCTGTTCTATTCATTCACAATAATAATGGCTTGAGTAAATTTCTGCGTTTATTTTATTTATGACCTCTCAAAATTTTTTTTTACTATGCTTTATCCTATAGTTCCAATTTGAGGTAAAATTAGTGATGAGTCGGTACTACCGAACCTAGTATTTTGTAACGGGTACTGAAAATCGGTACATCCAAGTACCCGTTACTTCAGTACCGAAAGCGGTACTTTTCGGTATTCGTTACTTCTGTACCGAAACGGGTACTTTTCGGTATTCGTTATTCTGTTCCGAAACGGGTACTTTTCGGTATTCGTTACTTCTGTACCGAAACGGGTGCTTTTCGGTACTAGCTACTTTGTAACGAAAATATGCGTCTCTTCTCAGTATTTCGGTATTCGTTACTGGAGGATCGATGAGGGTTCAGCTCACTTCGGTTTTGGTACGAGGACAGTAGTATTTGGTTGTATTTGCTAAATGGTGATATGCGCTCCTTGTGTCCATGAATGACCTTGAAATAGGGCATGCAATGGGAAACGTGAAAGGGGGCAACTTCCGTTCCGTTCGTCACGGAGACTAGAGTTTGAGGTAGTATAATTAATTGACTTTGTGTGCGCGGGAGGACGAGTGTGAAATAGTGGAAATTTTTCGAAAGGCCGTTCGTTGTGTGTGTATGTGGGGGGGGGGAATAGTAGCAGTTGGAGTCACTGTCGCCGGCATTGCTCGCTTGTGATTGGAGTCGGTATAGTCAGGAGGGAAAGGGAGGGGAGCGCTAGATGATTTGCAATCCGAATTGTGCATGTTTTAATTTTTCATCGTTTGTAGGAGAAAAACTGCGTGGATCTGAAATGATTGATTTGGTAAGTTGCTGTTGTTGGATTGGTGAATGGAATCAACTACCAACTAGATTACTTCCATTTCCTCAACATATTTTTAGCATAAATCATGAAAAATATTTTTCGTTTGCTTGCTTAAGAGGGCAAAGTAAATCATATGATCCTTTTTAAATAAATATGTTCCTTTTTTTATCCCGCTGTACCTACTTCAGAAAATGTCACAGCATCTAGTGGATCACTAAGCCAATCAACATAAAATACAGACGCAATTTTAAACTTTTCTAATGAAAGAACAAAGATAACTGACCCACTTATGATAATTTTCCCTCTTCTAAAAACAGATTTTCATCTCGCCAAAAACTAAACCCAGGTCACGTGTCTAACGCAGGATTGGACGACGCTCCTCCGATAGGAACAGAGGTGAACTTTGACCTGGCAGACCGAATCTTCTTCTTTTTTTTTTAACTCCCTCTGGAGCTTATTTGAGGGGGGGGGAAACTATCGAATGGAACACCGGAAATTATCCGGACATGTTTATGTAAACATACATGTCCCTCCCTTTTTTGCATTTTTTTGCTCTTTCATGCCTGATTAATAGAATCATTACCCGATATTATCCTTACCCTTTTCACAGCGTAGTGCTGATTTTAGACTTTGCAGCTGGAGTGAACAGCGGAAGTCGTTAATAGAATTTTTTTATGCTTATCTGACGATGCTGATGACCATCTCCCAACTTCGTCACTTTTCCCATAAGATTCATTCTTGTCTCGTACTGGTGAGTATCGGTTCGTTATAGAATTGCTTAGTCTCTATCAGTTTCTTACGCCTCAGGAAAAAAAATTGAATTACAAAATGTCTAGTAAGAAAAGGAAATTCAGCTTGGTTTGGCAGCACTTTTCCTATACTAATGAAGACGAAAAAGTTATGTGTGACATTTGTAAAGACCTTTTATCCATCAAAGGTGGTTCAACAGGAAATTTAAAAAAAACATTTACAAAGGAAGCATCCTTGTGTAAATCTGCACGAGAAACGCGCTTTGCCGAATCAAGATATTGATGTTGATGCCGCTCCAGCCCGTTCTGTCGTCACTAGCCCTGCAGATGGTGGGAAACCATGCACATCCCAGCAGACTACACAACTTACGGTAGACAACAGTGCTTGTGATATTGTTGGTGTGTTTTCACAAAAATCCCAGTCCAGCATAATGCAGTTTGTCCAGAGAAATACGATGGATGTACATAAAAAAAGTAATCGATCTCGTACTGATCAAAATGGTATATAAGGATTTACAACCAATAAGTATCGTAGAAGATGAGGGATTCCGAGAATACTCAAAGGCTT
Source organism: Stegodyphus dumicola (assembly GCF_044657685.1). Classification (NCBI taxonomy): domain Eukaryota; kingdom Metazoa; phylum Arthropoda; class Arachnida; order Araneae; family Eresidae; genus Stegodyphus; species Stegodyphus dumicola. Next base: position 75,732,945 of record NC_140775.1, read on the forward strand.
TGAATCCAACCTATTCTTTACCTTCACGGAAAAAGGTTTCTAAATCCTTGCTTTCTGCTGCTTACGAAGAAAAAAAGAATAGTTTAAAAAACGTTCTTAGTGCTGTACAAAATATCTGTTTGACTGTAGATTGTTAGAGCAACCAAAAGGCTGAAAGTTTCATGGCCGTGACAGGTCATTGTATTGACGAACACATGCAAAGGAAAACGGTACTGATTGACTGCTCAATTTTTGATGAACGTCATTCAGCCAAAAATATTGCAGAAAATATCATACACATTTGCCAACCATATTTTTCGATGGAAAAAGTGTCTTTAATAGTGACTGACAATGCCAAAAATATGATTAACGCTGTCGACAGCGAACTAAGTTAAGACATTTAGGATGCATTGCACACTCTCTCAGTTTGGCTGTCACAAATTCTCTAAACGAGGTTAACGACCTTCTAACGAAAATTAGGGATATTGTGATAGTTTACAGGAGAAGTAATATCGCTGCAAAAAATTTGCGAAAATATCTGTGCTCTAGCGAGGAGAGAAAAGACTTAAAAGTCATCTTAGATGTGAAGACTCGTTGGAACAGCACGTTTTATATGGTAAAACGTTTCCTCGAACTGAAAGACGCTATTCGTTCTACAATGGGTTTGATGAACGACCCTCCAGAGGCTCTTGATGTGCCAGAATGGGAAAGTGTCCAACATCTTTGTGACGTTTTGAAACCTTTGAAAAGGTGATTTGCGAGTTGAGTTCGGAAAAATACTTGTCAGCATCTATGGCGCATCCAACAGTAGAAAGTACATTTTCGCCCTCAGTCCTATAAACTCCAGTATTGGTTTGGAATTCATTTCATCTTTGAAGCATCCAATTTTCTTTTTATTATTGATATTGTATAAAGCATGAGTCTTCGGATAATCTGACATATCGTACAGATGCATATGAAAGCTCATATCTCGATATACATCTTCTGTTAAAATTTCGTACGTGAGAGAGTCTGTGTCAGTAAAAAGTAGCTTGGCTCTTTCTCCATATTGTTTTTTGATATGATTGTAATGAAAATTGTACATATGATATTTACTAAGTTCTAGTATGACAAATACTACATAAATGGGCCTGTTTAAATTAACACAGTTTTTCAACCTTTGTACTCCAACCAAATCGTTATCAAAAATTCTGAAATTATGAAAGGTTGGTGCAGCTACTAATTTTTTCGCTCTTTTTTCAGTATTGACTAATTGAACATCAACATGTTTCCTCACGTTTTCCATAGTTTTACCGTACATACTATTGTTCATTAGTTTAAAAAAAAACTTTCTCATATCCTGTCTGTGCATTTTTACGTTGATCTGTATTAAACTGTATATAAGGTTGTAACCAAGCTTTTTGTTTAAATATTATAATTTTGTGAACATGCATTAATTTCTTACCTAAAGAGAGATATAACTGTAAATTTTTATGATAGATGACATAATTAAATTTAGGATTTAAATTAGGAACTAATTTAGTATTCGAGATAAATTTATTATTTTTCAGTATACTGATTGCATAAGGTGAAAGATGATTAGCTATTATTTTCATTTTTTCTGGAGCTAAGGGATAATCGTTATGGGCATTATGAAGTTCTTTGGGGTATTCGAGGTCTACTTCCAAGATGTATCCATCCAAACTGTCTTCTGATAAAGTCAAAATCTTTTCTATGACATTCTTATCAGGTTCAACCCACTCAAAACTTCCATAGGGTAAGGGTTGACTCATAGCCCACCCGTAGAGATTGTTTGCATCAAGGTATAAGATATATTTACTTTCTTTAGTTGAATCAAAATTTTTCAGATATTTATTATTTGCTACAGACTTACGCTGGGTAATCATGGACACACCTCCACGAATGCACTGCTCTATAAATAAATGCATTTTAACATCTGTTAATAATTCCAAAGCTTGATCAGTCATTTTTAAGCAGGCTTGCCAAGCTAATCCAGGTGCAGTCATCAAATGCGCACAATCTAAACTATAGTAAGTTTTACAAAGCTGTCTAAAATTTTCAAAAACATCTGCTAATTGTAAAACATCACTTTTTACGTATAAATCATGATATTCACCTAAATTTTGAATATGAAGAGCTTGCCAAACAGTTTGCGCATGAATGTAATCATCCGAAGATATACTTTCACCAGTTAAAGTACTTCGAAATGTATGGATGGTAACTGAGTATCTTTAAATTTAGCAAAAGAGTTGATATATTCATATGGATATATTCCCTTCCGTTATAATAATTTTATGTTTTGATCATTGGGAAAATTTTCTTTTAAAATCTTAAATTTTTCTTCAGGTAAGTTAGATACAAGTTTTTCCAAAGATGCGTTCACAAACTGTAAACTATCAATAAAAATTAAAGATATTCTTAGATTATTCCATTTTCTTTTAATACTGAAAGAAATATATTTTTCCATATTATTAGGTATAACGTGAAACTCCCTGTTTTGAATTTTACCAATGCCTTGCATGATTAAATGTGCATCATAGTGTTTTAAATCGTGAAATACGACAGGAATTTTCTTTTGAAGTTTGTAGGGTTTATATTTATTTTAACTAACATTTATTTTAAGTTTATACTACCTTTCCTGTCAAGCCTTACTTTCCCCTGGAACTGCCAATGCCAGAGTATGTAAATTTTAGTAGAACGCGCAAGGATTCAAATTATCAGCGGAAGTATTCTGAGTTAAATACAAAGGAAACGAGTTCAAGGTGTGCTGTTCTTACTTCACGAGCGCGGAGGTAGTTAGCCAGAAATTGAAGAACCCCGCGTTTTGGCCTGTGTGCTTGCCTGGAAGTATTGTTAATCGTTCAACGTGATCTTCAAGTTTGCTGAATTAGCAGCGGTATTGAAAACGCGGTGAAGTTAGTTAATTTTAGAGAGCCTCGTAGTTAAAGTCTTGTCTTTAGTTTCTTTTCAGGTTATTATTTTTATTTGACCGCCGAGTTGGCGCAGTTTGTGAGCGTCAAGAGCACGCACTTGTAATTTATTACGTTGAATAAAAAGGGACATAAACCCTTAACAAGACTCTGTCTTTTGTCCAGTTTTCACAGTCATCTCTTGGTTGCGTGCAAGTTGGAGGCGCGCAACGCTACATTGGCGCCCGAACACTTATCGAACTGAAATGGCCGAAAATTGGATGGAAGCCGCTGGACAACACCAAGAAATGACAAGCCAATTGGAAGGATTTGGATACCTGGTCCAGACTTTGAGAGCGTCAATCAAGCCAAACGTCCATTTCGACGGAAAAAATTCGGTGGCGGTATTTCTAGAAGGTCTAGAAAACCATTTTCAGCTCTACCCTGTTCCTGAAAGACAAAACGTTGCCATCGCCACATCCGCACTAAGAGGACAGGCCGCACTATGGTGGAAAAATATAGGCAAATTTTTATTAGGGGAATTTGGAAGCCAGACATATACATTTGAAAATTTCAAAAAATCGTTAGTAAAGGCCTTCCCCATAGTGAAAGATCGAGCAAGGCTGGAAGCCGAACTATATAGTTTCTATCAACGGGATATAGAAGAATTGACGGACTTTATTCTACGAAAAATTAAGCTGACGGATATGCTGTATGGGAAGAAACCCGATGCGGAAATTATTGAAATAATCTTACCAAGATTGTTACCCGCTGTTCAAGACTACTTCGAAATTAGAAACCCAAGCACATTGCAGGAGCTCTTCGAATTGGCGGTGAAGTTTCAAAATCGCAGAATAGCGGAAAAAGCTAGAGTACTAGCTAGGCAACGTAATCTCAAAGTACCCGAAGGAAATCTTCAAATGAGGAAACCAGAAATGGAAATCGCTCTTATGGGGGAAAGAGCTATCAAGCTAACTCATCGAAACTCGAAGGTCAAGGCCCAAAAAGAAAATTCGAAGATAAACATCCGCGTACCCAGAAGGCAAAACTTGAAAGGAAAGCTTTAAACGAGTAGAGGGGCCTGTGAAAGGGAGGGTCCAGACCCCGGAAGTTTTAAAAAAACCCTCAAAAAGACATTTAAATACGGTCATCGTAAAAAACTCACATCTACCAATTATACAAGTCCTGGTTGGCGATGTACCAGTAGAAGCCCTCATCGATACAGGAGCAGAAGGAAATTTTATGAGCGAAAATTTCTTCAAAAAGAATTTTTATAGGATACGATTATTTAAAACCAAAAATACGGAAATTATAGCGGCGCAAGGAAAAACATGTCACTGCATCGGGAAATTATCATTAAACATACAGGTAAAAGAGGAAAGCCTCAAAGTATTAATTTTTGTAGTGAAAAATCTGCAAAACCCTCTTATTTTAGGTATGGAGTTTTTAAGGGCCGCGAGGGCCAAATTGAATTTTCAAGACAGTTCCGTGGTACTGGAGATGGACCAGAGGGTGGTGGAACCTGTGGAGACACCGCAAGTGGACCTTAGCCATCTGAATGACCATGAAAGGCAAGCCATCTAGCAAGTGGTGAGTAATTTTGCTAACTTGTTTTCAGAAAAACCGGGAAATTGTCAGATAGTTACGCATAAGATACAAGTAACTGCCGAAAAACCTTGTAGGACTAAACCTTATCGGTACGACAAACAAAAAGACGTAATCATCGAAGAACATATTCAGGAGATGTTAAAGAATAAAATAATAACGCCCATAAATAGTGAGTACGCGAGTCCAGTCGTACTATGTAGGAAAAAGAACGAGTTTCCTCCTTCGGATAAAAGGGCTTGGAGGTTTGCTATCGATTACAGAAAACTAAATAGTATTACTAAATTTCCAGTTTACCCTTTGCCGGTTATAGAGGAAATCATTAGACAGATCAAATCGACAAGATACATGTCTACTTTGGACTTAACGTCTGGCTACTATCAAACAGCTATGAGACCCGAAGACGTACATAAAACCGCGTTTATAACAAAATCGGGCACTTATGCATTTTTACGCATGCCCTTTGGGTTGTGTGGGGCCGCATCAACATTCCAGAGAGCTATGGACATTATTCTAAAGCCTGTCCTAGGAAAATCAACTTTAATTTATCTAGATGATATAATTATAACGAGTAGTACGTTGGAACAACACATTAATCATCTAGAACAAGTTTTTAAATTATTAAAAGAGGCCGGTCTTAAAATTAACGCCTCAAAATGCAAGTTCGCAACTAAAGAACTTAAATATCTCGGTTATAAAATTTCGCAAAAGGGTATAGAAACGCAAAATTCAAAAATAAAAGGCATCAAGAATTTTCCACCGCCCAACACCGCCAAGAAACTTTCTTCTTTCCTGGGGTTATGTTCTTACTATAGGTCTTTCATAAAAGATTTCGCTAATATTGTTGAACCACTCTTAGTAATCAAAAGAAAGAAAGGTAAATTTACGTGGACAGCGGGAGCAAACACAGCTTTTGAAAGATTAAAAGAAGCGCTCATCAATGCCCCTGTTTTAAAATTCCCGGAGGGGGACGAAAACCTGGAAATTGCAGCAGATGCGTCAGACTATGCGGTGGGTGCGGTTCTTATGCAAAATAGCCATCCTCCGGCATTTTTTAGTAAAACATTGAATCAGACACAAAGGAATTATACAGCTACAGAAAGAGAAACATTAGCCGTATTAATGGCTGTACACAAATTTCGAGTTTATTTCGGCAAAGCGCCAGTAACATTCTTTTCGGATCATGCGGCTGTTGGTAGACTTTACTCGGGGAAAAACCTAACGCCCAGGTTAATAAGATGGGCTTTAAAACTCCAAGAATATAATATCAGAATAAAATATAAACCGGGTAAGGAAAACAATGTAGCTGACGCACTTTCTCGTATAAAACTGGACGATGAAGGAAATGAACTTAAATGCGCTGTGTTGACTTCAAAAATTTTAGATTCTAGAGATACGATTATTACTGAACTGAAAGCTGATCCTGAATTTGGAAATATCTATGCATATTTGAAAGACCCCGAAAGCTTTGAGCACACAGATATCGATGCGATAAGAAATAGAGCAGAAAACTATGAAATAATAGATAATTTATTATTTTGTACGAAAACAACAAACGAAAATCTTGAGTACAAACCAGTCATCCCAGCCTCGCTTCGATTTTGCATTTTGAAGGAATTACACGACGCGAAAACAGCGGGTCATTTAGGGGTCAGAAAGACTTTAAAAAGGGTACGCGAGGCGGTATATTTCCCGCAATTATACAAAATAATAACGGCGTATGTCAGGTCCTGCAATCAATGTCAGTTAACAAATGATATTAATTACAGCCCGGCCGGGTACTTAAATAGCATTCGCGCTACATTTCCGAATGAAATTTTAGGCATAGATCTTCTTGGTCCTTTTACCCAGAGCGAGTTAAATAAAAATTGTTTTCTTTTAGTAATAGTAGATCATTTTTCAAAATGAACAGAAATTGTTCCACTTAAACGCGCGTCAGCCAAAACAGTCGCAGATGCATTCTTACACAGATACATTTTAAAATACGGTGCACCGATAAAAGTCATTAGCGATAACGGAAAACAATTCATTAGTCAAATATTTGAAAACATATGCAATGGACTTGGCATACGCCATATCAAAATGGTTCCGTATAGACCACAGGCAAACATAGCAGAAAGAGTGAATAAAAACATAGTAAAAATAATTCGCAGTTACGTGAGCACACATCACAAGCGCTGGGATGGCTACATAAATAAATTAGCTTATGCTTTAAGAACGGCAAATCACGATACTACGGGAAAAACTCCAGCAGAATTATTTTTAGGCAGAAAGTTAATTACGCCTTTAGATAAATTATTCTTTGTGCAACAAAGAGAGCAAGAGTTTAAACAGAAAGATGTGCAAAAACTGATTGATCAGGCGCTTAAAAGCTCGGATACGGCAAGAAATAAGCAAAAAGTGTATTACGATAGAAAACGCCGTGAAGCAGATTTTAAAGTTGGGGATAAAGTATTGATGCGGAAATTTTCTTTATCAAGTGCCCCAGACAATTTTACGGCAAAGCTAGCTCCAAAATTTGAAGGCCCCTATGTAATTCAGGAAATCAAAGGTGTCGTATTATATCTTAAGAACGAGAGAGGGGAGGTCTGTAAAGCAAGTCCCGACCAGGTGAAAAAATACTATAATCCAAATGATTTTGAAATCCTTAAAAGTTTCTTGCAGGACTCAAGTCTAAACGAAGTAGAAGGTCCAGAGATAACAACAACTATTCCACCACTCAAGAAGCAGAGAACTGAAGAGAGACCTAGCCCTTCTACAACCCGGACGACGGTACCAAAAAGGAAAAAGAAAAACTTTCAAACTCCAGCATTTAAGAAAAACAAGAATACAGATGCACCGCGTAAAGAAACCGTGGTAAAGAGCAAAACACCACCTACAACGGATCGCAGGAGAAATTATACATCAAGGAGAACGCGCCCAGGGCCAGAGAGTCAGGTGCCAGCAAGGCCGCCGTTCCGGAAACTGAAACGGCAACAGGAGGAACAAAAATACCAGGAACAGAAGAAATTCAAGAAGGACTCCAGGCCGGAGGACGTCAAGACCAGCCGTCCCATGGAAAAACGGAAACGACAACAGCCCGACGATTACTCCGCCAAGAGGCCAGCATTCAGAGGACGCAAAAGAAAAACTAATGTGGACGACACTCGGAGGTCAGTAAGGAGAAGATTGACGTCCATGAAACCTATAACTTGGGAACAATATTGCCAGAAAAGAATGACGGAGTTTCAAGCATCGAAAACTCAAAGATAAGTTAAAAATCTTCTATAAAATTTTTTCTCTTTTGTTCCAAAATGTTATGCATAAGTACGAAGTTCTATGTTTTGACGAAAGTCAATATGTCTCGGTTGAGATTTAGTTTTGTTTTACTTTATTTAGCTAAGGCGAAAGTATTATTTTCTTTAAGTATAAAAGCTAAAAACAAGCATTTTTTGTTGGTCGAAAGACTAATTCTGTTATGTTAAAGCCAAAATTTGGCCGAAGATAAAAATAACTTCGTATTCTTGTATTAAAAAGAATTTTAGTTTCAGTGCCGCCAGCGTGGCGAAGAATGAGTAAAGTAAAAATTTATTTCTCTTATTCATTTTATGGTAAATTGTAAAAATCATATGTATTAAAATTTTGTAAATGTACATAAATACTTGAATGTTATGTAAAAGTAGAATTTAGTCTAGAAGCATAAAATTTTAGATGCTAAAAGTAAAATGCTCAAAAGGAATGAATTCAAAATTTAAGTATTAAACTGTAGATAAAGTCATGCTTTAGAGCGAAAGCCTGCATGTTTAAAGATGAATGAGGGGGAAGTTAGAATGAATGTGTTTTGTAGGGTTCTCCACCTACACTTGAATTTTTAAGAATGTTAAAGTAGCTCATTGAGTTGTAGAATGTCGAGTAAGGTGTGTCTATTTGGTCGTTGAATTCTAACAAATCATGGTGGTTAGGGGAAGTGTTGTAAGACTAAAACACGAATATTCCCGTTTGACACCACACATGGTGGAGAGCCAGGGTAAAGTTAAATTAATGCTTGAAAAATTGAATGAATGTGAATTAAGCAATAACTAAGGAAAACGAATCGTTTAAAAACAAAAATTTATTGTGTCAAGAAAGTGTAAATTATAATGTATTTAGAAAGATACTGATACTTATTCCTTCCAGATGCTGGAAGGAAAAGACCAAGATTGATTGATGAAGTCCAGGAAAAGTTGCTGTAAGAAGACAGAGTTATAAGTATACACAGAATTTTAGTATACAATTTGTTACATAAGATTTTTTTTTGTGTAAACGAGGTTCTCGAGAGTTAGTTCAGAATTATAGAAACTTACAACAGGTCGTTGTAGGACCTGCTTCCAAGTTTTCCAAATTCTGGCAGCGGCAAATGTAGGGTTTATATTTATTTTAAGTTTAAACTACCTTTCCTGTCAAGCCTTACTTTCCCCTGGAACTGCCAATGCCAGAGTATGTAAATTTTAGTAGAACGCGCAAGGATTCAAATTATCAGCGGAAGTATTCTGAGTTAAATACAAAGGAAACGAGTTCAAGGTGTGCTGTTCTTACTTTACGAGCGCGGAGGTAGTTAGCCAGAAATTGAAGAACCCCGCGTTTTGGCCTGTGTGCTTGCCTGGAAGTATTGTTAATCGTTCAACGTGATCTTCAAGTTTGCTGAATTAGCAGCGGTATTGTAAAACGCGGTGAGGTTAGTTAATTTTAGAGAGCCTCGTAGTTAGAGTCTTGTCTTTAGTTTCTTTTCAGGTTATTATTTTTATTTGACCGCCGTGTTGGCGCAGTTTGTGAGCGTCAAGAGCACGCACTTGTAATTTATTACGTTGAATAAAAAGGGACTTAAACCCTTAACAAGACTCTGTCTTTTATCCAGTTTTCACAGTCACCTCTTGGTTGCGTGCAAGTTGGAGGCGCGCAACGCTACAAGTTTAAATTTCAAATTGCACTTATTGTGCAGAGCTCCTCTATACTTTCCTGTAAGATGATCGTGATCTTTTACACGATCATTATTCAAATTAGTTTTGCATAAGTAGCAATGAGTTGCATTTTTAAAATTTTGTTCATCTTGAGATGTTATGGAAAGAGGTACAATACTATATAATTTTTAGGCTATTTCCTCTTCTTGAAGTAAAATATTTTGTACGAAATGGTGTACTGCATTAAGACCTCTGTATACTGTTACAGGTTTAACGCTTTTCCCATCAGGTCCTACAATTATGTAATATCCGCAAGCTTTATGATGATGTATTTTTTCTGTAAAAGACGCAGTAGCTACATCAGGTGTACAAGTGTCTATGTTTTCAATTAAAGCTTCAAAATCAGCATAAATAATGTATGGAATAGAATCTTCATATTGATAATTAGTATGTTCTAATATTTTTTGTTCTTCTGAGGGCATTTTAATTCTCTGTATGTTTTGATGTTGACAATATTTTACATGTTCTTCTAACAGGTTTTCACGGGTGAATCTATGCAAACACCTCATGCAATAGAACATATTTCCATCATGTTTTGTGAGGTTACCTAATAACCGGGACATATTTCTTATTAAGCAATAATGTTGAGTAGTGTCATCACTGATTAAAAGTAAATTAATACAATCAGTTTCTTTTCTGTTTGAAATGTAGAGGGGAAAGACTTCTTTTTCTTCATATCCAAATACAATTATTCTAAGATTATTTAGTTTTTCAATAGTTGGTATTTTTGTAATAGGAACAGGGCATTCAATATTTCCTAATTTTATTTCATGTTCATAGGGTTTATAATAATTTACTCGTTCTGGTTTATTTTCTCTTGAAAAAGCATATTTATGTGCAAGTAAGCACCACACTAAACATTTTGGATCATTATTTTGAATGTTTAAAATAACTTTTTTCATGGCAAGTTCTTTGGGAAGAGGTATATAACTACTAGTGGCTAAGGGATGATATCGAGCTGTGCAGAGTTCTAATTTTTCAATTTTATCTAATGTCCATCCCGAGCCATTTTGTAAAAATTCTTCAAATGATTTTTTTATCTTGTTATAGGCCTCATTCAATTGTTCTTCAATATTCTCTATTGTTAAATTTGTGAGACAGGTAGATCTAAAATGTGATTTAATAACCTCTTCGTCCCCATCATGTCCTATTCAAGAGAACTGTGCTGTTACTATAATGTACCATTTTAAAGCCTTTTTCTCATTGATTTCTTCCTCGAGTTTCGACATAATATTTAATTTGATATTATTTAAAAATATTTCTAGATCTTGATTAATTTCTTTGGTCGCGATAATTGTAAAAGAACTGAAGACATTTAAGGCCGACGCTTCATTCGCTTGTTTAATGGATGGGGATTATTACTTTTCCTTTTAATACTTTGAACAGTACCATGTTGCGTACGGTCATGTTTCATTAGATCATGTTTTCTGCTAAACACGTCGTTGCATTTTTCACATGAAAAGGTATTTTTTTTAACATGAATATTTTGTATGTGTCTTCGTAAACTATCTGCTCTCGTAAACTGAGCCTGACATTCTTCACAGTGAAAGATTTTTCCCTCATGTGTTTTCGAATGACGAACTAAATGACTTTTATTGCTAAAACTTTTACCACATATGTCGCAAACCTGTGAAAGATAGAAAAGCGGCTTTCAATATGCATGCTTTCCTCATTATAAAATTACTCATTTTTAATTATCCCTCACTAGAAAAAATAATTACATAATTCATTTTAGAAATCATTTAGTATTAACTCTTACGTTTAAAGAATTTTAGTTTAGTTTAAAAATCCCTCTCTCACTACTTTTTTTTTCCTAATAATCACACATTATACAACAACGACTAAAGGGAAAGAGAACCATTGAATAAATAACTATATCTGCAAGTCACTATTAAAAAGAAAAAAAAGTTACCTCTCTTGTATTTTGGTTTATTTGATTATGGCAGAGTGCATAAAGGCTATCTATCTAAAGGCAGGGAGGGCTTTCTGAAGGAAGCTGTTTTCTTCCCATGTTACCCATGTCGAAAACCATGCAAATGCCCATGTAACCAAACTCATTTGTCTGAATCAAAAATATCCAAGGTTGAACTACCAATGTTTAGTGACTTTACTACTGGGCCGCTAGTGGGTTTTATTGTTTATTACGATGCAGATAAAAAGTTTTTCATGATTTTGTACTCAAAGTGCTAATAATGATAACTGATAGAAACATTATGCTTCATACTGTACATTATTTAATGAACTGCAATCCATTTTCATGAAATATATATTTCATGAAAAATTATATTAGGAATATTGTATAATATCAAGACTATTAAGTATTATTCCAAAGTACATTGAGTTACATTAAGTACATTCCAAAGTACAGTATTTACAAGACTATTAAGTAAGTATTATTCCAAAATCAAATAATCATAGCTGGTACTATATTATCATAAAAATAAAATGTTTCTTTTTAAGATTCACTTCTTATAAATTGAAATTTTGGGTACAAATTCCATTATACCCCCGTACAGTAATCGTCGAAATGGGAAAGAAAAAAATCGTAATTACTGTTGTTAGAAATTACTAAAAATTAGTACAAACATTTTATTTACATTTTATAAACTAAATAGTTATTTATTGAGAAATCGTATTTAATCTCCAATGTTTATTTCTGGCGGAAACTACTTAGCAATCTCTTTGATGAGTTACGATGTTTATCGATTATTTAAGATTTTTTTCGCTTCTCCGCAAGAAACAGGCTGTTTCTTTAGGATAATTGTTAAAATTTCAGGGGTTAATGGAATAGTATTAGAATTTGTTTAAATATACTGAAAAGCATATACAAGACTATGACACATTAATACTCACATTGAAAATAGTACATTGTACAATTTGAATTGAATTACATTCTACATGGGCCGGCAAAGTGGTGCCTGCTAAACAATTTTAAAATTTTAGGAAGCTGACGAGACATTTTTAATACTGAGTGGGAAGAGTGAATTTCGTTTCATTTCTCACAAAATAAAAATTGCATGCTTATTATGCAATTAAAGTGCAATTGTTACTATAAAATGTAATTTGGAAAGACATTTAATCAGTATGGTGTTTGCTAAACATCCACATTTCTGAAATATGCTCTCCTAATAAGATACATTGCTGGCCCATGTTTTGTTGTTGCTTATGCTTACTGGTCTGGCGTAGTCTGTCCAAGCCTATGAAAATCCTTGTGGCAAGAAGTGCTAGATTACGCCTGTAGTTGGCAACAGCCTTGAGCACCTAACAGATGATAGTGCGATTTGGCTCAATTCCACCTCCCCCAATTTTGATGGAGAGCACCCCGGGGGAGGGAGACAGTTCCGAGAGTCTCCCACCACTCCCCCTTCCACCAAACCACACGAGTTCTAGCCGCATATTTAGAGACAAACTGGTCGCATATTTAGAGTGCCACTATGCCGCACCGACACTATACATTTACAAAAATATATGCCCTCTCCGGGATTCGAACCTGGGCCCTTCGCCAGAGCAGTTAGCGATGCTAACCACTATACCGTTTGAGCGGTGGCCTATGTTTTAAATGATAGCTTTTTTTGCTAAGAGGAAACTGCAATAAAATTTGCTCCATATATATTCATGCAATTCCTTAAAATGCAATCTAATTTTGGCATAGATTCTGAATTTACTTCTATCAATTTCGATTCTTCTAGCAATTTATTTAGCATTTACTAAACACTGGAAAATGTTTAAAAAATATATATTTTCAGTTAACCTAGAAGTAAATTATATTTTAAAGAGATGTTATGAGTAATAAAATTTCAATTGTTGTACTAAATCTCTGCTAATTTCATCAATAAGTTAATTCTTAAAAAAAAAAAAAAAAAAAAAATCAAAGTTACCGGTTATAGTATCACAATGAGCAGTTATATTTTATTACTTTAATATTAGTAAATAAAAAATTATATATTGCATTGCTGTAATATCTTATTCAATGAATCACATTTCAAGGAAAACGAGCATTGAAGTTAATTCAATATTTACAAATTTTATAAGAAATCAACTTAGCATTGGTATCCTGATCCTGTATAAAAGAACATTTTTTTAAATTAGAAGTTCATGAACTATAAGACCTCGTATATTACATTAACATATTTTTAAGTTTTAACTCACCTTTATGTAATTTTGCTTGCATTCCCATTTAAAGCATCCAATACTTCTGGTATCAGTATTGACAATGCTTGTTTAGGTATCCTAAACAAATACTAGTGTAAATTTGAATAGGAACGCCCTGTAACATAATAATAAAAAAATTAAAAAATATTAAAATTATTGTTTGCATTTCAGTTTTAGTGAATATGATTTATTAATTTTATCAAAACTATTTAATTAATTTCTAATAAAATCAGAATTAACTTATTGATGAAGAAACTTGCCCCAGGCATACATATATAATGAATCTTGAAGCTTCAAAAATTTATTATGTGTAAGTCCGACAATTCATCTGTTTCTTTTGTACAAATAAATTTGCACACATCAAAATTTGCTACTCAGAAACTTATTTTACATATGGAGGCAAATGACATTGATGTCGCACTGATTCAGGAGCCGAACTTTTACAAAGGTATTCTTCCTGGCTTTCCAATAAAATATAAAGTTTACTATGATTCTGAAGCAGACGCTATCAAGTCTGTTGTTATTGTTCGCAACCAGAATCTTTCTCCTTTTTTGGACTTAAATCCTGCAGTTTATAATACCGTTGTTTTAGATATAAAAATTAATGCATATGACCTGACTATTTGTTTCGCTTATTTTGAGCCTCATACTAATAGTGATGTAGAACTATTAAAAATTTCACGTATTTTTATGGCAAGGGCGGATGATCACTAAGCTACGGCAAGCATACTATAAAACGACCTCCTTCATTTATTTTAACTGTAGATAAGAAATGTTTCCTTGCTTCGTCTTTAATTTCTAATTTATTATTTTCCTAGAGGATCTAAAATTCCCAGCGTGTCAAAAAGCCCACAAATCGAATACCAATGTATCTTTATTGAGCATTGAAGGGACAAGAAGATTTATTTGAAATTTCAGACATTGAGTTTTTGCCCACAACTGTCCATCCTAATTTGGTCTCAATAGTAGCAAGACCTGAGGCAAGTAGTCTAAAGCCCCCAGTCATCAATTTTCCACAAATATCAGATTCAATTAACATTTCTATTTGTCTAATACTTTGATCATTCAGATAAATATTATTTTCCTTAAGTTTGTTTATCCGATCACTTCGTCCTACTCGTGCTATAATACCACAAATTACCCTTTGTCCAGTAGCTTTCAAATTGCATAGATAATTACCATCTGTTTTCGATAAAAACACTAAAACATCTTGATTTATAATTTCAGTGGTTGTCCTTCCAGATAACGAATGCTGAACTTTTTCTTTGTTTTGTGCTCGAAAATTGCATTTCATCAGCGGTATTCTTCAAAACATAGGTCTTATGTGACGCTGAGTCAATGATAGCTCTTGTTTGCCATTTTTTATTTTCCCTCTCAAAGTAACATCAAAGTTTTTAATAAGAAGCTAGGAATTTTCGACAAATTTGCAAGTTTCTCATCATGTTTTCGTATCTGTTTATTACCTTTTCAAATATTGCTGTTGGCGCTCTTTCGGGTTTGGACTCAGAGTTTATGTTTTTACACAAAAGTATATGCTTTTTCTCATAAACTAAACACGAAACTTTTTTCCGACATTTAGCTCCTATTCAAATACAAGAAACAGCTGCGACTATTTTGTATTACGCCTAATCTTTCATCTACTGACATCTTTCTGGCTTTGCAATAATCACCGGATTCATGAACTCCAGAACAAAGCATGCATAAATTTTGATTTTCGTTTTTCGTCCTTATTAAGGTGAAGTCCGAAAGTATTGCCGTAGACTGGCCATGATTTTTAAAACAAGAACGCTTTGTGTTCCACGGTCAAGAAGACTGATCTTTGACAAAAAATTTGCTAGCTATGGATACACGTTCTTCACCCTCAATTTCATGAAAAAAAACGAAAGTAGACCATCTAAATCCAAGCGATGTGACGATGCCTTTCCTTTTTTATTATCATTTTCCCCTTTTGCCTCTATCTCTCTGTAGTCACGATTAATTAATATAAATATCTGGCCCGCACGAAGAGTATCGTCAAGTAATGACGATTCTACAAGTGGGTATAACATTGCTGCATATTTATCTCTGGTAACTACAAGAACCTCTAACGCGCTAAATTTTTGATTTTAAAGTATCATACAATTTTCTCAAAGAAAATTTGTGATTCGAATTCTTTTGTAGCACTAAACAGAGAAGATCCCTCACATAAACTTCCATAAAAGTGTGTTCTGTACAAAACTTACTGAAGTTGTAGCAAAGCTTTGTTGTAACTATCACCCCAGGGGGGAAACTTTTAATTAACTCTTTCAGCAGCTGATCCTTTTTCCATAAATCGTAATAAATATGCAAACTTGTCATCGTCATCGTTATACAAATTACAATCGCCGTCTATCTTTATAAATTGCCCCCAAAACCCTAACCAATTATCGTCAAAAGTCGGCAATTTAAGTTTTTGATAACGAAATATTGTATTCTGCGAAACAGTCGTATCAGCAGCATTAAAATTGACCTTCTCATTCAAAAGGTTAGCTAACTCAGTTTTTATTATTCGCTATTTATAAGCTTCTGATTCATCAATTTCTTTATTAATCATATTCTCACGTTTCTCAAATTTAAAAAGCTGTTCTTTAATCGCTTGTTTAAATTCTAGCATTGCTATCGCTTTTTCTTAAGTTCGTAATTTTTTTACTCTTAGTTAAATTATTCTCATTTTTCTCAAAATCGTTTAAAATTCTACTAAGCAATTTTCTATACTGACAGTTTAAAGCCGTGTTTCCCAACGTGGGGCCCACACCCCATAAGGGGGCAATGCGACTGTTAAGGGGGGCAATTCGAAAATGGACTCGTCCAGAGTTTAAGGGGGCAAAGGACGTTCTGAATATCTTTCATGAAGTCAAAATTTTTCGAAATTTCATTTTTTATTTCCCAAAATAAAGACAAATATAAGTGATGTATACGTAAAAAAGTTTTTAAATTGCGGTGCATTTTAAATATTTTATAAAGAATTCTCGCTGTAGACATGGACATTTAAATGCTTTTAAAGGCATTTAAATAACTGACACATTATGCTTTCCAGACGTTTCTCGCACATTTTAGCCAACGAATTAATTTTATTTTTTACTGTAAAAATGGCAACCGATATATTTCTTTCCTTGAATGGCAACAGCAGCTGCTTTCAGCTTTGTTTATATTGATATGATATTTATTTCTTTCAGCCCTTAGTGAAATGAGGGGTGCAAGCAAGAAAAAAACGTTCGACGGCATTCGGAGGCATATTTAAAATTTGGTTTCATACCCGGTCCATTAAATGGTCAACTTTTGTCTTTTATGCCAATAATGCCTGACCAACGAATCTATGAAACTAGGTCGTCTTGAGGCACATTTGAAGGCGAAACATAATGCTGATATTAATTCAGATTTGCATTATTTTCATACTTTAAGGAAAACTTTTGAAAAAAGAGTAACATTGTAAGGATCTTAAGTTTTACTAACGTTTATTTTATTTTGAATCTTTACTATCACTTCTTATTTTCTACTTCCGGAAAGAATTAAAAGCTTTAACTTATTTATACAAATTTGTCTTGCGAAAGCCAAGTACTTAAGTTGTGGCTTTTTGCCAAAAAAGAGACAGGAAGGAGCTATTGGAAGCAGGCCGCTTGCCATAGTAGTTTTACTCGGTTGCTGGTTGCCTTCAAGGCCAGAGGTTTAATCCTCTTGATAATTTTAAACGTATCGTAGTGTTAGCAGTTCTCTGTACTACATACGGCTTTTTGTTAATGTACGGCCAATCTTGGAGTTAGGCACTTGTTTATTAATCCAAAGTTAGTTTAGTTAGATTTTTAGTTAATATTTTTATATTCTTACGTTCAGACCACAAGTGGTTGGTCTCTGTATTCCGAAGTTCCGGAAATCATTGTAAAGAGAGAAAAATAAAGGGTTTCGTATACCCTTCCTGTGTGTATTGTCTACTTCCCAAATTGATTAAACATAGCTTTAGTAAGCTCCCTGTTCCGAGTCAGGACAAGTAATGTTCCTAAAGCAAGTAAGGAGGAACACAGAATCTGATAGTGGCGCCCGACGAAGAAGAATAACCATGGCCGAGTTTCAAGAAGAACCTGTGCTGCCTGCAGAAGCGGTTACCAGTTTTTTGGAAAAACTAGATGACCACTTCATGATATATCCCGTGCATGAGTTCCAAAAAGTCACCTTAGCTACCAGCGCTTTGAGGGGCCAAGCGCTGAATTGGTTCAAATGCATAGGCAGAAGTCTCTCGGGTCAAGCGGGAAGTCCCACCTATACTTACGAAAATTTTAAGACTGCCTTAGTAAAAGCCTTCCCTGTCGTAAGGGATCGAGCGAAATTAGAAGTGGAACTTTTCAGCATATGCCAGAAACCAATTGAAAATCTCTCAAGCTTTATTTTAAGAAAAATTCACGTCTTCAAACTCTTGTATGGAAACCGTCCGGATCCTGAGATAATTCAAATGATTTTGCCGAGGTTACTTCCCCAAGTACAAGACTTTATTGAATTAAGGAATCCGACTACACTGGAAAAGTTATTTGAGCTAGCAATCCAGTTTGAAAGTAGAAGAACGGCGGACATTGAAAGAAGACGCCAATATCAACAACGAAACCAATTTGGTGAGCCAAGACCACAGCAAAGTCAAGCACACGGCTACGGAAGCAAAGCGAATCAGTGGGCAAGGAAACCCGAGCATCCAAAAACAGCCGGCGAACGTCGACAGTTCAATAGCAATCCAGGAAAAAAGTCTCAAGGCCAGTGGAAAAAGAAGGAAAGCATTGAAAGAAAAAAAGGATTTAAACTAAAACGGATTTCTGCTGACGGGAGGGTGCGGAAATCCGAAGGCCAAGAAAACCCCTCTTCCTTCAAGTTAAATACAGTGATGGTGAAAAATTTGACTCTTCCAAAGATTGAAGTGTTGGTGAATAACATCCCAGCCACCGCACTCCTGGATACAGGCGCGCAGTGTTCCTGTGTGGCAGAAGATTTTTTTAGGAAGTATTTTCAGAAATACCGCATATATAATTCGGATAATACGACAGTGTTAGCTGCGCAAGGAGAAAGATGCAAGTGCATAGGTAAATTACCGCTATACGTCCGTATCAAGGACGAACAAGTAAAGGTTATGTTTTTTATAGTAAAGAATCTGCAAGCACATATTATCTTAGGGATAGATTTTCTTTCAGAGGCAGAAGCAACGCTGGATTTTAATGAAGCGTCCCTTAAGCTGACGATGAAACCAGTTCGAGAAGAAAAAACGGAACCGCCAATGTTAAACCTTGATCACCTGCCTAAGGAAGAGCAACAAAGAATCCGACAAGTGGTAAGTGAATTTGCTTCGTTATTTAGTGATATTCCAGGATTTACTCAAGTTACTAACCATAGTATTGACACCGGAGATTCAATGCCAGTTCGCCACAAAGCATACCGGTATGATAGGAATAAGGAAAAAATTATAGAATGGCACATTAGCGATATGTTACGTAAAAAGATCATAACGCCCATCTCAAGTAGTTATGCTAGCCCGGTGGTTTTATGTAAGAAAAACAATGACTATCCATTAACACATCCAAAAAGGTGGCGTTTCGCGATTGACTATCGTAAATTAAACTCCATAACTAAATATCCGGTATATCCGTTACCTATTATTGAAGAAATTCTAAGGAACATAACGTCTACCAAATATATGACGACTTTAGACTTAACGACTGGTTATTTTCAAATAGGGCTTAGACCGGAGGACGTGTCTAAGACTGCTTTTATAACCAAGTCTGGCACTTATGCATTCCTGCGTATGCCGTTTGGCCTTTCAGGGGCACCGGCAACATTTCAGCGATGTATGGACATTGTGCTAAGGCCTGTTCTTGGAAAGTCCACATTTATCTATTTAGACGACATCATTATTACTAGTGATAATCTGGACCAACATGTACAGGATTTAAGAGTGTTTTCATTATTAAATGAGGCCGGTCTAAAAGTTAATGTCGAAAAGTGCAAATTTGCAGCCCCTGAATTAAAATACTTAGGTTACAAAATATCTCAGAAAGGAATCGAGACAGACGAATCAAAAATAATCTCTGTGCAAAAGTATCCGCCGCCAAATACGGCGAAGAATCTCTCTTCTTTTCTAGGACTCATATTATAGGCCCTTTATAAAAGATTTTGCAGCTATTGCTGAACCATTGTTAAAATTAAAAAGGAAAAAGGCAAGATTCTCGTGGACGGCCGAAGCCAATAGTGCTTTCGAAAAATTAAAGCAAGCATTAACGCAAGCCCCTGTGTTGAAATTTCCTGAAAAGGATGAGAATTTAGAAATTTCAGCGGATGCTTCGGATTATGCGGTAGGAGCGGTACTTTCGCAAAATCCGCAGCCCGTGGCATTTTTTAGTCGAACTTTAAATCAAACACAAAGAAATTATTCCGCGACTGAGAGAGAGGCACTTGCAGTTCTGTTAGCAGTGCAAAAGTTCCGAGTCTATTTTGTAAGGGCGCCAATAACAGTGTATTCTGATCATGCGGCGGTAACTAGATTGTACCCAGGGAAAAACTTATCCCCAAGGTTAATAAGATGGGCACTCAAGCTACAAGAATATAATCTGGTAATCAAGCATACCCCCGGAAAGGAAAATATCGTAGCAGATGCCCTATCCAGAATAAAAATAGATGAAGAAGGTAATGCTGTAAAGGTGGCAATGCTCACAGCATGTACAATAAATTCCCGAGAAACTGTAATAACCGAACTGGGCAAAGATCCTGAGTTTGGAAACATTTATGAGTATTTAAAGGATCCTGAAAATTTTAGCCACCAAGATATTGTGGCGATAAGAAATAGGGCGGCCCATTACGAACTAATAGATGGTCTATTATTTTATACAAAACCTACAGATTCCAACAACGAATTTCGACCTGTTATCCCAGCTAGTCTTAGATTAAATATCCTGCAGGAGTTACACGACAGCCCATTAGCTTCTCATGCTGGTATTCGAAAAACTATCCAACGCGTACGCGACGCAGTCTATTTTACTGAACTGCAAAAGTTAACAAGGGCGTATGTCCAGTCCTGCCCAACATGTCAAGTAGTTAATTATGTTAATTTCCGCCCGGCCGGATTTCTAAATAGTATTAAATCCGATTTTCCAAATGAAATAATTGGCATCGATTTATTGGGCCCTTTCCCAAAAAGTCAGTTAAATAAAAGTCGCTATCTCCTTGTTATGGTTGATCATTTTAGTAAGTGGACCGAAATTGTTCCCTTAAAACGAGCCTCCGCGAAATTTGTTACTGATTCTATTTTAAATAAATATATTTTAAAATACGGGGCGCCCTTAAAAGTTATATCGGATAATGGTTCTCAATTTGTAAGTAATATATTTGAAGACATGTGCCAAAAACTGGGCATACGTCATTTAAAAATGGTCCCGTATCGGCCGCAATCAAATATAGCGGAACGGGTCAATAGAAATATAGTGAAAATTATCCGTAGTTATGTTAAAAATTGTCATAAAAGCTGGGATAACTATGTCAATGAATTTGCTTTCGCCCTTAGGACCGCAAAACATGATACAACGGGCAAAACTCCTGCTGAGTTATTTTTAGGCAGAAAGATTATAACGCCGTTAGATAAATTATTTTATGTTCAACAAAGAGCCACAGAATTTAAAATGGGTGATATAGAAAAATTAATTAAAGAAGCAAAAAAGAACACTGAAGTAGCACAAAGAAAACAGAAGCTCTATTATGATATGAAACGACGGGGAGTAACTTATAAAGTAGGAGATGAAGTATTAAAAATTAAGCATTCACTTTCTTCAGCACCAGAAGATAAAACCGCCAAATGTTTTCCACGATTTGAAGGACCATATGTCATAGAAAAAATAACTCACGCTGTAGTGGTGTTAAAAGCCGGGAATGGTGAAACATGCTCCGCAAACATTGACCAAATAAAACCATACTATGACCGTAATAAAATGCAAATATTTAAAGATCTTTTGCAGGATCCGGCACGGCAGGCATGGCAGGCACAAGCTCCAGAGGTGGAACAACGACGAGCACAAGGGCAAGCCATTAGGAGGCAGGAGCAATTGAAAAGAAAGTTTCCCCGTTGGAAAATTGAAGGTAACAAGAAAAAGAAGCCGTTCCACCGTCCAGAAAAGAGAGCGCACGACCACCCCTAGAATGAAGAAGGGAGAAGTACGACGAATGCAAAGAAAGCCAGGAGAAATAACGGCAACTATAACCCGGCTGCGTATTTCCTAACCCTACCCCACTTATCGAATTTTTGACGTCAGGGAAATATCGACTAGTTTCACCTGGCAAGACGTCTACCCCACTTTTGACTACTACGGCGCGCTTTCGAAAGAATTGTGTTGCTGAATAGTGTGTTTAGGTGCTAATTGTGAGATTTTCGCAATTTAAATTATTATGAGTGGGAATTTACGCAAAATCTTTAGTGAATGGTTATTGTTTATCGCCGTAGTGTATTTGAGGAAAGAGGAGAATAATTCACTGCTGATGTATACATTAACACTATGAAAAATCTGGAAGGTGATACTCGGCAATAAATGTGCTGCATTTCATCGCAAAATTCAGCGACGCCAGTAAAACAAACGAAAGTGTTCGAAAAACTTATCCACATCTGAAGCCACTACACAAAAATTGTATGTGTGCCAATACAGCAATTTAATAAAAAAAAAAAAAAAAAAAAAAAATTGCAGAAAACTTCAGATCAAGGAATAAGAATTGCAGTGCCTCTATGTGCTTAAAAACTACGAAGCATTCTGCAGACTTTCGTGCCAAAATCAAGGTTGACAAATAGATTAATACATTTTATTGTTTCTTTTAGTGTATATATTTCAAAATTATTAAAATAACTTGAACAGTTGTTTAATTGCTTAAAACAGCAATAAAGTTCATTTATAAAGATATACAAGGAACTTCACAATTCATTGCTTTGGTGAACAACTGAAATTTACTAAATTACCTAACTTTATAACATTAAATATCTTCGTAATACTGTTTTATAAAAGCTTAACTACTTCTAAAAGCTAACTACTAACTAAAAGCTTAGCTACTTACTATTCATTTGTTATACATTAAAATATTTTCTGATTTATTTACTAAATGCGTAATCAATCATCAGGATTATTAAATTTATTAAGAATTTCATACTTGCTTGTGCAGTGTGAATGCATGTTTGTGTAATGAACTTTGATTTTCATGAACGAAAAAGAAATACAATCTTCGAATAAATACTTTTTTGTTTTCCATTTCCTGTGTTTAGCTGTAAAAGTAAATTCACTTCAAGTATGTGTCTGTACATAGTATGTAATTTTGACGATGTAAATGCTGAAATGTATGTATAGTAAAAACTCGACAAAAAAATATCCAGAAAGCTCTTGAAATTTTGGATAGCTGAGCATATAAAAAATGAAATATTGTAATAAGTGAATGGAAGAATAAAGTACTAGTCTAAAATAATAAAAACAGTTCATCTTATTTGTATCAACTTGATTATCAAAAGCCAATATTTAATATTATGCACGATTTTGAAAAAAATGTATGCTGCTGATCTTTGGAATATGATAACGAGTGATGTTTACAATGGTTGTTATGTGGATTAAGACTGCAAGTTGAGACTTTAAATATGAACAATAGTAATCTGAAAATTTGAAGTAGTAATTTTATATCCAACAATCTCTGCCAAATAACTTCCATGTTTTAAGTAATTAAAAATATATTTTTAACCACTTATTATTAATTTTCTAATTAATAATTAAGTACATTCTATAATTTAAATTTTATTTACTTTCATCTATTTTTAATGTTTGTCATTATAAATTTCATACTATGTACTTTTTTAAGATTTCATAGTTATTTTATGTAAGAAAGGGATTTATGTGCAACAGATATATAGTGAAAATCATTTAACACAAAACTGAGGGGACTGAAATATTTTTTCGTGTTAAAGAATATTGAAAGAAAATATATATATATATATATTCAACAAAATTAAGCTTATTAGAGTACATTTTATTTACATAGATATGTATATATGCATGTATTTAATAAAAACCAATGAAACAAAAACATCCACAAGAACTTAATGGAATTCAATACAAAATTTTCAAGTTTTTGAAAAACAAAACATTTTTTGAGTTTTGGGAAAATAATATGATATTTTTCTTTGCATTGTCTTTTTTAGCATTTTCGCTTAGCACGGGTTTCTCCCCTATATCGGGCTCAAAAGGAAATTTTGTAAAGCCTCTTTGCCGTCATTTCCCTCTTGGCGTCAAAAAAATCCTTCCGAGGATTTGACGATTTTCGCCGATTCAAGATGGCGGAAAAAATTGCGCCAAGCGCCGGTTATCTGAGTCTTCCCAACTACTGCAACGAATTCTTCCGATAGTACAGTAGGGCAGTTCATTAATGCAGAAACTTTCTCAAACATTTCATTAAGTGCCAGCTCAGTTTCAATATTCTACTTCTCCATTTCTTTCGGCGCCGAAGAATCTGATACTTTTGAGAATCGTGTGTAATGAAAATAATTTTCATTCATCCTTGGAGTCGCTGAATTCTGTGCATTGCAACATATGAGCCAAACTCACTAATTTTTACTGACATTGCCATGTACTCATCACTGAATTCCAAAGCTAACTGATGAGAAATGAGATGTTTGTGTGGCGTTTGTAGACGTGGAAGGCGAAAGTACCGAAGATAAACAAAATTGGCTCATGTCACAGGCTACTCCGAGGGTATTTCAAAGCCAAATTAGCCTCTTTTCTACGAAACATGTGAAAGCACCTCTCTTTCATTTCACACCCCGTTTAAATCTCGCCAGCGATACCAGTGTTTTCTGTATTTTGTTCATTTCCAGAAAGGATATCTTTTCGTGTTAAGCGATTTTTGTTCCGTGTTAAGAGAAACAAAATGCATGAAAATACATAGTAGTTTGTCGGGATCGTTGCATTATTTCGTGTTCAACGATATTTCGCGTTAAACATATTCCACTGTATACAGATGTGTTTGGACTATGTATATACAAATAATGTTTTAAAAGGAAAATTTATAATCCTTCCAAAAATTTTTGTGCATTATGCTGCTAAAAATTGATCAGTAAATATATAAAGAAAGAAATTTAGAACCAATTTTTCAGAAAGAATAAAAATTGAAATTAAAATTAACTTGATAAAATCCTGTTTAGACTAGTAAAATCTTTTTAAATTGGAAGATATTTTTAACTTTTGATTTTACTTCCCCCCATTTTCCTTTGCTACTGCTGTTTGATAAGAGGTTCTAGTAAAGTTTTGTGTTAAAATTATTTTGAACTTTCAAAGATTTTCCACTGCAGGATTTTAAATTTTTTCTACATTTTTAAGGGCATGTTTTCTTTCTTTTTGGTGAACTATTAAGATAAAAAAGTATATTGAAATGGTTCATCAGCTGATTCTGGATACAGAGAAGCAAGGATTTTGTTTTAGAAGGGGAAATGTAATTAAATTCGACGTACCTCCTCTAATGATATTATGTTAAAGTTGGTTGGATTCCTCACCTTTCTTGTTCTTTTATACTACTTTTTTGGTTTTTCTTGTGATGGTTTATTTTAACATGTTGACTGCCGTGGGGGGTCACCGGTGACCTGCACTCGACTTGGCTACAGCACCGTGGGTGCCACTGACAACGCGACCAATAGTAAAATACATAACTAGAATAAATATTGATACTGATAAATTTTTAAATATTACCATTGTTACTATAATGGTTTGAAGAATAATAAATCGTAAAAATTTAAATTATAAATCACAAAAATGGTCTACAGATGTTTGGAGGTCGCTGGTGACCCCCAGCATGAAGCACAATTATATAACATTATTTTCTGTAGATAATATTTCGACATAATATATATCGCATAATAAAAATTTCAAGTTGCCGTCATGGGCAAATCACGTAAAATGCGCGCGGCAGTCAACGTGTTAATTTTTACATTTTAAAGTATTCTTGTTCTACATTTATAAGATTTTATGAAGATCATTTGAACTTCAATTTTTAAGTCTTTGTGAAAAGTTGGTTCCAAATTTCTTTATATACTATAAATAAGAACTCCTACACTCCTAGAAAAAACTAATTTATAAATTTATTTATCCCACATTTTCATTTTGAAACATTTTAGTACATGCTTTTCCTCAATATTTTAAAAGTTGATTTTTTGTTGAACTGAAATATGTAATATAGAAAAATTCTATCAAAAAACATAAGTCAGAAGCAAAACAGGAGATAAATAGAGATAATAATAATGTGGGGTATTTGATTCTCTTCCCCTAATAGTCATTTGAAACATTTTAGCGTGTTTTTCCATTCAGCTGAAACAGTAAAAAGTATAGAAAAATTCCCATAGAAACATAATTCGGCTGAGAAACAAAACAGGCAAAAAATTGGGTTGGCGTCAGGAAACTGATTGGTCTAAAACAGAGCTTCTTAAACGTTTTTTCAGTCGTGAGCCTTTTTTATCATAGATTTTTTTTCACGACCCCAAAATATTTATGAAAATTTTGTGGGACCCTATAAGCATTGCGAAAATCTGACACACGTGCGAGTGAAACTGTCAATTTTTTCGCTTGTATTGTAAGATAGTATTGCAGTTTTAGGTCATATCTTTAATTTCTCATTTTAAGACATAAAACAATGTGAAACTTTAATTAATTAACAGACGAAATGACAGCGTCACATGCAAAGCAAGTAAAGTGAACATTTATATTATAAACAGAATGCGTTGAAACATTTTTGTTTTTCTCTTTGTCTGTATGGTCTTATCTTTATCTATTTTCAGATACATTGTGTAAAAATATTGGGTAATTGTAAAATTATTATATTAAGTTTAAGAAATACCAAAACTACTGAAATTTTTTGCGACCCCCTGCTGTAGATGGGGGTTGCAATCTATAGTTTAAGAAAGTCTGGTCTAAAATAACATTACAATATTTGATTTTGTTGGAACATTGGATAACTGAGGCCACGCCCAGTGCAGTTATGGCAGGTGTGCAAATTTTGGAATTTACAGAAATATCAAGTAGCAAAATTTTTGGAATTTAGGAGTGGAAAAGTTTTTAGAATTTAGGACCCACAGAGATTGCATAGCACAACAAAATGTATCTGGTGAAGCTAGGACTCCAGTGCATGGTTATATTCTTATAAAGAGTGTATGCCTGAATGCAAAGATGCATTTTGAGTCATCATCGCTAGGTCACCAGCCTACACAGCATTGTGTAATACATCCTTCTGTAAATAAGAAATAAAATTGACAGAACTTTAGTTAAATAACTTAACTCATTCCTTGTAAGTATTATGCAAGAGTATTGTAATTGTTGAATAAGAATACAACACTTGCTTTCTGTTCATCTGAAATGGAATAGCTATTCTAGCAGTTATTCCAGCAGAAGTTTGCAAGAACGGATCATTTTTTATTTAGTTAGATAATCAAAATGCACAAGCTATGAACATAACATATTAAACCGTAATTCACTTTTCACATTAGACAGCCAATGTTTATCAATTTTCACATAAGTCGTACTTTCCCGTAAATTTGAAAATACTCTATTGTATGCTGTTCTGTTCAAGACAAGCCTGAAATCATTTTTTTTTTTTTCAAAATGCAATTGATAATTTTTTTTTTTTTTTTTTTTTACAAAATTTTAACCTGGAAGTTATGAACAAATTTGTGGGGGGTCACGAAATTCAAAGAAATTTATTTGACAATAAAAGATATACGGAATTTGAAGAGAATTTTGGATGTTTTTTAACATTTGCCAGGAATTTTAAATTAAACATTTCCATATTTTAATTCTGATTTTATTGCTTTTCACTTGATTTATGTGTTATGTTTGATGATTTCCAAACAACTCGAATCAAATTTCAAAGCAACTGCATACGCGCAGCTAAGATTTAGTTTTTTCGGCTATCTTAGTAGTGTCTTGCATGCAATTTGTAATTGTAATACGCATCATTTATAAACTATGTTTCTTATTTCTAATCAAATTTGTTGTCAAGTAAGCGCATAACATTTCCTAAGCATTGGAAAATTCAGTAGTGTCTCAAAGGATAATAAAAACAATTTTGTTTTCATTGCAATTTTGTTCACAATGGTTAAATGGCCCAAAATCTCTTGTAAGAGAAATGGGATGGTTGCACCAACATCAAATAAACTTAGAGAAAAACTATTAATGAAAATGCAAACAAAAATGTAACCATTGGCTCTCTTTCTACATCTAAAAAAAAATTGAGTAAATATCAAGAAGAGTTTATTTTCTACTGTTTTACATGTTGCATTATCAATGGAAAAAGAATATCCATTGTGTGTTAAATGCAGTGAAAACTTGGCACATGGAAAGCATGACACCTGCGAAATTAAAAATACATTTAGAAACGGTACTTTTCCCGTTTTGCCGCCGCAAACAGTAAAGTCGCCAACAACGGTACTACTGATGCCAAACGGAATATCTTCGCTGCCAATGTTTTACGCCTCATTTTCGAAACAAGTCGCAGTCATTTCTTATTAGATTGTTTCTTTCAATACTGGCATACAACTACATAGAATTTTTACAAGATAATTAAAATTTATGCCCCAAGACCATTCGCGGTAATTAAGACAATTACACTGGTGTGCAAAAATTAAGGACGAAGTCGAAAAATTAGCATTTCAGCTGAACGAAGAGGCAGAGCAAACAGAAAGACCAATCAGGAGATTAAGTAAGGTGATGTACGGTAGCACATGCGCAGATATGCAGGTAGACATAATGGGGGAGTGTCTGAGTAGTATAAAGCATGTTGTCGGTGTAAGATCAGTATTTCTGGCAAAGAGATTGCACGCCGTATAGCAGTTAAAATCACACCGAGTTGCTGCCTCAGCGAGAAATGGCGAATAATCAGTCTGTTAGACGACATCTGAATGCTTTTACCCGAGGTCGAATCATTGGGAAGTTGGAGGAAGGCCGCAGTATGACAAGTGTGGCTGCAAAGTTCGGAATTGCTCACAGCATCGTTTCACGACTTTGGAGACAATTTCAAACTACAGGAACAGCTATCCGGGGGTTTAGTAGTGGTCGTCCACGAGGAACCACACCCGCAGATGACTGGTATATTGCCTTACAGGCCAGATGAAACAGGCGGCAGACAGCGGGAGAAATCGCTAGACACACGACACAGGCGACTGGACGACCGATATCGCGTTTTACCGTGGCCAGAAGACTGCACGGTGGTGGTCTGTTTGCACGACGCCCTGTACGGTGTGTACCTCTAACGCCTGCCCATCGGAGAAGGCGTTCTCTGTGGTGCCGGGAACACCGAAATTGCAGAGACAATGAATGGGGACAAGTACTCTTTACAGATGAGAGCAGATTCAGTCTGAGTAGCGATTCTCATCGCATACTCATCTGGAGAGAGCGGGGAAGCCGCAATCATTCCTCGAACATCATTGAAAGGGACAGGTATGTTAGTGGCGGTGTTCTCGTTTGGGGAGGCATCATGCTTGGTAGCCATACAGACCTTCACATCTTCGACGCAGTTTCAGTCAACGGGATACGTTATTTTAATGAGATTCTTCTTCCATATGTGCGTCTTTTTAGAGGCGCTATGGGTCCGCAGTTTCTTTTCATGGACGACAATGCACCATGTCATCGCACAGTAGCTGCCGAACAGCTCTTAGAGAGTGAGGATATTGAACGTATGGATTGTCCGGCACGATCTCCGGATCTCAATCCCATCGAGCATGTTTGGGATTTTCTAGGCAGACGCTTGGCAGCTCGTACCTTACCACTAGTAACGATTCCAGAGCTTCGATTGGCGCTGCAAGACGAATGGGCAGCAATACATCAACAACTCATTGACACCCTCATTCTCAGCATGGGCAGACGCTGTGAAACCTGCCTAGCAGTCAGGGGAGATCATATCCCCTATTAAAGACGACCGGATGTTTCTTGCTGGACACACATCACAGGGATGTTTCGGCCTTCAGTCGCATTGCGCTCCATGCTACTTTTTCAATAAAGCTTCTTTTTATCCCTCTGATTTCTCTTTTAGTAAGTTTTGCTTACATTACTCTTGTCCTTACGTATTGGGAATCTTACAGTATTAAATGTGTTGATTTTTAAAGCTATTGTGCAAAGTTATATTGAAAAAACCGTCTCGTCCTTAATTTTTGCACACCAGTGTAGACTGCAATCACACCACTCACCCGAAGGCAAAAATATAGAAAAGGCAAAATCAAGGGTTAAAATCATCAATTCTAATGAGAATGCAGTAGCGAAGTAAAGCACTGCGGTTTTACATAATTTCTGAGTAAGCTATTTGTACGAATTGAAATAATTCTTGCATTTAAACTTGTATTCCAAATTAAGATTTAAGTTGAAATTAATGTAGATAATTACTGAGAGAATTAGATTTTTGTAGCGTAGTTTACATGAGATGAGATCACGTGGTGTTACGTGATACGAACCGGCAAATCAGCATGTTGAACCATGAAAACATAGTAAATTCTTAATGTCTTTTTACAAATTTATTATCTTTATTTATTGGCTTTTTACAAAATTTTAAAAGATATTAAAATGTTTGTGCCTTCAAAATAAAAAATTCTTAGAATAACAGTTGTTAACTTTTTTTATGTGTATATTGTATGTTGTCGTCAACAAAGTCTGCTTGGCGAGATTTGCGCCAGTGAAACTGAAAAGTACCTCAGAAACTAAACATAAAGATTAAATAAATAAATCTGAAGAATTTTTTTAAGGAATGAGCTGAGAGCATGAAAAATTAAAATGTGTTTTTGAAAAAATATACAACAGTTCCTGAGAAGGATTTACAGGCATCCTTAAAAGTTTCGTATTTAGTTGCAAAAAATTTAAAACCTCATACAATTGGAGAATCACTCATTCTTCCTTCAGCAATTAAAATGACATCATTTAAGCATGCAGAAAAATATAATAACGATTTAAAAACAATAGCATTAAAAAAGATACTGTTTCTCACCAAATTTTTGTCATATCAGACACTATAGAATACAAAATTCAATCTTTATATCCGAATGTCCGAATATCACAAAGATAAGTAAAATTTTATGTTACTTTGCAAACTTAAGTTAATCTTTCATTCTTACTGCATGTGGCAGATTTCAAGACGTTTTACCTCATGTGAGGTCTACCTTTATCGCCAAAAAGGCGAGAAATGAGTTGTTACCTATTTTGGTATTATGTTTTTCAATTACTCGCGAGTAAAACTAAAGTTGATGTATAATAGGAATGTGTAAATACTTGAATATTGTAAAAGTTATTGTATAAAATTTTATTTAAAAGATTCTGGCAAGAAAGAAGTTTTAGTCTGAAAGACTTTTGAAATGTAGTATTTCAATGTAGAAGAATTGGCACTTGCTTGGAAAAGAATAGAAGTTAACAATGTACTACTAATGTATGTTTTAAATTGCGTAAAATTAACGGCATGTTAATATGTTCTTATATACAATGTGAACTGTTATTTTAAATGTTAAGAAATACTGTGATATGGTAAAAGTGAAAGTAATGCCAAAAATTTTAAACTTATTTGTGTGACTGTAGAAAGGCCAAATTATTGTGAATATGTGTTAAAGGTTGAATGAATGTAGTTAGGCTCTCTGACGCTACACTTCAGAGTTAGCCACTTTCAGAATAGTACCTCAGGGTTTAGAGATGAAGATAAGGTGTGTTACGAGGTCTTGTTATGTTGAATTTTAACACGTTAGTGTTTTCATTGTAGGCGGCAGTTTTGAACACTTGTACATAAAAACATTCGTGTTTGGTGTTTTCTTTTACAACACATGTCAGAGAGCACGGGGAGAGATAATTAAAATAAAGTCATGAATGAAATAAGAATGTTAAGAGAAATATAAATATTCATGTGACTTGCCATTTAATTGTGTAACATTTCATTAAACTAGTTTTCCTTCCAGATCTCTGGAAGGAACCAGATTTCAACTAAAAGCTCCTGTTTAGATGCAGTACAGATGAAAAGTAATTGTCCATGGAGCTGATAATGTAAAAACAAATTTTTTTTAAATTTCTAGTTTCTAGTGAGAAATGTTTGTAAAAGATTGGCCTCGCGTTAGATTCTAGAGCTAAAATTTTTCAACAAGGTCGTTTTAGACCTCAGTTTTAAACTAATTAACTCTGGCGGGAAGTATGTAAGGATCTTAAGTTTTACTAACGTTTATTTTATTTTAAATCTTTACTATCACTTCTTATTTTCTACTTCCGGCCAGAATTAAAAGCTTTAACTTATTTATGCAAATTTGTTGGCGAACGCCAAGTACTTAAGTTGTGGCTTTTTGCCAAGCAAGAGAGAGGAAGGAGTTAGTCGAAGCAGGCCGCTTGCCTTAGCAGTTTTTAGTCGATTGCTGGTTGCCTTCCAGGCCAGAGGTTTAATCCTCTTAATAATTTTAAACGTTTTGTAGTGTTAACAGTTCTCTGTACTACATACGGCTTCCTGTTAATATACGGCCAATCTTCCACGTAGGCCCCTGTTTATTATTCCAAAGTTAGGTTAGAGTTTAGTTAATATTTTTATATTCTTACGTTCAGACCACAAGTGGTTGGTCTCTGTATTCCGAAGTCCGGAAACCATTGTAAAGAGTGAAAAATAAAGGGTTTCGTATACCCTTCCTGTGTATCTTGTCTACTTCCCACATTTATTGAACATAGCTTTAGTAAGCTCCCTGTTCCGAGTCAGGTTCTTGAATGTTTCCAAAGCAAGTAAGGAGAAACACAGAACCTGATAACATTAAAGTCTCTATTTACTGCTCATAATGCAACTGTTAATCGTGCTCTTGAGGCTATTTATCAAATTTCATTACTCATCGCTTAATCTGGAAAAAGCCGTACTATAGGGGAGAATTCAATCAAACTATCAATATCAGCATTTAAAACTGTTCTAGAAAAAGATGTCAATGACGTTATGCTATGCCACTAAATAACAATAGTGTTTTCAGAAGAAAGATTAAATGAGGATATTGAAATACAACTTGTTGAAAAGCTGAAAAAAAGTTTCGATGCAAAGGGATGAACCAACTTTGAGAGACAGTGAGGCCGAACTTGTAACTTATTAAGATATATTCATAAAGTATATTTTGCCGAAGAAATGTTCTTCTGTAAATCATTAGAAAGCACCACTACCTCCAAAGATATTTATAGTAAGC
Source organism: Stegodyphus dumicola (assembly GCF_044657685.1). Lineage (NCBI taxonomy): Eukaryota > Metazoa > Arthropoda > Arachnida > Araneae > Eresidae > Stegodyphus > Stegodyphus dumicola. Next base: position 75,765,770 of record NC_140775.1, read on the forward strand.
TAAAAAATTTCTTAGATATAAAAAATATACTATAGAAAATATAATACATCTTGTACTGCAGATGGTGCTCCTAATATGATAGTTGAAAAATAAAATAAAGCAGGGAATAAGAAAACGGAGTTGCTTAAAACTGATAAAAGATGACAATCCAGGAATGCTTCTTGTGCATTGTGTTATTCATAGAGAAAACCTGGTAGTTAAAAACAATTCGCCTGCTCTAAATGAAGTACTAAATTCAGTTATAAAGTGTATCAATGCTATTAAAGCTATGGCCAAATGTGAACGTCTTTTTAAGTTATTTTATGGAGAACAAAATGAAGACTATATGAGACTTGTACTTCTCACTGAAGTAAGAAGGCTGTCGAAAGGGAACTGCTTGGAAAGATTTGTGGAACTATTTGATACTCTTAGTTATTTTATAAGCAAAAAAACCTAAAATAAAAAATCCGTTAACGGATGATAACAAGGCAATTGTGGGTTATTTAGCCGATATCTTTTAAAAAATTAAATATATTAAATAAACAACTTGAAGGAGCAAATAAAACTTATGTCGATGCAAAAGGAAGATATTTGGTTTCATTATCTTTGTTGAATTATGTCAGGCATACTATTTACCACAAAAATTTTGAAAAGTCTCATTGTCTCACAAAATGTGACGTGACTACCGCTATACTTGTTATTGTAGATCATTTGAAAATTTTATCGGCTGATTTAAAAGATTTTGTAACTTAAAACAAATTGATTTCCCAACTTGGATGATGCAGCCAATGCTAGTGGATTTGGCTGATATTTCAAATATGCAGTAAAAAGAAGAACTCACAGAAATGCAAAATGAGGAGTCAATTAAAACTTTATTTAATATAAAAGGAGCGATGACATAGCTTTGTGAGGAAACCAGAATCAGATATCAAAATGCAACAAAATTTGCAAGAGAACTATTGTTACCGCTTCCATCTTCATATTTTGCTGAATGCGGTGCCATAAATGATTTCCTGCTAAAAAGAAAGAAAGAAAGAAAGAAAGAAAGAAATCGGTTGGATATAATGAAATCGGGAGACTTGAGACTCAAGTTATCTAAATTGGAACCTGACATAAAATTTCTTTGCAGCAAGTATCAAGCGCAAGGAACTCACTTAATTTAAATAATAAAAATTACTTATACTTAAAATCAAAAACTTTCATTAAAATGAGTTTTTTCTTGAATTTTAGTTCTCCACGTTTTTAAAGTACACTTACTGTGTTTGCTCACAAAATTTCGTAGTCATTTCTTCCTAAAAGCTATCATTCAAGTTTCGTTCGTGAACATTTCAATTTTTAAATATTAAAAATTATGTATATGCTAGGGGGAGCTTAACAATTTTAGAGAGGATTAGTGGGGCATAGCACAAAAAAGGTTGGGAAACACTGGTTTAAAGGGTTTATATTCCATAATCGGAGTGAGCGCCAAACTTAGCGAGAGTTTTTATTTGACGCGATTTTGATTTGGTTGTGGTTTCCGGCTGTGTGTTTTCTTGTGGCAAACCTAGAGCTTTATTTCGGTAATTGTAAGAGTACGAATTTAGTGTGTTGTAGCTTGAACTTATACAGAAATTTTAAATACTGATTAATATTGTTTTATTTATTTTTTGTTGTTTTCAGAATGGCAACAAAAGACTATTAATGATATTGTTCTAAAGAGTTGTTTACATCTGTCAAACCTCCAACAGACTTACCTCCTAAAATTAACAAGTTTCCTGCAAAACAGTCGCGTGTAGGGCGGACAATAAAACTCCCTGTGCGATTTCGCTAGATGTTGAACTGCGGTGCTTAACCACCAGGGTGCCTGGGCGCCATAGCCCTACCCCTCATCGAATAACATGATAAAAGTTTCGAATTATGAGAAATATATAACTGAATGTGCTAAATAAGTAAATGAGCAAGAGTTTAAATTCATAATTGCTAATAGTTAAATACATATTTTTCCCCTTAAGTACCTAATTACTAATCCATACATAATGAACTATTTTTTTAACAACTATTTCACAGAAGAATACATGTACACACAAGAGAAACAAAATACGAAGTGCAACGCCTTAGTGCCACTAGTAAAAACAAAAAGCAATCAGGAGGAAAAAAGAACAATATACAATAAAGAATTTGAGCAACAATTTGCATAACACAGATACAAAATTACACATTACTAACATTTAGGATCGCCCTTGGGTGTTTACTGAAATTGGGGTCCCTAGTATCATAACAATAGTTAACAACCACAGGATTGTCCAGAAGTTCCTGTTTATCATAAAATGCCCTAGATAGGCGGCAATAAAAATCACAAAGATCCTCTATTCTTAACCTTTACGAATTTGGCTATCCCGAATGTACCAGGGGGCATTACATATCATACGCAATACCCCGTTTTCGGCAGCTTGTAACTGCCTTCTCAAACTTTTGCACGAGTATGCCCAGACGAGGCATGCATAACTAAGAATTGGACGCAACATGGTTTTGTAAATGAGCAACTTATTATCAGTAGATAGAACACTGTTTCGAGCAATTAAGGGGAAGAGTAAAGCTTTACTAGCTCGAAACTTCCTGAGAATATGTGTAACGTGTAGGTTCCATGTAAGAGATTTACTGAGGATTACCCAAAGATAAGGGACCTGCTTGACCCAGGGAATGTCCACACCATACATTTGCAGGTGAGTCGGGAAATTCTTCTTAGTAGTAAACAGTATGGCATGTGTCTTGTCGACATTCACTTTGACTTTCCATTTGGTCAGCCAAGTCTCTAGCGAGTGGATGTGGTGTTGTAGCTGTTGTATTGCTGAACTAACAAATGCACTTTGCGTAAGGATCGCTGTGTCGTCTGCATACATGGCTAGTGTTGTGTTGTGTGTAGTGGGGATGTCGTTCACGTAAATATTGAATAGGGTAGGGCCCAGAAGGGATCCCTGTGGAACACCAGCCCGTATAGGCCGGTTTGTGAATAATGAACCATAAACATGAACGACAAAGTGTCTACCGGTTAGGTAGGATTTAATTATGTTTGTGATGTAGCCTGGGAGTCCCAGGTTGTGTAATTTGTATATGAGGGCATCAAGCCATACTCTATCGAAGGCTTTGGCGACATCTAAGAAAAGTCCACCAGTGACACGATGTTGTTGCATCCCATTGCTTATTAACTCAACAACTCTGTAGAGTTGATGCGTTGTCGAGTGCTTACGCCTGAACCCAAATTGATAGGGTATGAGGATCTTCTGCTCATCCAGGAAGATGTTTAGTCTATGGAGAATAACTGCTTCCACGATTTTGCTAATTGAGCTTAGCAAACTGATTGGTCGGTAACTCTAAGTAGCAGTCGCAGGCTTGTTGGACTTTAGCAGAGAGACAATCTTGGCAGTTTTCCAACAAGTTGGGAAGTATTGCCATCGTAGTATGATATTCACTAACTTGGTGAAGTAGAGTATTATCTTGACAGGGAAGTGCTTGATCATCTCATTTGTGACCCCGTCTACTCCAGGGCTCTTCCTTTTCGCAATTCGCATGATATAGAGACAGACCTCCGATGGCATGGCTGAGATAATGTTGTCTGTGCATGGCTGTGTTGTAAAATTGGAGTGGAAATCAGCAATAAGCTGTTCAGTGTCTGAGTATGAAATGTTGTTAATGCAGAACTGAGATTCCAGATGCTGAGCTAAAAGTTCTGCTTTCTCAGTTCCGGTGTAATGGATCCGTTGAGGGCCGTGAAGGGGCGGAATGGCGTTATAGCATTTTTTGTACCTCTTCACTGCTTTCCACAAGGAGTTATCCTCTGCAGAAAGAGATCTGAGGTAGTTAGTCCAGCGATCTTGTGAGAGTTTATTTGTAAGAAACTTGACCGCTTCGCACAGGCGATTAAGTTCCTTTTATCAACACGGTGTCTGGTACGTTGATACACTCGTCTTGCAGCATTTCTCTCTTTAATCAATAATCTGAGCTCTTGAGGCTTGTGTTTCATACCAGGTTTAACTTCAATTTGTGCTTTCGCATAAGCATTTTGTATATTTTCAGTGAGGTCCTTGACCAAACTATCAATGTCACTCCCCTTGTGTATCGTGGGTAAAGTGTACTGGGTATTGGAGAGGGCTTTGGCAAAGACCTGCTAGTCTGTACGAAAGGCCCTGGTGTCTGATGTAGTATATCTGCCGAGGTCCAGAATAATCCTAACAGGATTGTGATCACTTGAAAGTTCGTCCAATACGAAAATATCCAGTGGAGAACTGGTGTTCCGCAACAGGAAAAAATCAATAATTGCGGTGGACCCAGCAGCATACCGTGTTGGGGTACTTGGAACTGCCAATTTAAACCGTGCCGACGCGGCCAAGGAATAAATCAGTTTGCCTCTTGCATTAGAAGTGTAGCAGTTCCATGCGCGGTGTCTTGCGTTCAAGTCTCCACCAATAATAACAAGTGTACCAAGTGTGAGTAGAATTTCAAGGTCTGCCTGAACGACAGCCACAGGTCTCATGGGAGGAATGTAGGTAGAGACAAAAGTGTATGGAGTGTTAGTGTCTGTTGTGATCCAGATAGCTGTGGCCTCTACGGCTAAGAGCTGTGGAATGTTCACGTGATAATGGGGAATGCAGCGTTTGACAAGAAGTGCAGTGCCACCTCCACGTGGGCGAGGAGCGGTAGTAATTCTGTGCGACTTGTAGGCATAGTAATTTGCTACACGCAATGGTATTTTAGGGTCAAGCTTGTGTTCTTGTAGGAAAAATAAGTCGGGACTGTGCTCGCTTGCAAAATCCCGCAATTCATTAATCTTACGGAACAAACCATTTGCGTTCCAAGTAATAATACTTAAGTACCTATTGTTTACACTATTCATAATTATTCAACATTGGAAAAAACACTGTCAGAAACATTAAATAATATAAACAACTTATCGATTGAATGCTCCGCAGCCCGCAATTCAGGCATGGCTGCCAAGATTTTTTGAAAAACATTCATAACTGTGGTGCCTTTAAAAACATCACACACCTCTTTGACTATTTTAAGAAAGTCCATAAACATACCCGAACCAACAGTAGCACTAGCAGCACCACCACTGCTGACAGTCTGTTTATGCATATCAACATTAAAATTATTAACAGTATTTACAGATCTTTGAACGTCACCCTTGGCTACACTAGCATAACTGCGCGCGGAGGCAACAGCAGAATAACTCAAATTTGCATTAGAAGTACTAGGCAGTTTAACACCATTATTTACATTTTCTGAGTTTGCACTCTTATTCACAGTTTTATTTCCGACTATGCGTCGGGGGAATTTCGGACATCCGCGATAATTGGCGGTGTGTCCTTCTTGCAGGCAATTACAACAAATAGGAGAGTCTAATTTTTTAACATTACATTTATCAGTACGATGTGCACCAGCACATTTCACACATCTTGGTTGTAGTTTGCAATTTTCGCTACTGTGGTGGAAGTGTTGGCAGTTGGGACACTGCACACTTATAAGGATGTATTTAAACAAAGAAACATAGCAGTTTTTTAACATCATAAATAGATTGCACCCCTGGTACATTCTTTAAATGAACCTGAAACAAAGGCAAAGGAGCCTTAGATTTGGTTCTGTGCATTTGGGTAACTTTTCAAGGTTTATACTTTAAATTAACCAGCTCCTCAAAAATGTCATCTGAGGGGCAATCAATAGGTAAACCTCTTATAACTATTTTGATGGGCCTATCCATCTTTCTGGTAATTAAATAATGATCTACACTTTTTTCATCCAAATATTTTGTTATCTGACGGTGATCATTTTCCGTTTTCGGAAAAACTTTTAAAAACTCGCCAGTAACTTTAGCTGCAAAGTCTAAATTAGTTTCAGCCCTCAATTTTTTAGAGAAATCCGAAAATTTAATTGTAGGCTTCACCATTATCGGTTTCACCTTCGGTTGTTGCATTTCAATAACATCATTCTCTTCACTAACTTCCATATCATTATTAGTGGCAGTATTATCTGCATCAGCATTTTCACCTAGCTTATCAAATTTATTGCTAACATTAATTTCTGCATTAGCTTTGACTAATTTAGTAGGCCGAGCCGTATTACGCGGCTGTGTAAAGCCTTCTGAATCCTGAATTTCGCCCACACATCTTTTTCCTTTTTTCGAAGGCCGTTTAAGCAAAATTTTTGTTTTTTCTTCGCTAGGAGTTTGTGCAATTGCACCAGATTTATCACTAATATTTTTTTTCACACTTGATATAGTATCATTACAGTTAACAGAATTAACAGTAGATATAACCTGCATCTTAGGGATATGCTTAACAACATTCACATTCAACTTATCACAAGATAAATTTACAATACTAGGATTTTGGGCACTAAAAACGCCGCACTTACCCTGAAATAACAAAGCCAATCTTTTGGCTATTCCACTCCATTTTTGGTGTATATCCAGACGTTTTTGCTTATCCTCCTCACTGGATAATGTATTGAGATCATCTTCCGTTAACTGCTCATCTACATGAACTGCAACATTCAGAAGCAGAACTTGCTGAAGCGCGAGTTGATAATCCTCCGCATCGTAACAATCCTTGTTTAATAGCTGACTCCAACATTTTCCTAACACCTTGTCTGCATACGCACGTAGCTCCTCGGGTAAACCAGAGAGGATTTTCTTTACTAACGTTCACAACCTCGGGCGGAGGAAGCGGCGGGTAATCCTTCGGATCCATTGCTGACACTAGCACGTGTTAGGCTTAACACCCACAACGCACACCATAGCACAAAACACGGTCAAAAACCTGGGCGATTTCGGAATTAGCATTTATATGTATCAATATTTTTTTTTTTTTTTTTTGTAAATAGTGTGTTTTAAAGCTAATATTATGCTGTATCGTAACTTAGTTACTGGGAAGGAAGTACTGTTGTGGCTTGAACTTATACAGAAACTTTAAATACTGATTAATATCGTTTTATTTGTTTTTTGTTGTTTTCAGAATGGCAACAAAAAGATTACTCAATTTTTGTTGTTCTTGGAATGGCAACAAAAGATTGAGTTGTTTACATTTGCTAAAAACGAAATAAAGATTTTTTTTTTTTTTTTTTTTTTTTTTGATTTAAAACGTGGATTGACGTTATTTGATGAAACAAAGTTGTAAAAATAAAGGTTAATTTGGAGTCAGAGCCAATAAGTGTAGCCAGAAGTTTTTTTTAATATTTAATTTTGAAATACTGTGTTTGTTTTTAAAAGTTTTACTGTTTAATATTATTATTATTATTATTATATGTTTAATATTATATTTATGTAAGTATTTGCAGAAGTTTAAGCTGTTGTTAGTGGGAGAAAGTTGAATTTCAGATGATGTGAAGTTATGAATGTTTTCATTTAATTTTATTTAGTTAATTTTTTTTGTTTTGTTTCTTGCATGTGGCAATCGAAAGATGTGAAATATTTAAAGTTTTGAACGAATGTTGCTTAGTGTGTTGAATTCCACGACGTTGTTTTATCATTTAATCAATTTCATTTTCATATTAAACATATATTAATATTAAACATATATAATAATAATAATAATAATATTAAACAGTAAAACTTTTAAAAACAAACACAGTATTTCAAAATTAAATATTAAAAAAAACTTCTGGCTACACTTATTGGCTCTGACTCCAAATTAACCTTTATTTTTACAACTTCGTTTCATCAAATAACGTCAATCCACATTTTAAATAAATAAAAAAAAATCTTTATTTCGTTTTTAGCAAATGTAAACAGCTCAATCTGTTTGCACATAATAATTGCTGTTCACCACTGTAAACAAAAATTTGCTATTCTGTTTACGTTAAACAGAATAGCAAATTCTGTCTGTTTACATAATTCTGTTTAAAACTCACTTCGCAGTGCTCTGATCTGATAAGTGTATATATTTATTTAAGAATTATTCATTCTACTATTTTACGATGAATTACATAGATAGGACTCGGCGTTTCACTACTGCAAAACTTAAAAGTTATTATTCTTTTTACGTTAAAAATCACATCTTAGTGCTTTCATTGCCGCCCAGAAAATTCGCCAAATTTTGAAGACTAAAATAATTTGGTGCCAACTTACCCCGCTTATAGAATATTAGCCTTTTAAAAAAACATTCGTAGTAAAAATACAATACAATTCAAAATTTTTACCGTATTAGAAAATTCCTTCTTTTGATGATGACATTTTATTCTTCAGATGATGTGGAGGTAAAGGCGTTTATGCCTAAGAACTCCGTAACACGAACTTCCTTGATCCTTGATCCTTGATCAATATAATTCCGTTCAGAACAATGTTTACTTACAGTCATCCAATCCTGTCGAGGGCGCCAAATGTTCCAAAAAAGAAGGAAATAATATAATAGACTCCAATCACAAATATTTCCCTGCTGAGAACTGAGGCAAGTGTCAAACTCTAAAAAAAGATTCCAAGTCTTCCACTTAAATTCAAATTTATTAATCTTTACATCTGAAACCAAGCGGAAGCTACAACTCAAAAACAAATTCATGAAATACAGATAACATTGCCAACCCCCCCGAAAAAAAAAAAAAAAACTAAAACCAATCAATAAAGTCTCTAAAATTATTTCTCGTTGAAGAGTGACGTCATATTTCACGTAGCTGGTAATAAGTTTTCATTTCATCGAGATTAATAGCCACATTTGGGCTAATTTTTTTTTTTTTTTTTTGTTTATCACAACGTGAAGATGAACCATATGTTACTGAATTTAAACAGCTCTTAGCACTCAGTCATTATAGCTTAAATCAACAACACCAGAAATTAAAGAAAAAGTGTTATTGGAAGTCTGTTCTTATTTGGAGTTCAAAGAGTGCGATAGACTCATACATTTATTTGAATATGAACTCAAATTCCGAAAATATTCAGTATTCTAGCAAAGAAGATTGCATATTAATGCTTTTAGCTACCGGTGAAAAAAGTAAGTAAAAAATAAATATATTTTTGATGATTTATAATAAATTTAACCGTTAATCTCTTTCCTAAAAGAACAAAGTTATTTATCATAAAATTTTATTGTATGTATTATCGAAAAGAAAAAAAATCATGGATAGTACTTGAAGCTTTCTTTAATTTGTAATTAGTGCGGTTGATAAATATTTTCAATAAATGATGAAGATTTTGAATGCTTTATTTTTAATATCGCTATTTTTAATGTATATCCTACAGTAAAAATGATAAATCGGTGATTATATAAAATTACCGATGATTATATATAATCACCACTGAATTTGGTAAATATGATAAATTATTTCATATTTATCAAATTTACCGGTTAGTTTATAAAATCCCCAACTCGTAATGGAAAAGGTAATAAATTCGGATTATTTTGTGGAAACAAAACCAAACCCATATTCTATGGGGAAAAATTCATTTATTTGCATTTACATGTAAGTTTACTTCTTTAGACGTATGAGATTGTTTTAGAATTACAAAGCTTGCCAGATTTTTTACATTTGCACTTATTATCATAATCACCGCTAAATTTGGAAAATATCCAACTCATAATGGTAAATGTGATAAATATCATGACTTATTGGGCCCGTAGAATAGAGTGCAGGTTTTTTTTTTTTTTTAGTAGTTACTACTCAGAAAGATATTTTTTGGTTGGACAATATGGCATAAGAGACCACGAATTACAATATTTTATATTTTACAATTAAAAAGTCAATAAATGGTTATTTTAGGTCACATACATTTATTTAGCTTGAACGAAATTTGAATAAGAGCCTGACAGGTGTTGTGAAATGAAAAAAAAAAATGCAATTTACATGAGCTTGTACAAAACAGTTGCACAAAAAAAAAAAAAAAAAAAAAAAAAAATGCAGTTACATATAAAAAACAAATTAAGCCTATATTCTAGAGGAAAAAAAAATTTTTTTTCAAATAATGTTGAATGCTATTACTACGAATTACTAAATATTTTAAGTTTACTTATTTAAACATATTAGACTATTATGACAATTACAGTCTAATATTAATTTATATTTAATTTTACAATTAAATTATATTTTATTATATTTTAATTTTATAATTAAAAAGTCAATAAATGGTTATTTTAGGTCACATACAATTATTTACCCTGAACGAAATTTGAATAAGGGCCTGACGTACAAGGAAGTCATTTGGTGATGTGTACACCAAATGACTTCCTTGTACGGAATATTAAATTATACGCATTTTTTCTTGCATTTCATTTAAACTTATTGGATTGAATTAAATCTACTTCGCCGACAACGCATAAACCACAACAGAATAAATGCACTCTTTAAAATTCACTATAATTGTTTAGCATAGCGACAATCTGGCGCTAGGTTCACTGCGTCACATTTCCTCCATATTATAACTCAGAATGCATAAAATTTCTATCATTTGAAGAATTGCCTAATCGTTGCCACTCAAATACTATAATAAATCTAAAAGATGTATAAAAGAAATCAAGCAAACGAAACAAAAAAGAAACAGTTTTTCACAGACGATTGAGTATATCTCATTCAATTAATTCCGTTCTCACTTCGCGACAAGGCGAAAATACATAAAAACTCAAAATATCTATATTAAAAATTACGAAGTAAATCTGAAACACTTATTTCCTCGAAAAAATTCCAGAAAGGATTAAGCGCGATTTAATACATAATAGTAAATGAAGGCGTTATCTTTGTTGTTGCGAAGCTAAGTTTCTGTAGATTGGCAACAAATCCACTAGTCTGCTGTTTCAAATGTAAACAATCAATGGCCGCCATAAAAAAAGGCTTAGCGGCAATTAAACAACTTTTAAATTGTTGATAATTCTAAAAATATTGCACACAGATTTACTAAAGGCATAAAAAATTTAACCAGAAGATAAAAACAACATAATTCAATCATTTTTAAAGCAAAAAATGTACAATTTACAAACATATACGAGTAAAGAAACTGAGATCACTGAGTCGGGTAACAGAGTGGATATATATATAAATATATTTATATACGTTTGGTGCGGCCGGTTGAAACCAAAATACGAGGTGCACATCTGTACATGTTATTGCAGTCCTATATACAAAATTTTGACGTTCTGAGGTTACTCGTTTTTGAGTTATGCGAGATACGTACGTACGTAAATACGTTCGTACAGACGCCACAAAACATTCTCTTCAGAATTAATTTTAAAGCAGTTTTATAATTTTTTTGGAGAAAACGAGTCTTTTATTCTGTTCTTATGTACAGATATCACACAAAAACATCGTTAAATCGCATCCGATAGCGGTCAAAATGGATATTTTTGTTGAAATATGCTGCCTGAAACTTTTCGCGATTACAATACTTCCTTTTTACTTCGTACAAGGAAGTAAAAATGCAATTTACATGAGCTTGTACAAAACAGTTGCACATAAAAAAAATTAAAAAAAAACTGCAGTTACATATAAAAAACAAACTAAACCCATATTCTAGGAAAAAAAAAATTCAAATAACGTTAAATGCTATTACTACGAATTACTAAATATTTTAAGTTTATTTATTTAAACATATTAGACTATTACGACAATTAGAATTACGAAGTTTGCCAGATTTTTTACATTTGCACTTGTCAGACTCGCATTGTCCCTTACAAACACATCGCTGATATCCCTGACCTCCAGATAGAGATGTCTTTCTAACGCATTCTCGAAGTGATATTGCTAGATCTGGAACATCGTCAAGCAAAATAAATTTTTTTTCATAAATTGTGAATCGATTTCTGGTATACATCGGTGAAAGTCTTCTTTGTGTCGTTTCTAACTGATAAAACTCTTCATTTTGAACTTCTAATATCACCGTTAATAAATTTCGGGGATCACTTCTTGCTCTGTCTACGTCTGGTATTCATAGTTTCACTGTGCCACCAACTTTATCAGCAGGAAACCTAAGATTTGAAACATTCAACATTTTCTTTGCTTGTAATTCTAAACCTTCTTTAGCACTCATTCTATGTTTTCTTAGTTGCTCTTGCCTCCATAAAATATCTGTCTGGATTAGAGCGACCGCTGCTTCACTCTCTTTCTGAGTTTAAAAATTAACTTCAGATGGAGGGTCATTTTGAGATAGATCGTTATTGTCCATATTAGAAACATTTTCTATTTCTCTATTGGTGTTTTCAGAAGCATTATTAACTGTCTCGATTAATGCCTGAAGCTCTTCTTCAGTTCTAAGATGTTCGATAGAGTCATTCGTGAACGAAGACGTTTTCAAGCCAAATTTCGCAGGCGTCGCAAACATTGCTTCATAAGGAGAACACTTAATGCCTTCATGAAATGCTCTATTTTTCATAAGTTGCGTAAAACGGACCATTTACCCTTCGGACCATTTACTGGTGTGATTGCTTTCCAACCAAGCCTTGGCATATTTTCAATATCCTGGTTTGTACGTTCAACCGAACCTTGAGTCTGACTGTGCCTAGGTTTTCCATACACAGTTTTCAGATCCGGCCACATTGCACAAGCTTCTTCTACGATTTTGTCTCTCTCTAACTCTCTCTAAACTCACGACCGTTGTCACTTTGCAGTACATTAGGGGCTTTAAATATAGTAAAAATATTGCACGCAACTGTACGAATTTCGTCAAGTGATCTTGATAGACAAATATAAACTTAAAGTCATTATCTGGTTGCGACTGCATGTCAATTAGGTCCACCTGGCATCTTGAGTTCATCTCTTGAAAGACCATTGGCCTAACAACAAATCCTTTTTTTTTTTTTTTTTTTTGACAACTTTCACACTAATTTAAGTAAATCATGACTTCTTCGGTAGTAATGTTTTTGTACTTTATTTGAAGTTCTTTTAACATCCTATTTCTACCACCATGGCCTATTGATTAGTGTACCTCATGAATAATGGTAAAAATTCCTTCAAAGTACACGTAAAATTTAACATTGGAGCCATCTTCACTTACGGGAAAGATGAGTTTTTCAACATTGCCTACTTTCCATTACATCATATCTTTTTAGTCTCTGATAATCTTCCGGTTTTTTTCCATTACTTTTGTTTTTACTATTATTCACTTTTCTTAACAAATCATCATATCTTTCTTTCGTCAGAAAACTACTGTTTGTTTTCTTAGTATCCATAATATTAAGTAATTTGGAATTAAAAATTAAAACGCTCAAACATACCAGCCATTATTCAATGTTTTATTTTTTACGAGAAGGTAGCGAAAAAACGTCTACATGCAACGAAATGAGAACTACTTCTGAAATCACGTGGTTGTCACGTGTTGATAGAAGTTGCGCAAACTGAACGAATTTTCATAAAGTTAGGGACTTTTGTCACATTTCCCATTATGAGTTTGGGATTTTATAAACTAACCGGTAAATTTGATAAATATGAAATAATTTATAATATTTACCAAATTTAGTATATTTAGTAAATTTAGTATAATTATGTATAATCACCGGTAATTTTATATAATCACCGATTTTATTACTTTTACCGTAACATATACACATCCAAAATCAGATCTATTTGAAAAGAGATTTGCTTGTAATTTAACTTGAGTCACAATTTTAGGCAATTTTTGATAATAGTTTTCATAAAAATTATATTTTCTTCATTCATGGCATGTATTTGTAATCATTACCTCTCCTTCATAAATTGCTCTTAGGTTTATAAACTCTAAAATAGTATATTTTAATGCTTTGAAAAATGTTAAAATGTGCGGTTATACCCCTTAATATGGAGGGTGTTCATGGGTTGTCACCTTAGTTATATTTGATTGCAGGAGAGGTTAAATAAAATATGGCTTTCTTGATTTCGGTAGGTTTGGTTAGATTTAGGTTATTTGAATATAGTAGAGCCACTAGAGATATATGCCTAATAAAAGAAATGCCTTCATCGGGGACTTTCTACACATGGAGATAAACAAGAAAACCAATCATGCAATCAACCCATTCACCTTAGATCGAATATAGGTCGAACTATCAGTATCCAGATGTTATATAATTTTGTGCATCTCCAAATCAGATGATGGTGGTTCAGCGGGTTTACTAATTTTAACACTTTTACATTTTAAACAATATTTTAATTACTATATACAGAGCGTATTCTTAGGCCGCCGCCTTCAACATGAACAAACTTTATTCTCTTACAACTAAGCTAGCAACAGCGCCCTCTAGCCTTTTTCTTCAAATTACACAACACTCCCCACCTGAACTCGGTGGAGAGTTCATCTTTCAATAATATATTCTAGAATATTCAATTAATATTTCGACAATAAATCCTGGAGAAATGGTTAAATATAACACACATGCATACATAATTATAAGCACAAAATATTTTACAAAACATTAAATGATACCTATCAGCAAGGTCAGGAGAATCAAACCTAAAAATACAAAATACAACATTAGTTAAGTTCCATATTATATAACAATTGTATAGGCCTTTTTAAGGTACCAGTAGGTGTTTTAATTATGCAAGATCTTATTTTACCATCTCTGCCTGGCATTAATTCCAAAATTTTACCTATTGTCCAAAGATTTCTGAGATGTTATTTGATTAGCAGGCAGAGATAGCAATCGTCTACCAACCAGAAAATGAGAGGGTGTTAGTGGAGAAGGTTCATTGGGATCGGTAAACACGTAGGTAATTGGTCTACAATTAATCATTGCCTCGATTTCAATGAGCACTGTTTCAAGCTCTTTCACAGTAAGGGATGATCGACCAATAATTTTTCGCAAGCTGGATTTTATGGTTCGTACCATACGCTCCCAAAACCCTCCCCACCATGGACCCCTCTCAATAATAAATTTCCAATTTATGCCTCTAGCAGAAAATAATTCTTTCACAGATGAATCACTCAAAGTTTTAAAAATATATTTTAGTTCTTTATCAGCTCTTTTAAAAGTTTTGGCATTATCGGAGTACACGGTGGTACACAGTCCTCGGCGAGCTAAAAATCTTCGGAAAGCTAGCAAAAAACTTTCAGTGCTGAGATCAGTTACTATCTCTATATGTAAGGCACGAGTGACCGCACACGTTAACAACAGCATGTAATCTTTACCATGCCTGTCTTTCATAAAAAATGGACCGGCGAAGTCCAACCCGGTCACAGCAAATGAAGGCGACTCTTGGATTCTGTCTGGAGGAAGTGGAGAGATATCCTGTACCCCAGGACGAGCACTATATCGTTTGCATATCACATTTTTGCTGATGATAGTCTTAACACGCTGTCTTCCCTTAATGATCCAATATTTGTTTCTGATCTGAGTTAGTGTCGAATTAACTCCAGCATGGAATACCCTTTCATGCGAGTCCATGATGATCAACTCGGTAAACTTGCATTTTGAGGGTAATAGAATAGGATGTTTTAAATTCTCGTGACAGTCTGCAAATTGAATGCGACCTTTCAACCGAAGAATTCCCTCCTCATCAAGCCTTGGATTAAGGGAGTAGATGGAAGAATCGAGAATTGATTTTTTATTTGATAACTTAATTATTTCCGCTTGATACGATTCTCGTTGCGTAATTTTTACCCAATAATGTTCAGCTGCTTTAATCTCAAAAGCACTTAAAGGTCCATTCCCTGTAGACCTTTTCCGAAGCCTCCCAATAAATCTAAATACATAGGCAGTAATTCGAAGTAATTTTCCTAAAGAACTGAATTTTTCTATATGCAAAATTGGGGATTCATTGTTAATTACAGGTGCAGTCAAAATAATACTTTTTCTTAACTCCAACGATTCCGAATTTGGTTTTAATTTCTTTTGTTTTGGAAAGTTTTCAATAGGAAAACGTAACCAGTGTGGCCCATGCCACCACAAATCATTCTTAATTAGTGACCGAGCACTAATTCCTCGAGTTAGTAAATCGGAAGGATTTTGTTTCCCTTCGCAATGGTTCCACAATTTTTTGTTGCATATACTCTGTATTTCTGTAACACGATTGGCGATAAATGGTTTCCAATTATTTGGCGAACCTTTAATCCAAGTAATGGCGATTTCGGAATCACTCCAAAAATAAACATCCTCAATTAAATCACCAAACAATTTTTTCAAATATTTATACATTCGAGCAGCCATGAGTGCTCCCATTAACTCTAAACGAGGAAGCGTGATTGCTCTTAAAGGTGCAACTCTGCATTTCGACATGATAAAGGAAGTTTTAATTTTAGAATCACTCGTACAATATCTGAAATATGCGATGGCCCCATATGCTTTAGGACTAGCGTCCGAAAATAGGTGAAGGCTTATATTCATTGGATCGTCATCAAAGAAATTTCTCTGTATCGATATTTCAGTTAAATCATTAAGTTCCTCCCGCCAAATGTTGAATTTGTCCTTAATCTTTGCAGGAAGGACCTCATCCCAGTCAGAACCGGAACACCAGATTTCTTGCATAATAATTTTTGCCCGAATAACAAAGGGTGCAATAAATCCAAATGGATCGTATATTTGGGCAATGCTTTGCAAAAGTTTCCTTTTTGTAGCAAAATCGTTTCCAGTAGAAAAGTCAATTAACTTTTTAAAATTTAACTTTATATCGTCTTCAATGGAATTCCAAATCATGCCTAAGAAATTCGATTCACTAGTTAATTTGTTGTCTGATTCCTTAATCCCATCTGAGACCCATAAATCGTTTAATGCTTTAGAATTAGTTCTTAATTTTCTGAAATTCATCCCAGCATCCTTAAATATGTTAACCGCATCTACGGATAACCGATATGCATCTTCAACCGTTCCTGCTCCAAAATATAGGTCATCGACATAGACAGAAGAATTTAACATTTGGAAACTGTCCGGCATTTTATCTTTATATTTTCGAATGTGATATTTTATAGTGGCGGCCAAAATGAAAGGAGATATAGTCAAACCGAAAGCTACGCGACACATTTGCATAATCTTAAAGGAGTCATTATTTTCATTAAACCAAAGAAATTTTAGAAATTTTCTATCACCTTCAGCAATTCCTATCATCAAAAAGGCTTTTTCAACGTCTCCACAAAACGCTATCTTAAACTTACGAAAATTTAACATAATGTCTAGTATATTTGGATTTAGATTAGGTCCCGATTCAAGGCAGTCATTTAACGAATTCGTGTCCTCTGTCCTTGAGCTAGCATCGTACACAATTCTTACCTTAGTAGTTTCACTAGGTCGTATCACTGCTCGGTGCGGCATAAAATATCCCAAATTTGTATCATTATTTGGACATTCCTCCACAATTCCTTCTAATATCTGGTTCTCAATTATATTTTTATATTCCCGAAAAATCTCTGGTGTTTTACTTAGTTTATTGTGAAGGTTTGCGAATCGTTTCTTAGCTACCTCAAAATTATTTTCTAAATTATTTGGACTGTATTTCCAGATTAAATTTGCCTCATATATTCCGTTTTTAAACTGCAAATTTCTTTCAAACTGGTCTACTATTTCGCAGTCAATATCGGAATAATCATCAGAATCATTAATTCCCATATGTTCTAATTCCCAAAAACCTTTTAAATCTTTCAACACAACAGTGTTTGTCATTACCGCTAAATTTTCAGAACAATTTTTGTTTGTTTTATTTTTCTCGATTCCGGCGGCAACCCAACCAAACACAGAACTGACTGCGTACAACTCTTCAGATATTTTAATTCTTTCAGAATAAACTACATTCCAGAATTCATCCCCTCCAATTAATATCTCAACATCTATGTTATTTTTTCTTGCGCAATCGGCGATCTGCAACCCCATATGCTCCATGAAGTCTGCAATTTGTTTACTAGGCACACTGATGGACGCCGAGGAAATAACATCCGAGATCAAACATTCAATTTTTATTTTATTATTTTGTTTCCAATTCTGAATTTCGATTTCAACGACCGGATAGGAATGATTCATTGCCTTCGTCGCACCAAATGAATAAACAGAAAGTCTTTCATAACGGATTGGAGTAAGTTTTAAATGGTCGGCCAATTTTTTCGTTATAAAGGATCTGTGACTACCTTGATCAAGAATTAATCTAGTTAATTTTGATTTATACTTAGAACAAGCATAAACTGTACAAGTTTGTAATAATATTTCCCTGGCATTACAGTCATTATTATTATCACCTTGAGGAACAGAAGCAATCAATTTTAAGTTTTGAACTTTATTTCTTTCCTCAGAATTCAAAGTCAGAGATTCAGTTTCATTTTTGGAATAACCTTGTTCCAACTTTTTGTTTACAAGGGATTTATTAGTACAAATCGATTCATTGTGATACATACCGCCACATTTATTACATTTAGTTTTATTTCTGCACCTTTCTGATGTATGGAATTTTTTAAAACAAGAAAAGCAGCGGTTTTCGGATCTTAGTTTCTTTAATTTATCAGAAACATTCACTTCGCATTTAAATGACTCGTGCAAATTATCACAAAAGATGCATTTTCGGTTAACTGCAGTATGAAATGCAGCCGTGGGTGTATTTTTTACATATTTTCTAGTTTCATATTTTGATTGGTCGACTCGCGGAGGCACAGGATTTTTCCTTTCGCTTAATACTAGATTTGAAACTTCTCTGCATTCTATTTCCGTTTTAATAAATTGTGTTAATTCCGAAACTTCAACTTTATCTTTCGACCCTCTTTGCCGATTAAATTCCAAAACTAAATCGTCCGGAATTAATTTTAATAATATTGGAATTAATAAATGTCCATATGAGCCAGAAGTTACTTCTAAAGTTTCCAAATTACGAATCGAAACTTCTAATTCGTCATATAATTTACGTAAAGCCTTTACGTTAGCAGAATTTTTAACAGCTTCTAAATTGAGAATTTTATTCATGAATGAATTAATGATCAGGTCTTTTCGACCATATCTGTCCTTTAGTAATGCTACACAACTATCATAATTACTTTCTGTTAACTCAAAGCCTGACACAACCTTCGAAGCTTGTCCCGTTAAGAATGTTTTTAAGTATACAAATTTTTGTATTTTTGAAAGCGTTTCGTTTTTATGTATCGAATTTTCGAAACTATTCCAAAATTCATTCCATTGTTTGGGGTCTCCCCAAAATTTATCAATCATTAATTTTGGTAATTTCAGCGTACTACTCCCACTAGAACTGGAACTTACATGCAAAATTCCATTACCACTAGACTGGTTTAAATCAGAACTTTGGGGATTCCTCGCTGGCGGTACTGCGGTAACCGCACCTAGAAACTGCTTAATTTGACTACAAGCAATTATACATTTGTCATTGTATTCTTCGCTTATACTACAATCTTCTTCAATTAAGTTAACATCAATTAACTCTTGTATTTCATCATCAAGCGTTCTTAAATTATTTTTCTTTTCGGTTAATAATTCAAACAATTCTCGTAATTCTTTAATCGAATTTTCCTCTCCTTCAATTTTTAATTTATCTTCAATCACTTTAATTAACCTAGTAACAGACGATCTCAATGTGGAACGTTTACGTTTCAATCTATCTAACTTCTCTTCCATTTTACTTAATTTAAATACACCCACGACAGCAATAATAAATACTTACTAATGTACTACAAATAATCACTAAATAATTAATTTAAGATTTCCCTACCTTTATTTGGAATTCCATTGTCACTTGAATATGAAATATCCATTGAAATCGAAACACTTGGATCGAACACCTAAAATCTTCACAAAGCCTTAATTCCTTACGCCGATGCACCATATATAATTTTGTGCATCTCCAAATCAGATGATGGTGGTTCAGCGGGTTTACTAATTTTAACACTTTTACATTTTAAACAATATTTTAATTACTATATACAGAGCGTATTCTTAGGCCGCCGCCTTCAACATGAACAAACTTTATTCTCTTACAACTAAGCGAGCAACAGCGCCCTCTAGCCTTTTTCTTCAAATTACACAACAGATGTTTAGGTTAGGTTAATTTTATTATGGCAAAGCACTCGGGATGCCTTCGTGGAGGATCTTAATAAGCGAAACTGGCTTTTATACGCTTTACACATGGGAAAAATCACGAAAAAGCTCATGCAGCCAGCCTGTTCGCGAGATTTGAACTTCTGAGCGAATTATCTCTGTTCAGCGACTTTACCGCTCAGCCGCTGGTGGGCTACCAGTATTTAGAAGTGTTTTTAATCAGTCAGCCACTAGTAAGGCCTAATATCGGTAGGAAGGCCATTAACTGAAAAAAAAAAAGAAAGAAAGCGAAACGTGCCTTAGAACGTAGAAAACAATTTGCCATCATTCAATTAAAACAAAGGGTTTTGATTATAGAAGTTGAGTCAAATCATAGTCCGTATTGGTGATACTTTGGTAGACGGTTGTACGGATTTTAGCGAGCGATACGACTTATGGTAAACCCATTGCTGGACAAGTTATTTATGGTAACCGATATTTTGTTATCATTTTATTTAAAAAATAATGCGTTTTATTATGCATAAATTCCATGTTTTAAATATTATTTATGGCTTCTAAATATTAAAAGTCACTTTAATTTTGCATTTTTATTTGAAATAAAAATTTTATTGTTTATGATATTTTGTACATGTTGTAGATGATGTAATCAATGACGTCACCTTGCTTTAAAAGTAATTGGTTTTAATATCTATAAATTTGATCTAATGTTTTAAACATTATTTATGGCTGTTGAATATTAAAATACAATTTCATTTGCATTTTTTTAAAATGATTTTATTATGTATGATAATTTAAATAATTTTAATTCTAGGCGGGGTGTAATCAGCTCCCTGATTCGTTACAGAATATTTGTGCATTAACGAGCTATAATCAGCTCCCTGATTGGTTACTGAATATTTGTGCATTACCGCGCCATTTTAAAATTTTACTATCCATCTCTTCGAATTCCTTAGATTTCATAGGATCCCTTTCAAAGATTAATGTTGTTATTGGTAAGTACCAAAAATTATTGGTATCGGAATAAAAAAATTGTCCTTTGGGACCTTATTTTGGCCAACCAGGCTTTCTTATCAAAAATTTATTTATAAATTGCTACAAGGGTCAGAGAAAATTTATTTAAAATTTTTGGAGGAAACCTCGCTAATTGCTTCTTCAATGAAGTGCGAGAAATGTGGATCATATATGAAGTTCGTTGAAGACGGCCGTATATGGTATTGCGGTCACGATGGAAGAAATAACCGCCGTAATTGTAAAAAAAGTATTAGACCTTCCTTCTTTTTTACCGGCAGTAAACTTCTAATTGCTGTAATTTTAGCTCTAGTGTACGAAGCGTTCTTATTTACTTATTTTAATGTATTTGAATTTAGGTAATATTTTAATTCTTTTAAACGTTGGTATGATGGTTTTTAATTCCATATTCAGTTAAGTAATATTTTAATCTAATTAAACATTGGCGCAATGTTTTTATAGCGGTGTTTTTATTCTTTTTGTTTGCTATATGAAAGTAATAATTCAACCTTACTTAAGTATTTTATACGCGTTATAAATCTATTTATTTACATTTGCCTGCCATCTTAAAGAAACACGTTTTTAACAAAAAATTAATCCATTATTTTTAACGATATTTATTTTTTAAAGTTTCGAATACTTTACTATGCGTAAAATATGTAAAAACAGCGTTTTTCAAGATGGCTGACAGTTGTAAAATCCGCGCCAACAATTGCGCCAAAGTAAATCGCCAAACATCCGTGCAAGCGTCTACCAAAATAGCACCTCCGTATTTTTTTTACGTCATTAAATGTTGCAATTTACTTCTCTTCCTCTGTCCCACTGGGCACTGCCATCGTGTTATACGGGCTTCACTCACGCAAGCCAGACTTCTTACTTATTTAAAGTTTGAGAATGGGTTGAAGTCGTTTCGGCTCCACGGCCTATAATCATTCGCTTTACCGGATGAGACAGAATCTCGAGAAACAGTTATCCTGAAGGAAACTTCGAAGGGATTTAGCTACTAGATGATACGATAAGGCTTCATCCTGCCCGGGCATATTCAAAACCTATGACAAACTAAAGTTCCCTTTTTCTCTTTAACATTGATTAAGGTTAACGTACAGTTGTCTAAAATCCAAACCAACTTAATCCTTTATTTATCGACTTTTTCTATCACTTGACAATTTTTAAAATCTATTCTGACCTTACTTGATAAGTTTTAGTTTGAAACAAATTTATTCTATGATACTTTGATAATATTAACCGAATACTTGATCATAGTAAGCGATGCATTTTCCATATTTTGCTCTACAAATGGGAGGAATTTTGGTAATTCGATAAAATTATCTGAATGGTAATATTAATCGCGATCACATTTAAGTGGAGTCAGTTCAGTCTCTTAGAAATTTTAATTTCACGACCACATGCAAATCACTTTGGGAATATGTCAAAAAGTTCTTTTACCTTTTCTGTTGCCTTTTGATTTTCTTCACTTTTGATGAGCTGAGTCTCCTACTGATTCAGTAGCATTTTAATGCCCAACAATTTTGAATGGTTAGATTCTCTGAATTGGTCGTAATAATAACATATCCGATGCTATCTTGACATCGGATTGATGACATCGGATGCACAGTTAACTTTACCTAACTTCGTGCTCTGCGATGGGCGTTATTAGAGAGATAGATCTTTCACCAAGTCTAGAGATCAGATACTCCAACTTCTTTATTCAGGAACACATTATAAATTAAGGGAACTGGGTTCTCGAATTTTCAGAAATGTTAGTTAGAAGTCGAGAATTCATTATCACTTCACAGTCACAGAGAACTGTTTGTAATTTTTCGAAAACAAGCAATATTTTCTCGAGAGCTTTACTTAGCAGTTGTTTAAGAACAACTATTACTTTATCCCACTGACAGGATTTTGGCAAGAGTTTGCTTTATATCTCATGTTTGTTTACATCTTATGAATGCATTTTCCATGTTTACTATGCAAATGGGACAGATTTTAACAATTCGATAAAAATATTTGAATGATAACATTAATTATTATTACATTAAGCGGAGTCTTTCGGAAATTTCAATTTCACGACAACATGCAATTTATATCGCATGCAATTATAGCTTTCTGAAAATATCACACAGTTCTTTTACATTTTCAGGCGAATGTTCTCAAACATTAAAAACAAAGATAGGCACATTAGAAGAAAATTCCATCTTAGCATTCACAGTTACACGGATAGCACTAAAATAGTTACATTTAAAGGGTAACACTTGGTTGATTTTTGGATGTTCCAAACTTAATGCAATGTTTCGCGAAAAGGATAAAGAGAATCAGCATTTTGAATTAAACCTTACATCAAAAATGTCCTTTGAAGATAATTTTGATCAGTGATAACAACAGAAAAGGTAGCAGTTATATTGTAAATGTTTTGATCAATATATTTCGAAAACTTAATTACTTTGAAGAGCTTCGTTTTACTTTTTAGCAACCTTAGGCGAAGATATCCAAAAGGTATACCTCACATGGCAAAATCTCGAATTTTTACACAGAAAGAACTTCAATTTTTACATGACCAGTATGTTAGACGGGCCTTCTAAGTACCTTTATGAGTCACTTATGCAAGCCTTTGAAATATGGGATGATATACAAAACCAATATGGAGCACCTGGTTGGAATGTTAAAGATTCATCACTAAATTCAGTAATGAAAAGTATGGATGAGGAACTTTCAAACTTGCTTTACGCCATGGAATTGGTGTGGAAAATGCGTATCAAAGACATTTTAACATTGCGAAAGAATGAAATGGACGCAAATGTTGAAAATATTAAAATAACCCGAGCTTCGGATCTCAACTCTGCCCTTGAAAAAGGAGAGAATAGGAGGGGTATGCTTGAAAAATGTCCGGCATGGATACAAGAGCAAAGTGAAAGTGGAGAGGTAATTACAGATTGCTCACAAATGAACGCTAAAATGCAAGACATACTGTGCTCATGTAAAGAAGAGCATCTGGAGAGCAATTGCGAGTCTCAGCTAAGGATTTCTAACCCTAAATTGAGACAGGTAAATTTGATATTCAATTTCTCACCGTGAAAGCCTTTAATAGCAAAACATTTGCATAAAAAAGCGCGATTAAATAAACAAAAGATTTAGAAAATAGAAATTAAAAATAATACATAAATAAAACACAAGAGTTTGTATTTACATTTTAACTGATCGAAAATGATTTTCTGATGTTTAGAAACTAAGAATGTAACTAAGCGTCATATATGTTTATTCTTATTGACAAACAGAGTTTATCAGGTTCAATGTTTCTTCTAACTTTCTTCGGAAACATACAATGACCTGACTAGAACAGAGAGCTTACTAAAGCTATGTTCACTAATTGTAGTAAGTGGACAGGATACAGACGAAGGGTATACAAAACCCTTTATTTTTTTCTTTATATACAATGACTTCCGTACTTCGGAATACAATGACCCTCCACTCGGGGTCTAACTTAAAAGATATCAAAATAAAACTAAACTCTAATTTAACTTTAGAATAAGATTGGCCTTATAATAACAGAAAGCGTATGTAGCACAGAGACTGTGAACACTACAATACGTTTAATTTATCAAGAGGATTAAAACCTCTGGCCTGGAAGGCAAAGTAGCAACTGCGTAACTTCTAAGGTAAGCGGCCTGCTTCGAACTCACGGCTTCCTCTCTTCTGCTTGGCAAAAAGGCCACACTTAAATACTTGGCGTTCGCCAGACAACTTTGCATAAACTCCTTCACGCTTATAATTCTGGCCGGAAGTAGAAAATAAGAAGTGATAGTAAAGATTTAAAATAAAATAAACGTTAGTAAAACTTAAGATCCTTACATACTTCCCGCCAGAGTTAATTAGTTTGAAACTGAGGTCTAAAAGGACCTTGTTGAAAACTTTTAGCTCTAGAAACTAACGCGAGGCCAAACTTTTACAAACATAACTTAGCTAGAAACTAGAAAATTTTAAAAGAAAGAAATTTGTTACAATAGCAGCTCCCGGAATATACAACAATCTTTTTTCTTTTTCATCTGTACTGCATCAAAACAGGAGCTTTATTCAATTCTGGTTCCTTCCAGAGATCTGGAAGGAAAACTAGTTTAATGAAATGTTACAGAATGACATTGTAAATAACATATAGAATATACTTTTCTTAACATTCTTATTTCATTCATGACTATTTTAATTATCTCTCCCCGTGCTCTCTGACATGTGTTGTAAAAACACCAAACACGAATGTGTTTCTGTCTATGTGTTCAACACTTCCTCCTACAATCAAAACACTAACGTGTTAAAATTCAACATACGAGACCTCTTAACACACCCTAATTTCAACTCTAGACCCTGAGGTACTATTCTGAAAGTGGCTAACTCTAAAGTGTAGCGTCAGAGAGCCTAACTACATCATTCAACCTTTAACACATATTCAGCATGATTTAATCTTTACAGTCACACGAATAACAAAATTTTTTAACATTACTTTCACTTTTACCATATCACGGTATTTCTAAACATTCAAAATAACAGTTCACATGTATACAAGAACATATGAAGATGCCGTTAATTTTACACATTTGAAAACATACATTAGTAGTACATTGTTAACTTCTATTCTTTTCAAAGCAAGTGCCAATTCTTTCTACATTGAAATAATACTACATTTCAAAAAGTCTTTCAGACTAAAACTTCTTTCTTGTTAGAATGTTTTAAATAAAATTTATACAATTTAAGTCTTTATACAACGCTATTATACATCAACTTTAGTTTTACGCGCGAGTAATTGAAAAACATAATAAGAAAATCGGTCACAACTCATTTCTCGCCCTTTTGGCGATAAAGGTAGACCTCGCATGAGGTAAAACTTCTTCAAATCTGCCACTTGCAGTAAGAATGAAAGATTAACTTAAGTTTGTAAAGTAACACAAAATTTTACTTATCTTTGTAATATTCAGACATCCTTTTCTGGGCCCAGTCTTTAAAGGTGCTGCAGACCGTTGCTTGGTTGATCCTCCTTCTTGTACGGGCTCGCCCTTCAGTGCTTTCCTCTGGAAGCTTCCGTTTTTCACCACTACGGCCACCCTTGAACATCTTCCTTCTGTCCTCTGCTTGTGGTCTTGGCCGCTTGAAGGCAGCTGGTCTTGGTGGAACCGGGAAACTTCTGTCGTGATCCTGCTTGGACCTCGTTGTTGGCCGTTCAAATTTTTCTTGTACTTTTTCCTCCGCCGCTGATGGCCCTTCCGCAGTTCGGCGACTTTTGCTGCGGAGAGTTCTGTCGGATGAGTCAATCTTCCGTTTCACAGCCGGGTTATAGTTGCCGTCCTTTCTCCCGGTCTTTTCCACATACGTCTTCCTTCTCCCTTCTTCATTCTGGGGGTGTTCGTGAACTCTGTTTTTTGGACGGTGGAACGACTTCTTTTTCTTTGTACCTTCAATTTTTCCGCGGGGCAATTTTCTTTTCACTTGCTTCTGTCTCTCATTGGCTTGCCCTTGTACTTGTCGTTTTCCCACCTCTGGAACTTGTACCTGCGGTGTCTGCCGTACCGGATCCTGCAAAAGATCTGAAAAGATTTGCATTTTATTACGGTCATAGAATGGTTTTATCTGGTCAATGTTTGCGGAACAGGTTTCGCCATTTCTTGCCTTTAATACTACAACAGCGTGAGTTATTTTTTCTATAACATATGGTCCTTCAAAGCGTGGGAAAAATTTGGCAGTTTTATCTTCTGGTGCTGAAGAAAGTGAATGCTTAATTTTTAGTACTTCATCCCCTACTTTATAAGTTACTCCCCGTCGTTTCAAATCATAATAGAGCTTCTGTTTTCTTTGTGCTACTTCCGTATTCTTCTTTGCTTCCTTAATTAGTTTTTCTATATCACCCATTTTAAATTCTGGGGCTCTTTGTTGCACATAAAATAATTTATCTAACGGTGTTATAATCTTTCTGCCTAGAAATAACTCAGCAGGAGTTTTGCCCGTTGTATCATGTTTTGCGGTCCTAAGGGCGAAAGCAAATTCATTGACATAGTTATCCCAGCTTTTATGAAAATTTTTAACATAACTACGGATAATTTTCACTATATTTCTGTTGACCCGTTCCGCTATATTTGATTGCGGCCGATACGGGACCATTTTTAAATGACGTATGCCCAGTTTTTGGCACATGTCTTCAAATATATTACTTACAAATTGAGGACCATTATCCGATATAACTTTTAGGGGCGCCCCGTATTTTAAAATATATTTATTTAAAATAGAATCGGTAAATAATTTCGCGGAGGCTCGTTTTAAGGGAACAATTTCGGTCCATTTACTAAAATGATCAACCATAACAAGGAGATAGCGACTTTTGTTTAACTGACTTTTTGGGAAAGGGCCCAATAAATCGATACCGATTATTTCATTTGGAAATTCGGATTTAATACTATTTAGAAACCCGGCCGGGCGGAAATTAATATAATTAACGGCTTGACATGTTGGGCAGGACTGGACATACGCCCTTGTTAACTTTTGCAGTTCAGGAAAGTAGACTGCCTCGCGTACGCGTTGAGTAGTTTTTCGAATACCAGCATGAGAAGCTAAAGGGCTGTCATGGAGCTCTTGCAGGATATTTAATCTAAGACTAGCTGGGATAACAGGTCGAAATTCGTTGTTGGAATTCGTAGTTTTTGTATAAAATAATAGACCATCTATTAGTTCGTAATGGGCCGCCCTATTTCTTATCGCCACAATATCTTGGTGGCTAAAATTTTCAGGATCCTTCAAATACTCATAAATACTTCCAAACTCAGGATCCTTACCCAGTTCGGTTATTACAGTTTCTCGGGAATTTATTGTACACGCTGTCAGCATTGCAACTTTTACGGTATTACCCTGTTCGTCTAATTTAATTCGTGACAGGGCATCTGCTACGATATTTTCCTTTCCGGGGGTATGGTTGATTACCAGATTATATTCTTGCAGCTTGAGTGCCCATCTTATTAACCTTGGGGATAAATTTTTTCCAGAGTACAATCTAGTTACCGCCGCATGATCAGAATATACTGTTATCGGCGCCTTTCCAAAATAGACTCGGAACTTTTGCACTGCTAACAGAACTGCAAGTGCCTCTCTCTCGGTCGCGGAATAGTTTCTTTGTGTTTGATTTAAAGTTCGGCTAAAAAATGCTACTGGCTGCTGATTTTGCGAAAGTACCGCTCCTACCGCATAATCCGAAGCATCCGCTGAAATTTCTAAATTTTCATCCTTTTCAGGAAATTTCAACACAGGGGCTTGCGTTAATGCTTGTTTTAATTTTTCGAAAGCACTATTGGCTTCGGCCGTCCACGAGAATCTTGCCTTTTTCCTTTTTAATTTTAACAATGGCTCAGCGATAGCCGCAAAATCTTTTATAAAGGACCTATAATATGAACAAAGTCCTAGAAAAGAAGAGAGCTTCTTTGCCGTGTTTGGAGTGGGATACTTTTGTACCGCGATTATTTTTGATTCATCTGTCTCGATCCCTTTTTGCGATATTTTGTAACCTAAATATTTTAATTCAGGGGCTGCAAATTTGCATTTTTCGACATTAACTTTTAGACCGGCCTCATTTAATAAAGAAAACACCTGTCTTAAATCCTGTACATGTTGGTCTAGATTATCACTAGTAATAATGATATCGTCTAAATAGATAAATGTGGACTTTCCGAGAACAGGTCTTAACACAATGTCCATGCATCGCTGAAATGTTGCTGGGGCGCCTGAAAGGCCAAACGGCATTCGCAAAAATGCATAAGTGCCAGACTTGGTTATAAAAGCAGTCTTAGGCACGTCCTCAGGCCTGATCCCTATTTGAAAATAACCATTCGTTAAGTCTAAAGTTGTCATAAATTTGGTTGATTTTATGTTCCTTAAAATTTCTTCTATAATCGGTAACGGATATACCGGATATTTCGTTATGGAATTTAATTTACGGTAATCAATAGCGAATCTCCACCTTTTTGGATGCTCCAAAGGATAATCATTATTTTTCTTACATAAAACCACCGGACTAGCATAACTACTTGAGATAGGCGTTACGATCTTTTTACGTAGCATATCGGTAATATGCCATTCTATAATTTTTTCCTTATTCTTATCATACCGGTATGGTTTTTGACGAACCGGCAATGCATCTCCGGTGTCAATACTATGGTTAGTAACCTGGGTAAATCCTGGAATATCACTAAATAAGGAAGCAAATTCACTTACCACTTGTCGGATTCTATCTTGCTCGTCATTAGGCAGGTGGTCGAGATTTACCCTTGGCGGTTCAACCTTTTCTACACGCACTGGCTTCATCGTCAGCTTAAGAGACGCTTCATTAAAATCCAGTGTAGCTTGTGCGTCTGAAAGAAAGTCTATTCCTAGTATTAAGTGTGCTTGCAAATTCTTTACTATAAAAAACATCACCTTTACTTGTTCGTCCTTGATACGGATGTACAAAGGTACTTTACCTACGCACTTACATTGTTCTCCTTGCGCCGCTAATACTGTTGTATTATCCGCATTATATATGCGGTATTTGCGAAAATACTTTCTAAAAAAGACTTCTGCCACACAGGAACACTGCGCGCCGGTATCCAGGAGTGCGGTGGCCGGGATATTATTTACCAAGACTTCAATCTTCGGAAGAGTTAAATTTTTCACCATTACTGTATTTAACTTGTAGGAAGAGGGGTTTTCGTGGCCTTCGGATTTCCGCACCCTCTCGTCAGCAGAAATCCGTTTTAGTTTAAATTATTTTTTCTTTCGGTGCTTTCCTTCTTTCTCCACTGGCCTTGAGACTTTTTTCCTGGGTTGCTATTGAACTGTCGACGTTCGCCGGCTGTTTTTGAATGCTCGGGTTTCCTTGCCCACTGATTCGCTTTTTCTCCGTAGCCATGTGCTTGAGTTTGCTGTAGTCTTGGCGTACCAAATTGGTTTCGCTGTTGATATTGGCGTCTTCTTTCGACGTCCGCCGTTCTTCTACTTTCAAACTGGATTGCTAGCTCAAATAATTTTTCCAGTGTAGTCGGATTTCTCAATTCAATAAAGTCTTGCACTTGGGGTAGTAACCTCGGCAAAATCACTTGAATTATTTCAGGATCCGGACGGTTTCCATACAAGAGCTTGAAAACGTGAATTTTTCTTAAAATAAACCTGGAGAGGTTTTCCATTCTTTGTTGATATATACTGAAAAGTTCTGTTTCTAATTTCGCACGATCCCTTACAACAGGGAAGGCTTTTAGTAGGGCAGTCTTGAAATTTTCGTAGGTATAGGTGGGACTTCCTGCTTGACCCAAGAGACTTCTGCCGATACATTTGAACCAGTTAAGCGCTTGGCCCCTCAAAGCGCTGGTAGCTAAGGTAACTTTTTGAAACTCGTGCACGGGGTAGAGCATGAAGTGGTCATCCAATTTTTCCAAAAAACTGGTTACCTGTGAGTTTCCATTAAACGTTGCTTCTGGTTTTATCGAAGCGCGCATGGTCTGGACAATATACCCAAATCCTTCCAGGGCGGCAGCTGGCATTTCTGGATTCTGAGCTGTTTCTGCAGGCAGCACAGGTTCTTCTTGAAACTCGGCCATGGTTATTCTTCGTCGGGCGCCACTATCAGGTTCAATGTTTCTTCTAACTTTCTTCGGAAACATACAATGACCTGACTAGAACAGAGAGCTTACTAAAGCTATGTTCACTAATTGTAGTAAGTGGACAGGATACAGACGAAGGGTATACAAAACCCTTTATTTTTTTCTTTATATACAATGACTTCCGTACTTCGGAATACAATGACCCTCCACTCGGGGTCTAACTTAAAAGATATCAAAATAAAACTAAACTCTAATTTAACTTTAGAATAAGATTGGCCTTATAATAACAGAAAGCGTATGTAGCACAGAGACTGTGAACACTACAATACGTTTAATTTATCAAGAGGATTAAAACCTCTGGCCTGGAAGGCAAAGTAGCAACTGCGTAACTTCTAAGGTAAGCGGCCTGCTTCGAACTCACGGCTTCCTCTCTTCTGCTTGGCAAAAAGGCCACACTTAAATACTTGGCGTTCGCCAGACAACTTTGCATAAACTCCTTCACGCTTATAATTCTGGCCGGAAGTAGAAAATAAGAAGTGATAGTAAAGATTTAAAATAAAATAAACGTTAGTAAAACTTAAGATCCTTACAAGTTAACAGACGAATCGCGTTTTTTTCTAAAACGCTTAAAGCGATTTTTTAAAAGGAAAAGTTATGTTACGAAGTTCCATAGGTAAAAATTTAAATTAATAAAAACAAGAAATGCTTATTTGTATTGGAGAGACGAAGCTCCTGAAGACACTGCGTTAAGAAACTCGAATTTTAAATAATTCAGGAAAATTACACGATGCATTTAACTGCCTGTTTTCCCAATATTACCGCTTCGTTCTCTTTCGATAATATAATTCTGAGCTTTTTCTTACATTTGTGGGCGATACAGTTAGAAAAGAATTTTATTATCGCTAGAAGACAGTTATGTTTGTTATTACTTACCATTGTAAGAGAAGTACCTTACAGAGGATGTGCGAAAAATTCCTTTTCACTGCAATAATATAGAAGGAATCGAAGGCTATAATAATACATTCAATAATTCATATATCTTCAGAAAAGAAAGGATGCGCTTTGCTTATCTGCTAAGTTTTTTTTTCAAATTTTTTTTATGAGAATAGCACCAATTACTCTTCTGTATTCGAGAATATCATTATCTGAAACGATGTCGATAATCACCCGTGACTTCTTGTTTTCTTCATCAACAGGATAA
Source organism: Stegodyphus dumicola (assembly GCF_044657685.1). NCBI lineage: Eukaryota > Metazoa > Arthropoda > Arachnida > Araneae > Eresidae > Stegodyphus > Stegodyphus dumicola. Next base: position 75,797,428 of record NC_140775.1, read on the forward strand.
AAAAGTTGATGAAGAAACTTGAGGAAACTAGAGAATTAGAGGGAGGATCTTGTATGGGAAAGATGGCCCATTCTGCATGAAGTTCTTGTTGAAAAGTGACTTTTGCTGCAGTTGACAGAGCTTCTTGTTTCCAGAATTATGTCATAAGGGCTCGAGTCAGTATTAAATGAATTGTACTAAATTTCGTTGTCTGCGGTGTGATAGGTGCGCCATCAATTTTGCAGAGGTACCTCAATAAAGGCCGCATGAGTTGAAGAAAGAAGATGGATAGAAGCATGCAAATGGTATTTAGTATTATTATCTTATGACAATGTCGATTATTAAAATTCGTAATTATTGATTATTAAAATCAAAGTATGTAGATTTGAGGAAATGGAGATTTAGAAAACACAAAAAGTAGCTATTTGGGCTCAGTTCCTCGACATTTGCGTCATTATGATCACAAAGAAAAAGAGTCAAAAAAGACCTACAAAAAAAGAATGATCTAATAATTTTTTCCTTCAGAGCCTGATATTCTACAAAGCCTTGTCTGCTTCTGTTGTTCTGTTATTTCCGTTTTTTTTTATTCTTCTAGTGCTTTCTCTAAGGGTTTTGGATTGCAGGCAGTTATCTTCTAAAGTCTTTGTTTAATTTCGCAGCATCTGAGAGCAAAATTAATGAGTTATTAAAATTATATTTCATAAAACTGTCGAAAAATTGCGACTAACATTTATCGTAATAGACGAAGAGATTCCTAGCATTTGTTTGAAAATATGACATTATTGCTGAACTTTGCATTCACGTAAATGAACAATGATAAAAGGAAAATTAATAAGAAAATTTTGTTGAATTGAAATACAAAAGAAACGTTTTTATAGTATATTGTTGCGTGCTTACGGGTTCGTTATGAAATGAATGCACAAGTTCGATGAAAAATGAACAAAATTTATTCAGAACAAATAAAACAAAATGCTTAAACTTCTCCAGAGAAAATCGTACAATATCTCAATATCTTACAGTAGTTATCTTTTAATTACTCAAACATTCAACAACTAATCCAAAAGCTAGAGATGTTAATTCAAAACAGCTAGTGAAAGCTAATCCGCGAATTCGCTACAGTCAACAAGAGCAGTTTTTTAAACAAACTCTTAAAACAACAACTAACTGAATTGCCAATGATTATAAATTACGGAGTGCCTATGGTTCAAAATCATGTACCTCCACATCAGAAAAATAACTAAGTAGTGAGCAGAAATAGGAAAAATGCAAAAATAGTTATCATGATGCACACTAGAAGGAGCCACATTAGCTCGAGAAAGTTTAGGGATAGCAAAAATCAAGTTTTTATTTTTTGTGAAGTTTTTTTGTTTTAAACTTTTTTCTATTTTTTAATTTTATAATTCTTTGGTATTTTTATATTTTTATAACACATAAATACAACACCAAAGCAGAAAGCGAATAGGAACGATTTTACAGATTAATAGTGTTACGAAATGTATAGGCGCGGTAAGATGGCTTCTCCGCAAAGCAGTTTTAGGGTTGCCATAAAATGGCAAGTGAAGGCCGGGTTGCCACGTTTAGCGAGATCTCGCCCATTTGGAGACATTTGGCGACAAAATTGGCGATATGCCATGGACGGATGGAGAACCTTCTGGAATGAATTCTTACCAGTTTAGACCAGAATGTTCTCGAACACCAGTCAAAAGCTATATAAACCCTGCTCGTTCGCCGAGAGTTAGTTAGTATCGAGTTGATGTCTCGTCTAGCGAGTTAGCACCGAAAGTGTCTCGCAGTGTATCGCGGGTTGTGCATCGTCGAGAGAGCGTGTTGAGCTCCGGCAACGACTAAACCGAAGAGTCGGGAGCTGTGCTCTGTGTGTCGTCGAGTGCATCGCGAGTTGTAGCGCGGACAGTCTCGAGAGTATGTGGAGTTCAGAGGACGACCAAGCAGAGTCGGGAGCTGTACTCTGGTGCTTTGCCATGAAGCTGTCTCCACCGTGATAGCCTGATAACCTGGAGGCTATGTCGCTGATCGTGTCAGCGTGTTTATAGTAGTTCATCGACGACTGTAAAAACGTGTTTTGGAGCTGCCTGACAATACTGGGAAATAAAGTGTGTTTCGATACTTCATCAAGTAGTATTGTCATTATTCACTCCAAATCCTCACGAACCCCGTACGAAAGTGAAGGAAGAAAATAACGTAACATCTAGTGTCAGAAGAAAAACGTAATAATAGTCTCATTGGCATATGGCACTAATCATAGTGAAGTAAAGTTTAACTGAATTGAGAGGTTTTCCTCCTGTTTATAAACTTTTTAAGTCACGCGCGAGACTGTTCTAGCAATTTCTCGAAATCCAAAAGAGTTATTTATTTATTAAATATTAAATGCACGTGCTCTTGTACTTTTAATTTTCCGGATTAGCTTTCCTTTAATATTCGTCACACGCTGCACTACACGGGTAATAAAACAATTTAATTTATAATTCTACTAATGTTAGCTATTTAAATATCAAATCCGTAACAATATGCATTTTTAAAACAAATAATATGGTCTTAACAAATCCACATCAAGCATTCTAATTCAGAATTAAAATTTATAATTTATTTGCTTTTCCATTTTATTTTACTTAAGAATTTTCTTCAAGAAGAAAAAGACACATTTTAAATTATCGACAAAAGGACGCTTCCCATAATGCTATTGCAGAGAAAAAATAATATTTACTTAGTTGAAGCCAGTTTTATTTTATCTATTAGAGTTTTGTTTATTTGATTTCATTTAATAGTCTTTTGGATTTAGTTTTAATTGTTTTAAAGAATTTTATATAATTTTACGTCTTTTATTTTAATTTCATTATTTGTGCAATTATTTCCTCTTATGAATGTGAAACGCTTGCTTGTTATTTTATTGGTCACAAGTTAAGTGATGAATACCTAGTAAACAGTTCACTTACAAACTTTTAGGCACCGTCATATATGCGAGGTAAAGGATTTTGTTAGTTTCAAAATGTACTTATATCCTATTTGTTCTTTTAAGTTAACTTTTCCCACGTTTACTAGTATGTGTTTTTATTGAAAAATAATTCTATAAATGAACATTTTGTTTACACAGAACGCAAAACATTGAGTATTGTATAATTACTAGATGTTACTTAGGGCAGTGTGCGACAAAAAATGTATATGAATGAATTGAACATAAACGTGCTTAAATAATACAGGGAGTTGGGAAGCAAATGATCTTTTAAGATATCGTTCTACCTTAGTTTATTTTAAAAGGGTATAAATTAAATGACTCTTACGAATAATAATTACTGCAATAATAATGTATTTCAGTTTCAGGAAAATAAAAATAAAGTACAAGATGATAACCAAGAAGCAGAGATAAAAGACTGCGATACTCTTTTTCCAATGGCAGAACTTCACGAGACTCCCACACCCGGCAGTTTTATGCTTGCAAATGATTCTGATATGGAGTATGAAGAAGAAGTTCACGTGAGAAATTTGTTTCTCAGCGAATCTCGAGATGATTCTGATTTTGAGAGACAGGTGAGTCCACTGAGAAGCGAAGAAGAGGATTGATTTAGGGGTGACATTTCAGTGAAAAAAATAGTGGCACCCATATTAAAAAATTATATTGCACATTTATATACTAAACATATAAAATATGTATTTTGTGTATTGTTTATTTAAATTAAAATTTTTACTTAATTTTGTAATATGAAATTCTTCAATTTCGGCTTTAAGAAACTTTTAAATATGCACAGTTTTAAGTATACGCTTTTTCTGAAATTTTTTAATTTTTCAGCATCTTTAAGCTGTCACACCGCTTAACATGGCTCTTTTCGAGTACTTGAAAATGTCTCAATTGCTTATCTATAAAACTTACTTTGTTTTCTCTTTCCTTTGTCATATAAGGCCAAAAGACTTATAAGCAGAGCTTTTTCATATACGATGAGAAAACTGCTCATATTGCGTTCATTCTAAACTAGAAATGTTATTTCTATTTAGTAAAACCATTTAGATATTCCAGAACTCAAAAGCATTTCTTCCCTTACTGAAACGAAAGGGAAGAAACAAGTAAAATAAATGATTATTTTTGTAATTACTAATTCATCATTAACAACTGTAGAAACAATCTTTTTTTAAAAGCCTGAATTTTTGAATTTGAATTTGGATACAATTTGAGCTAGCAGTGGCTAGAACCACCAGTGTTCACCTAAAACCACTGCTAAATCAAATCTAATCATCCACTTTCCATCACTAATCATCCACACATATTGAAAATTTGCTTATGACAGATTTACTTATCATGAAATGTGACAGCTGTGGTTTCAATTGATCAAAGTGTAATGATGAATTTTATTCAAAAAGTACGCGAGACTTTCGAAAGAAATTAATTAGAAGTAATTAATTCAGATAAATATATTTGCCACCATATTAGATACTATTTATTATATCTATAAATGCCAAAGTGGTGGTTTTGATACAACTGTAGCAAAATGCTTCAAGCACACATGCTTGAAAAGAAAAAAAATCTGATGTGGACACCAAATGACTTCCTTTTATGGCCTATTAAATTATACACAGTTTTTGATGTGTTTCATTTAAACTTATGTTTTCGAATTATTCTAGCTTAATTAACTGATCCCTAAAAGAAAGTTGAAAAAGAAATAAAAAATTGCAAATTTTAAAATTTAACTAGCGAGCAAGCCCGCCAGCTGAGCAGGCTAAAGCCCGCTTTCGTTCGCCGGGATTCGAAAGTTAGACCGAACTACCAGTGTTCAGCGATTTTACCGCTCAACCGCTAAAAGGCCCTTGCTCGAGAGCTGAGCGGGCTGCGCCCGCTTTGTTCACCTATTCATCTACAAGATACTGCATACACGTTACACATGCGAAAAATCACGAAAACACCCATGCAGCCAGCCCGTTCGTCGGGGTTCGAAAGTTGGACCAAATTACCAGTGTTCAGCGATTTTACCCGGGCTGCTCCCGCTTCATTGATCTATGCATCAAAAAGATACTGTACAGACGTTACACATGCAGAAAGTCACGAAAATACACATGCAGCCAGTCCGTTCGCCGGGATTCGAAAGTTGGACCGAATTACCAGTGTTCACCGATTTTAACCTGGCTGCGCCAGCTTTATTCACGTAGTCATCCGCAAGATACTGCTGAAACAATTTGCAAATTTTAAAATTTAATATCTTGGTCAATTTAACTGGTTGTACGGGAGTCAAAATTCTTATAAATTTTTTTTTTTTTCATAACGACTATAAAACTTTCCCATATATAAGTACAGGAACCGAGAGACCATAATAAAAGTAAAATTTCGCTATTTTTCCAAAATAAAGTATTATTATTTTAAAATTTGACATTGCTAAGTCATGTACATTTTCGACATATAAAACATTTCTGTAGTCATAAAATAAAGCTCGGGTAAAGAGGTGGATGTATATTATATATATTATAATCAGAAAACGTTTTATATACCATCTCCAAGGAACAGAAATTCAATTAAAACCATAAATTATTAACAGGAAAGAAAAAAATTAGTCAGTATTTAAATTAGTATTTACTAGATCCCTATTGCTTTGCAAACATAAAAATCTAATGTATACACCACATGACTTCCTTATACGGAACATTTAATTATACGCAGTTTTCCTGCATTTCATTTAAACATATTGGAAACAGTTAACGAATTTTGAATTAAATCTACTTCGTCGATAGCGCATAAACCACAATAGAATAAATGCACTCTTTAAAGTTCACTACATTTATTTACCATAGCCACACTTCAGCGCTAAGTTAGCTTAATAGCGTTGCATCTCATTCATTTTATAACTCAGAGTGCACAAAAACTATATCATCTAAAGAATTACCCCAAATTTTATTCAAATATTATATTAAATCTAATACTATCGTATAAGAATACTATATTAAATCTAAAACGATGTATAAAAGAAATTAAATAAATAAAAAAGAAACAGTTCTTCCCAGACTATTCAGCGCCGCTCGCCTAATGCACATAAATTACATAATACTAATTAATTCAGTTCTCACTTCGGGGCAAGGCAAAAATGCACAAAAATTCAAAATATTTTCATTAAAAATTGAAAGATATAGAAAAGACGTAAAACACCAATTGCAGTTAAAACAATTAAAAAAACAATTTTTACAATTAAAATTACAGTTTCTACGCAAAAACAAGCTAATAACTTATACGATGATTTCAGAATTAATTAAGCATGATTTAATTCGCAATAATAAAAGAAGACTTTACTTTGTTGTTGCAAAGCTTAGTTTCTCTAGGTTGGCAACAAATCCACTATTCTGCTAAGCTTGAAATGTAAACAAATATGGCTGCCATCGTAAAAGAAAATTAAGCTTAGCCGCACTTAAAAAACTTTTAAATTGCTTATAATTCCACATGCAGATTAACTAAAGGCATAAAAATCTTAATCGGAAGATAAAAAGAACATAATTCAGTCATTTTTAAAGAAAAAAATGTACAGTTTACAAACGTATAAGAATAAAGAAACTGAGCTTACTGAGCCATGTAACAGAGTGAATATAATATATATATATATTTATATACTTTTGGTGCGGCCGATTGCAACCAAAATGGGAGGTGGACATCTACATGTTATAGCAGTCCTATATACAAAAATTCAACCTTCTGAGGCTACTCGTTTTTGAGTTATGCGAGATACATATATACGTACGTACAGACGCCACGAAAAAATCTCTTCAGAATTCATTTTAAATCAGTTTTATAATTTTTTTTTGGGGAAAAGATTCCTTTATTCTGTCTCTACGTAGAGATGTCACGCAAAAATATCGTTAAATTGCATTCGATAGCGGTCAAAATGCAAATGCATATTTTTGTCGAAATATGATACCCGAAATTTTTCGGATTAATTGTCATGTCAAGGGGAACAAACCAATCTACTATCAATTAACAAGTAAATTAAGGACAATGTTTTGTCTTTCCTCCAAGTAAGGATCAAATTATATTTCTGCTAGAATCAAATCATGTCACGAATAATACTGAATCAATAGAGAGACATTAGTCCATTTAAGCCAAAAGAACCTTCATGAACAAAATAAATCAGTAAATAATCTTTTAAATTTAAGTTGCTCATGAAGAACACAACTAAACGAGATCCTTACTTTAAAAAAGATATTCCCCGGCACTGTACATATTTCTGTCATGTCTGTATATTACGCATCTGTCTATATATTACACACACGTGTAATCAGCAGATTGATGACATTGTAGAAAAGCCGCCGATAGAGGGCCCACGTTTGTAATCGGAGAGTCTAGAGAATGTGAGCGAGGTGATTGATATTCCTGAACCGTATGTAAATATATGTAAATATTTAGTATAGTAATAAAAGAATTTATAAAACGCTAGAGTCATCTTGCGGAATAAAAGGTAATCACAACTAACCACTAACCATCCTGATAAATCTTATAACACATGTATACACGTATATATATATATATACGTTTGGTACTGCCGATTGCAATAAAAAATTAGGGGCGCACAAGTAGATATTATAGCAGTCCGATATACAAAATTTTAACATTCTGCAATTAATCTTTTTTGAGTTATTTGAGATATACATACGCCCGTGGGTACGTACAGACGTCATGAAATGAAGACCTTTTAAGTCCATTTTAAATTCCGTTTTGGAATAATGAGTCCTTTAATCTGACCGTACGTACAGACGTCACGCATAAAAATTGGACAAATTAATTCTGGAACGGTCCAAATTGATATTTCTGTTTGAATATGATAGCCGAAATTTTTCGCAGTTACAGTACTTCCTTTAATTTCAACAAGAAAGTCAAAAAAAGGGGGGAAAATAAATATTGCTATAATGACGATGATGCACGTCTGCAGTTTTAAATCGAGAAACGAGCAAGCAAGAAAAATAAAATTAAAATCTCTATGTAAATTAAATCCTCTTTTTACAAAAAATACAATGCTTGAAACAGTATGCTTAGAAGTAAAGTACTCTTCCATTTTTTTGACAGGTAGAGACAGAGAAAAGAACCACTACTAATATTACTAGGTCAGCAAAGCTCAGATATTTTAACCTTCCAATCTCCTAAAGGGCTATGCCCTTTGTTTTACTCATAATGCTTTTTAAAATATATTAATATTTTCCCCACGAAAATTAATATTGACAGATTTAAGTAGATAATTTCTAAGTTAACGCGCTCTCAAAGTCTACTCTTAATGCTGTGGTGATGGCGATAAGGAGCGCGCCTTGCCCCCTCCGATAAGTGTGGCAACCCTAGAGGAGAAGTTTTCTTACGAGTAGCGAGAAGAGCGAAACAGGCAGGCTGTCGGGCAGTATGCGCGAAGTTCCTAAATAAAGCTTAATTTTTATTGTGCACTATGTCTTGTTAATATTATATTAATATAATAAGAACATAATCTGTGATATGGAATTCGAGGATTGGTGGTAAAAACATAACCGTAAATTTCCATAATGGTAACCCGGACTGTGTTAAATCGTATGAACAGTTCTCAAGCACTTTCGGTTTTGACTACAAGCCATCACTCAAGATCTCCAAACCAGAAGTAATGGATTACATCGGTTTTCGTCCTCCGGATCACAGATGAGTAGTAATTATAGATCATTTTATAATTCTGTTTTCTACTTATCATTTAATTTAATTTTCTTTAGTTAAATTTTTGCTTTTATTTTGGCTTAAAAACCTTGCACAATGTCTGATGTTCATGCCGTCCAAATTCCGGTTTATAACCGATCAGACCCATCTTTATGGTTTATTATGTGTGAAAGTACCTTTGCTCTTGCCACCCCCAAACCTATCACAGAATCCATTACTAAATATAATTATGTAGTTGCTCATCTTCCTCCAGATACTGCATCAATAGTACGGGATTTACTTATGAAACCAGACCCTATTGATCCATATACAAAGCTCAAAACTGAGTTAATAAATCGTGCAGGAGAATCTTCTCAGCAAGAAATTCGCCAATTATTATCTGGAGAAGAATTAGGTTCTCGAAAACCTTCCGATTTGCTTAGAAATATGAAACGTCGAGCAGAATCTTTAAATGTTCCTGATAACTTAATGTTAGAATTATTCCTTCAACGTTTGCCTTCGACTGTTCAGTCTATTTTGGCAGCGGTTTCCAATTTAACTGTAGATAAAGCTGCAGAAATTGCCGACAGAATTTTAGAAGTAAATCCAACCCCAGGGACTTGTGCCGTTTCTCGCACAGTCGATCAGTCTCTTGAGGATAAATTATTTAAACAAATAGAAAAATTAAACAAACGTATTGATCGCATTTCTCTTTCTCGTGGTCGCTCGCCAAATCGCGGAGATCGCAATAAGGAAAGAAGCAATTCCAAAAGGAGAGATTATTCTGTTTGCTGGTATCATAGACGTTTTGGGAAAAAGTGTAGAGATGACAAATGTACAAAACCTTGTTCATGGCAGGGAAACGAAACCAGCAAAGAATAGAGGCGACTTATTCTTTGCCTCAAGTTTCACGTCGCCTGTTCGTTCGTGACCGTAGAACAAACCTTTCATTCTTGGTCGATACCGGCTCTGACGTGTCCTTACTTCCAGCAAATAATTCTCAAAAACGGAATTCGTCCCAACAAACACTTTTCGCTGCTAATTCTTCTACTATTCATGTTTATGGTCAAAAAACACTTTCTTTGGATTTCAAATTAAGACGACAGTTTACATGGACTTTTCTTATAGCAAATGTTAGTACACCCATTCTTGGAGCAGATTTTCTCCATTTCTTTGAATTGGTGCCTGATCTCAGAAACAAATGTCTCAAAGATTTAAAAACGCATTTTAAAACCGTCGGTTGCGTGAAAAATGCAAGCATTTATTCAGTAAAAACTGTATGTAGTGATACACCATATCACAAAATTTTAAAAGAATTTCCTTCAGTTACTAGATTACCAGATCCTAACCAACCTGTTAAACATAACACCGTTCATTATATCATAACTAAAGGTCCACCTGTGGTTGCAAAACCTCGTCGGTTAGCTCCAGATCGCTTAAAAATAGCAAAACAAGAATTTCAAACTATGATGCAATTGGGGCATTTGAGACCTTCGAGCAGCAATTATGCATCCCCACTTCACATGGTTCCAAAAAAGGGAAGTCTGGAATGGAGACCTGTAGGAGATTATCGAGCATTGAACGCTCAAACAATAAAAGACAAATACCCTATTCCATGTTTAGCCGATTTTACTGCTGCATTGCACGGTACTAAAATTTTTAGTCATGTCGACCTGATTAAGGCATAACATCAAATACCAATTAACCCAGCCGACATCCACAAAACCGCCATATGCACACCATTCGGTTTATTCGAAAGTATCCGTATGCAATTCGGCTTATGCAATGCATCTGCGACTTTTCAACGTTTTATAGATGAAGTCACGCGGGATTTAGAAGGCGTTTACGCTTTTGTCGATGACTTGCTCATAGCCTCTAAAGATTCTGAGGAACATTGCAGGCATTTGAAAGCTTTATTTTCCAAACTTCAGGAATATGGACTTTGCATAAATGTTTCAAAATGCACCTTTGGTCAAACATCTATTGATTTCTTAGGTTTTCACCTTAGTGAAAACGGAATTGAACCTCTTCCTGACAAAGTCAAATGTATTTTAGATTTTCCTCAACCTACCACTCTCACTCAGCTTCGCCGATTTTTAGGCATGTTTAACTTTTATAGATGTTTCATACCTAAAGCAGCACATATTCTTTCTCCTTTAATAAAATTGTTAGAAGGCTATATTAATAAAAAGAAATCTCGTTCTCGTGTTCAGGATTCATCCCCACAATTAAATTGGAACGAGAATGCTGAACAAGCCTTTATTGCTGCCAAAAATGCCATTGCTCAGGCTACCCTTTTGAGACACCCTATTCCCGGAGCCCAGCTAAGCATCTGGGTAGATGCCTCAGACGTCGCAATCGGTGGCACACTTATGCAGTTGTCTCAACAAACATGGGAACCTATAGCATTTTTCTCTATGAAACTCAGTAAAAGTCAACAGAAATGGTCCGCGTACGATAGGGAATTATTTTCTATTTATTCTGCAATTAAGAAATTCCGACACATGTTAGAGGGCAGAAATTTTATAATTTATATGGATCAAAAACCGTTAATATACGCTTTTAAACAGAACCCTCATAAATGTTCACCTCGACAATTGCGCCATTTAGATTTTATTTCTCAGTACTCTACTGATATTAGGCATGTGCAAGGTTCAAAAAACGTCGTTGCTGACGCTCTTTCAAGAATCGAAATTGATTCCATAACAAAATCTCCATTTTTGGATTTAAAAAAATTTTCGGAAGCTCAACGGCATGATCCGGAGGTACAAGACCTTCTCAAAAACAACACATCATCTTTGAAACTGGAATTTAAACCGTGCCAATATTCTGATGGTAATATTCTTTGTGACATATCAACAGACATTCCTCGTCCATTTGTTCCGAATTCCTTTCGCAGACTCATCTTTAATCATCTGCATAATCTGTCACATCCAGGAATTGCAGCTACTACGAAGCTTATTTGTTCTCGTTATGTATGGCCCGATATGAAACGTCATATCAAAAATTGGGTGAAATCCTGTGAATCTTGCCAAAAATCGAAAATTACTAGGCATACTAAAGCACCACTGGGCACATTCTCTCTTCCTGATGCACGTTTTTCAGAAATCCATATGGATATCGTCGGACCGTTACCTCCATCAGAAGGCAACGTGTACCTTTTGACTCTAATAGATAGATTCTCCAGATGGCCTGAAGCCATTCCCATCCCGGATATGAAAACGGAAACCATTTGCAGAGCCATCTTTAACTGTTGGATATCTCGTTTTGGCTGCCCATCGATCATAACAACAGACCAAGGTTCTCAAATGAGATCCGCACTTTTTGCAGAATTTACGCGCATTTTAGGTACGAACAGAATCACAACAACAGCCTATCATCCAATGTCCAACGGCATTGTTGAACGATTTCATCGGCATTTAAAATCTTCTCTCAAGGCTCACGAGACCAATAACTGGACTGAAACACTACCAGTTGTTATGCTTGGTATTCGGACAGCCGTAAAGGAAGATCTACAGTCATCTTGTGCTGAACTGGTGTACGGCACAACTCTCAAGCTGCCTAGTGATATGATAACGTCATCTAAGATATCTCCGTATGACACACAATTTATCACGAATCTTAGGCATAGAATGCAACAATTGAATCCAATAGCAACATCTGCACATTGCCAAGAAAAATGTTACGTAAGTGCTACCTTAAAGTCGTGTACGCATGTATACTTACGTGTCGATCGAGTAAAGCCACCTCTGTGCCAACCATACACAGGTCCGCATAAAGTTCTTTCTAGAACGGACAAAACTTTCACAATTGATATTAACGGTCTGAAATCTACTGTGTCTATAGACCGTGTGAAACCAGCCTATTTGCTTTCGGACTCTTAATTTGCCTGAACTGAAAACAAATAAAGACTTAAAGACAGTTCAGCAGAATAAATCTGCAAACGAACTCTCTAAGACACAAACTGTCACCAGATCGGGAAGACATGTTCACTTCCCTAAGAAACTTGCTTCTTACATAACAATTTAAAACATTTTTTTTAAATTCATATCTTAACATATTTCTTGTTATTTCATGTTTATTATATGTGTCAATACCTTGTTGTATATTGAATTTCATTTTGATCTTTTCTAATTTTATATTCTAATTTTGTAATCATGTAAAAATACCCGACAGTACGGATACTCTGAGATAATTTCATAACCTATGTCGTTCCTTTGAATAGCCATTAAAGGAACTGGGGGGAAACTCTGTGGTGATGGCGATAAGGAGCGCGCCTTGCGCCCTCCGATAAGTGTGGCAACCCTAGAGGAGAAATTTTCTTACGAGTAGCAAGAAGAGGGAAACAGGCAGGCTGTCGGGCAGTATGCGCGAAGTTCCTAAATAAAGCTTAATTTTTATTGTGCACTATGTCTTGTTAATATTATATTAATGCAGTAAGAACATAATCTGTGATATGGAATTCGAGGATTGGTGGTAAAAACATAACCGGAAATCTCCATAATGCTTATAAATAAATGGATCAAAGGGAATTAGTTGTTCACCGTCACTTTAAGAGCAACGTATGATAAATTCTGAAAAGTGGTTTTTCTTTCACTTAACAAGAGTTCCTTGTCATAACTACATCGATCATGATAATGATAGATAAGTCATACATATATTATTAAACAGGTAGCTTTTGTGAGTTAGAGCATTATATGAAATTTAAGGTGCATCTAAATTTCTGGTAATAAATGGTGCGTCTGCATATCGGCTCTATTAAATTAATATAGACCCGGATTTGCAAATGGACCACGATACTCTACATTGTGCAAATGAAGCAAACATCAAAAGTACCATTTGTGTAACATTTTTTGTCAAAACTGTCTCAAATATCCTTCTTTCCCTTAGACTATAGTTGATTAGAAAGAAGCTTAATGGATAAATATTCTCAAATATGATGATTTTAAGATAAAATTACGTACTTTTCGTCTTCAAAGTAAAACTTGAACTCAGATTTCTGATGAGAGCTGAAGATCAGAAGATAAATTGCGTATTTTTACAAAATATGTGCTGCTTCTTTGAACTAGATTAACATTTTCTTGATGATTTAATCTCGGATTCCTTGGTTCGCATTTAATGTTGTTACAAGTTCGGGCGCTCTGAAAACTTTATTAAAATTTACAGTTAAATAGTTTTGTACATAAAATATTCATTTAACAGACTTCTAGAAGTTAATCTGTTGAATACTTTTATTTAAAATTTCCTTTGCTTATTTAAATTTTTGCAGTCTATTTGCAGAATATTTTATTTGTTTCTAAGATGAAGGATAGATGGCGCCACAACACAGCTTTCCAAATCCAACATTTTGCTTTACGAAAATACAGTATTGTATCATTAGTTTTTTTGTACGTTTCGTTCTTCCAATAGCCTCGTACATTTTTGTGTATTAAACTGGAAGAATTGAAATGAGTGGAAATAAATGTCTCTAAGACTGGTAGGAGCCATTGTAAAAGAACAGGCAAATTTATAATTAACGTAATTAAGGAAAATAATCTTTTTTCCTGGTTCATGATTTTATTTCATTTGAAAACTTTATTGAAACTCGACGAGTAATTAAGCCAGATGCAGACTATTTATCCAGGATTTTCAAGAAATGTACCACTTCTTAGAAAGCTATACAGATTTTCGGCAAAGATAAATGTAAAAAAAGGGAGCTATATTCAGCTTACGATTTCACATCCGTTTTATTCCGTCCTCCGTTTTTATTGAAATTAAAAAATTTGCTCGAAGGCTGTTGTATAAAACAGTTGTCCGTATTCAGACCTCAGGTAACCTTTTGCCTGATCGAATAGCAGATATAATACATAACCACAGAATACTGATAAATTGCATATACAAGTAATACCTCCCAATAAGGGGCACCTGTCGGACCAGACGTTTTCTCCCTTAAATAGAGGTGTCCCTTATTAAGAGGTTAATACGTGCCCAATCCAAAGGAACCGGGAACAACAGAATTTTCCTTTAAATAGGCGTCTCGCTTATTCGAAGGTGTTCCTTACAGGAGGTATAGAACTTAAAAATTTGATCAGAGCTACAACCATTCTAAAACGGAATTACAAAAGAGAGACAAGATTAATTTAATTTAGTTTTTTTTTAGGGAAAATTGAAAAAAAAAAAAAAAAGTGTTAGTATGGGAGCATTAATAAGGGGTGTGGTAACGTTTTTCGACCACGTAAGCCACGACCACGTAAGCTAACATCGATTTTTCATTTCTGCTGCAGAGCTGCGTGCAATTCCGTAAAAATCCTTGGGGGCGGCTTTAACGGAAAGCAGTTCATTTCCTGACCTCCCATCGGTGTTCAATGGAATTTAGACACGGATAATTTTAATGGTCTTCACATGAGCTGGGTATCTTTATTCTAGAAAAAATTATTAACAAGCGCAGAAGGCTGAGTGCTCTTGTTGCTACCCATGGATATGGATTATGGACCCACGGCAGCTCGGAAACGCTGAATATAAGAGTCTAATGTACTATTTCAGCATTATATATATTGTTGTTGCCGTTGTGACTTATCTCTCGTGTCTGAGAGTAATCGGGGCAAGGAGCGATTGCGCCTGTCATTGGCAAAAACCTTGAGCGCCACACAAGTGACAGTACGACTTCACTCAGTTCCACCTCCAGTTTTGATGGACATCATCCCGAGGAGACGGGTCCGACGATCTCTTCCCCCCATCCTCTATAGAGAACGTTCGGCTTGCCGCATATTTAAAGTGCCTCCACGCCGCACAGACACTATACATTTACAAACATCCCTGCCTTCTCTGGAATTCGAACCCGGGCCTTCGGTATCGCAGTAGACTGCCCTAACCACAATATCGTCTGGGTGGCGTATTATGTATTCCAAGACTAATAATCTTTACTGCACATTTAACCTCTTTATGATGTAAGGGGACGATGATAAGGATTTCTATGTGGAGCGATGCAATAAAAATCAGCCTGTAAACTGAATCCAATCACAGCGGGAAACATCACGTTATTCCACTGATTTGAATCTAAGTTTTTATGCTGCCGATAAAAAACGTTATGCGTGTAACGGCGTACAGATAATCGTCTTTAAACGTCTTGTAAATATTTTAAAAAAGATCCATATTTCTCTCATTGCCACTGTCAAATTTTAAGAGAATTTTCTTACCGACATCTCTTGAAGATGTCCTACAGATAATGCCTACAAGAGGATGAAATTCTTGACGCCCTTTCATGATTGTCACCTGTCTTCAGTGTTTTAGCATCTTTTCTAGAATCAGGGGATTACGCGTTGTGACATACTAAGTGTTCAACGCATGTGACTTTCCTGATTCCAGCAATTTGATTATAATCTGTTTCAAAATCTGATGTCAGCTGAAAATCTGCGTTCTAATCAGATTTATTACTAAAGCGTCAGCGCTACTTTTCGCAAGGATGGCAAAAAATTAGAATAGAAATTCACAAAATGCGTATATATCAGCAACTAATAAAATTTGCGTATGCACAGAGAATAGTTAATGGTAATGTTTATGTTACGCGAAAATTTCTTTTGTTTCAGTTGCTTTCTTCTTTTACTTTTCCCAGTTTATAAATTTACAGTTTCTTAGAAGTCAATGGACATTAAAAATGATATGACAACTAGATAAATAGTGATACAAAAAGAGAGAGTAGTTTTAACATTGGTAATTAGTGCCGATTCCAGTTATCTCCACTCTGTTAAAAGTTTCTAAGCCAGAGAATTTTATGAAAATAGTCGGAATATTGGGGATGGAAAAATAAAGCTTGACTTTTCTACATCACCCTAGAGAACAAAAAATTATTTTAGTCAGTGTGTGTGTGTGATTATGGCAAAGCCTCGAGGGCTATCTGCCTAAGAGGAGGGATGCCTTCGTGGAGGACTTTCTAAGGGAAACTGGCTCGTATACACGTTACACATGGGGAAAACCACGAAAACGCCCATGCAGCCAGCCCGTTCGCGGGATTCGAACCTCGGACCGAACTACCAGTGTTCAGCGCTCGGCCGCTGGTGGGCTTATTTTAGTCAGAAAAATGTTTATAGTACTTTGATTTGCTAAAAACAAATAGTTTCAAGCTTTTCTGTAGAAAACTCTAAAACTATGCTTAAAAATACATTTGCTTAAAAATATAATACTAAGCATACTTTCTAATAGAAAGACCACAAATTTAATAATGAATGTTTTTTTTCTCAGAATGCAATCATCAATTATTAGAACAAAGTCTTACGTTTTGTAATTGCTGTTTAAAAATATGAAAGCTTTCTTTCTCAAAATGTAATCTGCAATTAGTAAAACAAAAACTTTTGTTTTGTAATTGCTGTTTAAATTTATTCAAACTCTTAAATTGCGACAATAAATGACTAGGTCATTAAATTTGGTCTGTAATGCCCACGCATTTTCCCTTTAATGTGCATTTTCTTTGTTTCAAATTCATTAATGGATACTGAATTTTTCCTTATCGGACAGTTGACGATTCGGGAAGTATGTAAAGATTTAAATATTTTTACAGAAGCCCTTCTGCCTATAGTATTTACGGAATATGTGTAATATTTTTTTTCATAAAATAATTTCTTCATTTATATATATATGTTGGAATATGTTGTTATTATATGTTAGAAAAATGTATCCGAGAGCAATGTCTTAAGGAAACCCAACTTATAACTCAATATTTTAATACTCAACCCAATAGCTTAACGTAATTTTTTTATAAACTTTCTCTTCCGTCCTTCAACGGATGAGATAGGTTGGATGGGTTGTTTTTCAAAATTTAAATAGGGTAACTACGCAGGATTTTTTCCTTCCCGAAAAAGAAAGATCAGTTGTTAACAATGCGTTTTTTGGTTGAAAATTCAGATTTTATAAATGTGAATTTGATGTTAGAAAAATATTGGATTTTGAGCAATGATTAAGGTTTTTTTATGTTCATTGTTTGTCTGATAAGGAAGTGCATACTTAGAATGACCAGGGAAGTGCATTTAATTATAAAGTATTTCTTGGATTCAGGCATAGTAGTTCTTGGAGAAAACCTGAAATCTGGAATATTTAAATTCAACGCGACTCATAAAGATTATCCTTCACATGATTCAGAAAACGTTTGAGCTTATTAGCAAAGAGGAGAAATTCGAAAAGTAAAAACCGCACTATATAGGAGTCATTTAAATAAAATATAATTCATTAAGAATTTCATTTTTCTATCTGCTAAAGTAACATAGAGAGAACTTTAAACACGAAGAAATAAAAATAAGTAACATTAACTGGAAATCTTTTTTTTTTTTTTTAATGATTTGAAGTGGGATGCAGTACAAATGCAAAGAAATTGATATTTTGAAGCGCTGCATTTGAAGGCAACTTGCTTTTCCTTCCCAAAAGAAAAGTAATTTTTTATATGGGCATGGAAACAGATATAAGGATCATAAATAAATAAAGGAGTAAAGGAGTTAATGGAACAAAAGAAAATTAAAAAAGTAAAATTAAAAAATATTTTAAAAATATATTTAGTTTATGCAGTCTCTTGCAGTATATCTTTTTTGGATGAGCAAGAAATGAAAGATGCCATATATTGGAACTGAATAAGATAATCCAAAGTGATAATTAAAAAAAAGTATTAAACAGTATTAAGACATTTTGAAGTAATTCTGAGAATTACGTTGTTAAAGACTTCAGAGATTTACATTGCTTCTTCTCAGATTTCTTTAACTATTATTAAAGCTTCAGTGCATTTGTATTTGCTTAGGAAATAGAAATCTACGTCATAACATTTCTGACTGGTTGATTGAATTTTGAGATTTAAATCAACTAATAAGAAATCCTTATAAAATTTTACTGACTATGAATTTTTATAAGTTTAGTATTTTACGAATTAGCACTTATTTGTAATTGATTTAAGGAAATGTTGCTATTTTGAAATAGAGGTTTCAAAAACTGAGTACTGCTGCTGAGCAAACATAAAGGTCCAGAGATGTTGCACTTAAAATTATTATGCTTAGAAATAGTTTACTGGGTTTTATTTATTATATATTTACTGTTATTTACTTCTGATCAACATTTTATTTTGCCTGAATGTTAATCTCAATGATGCCTTGGGGAGAATGGATTTTTTGTGCAGAAATAATAACATGATTTTAAACCTAGACAAAACTAATAGCCAATTTTTTTACCTTGAACAGATAGCACTTCTTGCCACACCTTTTTTCTCATGGTGAAGTAATCTAACGTTATCCATTTTGGATGCAAATTTGATTCACATCTGAATTGCAATGAATATATTTCTTATATAAGGAAAAAAACTGAAAGGAGACTTCCCATTTTGAAAGGGCCGGCGAGGTGCCGATGGGGGTCTTATAGAGAAACTTTAATAAATGCATATAAAATGTATATTAAACCATTATTTTATTACTATAATGAAGTTTTTGTGACTGCTTCCATCAGTACAATCAATGTTTTGGCAAGATTAAAAACCAATTTCTTCGCCTAATAACAGATGCAGTTAAATCCACCCCCATAGCGGCTTTGCGGCTTTGGAAACTTTAACCAATATTTCTCCTGCCGTACATGAAATTTATAAAGATGTTGCAATTTTGTTGCAAAACCTTTGCAGACTCCCAAATAACAAATGTTGGGGGAATTACAATTTTAACAATAATAGAAATGTAAAGACACAAGTGGGTTTAAATCAAACTGGCTATCAATTAGTAGAAGACTTAGACCTTGTTCGAGAAATGAATATAATGACTGTACCTTTGTTGTCCTCTTGATTACGGTGACTTCCGTCTATATCTTGAACCTGACGAGAAAATTGATAAGAGATGCCCACTGCCCAGATCAAAGCCATTGCTTATGAAACTATCGCGAGAAGATATCCTGATAATCTCTAGAGCCATGTTTACACCGATGGATTCATAATTGAGCGAGGTACTGGAGCTGGTGCAGGTATCTGTTGTAACCTTTTTGCATTCTATAAGACAGTGGAAAAGGTATTATCAGTTTTGACTGTGAAGTTAAGGCTATATTTATTGCTCTGAATCAATTAAGCGCTCGGAAAAATAATTTCCTTCGGGCTGTTATTTTGTCCGATAGCAAAGCCGCTTTGCAGGTTCTCTCAACACAATAAATTTTGTGCCTTCCGAACGAATCTACGAATGTAGGAATATTCTCAACACTCTGGCTACTCAACTCTCTTGCAGTGGATTGCTACTCTTTGCGGCATCGAGGGAAATGAAAGGGCCGATTTCCTGGCGAAGAACGGAACGACTATAATACAAATCATTTATAATATATGACTCGGAAAAACTACTAATTAAATTCTGCAAAACTACTAATTAAATTAGAATTTAAGAGGAGGCTTGCCTTCCACTATCAAACGAAGCTAAGGGAAAGGCCTGGGAGTATCTCACTAGTTTAAGTTATTCTCGATTTTCCTCGTCCTGTAGTTATGGCGTTATTTCGTCTTTTGACTGGACACAATTGTCTGAATCTATCTGTACTCTTTGTAACTTTGGACAGTCGATGGATAAGGAACATAATGACGAATACACTGCACTATCATCTTTCAATTCTATTGTTCTTAAATATTGAAAAGCAAGATCAAAGCTAATGGCTTAGTGGCTAAATGTCTGGCATTTCTACAAAGAAAATATTTTATTTTGCATGTTAACACTTATGAAGTAAAGAGTGCATCTAAAAAGGTTTAGATTAATTTGTTCCCAATTTAATAATCAATCGCCCCATATTTGACACTCTAGCTTCCTATTTATAATTTACTGAGAGTTTAGTGGATACTTGTTGCGAAATTTCGAGTAATGTGTGAACCAAAGATGATGACATTTACAAGATATAATTTTTGGAACTTAATATTGGTGTTATTTTTATTTAATAGACCATCTGCCCTAATTTTGATCCCCTAATCTTTTACATAACCCACTGAGAGTTTAGTGGATGGTTATAAAATGGCGAAGTTTCGATGATCGACTTCAACAGTGTGTGAACCGAGGAGGGTGACATTTGCAAAATCTAATTTTTGGAACTTAATATTGATGTTATTTTTATTTATAAATGCACTACATATATATATTTAGTAAAGGAGCAACAACTTGAATAAAAATGAGTTCTTTGTATTTACGGGGCTATTTTATTTTAAACCAACCGTACGGTTTTCTTGACCCATCTTGTATAAAATCAAATAAAATGAGATTTGTAGTTCCAAAATACTTCTGCAGTAAGGCAGAGAATTAACATCTAATTGTTATTAGGCTCGCACATGAAGAATTAGATTTAACCTCAAAACATCTCATTTTTCTCTTACTTGTTTTACGTTTTCTTGTATTAGTAGACGTGTACGGTTTAAAAACTTCTAAAGTACAAACTAACTCTGGCATTTCTTATAATCTACTTGCAACCTGTCAAAAAAAAAAAAAAAAAAAAAAAAAAAAAAAAAAAAATCGGTGTTTGGAATAATTATGCAAAAAACATGCAGAATAAAATATTGATTTAAACCAAGCTTTAAACTTATAAGGTATTTCTCCCGCCTTCTTAGCGTGCCTTCGTGGTGTAATGGTCTGCACGTTCGGCGCGTATTCAAGAGGCCCGTGGTTTAAGTCCCGGAAAAGGCGTTGCTCATTTGTTATCTTTCCTGCTTTGAAATAGCCTAACGTCTCTAAAACTATTTAACCTAATTATTTGATGATTAATATTTTTAATAAAAAAAGCATAAGATAGGATAACTGCGTAACTGATCTTACAAAATTTAAAATATGTTTTAAAATAAAAAGAAAGCAGTGTAATGACAACGAGAAAAAATATGCGATCACACAGATATTTTAATGAAATTTTACCTTCTTTTTAATTGAAAAGGCAATGCCCAAGAATGAGACAAAGTATTAAAAATATACAGGTTAGCAGTAAGGTTAGCAGGGAATTAACATGCTTGATTGAATTCCTGAAATTAATTATAGGTAACTGTTATTATATTTACCTATCTTTGATTACCCAGATACCCACCTATTTGTTTACTTATTTGTATTTAATTTATTGTTTATTCAATTATAATTCATTACTTATTACTTATTGATTTTCTCGTATAATAGTTTACTTATAAGATTTTTTACATGTAGTACTTTCTTACTTCCACTAATATTTATAACCTCACTTATTTAATTATTCTTCTCTAGTGGCCAAGTGGTTAAAAACCACTGAATACTGGCAGTTCTATCCAGGTACAAAATCCGGTGAATTGACAAGTTGCATTAATGTTTAAATTCTGGTTTCCTGGCACTAGTGAAATAACATAAATAAGAGCTTCTCTTAGAAAGTCCTTCGCGAAGGCATTCGTCTTCTAAACAGATAGCCGTCGTATATTTGCCATATCCGAAAAAACAAGCGTATTTAATTTTTTATTCGATCCAAATACCTTCGTTGTTCAGTATCAAGTACCGTTTATAATAATTACTTTTGAAATTCAATGTTTTTAAACTTCTGTGATACTGTATATTTCTGTAATATTGTAGTACTGAAAACTTGCGTGGCTACTTATGCATCGTATATCTTACTGCATCATACATTTTCAAAAAAGAAGAGCTGATCAAAAAGAACTTTTTAACTGAATCCGTTTAATTCATTTTAACGTTCTAGTCAGGAATTTTCACTTCTTTTCATAAATAAGAAAGGGTCTTTCGCGAATGAGAAGCTATTAGATATTCTCCTCCCCTTTTCTTTACCGTCTTTGTTTGACTTTGTAGAAACTTTCAGTGGTTTGTCTTGAAGATGGCTTATACTTTAAACACTTCTGAAAGAAGTTTTAGCGGAAGTTTTATTATGTTATTTGGAAGCAGAATATTTTGTTAAGAGTGAGTAACGACTGTAATAGTTAAAACCGTTAACAGACTCAAGCAATATAACTATTTGTTTCCAGTTTAACATTTTTGGGTTATTAAAATTGGGTTTTCACATTTGTGCTTCTTTTATTATTGAAAATGTATTACAAAGACTAGATATAAATTAAATCCTAGTTTATTATAAACAATTGGTAAATGATGATAAAGGAGCATATTCGATGATAAAATAATAAAATAGATATTTCGCTGGGCTTTTCTTCATTATTTGTTATAACCTCACTATTTTATTAAATAATTCTCATGGGAAAAAATAATAATATAGAAAGAGCAGCTTAATTTACAACTCAACTTTTCTTTTTCAAGTGTTAACTCGATTCAGTGGTTTTTTTAGCTTAGCGTTCATTTTTAACACCTGAAAATGTATTCTTCATATTAAAATTGTTAGTTTTCATATTTTAATAGATCATTTTACGGATTCCCTGAGAAATAATGAAAGTAATTTAAATTCTTCGTTTTTTTAAAAAGCAGGATGCGAAACCTTGTTTGGCGCATAAAAATTGGTTTAATTTCTTGTGCATATAGAATGCAGTGTGTTCCAGATAACGTAAAATTGACTGAAAGAAGAGACTTATTTCTTACATGTAAGAGATTAGAAATAAATGTATAATTTAATAAAAAAGAATGTACATGTTAGTTTTTCATATAGCTCTCAAAATTAATTTTATACTCTTATAACGAAGCTATTTGCAATACATTTTGTTGCTAACCCTTTTTTAAATGATTTAAATTTTGTATCTGCTATTGAATGATTTAAAAAATATATGGAAATTTTAATGGATTCTGCAAGAATATTCTAAAATATCTAGTAAAAATGTAAAGGTAGGAATAAGGAACCGAAATATGCATATTTTGTAATGGAAGGGTTGTGCAGAAACATCGCAGTTAAATGTTGATACGTAAGAAAGGTATGAATAACATGTATGTAAGAAAAACAAAGCAATATAAGAAATATATATTTTACTGATTTAGCTTTTAAAAACAGGTGCTCGAAAGTGCGAGTATCAAAAATAACATCGAAATAATGTCAGCGACGCATGGTTTGAGTAACAAAGATCTCAAGCATTTTATGCACATTTCCAGCAGTAACTAACAGTCTGGCCTTTAGCCTTTCATCGAATTCAGCGGGCAAAGATCAGGCTCTTAATGTGCTACCAGAAGAAAACATGCATATGAAATCTGATGACCAAGGAATAGATCCAAACGAAGCGATATGATTACGTCTAAGTAATTTCACATACTATTGTTCATGTGAGCTGACACTTCATGGGCAAAGATCATACATTCGTGAGCAAAGATCTGGGGAATTGCCAGAAAAACTAACCTGGCTAGATATCTTGCAGAAAGGTACTGCACGGTAGCAGAAAGGTATTCAGGTGACTATGTATAATGTGCAGTCCAATGTAATATATTATGTCATTTTGTCTACCGTTCGTGTGCTAATAATTATTCTATGCCGCCAATGGATCGCTTACACCTACTGATCTGTAAAACGAATTTTGTTATTTCATCGCAGCATTTCTGTCCTCATATTCTATTCGTTATTTATTTATTTGTCACGTGTTCCGTCTTTTGGCATTACACGGAAAGGGATGAATGTCCCGTGGAAGAATTTTTAAGAGAAACTTGCTCGCATTCACGTTATACATGAGAAAAACCACGGAAAGACCCATGAAGTCAGCCCGTTCTCCTGAGCTGACACCCTAAACAGAACTATCAGCATTTAGCGCTTTTAACGCTCGCCTGCTGGTGGGTATTGTTTTCATTATACAGTTGAATAACGAATGAAATGCTTAAGCATTACTGGATACTTTTCTTCGAAGGTATTGATATTGTGTCATGAGAATTATTATGTTTGCAGCCGTGAGAATTGTGGGTGTTAAATGTATCTGATACAGGAATACGTAATTTCATCCATGAATAAGGCGTACGGAGGGTATTCAGGATTTGTTACAGCCTGTTGTAACAATAAGCGGAATAGTTAATACCAGAAGATAATCGTCCAGTTTCAAAGATTAAATTCTCTCTGAAAATCACGGTGCATATCTTCTTCATTCTCAAGTCTTCCAAACGGTTCGCTGGCTTGCACCCACGGCACCTGATTTTATGGATATGGGTACGGTGAAGAGTGGTGGACACCCATTGTTTAATCATTGACAATCTGGGTATTGTGCAGCCGCACTAGTTATACAGATAACTATACAGAATCCGCAAGGAGCCCCGTCAGGCGTTCCTTATAAAGCATTATATTTAGTATGTTCCACATCTCGGGCTTTGATCCTTCTGGTGGGTATTATATCTCTCTACCGCTTGACCAGGTGTTTGTCAGCTTTCGAAGAAACAGTCACATTTTTTTACATTGATGCTTTCACAACTGGTGTCTCTCGCACTTACATACTATGCGGGCAAGTTCCAGTTCTGTTTGCCTTTTTACTCTGGTGTGGTTAGGTGTAATGTTTGAGGTTACAGTCCACAACTTTGCATGAAATTATTATTTTGTACATATCTGGATCCTTAAATATATATTTTCAGCTTCTTCTGCTGCAAGATATTCATAATTCACTCAAAGCCAGAAAGATTCACTCTCGCACAACTCCCGGTTAATACGTTCAAAAGCTTGGCAATTCAGTATCTGTCTGCTCGGGAATCGTACGCAGAATAATCTTGAAACTTACATAAAAAACTAAAAACGCTTTTTAATGTTTAATCGCAGAATTAATATTTGTAAAATGAAAACTGCAGGTGCATATTACATCCAAACACAAATAAAATTAGTAATTAGGAATGCAATACAGAAGACGATAAATGAAAAAAAGGAAAACTGAGCTCATAGACAGTTTAAATGAAACCTAATGACGAAAGCATCAGTTTTAAGGATTTATATTTTCTTCATTAAAGTCAGAATACATTTGTTAATGCTATGGAGATATAAGTTAGGGATATAAATCCCGTAGAGTTTATAAATATATATAGATGGGATATAAATTATATATATACAGAATATGGGGGATATAAATCCTGTAATGTAGAGCTTTCGGTTTCCTATTCAAAGACTGAAAAATAATATAATTCTTATTTTAGATGTAACCTTAAATAATTTCTTGTTCTTTCATTTAACTCATATTTTATTCACAAGATATCTGTAGTATCAGCTTTCAAGGTTTTAATTTACCATGTAATCAGCTAATTTATCACTTAATTAACCGTCTTATTATTCTAAGTACTTTTCAGAGGAAAAAAAGTTTTTAAATTAAATCTCTAAAGTGAAAATAAAGGAAATCCGAATGACGATAAGCAAAGAAAGTAATTTTTTCCTCCTTGCAGTTAGAATAACATTTATTTAATGGCACGAATGTTCGTGCTAAGTTATAAATAACGTTTTGAATAAGGCTTTCCGATGCGTTAATTACTAACAGCTTTTTTAATTTCCCGGAAAAGTAATCTACAGATAATATTTTATGCAAATGAATTGATTTCAGTTATAGAAATACACTAATTTTCATTTAAAGAGCAGCTTTAAATGTGCGTTATTAAGAAACGTTATTAAAAAAACGTTATTAAGAAATATTAAGTGTTTTTGAAAGGTCTTTAATAAAAATTCAAATTCCGTAATCATATTTAAGTAATTTAATTAACAGCATTAATCACAAATAAGCAAAACTGTAAGTGTCGAGAGAATAAGACCACTAGTAAATTTTATAGAGCTCATTTCGTGTGAGGTGCTTTCATGAGCTAATTACGTGAGTGCTTTGGCGATTTTCTCTCTCTAAATGAGGAAGAATTTGTTTCTTTAAAATGTCATTCATTCTTGTCCTGCACGAGTAATTTCTTTGCTTTATCATATTTAACACGAATACAAATCAGTTCTCTTATAAAGTTTTTGATGAAGGCACCCGTCTCCTTCTAAGAGCTTCATGTCTTTAGAGATGGATCCCTACAAGAAGGACTTTTGAAGTTCATGACTTTCAGTGATGGATTCATAAAGGAAAAGTTTATGAAAGACAACGTGCAGTCGTGGACTTCTTCCCTTTATAAGTCTTTTTTGATAAGGCAGATATCCAGATAGACCTTGTGTGCTTCGCCGTATTTAAACCAGCCAACAAGCCAACCTTTAGTGCTTTAGGTCTTTCAGGTGAATTGAACACGCTTTCGTTTCCATCAACCTGACAACTGGTTGCATTAATATTTTAGTTTTATAAAGAATACGACACATGTTTTCTTTAAACATCCATGAATATATCATTCCCTTGTAGCATAATGCCTAATCTGATACTAAGGTAGTCGAAAACAAACTTAACAAGAGTAGTTCAGATTTCCCTGATTTAAATTTAGTCTATATACCCTTCACAATAGCCCTTTTTCTGTCTTATGTACGGATGCTAAAGCGTGAAATGACTTTATCCCAATGTTGTTTTGACTTAATTGATGAGTATCTAACAATGTCTTTCAGCTAGCTTGAACATTCTGTACGAAGTCACAAGGCTGAACTTTTGCTATTGATTTCCGTTTTTTAAATTAAATAGCTTCAGGATACCAAATATGGCCGCCAAATGAGGAGGGACAAGTGCGAGTTTCTCTTCGATTCCTAATATTTCATTTATTTATAGCGTATGGTGCCTTCGTAAAGCGATCACTCTTAGTATTTGCACAGTGAGGTCTTCCATGAAAAATGTCTTCCTTTAGCTACCTCAAAACTTCAAAGAAAAATACTTTATTGGCTGCTCATCTTAAAGGAGAGAGTTTTCGGTGTATAATCTTCTTCATATTGAAAGTAATTACCAACATCACCTTCACTCTAGATTTATTTATTTTTTTTTATTTGCAGAGCTATTTTAACAATTTTGAAAGGCCTAGGCTAAAACGGTTTGGCGCTTTAATCACACTGGATTGAGAAATAATGAAATAATGCATAGAATGCTTTAGATAAATTTTAACGCAAAAACTACAGAACATAAAACTTACTTTTATTGGATCTTACCTCGTATTTCTTGGATAGAATGCTTAATTTATGAACCCAAAAGGGGCTATTAGTTTCGAAATGGGATTTTGCGCTGGTTAACTATAAACGGCGTGTCACTTTTCAAATTGTTGCCAATAAAAATTATCGCTCATTGTTATTTTTAAAGAAATGAATATAATGAAAATTCTGTATCTATGTATACATGTTCCTCACAATGAAGAAAAACAATGCTACCAAAAGCCATTAAATTTTGAATAACGTAGTCCTGCACTCAAACATATTCCCCTGTAAGCTCGAATTTTGAACTTCGGAAATTTGCTTTATTATTTTGTAAGGTCTATCTAAAATTGTTAACAGTTATTTTTATTTAAAGCCACTTTCCTATCTTCCCTAATTTCAGCTTACAATTTCCTACCAGAATGTGTTTTCAGAATCGTGGTTAAATGCAAATGAAGGAAGAGCAGTACTTAAAGTCGAAGTTCCACTGACTTCGTTAAAGAGCCAGAGATTCTGACTAGCGCGCGTTCCGCCTTTTGGCTATACTCTCTCTAAGGTATTTCGGACAGTATTTCAGACTCTTGATAGCTTCGCCGTTTAGTTAACTTTCAAGGGGCCAACTCCTGTAGAATTTTAATAGCTTCGGCTATATCTTTTTAATTAAGCATTAGTTGAATTTTGGTTCTTAGTATTCTTGAGTTCAAGCTTAAGTGGATTCTTTTATGTACGTTCTGAGAAAGGGCCATCTGTAAACTTTATTTGGGTAATTAATCTTTCTCAAGTTTATGTGTCTGTCTCCTGAACTAAAGCGATTATTCACTTACCAGTTCTAAAGGTTCCACACATTTAGCTGTAAATTCTAGGTAGGTACTCCATAATTTATTTAATATTTTGTAAAACTTGAATGAATTTTTGGATAAACAAGCTCAAGGATTTAAAAGCGAGCAGTGAACTACTCGGAATATAATATTTTTAAGACTATCTCGCGGGAATGTTGCCGTTTGGACAAAGGCAATATATTTATCTTTCAAATTGAATTAACTCTATGAAAGTAATGCGTTGTTACGGACAGAAATAAAATACTTTTATATTCCACGCGCCAGATTCAGTAATGCATAAGATACCTTAAAATGTAATATGGAAGATTATTCATTAATAAGATAATCGATTTAAAAGCAATAAGCACAATTACAAAGAATATTTTTTTATCCTTTTCATTGTGATTGGGTTGAATAAATATGTGTTGAAATCTCGAGATGGCTATTTAGAAATATTCAATATTTTTATAAAGTTATACTGTCTGGACTCTTTAAAATCATTATATACTATATTAGCATTGCGTTTTTTAATAAAAGTTTCATCCATCGCTTTTTCACCAGCATTTATTTCTGTTGTGAATAACATTTTGCCATAATTTATCTTTATGTATTTAAACTGAATTTTATCTAAAAAATATCCTGGTAGATAGAGATTTATTTGCTTAAATTATATGTATATATCTATAGTAATGCAATAGTAAAGTAAAAATAAAGAATTTTCTATTCCATATTAAACTCGGTCCAAACATTCAAAATAAAATTGAGAGGCACAGCGACCAATTGCATGAAAAGATGCTAAAAATGTGTAAACCGAAGAAGAAAACAGTAAAAGAAAAGAGGTTATTTACATCTTTCGTCCCACTATTGTCAGAAGGTTGATACAAAGAAAAAAGTAAATAAAGCGGCATGTTTCTGAACTAATAATTAAACAAATTATAAATTAGAGTTTAATACTTCGATAAACTACGTAAACTTAATTATAGAAATTTGTGTCTTTATGACTCTAGCCTCTACAAGCTGGGTAGGTAGAGTAAAAATGCAAAAGATTTTTATACTGTAAAGAAACAGCATCAAAACCATAAATTTGCTTAAAAATTAAGTAAAGCACTACTAAAAGGTTTTCGAGCAGACGGATTCTAAATAACTGATCCATTTACATACAGAGTTTGAACTTCTTTTTCGTTGTGTATATATATATATATATATATATATATAATTTATTTCCTAAACAGTATTGATTAATTGATTATATTATCTCCTAAGTTTAATTAAAGTAGAATTATTTTAAAAGTGTGCATCCATACTGGTAAGTTATATTTTGAAAGATGTTTTGAAGTAATTTGAAAGCAAAATGTTAATAATGTTTTAACGGGGACTGGAGTTAAATCATCAAGAAGAATAATATTACAATTGTAAAAGGAAAAATTAAAACATGAAATTATTGTCATTGATCGGAAATTAGTTGACTTTTCAAGGGGAACAAACCAACTCCCGTTCAATGAACAATAATTGATAAAAATACGTAAATATGAAAGTGTTTCGTCTTTACTCGAGTTATAAGTTAAAGCCAAACCGGCAATTCTAGTCAGGCCAAATATTTCCGCGAATAGTTGCTACTCAAAGAACTTATTCTCATGAAGCATTTTAGTCAATTCAATTTGGAGTAAAAATCAATTACTGTAGAGAAATCCTGTAAAACTCGATATATATATATAGGTATATGGAAAGTTTTCTTATCATAAATTATTATGAATTATTGGTTTATTACTTTGCAGCTTTAGCGCAAGTCATAGGCTTTTTAATTTACTTTTATTTAAAATATATCTATATCTATCTATCTATATATACGTATAGAAACATATAAAATATATATGTATATACATATATAAGAAAAAATTATGTATATCAAAATTATAATTTAAATTAACAATAGCTCCTTAATTCCTCGTTTTAAACATCCCCTCTCTATTCGAAAAATAGTAATAACTTTTTATCGATCAAGAGCGATGTTTCACATGGAGTAGAATAAATAAAAATAATTGCCACCATTGCAAAGCTTCACCATTAACACACTAGCACTTGACATAATCGACTGCGATTGGATGTAATAAAGTAGGGGAATATGTAAGCCAAAATTATAATTTAAATTTGCAGTAGGCCCTTAATTCCTTCTTTTAATTTGGGTACTTGCTCTCCCTATTAAAAATAATAACAATCATATGACCTTTACATAACGATGATGATGTAGTTAATTCCAAATTTAAAAAAAAAAAAAAAACCTTCTGAACCAAAATCTTTATAAGCCTCAATATTGTATAATTGCGCATTTTTCGTCTAAGTAGATTGACTGCTGCTTGTATACTATAGGGTATACAAATATACACAAAAGTTTAGGCTTAATATGAGATAATGATAATTATTCAGTCATTACAGTATTCGTAAATATATATTTTTGTCACTTGTTAACTCTCGAAATTAAAATTTTTTTGAGACATGAAATCGTCGACTAGTATAAAAGTGCTATAAAAATTATATTCAAGTATTAAAAAACGTTCATTGCATCTTTTACGAAAATTTCTTTACAGCTTTCTTTTCAAATTACGTTTTTCGAATAAGATATGATTATAAGCAGTTAAATTTCATCTGCAATAGCGTTTCAACCAGAAATCAACTCAAATTGAGAAAATTCTTTTATATGTTATATTATCATTGCTTAAAATTTAAAATTGATGTTCTCCTATAGAAATCCTCTGGATTTTTAAATTAAATTTTGAATTTGCCTGACAATTTACTTTAATTATTTCAGCTATACAAATATTGAATAAAAGGAATTTTTGTTACCAGAACTGTAGCAGCAATTTTAAAAAATCGCATCGAAGTTATGGCCTCAAGTGAAGAAAAAGAAGTAGGAAACTCTCAAGATTTCCGCTTAAAAAATGCCTATAAGCTGTTTTCAAACTAGTAAAGTTATAAAGGTTTTATTGCTTTTCAGGAGTTTCAAAGAGCGTGAATTTAGACTAAAGGTCAGTGAGTAAGAATTCCAATTTCCCTTTTCTTTGTTTGCTACTCTTCAGAAGCTTCGGTTTGTTGGCTCTGGCACAAATACTGAGGCATTATGACTTTAAATCTTTTTGGAAGTATTGGGCACTATCGTGAATAAGTGATATGAACAAACTGTGACTGTTTTAACTGTTTTTTGCAAAAGATTCTCAGTAAAGACAGAAAAACTGCAATGAATCTTAAAAGTACGTTGTAGTTGGTTATTAATGAAAATGTCTTTTATAGTATTCAATTCCAAGAATTTACTATTAAAGTATGTATGTTGATTGAAAAGCAGCTAATACAAATTCAAAAACACTGAATCCAGAAATCAAGAAAGTTTATAATTAAAGACTCAGCTGAAGCCTTTGTCAGTATTGGAACAAGATTTGTAAAATTTGAAGAGCTAGATTTAATGTTGGACAATTTAAAAAAGTTAATTGAGAAGCTAGTGATGGCATAAATTGCTGCAAGGCAATATATGGCAAAAGAAAGATAAGAATAGTAGAAATAATCCTAATATATTTTTAACCCCTTGACATACAAATAAAATACGCATCCAAAGAATACCATTTAATTTGGACACTCATGAGCAAGCTCAAACAGAACGTTTTATTTTCAAATTCATATTGCTATATAACAATAATAATATACTGTAAGGCCTTCACTGAAAACAGTTTTTGACGTCTCGGAGATGTCAAAGTCTACTATGGCACGTGAAATCAATGACATCTCCCGGACATCATTGTATGTCAAGGGGTTAAGAGACCTGTTTTAATGGTGAGCCCAGCAAAAAAATATATCAATCTATATAGATAGATTCTCCAGATGGCCTGAAGCCATTCCCATCCCGGATATGAAAACGGAAACCATTTGCAGAGCCATCTTCAACTGTTGGATATCTCGTTTTGTTTGCCCATCGATCATAACAACAGACCAAGTTTCTCAAATGAGATCCGCACTTTTTGCAGAATTTACGCGCATTTTGGGTACGAACAGAATCACAACAACAGCCTATCATCCAATGTCTAACGGCATCGTTGAACGATTTCATCGACATTTAAAATCTTCTCTCAAGGCTCACGAAACCAATAACTGGACTGAAACACTACCAGTTGTTATGCTTGGTATTCGGACAGCCGTAAAGGAAGATCTACAGTCATCTTGTGCTGAACTGGTTGTAGGGTTTATATTTATTTTAACTAACATTTATTTTAAGTTTAAACTATCTTTCCTGTCAAGCCTTACTTTTCCCTGGAACTGCCAATGCCAGAGTATGTAAATTTTAGTAGAACGCGCAAGGATTCAAATTATCAGCGGAAGTATTCTGAGTTAAATAGAAAGGAAACGAGTTCGAGGTGTGCTGTTCTTACTTCACGAGCATGGAGGTAGTTAGCCAGAAATTGAAGAACCCCGCGTTTCAGCCTGTGTGCTTGCCTGGAAGAATTGTTAATCGTTCAAGTGATCTTCAAGTTTGCTGAATTAGCAGCGGTATTGTAAAACGCGGTGAGGTTAGTTACTTTTAGAGAGCCTCGTATTTAGTCTTGTCATTAGTTCCTTTTCAGGTTATTATTTTTATTTTACCGCCGAGTTGGCGTAGTTTGTGAGCGTCAAGAGCACGCACTTATAATTTATTACGTTGAATAAAAAGGGACTTAAACCCTTAGCAAGACTCTGTCATTTATCCAGTTTCAACAGTCACTTCTTGGTTGCGTGCAAATTGGAGGCGCGCAACGCTACATGGTGTACGGCACAACTCTCAAGCTGCCTAGTGATATGATAACGTCATCTAAGATATCTCCGTATGACACTCAATTTATCACGAATCTTCGGCATAGAATGCAACAATCCAATCCAATAGCAACATCTGCACATTGTCAAGAAAAGTGTTATGTAAGTGCTACCTTAAAGTCGTGTACGCATGTATACTTACGTGTCGATCGAGTAAAGCCACCTCTGTGCCAACCATATACAGGTCCGCAGAAAGTTCTTTCTAGAACAAACAAAACTTTCACAATTGATATTAACGTTCTGAAATCTACTGTGTCTATAGACCGTGTGAAACCAGCCTATTTGCTTTCGGACTCTAATTTGCCTGAACTGAAAACAAATAAAGACTTAAAGACAGTTCAGAATAAATCTGCAAACGAACTCTCTAAGACACAAACTGTCACCAGATCGGGAAGACATGTTCACTTCCCTAAGAAACTTGCTTCTTACATAACAATTTAAAACATTTTTTTAAAATTCATATCTTAACATATTTCTTGTTATTTCATGTTTATTATATGTGTCAATACCTTGTTATATATTGAATTGCATTTTGATCTTTTCTAATTTTATATTCTAATTTTGTAATCATGTAAAAAATACCCGACAGTATGGATCCTCTGAGATAATTTCATAACCTATGTCGTTCCTTTGAATAGCCATTAAAGGAACTGGGGGAAAACTCTGTGGTGATGGCGATAAGGATCGCGCCTTGCGCCCTACGTTAAGTGTAGCAACCCTAGAGGAGAAGTTTCTTATACGAGTAGCGAGCAGAGCGAAACAGGCAGGTTGTCGGGCAGTGTGCGCGAAGTTCCAAAATAAAGCTTAATTTTTATTGTGCACTATGTCTTGTTAATATTTATATTAATGCAGTAAGAACATAATCTGTGATATGGAATTCGAGGATTGGTGGTAAAAACATATAGGAAATCACCATAACTTTCACAAGTTAAAAATTTAAAGCAAGCAAAAATCAAGCCTAAATTGACACTGATTTTACTTTCAGCTTTAATTACTTGCATTTTAAGGAAGTCTCTTTAAATGTATACTTTCATAAAACCAACATCAATCTAAAATTGATTTCTACACAATTTTCAGTTTCATACTGGTATTTTCTTTCCTTCATACATTACAAAAAGTTTTCTGAAATGACAAAATGTGAAATAAATCAAAACTTACAACACATCCTTTTTTGTGATGAAATCCTATAACAAAGACATGAATAATTGGAGTATCACAGCAACCACCAACTGTTGGTGACACAGACATATCTGATGTCCAGTTCTAATGCTAAAATACATAAAACAGAACAATTATTTCGTATTTTAAGACTACATTATAAAATCAAACATTTTATTTTAAGCCATTGGTATCTCATCTCTTATAAACATGAAGAATAATATATACTAGTTTGGATCTTTCTGATTATCCATACCTACTAAAAAGTATTAAAAAGGCAACTAGCAATTTTCTCAAAATACTCAAGCAACCCATGACGTCAGCAAAATGTATTTATATGGCAAACAATGATCATTAGTGTTTGTTGTACTGAGTGTATTTTTTCTTTTCGTAAATAACTGTGGAATTTAATAACTGATGAAAAAGAAAGTGTCACATTTGTTCAGAAATATGGAGTTTGAATAACAGTAGAAAATGCAAAAGTTTAATCGCATGAAGCTGTACGTCGTACGCAATCAACCCGTATGAATCAAAATTTAGGTACTGATATTGGAACTGTGCAATTTGCTGATGTTTAATGAAATAAAGACAGATTGCTGTGTAAATGCAATAACAACATAAACAATCGTCGACTAGTATAAAAGTGCTATAAAAATTATATTCAAGTATTAAAAAACGTTCATTGCAGCTTTTACGAAAATTTCTTTACAGCTTTCTTTTCAAATTACGTTTTTCGAATAAGATATGATTATAAGCAGTTAAATTTCATCTGCAATAGCGTTTCAACCAGAAATCAACTCAAATTGAGAAAATTCTTTTATATGTTATATTATCATTGCTTAAAATTTAAAATTGATGTTCTCCTATAGAAATCCTCTGGATTTTTAAATTAAATTTTGAATTTGCCTGACAATTTACTTTAATTATTTCAGCTATACAAATATTGAATAAAAGGAATTTTTGTTACCAGAACTGTAGCAGCAATTTTAAAAAATCGCATCGAAGTTATGGCCTCAAGTGAAGAAAAAGAAGTAGGAAACTCTCAAGATTTCCGCTTAAAAAATGCCTATAAGCTGTTTTCAAACTAGTAAAGTTATAAAGGTTTTATTGCTTTTCAGGAGTTTCAAAGAGCGTGAATTTAGACTAAAGGTCAGTGAGTAAGAATTCCAATTTCCCTTTTCTTTGTTTGCTACTCTTCAGAAGCTTCGGTTTGTTGGCTCTGGCACAAATACTGAGGCATTATGGCTTTAAATCTTTTTGGAAGTATTGGGCACTATCGTGAATAAGTCGGTGTTTTAGAAGCTTTCTTTCTTGGGTTGAACTATTGAAAATAAAAATGTCCCTGAGATATTTAATCTGAGGACAGTCCGATTTTAGTATGTTTAAACAGCCTCAAAAGCTGAATCAATACATGATCAATTTTATTCCTTGAAGATATTTTAATTTCTGTATCATAAAAGGATATTAATTAATTTTCCAATGTGACTTTTGTAAAGCAAAATTTCTCGCTTGTCATGAAACGTATTCTTTGCTTACCGATGTAGCTAATTGCTAGAGGAAAGATTTTTGAGTACATTTACTTTAAAAGAATTTTAACCGAGTAATGGTGACAAATTTTTACGATGAATACTGGAATGTAGTTAAACGAAAAACTGCTCAGAAACTTTCAGGAAGCATGCTACCTGGATTAGGCTTCTAATTATTTTTCTAGCTTTAAAAAATACTCATTATGTTACAAAAAGTTAAAACGAATAACTATTTTCAATTGTAATGCTCCTGAAGTCAAAAACACATATTTGAGAAAAAAATTAAGTTATTTAATAAAACGTTACACGCTAGCGCTTAAACAGTATATTATGTGGTTATTAACATGTCGACGTCTACGAGTTTCACTGGTGAATTTAGTAAAAATTATCCTCTGTGTCTTTAGGATCCTTTAATTTCCTGATAACTGTATTTTATACGAATGTGATTTATGAACAATCATGTACTGCAAATCATCATGCATGTAAGTTTAATTAATTAAAAGTTCATATTATGTATAGGGTCTTCTAACAAAGTCTGCGAAATTGAATGACTCTTGAGTAGCGGATCGTTGACAAATGACGACAGTTTGAACAGTGAATCACATAAAATAGAATTTTAGAATAAAATTCACAGTATTAAAGAAAGTGATATGTTTTGGTAAAAAATATATGAAATTCAAATTTTTGTACAGGTTACATAGAAAAAATATGTGCACGAGAAAAACGCTTTGTATAGCTTATAGACAGATACGTATGTTAATAATTCCACTGCGGGTTTATATTGCTCGTGTAATCTAACCATGGAAGCATAAATTAGCTTTGTAGAGATATGAAGACTTTATATTTTATGGAATAAACACTGCGTTTGCCCTAGGAACTGAATCCGAATTCTTAGATTCTGATATGTTTACCACTACACCGTAAGAGCATACGAGAAAGGATAATAATCTTTACCTACTGTTTCCACACTTAATTTCAACAACAGAGAGAGGTAAATAAATAATTATCAAATAGCGGATAAAATTCAGTTAAATATAAGCGAAAAAAGCCATAAGTTAGCACAAATTAAGGAATGTTTTAACATGGAATGAAGCAATAGATTTTGTGCTAAATTATAATATTAAGGAGGGTGATTCTGAAATTAAGGATTTTTGTAGAGAATGCTGCTAGGAGCGAAGGAGTGCTATTATTGAAGTGAAGAAATTTTGTTTTTAATTATACTGCAATTTTTATTTATTTTATTGATTCACTAATCAATTAGTAACGAAAACTGAAAATCTGCCTGAAAACATTATGTTCCACAGTTTTCGTAGCTAAGATTTATTATTAAAAACTGAATTTCATAACTGTTTTATGGAATTAATATCTTTTACTTTATTGAGATTTAAAGGTTAATACCACAAAATCTGAAGGTCGCGAATTAGATTTCCAGCAACGTGTGAAAATTTTAAGATTCTTCGCTTTTGTTCTTCACAATCGGAACTTAAAATACAATGATGAATATGCCAACGTATTTCTATTCGTCGATAGAAAATCATCTGACCTAATACACTTTGATTTGTTAGAAGGTGCATAAGGAACTAAATCATTCTTCTCATGGACAATTGAGGTATGAAGACATACAGTAATCGAAGGTCCTGATTCGATTAGAGTGTGAAAACTTTGTCAACGACTGTCGCCCAATTTTTTTTTCTCCACCAATATGAAAACACCTTTGATCCGAGAAAGGATTTCGATGGAATTGTGTATTCTGTCCTGACTGTAATCTACATGATTTAAATGGCATTTGTTGAAATTTGACCTTGCATTCAGGATCATTGGATTTTGAAACAAGTTCTTCAATTTAGAGCTAACATTAGGAGACATATTGACAAATAGGCTTAGAATAGAGATGGGCAAAAGCTGGCCAGCGGCCAAATGTGGCTCATTTAATTACTTAATATGTATCGTTAGAAGATCCTCTGCAATGACATTTTCATTTCTTTCCAATCTGATTTTGTATGCAAACAACTGGAATTTGTGACGAAATGCAAACAACTGGAATTTGTGGTACGAGTGTGAATCTATTGTTGCAATGTATATTTGCATATATACACATGATTTATCCTAGCCATCAGTCTAAGCTCAGAATACTAGAAATGCTAGAAAGAATGTGCATCCGTCGAAGAATCTAGCTTTATAATTTCCATCAGTTTTAATTTAGAAATTAAGCAATGAAATATGCATACTATTGCGATAAAAAGAGTGATCTGAAATGGGAGTTTAATATTTCATCCATAAATTTTTATTTTAAAATGATGCTTCAGTTAGAACTGATTATTTGCAGTCGGATAATTTGTTAAGGGAAAATTTTCAGGTGAAATAATGATTTTTTATGGTCAACCGAACGCAGATAAATTCAAAAGATTTTCAGGTTATGTCAAAAAATATTTAGTTTTATTTTGATCGACATATTTACCTGAAAGAACTCTCGTTAATCTGTAGAGTTGCTATTGATAACTGGAACTGAAGTTAAAGACCTGTAGACCCTATTGGTAAACACAGCTATTGCTATGTCTTGAATACTCACAAAATCTTGAAAAAAGTTTAAAATAACTTTTGTTTTACTTTAGCCGAAAACTGAACATAAGGCACAACTTGTGATACTGACATCCCACCACTTGTGGCTATTTAAATTAAGCAATAAAGGATAATTGAATTCAACGCTGGCTCAGTTACCAGGATTATCACTTAAATAGAGCATACGAAAAACTTAGAGCAGACGAGAGTGCTAGAAGCTTTCGCTCTCTAAGATTCAAAATCTTCAGCTTAAATACAATCACAGTTAATTTGCATTCTGGTGAAGAATATGGAAGAAAGAAATTATAATAAAGATAAAAATCGTAAGAATTAGTTAATTTAAGGTGCGTTACGAATGAAGTACACGAATAAAAGATGCCGATCACAAATTACTGATCTAAATTTACATTCGATATTAAAGATTGTTACAAGTGAGTTTAATCTTATTTGGATAAAATTATCGCAAACGAACATTCAATATTTCACGTCTCACATTAAGTACATATTAATAATTGCTTTTACTGTACCCTGTATGACATAAAAGTAAAAACATATGCAAAGCTATGGTTTATAAAAATGCTTGCTTAATCATCGATGTCTTGCTTCATATTCCTTCAAATTTACAAGTACACTGCTCAAAAAAAAAAAAAAAAAAAAAAAAAAAAAAAAGGGGGGACAGTCTTATATCTCCCGATCTACTGGGCCGATTGACAAAATTCAAATTGCGTTCTTCATGTCTTGAAAGCGCGACTTAGGATATATATTAGATTTATATATAGCACTATTCTAACATAGGTATTTTGACACAAAATCGGACTTTTTCTGAAATAACATACCAATTGTT
Organism: Stegodyphus dumicola; assembly: GCF_044657685.1. Lineage (NCBI taxonomy): Eukaryota > Metazoa > Arthropoda > Arachnida > Araneae > Eresidae > Stegodyphus > Stegodyphus dumicola. Next base: position 75,836,632 of record NC_140775.1, read on the forward strand.
TTACATATTTCGATTCTACGACTCAAATTACGCCTAAAAATGAAATTTTGTAAAATTTGGAGCGAAATTTATGGAGAAATTCACAAATTTATGTTGGCACTTTTTTGTCAGTTTGCGCCAAGAATACTTCACTTGGCGAACTTCTTAATATATGGCAACCTAGTTTCCTTTCCCGTGAGAGGAAAAAAAGTCACCATCGTTCCTTTTTTCCAAATAATATTCTTTATATTATATTTTTAATTATAACTTATTATTTTAAGTAATTTTTTCTTTTTCGAATTTCATTTTAATTGTTTAAGTTGCACTTTTTTTTTTCCGAATAACTGTTTTAAAAATTTCTATTTACCTATTCGAACTGCGTAAATAAAGGTGCAGCGTTTATTTTTTTCAAATAGTTTTCTTTATATATATATTTTCGTCATAGTTATTATTTTAGGTAATTTTAAAATTTTTATACTTTTATTTTAATTGTTTGTGTTGCATTGTCTCTTCAGATAATTGTTTTAAAATTTTCTATTTATTCCTTCGAACTGAGCATTTTAAATATATTTATTAATATCAATTTTCCAGAATTTGATTTTATTTATTTGAACTGCGTTTCTTTCGGAAGAATACTTTGTAACCCAGACTACGATGAGTTTGAAAACTGCATACTATATTAAAAGAGAAAATACAGTAAAGCACAGTTTTAATGCTTTTGAAGTTTTAATGCTTTTTACACAGTTTTTACGCCTTTCAATGTTCCGTTCAGAAAAGATATATATATAAATAAGAGAGATGTATAACCGACATTTTAACTTAGGATGACTTGCATACACTGCTTTAAACAGTTTTATCATTGTGTCCATTGCTTTACACAATTTTATCCTACATTTGGTTTCTTGAAATGTTATTCATATTTTAGTCAAATATTTTATTTTTGAAATCGCAAGAATCAAATATCATAACATTGAAAAGTTTTAAATTAAAAAAAATACAAATACTAAATTTTACGAAAAAATTTATTTTTCTTCTCTTTTTCTTTAAGCATTCTGAAAGTATGTTAAAAAATATCCAACTTTTCGAAACATTTTGGTATTTCTGACAATCATTTTAAATAAAGTTATCGCCTTCCATTTCATAAAGGCCCACAAACGGCCGAGCGGTAAAGACGCTGATCACTGGTAGTTCGGTCCAAGGTTCGAATCCCGCAAACGGGCTGGTTGCATTAGTGTTTTCGTGGTTTTCCCGATGTGTAACGTGTATACGAGCTAGTTTTCCTTAGAAAGTCCTCCACGAAGGCATCCCTCCCTTTAGGCAGATAGCCCTCTTGTGCTTTGCCATAATTAAATAATCCAATCCAATCCTTAATTAAATATAATTGATTTGTAACTTCTACTAGAACTGACGTTAAGAATTGAAGTGCAAATAAATAATATCGTGTGCAATCTTGATTAATATAAAATTAAAAATATTTGCATTCAGACAGAAAGTTTTTTGAAATATTTGCAATTACTTTATAAGAAGGATTTATTAATAACCGTAATAACTACTTATTATATTACTGATGATTAGGAATCAGTTCTTGACAATTATATTCTAAATTAGAATTTTAAATTAGAATAATGAAAATACGCTACGCACAAAAGTTTTAAAACTTCTTGAATTCATTTAATAAACATCGTATTCTCGTTGTTAATTCAATTCAGAATGTCGTTTATATAATTATTCTTACTTGTCCACGGAATCTGCTGACTTATCCAGCGATTAAGTAGCTGCAGATCATTTCTACATGACCATTGAACTTCCATTAATTCAGTCTCTAGAGGGTTGTATATTTATATCCTAATTTGACTTTTATAAAAAATGATTATTCTAAATCTTATGTTTCTATAAAAATATACTGTGCTTTAAAAATATGGAATGATAGTACCAGCCGCTCTTTCAGCCTCTTTAAAAGCATCAGTTTGTTTAGAAATAAATTGTGCAGTTAATGTCATAAAATTCAAATGAACATCAAACGAAAATTCTCAGTTTTAGACAATTCGGTTTAAACGAAGTAAAGCAGCAAACGATAAAACGCCGAAGGTAAAAATTTACTCTTATTAAAAAAAAAAAAAAAAAAAAAAAAAAAAAGATAGAGAGAAATTAAAAAAAATATTAAAAAATTTATTTAAAAAATAGCTTTTCATATAGTATTAATAAATATTTATTACGCAACATTGAGGGAAAAATGTCATATAATAAATTCTCCGTAAAATTTGACTTGAAATTTAAGGTTAAAAATAGCTGTGGCAATACAGTGTAATAAAAATCCATAGACCACATTTGGCGTTATTATCGCTCAAAAAATGATGCCAAATTTCAAAACGCGAAAATATGTAAATTTGTGTATATCTTAGAAAATTTTGAATAAAAAAGTCTAATTTTTTGCAGATATGCTTAAAAATATACCTACTTTAAGATGATGGTAAAAATTTTATAGGTTATAATTAAAATTTTTTTTCGGAAAATTTATAAAAATTATTTAAAAATAGAAATTAAAAAAATAAAACACAAAAAATGGGTAAATTTTATTTGGAATGAACCTAAATTTTGAAATGTGAGAGAAAAAATCAAAAAAGTTTAATAAAAAAAAGAGATATAAATAAATATTTGCCAAATTCAATTAACATTGAGGAGCTAAAATTTTGAGAGCTAATATTTCAAAAACTACTCGTACGATTTTTACAAAACTTAATATTCTGGCATAATTTGAGCCGTAGAATCGAAATATGTAAAACAATTGGTATGTTATTTCAGAAAAAGTCCCATTTTGTGTCAAAATAGCTATGTTAGAATAGTGCTATATATAAATCTAATATATATCCTAAGTCGCGCTTTCCAGACATGAAGAACGCAATTTGAATTTTGTGAATCGCCCCAGTAGAACGGGAGATATAGCACTGTCCCATTTTTTTTTTTTTGAGCAGTGTACATTTGTTTTGTCATTGATTGATCCGTATGCAGGGCCATCGTGACCCCGTGTTCACCGTCGAGGACTTACTTAAAATAAAAGGAATGAAATTATTCACTTAATTATATTCTACTTTAAATTCTAAATAAAAAAAAATTACCGAGAAGGCGTTTTCTCCTCACCCAATCGCACCTACAAATAAGGATACCGCAAAAGATCGTCATGCAAGCACCATCACACCTAATGAACGCCGTTTCCTCATGATGCACTAAAAATGATGTTTTTGGCGCTTAAAATAGTCACTATAAAATATAATGCTTTTAACAAAGCCAGCTAGTGTTATTTCACGGATCCATCAGGTAATTAATAAAATAGATGAGTTTAATGCGTTTAAACTCTTCTATTTTATTAATAGATGAGCTTTAGAAATAGATGTGTTTAATGGTTTTGAGTTTAATGCTAATAAAATAGATGAGTTTAATAATTAGAATCTTGGTAGTTTCGGCTATATCTTTTAAATCATATAGTTTGTTTGTAAGGTTTGTCTTAATTTATCTAACAGTTAATTTTTAGTTAAAAGTTTCTTTTCTGTCCTCTCTGAATTTCAGCTTACAACTTCCGGCCAGAACGAGTTTTCAGAATCGCGGTCAAATGCAAATGAGGAGAAAGAGTATTTAACTGTGAAGTTTTACTGACTTCGTTAGAGACCTAAAGATTCTATGCAGCGCACGTTAGCCTTTTGGCTATACTCTCTCTAAAACTATTTCTACGCTCGGCCGTACTCTAAGCCCTTGATAGCTTCGCCGTTAGTTAGCGTTAAGGAGCCAGCTCTGTTAGAATCTTGATAGCTTCGGCTATACACTGGTGTGCAAAAATTAAGGACGAAGTTAATATCAGAAAAATTAGCAAATCAGCTGAACGAAGAGGCAGAGCGGACAGAAAGACCAATCAGAAGATTAAGTAAGGTGATGTACGGTAGCACATGCGCAGATATGCAGGTAGACGTAATGGGGAGTGTCTGAGTAGTATAAAGCATGTTGTCGGTGTAAGATCAGTATTTCTGGCAAAGAGGTTGCACGCCGTATAGCAGTTAAAATCACACCGAGTTGCTGCCTCAGCGAGAAATGGCGAATAATCAATTTGTTAGACGACATCTGGATGCTTTTACCCGAGGTCGAATCATTGGGAAGTTGGAGGAAGGCCGCAGTAGGACAAGTGTGGCTGCAGAGTTCGGAATTGCTCACAGCATCGTTTCACGACTTTGGAGACAATTTCAAACTACAGGAACGGCTATCTGGGGGTTTAGTAGTGGTCGTCCACGAGGAACCACACCCGCAGATGACCGGTATATTGCTTTACAGGCCAGAAGAAACAGGCGGCAGACAGCGGGAGAAATCGCTAGACACACGACACAGGCGACTGGACGACCGATATCGCGTTTTACCGTGGCCAGAAGACTGCACGGTGGTGGTCTGTTTGCACGACGCCCTGTACGGTGTGTACCTCTAACGCCTGCCCATCGGAGAAGGCGTTCTCTGTGGTGCCGGGAACACCGAAATTGCAGAGACAATGAATGGGGACGAGTACTCTTTACAGATGAGAGCAGATTCAGTCTGAGTAGCGATTCTCATCGCATACTCATCTGGAGAGAGCGGGGAAGCCGCAATCATCCCTCGAACATCATTGAAAGGGACAGGTATGGAGGTGGCGGTGTTCTCGTTTGGGGAGGCATCATGCTTGGTAATCGTACAGACCTTCACATCTTCGACGCAGTTTCAGTCAACGGGACCCATTATTGTAACGAAATTCTTCTTCCATATGTGCGTCTTTTTAGAGGCGCTATGTGTCCGCAGTTCCTTTTCATGGACGACAATGCACCATGTCATCGCACAGTAGCTGCCGAACAGCTCTTAGAGAGTGAGGATATTGAAAGTATGGATTGTCCGGCACGATCTCCGGATCTCAATCCCATCGAGCATGTATGGGATTTTCTAGGCAGTCGCTTGGCAGCTCGTACCTTACCACCAGTAACGATTCCGGAGCTTCAATTGGCGCTGCAAGACGAATGGGCAGCAATGCCTCAACAACCCATTGACACCCTCATTCTCAGCATGGGCAAACGCTGTGAAACCTGCCTAGCAGTCAGGGGAGATCATATCCCCTATTAAAGACCGGATGTTTCTTGCTGGACACACATCACAGGGATGTTTCGGCCTTCAGTCGCATTGCGCTCCATGCTACTTTTTCAATAAAGCTTCTTTTTATCCCTGTAATTTCTCTTTTAGTAAGTGTTGCTTACATTACTCATGTCCTTACGTATTGGGGATCTTACGGTATTAAATGTGTTGATTTGGAAAGCTTTTGTACAAAGTTATATTGAAAAAACCGTCTCGTCCTTAATTTTTGCACACCAGTGTATCTCTTTAGTTAAGATTAGTTAAGTTTTATTTCTTAGTTTCTTGAGTTCAAGCCCAAGAGGAGCCTTTATTGTAAACTCCAAGAATGAGTCTTCTGTGAAATTTATTTGGAATAATAAAGGGTATTTAACCCTTCTTGAGTATCTGTTCTCTGTCTACCGAACTAAAGCGATTATTCGCTTATCAGTTCTTAAGGTTCTTCAACTTTAGTAGTAACTTAAAAGATAGGACTCTTACATGTTTATCAGTAACAGGAGTATTAAATTTATAAGAAAAATTAAATATCTTATGCTTCGCCAAATGGATGGCAACAAACTGGCGAGTGGAAGTTAAAAATGTTTTATATTGACTTCGGATTGGAATGATGTAGTCTCCAGAATGCCTGTGCACGAGGCACTGTCCATGTCAAATAATTTCTTTTTTCGAATCATGCCAGTTCAGAGAATGTCCATCATGTTAGGTACAGAAAATTAAAAGTTTCAGAAGGATTATATTTTGAGAGTAGACATAAGAATAATAAAAGAAAGCAAGAAAACTAATAATTGCATAAATGTGTGACCATCATATAATCATAGTAAAACTTTCATTATCAATTGAAAAGAATTTAAAGAATTTTTTAGCTAGCTTATACTTCTAAGCTGCCCAACATTTGCTTCATGTATTTTATTGTTACCAGTATATCAAAGCGTCTTGTATTCTTGTAGAAGAATAGCGTTTTGTGCAGTCTGTAATTACTTTCGATTAATGCGGTTTGAGTGTGCTCGGACAGAGAAGACATCACGTAACATGAAACGCAAAATGGCTTTGTAAATTGTTAGTTTGTTATCTAAAGAAAGGATGCTATTTTGAGCAATTAGGGGGAAGAATCTCGCGCTCAAAACTTGTGAATAATAAATGTAATATGTGGGATCTACGTGACAGTATAAGGGAGAATCATTCCGAAGTAATTGACTTGCTAAGCCCAGGTATATAGTATCAGATAAAAGAATTCGCATAAAACTATAAATTGCAATTTACCTCTGTTCTTGTGAATAGATTGCCGTTGGCTTTAAATATTTATTTGTACTTTCAATATTTATTTATACTTTCAATATTTATTTACATTTTCTTCTTCATGGTTGCTAATGAAGTAGCAACTGTTAAGTGCGTTCCTGTGATTTTGTAAAAGATCTAAGACTGGTCTCAGAAATGCAAGGATCTCCGTATGCAAGGATCCGGATCTTTTGTACAAGGATCTCCGTATCATCGACGTACATTGCTGGTGCAGTACTCAGTGTCTGCCAGAGTCGTTTATATAAATGTTAAGTAACGAGGGCCCGAGGAAAGATCCTTGTAGAACACCAGCTCGAATAGAACCGGCTCGAATGTGGAACGACAAAATGCAGACGACAAAATGTCTACCAGTTACGTAGGATTTATTAATGCTTCTGATGTAATTTCAGAAACCCAGATTGTGTATCTTACATATAAGTGCGTCGAGCTTTGGCTCGTCTGGAAAGAATCTTCCAGTTATTTTCGTGTTTTGCATTTCACTTGAGATATAATCCATAACTCTGTACAGTTGGTGCACGGTAGAAAGTTGAAGTCAGAAATCAAACTGGTTAGAAATAAGGAAATTATTTTCGTCAGTTAAAGAACCAGTTCTGTTCAGTATCACAGCTTCAACGTTCTTATTCTTGCTTAGGGAAGGTAATAGACTTATTGGCCTGTAGGATTCTGCGGACGTTTGTGGTTTCTTTAGTTTTGATATTCGCATAACCACTGCGGTCTCCAGAAATTTAGAAAATATTGACGCTCAAGAATAATGTTTAAGATCTTGATTAATTTGAAAAATCAGCTTAAATGGAAATTTTTTGAGCATCTCATTATTGATTCTACCTATCTCTGGGCATTTCTTCCTTCGAAAATTATCAATATAGTATAACCTCTGACGATAAAATTGGAGGAATATTGTCTGTGACTGGGAATGCGGGAATGGAAACTGCATGTTCTGTTGTTGTTTCAATGAATGTTGCTTGTGTAAAACTGAGATCCCAAATGCTGTGCTAAAAGTTCTGCTTTCTCAATTTCGGTATAATGGATCCTTTTAAAGACCTTTAAGGGGCTGAATGGAGTTGTTACACTTTTTAGATCAAGAAAGAGAGAGCTCTCCATGCGGAGTATTTTATACCGTATTACTTTAGAATTTCCGACGAAGCGTTAAATTTTAACATAATTTTTATATATTTGATATATTATTACTTTAAAAGTAAAATATGGCTATAGAATTTGGTGGCAACATACTTTTATTTGTGTGCCATACATACATTTTCTTATATTCGCTATATTATTTCTTTAAAATTAATACGTAGAGATAATGCTTGGTGACAACATTTGAAAAGTGATACATACAAATAAGTGAAGTTTGAGACTGCTAATACCTGTGATATTAAAAATGCTCATTTTTTATGAGCATCCAGAATCAGCATTTAGATGTTGCACTTTCTATGGAATTAATTAGAAAGTGAATTAAATATTGTATACTTTACAGTTTTAACGCACATTCTTTTAGGAAGGCAATCCAGGCTCTTTCAGAGTTGTATAGTTTACTTTTGACGAAGAAGTGGGACACTGTCTATTTACCATAGACTACTCAGTTTGGCTTCTGGTGTAATTTCAGAAAAATTAACTAACCATAGACTACTCAGTTCACGTCCACCACTATCGAATAGAAGAACTCTCCGCAAGGAAGCAAACGTTCGTAGTAGGTGAGCAAAATCGAAGAAAACTTAAAAATTCAAATAGCCTTGTGTATAGCAGTGCAAAACGGAACAATGCTATAAAAAGAAATAATTAATTTAAAAGCTGATTAAAGGAGAAATACGTTTTATAAATTAACAGTAGAATTAGGTTCTAAATTTAAAAAAATTTATCCACCAAACATTATTACTAATAAAGGAAACATTAAAATAATTATTGGAATGAGACAATTTACGTTTCAGTGGAAGACATGTAAGGATTATGTTAATTTTATTAACAGTTAAATTTTAAGTTAGTTTCTTTCCTGTCAAATTCTTAACTTCAACTTACTACTTCCGGCCAGAACGTAGTTTTGGAATCTTGCTGAATATTTAATGAGGAGGAGCGGTATTTAAACAACGAAGTTACTGAGTCCGAGAGAATCAGAGTTTCTGATTTACGCGCGTCTGCCTTTTTGGCCACTCTCTCTCTCTCAAAGCTGTTATTACGCTCGGCCGTACTCAGGCCTTTGTTAAGCTTCGTAGTCGAATAAGTGAAGGGGCCAACTCTGTTTGAATCTTGATAGCTTCGGCTATATTTCATTAGTTTAATTCTTAGTCTTTTAAGTTCAAGCTCAAGTGAGGGCTTTGTTTGTACACTCCCAGGCGGAGTTTTGTTAAATCTTACTGAGATAATAAAGGGTTAGTTACCCTTCTATCTTGTTTCTTGTCGCCTGAATTTAAGCGATTATTCGCTTATCAGTTCTTAAGATTCTTCACTTCCAACATGAACTTAGAATTACAAAGTGAGGAACTCTACAGACATATAGATAAAAAATTCCGATTGTATTAGCATCATAAGCAGCACTCGTATAATAATTCCTTTTACATTCGAATCGAAAGCAAAATATAGGATTAATCCAGCGAATTCGAAATATTGAGGGCTTTGAAATTTCCTGTTTATTTAACTGAAGATTAAGCATAATTTTATTCGAGGATCAGGGGAATTTTATAATTCATTATATAGTCAAAAGCTTAAATTTTCAGTGTATGGAACTAAGACGTTTATTGAAAGGAAGACAGGATTTTATCATTTACATGGATTTATTTCTTACGTACATGCAATTTATCTTTGCTTTTGATCTGAAAACAGTTTAGAGATTTTAGACATGTAAAACTATTTATTTAATCGAGTGTTTCACATTAATAAAGTGAATTCGTGCATCAATCTATTAAGAAGACTCATACACTTTAAAACCCATAGGATGTTCGAATAGGTGACTGTTGCAAGAATTGGGATAATTTATTTATTTTAAAAGCAATTACTACCAACTTTTTACAGCTGACTACATAATATAGCTGCTTTCTGAAATAGTAATCAGAAAGGTTGTGTTGGCACAAATATTTTTATAATTTAATCCGCTTTGTGACAACATTTTTCGTCATGTTTCCAACTTGCGCGCACAGTTTAAAACATTATGTTTCTTAATTTAATTCCATATTTAATATATAGATTTTATAACATTTGGAAACTACTGTGAACCTAAAATTCTAAAAATTTTATGTTAAATTTTTATTTTATTTTGAGTTGAATTTATAAAATGTATTTTATTAACAAAATTTGTAATGTTTTCGTCCATAAAAGTTTTCAATATTAAAATATTCATCAGACTGTTGGTTCAGTTAAAAAATAGTGCCCATATAAAGAATTCCATCCAATTTCAAGTATGTGCCATTAGCCATTTTTAAAATACCATGCGCGCAAGGTGGAAGCATGGCGAAATATTTTGTCACAAAGAGGATTAAATTACAAAAATATTTGTGGCAACACAAACTTTCTGGTTACTAGTTTCCAAAGCAGTTATATTATGTAGTCAGCTGTAAAAAGTTGGAAGTAATTGCTTTTAAAATAAATAAAATATCCCAATTCTTGCAACAGTAACATATTCGAAGATCGTAAGAGGTTTAAGGTGTATAAGTCCCCTTAAAGGGATCAAAATCAAGTAAAGAGGTAATGCAATATTTTTTTTACATTATTTTAATATACTACTGAGAATGCAGTCTTGTCTCAGTTTTATTTTAGTAAATTTATAAGATTACAAGCCATACTGTAACATTTTGTAGTTAATGTGAGGAAAGAAAAGCGTTGAAAAGTAAAATAAATACAGATTTAACAGACAAGATTGAAAATACTTATCAGCTTTTAACATTTCATCACATTTAGGTGGTTAGTGGAACCAGTTGTCATGATACTGGGCTAGAGGTCGAATCCTAGTAAATGTATTTGAATGTGTGTAGTTGCTAATCAGGCCTCTTCTTCCCGTAGGGGCAATACCGCTCGCGGTAGGCTGCGTAAACTCTTAGTGACATGTTGGTTAAATAATCGGTGAGGTGGTCAATACCAACGATGTAAAAGAATTTATTGTTCTGCCAAATAAATAAATAAATAGATAAATTAGCATTTCTAATTAATACAGGTGTATAAATAGACAAATATTAGCAAGATACCGCAACAAAAATCTTTATCTGATTGCGAGGCTATTTGGTACGTTGTATATTTTCTTTCATTCCCGCACTGAAGTGTTTGATTTGTATTACCATCTTAGAGTTACCTTTTGACTTAACTCTGTTAAATCTTGAATATCTTTGAATTATAGTCGTCAAGTCATTTTTCATTTACAAGAATAAAACAAAAGCAATTAAGGGGTAGATTAAAGCACAACAGAGAAAAAGCTTTTGCCGCGGAGTAAGAATTGAATTAGTTGAAATATATCTCTAATGAAATTCGAAAAATTAATTTAAATGAAATGCAGGAAAAATGAGTACAATTTATTATTCCGTAGATAGAAGTCATGCTGTGTACACATCAGCTCTTTTATTTCCATTTATCTGCATGTTCATGCAATGGGACATTTAACCACTAACACCAGATAGAGTTAAAGTGCATTTTACACATAGAAACGTTTTTAATAAAATTTAGTCCATTTCTCAACTAAAATGATTTTTTCTATTTCGGAAGAAATCAGGAAAAGTTTTGCTATTTTTCTAAGCTTTTGAGAAACTCCTGCATTTACTACTGTCTCCATACTAGAATTTTAAGAAAAGCCGGTAATAACTTAGAATTTTTAAAGGAATTTGAAAATTACAGAATATTTTTCTTGCAACTCTTATTATTGCATGAAATTAATTAGAATGATGATATTTCCCATTTTCATAAAGAAAATGTTGGATGTTCCTAACCGAATTCATACAGAAGCCAAATTAATAAATAACTAAGGTCGATAGGATAAAACAACAAGGAAAGTTTCTGACTTCGAAATACATCGGAGAAATTATTTAACTTAAAAAAAGTTTCAAAGTTATATCCGGCGACGGAATCCCACGCATATCCTGAATCTCAATAATGACGTAGTTTGTGCGCTATCACAAGCAAGCGAAGTCATAAATATCGAAATTAAGATTTAGCGCCGGCAGAAATGTTAAAACCGAGAATATATGGCTTCGCGCTTTCACCTTTTTTTTTCTTCTCACTATTTATCTTCGCTTCTGCTTTTTCAGAAAATAACTGCAGGCCCCAGAAAAATTTTTTTTTTCATCCTAAGCAATTTCACGGTTTGCCAGACATGGGAGAAACGTTTTCTTTGCAAGAAGAGGAATCAACCCCTCACGGGAAAGAAAAATCGATTTTTATTTTTTTTCTTTCCTAGCAGCTTTGTAACTGCTATAAGGGATATCTAGGAGCTAGAATGATGCTAGAATTCTATGCTGACTGCTCTCTTGACATTTGGTTCTCGGTACATCACCTTTTAATTTTGGAACAAAATATAATATTATTTGTTTCTTAAATTCTTTTATCCATCCAAAAATATACTATACTGATAAGAAAGAGAATTTGACACCCCTCGAGATGGCCGGGCAATTATTTTTTAGCTTTCGTTCGGAATGGCATTAACTCAGCCGTCAAAATCAGAATCCTTGCTCAAGGTTTCACATTACAGGTAGCGACCGATATTACACGCTCAAAGAAGAGTGAAAGAACAATACACATAAAGCCAAATCCAAGCACACCCTGTTTCATGATAGCAATCAGCCTCTACTAACCGCTAAACCATGCGTAGCGGTATTTATCTAAATTTATTTTTTAGTCCGCACGAGGTAGTTCAGCTTTGTATCCATGTACCGATGTCACCTTTCATACTGTAGGTTGTTCCAAATAAAAGTATGCCCAAATGGAACCGAAAAGCAGGCTAATTTGACTCGAGTGGATGCTGTAAGAGTACGCTTCTTCTTATAATAGTGTTTTACGTGCCACACAATATCGTGTTGTTGTGTTGTGACTTATCTTACTTGTCTGATAGTAGCATCAGGATAAGTCTATAAAATTCACCGGGACAAGGAGACCAAAATTGCTCCTGTCGTTTTCAATGGCAAGCCTTGAGTACCATACAGGTGACAGTGACAGTACGACTTCGCTCAGTTCCGCCCCTCCCCCTAATCTTTAGGGAGAGCAGCTGGGGAGACGGGTCCGAGGGACTGCCACCTCCTATTCTCTTTTCGGCCCACCGCATATTTAAAGCACTCCATGCCGCATAGACACTCTACATTTACGAACATCTATGCCTTCTCCGGAATTGGAACCCGTGCCCTTCGGTATCTCAGTAGGCTTCTAACCACTATACCGTCTCGGCTGCATGTGCCGCAATACAGTATGTTGCATATACGCCCACTCGGAAGTACACCAAAAAAGACGAGATGCGAATTGCTGCTACAAGAATACCCAATGCCCACCAGAAAACCTGATCACTTATGAAAAGGCTCTAAAAAAGAAAGGAGAAACACCGACTCTCCTTATCTTCCCCCCAAAAAAATCTTGAGACCATTTTCTGAAAATTTGGATAAGGTCCTTCCCATTCACAAAATTTCAGCGAAAATCAAAAACATTTTACCCTTACGAAAAGGAGGAATAGCAGTGACCTTCGAGTCAGAACAAGACAACGAACTTTCTAGAACCCTGCAAGCATCTGAACCAGTAATTAGCAATATCGATGTAAAACGCCCCTCGTTGAAGTCCCCGAAGATCATCATTGACAAAATCCCGGAACATATCTCAGAATCCAGCATCACCCAAGAAATCAGCTCCATCCTAAAACTGGATCCAGAAGACATAACCCCCAAATTCCGCCTCTGATAGAACCCTTAATTGTGTTAGGTGGGTTTTCGAATGCACTACAAATGCCTTTCACAAATGTATTCAAACAAAATTCTTCCTCATGAGATGGAGCTCCCATACAATCAAAGAATTCACTGGAATCCGCAGATGCTTCATTTGCCAAGACTTTTCACACCAGCAAAAACACTGCCCTAATAACAATTACTGTGCTTTTTGCAGCGCAAAGCATCCCACCAGAGAGTGTAAAGCAGAATTCCCATCCTGCATTAACTGTGAATTAAACAACAGTATAAACAAGACCCGCTTCGAAATCGACCACCCAGCATACTCAAAAGCCTGCTCCAGTTACCAGAAAGAGTTAATCAAAATTAAAACAAGAACCAAATAGGAGTAATCTTGAAGCACCCTAAGCCATCAAAAACCATACAATAGTATGGAAGTTCCATAAACAACAAGAACCTATCCGAAGTGCCCAAATAAACCTCCAAAGAGCGCAAGCAGCGAATTCTAAATTAGAATTTTTCCTTTCTGAAAATAAAAAAGACATTCTTCAAATCCAAGAGCCGTATTGCGTAAAAGGGAGAGTAGGAGCACTGCCAACTAGCTGGAATATCTTTCAGCACCAAGACAAAGATCAAACCTCTGTAAGAGCAGCAATAATCTGCCAAAACAAAAACTGGTCTCCAGCATTAATTTACTCATTCAGGAACATTGTAACAAAAGCCCTTAATTTAGAAAATGAACAAATACTATTTACATCTTTCTATTCCTCTCCATCTGAAGAAATAACAGATAACTTGAACATACTCACAAACATCCTACAAAGATTTCCAAAATTTCCTCATGCGATTGGGGGAGATTTCAATGCGTATAATCCCATATGGGGTTACCTACGCATGAATGCAAGAGATGAAGAGATAGACGATTTAATTAACAGTGAGAACCTCACAGTGATTAATAATAATCCATCTGAACTAACATTCTAAACTATCAATGGATCTGGATGGCCCGATTTAACGCTCACAAACAAACCGATAGCTCAGTATATCCAGAATTGGACAGTCCAAGTCGAAGAGGATATCTCAGACCATAGACTGATTTCCTATGAAATTTCCTCTCAATTCGACACGAAGACTACCAAAAGATTTCAAATTACCCGATCAAGAGCCCGAAAATTCATCAAGTCCATTACACATGCTATCCAAAAAATTGACAATGAAATAAATTGCTCAGAAAACAAAGCGCATCTAGATAACACCGTTGCAAAATTGCAAAACACAATTCAAAAGCACTGTGAAAGCTCGTTTAAGATGAAATGCCCAAGCGACATCAAACGTGTCAGTTGGTGGACCAGCGCACTCAGGTGTGAGAGAAACAAGACTAGAGCGTTAAAAAGGAAGTTGAAAAAGGCGAGAACTCAGAAACAAAGGAAGACAGCTCACGGGTTGCAAAACAAAGAGCTATGTACAAAAGAGAGATTCTTGATGCAAAAATTAAGTGCTGGAGGAAGTATTTAACCAACAACAAAAACTTGTACGGACCAGTGTACAAAATATGTACCAACAAAGTCTTTCATCTGTGTCAAATTGTTATCCCAAACTCTATCAACGAAAACAACTCACAGGAAGATGCAACAACCCAATGCATCAAGAAAATAATGGATACTGTATTCCTTCATGATTCCTCAGATGAAGACTCACCACTTCAGAGTATCAGAAGAAACAATAGCCACCCCCCAGAAACAATCCTTCCTTTGAAATTTCAAAAATAATTAAGATCCTGCCAAACAAAAAAGCACCTGTGCCGGACGGGATTGATAACCAACTCATCAAGATCCTGCATAAGAACTTTCCCTATCTATTTTTCAAACTTATGAATAAATGTCTAGAAACAGGCCGCTTTCCAACAAGTTTCAAAATCGGCCAGATAGTTTTTTTAATAGAAATGGCCAGAATGCATCAAACCCAGGTTCTTATCTCCCAATAAACCTTCTTCCCGCAATAGGGAAAGTACTTAAGAGAGCCCTGGCGAACCGCCTCAGGCATCACACAAGGAAGTCCAACACAGCAAGCCCGTACCAGTTCGGGTTCTCCCCGAATATGAGCACTATACATGCAATCGATGATATTCTAGAGCAGGTAAAAGGAAATAAAGTAAAGAATGTGCACTCGGCTGTACTGTGCCTAGACCTCCAAAAGGCCTTCGATTCCTTTTGGTGGCCTGAGAATTTAAGCACACTTAAACATTTACAAAGTTTTCCAAGATTACTTCACCAACAGACGCAGTGTCATTATAAGTAACAACCGTACAATTGAAAAAGTACAAGTCAGAGGCTGGCCGCAGGGGTCCTGCTTAGTGCAAATTTTTGGAACCTGACGTTTGATAAAGTCATAAAGCACAAATGGCCCCAACAACTCAAAATGCACCGCTTTTGAGGACGATGTAGCTTTTGTTGTGAGTGGTAGCTACAGAGACGAGTTACAAAGAAATGTAAACAGCACATTAGAAATTTTTAACTCTCTTTGCAAACAACGAAAACTAACAAATTCTCAAGAAAAATCACGTGTCTTAATTATCCACAAACCCTCACAAAAGATAACAAGACTTCCAAGATTCGAAATAGAAGGAATTAAAATAAAAATTGTTAACTCCCTAAAATACCTGGGTGTCATCATTGATAAAAAACTTAACTTAATAGATCATCTAGACTACATTCAAAGCAAGATCTCCAAAATAGCAACAAATCTAAAGCGAATGAACGGAATAGGATGGGGAATGAGCAGACCAGACCAATCCAACACCTCATCTACCATACAGAAATCGATAAGTAACAACCGTACAATAGTATGGAACCGTACAATAGTATGGAACCGTACAATAGTATGGTAGTTCTGCCCATATGGCTGTTCCGTGGAAAAGCCATATGGGCAGAACCAATGACGAAAAGAAAGCAAAAAAAGCTTCATGCAATCCAGCGACCATTCTTTCTTAACTATACAGGAAGCTACAGAACAACATCAAATGCGGCACTCTTCCAAATCGCTAACAGAACTCCACTTTTTATATCCGCTGAACAAGAATTCCATAAGACAACAGTACTACAACTACGAAAGAAGAGCCATTACAAATCATTAGAACTTTTAGAAGAGAATTATGAGAAACCGGCACACCCATATGAACACCACCCAGGAAAGAAAAATAATATCAAATTAAGCATGAAAAAAGAAGTAAGCGAAAAGAAATTCCCCCAACTCTTTACAGACGGTTCCGGCCTAGAAGAAGGTAAAGACAGCGCAATCAAAATCTACCTAGATCCCAATTCGACAACAGAACACAAGTTCCACCAAGCTGAACAAAATAGTGTATTCCAAGCGGAATCAGTAGCGCTCCTTGAAGCAATAAAATACAACATCACAAACTCCTAAAAGCACATATATTTACAGACAGTCTTTCAGCGATGCATCCATCGCAATCCCGCGCCACCGATCAAAATTAATTCAGGAGATTACAGAAAGAACTTCAGCGTCACAAAATCAACACTTCTTTGTCACTTGGCTGAAAGCACATGCAGGGACAAAAGGCAACGAGGAGGCTGACATCCTAGCCAAAGAAGCAGCTAAGGATCAAAATGCACAAAATTTATCAGTACCATGGCCTGGCTCGCACCTTAAAAAATCATAACCATCAAATCTAAAGTTGAATGGCAGAACTGGTGAGACAACGCCGAACAAGGAAGAAGGACTTACCAGTTGTTCCCAAAAGTAGGCACAGCTCCCAGTTTAATAACTAGAGAAATAACGTGGTTCTTATCAGGGCATGGCCGCCCTTTTCCCACGTACGTCAATGCAAGGAAACTAGCAACTTCAGATCAATGTGCATGTAGAGAAAAAGGCAGTCCCGACCATTATATATTAAAATGCGCCCATACAGCTGAACATCATCTAAAAGTCCCGAATTCAGAGAGTGAAGTGACTGCCTTTATTAGATACGCTATCAAGAACATCCATCTCCGAAAAAAATCATAATTATAATGAGCTTCCTGTCCACAAGAGGAAATGAGCTATGCAGCACAAGCTAGAATAATATAACAAAGCTATTACTTCTCCATATCCATATCCATATAATTTTATTTGATATTATTGTATCTGTTTGGTTTTGGTATTTGTTTGGTATTTTGGTACATGAAAGACTTTTATTTTGTATCATATTTGGTACTTTTGTGTGATTGGATAAAGTAGACTTTTAATGTATGATATAGATGCAGGATTGAAGTGTTTTAATAGAAATATATCTGGCATATTGATATTATACGTTGGCTAGTAGGAGGGGGATGAGAGAACACTGCGAATTTCTTTTTCTCCAAACAATATTGCTCTTCAAAGTACTGTGAACGAATGAGTGTTCTTGAAGTGAAAAAACCGTTTATCAGCTTTGCTCAAGTGAGAACATCTGTGGCAAAACTGCATTCCGAACTACATCAAAATATCAAAGTAAAACGGCTTTTTGCTCATCTAACTTGAACAAAATCTTGGTGGTGGTGGCGCCTTCATGAGAAAAAATTATAAATATTATTTTATTACACTCTAAACTCTGTTGATCTCTTTAAAGAATTTAAAGTCCCGCATGTTGAGGCCCGCTTTTTACTTTCAGTGCCCAAGTTATGAATCAAACTTCTTTCCACTATCTGCAACAATGACTTACAGACGGCATTCAAGCCGAATTTCAAAGGATAAAAGACATCCACATTTTTGCCTGAGTACGGGTTTGCAAAAGATTGAATGCCGAAAGGTTCGGTGGTAGGTTGATAAAATTTATTTATATCAAAAGAAACACATCAGAGATCTGGAACTTTGCACAGAAATACTGAATAACAATAAAACTCTTCATACTATCACTGAGTACAATCCGTAGTTACACTTCAAACTAAACGTTACACGACACAATGCAAAATGCATCTAAAGAGAAAGCTACCAAGAAGATATCCGATCTCACGCTGAATTGACAACTCACAACAACTGAGAGCAGATCCGTCCGTGATCCTTGGGAGGTATTCAGGCTTCAACTACAAGAGTTTTGATTGTGATTTGAAGAAGTGGCTGTTGGCGGTAGTTTGAGAATAAGTGCTAATGCGCAACTCGGAAAATTTTTTAACTTAAACAGATAAGCTATATAATATAAAGTTCCAAAATAAATTCATATCAAATTCATTGGCAGTCAAGCGTTAGAAGTAAAGCTGTCGAGCTGGTGAGAAAAACTGAGTTGGGAGAACATTTTACCTCTGCAGCCCTTACCGCTGGCTGAGAGCAAATGCTCTCTCCAGCCTTATATAGTTCTCACCCGGCTGCGAAGATATTTATAATACTTTCTGCTTCTCGAAATTACTGGAAGGCAATGTGAGAGTCAAATTACTGTTACAGCTAATATAGTGGTGGATTACATTTATTCAATTACAATACTTATAACTGAATAATACTTATTTACAATACTTAAAAGCACCAGACTCAAATGTTGCCAAATGATCGCCAAATGATCGATCGGCGAATTCGGCAACAAAAATTAGTTGCCAAAACCGTTGCTAGCTTGGCGATATCTTGCCAAATGACCGAGACACCAATTTACTTTTCAATGGTAAATACACTTATCTGCGTGTTCCTTTTTTTCCTGCAAAAATTTCTGTCTTTAGATATTTCGCGCTACACTATACAGAAAAAAAAATATTTTCACGTATCACTCAAATCTTCTATCTATGTACAAAATTTGTAACAATATTGTTAACTCGCGGACTAGGCATAAATGCAGGAAAGACTTCATTAAATGGGTTGAACAACAGATTTAATTCAAATCAAGTTTCAAAGTAGTTTTTTTTTTTAATTCCTTTTCCATCATATTAATATTACTCAAATCCTAACTATACGGTGCGTTTTATTTCCTGCTTGGTTGTGTGTTTGTGCATTAAATCTTAGAAATGTTTTAAATTTTAATGCGACTGAAAATCCTTCTAGTCCGTGGTTTCATTATAAATTGGACAAATTTCTCAAGCACAATATAATTTTGTCCCAATATTATACCAAACACGATAATTTATTGAGATTAATATCTTATGGTTAATATTTAGTTTTAGTAGAAATTAATGTTAACCCAAATAATTTTATAGTCATTATCATTTGTTTTCCAGAAATAAAGAATAACAGGGTACATTTATTTCTTGTCGTAATAAGGAACATGTAAATCAAAAGAGATTGAAATATTCTTATTTCAAGTGTTAAAACCCCTTAACTGAAGAGAGAGACTAATTGGTTTACTTTCACTGAGTTTGAATTAGAAGGAAACAATATAAGTTTTTACTACCATCCACTTCTCAATGACCCATCTATGACCGTTCTGCGCTATTGAGCAAATTCGCATGTTTTCTAACTTGGCACACACATTATGGCTCACAACTATGCCTGAGTAGTATTCTAAGGTTAATGGCGCAGCTATTTTTTTATCCTAGATAAAACTGCCTACATTCTCAATCGCATTGCATTGCTTAAATTATGACAAAATACTCAAAATCTATCTGTCTGAAACAATGGATGTTTTCATAGAAAATTTCATAAAGGAATCTTTGTCGTATTCACGTAACATATGACAAAAAAAAAAAAAAAAAAAAAAAAAAAAAAAACCGCTAATGTGTTTGTCAGCGAGTCACTTTTCAGGAATATGAGCTTAGTTGTAACTAGCACATTTAATGGCCTTATCCGCGCATCCACCGGTGGGTCATTTCGGAGCACATAATGTTAATTAAGGACACTAGAATTCGCAGCGTTGAACAACTTATAAGTAACGTATTATTAAATATATATAGATTATTTGATAGGTTTGGACTTCTCTCAATATAAATAATCAAGGGGCTAACCGGCACGTTATTATTGTTTCCAATTCCTTAGTGAAGAAACTGACAACATACACCAAAACCAAAAAATTAAATTTTATTAAATTTCCAGATAACAGGTTTCAAGTGATTGAATTTGTATACAATATGCTTTCCTTTCTATTACAGTTTCTGAATTTAAATAGTTTTCGAATATAAGCACAATCTGCTTATGTTCAGAAAGCCATGTTTAGATTGCTTGTTTTGGTGTTACTTAAACTCATCAAACAGGCATTTTATCGATATACCAATAATATAGACCTAAAATATTGATTAACTCATATATCTTAAAAGTCGATACATTGCAAGTTTAGTACCTATACTATCGACATTTCGGGGTTTCCGATTCATTCGGCATTTTCTATTGAAAGTAAAATTTAAGGAAATCTCTCTGAAATGAGAAATATATAGAGGAATGTTTCATTCGTTTACGAAAGTTTTAAAGCATTGACTGAAAATAAGAAGAAAATTTATATATAGAATTTCAGAATTATAAGGGAAGGGACGTATGATGGCAAAAATTTGGATCTATGGGCTACTTTCAGGAAATTTCATTAAGAAAATAAGATTTTCGTAGCACCAAATTGCATACAAGAATTTGAATTAGCAGGAAAAAGTGCAAAGAGTTAATAACAACCTTTATACTACTGTCTAAAATAACATACATCGCAGGAAATGAGGTTTATGATTCACTTCCATTTGACAGAATGTAGAGTAAATTTTGTTGGTATCTAGCATTATCTTTATTAATTCTTACTAATACTAAGCATATTTTAAGTTTCATTTCATAAGGTTTTTCGATTTTTTAGTACATTCAGTTCACGTAGATTATTTAATGAAGGTACTGAAAACTAAATGGATAAGTATTATAAATATAT
The DNA here is from genome assembly GCF_044657685.1 of Stegodyphus dumicola. Classification (NCBI taxonomy): domain Eukaryota; kingdom Metazoa; phylum Arthropoda; class Arachnida; order Araneae; family Eresidae; genus Stegodyphus; species Stegodyphus dumicola. Next base: position 75,857,662 of record NC_140775.1, read on the forward strand.
ATAGACCTAGGTTTCGGTTTGGGGATCAAATGAGTTCAAATCTGCATTTTATACTCTAGTCTAAATCATTACAACGTTCCGTGTCATCTGTGTTACGAGTAACAATCACCAATGGCCAATCAAGTTTTGTTTGCGTTACGTATAAATTACTTTTGGCCTACCAGCGGCCGAGTGGAAAAGTCGGTGAATACTGGTAGTTCCAGTCCGAGGTTCAAATCCAGCGAACGGGCTGGATGCATGGCGGTTTCGTGGGTTTTCCCATGTGTAACGTGTATATGATTCAGTTTCCCTTAAAAGGTCGTCCTCGAAAACATCTCTGCTCTCAGGCAGATAGCCTTCGAGGCTTTGCCATACTGGCATAAACTAAAACAAACCAAATTGATTTTGCAATAACACTTGGCCATCTGTGCAATCTGTAGCCAAACAGTAAGGTGCTACTTTTTTCTTTCCTTTTCGAAAGAAATGTGACTCTGATCCGAATTAATGGCACCGATAACAACATTTCACAATTCTCAGTAGCTAGTATTCTTCTGCTTCAGTTGGAGTAGCTAGTGAATTATTATTTTCTAAAACTAAATTCTAAAATTCTGAAATCTGTTTTTATTCATGTAACCTAATACATTATATATTTAATAAAAAACTGTTACTATAAATAAATCTGCAGAAGAATAGAAGACGTTTAAAAGAAAATAAAAAGAAGTAAAGGAGTTATTTTTTGAAATAAAGAATGGTATTTGTCAAAATATTCCACAAAGAGTCCTGATATATCTCCTCAGTGTTTGGGATCGCAAGTTCTTTGTTTTTTTGTCATCCTTTCTTTTGTACAAAGTAACATATTTTTCTTTGATCCTTTAAGTGTTACCTTTATCTTGAAGTATTTTTAAGACAGAAATACGATGTTTTCGTTCTAAAGATTTATCAACTGATCCAAACAAGATTTGAAATATTTGATGTACTGACAAAATATTAGTTATAACCTCTGTCAAAAATATCGTGACACTAGTGTTAAATGTCACATCATTGCGAAGAACAATCATTTTCACCATTTCTTCTAATGTAGTAAAACATTTAATAAACGAATAGAAACGGCTTCCACATGAGCACAATGCCCTGTGCCTCCCACACAAGTTGGAAGCAGGCAACTTCCTAAATAATTTCCAGTATTTGCTATTTAACGAAGAGATTTGAATAGTTTCATATTGGCTAACTGTTCCGAAAATTGACGTGCTTGGATATGTCTGTAACTCGTTCTCTTCCTATTTAAACCGAAATGTGTCCCGATCAAGTGCATCTGTAGTGAAGGAGTCCCTACTCTTCAAGGCTTCCCTCAGGTGGAGTGTCACTGAGAAGAACCAAAAATTAGCTGAGATCGAAACCAGTATCTCGTTGTTACGAACTTTTGAATTCAGTTATGACTTATGGATTATCATCAGAGAAATTCTATTCAGTGCCGAGATTAATTTACCCCATGGATTACATATATTCTGCAGACGATTACGAACAACGCCATCCTCCACACAAAAGACATCCGGTCCCCATACTAAAATAAAAATCCAAAGAACATTGGCTCAAGAAACAAAGAAATTGAAGTCTACACTGACGGATCCAAAATCGAAGGAAAAGTTGGATGTGCGGCATCCTTTCCAATCCAAGAATATCTGGACTCTGAAATAAAATAGAAAGTGCACTTAAATAACTCCAATAGCATACATAAAGCGGAACTCTCAGCAGTAAAATCTGCAATCAGCATTTCGTCAATAAACAGCTTTACCAAAATATCCATTAACTCAGACAGCTAAGCAACCATACTCTCCATCCGAAATCCAGACAACTTATGCGTCTTATACGTCGATACTCAGTTTTTGATGACTTTCATTTATGGAAATTTCTTTTATTGGGAGTTATGCGATTTTTTTTCTTGTTGCCTTGCTGAGTATGGGAATATTAGTTACGTAGAGTTTATTGAATGCGCATGCGCTCTCATCAACGATAACAGCTGGGTTCGTTTAAACTTTCCAATTTTTGTGAACGACTTTTAAGTGTATGAAATTTCTACTATTCAATTTTCTTAAATTTGTTGGCAAGTTATGGCTCAAAAACAACGTCGGCATGACTATAACATAGTATACAAGCTACGAGTGATAGCATATGCTAAAGTATAAAGGAAACAGAGCTGTTGAGAGGGCATTTCAGGCCACCCCCAACTGAGAAAATGATAAGAACTTGGCGGAATCAGGAAGAGGATATAAACTATTATTTTATATTTAAAATAATGTAAATTCATTATAATGATAAGTAATAAGGTTTTATCCTTAAAAAGTGTGTATAAAAATGGGGGTGCGTCTTACACGCCAGCAAATAAGGTAATCAAATCTCTAAACATCTCAGTGCTGAAATAATCATAACTTGGATCAAAGGGCATAGCAGTAATGTTGGCAACGATACTGCCACCAGTTTTGTAAAACAGCAGCTCTATCTCAAGAAGGCGAGTTCCTGAACATCAAGCTTCCGAAATCGCAACTACGGCAAATTCAAAACAAATAATTAAGCCACGAGTGGCAATAAGAGTAGAATAACCATCAGGTTGGCAGACCCACAACTTATTCCCAAAACCCAGTACGGGAAGAAGCTAAGTCTTTCTTAATATATACCTCACCTGTCATGGTTCATATCCAGATTATTTTTTTAAAAGAAACCTCTTTCGAAGCGAAAGAGCATTTGTGGACTCAGAGAAGATGCAGATTATTATCTATTTTTCTGCCTTCTTAGAAGTGATCGACACATCCGAAAATTTACCAATCTAGACCTTAACTTCAAAAGACTGGTGCTTAATTCCCCAAACAACCAAAAATCGGAGATCAGTGCTCTAGGACTGGACCTATGCTAAGTCACACCTTAGAACTGAAAATGAAAAAGCGGTAATAGGAATGACTAAAATATACTCTAATAATTGATTTTGAGCAATATCAGCAATTTCCATAATGCTTCAAAATACCAAACGTCAGCCTATGAACTTTCGTTATAAACGCTGGAAAGATCTGAGCTCAATAAAGTCTTAACTGTAACAAATATCTTCACATAACAAGAACCAGACATACTAATACGCTAGCAAAATATAATCTTATATGTTTATCTACTTACGTAAAAATTTAAAACTTCTAGTGCAACGATCTCTAAAGTATCAACTCCAATTTTTGTAATTATTGTATTTACGTAATCCAATACTTTAATGAGTATACTCAAAAGTTTGTGTTACGTTAACTTTGCCTAATTTTATATTATTATCATCTAATGTTTAAACATAACAATTCAAATGTATAATTCCTGTGTTCCTTAGGAGAAAAAGCATACAGTCAATTCCAATTTTTAAAATTTTAGGTGGGTAGTGTATTGGGGTGGTACCTGTTCGATTTTGTAGTGAAGTCTCCAGTGCCCCATGCATTTTTACATGTTTACTTACCTGTTGTTACTCGAGCACTCTGCTGCATTCCACTTGCTTGGGAAAGGACTTTTTACAATACTAAAACTTTGAGTAGTTTTTTCAGCTCTCAAATTTAATAAATCTTATTATCTCATAAAGTCTTGTTCCCTTTGGAAGCATAAAGTAACGAGCTCTAAAAGGATGATGAAGAATTATCCACAGGCCTTATTGATGACAAGAAGATTGTAAAGAACCCCTTGTTCACTCGATATAATTTAACAGTTGGCTCTACTTGGGTTTATACAAAGCCAACACTTCTGGCTTAACTCAGAGAGGTAACTATGCACTTAAAATAAAATATAGTAAATTTTGCTTAATGACTCACAGGACAATTTAATGCTCAGGAAGGCTGTGATAGTAGAATTCGGTAAAAACAAGCCTAATGGCACTCAGGAGCACTCAACGTCCTAGCAATCTAATTGCTAGTAATTCAAAATAGCATCATGGCTTACAAGCAGGCATAATGCTCTATCTGTAACTGAAATCACCTTCAAAAACCTTCCTTTAAATAGAACTTCTTTCTACCTCATTTGAATGCACCTGCGCGTGGGTAAGGGTGAATTGTGAAACGTGGGTGAAAACGAGACCTAAAAGAAGGTTGCTTTAATTAAAAATTTACTACTAACTATTGTTAGTTAAATTAAATAAATTTCCACAATATGTACAGGCAATGAGATTGCTAATCCGTTACTCTTTCAGTGCTCTAGAACTGTACCTTTCTGTGGGTTAGTCGGACGCCGTTGTAAGGATTTTGGCCTAGCTAAGGATTGAACAGAAACACTTTGTTGAGCCCACCAGCGGTCCAGCTGAAGTCGCTGAACACTGGTAGTTTCGTCCGAGGTTCGAATCCCGCGAACGGGTTGGCTGCATGGGCGTTTTCGTGGTTTTCCCCATGTGTAACGTGTATACGAACCAGTTTCCCTTAGAAAGTCCTCCACGAAGGCATCCCTGCAGATAGCCCTAGTGTGCTTTGCTGTATTTAAATAAACCAAACCAACCGAAACATTTTGTACAGGGTATTAAGATTTTCTGGATAATGAGACATGCAAAATCAGTTGTGCTTTTGCTAGTTTCAACCAAGAATCTTTCAACTGCTAACTGAAAGTACCATCCATTTACACACTACCGAACGCATGGAGAATGTGATAATTCCTTTTAAACTTCAGAAGAGAACGGAGGTTTTACCGGTTAAGTTACCCAATGCCATTAGCCAATTTTAATAATTTATGTCATTTATGGACAATTAGTGGCCTTAGCTAAGTTAAAAATTTATTGTTACTGGTTAAATTCTTGAAGTTGTGTATATTTTCATGTTTTTAATAGTCTTAGGATTATCATCAATCCAAATTGCTTGAAACGAATACCACGAGAATTTTGAAATTTTGAGTTTTATTATTCCAAACATGTTAAGTATGTTAAACATCACACAGCTGGCCCCACAATATGTTGATAAACATCACATATTGTGGGGCCAGCTGCCCTCAAACGTAGTTTAAAAGAGTTCTAGAGGGTATAAAAACTGTCTGCCTCTGATTTACATTTAATTATCAGATCTACAGAACGTTTGCTTTTTATATATGATCCAGCTGGAATTTGACCGAATATGCACATTGCAAAATATTTGTTTCAGTCAGAGCTATTGTTTCGAAACACTACACCATCCTTTTTTATCTCAATAGCTCCCGAGGAGTTAAAATTATCGAATACTAGATGTTCCATTCAAATGTCGGTTTCCGGTTGATATGTTAGGCAGAGAATATTTTGTAGAATTTTCTTGTAAGTTTTGGAAGTATAAACTGTAGACTCTACTGAAGGACGAAGCAGCGATTTATGCACAATGAAAATGAATTAAATTTTAGGTACACAACTGGCTTTTTCTCAATCTAAACCGGCTGCACACAGCAAAGCCAAGCCTAGAATATCAATATAATCTAAAGTAAGTGGCCAACACCAACTATTAAACTACAGAAAGCTAGTTTCAAACACGTGGCATGAATTCAGAACTAACTCCCCTACTGCGAACTCTTAAAATCTGCTGAGTTCAGAAATACTATTTCCGAAAGTGAATCTAAATCCTAATCTGAATTCCGAATCTATGTGAGTTCGGAACGTCATTTAAATTTGCATTCTGGAAGGAAATTGAAATCATAAGGGAAAGGAAAGTATTTTAGAATAAAAATAATTGGTTAGAACAAAAAACAAAACAAAAAAAAAACAAAAAAACAAAAAAAAAAAAAAAAGTCTTTACAATGTGAGGAATTTAATTTGACTTTTTTATTTGTAGAGTTAACTGAGCCAAATTTCCTAAGCATATTTGGCATGATTGCTCCTTCCTGACATAGATGGAGCTTTTGTGCTTTGCTATAAACAAATTTCTATCGCCTTAAGTTACTCTACCAATAGGTCATTTTATTTTGATAGAAATATAGTGGGCGTACTATCATCTAAACCGAGCGGATTATCTAATTTTATCAAAAACCTTCTTACTGTTTTCCGTAAGTATATTTCATATCCTATCGATATATAAATTACTGACATTCAATTTGCCGTAAACTTGCAAATGTAAATTTGTGCGCAAGTAACAGAGTGAAAAAAGCACAACTAAGATAACTTGAATAATCAAGTTTTTTCTATATGGATAAAGAGCAAAAATCTAACTTAATTATATAACAGAAATAAAATTTTCACAAAAATGACGTTAATTTCCGTACGGCACGAACTAGGACCGATGCCATTTTCGCGGTATACAGCATTAATAGAAAACTATCATAACAAGCACTTTTCACCCTGCATGGCATCATTATTATGAGCAATTTGTTTTAAATATATTATTTTAGTTCTATATTTTGATTTCCTGGGGACTCATTCTTAAACTAGAAAGATCTATAGCTAGTACTTAGCTTAAATCTGTTTCAGACGTTGAACTAGAAATTAAATGCGACAAGGAAATTGCAATATATTCTTAATAATTAGTAATAGTTTAATTTTGAGAGAAAAGTACTGTTTTTATTTTAACAGAACATGAAAAAAATTGGTATTTTTATTGACAGTGATTTATTCCTTTACTAACAGATACATAGCGAATTTTTATAAATTACTGATTATTATTTAATTTTTCCTGGTTTCTGTGTTCAAGCTAGCCTGATTCGCGTAAGTCTGTTAGCACACAAGTGCACAAATTTATGAAACATTTGCTAAACATTACTTTTTTAGGAACTATTAACTGATTTTAATTTAATAAAGTTATAAAACATTTAAAAAATATTGCATTTGAAAACGTTTCACTGTACGTTTAGCAAAATTCGGTTTACTAAAGAGCCTTAAAACTCTTAATCATTAATGAACTCATTTGAATCGATATACCACCAGAAATAACAATCGTCATTTATCCCTTCCATCAAATGAGAAAACTACCCTTTACTAACAATATACCACAGCAGCTAAAGAAAGAGACCTATCCTTATAGCACTCTGCAACTCTTCAAGTATCCTCGATATGTTCCAATGAAGCCAGGAAGAAATAATGTCTCGCCTCAGGTAATGTGTCTTATTATCCTTATCTGCAGTTCCACCGAAAGAAAATGGTGTTATATTCGCTACGAAATCATTGCAACAACAGATAAAATATGATGATACTTTTTCTTGTCTTACTACAGATGTAACCTGTCTTTTAGCGACAGGCAAGGAATTTCTGACCTTTTCCTAAAGGAAGGAAGAATAAGTTACATGAATAGAGTTTCTAAACTTAAGTCATTAGAGAGATTTTAGGTTTATTTCTTGTGTATTTATTTACATGTTTCGTTTTTCATTTGAAAGTTCTAGAAGCTGAAAATGAAGAGAATAATAACACTGGAAAACAAATTTTCACGTAATTATTCTTCGCTTAATGTCCTTAAGGCTAAATATTTTTGAACATTAATCTTTTATTTCAAATTTTATTTTAAAAAATACTGGTTATAAAAGCAGATCTCTTGATAATCAAAAGATGTCCAGATATTCAGAAGAAAATTTACATGTTATAAAAACTCTTTTCTTTTCATCATAAAGGTAAATCTTAAAACTTAATATTTCTTTTTTTGTTTAAGATTAGCCATTTCGTACCTAATGACTCAAAACTTATTTTTTAATGATCGGTTGTTGAATGTTGTAAAGCATGACTGGTACCTTTTTCTAATAATAATTCAAATTCCTTTAAATTTAAAATTGCGTGTAGAATCACTGTTTGACTACACAAAAATTACTGTCTTGTACGTACTGCCACCTTTGTAAAATTCTATGGTCAACTGCTGTTGAAACTATATTATTGGGATATAAATACATGATAAATGTTTTAACGGATTTAGTACTTTGTCATTAAAGACGTTTTCCTCATGCAGACAAAATTGCATCAGTATCATCTAATTTTTCACCCTACCTTTTCTTTGCAAAGCGCCGATTATTAAATTAAATGTATACTGCATCTGCTCTGAAGATAGACTTCGTGGAAATGAAGAAAAATTTTACAATGCAATGATAAGACTTTTAGGTGGGAAGATACAACAACTAAGACACACAGCTATAAGCTACAGATTTCTGATACTTTCTACTACGATACTTCCTTTCTACTTCACTCCAGATAAAATAATTATACTATTATGTTAATTTAATGTATTTTCTTAGTAAATTAACATTATTTAAAAATTTTTCCATTCAAGAAAGTTTGCATTTGTTTTTAAAAACGACCGAGATTGTCGGTTAAGTTTGATAAATAAGAGACAGAAAATCTATCTATTTTATGCAAGAAAATGATGAAAACAGGTTATGCAGTTATTTTAATGTAATTTAAGCATGTTATATAGTTTAGGCGTTAGATGGCGTTTGAGCCATGCTAAATCAAAATATTATGAATAGTATCAAAATTGGATTTTTTAGTTCTGCAGCATGTTAAATCAAAATAAAAAAAGCATAAAAATATTTGATTTTATTACATACATTGATATGTTTGATTTTTTTAACTTCAGCGTGAATAGCCCCTTTTCATGTAATTATTACAAGTACTTCACCCAACTTCGATTTGAGGAAACCTCACATTAACTTATAACGTTGCGCGCCTACAACTTGCACGCAACCAAGGGTGACTGTGAAAGCTTGTATAAACCACAGAGTCTTGTAAAGGGTTTAAGTCCCTTTTTATTCAACGTAATGAATTACAATTGCGTTCTCTTGACGCTTACAAACGGTGCCAACTCGGCAGTCAAAATAAAAATAAGAACCTGAAAAGAAAGTAAAGACAATATTCTAACTACGAGGCTCTCTAAAATAACTAACTCACCGCGTTTTACAATACGGCTGCTAATTCAGCAGACTTGAAGCTCACTGGAACAATTTCCACTAATTCCCGCCAAGCACATAGGCCGCAACGCGGGTTCTTCAATTCTCGATAACTACCTCCGCGCTCGCTAAGTAAGAATAACTCTCTCACCGAACTCGTTTCCTTCTATTTAAATCATACTACTTCCGCTGATAATTTGAATGCTTGCGCGTTCTACTCAAATTTACATATTCTGGCATTGGCAGTTCCAGGGGAAATTAAGGCTTGACAGGAAAGATAGTTTAAAGTTAAAATAAATGTTAGTTAAAATAAATATAAACCCTACATTTGCCGCTGCCAGAATTTGGAAAACTTGGAAGCAGGTCCTACAAACGACCTGTTGTAAGTTTATCTAATTCTGAACTAACTGGCGAAAGCCTCGTTTACATAGAAAAAATCTTATGTAACAATTATATACTAAATTCTTTTGCTCGTTACAAAGCTTTCTTCTTACAGCAACTTTTCCTGGACTTCATCAATCAATCTTGGTCTTTCCTTCCAGCATCTGGAAGGAATAAGTATCAGTATCTTTCTACACACATTATAATATACACTTTCTTGACACAATAAATTTTTGTTTTTAAACGATTCGTTTTTCTTAGTTATTGCTTACTTCACATTCATTCAATTTTTCAAGCATTAATTTAACTTTACCCTGGCTCTCCACCATGTGTGGTGTCAAACGGGAATATTCGTGTTTTAGTCTTACAACACTTCCCCTAACCACCATGATTTGTTAGAATTCAACAACCAAATAGACACACCTTACTCGACATTCTACAACTCAATGAGCTACTTTAATATTCTTAAAAATTCAAATGTAGGTGGAGAACCCTACAAAACACATTCATTCTAACTTCCCCCTCATTCATCTTTAAACATGCAGGCTTTCGCTCTAAAGCATGACTTTACAGTTTAATACTTAAATTTTGACTTCATTGCTTTTAAGCATTCACTTTTAGCATCTACAATTTTATGCTTCTAAACTGAATTCTACTTTTACATAACATGCAAGTATTTACATACATTTACAAAAGTTTAATACATATGCTTTTTACAATTTACCATAAAATGAATAAGAGAAAATAAATTTTTACTTTACTCATTCTTCGCCAAGCTGGCGGCACTGAAACTAAAATTCTTATTAATACAAGAATACGAAGTTATTTTTATCTTCGGCCAAATTTTGGCTTTAACATAACAGAATTAGTCTTTCGACCAACAGAAAATGCTTGTTTTTAGCTTTTACACTTAAAGAAAATAATACTTTTGCCTTAGCTGAATAAAGTAAAACAAAACTAAGTCTCAACCGAGACATATTGACTTTCGTCAAAACATAGAACTTCGTACTTATGCATAACATTTCGGAACAAAAGAGAAAAAAAAATATAGAAGGTTTTAACTTATCTTTGAGTTTTCGATGCTTGAAACTCCGTCATCCGTTTTTGACAAAATTGATCCCAAGTTAGAGGTGTCATGGATGTCAATCTTCTCCTTGTTGATCTCCGAGTGTCGTCGCCGTTGTTTTTTCTTTTGCGTCCTCTACATGCTGGCCTCTTGACGGAGTAATCGTCTGGTTGTTGGCCTTTGCGTTTCTGCCTGGGACGGCTGGTCGTGACGTCCTCCGGTCTGGAGTCCTTCTTGAATTTCTTCTGTTCCTCGTACTTCTGTGCCTCCTGTTGGCGTTTCAGTTTCTGGAACGGCGGCCTTGCTGGCACCTGACTCTGTGGCCGTGTGCGCGTTCTCCTTGATGTGTAATTTCTCCTGCCATCTTTTGTAGGTGGTGTTTTCGTCTTTACCACGGTTTCTTTACCCGGTTCATCTGTATTTTTGTTTTTCTTAAAGGCCGGAGTTTGAAAATCCTTTTTTCTTTTTGATACCGACGTCCGGGTTGTAGAAGTGCTAGGTCTCTCTTCAGTTCTCCGTTTCTTGGGTGGTGGAATAGTTGTTGCAGTCTCTGGCCCTTCTATTTCGTTTAGACTTGAGTCCGGCAAGAAACGTTTAAGGATTTCAAAATCATTGGGATTATAGTATTTTTTCACCTGGTCGGGACTTGCTTTACAGATTTCCCCTTTCTCGTTTTTAAGATATAAGACTACTCCTTTGATTTCCTGAATTACATAGGGGACTTCAAACTTTGGAGCTAGCTTTGCCATAAAATTGTCTGGGGCACTTGATAAAGAAAATTTCCGTTTCAATACTTTATCGCCAACTTTAAAATCTGCTTCACGGCGTTTTCTATCATAATAAATTTTCTGCCTATTTCTTGCCGTATCAGAGGTTTTAAGCGCCTGATCAATTAGCTTTTGCACGTCCTTTTGTCTAAATTCCTGCTCTCTTTGTTGCACAAAGAATAATTTATCTAAAGGCGTAATTAACTTTCTGCCTAAAAATAATTCTGCTGGAGTTTTTCCCGTAGTATCATGATGTGCCGTTCTTAAAGCATAAGCTAATTCATTTATGTAGCCATCCCAGCGCTTGTGATGTGTGCTAACGTAACTGCGAATTATTTTTACAATATTTGTATTAACTCTTTCTGCTATGTTAGCCTGTGGTCTATACGGAACCATTTTGATATGGCGTATATCAAGTCCATTGCATATGTTTTCAAATATTTGACTAATGAATTGTTTTCCGTTATCGCTAATGACTTTTATCGGTGCACCGTATTTTAAAATGTATCTGTGTAAGAATGCATCTGAGACTGTTTTGGCTGACGCGCGTTTAAGTGGAACAATTTCTATCCATTTTGAAAAATGATCTACTATTACTAAAAGAAAACGATTTTTATTTAACTCGCTCTGGGGGAAGGGACCAAGGAGATCTATGCCTAAAATTTCATTCGAAATGTAGCGCGAATGCTATTTAAGTACCCGGCCGGGCTGTAATTAATATCATTTATTAACTGACATTGATTGCAGGACCTGACATACGCCGTTACTATTTTGTATAATTGCGGGAAATATACCGCCTAGCGTACCCTTTTTAAAGTCTTTCTGACCCCGAGGTGGCCCGCTGTTTTTTTTTCGTGCAACTCCTTCAAAATGCTTAATCGAAGCGAGGCTGGGATGACTGGCTTATACTCAAGATTTTCGTTTGTTGTTTTCGTATAGAATAATAAATTATCTATTATTTCATAGTTTTTTGCTCTATTTCTTATCGCATCGATATCTGTATGCTCAAAGCTTTCGGGGTCTTTCAAATAAGCATAGATATTTCCAAATTCAGGATCAGCTTTCAGTTCAGTAATAACCGTATCTCTAGAATCTAAAATTTTTTAAGTCAACACAGCGCATTTAAGTTCATTACCTTCATCGTCCAGTTTTATACGAGAAAGTGCGTCAGCTACATTGTTTTCCTTACCCGGTTTATATTTTATTGTGATATTATATTCTTGGAGTTTTGAAGCCCATCTTATTAACCTGGGCGTTAGGTTTTTTCCCGAGTAAAGTCTACCAACAGCCGCATGATCCGAAAAGACTGTTACTGGCGATTTGCCGAAATAAACTCGAAATTTGTGTACAGCCATTAATACGGCTAATGTTTCTCTTTCTGTAGCTGTATAATTCCTTTGTGTCTGATTCAATGTTTTACTAAAAAATGCCAGCGGATGGTTATTTTGCATAAGAACCGCAACCCACCGCATAGTCTGATGCATCTGCCGCAATTTCCAGGTTTTCGTCCCCTCAGGGAATTTTAAAACAGGGGCATTAATAAGCGCTTCTTTTAATCTTTCAAAAGCTGTGTTCGCTTCCGCTGTCCACGTAAATTTACTCTTTTTTCTTTTGATTACTAAGAGTGGTTCAACAATATTAGCGAAATCTTTTATGAAAGATCGATAGTAAGAACATAGTCCAAGGAAAGACGAAAGTTTCTTGGCGGTGTTGGGCGGTGGGAAATTCTTAATAGCTTTTATTTTTGAATCTTGCGTTTCTATACCCTTTTGCGAAATTTTATAACCGAGATATTTAAGTTCTTTAGTTGCGAACTTGCATTTTGAGGCGTTAATTGTAAGACCGGCCTCTTTTAATAATTTAAAAACTTGTTCGAGGTCATTAATGTGTTGTTCCAACGTACTACTCGTTATAATTATATCATCTAGATAAATTAAAGTTGATTTTCCTAGGACAGGCTTTAGAACAATGTCCATAGCTCTCTGGAATGTTGATGGGGCCCCACACAACCCAAAAGGCATGCGTAAAATTGCATAAGTGCCCTATTTTGTTATAAACGCGGTTTTGTGTATATCTTCGGGTCTCATAGCTATTTGATAGTAGCCAGACGTTAAGTCCAAAGTAGACATATATCTCGTCGATTTGATCTGTCTAATGATCTCGTCTATAACCGGCAAAGGGTAAACTGGAAATTTAGTGATGCTATTTAGTTTTCTGTAATCGATAGCAAACCTCCAAGCCCTTTTATCTGAAGGAGGAAACTCGTTCTTTTTCCTACATAGTACGACTGGACTCGCGTACTCACTATTTATGGGCGTTATTATTTTATTCTTTAACATCTCCTGAATATGTTCTTCGATGATTAGGTCTTTTTGTTTATCATAGCGGTAAGGTTTAGTCCTACAAGGTTTTTCGGCATTTAATTGAATCTTGTGCGTCACGATCTGACAGTTTCCCGGTTTTTCTGAAAACAAATGAGAAAAATTACTCACCACTTGCTGTATTGCTTTACTTTCCTGGTCATTCAAATGGCTAAGGTCCAATTCAGGTGTCTCCACCGGTTCCACCACCCTCTGGTCCATCTCCAGCACCACGGAACTATCTTGAAAATTTAATTTGGCCCTCGCGGCCCTTAAAAAGTCCATACCTAAAATAAGAGAGTGTTGGAGGTGTTTCACCACAAAAATTAATACTTTGAGATTTTCCTCTTTTATCTGTAAGTTTAATGATACTTTCCCGATGCAGTGACATGTTTTTCCTTGCGCCGCTATAATTTCCGTATTTCTGGTTTTGAATAGTCGTATCCTATAAAAATTCTTTTTGAAGAACTTTTCACTCATGAAATTTCCTTCTGCCCCTGTATCGATGAGGGCTTCTACTGGTACATCGCCAACCAGGACTTGTATAATTGGTAGCTGTGAGTTTTTTTACGATGACTGTATTTAGATGTCTATTTGAGGGTTTTTCTAAAACTTCCGGGGTCTGGACCCTCCCTTTTACAGGCCCCTCTAGTCGTTTAAAGCTTTCCTTTCAATCTGTGTCTTCTGAGTACGCGGATGCTTATTTTCAAATTTTCTTTTTGGGCCTTGACCTTCGAGTTTCGATGCGTTAGCTTGATAGTTCTTTCCCCATAAGAGCGATTTCCATTTCTGGTTTCCTCTTTCCTTCGGGTACTTTGAGAATATGTTTCCCCTCTCGCTTTTTCCGCTATTCTGGGATTTTGAAACTTCACCGCCAATTCGAAAAGTTCCTGCAATGTGCTTGGGTTTCTAATTTCAAAGTAGTCTTGGACAGCGGGTAACAATCTTCGTAATATTATTTCAATTATCTCCGCATCGGGTTTTTTCCCATACAACATATCCGTTAGTTTGATTTTTCGTAAAATAAAGTCCGTCAATTGTGCTGTATCCCGTTGATAGAAACTATATAGCTCGGCTTCCAGCCGTGCGCGATCTTTCACTATGGGGAAGGCCTTTACTAACGATTTTTTGAAATTTTCAAATGTATACGTCGGGCTTCCAAATTCACCTAGTAGAAATTTTCCTATATTTTTCCACCATAGCGCGGCCTGTCCTCTTAGTGCTGATGAGGCAATAGCAACTTTTTGTCTTTCAGGCACAGGATAGAGCTGAAAGTGGTTTTCTATACCTTCTAAAAATACGGACACCGAATTTTTTCCGTCGAAATAGACGTTTGGCTTGATTGATGCTCTCAAAGTCTGGACCAGGTATCCAAATCCTTCTAACTGCGTTGTCATTTCTTGGTGTTGTCCAGCGGCTTCCATCCAGTTTTCGGCCATTTCAGTTCGATAAGTTTTCGGGCGCCAATATAACGTTGCGCGCCTACAACTTGCACGCAACCAAGGGTGACTGTGAAAGCTTGTATAAACCACAGAGTCTTGTAAAGGGTTTAAGTCCCTTTTTATTCAACGTAATGAATTACAATTGCGTTCTCTTGACGCTTACAAACGGTGCCAACTCGGCAGTCAAAATAAAAATAAGAACCTGAAAAGAAAGTAAAGACAATATTCTAACTACGAGGCTCTCTAAAATAACTAACTCACCGCGTTTTACAATACGGCTGCTAATTCAGCAGACTTGAAGCTCACTGGAACAATTTCCACTAATTCCCGCCAAGCACATAGGCCGCAACGCGGGTTCTTCAATTCTCGATAACTACCTCCGCGCTCGCTAAGTAAGAATAACTCTCTCACCGAACTCGTTTCCTTCTATTTAAATCATACTACTTCCGCTGATAATTTGAATGCTTGCGCGTTCTACTCAAATTTACATATTCTGGCATTGGCAGTTCCAGGGGAAATTAAGGCTTGACAGGAAAGATAGTTTAAACTTAAAATAAATGTTAGTTAAAATAAATATAAACCCTACAAACTGACCAAATAAGAGTTCTAAAGTAGAAAGTGCACAGTTGCTAGAATGTCAGCGCTTATGCCTCTTGAGAACTAAAATGACTTGAGACTAAATTTCCTGATTCACTGATCAACGGAAGAGGCACACCACAGTGCAGATTCAAATAGAGCTATGCAGATCACTTTTCCTGAGTTTAAAGTGAAATTCTATTTACATTTTAGTTTTCGTGATTACATCAATAATTTTCATGGCAATGGTTTATTTCTGAAAACCATCAGAAGCATTTCAGCACTCTTCAGCTAATCAATCATTTCTAGAATGAGAGCTCTGGCTTTTGATTTAATTATATGCTTGAATATTGCTTCCTCTGATGGAGAATCTTTAGGGGTTGGTTCTTATGCTTCGCATACTTCAAGCTGAGAAATTATAATTCGCGAACATTAATCTTTTTGCGTTTTTTTAATCTGTCTTCTGTTTTAGCGTTCGAAAACATCTGCTCTTTGGTTAGATTCTTGGAATTTAGATCGAGACTGGCTATTTTTCACACGCTCAAAAATTTAAGGGGTGATTTTTTGGCATCTGCTTGAATCGTATGAATCAGCAGCTGTTGGTGAGATAACAGCTGTGCTAACGTGCTCTCTGTGCTGTTCTAACGCAGCAGCTGTGCTAACGCAACTCAGCTG
Source organism: Stegodyphus dumicola (assembly GCF_044657685.1). NCBI lineage: Eukaryota > Metazoa > Arthropoda > Arachnida > Araneae > Eresidae > Stegodyphus > Stegodyphus dumicola. The sequence goes on from NC_140775.1 coordinate 75,873,719, forward strand.
AGCTAACGTTAAGAGTAGGAACTGGGTCTTCAGTTTCTGGTTTCTTTCCTTGTTGTACCTCTCAGGTTATGGAGAGAAAAGTCATTTGCATTGGGTAGAAGAATTAAATCAATTTTTACTTTTCCAAGTTTCTCAAGCTAAGATTATTACTAGACGAACTTCAGCTTGAAGGCTCCGATATTAGTAAAATCATGAACATATAAAAGTTGATACTTTTTAAGTTTACATTTGTAGAACAGTTTCCTATCACGACGAACGTTAATCAGGAAATGACTTGGAACTAGCATACCGAAAGTCAAAGTCAAACGTAATAAATTTTTTTTTTCTTATATATACCGTATGCTCACCAATACCGCATACAGGTTTTCTGATAATTTTAATCGGAAAAATCGAGGTGCGCGGCTCACGCGAAACAAAGCTATATAGATCAGATAAACGCAAGTTGCTCGGCATAAATTATTTTTTTTTATCTACCGTATCCCCAGAAAATGTAACGTTATATGATGCCATTGTACCCTCTCCAAGTAATAAATACTGGTCAAGGATTTTTTGTAGAGGATATACAAGTACTTTCAACAAACTATTATTCTTTGAATTGTTTTTGCGGAACTTGGCTTTCTAGTCATAACATTGGACAAAGATTTTGTAGAACCCTACAAATTCTTTGATTTCTCCCTGCAAATTCTTTGATTGGACTAAGAAGCAGCACTGGAGCTCAGTAGATAACGAAGAAGGAATTCCGGTACACAAACCAGTTCCAAGACAAAAGCGGGGAAGGGGATTGTTTTTGCCATTTTCAGTTGGAGCCATTGTCTACTTGCAGGTGGTTGAAAGTGCAGTCCTTGGAGAAAAAAACTGATATCGAAAGGAAAAGCAAAGCATGCGCTTCTTCATTGCCTACTATATCGCTACAACAGAAGAAAGTACGATAATTTGATTGAAAACTGGAAATAAAGACACACAAAAACTAGACTTATTCTTAAGCGATCAAGATAATTTGAACATTTGTCCACTTTTTGGGCTTGATGAAAATATGCGCGCCATATTCATGGACATTTGTTTTTCTTTCTTGGTGCATCGAAAAAATCGGGTGCACGTCTTATTCGGTGGCACGTGGTATTCGTGAACATACGGTGTACTATACATTCACTGACAATCAGCTTCGTTTCGTATGCGACCGTTTTGCATTTAAATGGATTTTTTTTCATTCAAACAAGTGAATTTAAATTTTTAAATTAATAGTTTAGCAAGGATGTGAAAGAAATGGATGATTTTTGAAGAAACAGAAGAGTCTTTACTGACTTTTGTACATATCTGACGAAAAAAATGAACACACAAAAAATTCATGAACTATTTGTATCTATTTATAAAAATGATAGGTAAAAATGATCTTTTTCTTCATATTCATGCTGTTACTAGACATCTTGCTTGAATTCTTGTTTTTGTTTCCAAAACGGAACATTTTATTTGAGAATGGATAAAATAAAAGGAGACAAAGGATTAAAAAATTAATAAATATATAATTTTCTTCTAAGAATAGGAAAACATTATAATTAGCATAAAGTCCGAAATCCAGACCTCCTGATAACGGAAAAAAGTGCTTTACAAAGACTAAAAATGCTGAATGTAACACTCAAAAGAAGATGCGAGCAAAATGCGATTATTCACCCGCCTAAATGAGATTTCTGCGTGTCATTTTCAAATAACTGCTTGATAGGGAATCATATCATACCTAATGACAATACTTATTGACTTTGTCTTTGAGATGACTATTTATATTACCATTCATTAGATTTCTGTTCTAGCATTAAATCCAGAAGCAAGTGATTATCCATTTGATATAAATTTATTTACATATAATACAATGGTTGCGAGCATAATTATTAGGCCCACCGCCTTCGGTATTAATTAGACTTAACACCTTCGTTCTTCCCAAACTAAAGTTCATTTATCGAATAACTTCAGAAACAGAATGCTCTGAGTGCTCTAACGGTGGGAGCTATCAATGCATAATAGTCTTATGCGCACGATCATACTTTCAGCCCTTGAACGGTTGTGAGGAGTCATCTAACTTAAGCAATAAGTGATACTTCAGTGTTGTGATATCTTCATGTCACCTTGCTAAATTTAAACTGGTCACCTAAAATCCGAAAATTTCGGAAGTCTCGAATGGCCGAATTTCCAGCGAATCCGGATTACCGACTTTATACGTACTAGAAATGCTACAGAAAACTTTCTTTATAGATATGATTGAAGAGTTAGTTACAAGTAGTTGAAAATGTTTTGTTGTATTATAGAACATTGAAACAGATGTTTTATCAAAACGAAAAAGAAACTAGTTTAAATAAAAAATCAATCATACATTTTGGAGAACATATACAAAATTATATAATTTCATAAACTTTATATGATTATAAAGAGAAAATGTAATTTTAATAAATATATCTGTGACAAATACTGACTTAAAATTGCAGTCATAAGAATTAAACATGAAATCTACTTTGGTGACCAAAATAATGCTATATAATTTTAACAATACCTGAAGCCCTGCCAACGAGAAATAAACTATTTTGAAGAAAATAAATCCGCTGAAAGACTTACTGCAACTATCAGTAAACTTATGTCTAAGATACCAGATTATTACATCATTGAATTATGTCTGAAATATTTTGGACAAATTTTGCAATTTCTCGAATTTCGTAATTTCTAGTCTTGATTTTCCTATAAATAGACTGAATAAATATTTTATACCTTTAAAGTAAGAACTGTTATGACTTCATATGCTTCCCTCAATTATTACGAAGGGGAAATTTGTGAAGCATAGCTACTGCATGTTTTGAGCTATGACGATCAAAGGATACAAAGACAAAAGAAGCATGACAATTTTGAGACAAGGTGTAATGAAACACTAGAATGAATATGAATCAATATAATAATAGGTGGCTTGATTGAAGGTATAATGTAACACTAGAATCAATATGAAGTTATTGGAAATGTTGTCTGAATAGCTGGACAAGGCGAAACATAATGACACCTTTGGAAGATCGATATATTTTTTGGAATGGCACACGTTTGCCAAGTAACTGGCTTTAGCGATTTCAGCTATTACTGGAACTTTTGTATCAAGGCAAACTGTATACAGACCGCTTCAGAAGACTTTTTTATAGCAGTCCATTTGACTAACCTTTTATTCTCACAATTAAAAAAAAGAATGTCTCTGAATCGATCCAGAGAACATAAAATGGTTGAAGTTAATGGTGAAATGATGGTATAAAATGGTTAAAGTTAAAAAAAAGTGGAATGGGCTTGTGCAATATTTATGAACAGTCAAAATTAAATTTAAATACCGATTCTTAAGAAACTAGAAACTTTCAGTTATTCCTAAATTATAAAAATAACCCTTAATTTTTGGAATTTAATCATTACACCCAAATCAATTTCAATGCATATTCTTTCAGTACTTGTTACTGAACGTCTTTATAATTATTCACAGAGGAAAATTCCGATTTAGGTGCAACTAGAGTGCTCTGTAGTGTAACACTAGACTTAGAGGTAATATAATAAATAATATGAAGTGTAAAAGTTTAACGAGTTCTCTGTCGCTATGTATAGGTTCAAGTGATGGTAACTGCAAGCAAATGTTTGGCTATGCATTTAAGCAGCTTTGTATTTTGTTTTTATTTTTGCATTGGAGAAGAATACCGCTTCCCAGAGAGATGCATGATGATTTTGCTTACTTAGACAAGATATTACGGTTATCTTATAAATGCAGCTAAAGCTTCAGTGGTCTTTTTTTTTTTTTTTTTTCCAAAACGCGGTTTTTACTATATACAGCAGACATGTCAAACCCTCGACTTCAAGATGGTCGAACTATTATCATTATATAATAATGCGGGACTCAAGAAAACAAAGATATTTTCATACTTAATGATACATTTAAAAAGAGAGTAAAATGCATAAAATGTCACCTGAAGTTATTTAAAGAACAAAGAAAGCTTAAGTAAGTCCTGACAGTAGATGGAGATGGATACCTACTGCTTGTTTTCAGGCACCTGGCATCTTGCAACTAACGTTCAGATGTCTGGAGACATGTTGCTCAATCTAACGATTACCTCTGTAAACAGCTGGTCCTTTCTCAAAATTGGCTTACCAAATATTTATGTGAAGAAATCATCTCAGGAGTCTCTTCGATGCTATGCTAAACATAGCATCAAGGCACGTACATATGCATCGATGTGGGGTGAAATTCCAATTTTTATAACTATATTGTGATTTTAAATATCATGATGAATGACTTTTCGAGACAGAATGAATGTTTTTTGATGGTCATGATACTGCTGTGGTGGGGCTGAATGTTGAACTCAGTAACAATCATAATAAGATATATAATGTTTTGTTATTTTCTGAGGGTGAACCAAAAGCGCTGAAAATTGAGTCAAATGGGCCGCATAGTCTACAGATATGTCAAACGGGCCGCTTGATCTAGACACGCATGGTCTACAGAATATTAAGTAATGAATTAAAGTGTCATCACATGTTGGTCTCAGTGTGAATAGTAGTGTTTTGTAAAAATGAAATATAACTTTTGTATAGTTTTAGTTGCGTAAAAGTTATAATTAATAAACTATTTGTGATAAATCGAAGACAAAACTTTCTGTAATTTTATTTGCGAAATTCGAAACAAGTAATAAAAAACAATTTACTGTCTTAGCTAACATTATCCATAATTCTCACTCAGTTAAACTGCAGACTTTTAGAATAAATAGGAAAGCAGATAAAAAAAATTTGTAATTTGAAGACTTCGGGTTATGGTCTAACACCTAGAAAAGTAATAAATTAAAATGTCTGAATATGTTACAAAATGCAAATATTTCGTTTTATGTCTTAAATAAATGTATAATACTTGCTGCTACCTCCCCTTGAGAAACTGAATCTTCGTGATGGAATAAAATTAAAATTCAGCTCAAAACGGTGTCAAGTTTCAAAAGCTAAGTGTCTGCATTTTGTTGGTGAAGGTAAAATGATATGAACAAAAAGCATGAAAATATTAATAACTATTATAGTTTGAAAAAATTAAAAACATTATATAATGACGCTTATAATCTATATGTTACAATACATTTCGCCATAGCTATTAAATTTTGTTTTGGCGAAGCACATGGTGAAAGAAAAATTATTCTACCGGCTATTATGGGATATTAGAAAGGTTTTCTTTGTGAAACTTATGTTGAGATAAAACACTTATCTCAGAATGCAGAATGAAAGTCTAAAACTATTTAAAAATTTTTTAACTAATTCTGTAGTGAATGATGCTTTTTATGGCAATAAAATAATTTAAAGATTCTACTCATTGCAGATTGGTAACAGTTCATTTATCACGGATTCAATTTTATCGCAAACTGTAAAAAATGTCTGGGAAAACACTTTTGGGGACTCACTCCAAATGTTTTGGGGAAACATTCCCTTTTTCATTTAATGGTCGCATATTTTGTGTAACAGCACTTTTTTACTTCTATGGATAGATCTTAGAAATATTTATAATTATTTTTGCGAATTTTGAAAGTATGAAATTAAACTTATCCTACGGTGTTAAAAGTGTTTTCACCAAACTTGTGCAGAAAGCAAGCAAGATAGTAAAAAAAATTGAAAATACATGTCTAAACTAAACTCTTATGGAAATAAGGCTAGTAACCAAACCGTTTCATTTGATCAACCTATATATGCAATGCGTTTAATTGCATAACAGATGCTTTAAAATCATTTTCTTATCCAGCATGATGTTATCAACAAGAAAAATACACAAAATTTAAACAAAATAATGTTTAACCTTTTTCAATGACCAAGACGTTTTTCAAATAATAGTTTGACAAAACTTATTTAGGAGGTAAACGGACGGTAAAAAGCTTTCATATTTTGAAGTTAAACCCTCATATGATACATTAAAAGAACTTTTTCTTTAGAGGTAACCTAAGTAAAACGAAACCATTGTAATATGAAGAGTCAATATTTCTTCCCAGACTGTTCAATTACACGCCTATTTGAAAAATGTTGGTATGAAGTCTTTTTTTTTTTTTATAAAATAAAGCGAGTTATTTCTTATTTAAGGAAGTACCCTTCAAGTATAAGTTTGATTGTTAACAGTTATAACTTCTGCAGAGAAGTTTTATTTGCATTTTTAGTGGTTAAATCAGACAATCATATTAGTAGAAATTTGTTTTTTAAAGAAGCATATGTTCTTTTAACATTTTTGATATTAGAAATATCTAATTCTCTTTCCATTATTTGAGTAACGATATTTTATGCTTATGAATTGGACTACTGTAAAGCCTGTGAGGGCTATCTCCGATAAGTTATGGGATGACTTTGTGAAGAGCCTGCTCAAGGAAACTGGCTTGTATCCACGTTATACATGGGGAAAATCATAAAAACACAGAAGCAACAAGCCCGTTCCCCAAGATTCGAATACAGGACGAACTACCAGTGGTCAGATAGGTTACCTCTTGGCTAATGGTGGACTATGGTTCATACTGTGAAACAGTTTAATTAAATATACCATCAGACAAATTGGCTTTTGCCAGTTTTCAGAAGGTAGATATTTAAAACAAGACAGGAGAGAAACACACAGAAGTAAAACATAAAAATAGGCAAAAAAAACAGTCTTGTGTTTGGCGTAGATATTGGTGAAGACTCTATTAATTTCGAGAGCAAACAGAGGTTTTGTATTAGCTGAGAAACTCTTGGCGACAGAAGAGAATCTTGGCTAATAGCGCATGCGCCATCAGAATTGGCGTTGAAATATATTCTGTGAGAAATTTGATTTTTGTTGTAGATTCGAAGTTACGATTCCTATGTTACACTGTAAGGTGAAACTTAGCGCCAGATTGTCGCTATGTAAAATAAATGTGTTGAAAGTTAGAGCGTGTTATTTCTGTGTGATCTGTGTGGTGTTATTTTATTGTGATATATAGCTATCGACGGGAAATAGAATAAGTCAAATCAAGTTTTTGGTCCGTCGAGCCGGAGCAGCTAAATGAAGTTTATGAGACTGTGATATTACTTTCGGTTTTGTGAAACGAAGAATTGCATAGGATACTTCCAGATTGGAGTTCTGTAGAAACAGAAGGTAAGTACCCTTCCCCTTTTTTGAAGCTCATTGTATCTTTTTGAAGCTCTTTACTTGTTTATTGACTTTGCTAATTAAAATGTCACTAAAGGAGATATTAGCGAGAAAACGTACATTGAAAACACAGTTAACAAAGTTAAAACAAAAAGTTGCTGACGAAAAGGTCCAAAGAAGTACTGAAGAATAAGTTTAAAATGCTTGAGACAGAGATAAATTCCAATTTCGATTCTTTGTTCGGATTATGTACTGAAGAAAGTATTGATGCTTATGTAAAAGAGAAAGATGAGATTGATGACATTCTCTTAGATGTAGAAGTCGAATTAAATCGTAAATTAGCTAAACTTTCCAAAGAAATTAAATCGGAGCCTTCGGTTTGCACGAATATTGAGAACAATGTTAAATTACCCAAAATTACTTTGCCAACGTTTTCGGGTAACTTACGTGAGTGGTTTTCATTTAAAGATATCTTTTTAGCCAGTGTTGATTCAAATCCTAATTTAACAGATGCAGTCAAATTACAGTATTTAAAATCTGCGCTAAGAGGAGATGCTTATCGTATTGTGCAGTCAGTATCTATAGTTGACTCTAATTATAAATTAGAGTTTTCATTGCTAGAAGAAAGGTTCTCTAATCACCGCGAACAAGTATATGCTCATTTGAAACGATTTATGAATATGCATCCTATGCAAAATGAGTCTGCGTCAGCAATATTAAACTTAATTGACATTACAAATGAATGCGTGGGATGATTAGAAGTTTTAAATCAGAGTGTTAAAGGATTTTCATCCAATGTATTTGCATACATTTTAGGGCAAAAATTAGATCCTAATACCAAAATATGGTGGGAAAAAATTAGAGAAAGAGAATTTGCCTAATTTAACAGATCTTATAGAATTTCTTAAAGATCATGCAAGAACTCTCAACGCTTCAAAGAGTGTGACTAATACAAAAAAGGTTACACATAGAGTTACTGCCGTCGTTTCTAATGTAAATGAAAAACATATACAGAATTCGTGTAGATTATGTCATTTGAGCAATCACAAGCTTTTTAGTTGTCCTAAATTTCAGAAATTAAGTGTAAAAGAAAGGGTAGAATTTGTGAAAAAACATAATTTATGTTTTTGTTGTCTTAATTTGCACAGTGTGAGAAATTGTCGTTCTTATTACTTGTGCAAGAAGTGTAATAAAAAAACATAGCTTTCTCTTATGTTATCAAAACGAAAATAATTCCGTTGTTACCATAGTAGAAAGAGCAGACACTTCAGATCAGGAGTTGGATGATCAAAACAGTACTGTGTTAAATGTAAACGCACCTGCATTTCAAGCTAAAACTCAAAATGAAACCTTTACAGCAGCTAGGGGTACTAACAGTGGGAAAAACGTGATTTTATCTATTGCTTTGTATTCATTGAGACTAATGATGGAACTTTAATTAAGGTGAAAGCGTTATGTGATAGTGGAAGTGTTTCTTGTTTTTGTACCATTGAATTAGCGGATATACTTAATTTAAAAAGGGAAAGGACAAATATTTCGGTTTGCAGCATATCAGGTATTTCAACTACGATAAAAAGAAAAACAGTTGCACTTATCTGTTATCTGGAACAAACGTATAAAAGGAAACTAGAGGAATTCCAAAAATAGCAGGTTTAATTCCCGCAAAGTTTATCGATGTTAGTAACCTTGTGCTTCCTGAGAAGGTAAATTTAGCGGATCTGGAATTTTATAAAACCTGTTGCTCGGCGCAGAAGTTTTTTATGATATGTTACGAGCTGGTCAAATCTACGTTCCTCACACAGGCTTGATATTACAAAATAGTGTGTTTGGTGCTCTGGCGCAGCCCGCAAAAAGGTCATAGGGCGACGTAAAGTCTGCCAGGAGGGTCGGGCTGCGTCCCTCATATCATATCATATCATATAGTTATTGGACATATAAATGATTCACGACGAAATAATTTATCGTATTGTGGGCTAATAAATGATAATTTAGAGAGTGAATTGAAAATGTTTTTTGAACTAAAATCATTAGGAATTAAAGATGATCCTTATTGTCATAGGAAGACAAAGCATTGGAAATATTTAATAAGACAGTTTGCTTTAAAGCTGGTCGCTACGAGGTTACTTTACCTTGGAAAAGGCACTGGAGTGAATTGGCTGATATGAGTAATTACCGAGTAGCGGAAAATAGATTAAAAACAAATTCTTGCAAAGCGAATGAATTATGACAAAACACTGTTTTCTACATATAGTGAAATATTAGATGATTATCTCAAGCAAGGTATTAATGAGAAAGTATCAGATAGAAATATACCTATCGGTAAACCAGTCTTTTACCTACCACATCAGCCGGTATTTAGAGAAACCAGTGTTTCAACGAAAACTAGAATAGTGTTTGATGGCAGCTCACATTATCACTGAACGATTGTCTATGGACGGGAACAAATTTGAATCCTAACATGTTCCATCTGCTAATTAATTTCCGATTAAATAAAGTTGCAATTTCAGCGGATGTGGAAAAAGCATTTTTGCAGATTGCTTTCGCAGAAAAGGATCAAGACGCAGTGCGATTCCTGTTTGTGGAAAACACACAATTAAATTATCTAAAACTAGCGACATATATATTCAAATTTTGGGATTAAGTCAAGTCCGTTTTTGTTGGCTGCAACAATTAAAGAGCACATTAGAAAATATACAGATGAGCAGCCAGATGTATTTGAAATACTGAATTTTTGTGTTTATGTTGATGATTTTATTACTAGACAGGACATGAGGAGGAGGCTGCGTTAGAGCGTGTTATTTCTGTGTAATCTGTGTGGTGTTATTTTATTGTGATATATAGCAATCGACCGGAAATAGAATAAGTCAAATCAACAGGTTCAGGTCTCTTTTAATCAGGAGCGAGAATGCCTAATTTATATTTAAAAAAAATTCCTAAACATAACAGCATATGTAGCATAATATCAGTGAAACAAGCTGGGAGCTTCAGAGGCAACGAATGCACTCTTTAATAGTTCTTATCTTTAATTTATTTTAAATAATATATGTATATTAGACATAATTTAAATTATATCTAATTGATAATTTGTATGAACATTTACCATCACTGCACTTAATAAAAACGTTTTCTAACAATTAACAGTTAATTTTACACACGGTTGCAGAAAATCGTTTGCAATCGCTTAGCAAATAAGTTTATGTATTTAAATGATACTTTAAAGCAGAGAAAACGAAAAATAATGCACTAAACATGAAACACTTTTATCCCTAAAATTTCAGAATGAGCACGCTGGTACTCGAAAATATATTAGTATGCAGCAATTAGCCAACCGAAGCAACTAAAAGGAAGTCAGTAATTTTAATTTAAGATTCTCTTATGTAAGGAATCAAAAGGGACTTTATTTGAAATTTAGCAAACACGTAACCCAAAAGTTACAGAGAAATTTATCAGAATAAAACCTATAAGATATCATTGTACAAGCTCTAATGTTATAACTGGTAGCACGTCCAGTCGGCATTGAAAGAGCTGTGATTCAAGTCTCACCAAAGGAAGAATTGTTTTATCGCAGCCTCTGACTTTAAAAGTTCTAAAGCCTGAACACAGAAGCTCGACCTAAAATGTAGTTAACCTGTATTTAGTTGATTTAGTCTCTTGAGATTCCCCAGTGGCCATTTAAGTAGTGAAAAATATAAGGAATCGTTTACATTTTGATGCGCTCCCTCGTAATGTAAATGTTGTTATCACATCTGTCGGCGCGTGAGGCTGAGAAACGAGCTTCTCGTTCTTCTGCCGTTGTAGGCTCCTAGACGAAACATGTCTCTCTGGAGCCTATGTCCCGCGTAGCCTTTCCTCATAAAGCTGCTTTTTGCATAAGTCATCCAGCCAGTCAGATAACCCGAAAGCCAAATTTCCGAGAAAAGTTTCTTTCGACGCGCTGCTGAGGGTAGCTCGTAGTTGTGATACTAGTCTAAACAACAGCATGACCAGTTAATATAGGAAGATACCTGATTCTAATTCCTTCTAATTCCGGTCAGCTGGTTTTAGCCTGGTGAGCTAATTCGAATTCCAACATAGCTGATTTTCCACATCTACTGCTTTGAAAAAAATCTAATGCAGTCCAGATATTTTAAGAATTATTAGATATGAAATTAAAAGATTCAATTGGGATAAACATTCTTAAGTGACTATTTAAAATTTTTTTAAAGATTATTAATTTCCAAAAGGTTAGTTCTATCACTAGAAGAATAGTAGAAAAGTAATTAAAGCGATTCAAGTATCAGTCTTTACAAATTCTTAGATACTAAGTTTACATACTCTCTGTCACAAAAATTATTCACCCAAAAGACATCGAGCAATAATCCCGAAACTCCGCAAGAATGTAGTCTGGTAAGATATACGCAAATGATTTAAATTTCGACGCCAATTAGACAAGGGAAAGTGCTCGCGCATATGAGATGGGCAGCTAGGAGAGTTTCCAAATCATGATTGCTCGCTCCGTTGGGCTCAGAAGCAGAGCAGACACTCAGGGAGATTCAGACAGGAGCGACGCACGAATTCCAGGCTGCTCACCTTGTTCTTAGGTAATATAATTTTTGCTTTTCTCCTCGATCGTTTGGCCAGTCATCCACCACATAGGAACAAAATACCTTGGCATGCTGCAACCAGCGATTACATGGATAGCGATAGTGAATTAGTTATTTTTCCTAAATCTGATATTCCCACCTTTGGCGGCATAGATCTTGAGAAGGCAAACAAATTTCTACAATCCCTAGGCTATAAGAAAAACAGCACTTCTCCTCCAAAAACTAAAAAGATTAAAACGCCAAATACTCAGAAAATCGTCGATAAATGCAAAAATGTTTTTCCTAAACTTGCGTAAGGTATTACTAACGAATTAATAAGCAAATCTACCCCTCAGGCAAATTCTTCTACTGAAAAGGAATCAAATAACCAATGGATCACCTTTACTAAAACGGTGCAGATCACCGAAAACTTCTCCGCCTATAGAAATTTCGCAAAGTAATAAATTCGAAATCTTAAACCAAATAAACCACGCACAGACCGAACAAACGGACGTAATGAAAATCGTAAAGTTGAAACGATTCCCCCCAATTGTTCTTACAGATCAAAATGCAGACTGGCTTACAAGTGATAAACTTTTGCAGGGAACTTGTGAAAACGAGTATTAGTCTACCATGAAAGCCCGAAAAATTTCCTCCAAACCTTCCTGCTTCCTTTCATTATAAGATTACAAAACGGTTATCGAAATTTTCAAGAAAATAGAACTTAACTTCCATACCTTCCCTCTTTATCCAGAAGCTACTATCAGGTTATCCTAAAAGATCTCCCCAGTTCAATTACTGAGCAAGAAATCTTTCAAGACCTCGAAAATAGAAAATTTCCGATTCTCAGAGTAAAACAGTTTACCAAAATCAAGAAAGTCAAATTATCAAACTACCTATTTATTTGCTTGAATTAAAAAGAAATGCAGCAGGCGAAGCCATCCATAAGCTTAATAACATGATTAGTTTCAACATTAAAATAGAAAAATACATCCCCAGGAAGCGCCCAATCCAATGCTACAACTGTCAAGAGGACGGACATCCCCAGAGTAATTGCTACAATAAGGTCAGGTGTTGTAAATGCGGGAAAAAGCACCGTTCAAATACTTGTTAGCTCAAACCAGAAGAGAAACTGAAATGCATTTTCTGCTCTGAGGATCATACCGAGGATATAAGGTTTATCAGTTAAAATTTAAGAAAATAGAAAGTCCATCTTCCAGACCTACCCCTCCAAAAAATTGATGAATTCCCGGCTCTGAGCTCTGATGAATTCCCAGCTCATCCAGCAAAGAAATTCGCAGAAACGAAGCAGACTTACAGCGATAAATTAAATTCTAACTTCAATATAATAAAGCCAAGCTGAAAAAATCACATACATTGTATTAGTTTTTAAAGATCCTATAGTTTTTAATCTCCTTAACAATATTACTTCAACAGCGCAGAAAGCCAAGACTATTGCAAATAAGATGATACTAGCCTTCCAAGCAGGACATGACAGGACTAAGTGTGGGAAGCACCAACATCGCCGTTGGCAGAACTGGTGTGGCTCGTTCACACTAACCACCTTTGAACTCCTCCTGGAATTTGCAGAAGATTAATTTCCCGATTTCTTACGATGCCACCTTAGCCGAGCGGACTTAGTCAAGACTTTCGGACCTGACTATCATGGGTCCGGGCCTAGTCCGGCTCACTCTTCTCCAGTTTTGCTCTCGGACAAAAATGGACACTATGACGCACTGGCTTTTTTCGCCAGTTCAATTCATTGTGATGAAACTACTGAAAGGGAAGACCTCCGAGGTTGACGTATGGCTGTGACGCATCGTATTGCGTCTGCAACAGAACTTCTAGTCGTTATTGGCACCACAATGACACAAGGAACTGTTACAAACTGTTTACTAGAAAGAGAGCTCCGAGCCAGACGCGCTGTAGCGTCCATTCTGCTGACTCCGCCAGTGGGATCGATCTAGAGCACACTGAAGGATGGAGTGGAGATCTGTTGCGTTTTATGATGAAAAAGTCGGTTCTACCTTGGTGCCAGTGATGTTGATTAAAAGGGGGACAGGTAAGAGTTATAGCCTAGACACACTGCATCTGGAGATATGATCTCGGCAGCAATTTCGCACGGGGGCAGGAGCACTATAGTTGTTATCCCACCCACCCTGACTGTAAATTTGTACGTCAGTCTGGTGATTAAAATTGTTCTGCTGTCATTCATGAACAGTATTCATGGTGGTGTTTTCCAAGAGAATAACGCTGACCTTCATTCCGCCGTTGTAACCCAACATGCTCTACAGTGTGTCGAGATGTTGCTTTGGCCTTATAGATCAACAGATCTTTCTCCAACAGAGCACGAATGGAACTCCATTTGGCGGCTACTCCAGCGTCATCCACAGTCAGCAGTAACCGACCCTATATCGACAACCATATACAACAGGCATGAAACTCCATCCCACAAACTGACATCCGGCATCTGTACGACACAGAGTATGCACGTTTTCGTGCTTGCATTAAAAATGCTGTTGGTTACTCCAGTTATTCTGAAGTACTCTTTCTATTTTAAGTACTCTTTTTTTATTTTAAGTACTCTTTTCTTTCTATTTTAAGTTCTCTTATTTTAAGTACTCTTTCTACCTCATTTACATGCAACGTGATACTAAAAACGCATATTTGCAGGGAATAGTATGTCGGAAACGAAGATAGACAGTAAAGCATGTTTAAAAATTAAAGTAACTGTTACAAATGTAAAATAAACCCTACAATATAAAGATTATATTATTCTGGAAAGTTGAGAAACATTTTAATTGTAAATTAGATTAAAAAACACTGTTAAAATAATAAAGCATTTTGAACTAGGTATTAAGAATTTTAAAGTTAATGGTTTATAAGGTATTTCTACCACTTTCTTAACGTGCCTTCGAGGTGTAGTGGTTCTGCACGCTGCGCAGGTATTCCAGAGGTCCGTGGTTCAATACCCGGTGAAGGCGGTTGCTAATGTTTCATCTCTCCGGCTTCCAAAAAATCCTAATGTCTCTACAGGTTAATTTGAAATTCTTCAAAAATATTTTAATAATTTTGTGCTGGGAAAAAATAAATTTCAATGTTAAGCAGCTTATGCGCTTGATTTTATTATTATACATTTTAGTCAATTTTAGTCTTTAAAAAATTTTTACTTTAAAATACTTGTTTATATATTTAAGCACATATATTTATATAAATTTAGATTTCACCCTCTTTTTCAAGGTGGAATAGAAAAAACTTTGAAAACTAGCTTTTGTGGAATACTGGCATCAGATGTAGCATTTAAAAAGCTACAAAATAAAAAAAATTAAGATTAACGAAAACAAATTATTGATTAATTTGAAATTCAGAATACCGATCTGGCTGGAAAACGGTAGCATCCTATTTTGCTATGGTCTGATAAGTATTTTAAGCAATTTTATTGAGTTAAATTCTTTTTTAGATTTATCAATACAGAACAGTAAGTAATATTTCAAAAATACATATACGAACTTGCATGATTAACAACACAGCCAAAGTTTAAGACAAAAGTCTTTAATATTCTCATCCACCAGCAGCCGATCGGTAAACACGCTTAACACTGATACTTTCAACGGTGTTCGTATCCCGGAGGAGCTGATAGTTGCATAGGAAGTTTCGAGGTTTTCATCGTGTGTAGGTTGAATATAGATTTCTTTAAAAAGTTCTCCACGAAATCAAACACGCTGCGTGCTTTGTAATAATCTAAATAATCCAATCGTTAATATAGTCTGTAGAGTGCAGTTCATTTAGCTATCATCTGAGGCGTGTAAACTCTTGGTAGATGTTAAGAGAATTATAACTAAGTCTAAAGTAACAACTGAAAATTGAGAAGCGTGTAAAAGACCCTCTACTAAAACTAAATAAGAACAGAAGGCAGTTCTCGTACTTAGAACTCAGCTAACCACTTGCAGCGGGAAAACGTAACTTGAGTCAAATGTAAAATTTAAATTCAAATAAACTTGTAGTCGAAGGCTACACAATCAAATTAAAGCTCAGTTGGCTCAAACGTTAACCGACGTGGAATTCAAATATCGGTAATTATAATGCAAGACTGAAGAGAAGAACTCTTGTCTACAACAGCAACCTAATAACATAGTCACGAGGGGCGCAATAAGTTGTGTCTTACAACCTGAAAATGCTAACCTATACATATGGGGATAATACACGGGATACATACATATATAATATATACAATATATAATACACGGGAACTAATTCGCATTCTCGAGGAAAAGCGGTAAGGGAATTGGGACAATGGAGATTCAAAACATAAAATAACTGGTTGATTAAGGTAAGTTGGAACCCCAAAATCTTCAAAAAATTGTGATTTCGGATTTTTACATTTTCAAATTTTCTACACTTTTATCTTTCTAAAAATACCATTCTTTAATCTCTATGAAAATTAGAACTGTAAAAAAATCTAGTTGTAATTTGTCATCTACTGCTTTGATCAATGAGGATTTTTACATAAAAACGCGTTTTTCTCCAAACGTGATTTTTTTATACTCGGTGTACCTTTTCTCAGGAACTACTACAGGTATCTAACCTTTTTATGGCTTATTTATTAGGTTCTCTAATATTTACTGAAATGAGCCTTTTGTAATAAACTTGGAAAAAAAATGTTTTAATTTTTTTGTGTGAGAAAAGTGCTAAATTTTACTATGCCTAACAAAATATCCTGTAATTTACTCTAAAATTCAAAATGTTTCAAAAGCTCACTTCATCAGATAGGTACACTTTAATTACAGAAGGAATTTCAAGCTTGTATCTACAGGGATTTGAGAAAAGGTACATCGAAAATGGCCAATTTAACATTGTCGGTATAAGGGTTTCTGATACCCCTTAAAACATAAAGGAACCTCACACCTTACATCAAGATTCTTAGTTTTGATTCATATATATAATGAAAATATTTACCTGCATTGTATTAAATGTATTTCCTGTTTAAATTTTTGTCTAATTTCTCTCGAATTATCAGAACCATTTACAGAAGTTTATGTAAATTGGAAGTAAATGATGTAAATTTTAATATTTAAGTAAATGATTAAAAAAAGTGCTGGAAAATTTGCATGCCCCCTTGCGTCTGGGCAGTGTTAAAGATGATAAAGTACGTACTGTAGAAGCAATGAAATAAGTCAAGAATGTATGCCTTCCAGATGTACCTATCGGCGCTTGTTGTCCTAGTTATCGGTGTTCCTAATAGTCCTGATTCTCTCCATTGTGGTGCGACAATATTTTGTATGGAATCATATCATCGCGGAATATAGCTGTTGAAGGCTAAATGGGAATAAGAATTTAACAGTGTCCCGTACAGAAGTGACATGGAGTATCGCATGGATTTGCAGACTAGTAACCGCTAACCTAAATGAATTGCCTAGTAGACTCTACTTACATAACTCAGGTGTTTATATCAGTGAAGTTAATCACCTTTTATCCATGTTATGTTTTCTCCTCGCATGTTACAAACTGACATAAACTGTTCATCTGCTTTGCAAATCTCAAGGAAAGCAACAATTAAAATTTATGTTTGACTTACATCGAATATGTTCCTGTGGTAGGCAACCAAGTTTATACCATCTATTACTCTCAAAAACACTAGAAGCAACAAATTGAAATTTTATAATAGGATCTCGGCTAATTTGAATCTTCAGTAGTGTTAATTCCTTTTTTTTGTTTACTTAGATAATTTTTATGTTTCATGCAAAACAAAGTATTCATTTTACATATTATGAATTTCAACTATGGAGTTACTATAAAATAACTAATGCAAAATCTCGTAAAATTGTGAACTTAACATAAAAGTATAAACTAGTGCAATGTATTATTTAACTTTTAAAAGAAATTAACTTATCTGTATCGAAGTCTTTTATTTAACAATAGTTCTTAAATAATTGAAAGATAAATGGATTTTAGAAGAAATACGTTTTCTTACAGATAAGTAGACTCGAAATTGGTTGAAACTTGGAATAAATTTGTATTTATTCCAAGTAAAGAAAGTGATATCGAGGCGTTAGTAAAAGGCTGGTATTTTTTCTACAGTACCCTAGAGGCTCTCTTTCGCACTGGGTTTCTTCTTGCTAATGACATCTGCAAGCGAGCGTAGTTTTGATCGATGAACACACGTAAACGTAAATGGCAAGCAATGCAAACAAAAAATGTATTAATCGAATCAACATTAGAGATAAATGAGGCTTTTCCAGTTTATTGATGAATTCTAAGAATAATTCAGTACTCTCTTTGTTTTTCATTAGAAGTACATAAATTTTTAAAATCTTTAAAACTTTTTGCTCAAATGATAATTTAAAACTAGACATATGCTTTGAAGTAGATGGCAAATAAATATTAAATATAATGTCTTCCAGAAGGGATTCGAACAAAATGCTAATGGCAGGCTTCAAAATAAATACAAAAAATCATTGCCTGATCGCAGTATGGTATTACCGCTTGTTGGAAGGTTCTATGCTTATACGATTACGCTAAACAATTTGAAGAAATAAAACCTCCACTGTTCGAGAAAACTGGGTCCATAAACTAAAGGCAATTGAAAACTTGGTTGATAGAGACTAAATTTTTAATTTTGACAGATTTTATTTCGGCAAGGTTTCAGAATTTGCTTATTGAAAATTCTAAAAATAAGTACTTGAGTACAGACACTATCCACCTTATAAATGATCTGCGTTCCGAGCGACCGTTTGTACCAATAATGTGTTCGTAAATTGAGTTTACTAGGCATATCTCCTAATGGTGTTCGTGAGTTAAAAGCTATAAATACAATCAAATGAAAAATTTTAAATACTGAAAAATAAATATTGTATTTTAAATTTTAAACACAGTACAGAATTATATGTAAATAAAGAATTAGTTTACTATACAGTATGTATTTTGTATTGTCAACTTTGAGGCATGTGGGTATGAGGCTAGTAGATTTTTATATGGGTTGGAATGCCTCAACGCCTGGCTTCTCACCTTTTTCAGACTCATCGACAAGTAAAGGAGATCAAAACCGTAAAAACAACCTTGTATTTAGCGTAAGTATAATGAAACAATCGATTTCGAGGGCAGCTAAAGGTCCCTCCTCATCAGGGGAAAGAAATACTTAGAAAGAAGAAAATAAAGGAGAAGGAGTCTCAGAAACACGTGGTCCTTATCAGCACCGCACGTGGTGTTCACAATTTTATAATTAATTTTTAAGTTCACAATTTTATAACTGGATTTTTAATCAGAGTTGCACTGGCCGCCTACTTTTACTGAGCCAGGCTATCTGATCAAGCATAAAGGACAAGAAAAATTAGCGAAGTTAAAATAGGGAGCGAGGGGCAAATGCACCTTCACGCTCAAAATCTGAACTTCAAATAAAAAAAGCAACCACTGAACGGATTTTTATACCCTCTGGTAGTACCAAACGTGAGGAGGTAACGCCATCTATCGGCAAAAATAACTGAATTAAGATAGTAGGATTTTAAAGGCATTAGGAAGGACTGGATTGGACTTCAAATCATTAACTAAACCTGCTAAATCTTTGTGAATGTGAAAAGCCTCAAGAAAATCCAATTCACCTATGGAAGAAGCCTTTTGGATAATTTTTGCAGACCCAAAGTCAAAATTATGGTTAAATGTCCAACTATGATACGCTATTGAAGACTTGTTAATTTCGCCTTTTCTGACATAAGATTCATGTTCCTTGATACGAAACTTCAACGCTCTTTTTGTTTGGCCAATATATCTTAAACAACACTGACACGATATACTATAAATTCCCCAAGAATTCAAGACAGAAACGCAATCTTTTAGAATCGAAGGGTGAATTTTATTAATAGGGGAGAAACCGACTTGAAAATTGAATTTCTGGAGAATCCGTGCAATTTTATAGCTAAAAGAAGGATAAAATGGAAGCATGACAAGGTCATTAATATTATTTCTAACAGTGGAATGTCTTCTTTGATGGGAATCTGAAAATGTTTTAACGGCTTTATCAATAATCACGGGAGAAAATCCACTGTCAATCGCAACTGCTCTCAAATAATTAAGTTCATTGGTAAGCAAAGATTCAGAGGAACAAACTTTAAGCGCGCGGAATACATAATAGTAAAAAGAAGCCATTTTTTGCTTAACAGGGTGGCATGGCTTGGCATGGGGTGGTAAACAAACTGCTAAGGGTTTACGGTACACAGTGGTGCTAAAATCAGTTTCATTGCGGATTATAAGAATATCAAGGAAGGGGAGGGAATTGTTGGATTCAATTTCAAGAGTGAATTGGATGGCCGGATCAATTGAATTCATAATAGATAGAATCTCGGATAAATCCTCTTTATAACTGTCAAAAAGTGCGAAAGTGTCGTCAACATACCGAATCCAAAGACGAAAAGATAGTTTATCAAATAATTTCATCTCAAAATAGTGCATATAAATGTCAGCAAGTACCGGACTGAGAGGATTACCCATAGCCAATCCTTCAACTTGACGAAAATATGCATTTTGGAAAACAAAGTGGGTTTGACTTAGAGAAACTTTAGTAAGCGAAACCAACTCATTAATTTCAGTATGTGTGAAGTGAAATTCCCGAAGCCTAGTTTCAAGACAATTTAGTGCTCCTTCGACCGGAATTAGTAAATAGTGATTTGACATCAAATGAAACCATAATGGAACGAAGTGAAGAAATATTTTTAAGTTTGTCTATGACTTCAACAGAATTTTTTACAGTGTGAATATTGTTAGCAAGTAGAGGAGAAAATCTGGAAACTAAATATTTGGCGAAAGGATATGAAGCAGTAGCTATGTTGGAAACAATTGGTCGAAAAGGAATACCGGTTTTGTGGACTTTTGGAAGAACGTAAAGCGTGGCGCAATTAATAATAGGTGGGATAAGTGATTTCTTCAACTGAGTTGGCAGAATGTGGGAAGATTTAATAGCACTTTTAACTTTCGTGAGGTCCGAAGTTGAAGGATCTTTAGGGATCGGGAAGTATGGGCCTTCATTTATCAGTTTAGAGAGTCCAGTAATATATGTGTGTTTGTCCATAACAACGATTGATAGTAAAGGAGATATTTATGATGAGAAGGCTGTATGACAGGTGGAAAGAGTTGGCATATTAGGCAGATCAGCAATATCGATTTCCGATGTATCGTTAAGAAAATAACTATTTAAACTTGTTTGAATGTGCTTTCGTTTTCTTCCGTTGTAAGCAATCAGCAGACTTTGCTTTAGCCAACTTCTTAGAATTTGGATCTCAATTTTCCAAACTCTTTTAGTCTCCAAACAAATTATACACTTTGGGAACAGGTTTATTCGTATCTGTAAATGTTAGTAATCTGGGAAGCGTCTGTACTACTACTGACATTTTATCAAATTCTTTCATTAGCAGATAAATTCTGTTTTCTCCAAATAAACAAATAATATATGCAAGAGTTTCTTATTTTGTGACAAAAATGCTCATAAAAACTGGAGTAAACTAAACCACCAAATTGTTTTCAATTGTAAATTTTTATCAAATGTTTGATATACAGGGGGGTCATTAAAGAAATTCGCCGATATATAAACCTGTAGCAGCCTATCCGCTCAACCAACTGAAATGAAATTTCAGATATTGTTATTTGAAGGTATGCGCTCGTGATCGGGTTGATTTTAAACGAGAGAGCTCTCACGATAACAGTGAAAAGATTTCAAAAATTTCGAAAGGCATCACTAAATTAATTAGCACACTGAAAAACCATAAATGATGTTGGAACAATACATGTATGACAGAAATTGATTCGAAAAGAAGAGCATTGCAATGGACCAAACTTTTGTTGGAATTACAAGTCTTTAAGGTGCTCACCCTTTCAAATGATAAATACATAGCATGCCGGAGATTGTTGACAGCAATGACGAATATAACATCACAGCAGGTATCTGTATAACTTCACGTTTATTGAAATCTTTGAATTCTGAAAAATCTCGTGGATTTGATTTGTGCATCTTAGATTTCAAATAACCCTAGAATTGGAAATCCATCGGAGTGAGGTAGGGGATAGTAGGTGCTACGAAACTGCCAAGTTACGGGAGATGAATCTATATCTTGAAAGTTTGTACAGGTTAAAAGCTTGTAATTCAAATAAAAGTTCCCCCCTCTCCTTCATTGGTCCTTTATAATGCTGTTCTTTGTAAATGTTTTACGCTGACAACTTTCGTCATTACGGGTATCCTTTTAACCCATTTACGGTTTTTTTTAATGCACTGATTAATTTTCGCAGGAAAAAGTGCCTGTTACCATTCGAAAATTTTGAAATTTGTTTACTGACACCGTGACAATGAGAGCTGAGAGCTGTATTGTTTTGAATCATTGCAATATCGAGCGCGTACCTTCAGATAAAAATATCTGAAATTTAGTTGTGATCTGTTGAGCGGATAAGCCGCTAAAGGTTCATATATCGGAGAAGTTTTTTATGATTACGATGTATTTTCTTACTAGACAATAAATTTTAGCAAAAAAAAAAAAAAAAAAAAAAAAAATCTTTTTTCAGGATAGCCCTAGAAGTTCATTAGTGGTCGCATTTTGTATCATCAAAAGATCCATAGAAGTAGAGGGTTATTGCTCTAAAAATGAAAGAGTTTTAGCTAACTTTAAAAGCTTAATTTTTTGTCAGTTTGTTTTTTGTCAGTGTTTGTCAGTTTCTGTTTCATCGTCATCTTCAACATTACTGTCGTGTTTGCACTTTTTATGTTCCCTGATCTATGGCGCGAATGAGTTTTTTAGTGATATTCAAAACTCGAAATACTTGGTTTGATTTACTATACGTTTATCAATTCCAGAACGCCATTGTAGCGATCTTCAGACTATATTTCGCAAAGGCGAGCTCACGGATGACGACAAGAGAGTAGAGGTGGTGATGCCTCTCCAGCGGGAGAGAAGCGGACGGGCGTCGGAATTTACTGACACAGTCCACATGTTTGGAGGTAGACTATTCAGAGCTCCTGGTTTTCGTTTGTGGAAATGTAATATTTTAAAGCATGTATAAGCAAATTGTGTAAATAAATTCTGATATTAATATGAATAATACTGCATCTTACTTTATGAAGTTTAACCAAAAATTCTAATATGGACATAGTAAAAATTGCTAAAGTACCTTAAGCGACCTCTTCACATTCTTTGTCCCTTGAAACATGAATAGGAGCTCCTTGTTTGATGGTGTCTGACTTTTACCGTTGTTTCGTCTTTAAAATATGTAAACAATATCCTGTACCACAATGGTACAATAGGAAAGCATGAGGTGACCCATAACTGACCGTAACTGATAAGAAAGGTTAAACCCAGGTAAATAGAGTAGCCACACAATCTCTTGCCCCGTCTGCGTTTTAATTCAAAGCAACGCACCTAAGATAACACATTAAAAATAAATTTATATTTTAGCAATTAAACTTGACTGTTGCGTAGACTATAAGCGTAACACAAACTAAACTCGGCTACATCATGGGTAATTAAAATTGCACTCTGAAACTGTACTAAATGCTGAATACGGAATTAATATACATAATCTAAATTTTACTTCCTTTGTACGAAGTAAAAAGGAAGTAGTGAAATCGCGAAAAATTTCGGGTATCAATATTTCAACGAAAATATCTATTTCGACCTCTATCGAATGCAATTTAACGATAATTTTGAATGATATCTGTACGCAAGGACAGAATAAAGAACTCTTTTCACCTCAAAAAATTATAAAACTGCCTTAAAATGGATTCTGAAGAGAATTTTTCGTGGTGTTTGTACGTACGTACGTATGTATCTCGCATAACTCAAAAACGAGTAGCCTCAGAACGCTGAAAATTTATATGTAGGACTGCTATAGCATGTAGATTTACATCTCGTATTTTGGTTGCAGTCGGCGGCACCAAAAATATATAGATATATGTATATATATATCCACTCTGTTGCTCGGCTCAGTGAGCTTAGTTTCTTTATTCTTATGTGTTTGTAAATTGTGCATTTTTTGCTTTAAAATGATTGAATTATGGTGTTCTCATCTTCCGGTTAAGGTTTTTATGCCTTTAGTAAATCTGCATGCAAGATTTGTAGAATAATCAACAATTTAAAAAACTGTTTAAGTGCGGCGATGCCTAATTATTTTTACTAAAGTCGCTGAACACTGGTAGTTCGGTCCGAGGTTCGAATCCCGCGAATGAGCAGGCTACATGTGTGTGTTTTCGTGGTTTTCCTCATGTGTAAAGTGTATACGAGCCAGTTTCCCTTAGAAAGTCCTCCACGAAGGCATCCCTCCCCTTAGGCAGATAGCCCTCGTGTGCTTTGCCATAAATAAATACACCAACACACCACACCACTTAATTATTTTTACTATAGCAGCCATATTTGTTTACATTTGAAACTTAGCAGAACAGTGTATTTGTTGCCAATCTAGAGAAACTAAGCTGCGCATCAACAAAGATAACGCCTTCTTTCATTATTATGAATTAAATCATGCTTTATTCAGTCTGGAATTTATTTGAGGACATAAGTGTTTAAGATTTATTTCGTGATTTTTAATATAGGTATTTTTAGTTGTTATGTATTTTTACCTTGTCTCGAAACGAAAACTGAATTAATTGGATGAGAAATACTCTTTTGCGAAAAATTGTTTCTTTCTTTTTTGTTTGTTTAATTTCTTTTATAGATCGGTTTAGATTTATTATAGTATTTGAATAGAACATGTGGCTATGATTAGATAATTCTTCAGATAATATAATGTTTGTGCATTCTGAGTTATAAAGTGAATGAGATTTAACGCTTTTAAGAGAGTCTAGCGCCAGAGAGTCAAGAAAAAATGCATATAATTTAATATTCCGTACAAGAAAGTCATGTGGTGTACACATCAGATTTTTTCTTTAAAACTAACCTCTAACAAAGAAATTGCGGTTAGCAGAATCTTAAACAGGAAAGTTAAATTACAAAAGCAAGAAAATTGAAACAGAATGCTGCCAAACACTGTTTGAAAAATTTAACAACTCGAAACCTATTTGTATGTTAATTGATTTGCGTTGCTGCGAAATTTGATGAAAGTAAAATTTACAATAAAATCAAGGTAATAAGTGGTTAATTAAAACAAAACCTTACATGCTGAAGTCGGAAAAGATCTGAAAGGGAAAGGGAAATACATGGTCCTTTATTTGAACTCCAAAAGTATAAGTGTCTAAAAGAGATGAAGAAAATAATCTAACGTAGTTTCAAAAGTGCCAAAATACTGTTAAATGTCTCCTGGAGATAGGAATAAAAATTGCACCTTGAATTCCAAAAAGGACGAAAGCAGTTGCTTCCGAAATGTTCTCAAGGAGTTCAAAAAAGAGTTATGAAATTGCAAATTATTCTTCAAGGTAAAGTTAAAAGTTTCATTATCGAATAATTAATTTTAAATTCCCTGTTAAACTCAAAACTGAATTCTCTCCTAGATCGGGCTGGCAATTTCTAGTTTAGTTGCTGCGTTTAATCTCATGTATAGAAGTTAACCAACAACGTGCAAAAAGGGGTGGATAAAAAGAAAAATAGTCATTCGAAATCATTGAAACTTCCACAGATCATGAGGTACAACAAAAAGCATTAGCAGAGGGAAACGAAATTTAATTATTGCTAAATAATTAAATTACAGATAGGAAAAGTGGTGAATTTTTGGTAGCAAAAACATTTTCATTGGTAGAGTCTGTCAATTGAAATATGATGAACTCTGTTAGAAACACATGAAAGATAGCAAGAATTCGAACTAAAAATTAGATTATCTTCTTCCCATGGTGCTTTAGTATTTTTGTGTTCTCTTGTAAAACAGACATATTCTTTACTCGCAAAAGGTTTCGAAGGATCATTGAGAGAAATTAAATACCTTTCAAACATGCTCCGTATCTGCTCAACGAGATTTAAATCGAAAGCTTTCGACGACCATTCCATTCAAATCGGAACATCTCGATAACACAGGGAACTCCATTGCTTCCCGCATACGTATATTTCACGTGTGTTACTCTAACGCGCATTTTTCGCTGATGTTACTAATTTATTTTTCAGGTCAACAACCGTCGGGAATCAGTCTGTGAGCCAAATCATAATTCACACTAAAAAAGCGGCATAGTGCCCTTAATGTTGTACAGTGTACCTGAGCCTAAAACTCCGATTTTCGGAGGGCACTAGCTAAGTTGTTTTTATAATAACAACTAAATAAAGGAATAATATATTTAATACACACGATTGCTCTAACATGCCAATTTAAGTGCCTTTTTAAAAATTGTGTTGGTTTCTTGTCAAAATTATTTCCTGTATTACCAAGTTTTGCTTTCCCAAATCCAAGAGCTCTTAGATTCACAGTGTTGTTTGATGTTATTCTCAAGCAATTTGACCCCTTGGACACTTATTTAGTATTATTAGTACAGTTCATTATAACTTTCTGCTGCCAGTACTTATTATACTTATCTCATTATGTTTATTTATTATGCTTATCTGTTATTTTTGTTACATCAAAACAAATGATTTCAATTTAATTTGTGAATTTCAAATTGTGTTGAAACTGTATTGTAATCTCTTTATGTCCTAAATAATTATTTTTAATGAATCTAGATGCGGGATGTACGGTGGTATCGTACTTTGTATCATAACAGTTAACTTTTATGCATGAAAAGTTTACTTCACCGGTCAACGATTAAGAGAAGAGTTTTAAGCATATCTTCAAAACATTATTTCCCATTGACTGCCATTTTTGATTTATTCGCCTCCAAAGACTTGACTGTTTTGTGCAAGCAAGAAAATTGAAGTGTTTTTAACTCTGTGTGCTTTTAGAATTTATTTAAGAAGGGTACCTTGTAAGCTGACCCAATAACTAAATATAGGAAACATACTACACATACTAGCAGGAAATAATACAATTCTTTCAGCTGCCTTTTTAAATGAGGATAATATTCATTGTTGCCATTCTAATAAACACAAGTGTTTTAATACCTTATATATATGCGGCTTAAGAGTTTTTCGCAGATAGTTTATTGGTTGCTTGAGTAACTGTAAATTGTTTTATTTCCCGTGCAGTGAAGCGCGTGACGAATATTATGAGAAAGATAAGCCGGAAAAATTAAAAATACAAGAGCACACGCATTTAACATTTAATAAATAAATTTAACATCTATATATAATAGAATTCGGAAATATGCAACCGGCAAAAATGGAATCAAAATAGTTCATGGCAAAATTATTTCACCTACGTAACACCTCATCTTTTTGTGATCAAAAGATGCTTAAGGATCATAGGATCTAGAAATACTTGACAATAATTTGTGACCTAGTCTGACATAGAATGCGAGATATCCGATGTACTGCACCTGCGTGTTAACGTTTCCACCAAACAAATGCTGGAGTATTTACTTTCGTAATCTATAACGAAGAAATTCTATCCTCTCTCTATAAAAGTGAGGCTAATTTTCAAAGTTTGAAGTTAAATTCCACCTATCTCCTGTCTGTATGAAAAGTCTTTCTGTAATGCGTAAACATTATGTATGAACAACATCTATTTTTTAATTCTGTATTCCTTCCTTCTCACCCGTGAAAAAAAAGGAAAAATGACTCACTATATACAGGCAAAGATACAGCCATTTTGGGGACTGATGGTATTTAATATTTCTAGTATCCGCATGTAATACTTATAAACAGTTAACGTAATTGGAAAGCTCTTGGTACAATATTTTAAAAATACATATTAGAATTTTAAAAATACATATTAGAATTTTAAAAATACATATTAGAATTTTAAAAATACATATAAGAAACAGTATTTGCAATACAGATTCATAAAATATAATGCAATACTATTGTTACGAATTTGGTATTTAAAAAGCTAATGTTAGTTCAATTATAAATTAAATGGTTTTATTTCTCGCGCAGTGCAGCGCGTGACGAATATTAAAAGAAAGCTAAGCCAGAAAATTGTAAATACAAGAGCGCGTGCGTTAAATAAATAAATATCTCTTTTTGATTTCGAGAAAGTACTGGAAAATTCTAGCGCGTGATTTTAAAATCTTATAAAAGGAGGAAAACATCTCAGTTCGTAGTAGTTGCTTAGTTTGTTGTTGTTTAGAAAACTGCTCTTGTTGATTGTAGCGAATTCGCGGATTAGCGTTCTTTAGCTGTTTTGAATGACGTTCTATTGGACATTTGAGTAGTTAAAAGATAACTACTGTGAGATATTGTAATACTGCATGATAATTTGAGAAAATTTAAGCATTTTTGTTGTGATAATAATAAATTTTTGTTCATTTTTCATCGGACTTGTGCATTCATTTCATAACGAACCCGTACGCACGCAACAATTTTTGGTGTCAGGAGTGGGGTTTGAATGCCAATAACAAGAGCGATGGAAGAACAATTCAGGCAAATGATGACTGCATTTGCTGCTTTCCAAGAAAAGATGGAAGGAGCCGTCAACTCCGTTAAAGAAGAAATTAAAGGCGAGATGAAATTGGGCCAAGAATCCGTTATGGAAGAGATGAAGGCCATTCAAGCTGGTCAATTAACTTTTAAAGACGAAATAAAAGCCGTAGAAGTAAAGATTGAAGAAAGTCAATACGAAATGAAAAGAGAAATTGCCTGCATAATAGAAACCAAATTCGATGCTATGGAAGGTAGAATAGATGTGGTTGAAAATAAAGTTGGGCAAATTGAAGAAAAGGTTTCTTCTGTCAAAGATGAAATAGAAGATATAGTGTCGGCTGTGGAGCGACAAGTCGAAGGAAGAGTTTCGGCCTTCCAACAACAAATTGAAGAAAGAGTTTCTGCCGTCCAAGGACATATTGAACAACAAATCGAAGACAGAATTTCTGCTGTCGTCGCCAAAGAAGTTGACACTTTAAAGAAATTCGTAGCCACGGCAGGGAGCACTTCGGATGGTTTAAAATTTCTACCCATGCCTGCTCGTCCCTCTCTGAAGCTATTGACATATGATGGGAAGACCTCCTGGCAGGTGTATAAGACACAATTTTCTATCGTGGCGGATGCGAATGGATGGGATTCCCAAGCTAAGGCCTGTCATCTCGCCGCTTCTTTAAGAGCCGACGCAGCGGATATCCTTCAGACTCTTCCCGAAAACAAAAGGTTAGATTTCGAAGCTCTGTCCGGCGCCTTGGAGCTGCGCTTCGGGGAGAAATGTTTAAAAGACTACAGCAGGCTCCAATTAAAATCCCGTCAACAGAAGCTCACCGAAACACTTCAGGAACTCGCCACGGATGTTGAAAGGCTGTCACATCACGCCTTTTCGGAGTGCCCGAGAGAAACGAGGGAAATCCTGTCCCTGCAGTATTTCATCGATGGCATCCGGGACCCTGAAATACAGAAAGCACTGCGAATGGCGGATGTTAAAGATCTGAAAAGCGCTCTGTTGTACGCCATGAAGTTCGAGGCAGCCCAGCAAGCAACTAGTAGAGATCGCTACCCAGTTAGAGCTGTGCGAGTCCATGAGCCAGTGGAACAACTGATGGCTCGTTTAGATGATTTAGCCAGACAATTCGACGCTTTGATACGGAGTAGGAGCGAGAAGAAAGTGGCTCTAAGGTGTTGGAGATGTGGTAGTGCAGGTCACCTAAGACGGAATTGCAGAACGCCCCAGGGTACGGAATATAAAGCAGATGATTTTACCAGACAAGTCAGTGGCTTGAGACGGAACAGAAGTGAAAAGAAACTAGTTCTAAAGTGCTGGAACTGCGGAGTTGAAGGCCACATACGAAGAAACTGCAAAACACCCCGAGGTACGGAAAATAAGACCATTTCCCAGCAACGACGCAGTAAACAAATTAGTGACCATATCGAGGAACGGAGATTGCCAGATAGGGAAAAACCTTGTTTTAAAGCGCTTAAAATTTATACAGTGAGTGGCAACAGTAACGGAATGTCCATTAATGGGAATATCGATGGAGTTCCTTGCAATATGATCATTGACACAGGAGCTAATGTTACCATCATTAGGAAAGATTTAGCTGAACAGTTTAAAGATAAACTTATTTGGACGCCATCCTGTGTTACCCTTCAGACTGCGTCTGGTGATAAAATCGACATAACTGGGAAGTTAAACGTAAGCATCACGTTTGGAAATGCCGCCTACCATCACACGGCTTATGTAGCGGATATCACAGATCCATGCATACTCGGATTGGACTTTTTAAGGAAATACAGTTTTTCCTTATACTTGAAAAACAACAAACTGCTTTCAGCATCTGATGGCATGACTATCGATCCTCAAAAGGGATCCTCACTTGGAAATGCCGACGCTTTGCCCGAAAGACCCAGCTCAGGAAGCTGCCGAAATCGTGCTAGGGCCAAAAAGAAATGCAAGACTACCAGCTATTCTCCATCTCAGATGCTCTTCGGTCGAGACCTTCGTCTCCCTTGTGACCGCCTGTTTGATCGCCGTACGGATGCTCCTTCATCGCCTGAGGATCACATCCAAGA
Source organism: Stegodyphus dumicola (assembly GCF_044657685.1). NCBI lineage: Eukaryota > Metazoa > Arthropoda > Arachnida > Araneae > Eresidae > Stegodyphus > Stegodyphus dumicola. The sequence continues at coordinate 75,903,868 of NC_140775.1, forward strand.
TGTCCAGGCCTGTTTTGAAGTGATGCACCGTTCCGCACGAAAGCGAGTGAACTTGGCGACGGAGAAGGTGAAGACCACATACTACACGAGAGCTACTGGACATAAATTCAAACAAGGAGACAAGGTGAGGCTGTGGAACCCGATTCAACGAAAAGGACTCAGTCCTAAACTACAGTCACCTTCGGATGGTCTATGTACAGTGCTGAACAGACTGAATGACGTCTCCGTAAGTCTTTGAACTCTAAGCCTAAAGTCGTTCATTACGACAGGTTAGCTCATTACTATGGCCATAGTACGTAATGTAAATAATTGTAAATAGTATAAGACCATGGTCCTTTTTGTTTTTAAATGTGTATTTGATTTGTTTTGTATTTAGTATTTGATAGTATTTGATTTGTTTAAGTTAGTTATTGCATTTATTGTTCATGTTGTTTGATATTGTAATGTAATGTTTATGCCTCAGTTGCATTTATGCCACAGTTGTAAGTTTAGCTTCCTGTCCAGGGATTGTACTGCCCGGGACGTGCAGTCCTTGGGAAGGGGGCAGTGTTACGAATTTGGTATTTAAAAGCTAATGTTAGTTCAATTATAAATTAAATGGTTTTATTTCTCACGCAGTGCAGCGCGTGACGAATATTAAAAGAAAGCTAAGCCAGAAAATTGTAAATACAAGAGCGCGTGCATTAAATAAATAAATATCTCTTTTTGATTTCGAGAAAGTACTGGAAAATTCTAGCGCGTGATTTTAAAATCTTATAAAAGGAGGAAAACATCTCAGTTCGTAGTAGTTGCTTAGTTTGTTGTTGTTTAGAAAACTGCTCTTGTTGATTGTAACGAATTCGCGGATTAGCGTTCTTTAGCTGTTTTGAATGACGTTCTATTGGACATTTGAGTAGTTAAAAGATAACTACTGTGAGATATTGTAATACTGCATGATAATTTGAGAAAATTTAAGCATTTTTGTTGTGATAATAATAAATTTTTGTTCATTTTTCATCGGACTTGTGCATTCATTTCATAACGAACCCGTACGCACGCAACACTATAATACAATGCAGTGAGCAGACACGTTAAATACATAAAATTAATGGATAAGTATCATACATCAAATGCAATGATACATACAATAATTCAGAATACAATAAATATAACATATTCGAGTACAAACTACCTGAAAGAGAAATTGGAATAGCCTGGAGATTTATTTGCATAATTATACCAATTTCAAGGATAGCGTAGTTTGACAATTTATCCAAATTATTTGATATACACTTTTGACACGTGGGAAGTCAGCGAGAGAAAAGGGAAGGAAATGCTAGGCGAAACAGGTACTGAAATCAATAACTGGTACTTTCTAGTGCGACGAGAAACTCATTTTTTGTTTTAGAGGACACATGCAGTTGAAGCGTTGCTTCACAGCAACGCTGAAGTCCGTTTCTGCAAAATTGAGGATCAGACATTTTCACGAGGTCTTTCGTTCATGCCTACGAACGGCTGGTTAGTCCATTTCGTATCGCAGCTGAAATACACTTACATATTTCTACATACAAGGTTTTGGACAGCCCAAACGGTATAATGGCTAGGGGAGCCTACTGCGGTACCAAAGTGCCCGCGTTCGAATCCCAGAGAAGGCATGGATATTTGTAATGTATAGTGTCTTTGCGGAATTGAGGCACTCTAAATATATGGCGAGCCGAAAGTCCTTTCGAGAGGTTGCTGGTAGGGGAAAGTGGAGCGGGAGACCTCCCGTCCCCCCGGGGTGCCCTCAGTCAGAATTGGGGTCGGAAATGAGCGAAGTCATACTGTCACCTAGACGGCGCTCATCTTGCCAACGACAGACGCAATCTGACTCTCCTTCCCACGATGAATTTCGTAGGCTTGTTTTGATGTTATTATCAGACAGCTGTGCTGTTCTGATGTTACTGTCAATCGTGGTGTTGAGATAAGTCACAACAAAAAGTTTTGGAGAAGATGGATTGAAGAAGGGGAAAGGAATCGTGCCAGCGGTAACTACCCTTCTAGGCGAATGTAAGTACTCTTGGCCTGAGACTTGTGAGAAAGATCACGAAAGTCAGTAGTCTTTAACGTTAAAATAATGGTTTTGAAGAGAGAATTAAGTATTATAATTTGGAACAAAAGACGTGCAAAATGAATAAACATTACTTGGATATATTTACTGAAAGTTCGTGTTATGACAATGACAATGGAATTGGTGCAGCATATGTGGTTTACTTGATTACTACAGAAATAGACTATGGAAAAATCAGACTTGAGCCTTACATTCGGCTTTTAAAGCCGAAGTGGTTTGTATCATATTTGTTCTTAAATGGACTGATGAAACCCTGACTGTAAAAACATAGATTAATATATATACAGATTCATTATCTGGTTTTGAAGTACTAGCAGACGCTGATAACACTAATATTTTTTCCTCATATATGAAAGATCTGCTTGTAAAGTTTAGAAAATGAACTGGGTGAACGCTCATATCGGTGTTATAAGCAACGAGAGGGCCGACATTTTCAGAAAAATCTTATTAATTAAGATTTTCGTTTTTACAGAAATTTGGAGCTATGGAGTTCTCCTAACAAAGGCTGATGAATAAAATAACCCGTCAACCCTTTTGATATTCTTCGACATATTAAAATATCAGATAAACTTCTTTATCTTCTTAAAAAGAAAACCTTTCTCCCAGCGTATAAGCGTATGTATCTAATAGAGGGACCGGAAAGTAATGTCGTTTCTGCACATGTCAACAACAACATGCTAAGGGCAGAAGTGGAAGCAAATCCATGTCAAACACTCTTAACCAACCTTGGTCGACCATCCAAGAACATTTAAAGCAAAATGGGAAAATAAGCAAAGCAGGTGTTTGAGTCCCCCATAATCTGTCCGAAAAGAACAAAGCCAACCTATCCATCACATGCAACATATTGCTTCAACGGCACCATACAGAACCGTTTTTTGATCGTTTGATTAGTGGAGACAAAAACATAAGTCCTATATGATAATATAAAACTCAAAAGGCAGTTTTAATAGGGGTTACATCCCGAAAAGGCGCTTGATGGAGTATTCGCGGAATTGTTCATTTTAAATTGCTGAAACCTGGAAAAACAGTTAATGTAGACCTTTATTGTGAACAATTGGATCTAGTGAACCAAACTTTAATCGAAAAATATCTGGCGATTGTCAACGGAAAAGGCGTCATTCTGCAACACGACAATGCAAGACCGCACTGTGCAAAACGAACACTGGAAAAATATAATGAATTCGGGTGGGAGATACTGCCTCACCCACAATATTCGCCCGACATCGCACCCTCTGATTTTCATTTATTCCGACAAATTTTTCTTAGTGACAAAAAATTTGAAAATTTGGATGATATTCAAAATGCCATCTCGAGATATTTTACTCAAAAACCAATTGATTTTTATCGGTCTGGGATTGAAATTGGCATACTAGATGGCAAAACATTGCTGATAACGAGGGTGATTATATTATTGATTAAAAATAAAAACTTGTTACAAATTTATTCGTTTGAATTTAATGTAAGAAAACGACATTACTTTCCGGTCCCCGCATTAGATAGGTATGTATTTGGATGTACCATTTTCAAGTTATTCAGTAGTAAATTTTTTTTTCTTCTAGACTATAACTCAACTAAGTTAGAAAAGCCGAAAACCAGTTTCTACGAAATATAGCAGCCGCTATGTTATCGCTGAATGCCATACTTTTCCTGATGGCTACACAGAAATCTATGCCTGAGGCTTTAACCATATATTCGGAAGTTTAGTCATTTCCGCCTCAGTTACTTGTCACGTGCTTTGCGAAACTACACGGTTAAGAAATTTTTCGGAAGTTTGATGTCATCAATCAAGGAGAGAAAAATTCACGATAAGTTCTTAATACTGCATTTGTACTCAACAAAATGATTTCTAATTTAATATCGCACACATTTTTCTAAAATAAGTTAAAAAGAACATGAGAAGTCTTCTCAGTACTTTTATTAAACTGCAGATATTTGAGATGCTGATAGTTGTTTGTGTTTTGAACTAAATAATAATGTGTATTTTGAGAGTATTATAATTATTATTATCCATTATGCACATAATTTAATACACACAGTTTTATTATCCTTAAAGGTCTTATGAAAAGCAAAAGTTTGTGCACAGGAACATTACCGAGGCTTTGTAAAATGGAATACCTATCTAAAAAAATACTGACACTTTGCAATTTTAATAATGTTTCTCGATTTTAATAATGTTTCTCTTGGTCTGCATTATTTCTCTAACTTTACTATATTTCATCTTTGTCATCATTCCCTTTTTATAATAGTTGTTTCCTTAACTTCCGAATCGTTTCTATTCCAACATTTCCATTAATTAATTATTTCCATTAAGATGACTACGTTCAATCTATACCTTTCAAAAATAACAAGAAAAATAGGATTCTTCAGTCACTGGCTGGAGGATAGATATTAACGTAAAGATCTGTTTTGCTCAATATTTTCATTCAGACATTCTTCCACCAGCCATGGCCATCCGTGGTATGGCTGAAGCGTTTCAAATTACTGAGTAGTATTCATTGACATTTCATGGCAATATTGAAATTCCTGATCATCATGACTTTGGTTGTCGAGTGCAACTTATTGGTTTATAATTTAAAATCTTATATTAATTTCTTGATCAACCAATATATATTGCAGGCTGTGTTCCTTATTCCACACATCCCTGCGCAAGAAATATAACGAACAGTAATTATCGTGTCTACAGAGAAAAAAATTACTGATTAATATGTATTTTCATGCTGAAGACGTGCTCTGCAATCCATCTCCAAAGAAGTCATGGCATTTTGAAAACATTATTATTATTATTCTGTAACTGAGCGTACGTACTCTGATACTTATATTGTCCTGAAAGAGTTTAGTAACATGTTTTAGGCCATAATAGTTTAGAAGAACAGTGCGTAAACAGAAAAATTAGCGCATATGTAGATAATATAATTTTGTGTATCCTGCTTTTAGTAAATATCACGAAATATTTGGCAAAAGTCGTATAAGTGATGGCAACGAAAAGGAAAATTACTTAAAATTAACTGAAAAATTAAATTTTCATACAAGTTAGTATTGTATTTATTGCCGAGTCAAACTGGCGACAATATTTGCTGCTAATACGAAACACTTTATTTCCTTGAATTTCGTTAAAGTTATGTTTCTCATTCAATTAATTTAGTTGTCACTTCGCGGCAAGGCAAAAATGCATAAAAACTCAAAATAATTTCATTAAAAATTGAAAGATATAGAAAAACATAAAAAACGAAGTACAGTTAAAACAATTAAAAAAAATAACAATTAAAATTAGAATTTTCGTGCAAATACAAGCAATTCAGCCAGCAGGCAAAAGGACAGATTTTTCGATACACAGAATTAAAAGTTTCCTTTTGGTCCCATTTGGAAAAAAGACATGAAAGTTAATTAAGTAGGAAAAAACAAATTCTTAAGAAGAACAAATTACGTAGGAACTGACTTAATTTGTTGCAGACGCTATGCTGAATCAATATATGGGATAATTTAATAAGTTAAATGATAATTCCAGAATGGATTAAGCACGATTTAATTCGCAATAATAAAAGAAGACGTTATCTTTGTTGTTTCAAAGCTTAGGTTTTTCCAGGTTGGCAACAAATCTACTATTCTGCTAAGTTTCAAATGTAAACAAGCATCGCTGCTATAATAAATATAATTAGGCTTAGCCGCACTTAAAAAACTTCTAAATTGTTGATAATTCTACAATATATTCTGTATATATTTATATACTTTTGGTGCGGCCGATTGCAACCGAAAAGAGAGGTGCATATCTGCATACGAAATTTCAACGTTCTGAGGCTATTTCCTGTTGAGTTATGCGAGATACATATACATACGTACGTACATAGGCACAAAGGCCACAAAAAGGCTCTTCAGAATCCATTTTAAATCAGTTTTATACTTTTTGGGGGAAAAAGGAGTCCTTTATTCTGTCCTTACGTACAGATGGCAAGCAAAAATATCGTTAAATTGCATTCGATAGAAGTCGAAATGGATATCTTCTTTGAAAAACTGATATCTGAAATTTTTCGCGATTTCAATACTTCCTTTTTACCTTTAATTAATTTCATAATTCTAATTAATTTCATGCTGTATTAAGAATTGCAAGAAAAATAAATTATGTAATTTTCAAATTCCTACAAAATTCTAAGTTATTACTGGTTTCAATTAAAATTTTAATATGGAGAGAATAATAAATGCAAGAGTTTCTCAACAGCTTAGAAAAATAACAAAGCGTTTCCTGAATTCTTCCGAAGTGTGTAAAAGTCTTCTTAGTTGAAAAATGGACTAAATTTTATTAGAAACGTTTCTACGTGTAATATGCACTTTCATACTGTCAGGTGTTAGTGGTTTAGAATAGCTGATGTATATACCCCATAACTTAATAACTGAATAGCTGATGTATATACCCCATAACTTAATAACTGAATAGCTGATGTATATACCCCATAACTTAACGTACAAAATATTCAATTATACGCATTTTTGCTGCATTTCATTTAAACTTATATCCTTGAATTTCATTAGAGAAATATTTCTCATTCAATTAATTCAGTTTTCACTTCGCAGCAAAGCAAAAATACATAAAAACTCAAAATATTTTCATTAAAAATTGAAAGATATAAAAAAACATAAAACATCAAATACAGTTAAAACAAACAATTAAAAAAAGTTTTTACAATCAAAATTGCATTTTCTACGCAATAACAAGCCTTTCGGCTCGCAGGCAAGAAGGCAGATTTTTCGGTGCACCATTCGGCAAAAAGATACTGCAGGTGCAGAAAGAATCAACTTACTATTCTGCTATGTTTCAAATGTAAACAAATATGGCTTCTATGGAAGAAAAAATAGGCTTAGCCGCACTTAAATAATTTTAAATTGTTGATAATGCTACAATTTTGCATGCAGGCTAAGTAAGGCATTAAAACATTAACCGGAAGATAAGAACAACATAATTCAATCATTCTTAAAGCAAAAAATGCACAATTTATCAAAATATAAGAATAAAAATACTGAGCAGAGTAACAGAGTGCTTGTGTATATATATATATATATATAAATATATATATATATATATAGTATATATTTATATACTTTTAGTGCTGCGCTACATGTTACAGCAGTGCTATACACAAAATTTCAATGTTTTGAGGCTATTCGATTTTGAGTTATGAGAGATACATACGTACGAACGTGTACGTATGTTGTAAGGATCTTAAGTTTTATTAACGTTTATTTTACTTTAAATCTTTACTATCACTTCTTATTTTCTACTTCCGGCCAGAATTATAAGCGTGAAGGTTTTTATGCAAAGTTTGTCTGGCGAACGCCAAGTATTTAAGTGTGGCCTTTTTTGCCAAGCGAAAGGGAGGAAGCAGTGAGTTCGAAGCAGGCCGCTTACCTTAGAAGTTACGCAGTTGCTATTTGCCTTCCAGGCCAGAGGTTTTAATCCTCTTGATAAATTAAACGTATTGTAGTGTTCACAGTCTCTGTGCTACATACGCTTCCTGTTATTATAAGGCCAATCTTCCACGTGTATTATTCTAAAGTTAAATTAGAGTTTAGTTTTATTTTTATACTTTTTTACGTTAGACCCCGAGTGGAGGGTCAGTGTATTCCGAAGTACGGAAGTTATTGTATATAGAGAAAAATAAAGGGTTTTGTATACCCTTCGTTTGTATCCTGTCTACTTACCACAATTAGTGAACATAGCTTTAGTAAGCTCTCTGTTCCGAGTCAGGTCCTTGTATGTTCCCGAAGAAGGTTAGAAGGAACATTGAACCTGATAGTGGCGCCCAACGAAGAAGAATTAACCATGGCCGAGTTTCAAGAAGAACCTGTGCTGCCTGCAGAAACGGCTCAGAATCCAGAAATGCCAGCTGCCGCCCTGGAAGGATTCGGTTACATCGTCCAGACCATGCGCGCTTCGATGAAACCAGAAGCAATGTTTAACGGAAACTCACCGGTAACCAGTTTTTTGGAAAAATTGGATGACCACTTCATGCTCTACCCCGTGCACGAGTTTCAAAAAGTTACCTTAGCTACCAGCGCTTTGAGGGGCCAAGCGCTTAACTGGTTCAAATGTATCGGCAGAAGTCTCTTGGGTCAAGCAGGAAGTCCCACCTATACTTACGAAAATTTCAAGACTGCCCTACTAAAAGCCTTCCCTGTTGTAAGGGATCGTGCGAAATTAGAAACGGAACTTTTTAGTATATATCAACAAAGAATCGAAAACCTCTCGAGCTTTATTTTAAGAAAAATTCACGTTTTCAAGCTCTTGTATGGAAACCGTCCGGATCCTGAAATAATTCAAGTGATTTTGCCGAGGTTACTACCCCAAGTGCAAGACTTTATTGAATTAAGAAATCCGACTACACTGGAAAAGTTATTTGAGCTAGCAATCCAGTTTGAAAGTAGAAGAACGGCGGACGTCGAAAGAAGACGCCAATATCAACAGCGAAACCAATTTGGTAAGCCAAGACTACAGCAAACTCAAGCATACGGCTACGGAGAAAAAGCGAATCAGTGGGCAAGGAAACCCGAGCATTCAAAAACAGCCGGCGAACGTCGACATTTCAATAGCAACCCAGGAAAAAGTCTCAAGGCCAGGGGAAAAAGAAGGAAAGCACGGAAAGGAAAAATAATTTAAACTAAAACGGATTTCTGCTGACGAGAGGGTGCGGAAATCCGAAGGCCACGAAAACCCCTCTTCCTACAAGTTAAATACAGTAATGGTGAAAAATTTGACTCTTCCGAAGATTGAAGTCTTGGTGAATAATATCCCGGCCACCGCACTCCTGGATACCGGCGCGCAGTGTTCCTGTGTGGCAGAAGTCTTTTTTAGAAAGTATTTTCGCAAATACCGCATATATAATGCGGATAATACGACAGTATTAGCGGCGCAAGGAGAACAATGTAAGTGCGTAGGTAAAGTACCTTTGTATATCTGTATCAAGGACGAACAAGTAAAGGTGATGTTTTTTATAGTAAAGAATTTGCAAGCACATTTGATCTTAGGAATAGACTTTCTTTCAGACGCGCAAGCTACACTGGATTTTAATGAAGCGTCCCTTAAGCTGACAATGAAACCAGTGCGTGTAGAAAAGGTGGAACCGCTAAGGTTAAATCTTGACCACCTGCCTAATGATGAGCAAGATAGAATCCGACAAGTGGTAAGTGAATTTGCTTCGTTATTTAGTGATATTCCAGGATTTACTCAGGTTACTAACCATAGTATTGACACCGGAGATGCATTGCCAGTTCGTCAAAAACCATACCGGTATGATAAGAATAAGGAAAATTTATAGAATGGCATATTACCGATATGCTACGTAAAAAGATCATAACGCCCATATCAAGTAGTTATGCTAGCCCTGTGGTTTTATGTAAGAAAAATAATGATTATCCTTTGGAGCATCCAAAAAGGTGGAGATTCGCTATTGATTACCGTAAATTAAATTCCATATAGAAATATCCGGTATATCCGTTGCCGATCATAGAAGAAATTTTAAGGAACATAAAATCAACCAAATTTATGACGACTTTAGACTTAACGACTGGTTATTTTCAAATAGGGGTGAAGCCTGAGGACGTGCCTAAGACTGCTTTTATAACCAAGTCTGGCACTTATGCATTTTTGCGTATGCCGTTTGGCCTTTCAGGGGCACCAGCAACATTTCAGCGATGCATGGACATTGTGTTAAGACCTGTTCTTGGAAAGTCCACATTTATCTATTTAGACGATATCATTATTACTAGTGATAATCTAGACCAACATGTACAGGATTTAAGACAGGTGTTTTCTTTATTAAATGAGGCCGGTCTAAAAGTTAATGTCGAAAAGTGCAAATTTGCAGCCCCTGAATTAAAATATTTAGGTTACAAAATATCTCAAAAAGGGATCGAGACAGATGAATCAAAAATAATCGCTGTACAAAAGTATCCGACTCCAAACACGGCAAAGAAGCTCTCTTCTTTTCTAGGACTTTGTTCATATTATAGGTTCTTTATAAAAGATTTTGCGGCTATCGCTGAGCCATTGTTAAAATTAAAAAGGAAAAAGGCAAGATTCTCGTGGACGGCCGAAGCCAATAGTGCTTTCGAAAAATTAAAACAAGCATTAACGCAAGCCCCTGTGTTAAAATTTCCTGAAAAGGATGAAAATTTAGAAATTTCAGCGGATGCTTCGGATTATGCGGTAGGAGCGGTACTTTCGCAAAATCAGCAGCCCGTGGCATTTTTTAGCCGAACTTTAAATCAAACACAAAGAAACTATTCCGCGACCGAGAGAGAGGCACTTGCAGTTCTGTTAGCAGTGCAAAAGTTCCGAGTCTATTTTGGAAAGGCGCCGATAACAGTATACTCTGATCATGCGGCGGTAACTAGATTGTACTCAGGGAAAAATTTATCCCCAAGGTTAATAAGATGGGCAGTCAAGCTGCAATAATATAATCTGGTAATCAAGCATACCCCCGGAAAGGAAAATATCGTAGCAGATGCCCTATCACGAATTAAATTAGACGAACAGGGTAATACCGTAAAAGTTGTAATGCTTACAGCGTGTACAATAAATTCCCGAGAAACTGTAATAACAGAACTGGGTAAGGATCCTGAGTTTGGAAGTATTTATGAGTATTTGAAGGATCCTGAAAATTTTAGCCACCAAGATATTGCGGCGATAAGAAATAGGGCGGCCCATTACGAACTAATAGATGATCTATTATTCTACACAAAAACTACGAATTCCAACAACGAATTTCGACCTGTTATCCCAGCTAGTCTTAGATTAAATATCCTGCAGGAGCTCCATGACAGCCCTTTAGCTTCTCATGCTGGTATTCGAAAAACTATCCAACGCGTACGCGAGGCAGTCTACTTTCCTGAACTGCAAAAGTTAACAAGGGCGTATGTCCAGTCCTGCCCAACATGTCAAGCCGTTAATTATATTAATTTCCGCCCGGCCGGGTTCCTAAATAGTATTAAATCCGAATTTCCAAATGAAATAATTGGCATCGATTTATTGGGCCCTTTCCCAAAAAGTCAGTTAAATAAAAGTCGCTATCTCCTTGTTATGGTTGATCATTTTAGTAAATGGACCGAAATTGTTCCCTTAAAACGAGCCTCCGCGAAATTGGTTACCGATTCTATTTTAAATAAATATATTTTAAAATACGGGGCGCCCCTAAAAGTTATATCGGATAATGGTCCTCAATTTGTAAGTAATATATTTGAAGACATGTGCCAAAAACTGGGCATACGTCATTTAAAAATGGTCTCGTATCGGCCGCAATCAAATATAGCGGAACGGGTCAACAGAAATATAGTGAAAATTATCCGTAGTTATGTTAAAAATTTTCATAAAAGCTGGGATAACTATGTCAATGAATTTGCTTTCGCCCTTAGGACCGCAAAACATGATACAACGGGCAAAACTCCTGCTGAGTTATTTCTAGGCAAAAAGATTATAACACCGTTAGATAAACTATTTTATGTGCAACAAAGAGCCCCAGAATTTAAAATGGGTGATATAGAAAAACTAATAAAAGAAGCAGAAAAGAATACGGAAGTAGCACAAAGAAAACAGAAATTATATTATGATTTGAAACGACGGGGAGTAACTTATAAAGTAGGGGATGAAGTTTTAAAAATTAAGCATTCACTTTCTTCAGCACCAGAAGATAAAACTGCCAAATTTTTTCCACGATTTGAAGGACCATATGTTATAGAAAAAATAACTCACGCTGTTGTAGTGTTAAAAGCCAGAAATGGTGAAACCTGTTCCGCAAACATTGATCAAATTAAGCCCTACTTCGATCGTAATAAAATGCAAATCTTTTCAGATCTTTTGCAGGATCCGGCACGGCAGACACCGCAGGTACAATTTCCAGAGGTGGGAAAACGACAAGTACAAGGGCAAGCCAATGAGAGACAGAAGCAAGTGAAAAGAAAATTTCCCGCGGAAAAATGGAAGGTAACAAGAAAAAGAAGCCGTTCCACCGTCCAGAAAACAGAGTTCACGAACACCCCCAGAATGAAGAAGGGAGAAGGACGACGTATGTGAAGAGGACCAGGAGAAATGCCGGCAACTATAAACCGGCTTTAAAACGGAAGATCTACTCATCCGACAGAACTCTCCGCAGCAAAAGTCGCCGAACTGCGGAAGGGCCATCAGCGGCGGAGGAAAAAGTACAAGAAAAATTTGAACGGCCAACAACGAGGTCCAAGCAGGATCACGACAGAAGTTTCCCGGTTCCGCCAAGACCAGCTGCCATCAAACGGCAAAGACCAAAAGCAGAGGAGAAAAGGAAAGTATTCAAGGGTGGCCGTACTGGTGAGAAAAGGAAGCTTCCAGAGGAAAGCACTGAAGGGCGAGCCCGTACAAGAAGGAGGATAAACCAAGCTACTATCTGCGGTACCTTTAAAGACTGGGCCCAGAAAAGGATGTCCGAATATTACAAAGATAAGTAAAATTTTATGTTACTTTGCAAACTTAAGTTAATCTTTCATTCTTACTGCAAGTGGCAGATTTCAAGAAGTTTTACCTCATGCGAGGTCTACCTTTATCGCCAAAAGGGCGAGAAATGAGTTGTGACCGATTTTCGTATTATGTTTTTAAATTACTCGTGCGTAAAACTAAAGTTGATGTATAATAGCGTTGTGTAAAGACTTAAATATTGTAAAAAGTTATTGTATAAATTTTATTTAAAACATTCTAGCAAGAAAGAAGTTTTAGTCTGAAAGACTTTTTGAAATGTATTATTTCAATGTAGAAAGAATTGGCACTTGCTTTGAAAAGAATAGAAGTTAACAATGTACTACTAATGTAGGTTTTCAAATCTGTAAAATTAACGGCATGTTGATATGTTCTGTTATTTTAAATGTTAAGAAATACCGTGATATGGTAAAAGTGAAAGTAATGTTAAAAATTTGTTATTCGTGTGACTGTAAAGATTAAATCATGGCGAATATGTGGTAAAGGTTGAATGATGTAGTTAGGCTCTCTGACGCTACACTTTAGAGTTAGCCACTTTTAGAATAGTACCTCAGGGTTTAGAGTTGAAAGTAGGGTGTGTTAAGAGGTCTTGTTATGTTGAATTTTAACACGTTAGTGTTTTGATTGTAGGAGGGAGTGTGGCACACGTAGACAGAAACACATTCGTGTTTGGTGTTTTTTTACAACACATGTCAGAGAGCACGGGAAGAGATAATTAAAATAGTCATGAATGAAATAAGAATGTTAAGAGAAGTATATTCTATATGTTATTTGCAATGTCATTGTGTAACATTTCATTAAACTAGTTTTCCTTCCAGATCTCTGGAAGGAACCAGAATTGAATAAAGCTCCTGTTTAGATGCAGTACAGATGAAAAAAAGATTGTTTTATATCCTGGGAGCTGCTATTGTAACAAATTTCTTTCTTTTAAATTTTCTAGTTTCTAGAGAAGTTATGGTTGTAAAAGGTTGGCCTCGCGTTAGATTCTAGAGCTAAAAGTTTTCAACAAGGTCGTTTTAGACCTCAGTTTCAAACTAATTAACTCTGGCGGGAAGTGTGTAAGGATCTTAAGTTTTATTAACGTTTATTTTATTTTAAATCTTTACTATCACTTCTTATTTTCTACTTCCGGCCAGAATTATAAGCGTGAAGGTTTTTATGCAAAGTTTGTCTGGCGAACGCCAAGTATTTAAGTGTGGCCTTTTTTGCCAAGCGAAAGGGAGGAAGCAGTGAGTTCGAAGCAGGCCGCTTACCTTAGAAGTTACGCAGTTGCTATTTGCCTTCCAGGCCAGAGGTTTTAATCCTCTTGATAAATTAAACGTATTGTAGTGTTCACAGTCTCTGTGCTACATACGCTTCCTGTTATTATAAGGCCAATCTTCCACGTGTATTATTCTAAAGTTAAATTAGAGTTTAGTTTTATTTTTATACTTTTTTACGTTAGATCCCGAGTGGAGGGTCAGTGTATTCCGAAGTACGGAAGTTATTGTATATAGAGAAAAATAAAGGGTTTTGTATACCCTTCGTTTGTATCCTGTCTACTTACCACAATTAGTGAACATAGCTTTAGTAAGCTCTCTGTTCCGAGTCAGGTCCTTGTATGTTCCCGAAGAAGGTTAGAAGGAACATTGAACCTGATAATGTATCTCTCATGAAATTGCGTACAGATGTCACGCAAACACATTGTTAAATTGCATTCGAAAGCGATCCAAATATATATTTTCGTTGAAATACAATACACAGAATTTTTCGTGATTACAATAATTCCTTTACTTTGTACAAGGAAGTAATAACAAGAAAGTCTGGATTTTTCATACACTGACAGGACGACAGATATTCTCTTAACAGTGAGTGAAGATTTGTTTTGTTAGAGATCCTCTCTTATTTCTTCACTAGGCATGGCTATCCCTTGTAAGCCGGAAGTGTTAGTTGATATAAATTATTGGATAGTGATCATTGCTATTCATGAAAATACTGAAATTCCTGACCATCGTTACTTTTATTACTGAGTAGACGAACTTATTACATTATTTTATTATATAAAATATTATAATGATTTTTCTAGATGAGCCTGTTTATTACAGGTTATGTTCCTTTCCCCACATATCTACGTGTAAGAAATGTATTGAGCAGCAGTTGTTTTCTCTATAAAGAAAGAGGAATTCGTGATTACTTTTGGCTGTTAACAATCATAGAAACAATATAGGAACTAATTCATCATTCTGCAAACCAGTAACGTTTCGCTTCCAAAGTATATTCTCCATGCCATATGTGCTTTGTAAGTCATCTGCAAGAGAAACCATACACAAGATCATATAAAAACACCTATTAAGAAAGGATTCCCTCAGGACAAAAAAAGCAAATTCGTCAGACGAATTATATTGCTAAGAATGGAGGTCTGAGAAATGGGAAATTAGCAACATTTTTCAAGTTTACAAAGCTTTAGATGTTAACAATCATAGAAACTAATTTGCCATTCTCCATACCAATAACATCCGCTTCCAGAGTAATGTTGGAGTCTTAAATCTTCCGGTTAAGGTTTCTATGCTTTTAGTAAATCCGTATGCAATATTTTTAGAATTATCAACAATTTTAACGCTGTTTAAGTGCCGCTAAGGCTAATAATTTTTTTGATGGCGGCCATTGCTTGTTTATATTTGAAGCAGCAGACTAGTGGATTTGTTGCCAATCTAGAGAAACTTAGCTTCGCAAAAACAAATATATCGCCTTCATTTATTATTGCGAATTAAATCATGGTTAATCCTTTCTGGAATTTTTTCGAGGAAATAAGTGTTTGAGATTTACTTCGTAATTTTCGTACACATATTTTGAGTTTTTATGTATTATTGCCTTGTCGCGAAGTGAGAACTGAATTAATTGAATGAGAAATACTCAGTCGTCTGTGAAAAACTGTTTCGTTTTTGTTTTGTTTGCTTAATTTCTTTTATACATAGTTCTAGCTTTATTATAGTATTTGAATAGAACACGCGGCAACGATTAGATAATTCTTTAAATAATATTTTTGTTCATTCTGAATTATAATATGAACAAAATATAATACTTTTAAGTGAATCTAGCGTTAGAGTGTCGCTATGGTAAAGAAATAGAGTGAATTTAATAATGCATTTATTTTCTATAGTGGTTTATGAGCTGTCGGCGAAGTAGATTTAATTCAATCCCATAAGTGTAAATGAAATGAAAAAAATGCATATAATTAATATTCCTTACAAGGAAGTCATGTGGTGTACACATGAGATTTTTTTTCATTGATGCGCGAGAGGAAAAAAAGGTCCATTGTTCATTGTTCAGTGTTCATTCTTTCAAATAATTTTAACAAAGTGTGCAAACCACATTTTCGTTATTATCGCTTATATTAAATACGCCAAATTTCAAAACGCGCCAAAATGGAAATTCACGTACGTCTTAACAAATTTTGAATAAGAAACTCGAATTTTTTGCAGATATGCTTAGAAATACATCTACTTTAAGATGTTAAAAATTTATAGGTTATATTGTAAAAAGGTTTTCTAAAAATTTATAAAAATTATTTAAAAATACACATTTTTAAAATAAATGATAAAAAATGTGCGATTTATATTTTGGAAAAGTAATCATACAAATACTTGAATTATGCCTAAATTTCGAATTCTGGAAGAAAAAATTAAGTAAGTTTAATAAAAAAAGAGATATAAATAAATATATAGCAAGTTTAATTAGCATTGAAGAGTTAAAACTTTTAAAACTAATTTTTGAAAAGCAGTCGTGCGATTTTTATAAAACTTGGCAGTTTGGCATAATTTGAGTGGTAGAATCGAAATATGGAAAAGGATTGGCTTGCCATTTCTGGAAAAGTGATGCTTTGTGTCAAAATATCTGTATTAAAACAATGCTATATATAAATCTAATAGATATACTAAGTCGCGCTTTCGAGACATGAAAAACGCAAGTCAGTCGGCCCACTAGATTGGGATATATAGAAGTGACCCATGTTTTATGGCAGTGTACCTATATGATATAATTTGAAGTATCTAACAGATAGTTTTGAAAAATGGTAATTAATTAATGAAAGATATTTATAATTTCGTATATTAGTTCAGTTACAGAACAATCGCGTTTACCCATAGAACTACTAAGTAACAGGTTTGATATATTTTGATGTTTTTTAAAGCAAAAGAATATGAATGAAATGAAACATTTGGATGATTACTTTTCCGTTTTACATTCAGAAGCGTTCTTTGTTTAGAACGCAGGAGTATAATAATCTTTATTTAGAATTCGTAATTAATACATATAATTGAAAAATACATATTTCTCGTTATAAAACATCAGTGTTATATTGTAACAAACTCACGGTCTTCTAATCTCCAGGATACGAATTTTTGATACATTTTAAGTGCTGAGGAGGAGTGTGAATACTAAGATTGTATTTTTCTTTGAAAATTTGTTAAGTAACAAAGGAAAAAAGTCGGAATTCTAGTAAACAAATTTTAGAGTTATTCTAGTGTGAATAGTCTGAAAAATGAGCTGACACATTTTTGTCGACTGTTGTTGTATTTGAATACTGAATTGAAACATTTTTCATCGTGCCGAAGAGATGACAAGCGGGAGCATTCCTTTCCTAAAATGGAAAATGTATTGAAGCGAGTTGTTACGCGCGAAGCACGTTTTCTCTCTTTGCTTCCGAAAAACCACCGAATGCAGTGCAATTGTGCTTCCTATTCAAATATCAACAAGCAACTTGACGCTTACGTTAAAGTTTATTCTGTCTCATATTTCTTTGGATACTGCAGAAAGTATTGCATACAATCGGAAATTGCGAAAGAGGACTCGAAATGGAAATACCTAAATTTCTTCATAAGCTTGTGCTAGAGAGTAATAATGTATTTGGAAATGAATCATTGAAAATAAGTCAGCTACGAGCCGCATTCTTGCTTATTTCGTTTGATGTTAGAAACTTCTATAGTCTGTGTATTTTCGTCGCCTTCTGTTACGTTATTTTACGATACCAGAGCGCATCGTAACGTACATTAAAATTCAGAATTGCCAAATTGCGAGTTTTGATAGCTATTGCTAGATATAATTGGAAAGACTGACAGCTATCACATTAAATGTTTAATGTTGCAGATTGGGAGACTTCAAACTGCAATAGCTTTTATCAGTTATATGGAAAAAGATATTTACTCAAGCAGACGAGGAAACTAGCAATCTTTAAGCTGTTTATTGTTTGGGAGGTGATCTTTAATTTATCTTGCAAATTATGAATATACATATCATTTAAAAAAGTTAGCGCAGTAAGTGTTTATAGGGAATCTTACGTTAATTAACCAGTTTT
Organism: Stegodyphus dumicola; assembly: GCF_044657685.1. NCBI lineage: Eukaryota > Metazoa > Arthropoda > Arachnida > Araneae > Eresidae > Stegodyphus > Stegodyphus dumicola. Next base: position 75,921,778 of record NC_140775.1, read on the forward strand.
TATAATTTCTGTCTTTAATATAACTTCCCTCTTCTGTACTCCTCACCAGAAGGCAAAATAGCAGTGAACATTTAAACTGATGTTTTTGGAGTTTTTTCTAGTTTCCTACCAGCTATAATAGCTGTAATTATTCGGCTTCGTGGTATCACACTGCCATCACTTTAAATCTGATGCGCCAGTAGTTTAATTGAGACAGTTTCTAATGTAGTATTTAATTGCGTAGCCTTTGACTACTGTCCAAAGTTTAATTCACATTGGATTGTTCTATTTATTTGCACTACCACGGGCTGCGGTAATTGTAGCACAAGAGCTTGCGTTATGTTCCAATTTCGATTTAAATAAGAAAGCTTATTTTAACATTCTGAAGACCTTGCCGTTTTTCTCAAACATAGCAATGACTCGCTTCCCGTCTGTAAGGGTTATAGGACTTTATCAGATCAAATAGCGTTACCAGATCAAGTGCAATCCTATAACTGTATAACTTTGTCGTGATAAATAAATGGCAAGTTATATGTCCCAACAGCTATCTAAACGACAAACACAGTATAATAATTTTGCGTTTCTAAATCAGGTGATGGTGGTTCACACAGTTTTAACACTTTTACATATTAAACAATATTTTAATTCACTATATACAGAGCGTATTCTTAGGCCGCTGCCTTCAACATAAGCAAAGTTTATTCTCTCACAACATGTGAACATCAGCGCCCTCTAGCCCCTTTTTCCTTTCAAATTATGCAATACTCTCCACCTGAACTCGGTGGAGAGTTCATCTTTTAATAATATATTCTATAATATTCAATTAATATTTCGACAATCAATCCTAGAGAAATGGTTAAGTATAAGAAACATGCATACATAATTATAAGCACATAAATTTTACAAAACATTAAATGATATCTATCAACGAAGTCAGAAGAATCAAACCTAAAAATACAAAATACAAACATTAGATAAGTTCCATATTATATAACAAGTGTATAGGCCTTTTAAGGTAACAGTAGGTGTTTTAGTTATGCAAGATCTTATTTTACCATCTCTGCTTGGCATTAATTCCAAAATTTTACCTATTGTCCAGAGATTTATGAGATATTTATCGTCATGAATGAAGATAATATTGTTGATTTTAAAGTGAGATGCGTTAGAGTGTGGAGAAGAAATATTGGAAGATCTCAGATTAGAAAGATACTCCGTTTTTCAACGCTTCCAAAAATGATTTCCAAAATGAAATATCTTGACGGTATTTATATCGTTTAATAATTGACTTTCTTGATCCAATCAAATCATTTGATGTTATTTTATTAGCAGGCAGAAATAGTAATCGTCTACCAACCAGAAAATGAGAAGGCGTTAGTGGAGAAGGCTCACTGGGATCGCTGAACACGTAGATAGATGTAGGTAGGCAATGATTAATTGTACACCTCCACAATTAATCTACAATTAATCATTGTAATTGAATCATTGTAATAATTAATGTACAATCAATCATTGCCTCGATTTCAATGAGCACTGCTTCAAGCTCTTTCACAGTAAGAGATGATCGACCAATAATTTTGAGTAAACTAGATTTTATGGTTCGTACCATACGCTCCCCACCATGGAACCCTCTCAATAATAAATTTCCAATTTATGCCTTTAGCAGAAAATAATTCTTTCACATATGAGTCACTCAAAGTTTTGAAAATATGTTTTAATTCTTTGTCAGCTCTTTTAAAAGTCTTGGCATTATCGGAGTACACAGTGGTACAAAGTCCTCAGAAAGCTAAAAATCTTCGGAAAGCTAGTAAAAACTTTCAGAGCTGAGATCAGTTACTATCTCTATATGTAAGGCACGAGTGACGCAAACGTTTACAACAGCATGTAAATTTTACCTTGCCTGTCTTTCGTAAAAAATGGACCTGCGAAGTCCGGTCACAGCAAATGGAGGCGACTCTTGGATTTTGTCTGGACACGCTGTCTTCCCTTAATGATCTAATATTTGGCTCTGATCTGAGTTAGTGTCGAATTAACTCCAGCATGGAATACCTTTTCATGCGAGTCCATGATGATCAACTCGGTGAACTTGCATTTAGAGGGTAATAAAATAGGGTGTTTTAAATTCTCGTGACAGACTGCAAACTGAATGCGACTTTTCAACCGAAGAATTTGCTCCTCATCAAGCCTTGAATTAAGGTTGTAGATGGAAGAATCGAGAATTGATTTTTTATTTTATAACTTAATTATTTCCTCTTGATATGATTCTCGTTGCATAATTATTACCCAATAATGTTCAGCTGCTTCAATCTCAAAAGCACTTAAAGGTCCATTCTCTGTAGAGCTTTTCAGAAGCCTCCCAATAAATCTTACTACATAGGCAGTAATTCTAAGTAATTTTCCTAAAGAACTAACTGGATTTTCCTATATCCAGAATTGGAGATTCATTATTAATTACAGGTGCAGTCAAAATAATACTTTTTCTTAACTCTAACGATTCTGAATTTGATTGTAATTTCTTCTGTTTCGGAAAATTTTCAGTAACTCGTGTGGCCCATGCCACTATAGATCATTCTTAACTAGTGACTGAGCACGTGCTCCCATTAACTCTAAATGAGGAAGCGTGATTGATCTTAAAGGTGAAACCCTGCATTTCGGCAAGATAAAGGAAGTTTAAATTTCTGAATCGCTCGTACAGTATCTGAAATATGCGATGGCCCCATATTCTTTAGGACTAGCGTCCGAAAATAGGTGAAGGCTTATATTCATTGGATCATCATCAAAGAAATTTCTCTGTATCGATATTTCAGTTAAATCACTAAGTTCCTCCCGCCAAATGTTGAATTTGTCCTTAATCTCTGCAGGAAGAATGTCATCTCAGTCAGCACCAGAACACCAGATTTCTTGCATAATAAGTTTCGCCCGAATAACAAAGGGCGCAATAAATCCAAATGGATGGTATATTTGGGCGATACTTTGAAAAAGTTGCCTTTTTGTAGCAAAATCGTTTTAAGTAGAAAAGTCAATTAAATTTTTTAAATTTAACTTTATATTGTCTTCAATGGAATTCCAAATCCTGCCTAAAAATTCGATTCACTAGTTAATTTGTTATCTAATTCCTTAATCCCGTTTAAGACCCATAAGTCGTTTAATGCTTTAGAATTAGTTCCTAATTTTCTGAAATTCATCCCAGCATCCTTAAATATGTTAACCGCATATAGAGATAACCGACATGCATCTTCAACCGTTCCTGCTCCAAAATATACGTCGTCGACATAGACAGAAGAATTTAACATTTCGGAACTGTCCAGCATTTTATCTTTATATTTCCGAATGTGATATTTTATCGTGGCGGCCAAAATGGAAGGAGATATAGTCAAACTGAAAGCTACGCGACACATTTGCATAATCTTAAAGGAGTCATTATTTTTATTAAACCAAATAAATTTTAGAAATCACCTTCAGCAATTCCTATCATTAAAAAGGCTTTGTCAACGTTTCCACAAAACGCTATCTTACGAAAATTTAACACAATGTCTAGTATATTTGGATTTAGATTAGGTCCGGATTCAAAGCAGTCATTTAACGAATTAGTGTCCTCTGTCCTTGAGCTAGCATCGTACACAATTCTTACCTTAGTGGTTTCACTAGATCGTATCACTGCTCGGTGAGGCATAAAATATCCCAAATTTGTATCATTATTCGGATATTCCTCCACAATTCCTTCTAATATCTGGTTCTAAATTATATTTTTATATTCCTGAAAAATCTTCGGAGTTTTACTTAGTTTATTAGGAAGGTTTGCGAATCGTTTCTTAGTTACATTAAAATTATTTCCCAGACTATTCGGACTGTATTTCCAGATAAAATTTGCCTCATATCTACCATTTCTAAACTGCAAATTTCTTTGAAACTGGTCTATTATTTCGCAATCAATATCGAAATAATCATTAGAATCATTAATTCCCATATGTTCTAATTCTCAAAAACCTCTTAAATCCTTCACAATAGTGTTTGTCATTATGCTGAATTTTCAGAACAATTTTTATTCATTTTATTTTCCTCAATTCCTGCAGCAACCCAATCAAACACAGAACAGACTGCGTACAACCATTCAGCTACTTTAATTCTTTCGGAATAAACTACATTCTAAAATTCATTCCCGCCAATTAATATCTCAACATCTGTGTTATTTTTTCTAGAGTAATCGGCCATCTTCAACTCCAGATGCTCCATGAAGTCTGCAATTTGTTTACTAGGCGCCGAGGAATGTTTATTAGGCGATGGGCGCCGAGGAAATAACATACGAGATCAAACATTCAATTTTTATTTTATTATTTTGTTTCCACTTCTGAATTTTGATTTCAACAACCGGATAGAAATGATTCATTGCCTTGGTCGCAGTAAATGAAAAAACGGAAAGTCTTTCATAACGGATTGAAATACGTTTTAAATAGTCGGCCAATTTTTTCGTTATGAAGGATCTGTGACTGCCTTGATCAAGAATTAATCTAGTTAATTTTGATTTATACTTAGAACAAGCATAAACTGTACAGGTTTGTAATAATATTTCCTTGGCATTACAGTCATTATTATTATCACATTGAGGAACAGAAGAAATCAATTTTAAGTTTTGAACTTTATTTCTTTCCTCACAATTCAGAGATTCATTTTCAGTTTCGGAATAACCTTGTTCCCACTTTTGTTTTTGGGAATTTATTAGTACAAATCGATTCATTGTGATACATACCGCCACATTTATTACATTTAGTTTTATTTCTACAATTTTGATGTATGAAATTTTTTAAAACAAGAATAGCAGCGGTTTTCGTATCTTAGTTTCTTTAATTTATCAGAAACATTCACTTCTCATCTATATAAGCAAACTTTATTCTCTCACAGCATGTGAGCATCAGCGCCCTCTAGCCCTTTTTTCCTTTGAAATTATGCAACACACGGAAAGCAAGTTAAATTACAACTTAAAAAAATTCAGTCAGTTCGGGGGTTTACAGCAAAGATTTCGAAAGAAACAAGTCAAATAACTTATTGTAATAAAATTGTTATGAGATATTAGATGATGCTATTTGGCCCTTGTCTGAATTTCAGATGAGTACTAAACAAGGTCCGAATTCAAAGGTAAATTACCTAGTAAAGGACATCGTCAGTCTACAGAATTTCTAAACTCGTACTCATTTATCAATAACAAAGCTATTATCTACGTTTGGCCTTCAGCCGCTACAGTAGAATCTAGACTCTGTTACTTGGTTCACTGAGCTCAGGTTTTTTATTCTTATATGTTGGTAAATTGTGCACTTTTTGCTTTGAAAGTGATTTAATTTTCTTGTTGTTCTTATCTTCCGGTTAAGTTGCATGCAATAGTTGTAAAATTATCAATAATTTAAAAGTTGTTTAAGTGCTGCTAAGCCTATTTTTTTACCATAGCAGCCATATTTGTGTACATTTGAAACTTAGCAGAAGCTTAGCACCAAAGGCGCAAAACATTCAGTTTCTGTGCCTTTGGTGTCTTCTTGCCGAATGAGACCAAAACTAAACTTTCAAATTTGTGCAACGAAAAATTTGCTTTCCTGCCCGCTGGTGGAGCTAATTTTTGCATAGGAACTCTAATTTGAATAGTAAATTAAAAAAAAAATTAACTTTGTTTTGTGTTTTGTATTTTTCTATATTTTTAATGAAGATGTTTTGAAGTTTTTTGTATTTTTCCCTTGCCGTGAAGTGAGAATTGAATGAGAACTTTATCTCTAATGAAATTGGAGGAAATAAGTTTAAATGAAATGCAGGAAAAATGCGTATAATTTCTGTACAAGGAAGTCATGTGGTGTACACATCAATGTTTTTAATCCTTATTTGTGTGTAAATTGTGCATTTTGTGCTTTCAAATGATTACATTATATTGTTCTTATCTTCCGGTTAAGGATTTTATGCCTTTAGTTAATCTGCATGCAATAGTTGCCAAAAATTAAAAATTTTGCACAGTTATTTAAGTTATTAAGTTATTTAAATGCGGCTAAGACTAATTTTTTTTTTTACCATAGCAGACATATTTGTTTACATTTGAAACTTTATAGAATAGTGAATTAAGTCAGTTTCTGCCCCTCTACTAATGTTTTGCCAAGTAGGATGAAAAGTAAATTTTCAGTTTTGTGCACAGAAAAATCTGCCTTCTTGGCAGCAGGCCCAATTGTTTACTTTTGATTAGAAACTCTAATTTTAATTGTAAAAGTTGTTTTTTTAATTGTTTTAACTGTATTTGATATTTACGTTTTTCTATATTTTTGAATTTTTAATGAAGATATTTTGACTTTTTATGTATTTTTGCCTCACCGCGGAGTGGGAACTGAGTTAAGTGAATGAGAAATATATCTCTAACGAATTTAGACGAAATAAGTTTAAATAAAATGCAGCAAAAATTCTTATAATTTAATATTTCGAGCAAGGAAGTCATGTGGTGTTCGCATTAAATTTTTTATTACTGTAATACTGATTCCTGTTATATGAATTCCATAAAAACAAATGCGCTTGTTTTTTGTCAGTAATGGGATACAAGGAATTCTTGTTAAAATTCATTATACATGTATATCATAATTAAGTACTGAAAATTTGCTCAATTGTTATTCGTTATACATTTCAGAATCTAGGTGGATTATTTACCCCGCTTGGCCTGTCTACAGATGAGACAGTGTATAGATAAGGAAATTCGGATTAATATTTTTATATGTATTTCTCATCTATTTTGAGCCCAAAGGAGCGTGTAATGCTTCTTTGGCGAAATGAAGCAACTCCAATGATGGAACACAGCAATAACTTTTATTTAAAACTCAAAAATGGCGACATACAAAAAAAAAAAAAAAAAAAAAAAAAAAAAAAAAAATTCTCCCATTTAAAAATAAATTACGTTCTTCGTGCGAGAGTCGCACGTGGCACTCGAGTCTGGTTTCAAATATTGCCATTCACAAATACCTTAATGTTCGTCTATTTAAATTATTTAAACTACAAGATTTTAATATTATTTAAATCTGTTACAACCGTTAGGCAAGAAGTGTTATTAAGCTAAAAACAATATTTTGCGTTGAATCACTATAAAAGTCATACGCTTTATAGATTGCTGCCATCAAATATTATCGCCCTGTATTATATTTGAAGAAATTAAATAATGAAGAATTTGCATGAATGTATGCATGTTTTTTGCACTGAAAAAACAAACGGTACCTAAAGACTTCAAATTTTGAAGAACATAGTCGTCCACCTGAATATCGACACTTGGACAGCCAAATTTTGAATTTCGAATTTGTGTTATTGTGTATTTCATATTCTGTAAAATGTCCACCGATTTTTGATTAACAAACCTAACGATTTAAAAGCGAGCAATGGCAACACTGTAAGGAAAAACATTTTTATCTCCAACGCGCGAGACCGTCTATCGAAAACTCTAAAGGCAGGGTGTTTATAAATAATTTTAGCCCAAATGCTCTCGAAACGTGTATGTAAATGAGAAAAACGAGCTGAATGAGTTTTGTAGTGTTTGGAGAAAAGTATTTTTGGACCAGTACACATTGATTGCTTTTGATGTTTTAAAGTAATCATATGATGAATCATTGGCGTAGTCTTCTTTAAAGTTCACTGTCTATTCCAAACATTCTGGCAATTTCTGGACGCAGTTTGTGTAAAATATAGATGATATAAATGTATAAATCTCATCCACAAAGTTTGCAGCTGATAATTGCTTTCGAAGAGCTTGCCACGAGTGCATTCGACAGTGATCCGAAAAGACGGTAATCTGTGAACACCACATCTGAAAAACATGTTAGAGGGGAAAAATTCTCTCAAATAAGCTGTTGAACAACAACATCCCTATATAGCCTGGCCATGCGTGGAGGATAATAAGGATGCGTTGTCATTTGTTTGGCCTTTTTCACTTCCAGTTCTGCATGGAACTTTCATGCAGAACTGCATGGAAAAGCTCCATGCAGTTCTGCATGGAGCTTTTTACAGTAGTTAAATGAGTCAGTGATTTGATGTGGATCAAGATGAATCAGGTTGATCAAACGCTGCTAATTAGTGTAGGATGAGAAACTAAAATGTAGAGCATAATTCAGGTCAAAATTTCCACCACAGACTGTGTCAAATCATTTTCCGTATGTCCTTTCAGCAATAACATGCTTTTCGTACACAACACAAATAAACACACAACACAAACAACGGCACAACACAAACAACGGCAGCTATAAAACTTCCGTTGAGCTCATATAGAACATGTCACAGATGTTTCATTCTCTTTTTTTCTTTTTAACTTTACACGGTATACTTTTGTTTCTGGAAAGCAACCTTTTGGCTGAAAGAAACCTATTCATACCAGAAATAATTAATTATAATTTGTTACACTAAACTCCATTTTCATCGTCAGTGACATGTAGAGAAATATTTTGGAATAAAATGGCATAAACGTATGCATCAGTCCAAAAATTACATTACATAACTATTACTATTTAACTTAATTAGCTTAGGAAGCATTTGTTTTGGAGAAGGAGAGAAGAGGGCTGTAAGTATTATTTATCCCGAGTATGTAATAGGAGGAATACGAGCAACGCTGAAAACAAATACACTAATGTCCATAAATTAAGGATAATACCAGCTCCCTCAAATAAAGGTTCAGAAACAAAAAACGGGACTTATTTATTAATCCCATTTATTAAACAAAAGATAAAGAACAAAAAGGATGGCGTATGTATGATACCAATGATAAAAACTAAGAGGTTTGCTTCCGCAAACAATTACAAAAAATATCTCACTTACAGAGACTTAACATTACATGGTTGGTATGGTGCTTTCCACCTTGTATGTCTCCCAAACCGAGGAAATGCAATGCCTAAGCATGTTGAGTATCAAATTGAGTATCCAATGAGCTGATCTAGGGAAAGATTACTCCTCTCAGCAAGCAATGTTCTCCGAAGTTCCGGTACACATGTAGGAGGTGCTTGACGAACTGCAAGTCGTCGGCCAAGCATGTCGTACACATGCTCTATCGGATTCAAGTCAAATGAGAATGCTGGTCATTCTATACGGATGATGTCCTCAGATTGAAGGCATTCCTTTACAATGTTTGCACGGTGAGGACGGAGTTGCCATACATGAACACAAATTCTGCAACCATGGCACCTCTAGACAAACGTTCATGTTGTTCCAGAGTGATATCCCGATAAATTTGGCTTGTCATTGTTCCGATCTGAAAATGCAGATCTGTTCTGGTGCCCAGTATAATTATACCCCAAACGAGCAATCCTGCACTGCCGTAATGGTTTTTTTCAATGAAAATATTTTAGTGGTAGAGGGTACCTTGAGTTCCCATATGAAAGTCAGATGTGAAACAGATTGCAAGCTTCCTATTGTCCGACGTAATACATAGTGCGATATCTTATCATTGTATATTTGTATACAACTGTAGATACGTTTACCGTTTTAGATTTCTGTTTGTATACCTAAATTAATTGTTTTCTGCATCACGTTTTCTTTCCCTTGTGATTTCAAAATTTTTAGGACACTACTACACACGCCTTGCCGTCCATGATCGGATTGTTTCTGACCGAGCGATGTATCGGCCCCCATTCTTCCCTACCTGACTCGCTCCCTTCGGGGATACTACACCCGGACTGTACCACATGTTGCGTCCTTGTGGCATTACTATATAGAGTCGGAAACACTGCACTCTGTGCGGCATTCCGGCAATACAGGAACCGTCAGACTGCAAGCTAAACTTGGACTCATCGGAAAACATCACACAAGCCCACTGTGACAAAGTCCCTATTACATCTTCTCTACTCCAGAATAACAGCCTGAAGTCTGACAGTGTGTTGCCATGAGTGAAATAAAGCTGATGGGCCGACGAGCATATAGACCGATCTGTCCCAAACGTATGTGCACGGTTTGTCTTGAAACTGTTGTACCCTTGGCTGAAAACAGCTGACGAGACAGGTCTGATGCTGTACTCCGTCTGCTTCTTTTGACAGTTCATCAATCAGGTTGCAACTCAGCGCGACCTGTACTGAAACGTCTACTGATATTTCCATCATTAATAGAATGGTTGCCAAAGTCTAGAGATGACACTTTGGGCTATTCCAAGTTCCTCGGATATTTGCATCTGAGTAAGTCCATATTCTAGGCAGCCAATAATTCTACCAAATAAAAAAATCATCCACATGCGTCCTGAGTTTTATAACTATTAGGTTGTGGCAATGAACGGCTTACAGAACGCTTGTGAACAATTTTACTTCTTTCGCTACCATTCCTTATATACACTTCGCTTACACTCTCGTCATTTTGATGTACTATCGGCGTCATTTGATGGCTTCCTGTAATTTTCATATTATTCTTGAAGATGTGTGCGATAATTCTACAGGTAAAAGTTTTACTTTAGAGTTCGATTTCCGTGTGATTCTGAATTATCCTTAATTTATGGACACGAGTGTATATTTTTGCATGCGTATGGGCTCGTAATAGATTGAATGAACACATTTATTTTACCAAAAGGAACACTTTAACTTAGTATACCTTTCACAAAAATACTCGTACAGTTATTCTCAGTATGACAGAGGACATGCAGTAGTTAAACTTAAAATTACTAAGAACTTTAAATACAGCGCAATTCAAAGCACATCTAAAAGCGAAGCTCGCACGGAGACATCTTAATACTCTGTAGTTAACTTTGAACTAATCTCTAGTACTTTCTACTTCTTAAAATTACAGGAAGGCATAGGACGGCCAGATACGGTTACAGTTGCATGTAGGGATCACTTACAGTTATTCAGTTATGAGCGACCCCAGTTACAATTATACAGGAACCGGACCAAAATATTGCCAAAATGACACCAAGTGTGGTGATATATCGCCACTTTAGCGAGATACTCAATGTTAAATAGGCTTGACCCTGTAATCTAACTTTTCTGGAATAGCTTCGTCTCTTTTAAGCATATCATGTTACGTTATGCAAAAAGTACTACAATTTTACATATAATTTTACTAAAATTATCTGCATATCTACAAAATTCGTAATAGTGTATTTATTTAATTGAAACTAAAAATAAAAATGAAAATACGTTTTTAATTATATACAAAGAAAACATAAGCATTCATTGCAAGACTACTCATTTGTCACAAGATCTCAATTTTGGAGTAAACTCAGCCTTTCTACGCATCGTATTTTGATTTTATTATTAAGTCTGCGTTAACACTTTCGTCATGTCCTGAAGCAATTAAAAAAGAAGGAAGTATGTTTTTTTCTATGCATTTAACTTAATAAGTGTCGGCTTTTCCAACTCATATTTTCTCCAGAGATTTCAAACGCTGCTATCTCAATTCTAGGAATTGACACTACAAAGAAAAGCAAAAAAGAGGAAATGCTATAAGATTCGCAGCTGTTGCGTCAGAGATTGAGACGCAATTTAATTAATTTTTTACTCCAAGAGTTTCCTGTCTTTTACATGTCTTTCGGCATTTCGAAACTTTTTTTTTCATTCAATTTATTTTAAGATCTTAGATAAAGTAGCGACATCTAAAAATAGCAAAGAATGAACCAAAAAAAGTTGCTTCTTCAAAGTAATTTTTCTTGAAGTTACAGAGAAACTTGCAGAACGAGAGATTGAGACATCAAAACACATTTAATTTAAAATAGCCCTTTTTCTAGAGATGAGTCATATTTAACGATATTTTTAAGAAATGCGTTTCGTCCAAGTTTTCTAAAGTACAGCATATTCACGATATTATCTAAAATTTAATTACAGTAGATCAAATGAAATAAGATTAGATTTTGTTTATTATTTTACAGAATAATGTATCATCCAAATTTAGAATTGCATCATACCATGCTATTAAATGTACAAAATATTTTTTATACCCTAACTGGAGGATCAAACAGAAATATTGACGGTACACACTGACGGTATATCGGATGACATACAATGTCAGTTTCACGACTAGAAAAAAATGATGTAGGGCCATTGGACAAATTGCACTAAACTGGACAGTAATATAAATCAGTCGTATTTAGTTGTTTCAAACTGCTAGTCATTTCAAATCCTTAATGTGCTGATTCAGTGCTACTGATCGTCTTTCAAAATAAATTTTTCAGGATGTTTCATATTATAAGCAATCCTTTCTTCTACTTTTCCACTATCGCTAGTAATATTGGTGCTTTAAATCCATATCTGTCTAGTCTCCCGATACTTCTGTTCAATAATCAGCTATTAACCAAACAATAGCCCAGATCAAGTATTGATCGGTTGCAGAGCAAAGGCGATTGGAAACTTAACGACCGCGTTACAATACTGAATATTTTGCGCTATCCTAATTATGATATAAGCTAGGTTGGTTGGTTGGTTGTTGGGTTACTTTGGCGCATAATCTGAAAGGCTGTGATGAACTCGACACATGATAATAATATACATACTACTGAAAATAGAATAGAAAACTAAAAGCATCTGAAAAAATAAATCAAGATTAAACTAGAACATAAAATATTTATTGGAAATATAAAAGCGTACTTTTGAATTCAGTGTACCATTTAGGACTTCCTGTTTGTTATACAATAAGACGCTACATTGACTTTAAAGGTGTAGCCATATTTTTGACTCACTCTTTAGGTATTCTAAAATAAAATTACTCTTTGATCATCAATTGATCAAAGAAAATACTCTTTGATCATCAATTGTGCAAAATTAAATACATAGCACTATTTAACTACTACTACAAAAGAAAAACTAATGTCTAATATTGGTGGTTAAAAGTGTTGAAGTTTATGTCTTTTGTTGTAGGTGCCAATGGAAAAGCCAACTGAATGGGAGGGCTTCGACATTTGCGAAATTCTTCGGGAAGGCAAATCTTTTAAGAAAATTATTCTCTTCAAAATCAATTTCCAACTAATCATTGCACAAAATTAAACTTCCGAGAGGAGTTCAAGTTTCGTATTAAATATCTTTCGTAATCTGAGTTTAACAGCATTTAAAGCAAGTTAAATAACATGATGAATAACGGTAATTGGAGGTGGTAAAACAATAAGAATCAATGCAATATTCAATAATTTTCAGGAATAATTTAGAAGGTTTAAATATAGAATCTTATCCAGCTGCAAGAGGACACTAAAGAAGTGTGGTGAAGAAGAAGAACACACTAGAGCTGCAGGAATGAGAAAAAGCATACTTCTTCTTCAGTGCTTCTTCCTACTCCTGAAGTTCTACATGCAAAACAAATTATTCACAGACTGCAAGCAAATTATATTGCGTGACTTAGGCGCAAAAGGATTGTTTTACCAAAATAATTTTCTGGTTGTTAAGTGAAAGAAATGACTGTTTATGAAAAATTAGATCCCGTTATCTATATTTCTGATGACTACCAAGAATATATTATTAATAAATAAAACATTTATGATAAAGAAATTATAAGTGCAGTTCATGAAAAGGAGAGTCAAGTTCAATCTTTCAGATATATTTCAAAATATTTTCATGTTAAAACTGTAAGAGAACAGTTAAATATGAAGACATGGTTATATTACTTATGATTATCCTAGAAATTTCAATTTTGAAGAGAAAACTGGCAAGCAGTTTTCAGAGGCACTGTCAATGTAAATATGGAATTAAATAAAAAAAAAGTGTTTCCAGATTCATCCTTAGAAAACTGGGTTAATGGAATTTGTTAGTTGGATGATTTCTCAAATTGTAAGCAATAAGTGTGTAAAAATTTACTTGTTAGCCATTGGTTTAATAACTTCTGAAACAAAGCTTTTAAAGGCAATCAGATTAGAAATCACGAGTTTTAGACCTGATATTAAAAATTAAGAATTAAGCTAGCAAACAATTGGAATAATACGATGAAGTTATGCAAGCTGCACTTGTTTACAATCAAATCTACAGGCAGTGATCAGTGACTTGTAGAGTCATTAGGGATTTTTCGATATCAGAGAAATGAAGAAATCTGCTTTGTCCTTGCTGGGATTCGAACTCCGGAACCCCCGCACATACGTCGAGTGTGCTTCCAGTTACACCGCAAAGGCATGCGGAAAGGAAAGAGGAAATGCCTTATATACTAACCTTTTTAAACGACGACCGCAAATTTGGGAACCGATTCGTCAAATCCTGGTGCTGACGAATTACATGTCTTTTACCATCCTTTCTTTGAGACCAATGTTAATGTTTGTTGCAAATACAAGGAGTAACGCGTAGCACTATGACATCATAGTGGTTTTTTTTCCTTTTTGTGATTACGGCAGAGCATTGAGGGCTATCTACCTAAAGGGAAGGATGCCTTCATGGAGAACTTTATAAGGGAAACTGGCTCGCATATAAGTTACACATGGGGAAAATGTCCATGCATTCAACCCGTTCATGGGATTCGAACCTCGGACCGAACTACCAGTGTTCAGCAACTTCCTCGCTCGGCCTCTGCTGGGGCCTATAAAGTTTGAGCTCAGTTTGCTAACTGGATGTTGACTCGTTAAATGAAATAGCAACAACATATTTTGTGTACCAGCATGACTCACCTTTTCCATTTACTTTGTTTTTTTTTAAATTTCATTTCCGTTTGATCACTTGCATAAAGAATGAAAACTAATACGTAACCATTACCAGTGAAGCCATCTGAAATCAATACAAAATTATTTGAAAAATTATACATAACCGTTACTGTTTTTTTCTTTCCAAATCATTATTTATATTTTTCCTTCACTGATATTTTCAAAGCTTGAAACAACGAAAATAATTTCAACAAAATTCTAGAGTAATACCTCTGTTTTCAACGAAATCATTCTGCTTTATGATAAAGTAAGTTTCTTTTAACCTTAAATCGTTTATTTAATTTCAATCAGAGAGTTTATTATATCAAACATTGTTGGTTTCTTCCGAAATTTACTAATTTTTCATCTTTTTCAAGTACCACCTTGATAACTTTTATAGAGAAAGGAGGTACACAATACACATAACCTGTACAAAGTTTATTAAGAGTGGAGTGTCTTTTATTTGGCAAAGAAAATCGTAAGAAAAGCTTTGAAACTTGTGGAAGATAATTAGGTATTACACTTTCTGACGGCTAGTAGACATCTTGTAATCTGATTATTTTGCCCGCAAAAAAATTTTAGCCATGAATTTGATTCTTCTACTTTTTGAGGGTTTACAGAAACTTCTCTCACTTCGTGAAACAATACATGTTCAGCTTTTCCTAGTTGGGTTTCAAGCTTGAAAACAAAGTAACCGTTATTTTCAACTGAGATAAGAAAAATATTCCTTTCTTTTCTATATAGCAACAAAGGGCTCCGCTGAGAAAACTTTTTCAGCAACTTTATCCACTAAGTTCTAGCTTCTAAACTGGTATTTGAAAAATATATGAAACCCATTGGCGCTAGAGAACGAGAAGTTGGATTTAGAATATATTTAAAAGTTGAACAAAATGTTTTGGCTTAATCCAAGTTTTAAGAGCTTGTATCTTTGAAATGGATTTGACAGCAAATCGTAGAGCTACAACAAAAATGTTCAAGTGTTAAAGGCTTTTTTAATGCAACTCTTACTTTTATAATAAGTTCTATAAACTCTTTCCTTTATAATAAGTTGTCAATTGCTCACGTGCAGGATAACATTAATTTTTATTATATTTTTCAACCCTTTGATATATTTCAAAATTTTATTTCAAATAAAAAACGGGATTCAAAGGTTAAATAAATTCAAATTAATCTTAAAATTTTAAATTTAACTATTAAATTCGTTTTGCTTACTTAACGGCTTAAACTTCTAAAATCTAATTATAAAATTAACATATTGTTTTAATCAGTACAAGTTAATACAAGTAAAAAAAACTTGATATTAATCAGCAAATATACAATATGCTTTAATGAATGCTTTATGAATTTAAACATACAATATGCTTTAATGAAGTTGTAACGCAGAATAAAGTAATAGTAATGCCTTCAAAATCTTAAGTAATCTGCTGACAAAAATTTCAAGCAGATTAACCTATAAAAATCTAATTAAAATTCCAAATATCGGATTAAATGGGTAACATAGTTCGTACAGTTATTTGAAAAAAATCACGACAGTTTTCTCTTTGCTCTAGGCTAAATTCGTAACTAATATAATTAATATGCTGTGTTTAAATTATATTTAATTTATATTTGGTTTAATTTTCTAAAAGAAAATGCAAAACTTACTTTATGTATTTGTATAGCATGACGTTCATGTTCATAAATTCTGTGCCAGTTTTTGAAGTTTTTTATTCAGAAGTGCCTTGCTTTAAAGATATTGAATCTGATATCAAAGACTATTAGACTTTTGGAAGCACAAAATATAAAAATTCCTTGCTCTCTTGTTGGGATTAGAATAACTGACCTTCCAACTGCCAAATGGACGAGCTATCTACATGCACTGTGACAAGCATGCAAAGTCAAGAGGTGATATTGTTATCCATCTCCTTTCAGTTCAGGCGTCAATACTGAGACCTGCGAAAAAAAAAAGTGAAAAGCGAGAACGGATCTTCTAACTGGCAGCTAGATTCGCCAACTACTTGCATTCAGGAGAGTATGCAGGGGGTTTTAATAATTCCATGCAAACTAATACTTTCCTATATATAGCACTGTTCTATTAATACTTCCATTTCGTAAAACGTTTTTGGTTATTTCTTATCGATTTCTTGTTTCTGAATGTAGATATAACATTTATGCTTCCTAGATCAATCTAATATTACTTACACGGAATGAAACTGACTTTTGCTCAGAATGTTTTTCTAAACATTCACACACTTTTAACAAATAGTTTATTGAAACCCAATGTTATATGAACTCAAAATCAATAAAACTTGCTCACTAAGGTTTTACATTCCATATTTTTCTCATCGGACACAATATTTTCACGTACGGTAATTGCTTGATGATGTAGTGGTTTTCCATTTCTTCTATTTTCCATAAGCATAAAAGCAACAAAATATAATGAAATCTACTTTCGGGTATTAATAATGACACAGCCTTTAATAGCATGCTCAGAAATTCCTCTAACACTGTTATTAGTGTATATTTTTAAGTGATGCTCAAATCTGTTATTAGGTTCTTTCATTGATAAGAGGCTAGCCGTACATTCAACTAGGAGGAAAAAAAAGGAAGAAACAAATAAATCAGCTATTAACCTGCAATGTGGGCTGAAAATCCCAAATTCAGTTTTGTTTTTGCCAACTTATCGAAAAAACTTCTCTTTGTTAAAATGGATTTCCTTGAGGTTTCCCATATCCATAAGTCCCTCTACATTTGTCAGTAGCTTGAACTCTAACCAGGCTTTCCAACTCATTTACAAAGATATAATTTCTGATTCCATTTGCAAGTCCTCGACGATAGAGCTTGCTTTATCTCTTTTGGTTATTACCTTTTCCCCTACATTATACAGGCGCTGTGGTTACCTACTAACATTTTTTGAGAATTTCTCAGTCTCTCCTCCTGTTTGTAAAATTATCTTTTATTTAGTCGTAGTTGGAGAAAGCGATAGTGTTCGAGTCCCTAAAAACGCTTCTATTAAAAATCTTCGCCAGTTATCTTTGAATTACTCAGAACCAGTTAGACCTTTCTTGTTTGTTGTATGGGTTCGAGAATTATTGCCTCTTGAACTTAAATGATACCAATTTTTTTTCATGCGATTGCGCGTTTCTGTTTCTTTAGTCCTAATGTAGTATCAAAAGCTTTCATTATATTTGTCGTAACACATATACACATAAATCAAAATTTTAATTTGAAAATATCAATTATAGACCTCTGATTGTTAACGTTTGGTAACCAATGATTTGTGGATGACAGTTAAAATCACCAAATTGAATGAATAGGAGAAATTCATTCGCATTAGAAAGTGTAACTGATTTTAAACTTATTTAGGATAAACTGGTGGAAAGTTTTAGATTTCAGTTCAGGCATCTGTCTTTGACCACTGTTCCACTATAATATTTCTATTAAAACTTCAAATCTTCAAAACTTCTTATCCTGCTTATTAATTCTATGGTGCTTGAATTACTAAATATAATAATAGATTCACAAGCAACTTGCGATAATAGTAGTACTTTAATATACTTTTTTTACTTTATTAAAATACTTTCATAGTAGTATTCTTCTGTTCTAATATGCCATTTCTCTATTTTATATGTTTCTTGTTTTGCGCTCCTGTATTCTGCTGTATATTATTATAAGTTATATGATTATCTTAGAACTTCCCATCCTTTTATTAATCATCTTAGAACCATTCAGTGTAAGTATGTACTTCACAGCATTATAACTACGTGCTGCCAGTTGAATAATGTAAAACAATTAAAGACATGCAGTGCTCCAAGGAAATTAAAAAAAAAAAAAATTGACCTTCTCTCGCCTGCTACAAACACTTGCCTTTCTGCACGGCATTCTTCCACTGCATAGTGGTAGATTCCAACTAACTAATGGTAAATAGGCGGGGTCATCATTCTCTGCGAACAGTTAACAGCTGAGCCTTGTAGGCTTATTTATGAGTTGTACGTAGTTTTCTAAATTAACTTAAGACTTTCTTAAAAATGCATGATGCAATCTTTTAATACTACTCAAATTAACGAAAAAATTAAAAAAAACCTCTAAATAAATTAACCAGAAGTGTAATTTTATTGCCGTGGAAAGTAAATTAAAAGAACAAGTAATTCGGGTAATTAGAGTTCCATATAGCTGAACATTTGTTGTATAATCTAATAAAACTGAAGAAATCTCATTTAATTCTTACTCCTCCCTTCTCAATCTATGTTCGCTTCTTAGGTTATGCCCCAATAATAAACATTTCATAGCGAAAGACATATATGACATTTAGACGTTAATACCTTGCAGGAAATTTGTATCCGAACGAAAGTTACGAAGAAGTAAAACTTTTCGAATTTGTTATTATACTTATAGGAGTTCCTGAGAAAAAGAAGTCTCAAGTGAGTGCTCCAACTCTTACGTGTCTGGAGATTAAATTCAAAAATAAAAATTTATGAAGCAAACTGTGATCCTTTCAGGTTTTACTAAAACAACCGATCTTGGCTTCCATCGGGATGCTTGTATTGGTCGACGCGACAGATTAAGAAGCTGACGCGACAGTTTCGGATATTTAATAAATCATGAGTCAACTGCAGATGATGACCCGATAGCGTTCGAGGTAATTTTGGGTTTAGACGTTTCCTTCAATATTTTGTATTTAATTTCGAGATGAAAGGAAATGGTATGAGTTTTAACCGTCAGTAGTCATTGAAGATGAATCTTATACTCGTAAATATAAGATGTTTTACTTTATTAATAATATTATCAAGCACTGAACGATTCTGCTATGTGTCTGAAATTTTTTATTTCAGCAAATTTAAATAACGAAGCAATTTTGTTGATTGAAAATGATAACATGATAACATGTTAGTCGTTCGTAAAAGATTTCAATTAACGCATGCATTTTATGAATTCTCTTGCAGTTTTTGAATGAACTGGTAAAATAAAAAAATCATTTTGATACAATTTACTGGAAAATGTAGCAAGTAAACTTAATGTTTTTAATATATAAATGGTTTCATTATATGACAAGAAATTTTGTTGGTTTAAAAGAGGTGTTAGTCAAAACGTTTTTACTTAAAAAGACTGAATTTAATTACAGAGTTATCCAAAGCATTGATTAAGTGTTTTAGAAAGTAAATTGAAAATGTGGCCGAGTTTTAAATATAAGCTTTGAACTGATTGCAATAAAATTGGAGTGCCTTAGTCAATAAAGGACCATGCCGTGTCTGCAAAATTATATTTTATGTTTTAAGCTATAGAAAATCCTGTTAAGAATTCTGTTGTGTGGTCTTAAAATTAGACTGTAGAAATGTCAAATGTAAGCTCAGTGATGTATCACTAACATTGTTTTGTGCTACAAACATTTCATTGCCTAGATAAAATTTCATATCCGTAACGAAAGAATTTTATATACTGAAATACTGATATGTATATACTGAAATAAATAAATAACATTATTACGTTTAAAATACTCTATAAATTTAGATATATCAGATAAATACGAACTGTATTATTCTACATTAGGTTCTACAGACTCGGGTAAAAATCTTAGGAAATAACCCCTAGTATGTTGTAGGGTTTATATTTATTTTAACTAACATTTATTTTAAGTTTAAACTATCTTTCCTGTCAAGCCTTACTTTCCCCTGGAACTGCCAATGCCAGAATATGTAAATTTGAGTAGAACGCGCAAGGATTCAAATTATCAGCGGAAGTATTCTGATTTAAATAGAAGGAAACAAGTTCGGTGTGAGATATTCTTACTGCACGAGCGCGGAGGTAGTTAGCGAGAATTGAAGAACCCGCTTTGCGGCCTATGTGCTTGGCGGGAAGTAGTGGTAATCGTTCCAGTGAGCTTCAAGTCTGCTGAATTAGCAGCGGTATTGTAAAACGCGGTGAGTTAGTTATTTTAGAGAGCCTCGTAGTTAGAATCTTGTCTTTACTTTCTTTTCAGGTTATTATTTTTATTTGACTGCCAAGTTGGCACAGTCTGTGAGCGTCAAGAGCACGCAATTGTAATTTATTACGTTGAATAAAAAGGGACTTAAACCCTTCACAAGGCTCTATCTTTTATACAAGTTTTCACAGTCACCTATTGATTGAGTGCAAGTTGGAGGCGCGCAACGTTATATTGGCGCCCGAACACTTATCGAACTGAAATGGCCGAAAACTGGATGGAAACCGCTGGACAACACCAAGAAATGACAACTCAGTTAGAAGGATTTGGATACCTGGTCCAGACTTTGAGAGCATCAATCAAGCCAAACGTCCATTTCGACGGAAAACATTCGGTGGCGGTATTTCTAGAAGGTCTAGAAAACCACTTTCAGCTCTACCCTGTTCCCGCAAGACAAAAAGTTGCCATCACCACATCAGCACTAAGAGGACAGGCCGCGCTATGGTGGAAAAACATAGACAAATTTTTATTAGGGGAATTTGGAAGCCAGACGTATACATTTGAAAATTTCAAAAAATCGTTAGTAAAGGCCTTCCCCATAGTGAAAGATCGCGCACGGCTGGAAGCCGAACTATATAGTTTCTATCAACGGGATACAGCAGAATTGACGGACTTTATTCTACGAAAAATCAAGCTAACGGATATGCTGTATGGAAAGAAACCCGATGCGGAGATTATTGAAATAATATTACCAAGATTGTTACCCGCTGTCCAAGACTACTTTGAAATTAGAAACCCAAGCACATTGCAGGAACTTTTCGAATTGGCGGTGAAGTTTCAAAATCGCAGAATAGCGGAAAAAGCGAGAGGGGAAACATATTCTCAAAGTACCCAAAGGAAAGAGGAAACCAGAAATGGAAATCGCTCTTATGGGGAAAAGAACTATCAAGCTAACGCATCGAAACTCGAAGGTCAAGGCCCAAGAAGAAAATTTGAAAATAAACATCCGCGTACCCAGAAGACACAGATTGAAAGGAAAGTTTTAAACGAGTAGAGGGGCCTGTGAAAGGGAGGGTCCAGACCCCGGAAGTTTAAAAAAAACCCTCAAATAGACATTTAAACACGGTCATCGTAAAAAACTCACAGCTACCAATTATACAAGTCCTGGTTGGCGATGTACCAGTAGAAGCCCTCATCGATACAGGAGCAGAAGGAAATTTTATGAGTGAAAATTTCTTCAAAAAGAATTTTTATAGGATACGATTATTTAAAACCAGAAATACGGAAATTATAGCAGCGCAAGGAAAAACATGTCACTGCATCGGGAAATTATCATTAAACTTAGAGGTAAAAGAGGAAAATCTCAAAGTATTAATTTTTGTGGTGAAAGACCTGCAACACTCTCTTATTTTAGGTATGGACTTTTTAAGGGCCGCGAGGGCCAAATTAAATTTTCAAGATAGTTCCGTGGTGTTGGAGATGGACCAGAGGGTGGTGGAACCTGTGGAGACACCGCAATTGGACCTTAGCCATCTGAATGACCATGAAAGTAAAGCAATACAGCAAGTGGTGAGTAATTTTTCTCATTTGTTTTCAGAAAAACCAGGAAACTGCCAAATCGTGACTCACAAGATTCAATTAAATGCCGAAAAACCTTGTAGGACTAAACCGTATCGTTATGATAAACAAAAAGACCTAATCATCGAAGAACATATTCAGGAGATGTTAAAGAATAAAATAATAACGCCCATAAATAGTGAGTACGCGAGTCCAGTCGTACTATGTAGGAAAAAGAACGAGTTTCCTCCTTCGGATAAAAGGGCTTGGAGGTTTGCTATTGATTACAGAAAACTAAATAGTATTACCAAATTTCCAGTTTACCCTTTGCCGGTTATAGACGAGATCATTAGACAGATCAAATCGACAAGATATATGTCTACTTTGGACTTAACGTCTGGCTACTATCAAATAGCTATGAGACCCGAAGATATACATAAAACCGCGTTTATAACAAAATCGGGCACTTATGCATTTTTACGCATGCCTTTTGGGTTGTGTGGGGCCCCATCAATATTCCAGAGAGCTATGGACATTGTTCTAAAGCCTGTCCTTGAAAAATCAACCTTAATTTATCTAGATGATATAATTATAACGAGTAGTACGTTGGAACAACACATTAATGACCTCGAACAAGTTTTTAAATTATTAAAAGAGGCCGGTCTTACAATTAACGCCTCAAAGTGCAAGTTCGCAACTAAAGAACTTAAATATCTCGGTTATAAAATTTCGCAAAAGGGTATAGAAACGCAAGATTCAAAAATAAAAGCTATTAAGAATTTCCCACCGACCAACACCGCCAAGAAACTTTCGTCTTTCCTTGGGTTATGTTCTTACTATCGATCTTTCATAAAAGATTTCGCTAATATTGTTGAACCACTCTTAGTAATCAAAAGAAAAAGGGCTAAATTTACGTGGACAGCGGAAGCTAACACAGCTTTTGAAAGATTAAAAGAAGCGCTTATTAATGGCCCTGTTTTAAAATTCCCTGAGGGGGACGAAAACCTGGAAATTGCAGCAGATGCGTCAGACTATGGGGTGGGTGCGGTTCTTATGCAAAATAACCATCCGCTGGCATTTTTTAGTAAAACATTGAATCAGACACAAAGGAATTATACAGCTACAGAAAGAGAAACATTAGCCGTATTAATGGCTGTACACAAATTTCGAGTTTATTTCGGCAAATCGCGAGTAACAGTCTTTTCGGATCATGCGGCTGTTGGTAGACTTTACTTGGGAAAAAACCTAACGCCCAGGTTAATAAAATGGGCTTTAAAACTCCAAGAATATAATATCACAATAAAATATAAACCGGGTAAGGAAAACAATGTAGCTGACGCACTTTCTCGTATAAAACTGGACGATGAAGGAAATGAACTTAAATGCGCTGTGTTGACTTCAAAAATTTTAGATTCTAGAGATACGGTTATTACTGAACTGAAAGCTGATCCTGAATTTGGAAATATCTATGCTTATTTGAAAGACCCCGAAAGCTTTGAGCATACAGATATCGATGAGATAAGAAATAGAGCAAAAATCTATGAAATAATAGATAATTTATTATTCTATACGAAAACAACAAACGAAAATCTTGAGTATAAGCCAGTCATCCCAGCCTCGCTGCGATTAAGCATTTTGAAGGAGTTGCACGAAGAAAAAACAGCGGGCCACCTCGGGGTCAGAAAGACTATAAAAAGGGTACGCGAGGCGGTATATTTCCCGCAATTATACAAAATAGTAACGGCGTATGTCAGGTCCTGCAATCAATGTCAGTTAATAAATGATATTAATTACAGCCCGGCCGGGTACTTAAATAGCATTCGCGCTACATTTCCGAATGAAATTTTAGGCATAGATCTCCTTGGTCCCTTCCCCCAGAGCGAGTTAAATAAAAATCGTTTTCTTTTAGTAATAGTAGATCATTTTTCAAAATGGATAGAAATTGTTCCACTTAAACGCGCGTCAGCCAAAACAGTCTCAGATGCATTCTTACACAGATACATTTTAAAATACGGTGCACCGATAAAAGTCATTAGCGATAACGGAAAACAATTCATTAGTCAAATATTTGAAAACATATGCAATGGACTTGGCATACGCCATATCAAAATGGTTCCGTATAGACCACAGGCTAACATAGCAGAAAGAGTTAATAAAAACGTAGTAAAAATAATTCGCAGTTACGTGAGCACACATCACAAGCGCTGGGATGGCTACATAAATGAATTAGCTTATGCTTTAAGAACGGCACATCATGATACTACGGGAAAAACTCCAGCAGAATTATTTTTAGGCAGAAAGTTAATTACGCCTTTAGATAAATTATTCTTTGTGCAACAAAGAGAGCAGGAGTTTAAACAAAAAGATGTGCAAAAGCTCATTGATCAGGCGCTTAAAACCTCGGATACGGCAAGAAATAGGCAGAAACTATATTACGATAGAAAACGCCGTGAAGCAAATTTTAAAGTTGGGGATAAAGTATTGAAGCGGAAATTTTCTTTATCAAGTGCCCCAGACAATTTTATGGCAAAGCTAGCTCCAAAGTTTGAAAGCCCCTATGTAATTCAGGAAATCAAAGGAGTAGTCTTATATCTTAAGAACGAGAGAGGGGAAATCTGTAAAGCGAGTCCCGACCAGGTGAAAAAATACTATAATCCAAATGATTTTGAAATCCTTAAAAGTTTCTTGCAGGACTCAAGTCTAAACGAAGGTTCAGAGACTACACCAACTATTCCACCACCCAAGAAACAGAGAACTGAAGAGAGACCTAGCACTTCTACAACCCGGACGTCGGTATCAAAAAGAAAAAATAATTTTCAAACTCCGGCGTTTGAGAAAAACAAAAATACAGATTCACCGGGTAAAGAAACTGTGGTAAAGAGAAAAACACCACCTAGAAAGGATAGCAGGAGAAATTACACATCAAGGAGAACGCGCACACGGCCACAGAATCAGGTGCCAGCAAGGCCGCCGTTCCGGAAACTGAAACGACAACAGGAGGCACAAAAATACGAGGAACACAAATTCAAGAAGGACTCCAGACCGGAGGACGTCAAGACCAGCCGTCCCAGGGAGAAACGGAAAGGCCAACAACCAGACGATTACTCCGCCAAGAGGCCAGCATGTAGAGGACGCAAAAGAAAAAGTCAGGTGGACGACACTCGGAGGGCAGTAAGGAGAAGATTAATATCCATGAAACCTCTAACTTGGGATCAATTCTGCCAAAAACGAATGACGGAGTTTCAAGCATCGAAAACTCAAAGATAAGTTAAAACCTTCTATATTTTTTTTTCTCTTTTGTTCCGAAATGTTATGCATAAGTACGAAGTTCTATGTTTTGACGAAAGTCAATATGTCTCGGTTGAGACTTAGTTTGTTTTACTTTATTTAGCTAAGGCAAAAGTATTATTTTCTTTAAGTGTAAAAGCTAAAAACAAGCATTTTCTGTTGGTCGAAAGACTAATTCTGTTATGTTAAAGCCAAAATATGGCCGAAGATAAAAATAACTTCGTATTCTTGTATTAATAAGAATTTTACTTTCAGTGCGGCCAGCTTGGCGAAGAATGAGTAAAGTAAAAATTGATTTTCTCTTATTCATTTTATGGTAAATTGTAAAAAGCATATGTATTAAAATCTTGTAAATGTACGTAAATACTTGAAGGTTATGTAAAAGTAGAATTTAGTCTAGAAGCATAAAATTGTAGATGCTAAAAGTGAATGCTTAAAAGCAATGAAGTCAAAATTTAAGTAGTAAATTGTAGATAAAGTCATGGCTTTAGTGCGAAAGCCTGCATGTTTAAAGATGAATGAGGGGGAAGTTAGAATGAATGTGTTTTGTAGGGTTCTCCACCTACATTTGAATTTTTAAGACTATTAAAGTAGCTCATTGAGTTGTAGAATGTCGAGTAAGGTGTGTCTATTTGGTCGTTGAATTCTAACAAATCATGGTGGTTAGGGGAGTGTTGTAAGACTAAAACACGAATATTCCCGTTTGACACCACACACGGTGGAGAGCCAGGGTAAAGTTAAATTAATGCTTGAAAAATTGAATGAATGTGAAGTAAGCAATAACTAAGAAAAACGAATCGTTTAAAAACAAAAATTTATTGTATCAAGAAAGTGTAAATTATAATGTAGGTAGAAAGATACTGATACTTATTCCTTCCAGATGCTGGAAGGAAAGACCAAGATTGATTGATGAAGTCCGGGAAAAGTTGCTGTAAGAAGAGAGCTTTGTAACGTTCAACAGAATTTTAGTATACAAATGGTTACATAAGATATTTTTTTTGTGTAAACGAGGTTCTCGCCAATTAGTTCAGAATTAGAGAAACTTACAACAGGTCGTTTGTAGGACCTGCTTCCAAGTTTTCCAAATTCTGGCAGCGGCAAATGTAGGGTTTATATTTATTTTAACTAACATTTATTTTAAGTTTAAACTATCTTTCCTGTCAAGCCTTACTTTCCCCTGGAACTGCCAATGCCAGAATATGTAAATTTGAGTAGAACGCGCAAGGATTCAAATTATCAGCGGAAGTATTCTGATTTAAATAGAAGGAAACAAGTTCGGTGTGAGATATTCTTACTGCACGAGCGCGGAGGTAGTTAGCGAGAATTGAAGAACCCCGCATTGCGGCCTATGTGCTTGGCGGGAAGTTGTGGTAATCGTTCCAGTGAGCTTCAAGTCTGCTGAATTAGCAGCGGTATTGTAAAACGCGGTGAGTTAGTTATTTTAGAGAGCCTCGTAGTTAGAATCTTGTCTTTACTTTCTTTTCAGGTTATTATTTTTATTTGACTGCCAAGTTGGCACAGTCTGTGAGCGTGAAGAGCACGCAATTGTAATTTATTACGTTGAATAAAAAGGGACTTAAACCCTTCACAAGGCTCTATCTTTTATACAAGTTTTCACAGTCACCTCTTGGTTGCGTGCAAGTTGGAGGCGCGCAACGTTATAATGTATCCAGCCAATTCGGCAACAGATTGTAAGCTTGGAAACCCAATAGCCGGAGGATTTGACGGTATAGGTAGATTTTATGCTCACATATTGATATTTGTGATACAAAATAATGTATCAAAAATAATCTGTGTTTTGTAAAAAACCAATTAAGATTTCAAAATTTGAATCTACATTGTCGAGTTAAGCGCACTTCGTACTTAAGTTGTCTCCAGTAAATTCTTGTACGGTGCTTACTTATATTCGGATGTGTTGCTGCACTTTTATACTGTATTCGTATTCTATCGAATAAGGCTGTGTAATAGGAAAACAGCAGAAATTTTTTTTCTACAAATCATTACCTCCATAGGATCTGGCTTCAAATATTGTTTTATTTAATGCCAATACTTTTTTCAGCTTTACCGTGTTCTTCAGTTTTTCACAAGGGTTCCCGACCATAAGGGAACTCCCCATTAGGTGGGAATTTCATAGTTTCAGAGGGATGAATGCGTTCAGCTTTTACTTTAGTTGTCGAGTATTTAGTTTTAGGTAAGAAAGATATAAAAAACTACTTTTTGTTAAATTTTGATATTTTCAGTATTTTCTATACTTTTTGTTGTTTAATTTATAAAACACATCAAAAATAAATCTAAATCTAAATAACGTATATATGTACTTTTTAAATTTGAGAAAAGCGGGGAGGATGATCTGTTGGAAGTGGTGAAAGGGGTGCATGGGACAAAAAAATTGAAAACTACTGGTTGATCACTCAAAATAATTGCTTAATTTGAGTTCAAGGACTAATTATAAAACGAACGAAGAGCAGAGTAAAATCAGAAACTGAAAATTGTTTTTCTAGCTTACAGTAAGTTAAATACGACTAGGAAAATTAATTACAACCAGTTGAATGTATAGTGAAACTTCAAGCAGACAGTATAATTACTTACAGTATAAATCAACATCGCATTGGAGGAAGCAGTTAAATAGGTTTACTGTTTGCAAAATAATAATATTCATAGCATGTAATTTAAAATAACTCAGCAGCAAGTGACATTAGTTTCTTTTATTTAAAACTTTTCCATGGTTGTTTAACATAGATGAATTTAATTAATATAATTTAGATACTTCATAACATAAAAGAGGCCTATAAATATTGTCTAAAGATTAATAATAATTAATTTGAGACCCTTCAGATTTAATTCACAAGGAAAGCTCAATTTCTTTCCATAGAGTACTATTCGTTGTGCTGCCAGAAAGAAAATAAGCAGCTTATTTTTCTTGTTATTTTGCCTTTGAATCCGATAGCGGTAAGAGAAATAGCGATACAAAAAATTCGTTTATGTTTCTATTATGTTTCCCGAGTGCTTCGTAGAAATATATCGGATTCATTTCTCTCTTTCCAAAGTTATTACCAGTGAAATAGTCTCCTGAGCTTCTGTTATCATTCAGGTTTCAAAGGCTGAAAGTGAATTGTCATATGCATAAAAAATTTCTAAAGATTAAAATTTTACTATCTATGAGTAATAATTCTTTGCGTTTTAGGGGTATAGAATTATCCATGGAATTTATGTCACCAGTTGCTAAGTGAAAGATGTTTGCAGGAAATCTGCGAATTTGTTT
The DNA here is from genome assembly GCF_044657685.1 of Stegodyphus dumicola. Classification (NCBI taxonomy): domain Eukaryota; kingdom Metazoa; phylum Arthropoda; class Arachnida; order Araneae; family Eresidae; genus Stegodyphus; species Stegodyphus dumicola. The sequence goes on from NC_140775.1 coordinate 75,950,311, forward strand.
TCTTCTTCCATACTAAAGCCATTGCTTTGGTTTTTAATGATTGGCTAAGTAAGTTTGTGTTGTTGTCCGAAGTTAATATTTCGAAGCTTTCTACAGAGTCTTCATTTAATATATTGTGCGATCATTCTAAAATTTTGGTAAAAACAGAAAATTTATAAGGAAACTATATAAGCAATCCTTAAGTGATTTGGGCTATGAATTTTATAGGAGGTATGAAATTCTAAATATTTTATCCTTTATCAAGTTCAAATTCTTCAAAAGGTTATCACTAATATTTCGAAAAAAGAACAATTGTAATTTGATTAGCTGAAGCTGAACCGTCTCTGTCTTAGTCAATAAACCGCTTAATTTAATTTGAAGACATAAACTCTTACTTGTCATGGAATAGTAATAAAATCTTAAATTATTTTGTTTGTTTGTTTGGTAAAAAGAATTAGAAGGACGTATCCAAACTAGTGAGATTTAAAATTTGTATAGTTGTGCATAAGTTTAAATAAATGTTCTTCAGACCCTATAAAACTAATAAGCGAGGTTTCGCTGCATCTGAATTAAGATGGAAGACTTGAGAAGGTTAAATAACCTTTTTATTTAATTCCATTTAAATTATACAGAAGGTGCTACTTGTACTTACAGCCCCCCTGTTACTTGCTGGTATTTAAAATAATATAAGTGGAAATTTAAATCCAGCTATTGCACTCGGAGACTACACAATATGGCTTATGTAAGCTGGTTCAAATAATTAACTGTATGCTTTTAATGTTGGCTAGCAAAATTGCTAAAGCCATAATAAACTCCGGCAGAGCTGGCGATAGGACTTAAACTGCGCGCGATGCTACTAAAAGCTCTAAACGTTTCAAATCATAATAATTGGTTAATTTAAATAAAACCCTTACAAATTTATATTTTAGTAATCTCACAAATATTTAAAATTATCTACAATTTGTGAACTTTGATAAAACAAAATAGATAAATGTAAATTTTTTTAAAGCAATTTCTATCTGGAAATGTTTTCGAAAATTATGTTGAAGAAATTTCATTTATACATACTTACAAATTTTATAAAAATTTTAATATGTCTTGATAAAAAAGTAATGCAGCATTCATCATAATTAACTATTAAAAAGTTTCGTCTAAATTAATAAATGGTGTGGTGGTGTATTTAATTATGGCAAAGCACACTAGGGCTATCTGCCTAAGAGGAGGGATGCTTTTCGTGGAGGACTTTCTAAGGGAAACTGGCTCGTATACACGTTACACATGGGGAAAACCACGAAAACACCCATGCAGCCAGCCCGTTCGCGGGATTCGAACCTCGGACCGAACTACCAGTGTTCAGCGACTTTACCGCTCGGCCGCTGGTGGGCTAAATTAATAAATGATTTGTGACACAAATTCTTACATTTCTTTGTTGCGCACTCTTGCTTTAAGTGGAGCTTGAGGAATTAGAGATTTGCTTCTTCGTGAGTTACATTATCCGATGTTCCAAACTATTAAAATTACAGTGCAAGCTTAGCCCATCAGTATAAAGTACTTTAGTACGGTTTTGTAAATTACTCACTGAAAATGCTTGAGAATAATTTCAGAATTTATACAGCAAAGAGATGGCGTAGTGGATGTTTCTTTTTAACTGCAAAAGCATTTTGTTTTTAGCTACTACTAAAGAATTTAACCTTAATTTATCTCAAAAAAGTATAAAACTTATTTAAGTATATTATGTAGATATTCATATCCAAGAAATATCATATTTTATCATACCATCTAGAAAAAAAAAACTTATATGGCATTTGGAATATGGACTCCGTGGAGCCATTTATTCATGAAACGACCTTCTCCCTTTATTAATGAAGTTCTAAAAAAAGAAAAAAAAAACGAATCTCGAGCTCTGCGTATTAAAGATTAATTAAGTTTTGGCAGAAAAGTTTCCTTTTTATGATTTCCCTCACGCTGAGATATGAGCAATTATATTACAGTGTTATCTTAGTGACCAAACCGCTTCTAAGTTAATAAAGGAAGTGAAACAAAGTATTTACAAAGCTGGGGGACTTGCTAAAATTTGCATTTTAAATAAATTCATTAAGTATTTTAATTTAGGTTATTTTCATTAAGGTTTAAACCTTTTAAAGATATGAAATCTGATCTATATGGGAGTTTAACATTTGAAAGTTGACATAAACTTATAAATCCAGAGTATGAAAGATGTCTGTCAAAAATCTAAAATAAAATTTTAATGGCGTTGTATAGTTTTTCTACATATATAAGAAATCATCTCTTTCCTACGAACATGATGTCAAAGTGTAAATTTTGGTGCATTCAGCTGGAATCGGAGGACCTGTGGTTCGCCGCCAGGCAAAGGTATTTTAATTTTTTGTTTCCAAGTGGGGGACATAATAGTTCGACACGTATAATATACAAACAGTTTAATAAAGCATATTTACCAAAGTATAGTTATATTTGTGCAAATTAAATGTCATTACAAAGGTGCTTGATTTGAACTTTGTTAAAACAAACTATAGTAAATTAAATGTTTTTCACATGGAAATAATACATAAAATCAGGTTGACGGTAATTTTATTCACATGACTTCTTTAACCAAGATCCAGTTAGTTGAATCAACAGTAAAACCTCGTTTTAATTTTCTATTCTTGGCAGAGGTATTGAAATATATTTCTTTGTAATGTAAAATCAAATATAACGTGTTTTTGAATCTTTAGTTAAGATCCAGTAATTTTGAGATAAATCTCAGCGGAGTAAAACTCATATTATACTTCTTTATTGACATAAAAAAGAAAGAGAAATAAATCCTTAAGGTATATCAGGTTTATTTAATTATTTTGTATACATCTGTTTATGTAGCAGCTTAAATAACGTATGTCAACAGCTTCCCCTTGATGGTTTGGTCTAAATAATACAGTCACGCAATGATTTCGGTTTCATGTATTGAAAAGAGTTCATTACACTTCCTTTCCTTTTAAAGGCCTGATGATTTTAAAATCATTTGATTTTGAAGTTTCACCTGAAACATTTAAATTCGGTATTGCTATAATATTCAACCTAACGCTTTTACTATCCTATCCTACAATTATCAAGTTGTAAACCTTCAAAAGAACTTTGTGAGTTCTGCAACTTGTACTAGTTCTCAAACAACTGAATTGTGCTGGTAGATTTTGAAGCTAAAGATTCTAATGACCGTGTGAAGTATCCACCGCAGATACTTCCGTGTTATCTCAAGAAAGCGTTCTCACGATCAGTTAATAGAAGTGATGACTATTTTTGGCCATGCTGCACGACATTCGTAGCATAGACGGCTGAATGATTCATAAAACCAGCCCTTTTAAGGGCTACTCTTGCTTTTGTTTTGTAAAATTGGAAGCAGTTTAAATTTAATGGAATTAAAAATTACAAATTTGATTAAAATAATTAATCATTTTCATTTATGCATTTTTAATTATATATTAATATTTCATATTTAATGACGTCATCTAAAAATAACTAACTAACTTTAAACTGTCGTTCTTACCAAACACTCTAAGGCCTTACTCTAAGATTTACTATTATTACTATTATGTAGTGTTAGAGTGTTAGAGTGTTCTTACCAAACACTCTAACACTATTTGATAGCAAAATAACTTACAGCATGCCTTCTTCAGGAAAGTTTCACTGAAATGAAATTCATCCTAGCTATAACCCGATCAGTCTTCTTTGTAGGGTTTTGGAGAGGGTGCAGATAGAGTGGCAAGTCTCTGATCCGCGCGTCTCAACGAAAGCTGACGTTTCTGGCAGTTCTGGAAAAGGCCTTTATGGTGACATTGAGTTTTTATTCTGCAAATTGTCAGCAGTTACAGGATTTCAAAAATCTCATACCTCTATTCCTGTCAGAGCTATATACATTATGAAAACGTTTTGTATTAAAACAGAACATAAGAATTTCATGTATTTATGACACATGAAATATACGTATTTACTTAAATCTATAATAATACACGTAGGCATTACCATTCAAGACATCTAGATAACAATACCGACAATTCATTCGTATGTCAATGAACTTCATAGTCAGCTACAATTATTTATTCACATTTCCTTATCTAAAATAGTTATAAAGATATAAGTACCTAAAAGTCTAAGAGTCATGGATGTAAAATTCCGTATCGAAGGATGGTTTTCCGATTCACTGCACACGAAATTTAGTGCCATTACCTAATCGATATGATTTCGAGTTAGATGTGTAGTGAAAGAAAAGGAATCAGGGTATAATGCGAGAGGGTCAGTTTGGGAATTATAGTCAAGAAAATAGCACCTTTGAAGTTTCAGGCCAAAACCCGTAACGCTCGGAGGATGAAAGCTGATTATCTTTGGATTCACATCTTTGCAAAGAGAGATTTTATGAATTATTTCGTGGATTCTTTTCAAGAGGAATGTAAATGAAACATATTTTTCTTTTTTTTTTTTTTTTTTTTTTTTTTTTCCTTTCTTAGCAAGAACAATTACTTTTATTGGTTTGCTCTCACTCTCTTAAGTGAAGTTACTTGTTATAAATAAGTATAATCGTGATACTAATTCCAAAATTTTCATCTTCTGCAGTTAGAATAAAATTTCCTTTACCAGAAGTAATTAAAAGCAGAAAATGAAATAGCAACTCAAAATTTAAAATGTTAATTCAAATTTTAATAAATTTTGCGCTTAATTAAATCAGCTTAAATTATATCACTTTAGTAAGAGGCGAAATGTAATCTTTCCCTTCAATTGCCTCTAAGCAATTTTCATATGAAGGACTAATAAGCCACTTTGGAATCAAGTCATTACAATTTTATCAGGTAATTCCGATGGACGAGAAATTTCTGGTGTTATTGATTTTCCTAGATATCAAACAGGGGAGGGTTTTATATGTGACAAGCATACATTTTCTTTTCTCCCTGTATCTTTCATATATAAAATCTCTTATTATATATATGGGAATACGAAAAAATAAGTAATAGTCCGTCAATAATTAGCAACACTGTGCAGTCAAATTATATTTTAAAGAATACCTTATTAGAGCTAGCAACAAATGATGAATTTTAAAAGTATAAGATGAAAGCTTTTTTAAATTGTGACCTATTTGCAGGTTATGTGCGTTTTAACAGTTTAGACATTGATAAACAAGAAAACGTATTTAGAACAGAAACATACCGATGCAAAATTTAAAATTAGGCAAAGATGCAAAATTTAAAATTAGGCAAAAATGCAAAATTAAATATTTCCTACTTTAAACAATATTTTGCACAGTTTTGAGGATGATAATACATACGGAAAAGAAGAAGCACGGGAAACGTTTTCCGTGCTCTTCAAGTTTGCTCCTCCAAACTATTCCTTGATGAAGAACTAAATTATTTAAAAGCAATAGCTGTTGACAGGGGCTTTTCACCCAACATTATTAACCAAGGAGTTAAAAAATTCTCATCTCAACACACTAAAAGGCACACTCTTGTTTTAGAAGATTATAAAATTTCTGTTGTCATTCCCTTCTTTCCACCAATTAGCTGTAAAGGTGCACATATTTTGCAGAAACTTAACTTCCCGGTCGTTTATTCTCCCATCAATAAAATTCCGAGTTCCATACTCAAGGACCCCACTCCGGATATAAATTCCTGGGGTATTTATAGGATTCCTTGCCAATTTACATTGGCCAAACTAAGAGAGCCTTAAAATTTCGCGTCAAGGAACATGAGGCATATGTTAGAAAAAAGGAAACACAGAAGTCTTCTGTTGCCCAACATTGTTGGTCCGAAAATCACACTTTCAATTTTTCTGCTGCCAAAATTATTCAAAAAACATCTTCCATTGGAGAACTGGATTTTCTAGAGACATTTCACATTAAAAAAAATCTTTCTGTTCTAGTTAACGATCCTAATTACAATCCACCTTTGCGTTCGACATTTAAAGAAATTATGTTTAGTTCTGGTTTCATCAACAGATGGCGCCACTAGCTTATTTTCTGTCCAGGCTTTCTTATCTTATCTGATCAATATATCCTATCTCGTTCATTTGCTCTTTTGCAGCTGACAATGGTAAAACCATCGAAACTAGTCCTGTGAAAATAATAAAATATAACGCTGTTTTTTGCTGTTTGACTTGTGAATTAATACCTGTAAATATTGTAATTTTCATAAAAGCCATAGGACACGCTTTACTTTAAATTAATTATTTTATTACTCTCATAATTTAGATCGTTATAATTAGAACTAATTGCTCTTCTGAAAACTCGAATATAGGGCTCTAAGATGTTTGCTCTGTGTACCTCATAGCTGCCGAGAGTCTTTCTCAAACACATACAAGGGTGTGCGGCTGTTGAACAAAATGCCTGTCCAAACCATTACACCTCCACGACCATATTTATCCTTTTCCCTGATGAGGAAGGAATGATATCGTGTTTCAGGTTCACTTCAACTATAAGTACGTCGAGAATCGATTCCCAAGTTGAATCCAATTTATCTGTAGAAAGAGCAGTGCTTCACTGAAGTCTGCTATAAGGCGCATGTTGTCTGCGCAAAGTTAAACGCTCTTTCTTGTATGCTTAGGGAGCGGGACTCAAGAAGTGAGCCATCAAACAGCCCTATCTCATGAACCTTCTGGCAACTGCTCACCGTGAAACTCGAGTTTCAAAGGCAGCATATAGCGGACGTGAGAGCTGTGAAGGTGTAGCAGTTCTGTGTCACCGCTCTGAAAGTGCCAAATAACGATCCTCATTCGTCGCTGTAGATCTCGATCGATCTTGTCCAGGTCTTCTTGATATGGATCGAATGCCCTGGAAAGAGTGTTTCCACAAACTGCAGATGATACTGGGCTTTACATTTAGCTTTGATCCATCTACGCTTGTGATTAACCCGCGTCCAATCTACCGATAATTCTACATCTCATTTTGTCATTCATACGTTCATGGGTATTCATTTTACCTGATATAGTTTAAAATTTACCCAATTCTTGCGAGAAACACGGCGATTGTAGTGAAAGAGTACGAGCACACAAATCGCCGAAAATCCCCCCTTGCGCTCGCTTATATACACTCTACAGTCACAACTCCTCAGATACGCACATATACACTGCGGAAAAAAAAAAAAAAAAAAGGGCATTTCTATATATTCCGTTCTACTGGGCCTATTGACGAAATTCAAATTGCGTTTTTCATGTCTCCAAAGCGCGACTTTGGATGTACATTATATTTATATATAAAATTGTTCTAATATAGGTATTTTGACACAAAATCGGATATTTGTGAAAAGATATGCGAAGTGTTTTGCTACATTTCGATTCTACGACTCTAATTACGCCTAAATATTAAATTTTGGAGCGAAATTTACGGATAAATTCAGAAATTTATCTTGGCGCAAATTTTTCAGTTTATTCCAAGAATAATTCACTTGGCGCACTTCTTAATTTGTAGTAATCTATTTTCCTTTCCTTTTTTACGCCGTGAAAGAGAGGACAAAAAAATCATCGTTCATTATTTCAAATAATTTTAACAAAGTGCGTAAACCACATTTGACGTAATTATCGCTTTCAACAAATATGCCAAATTTCAAAACGCGCCGATATATTAATTTACGTATAGCCTAGGAAATTTTGAAAATAAAAAACTTTTAATGTTTTGCAGGTATGCTTTAAGATGAGGGTAAAAATGTTATAGGCTATAATTCAAAATGTTTTTTGAAAAATTTATAAAAATTATGTAAAAAATAAATAATAAAAAATGAGCGAATTTTTTTTCGAAATAAACCTAAATTTCGAATTCTCGAAGAAGAAATCAAATAAGTTTAATAAGAAGAGAGCTGTTAATAAACATGTATCAAATTCAATTAACACTGAGAAGCTAAGGTTTTCAGAGCTAATGTTTTAAAAACTACTCATGCGATATTTACAAAACTTAGCATTTTGTCATAATTTGAGTCGTAGAATCGGAATATGGAAAAAAATTAGCATGTTATTGCAGAGAAAGTCCGATTTTGTGTCAAAATAATTACATTAGAACAATGCTATATATAAATCTAATTCATATAATAAGTCGCGCTTTCGAGACATGGAAAATGCATGTTGAATTTCGTCAATCGGCCCATAGAACGAGAACTATAGAACTGTCCCAATATTTTTTGCGCAGTGTACATACATATATTCGATTCTGAATATCTGCATAATTCGTGGGCGATATAATTAGTGTTTTTGGCTCAATACGTTTCGCAGAAACAAACATAATTTAAAAATTCTTTTAATGCTTCGCACGAGTCTATAAAATGCAAAAATCTAGGGAATCCAGGGAACGAACTCGAGCCCACCGGTAAAGCAGTCAGCTTCTTTAACCACTGTATCGAAAGGATGGTTGAAGTAAAAGCAATATTTTCAGCTTTCAATCTGAATACTGGGAGTTGAAATAGATGTTAAATGTTTGAAAAATTAAGGAAAATTTGAGACTGAAATTTAAAGTTATATAAGAAAGGAGCAAAAGAAACAAAGGGTTATAAGAAGCCCCAAATATAATGAAAACATAGTGTTCATTCGTCTTTGATTGCAGCACATTTCAATTATGGTAACTTAACTGCTAATAACTATTTGCATTTACCGTTATTCTGCTACCTTACTTTTCCGTTTCTATGGCAACAATTTCGATTTGTGGTACAAAACACTAATACAATCGTCACATTTTGGATTATATTGGATCTTCTGGTATCCTTCTTTCTATGCGGCTTTTATAATTTTACACAACCTTTCTCTATATCTAATTAAAAGTACTTCCATTTGCTTAGGGAATAGTCTGAATATAAATTAACAAGATGCGACTTCCGCAACATTGCAACCTCTATGGAATAAAAACAGTTTTATACGTGATATAAATTTTCAGACATTCCATACCATTATAAATTGTTGCAAATGTTTAAAATGCATTGCAAGCTCTTTTTTTTAAATTTTGCTTTAGAAGGTATTTCTCCCACTTTCCTAGCGTGCCTTCGTGGTGTAGTGGTTCTGCACACTGGGCCGGTATTCCATAGGTCCGCGGTTCAATTCCCGGCGAAGGCGTTTGGTCATTTTTCATCTCTCAGGCTTCGAAAAGAATTTCCTAATGTCTCTACGGCTTAACCCTTTGCGTTACGGTGTGCCCGATCCTTGCGCACTTTAAAAAATTTCCTTTTGCACGCACAGAAAAATTGAATGAGAAACGATTAGAGGTTACTATAGTTAATCTGAACCTTCTTTATTCATAGTAGATAGCAGCTCAACACAAACCAGTCCATATATTTTAGCCATGTTTAGTTTTTTAAGACCCTCATTTTTCAAAGAAATCTTCCAGATTTTTTTAGGGTATAAAAGGAATTCTTTGAAAGGAAATTTCTATGTTATTTTTTTGGCTGTATGATAATATCCTTATTCTATATTAGTTTTAAATTTTTACCTGAAATCTTGCCTAAAATCGAACGGCGAACCGAGGTGCTCCCAGACTGGGCTCATTGCGAGTCTAGGTCACTGAGAGGTAGCTGTATGTTTGTTTCTCTGCAGCTCATCCGTCAGCTCATAAACATAGAAAGGTGGGTCCCATCTGTGTTTCATTTCCTGTTTTTCTCTTTCTTCTCCCCCCTTCTTGGGGGGGGAAAGGAGTTTGTTTGGTTATCAACTAAGAAATTTTTGGGGTCATTTTCTGAAGGTCAGGGATAATTTTATCAGTTAGCTGCTTGGGTTTTGACTAGAACAGTTTTCTTTTTCTCTTTCGCTTTAGTTCAAAGAAGTTTTCTTAGCACTACGTTTAATAGGTTTGAGTTGTAGATATTTATATTTTTATTTTATAGTTTATAATTTCGAATTATATGCATAATATTAGTTTATTTTTTTCGGATTTTAAATTATTTTCCAGACGGATAGGAGAGGTCTTACCATTCTAAAGCACTGAAAATGCTACACGAATTACTTTCAGATAGTGAATCTGATACGGATCCCAGCAGATATGCAAAACATGCAATACTGGGTTGTGCTTTTTCAAAGGTGGTGTCACTTTATTCGAAAAGTGCCACGATGAATAAAATAGGCTAAAGTGTAAAAATGAAATGTAAATAATATAAATATCATATACCCAAGTTACTTTTTTTTCCATTCAAAAGCATGTAATCATCATATAACGAAAAATGAGCTTTTTAGAGGGGTGCAGAGTAACAGACCTCCCCGTAGCAAAACCTGGCTAATGTTAAATCTGCTATTGCCTCCTAGATTATGGGAAAGTAAAACCATGCCTCCACCGGGATTCGAGCTCGTGCTCTTTGGTATCGAAGTCGGCTTCCCTATCCCCTATACCGATTAGAGAATTAAATTAGTAATATGGATTTACTTTCAAAAATTAAGCTATGTGCCCTCGACTGTTTTTAAAATTTCTATCTGTCTTTTGTTAGCAAAAGATTGCCAATGATGCATTCTACTGTTCTTTTAATTGTTTTTTTCAGTTTATGCTGTATTAGTTGAATTTTTAATAACAGTAAGATTAATTGAGTCTTTCTTTTCGGAAAAAGCGAGCACACGTATTTGCGAACAATCCTCCCCTTTTCATTGTTTTATTTTATTTTATTTTTTAAATTTTACAAAAATATTATGAATTTCAATAAAGCAATGCGTAACTTGTGATTTAGCTACAAAAGTTTAATAATTATTAACTGAGAATTTTTTACTCTCTCTTTTTTATACTAAAGCATTTCATATTTCCCTTTAATTGAATTTTTGTCATCTTAAAGTCTCGTAATAATTAATGCACATTATTTATAATTCATTTCTTCCTTCTGCGTCATTTGTGGAAATGCAGAATTAAATTCATTTCAATTCCTGTGGCATATAATAGTATTTAAGGAATTTATTCATATTTTGAAATATTAATTTTCTGCATCTTAGTGAAAAAGTTATTCTTATAACCATTTTTATGCTTTTATAACCAGTTTTCTTTTAATTATAAATGGTTTTTTTTCCCTCTCTTATGTGAAATATTGGGATAAATGATTAAGTATGTATTAAGTTTTAAATTCCGCATGCTTCTATTCGGAATTTATTGATAACATTGAGCAAGATCGAGCAGTTATCTGTCGATTGAAGAAATGTCGAAGTTTGTAAAACTTAATAATTTAAGGTTACCAGATGCAAAGAAAAAGAAGCAGTACATATTATGAAACATTTATTCTTATAAATATTAACATTAACATTTAATTTACAAATCTTATTTAATTTATAAACTTTACAATTTTTATAATACATTTTAATGTAAAACTGTAACTTTAAACTTCAAAATATTCTGAAAAAATATTTTATGAAATAAGATATTGAGATCAGTGTTGAAATGGTCTTACATATTTATTATGAAGCAACACGTAAGAACAGCATTAATGCGATCTTATGCATATGTATATACTGTATTACTATAAAACAAAATGTAACATCAGCGTTAAAATAAAATTATAAAAATCCCTCTGTTATAAAACGAAATGTTAATAGTTGTGTTGAAACTAACGTCTAACCTCCTAATTCAATCGATTCATTATATTTTTCAACGTTTTGAATTTTGATAACTTTCCTCTGTTTCTGTTAGTATAAGACATACTAACAGAGAAATAATTTACAAATCGACAGAATTAGTTCATCGATAACTTACATATCGACAGAACTACTTCATCGGATTCTCTTAGCGCTAAAATATTACTGATTTGACCATGCAGGTAGGAAGTAACTTTATCTCCGTGCGTTTGACGAACCTGATGTGACTGGAAAAGAGAAGTTTATGGGCCAACGTGTCGAGCACGTTGTGTTTTCTTTTCATCGTTACCGATGAAAAGACAGAAATAAAGCGGAAAATGACGAAATGACAAGAATTTAGCGAATTAGCAAGGATGAAAAGACAGAAATACCGTGACAGAAATAAAGCGGGTGAAAATGTCGCGAAGAATACAACGTAAACAGAAAACTGCGTCGTGCAAAATATCATGGCCGGAAAAAAAGCTAAGAAAGTACAGTTTTATTTTATGTACAACGAACTCTCTAAGGCAACCATTTACAGCTCTGAAAGAATTGCCTTGTAGAGGTGGTTAGCTATAAAGGTTTGTTTAAAAAATTATTAATTTATGTTCTCAAAAATGCTAGCTAATTTCAGAAATGGTCTTCTTGGGGATGTGATCTCTGCGAGAAGTTTCATTGTACTTTAATGGTCCACAAAATAGAAAACAGAAAGTTTGTTTCGCTGAGAGTGTTAACGTGGTCAAAATTAATTTCAAAATCATACGATAAGAAGTTTGTATTGTATATTTAGTAGTTTTAGTTCATATTTTTCATATTTTAAGAAGTTCTAAGACAGATTTATGATCACAGAAGAACATGATGGTCTATTGATCATCTATAAGTTATTTTTAAATTCTAGTGAAAATTTCTAATTGTCAAGGCAAAGAGGCACATTTCTGTAATGTTAGCAGCATGCGATGATTTGCAAGTTCTTTATTTTCTGCCACGGTGTTTTGCACTACAAATTTTTCAAGGTACTGAATTCTGTCAGCATTTTATTTTGTACGGATATGTTTCAGAACTCTGAAATTCTTCTCCTTGCTTTTTTCATACTACGATGTCCTACGATGTCTTATATGACATCGTAGTATGATGTTTTCTCCCTGCGTTGAGGTTTTCCTCATACGTAATATAAAAACAAGCCAGTTTTCCTTCGAAAATCCACAACGAAGGCATCCCTTCTTCCCTTAGGCAGCTATTCCTCTCAAGCTTTGAAATAATAAAAAGAAATAAAAATATTTTCTTTGCACTTTTTCTTCTCTGATATTTTCATCCGCATTGATTTGCTGTAATGATTTCTGAGGTTACCTCTGTCATAACACTTACTTCTTGTTCCACAGCTACTTTCCACAAATTTAATTACAGATGTTGACAAGAAGTTTTTCCGGTGCAATGCATTAACATCACATATTAAAGTTTGAAATTCATTTACTTAACGAACACAAATACTTCGAAATTTGAGAAGAATCTAAAAAATTATTAAAATAGCTAAACGTTTAAGAAAAACCAAGAGAATATGAAGTGAAAGCAACTGAAGTTTCCTGCAGATATAAGATTTCAGACACAAGATAAATATAAATTTGAATTTTTTCTATTGCTTCATTAATATTACTGTTTATATTGTCACTAAATTTGTATATAGCTGATTTTAGTGCATCTATATGTGAAATAGTTGTATTTTTCTGCACAAGTTAACATGAAACATCTGGAGAGTTAAACCGGAAAAGTATAATACAGAGGCAAGTCCATTTAACATTGAGTAAATGGGTATCTTGGTAATTTGGTAAGAAATCGCCAAGCTGGCAACGGTTTTTGGTTACTTAGTTTGTTTCAGAATTTGGCGAGAAATCGCCAAAGGTCGCTAAATTTGGCGACATTTTGGTTCGATCTCTATATAACTGTAATGGATATTGTGAATGAATAATTGTAATTGATGTTCTGTGTAGCTGTAAATGTATTCGGCCCTCATACACCTTCCACAAATTTTGAGGAGCAGAACGTACTAGAAATATCTCGGTGGTCGTGGGAAAAACTTTATAAGACCGGAAAGAGCATCTTTTCCCATTTTTTGTTAGTTGTTGATAGTTCAGCCTGAGTTCGAAGTACTGAGACACCTCCAGGTTAGCTTCGCTCTTTAGATGCGCTTTGCATTGCGTTGGGGTTAATATTCTTCGTATTGTAGTGTAACTACTGATTGTACTCTGTGACACTGTGAAGAGTTGTCCGAATAGTTTTGGGGAAAGTTCCATAACTATGAAGTGTTGATATTGATAAAATAAATTTTATCAACCTCTCAGCGGACATATATGCATTCAGTCTTTTACGAATCCATGCACACGCAACTATATGTATTTTTATAAATATTTAGGAAGTAAAAGTTAAAGTTCAGTTAAAAAATTATTTTGTTTAAACAAAATCCAGCCTGTCAACTGCCTTTAGATAGCATATTCGACCTAAATGTGATTTGAGTTAGAGACAATTGCCATATGGTATTTCAGACCTAAATAGACACCAGTGACCTTATAAGTTATTTCTCCCGCATTCTTAGCGTGCCTTCGTAGTGTAGTGGTCTGTGCACTGGGCGCGTATTTTAGAGGTCTGCGGTTCGATTCGCGACGAAGGCGTTGCTCACGTTTCACTTCTCCAGCATCGAAATAACCTAATGTCTCTACAACCTGACATTTTACATTCGATTTTCAAAATTTTATGATATAGTGCTCAGATATTTTTTTTCTGGAAAGTTATTTAAAAGCTACTATATATGCGCTACTTTTTCTGTTAGTAACAAACTGAAAGAAAGAATTTATGCATTTGGAATTTTTTAAGTGTAAATGTTTAGAAGGACTATAGAAAGGAACACATATGTTCTTCTAAATCCATTACTTCACAAGCAAACTTCATCACAGTTCCTAGAGAGGCTCAAAGGGATCTGGTGTCCCCTTTCTTACCTTTTCCTAAAAAGAAGCTTAAAACAGTCATGAGAGTAAGCGTGGCGATTTTGTTGAATATGGCAATAATGGGTGAAGGAAAAGATCATATTATGCATTTAAGTTATTTACACGTATTTTTTGTGTCTAGTGAAATTTAAAATATGGTAAATAAAAATTTCTTTTAAGTAAATTAATGTTGTTTGCATTTCCGCCAGTTAAGGATACACCATACTTTATCGGGCTCAAGAGCACTGCAATAGTTGAGATACTGTATTCAGATATAATCAAAACCCTAGAACGTGGATTATGCAGTAGTATACGGTATATTTGATAAGAAATCGATTATTATTTTACCATATACTACATAACAGCAGTTAAATAAGTGAAAATTTTTAAATGTTTGGGATATATATAAAGCTTTGCTATTTCTATTGTTCATAAAAAAAATATTAGTTTCTCCATAAGTATTTACTTTATATCAAATGTACAAAATAATTTCATTCTTCTTGAATCACCCTGCATTTTATCCATTCATTTGCAAGGTGATTAAGCTTAATTTGAGCCCCTTTAGCATCTTTTTATGAAAAAAGTGCTTTTTAGCTTTATAAGATATTTTCTTTCTTCTTCCAGCATGCCTCCGTGGTGTAACGGTAGCACACTCGGCGCGTATTCAAGAGGTCCAGGTTCGAGTCCGGGTGAAGGCATTGCACATTTTTCACGTTTTCCACCTTGAAAATGACCTAATGACTCTACAGCTTTAATAATAGGAAACTTTATTTAATAATCAGTAGCCAAAAAATCTTAACTTCTACGAAACGTAAAGAACCTAGAAAACTTAAGTTTTAAATTTTCTTCAGTGGGATTTGAAGTATTTTTTAATTTTGTTAAAAAATTTCATTTTATGATAGAATAAAATTAAGTTTACACTGTGTTATTTTATATATGGAATATATTTTATGGTGTACTGATATCGGTATTGAAGTGCAGTAAAAATGAGTATGCTCACATAATTATTTTTCTTTCGAATGTAGAAAAATACAAAACAGAAAATCAAGATATAAGTATCTGCACATAATGTAAGTTGTTTTCCTTTAAAATTCTTTATATGATTTTTATTCTGATGCATACACATTTTTTACTTCCTTGAATAGGAGTAAAAACAGTATTGTAAAACCGAAAATTTTAGGTATCATACATCATCAGAACATTTGGGTATCATTTTGGGTACATATCATCATCAGAAATATCAGTTTTGATCATTCCCAAAATCATCTGCACAACTATTTTGCGTGATGTCAGTACATAGCACAGAATAAGGACTCCTTTTTTACAAATGAATTGAAAATGGATTCAAAAGCGAAATTTTTCGTGACGTCTGTACGTACGTACGTATAAATGCATCGCGAATAACTGAAAAAGTTTAAGCGAAGAAGTTAAAATTCATATATGGGACTGGAAAAAATAAAATTTTAAGAAGTTGACTCCTTCACGACAACAACTGAGCGGGATATTTAATTGAAGCTCAAATAATTATAGAAAATAAGTTTAAATGAAATACAGCAAAAAGTTTGTATAATTTAACAGGCCCACAAGGAAGACATGATGTTCACGTTAGAATTTTTCATTTTTTGAAAGCAATTAATTATACATATATACAGAAAGTAAACTACCCTTTATATGAAATAGCATGTGTTTAAATTAGGGATACTACACTAATTAAATACTTACAAATATTGATCACAGATAACGCATGCATTCCTTTGGGTTAACAAACAAATACATCCTTGGCTAACAGCGCTGGAATTAAATCATTTTGAATGCTTGGACTATCATAAGATTACCTTGATGTTTCTTATATTCAAGCTTTCCTTCATTTATGCTGCACCGCCTACTATATCAAAATATAAATGAAGCGAGTTAAAAGTAACGATAAAAAAACTAAATTTAGAAGAGCTCAACTTCAGCATTTTGAGGGGAAAATTTCTTATTTTTGCTGCTTGCCCTGGCACTATACTACTAGTTTCTCACTTTATCTTTGATTGAAGTTTCACTAGAAATTGAGTGGTAGTTGAGCCAGGTTGTTACGCTAAGTGGAAGTTTGATTTATAAATATATTTGAATCATTGACCTAAAGCAGACTGTAATTTTAAGTTTCCGAAACTTCAAGCTGAAGTGCGTATAAATCTTAGCTTACAATGTTATAATTACTTTGCGCTCATGGACTGAAAGTGAAAAACTTCACCATGATGACTCTAGCAGTCTTAGTATTTAAATTTAGCGAGTTTAGCCATATAACATTTTCTCTTATCATGTTCGAACTATAGGTGAAATTATACTATAGGTAACAGCAAGATGTAAATTTCTACCTGCAAGTAGGTGTAGTTACGTTTTCTAACAGAGTTTAGTATAAAAACCTGTTTATAGTACGCTTTTAAATTTAGCCTCGAAAAAAACCTCAATTTTTTAAATTTAGACTCGATTTTGTAGACCTCGAAAAAAGTGACCTTATAGACAGCATCATTGTTATAAACATAAGCTATAGAAAATTTTACCTTCAACAGAAATATTTTTTACAGAATAAAATTCAAAGGAAATATTTTAAAGGATTTAAAATTGTTATACGTTTGAAATATATTAGATCAAAATAAATCGCGTACAAAGATTATTGGATTTACTCTTAAAGCGTATTATTCTTTAGAAATATCTGTTAAAAATATTGTTACGAATTTTATGCATATGTAAAAAATTTTAGTGAAATTAATTGTAAGTTGTAGTGTAGAGTCACTAGGAGTTTTGAGGCAGGAATCGTGAGAAATGAACGATGACCTCGCCGGAACAGGAACTTGAACATATCGAATACACGCCGAGTGTGCTACCGTTACACCACGAATGTATGCAGAAAGGGAGGGGTAATACCTTATGTACTCCTCCTCTTAAAGGGTGACTAGGGATTAGAAGATCCAGTCGCCAAATCCTGGTTGTGAAGAATCATCATCCACCACCTTTGTTAGTTCGGGCGCCATTGTGGTGAAATTAGAAATATTTTAAGCAGGAGACGTGAAAAAATGAGCAATGCCATCTACAGGACTCGAACCTCGTTTTTTCGATACGCGCCGAGTGTGCTAACCGTTACACCAGGAAGACATGCCGAAAGGAAAGGGAAAATACTTATATCTCTTGTATAATGTAAAATGAAAGACCTTAAGAATGTGAAGCTGCGCTGGAAAAATAATGTCACAGGGGTAATTCTATTTAACATTGAGTTACCAAGCTGGCTATTGTTTTGGCGACTAATTTCTGTTACCAAATGTATCGGAAAAAACGCTAAAAGTAGCCAACATGGCTACCATTTGGAAACATTTTAGTTCGACCCCTGTATAACTACAGCTTGTCTAATCTCTATGTAGCTGTGACTTGTCTAATCCCTATGCAGCCTATGCAACGATAAGTGTGCATGCCTTTCAGCAATTTTGAGAAACTGAAAGTACTGGAAATTACTCGACGGACGGAGAAATGCTATGTATGATCGAAGAGATCATCAGTTTTCAGTTGAGTTCAGAGTTTAGCTGAGAGTATTGAGCACCTTGCGAGCTTACGCATTTGAGGCTTTTTAATATTACCTTATGTTTAACGTTCTTAGTGGTTGGAAGTGATAATTACTGCTATTCGGAGAAGAGCTGTACTATATATGTATATATTTAGATTTCCTTCCTCGAAAATTCAAGAGTAAGTGATTTAAAAGAGCTGGGAAATAAAAGTTAATAATTCATAAATTGCAGCCTAGCCTTTTACTGCAGCTGTTCTCCCGGAACATTTAACCGAAATCAGAAACACAAAACAGGTTCATAGAAATGCATTTCAGAAAATGTGAATGAGATACAATTTTAAAATCTTCTCAACCGATAGTGCATTTACCTCATAGAAGCCCCAAACTCTCACTTACACAGTTACTTTGGACGTCTCATAAAATAAACACTATCCTGCAGCTAACTTTTATGGAAATGACTGCCGTGTAAAAATTGTGACATGAATATTTAACGCTGCGCAAGGCTTCTTAAACTTCTTACCGCAGGAAAATGTGTGTAATGTTTTACCATTACTTCTTCTCCATTTCGAGTGAAATTGTTTAACGTAGCAATATATCTTTCTCCCCCCAGCGTTAAGAGAAGTTTATACTGAATAGCCACTTGACGTCATATAACCCGGAATCCTAGCATTATGTTACTTTCATGTATATATGTTTCTCTCCATAATGTTCTTTTCAACGAGAAAGAGAAAACCCATAAATCAAGTAAATTTAGCCTCTTGAATGCTTTTATTGTGAGGCACAAACCAAGAATTTTCATCGTAAAAAACACTAATGTCATCAGAGGAGCATGCAGAAAATGTCTTCATTTTATACGAGGATTAGAGACAGCATTTTTATGAGAGACAGATAAGGATTGATGGTAACATTCTGTTGAAAGTTGAGATTTATATCAAACTGCAATGTTGTTAATAGGAATTAGGCCAGTTTGGAGAAAATAGAAAAGTTAGAAATCGTGTAAGAAAATTTATTTTATTTAATTGTTAACAAACACACTGTGGTTTTTGATGATTTATTTTTGCCGGTTGAGTGTTGTCAGGTCTTATTGCTAATTATGGGAGAATATGTTTCATTTTTAGTTACTTTCTGTGTTTTTAAGAAACTATTCATTGCTTAGTGAATAAATTCTTTGCAATATAGATCTCCCCTACTTCCTAGAGTTAGCTTTTTGCTGTTGCCAACAGCTCCGAACCCAAAGAAATCCAGACGAGTGCGGTATTTGTTGAAAAATACAGTTTCAGACAAAGAAACGCGAAAAATTAAATATGCTGTGGTATAATTGCCGAAACCGCTACACAAAATCCCGGTTATGATACACGGTGAAATGAACTTCTAACTCAAGTTCTAACAAAAACAGGAATTTTAATAAAACAAAAATGTTAAAAGTTGCGATTTCTGACAATGTGGGACTTCGATATATTTAGTCCCGTAATTTCAAAACTTTGTTAAGAGGAAAATGTTCTGCCGCTGTTAACATTATATACGAGGAGTCATAGTCCTAGCGGGCCAACATGCCCATAGCTCCAGCAGGAAAGCCCTCACTCTGATTGACTGACTGATGCGATTTAGTCGGAATACCGCAGACAACTGTAGTTTAAGATTTATGCCAGATGGGTGCATTAACATACAGCTATCTTCAGCATATATCCGCTAGAAAGGAGGAAGTCAAGGAAGGAAAACCAGCGTCTCAAGAACTCTTGATGTAAGTGAGCTATCCCTGATTAGGCAAAGACAAAAGTGGATGTCCTAATGGAGAGTGTACAATTAACATAAAGATCAGTACTGCACAAAATTTGAACTACATGAAGAGTGTTACAAAAAATAATACGAAAAATGTAAAATACTGAATAAGCAATGTATTTTTACTATTTACACTATAAGTGCACGATCTTCTCAGCAAAAACCTTTTATACATCCCTGTGTCGTTAAATGAGCTGAACTCCCGGAGGGGGAAGATTCCTTCCCTTGTACATAACAAAGGTGTCATATTCTGACACTGATGAAAATATTTCTTTTATCTCTTTGTTTCTTGGAGTGACCTACGAGTCTGCAACCGGATTCATCAACAAAGGCACCTCATTGCACGAGGATTTCACCACTGATTTGAAAGAGCTACCATTGCATTCTGAAATCATTCATCCTAGACAAAGAACCTCAATCACAACACCGCCCATCATAGAAGAATTTTCCTAGACTATGGAAGGGAAAATTCGAAGTACTTTACACTGCTTTCAGAACACTAAAGGTAATTATTTAAGTGATAATAGAGAAGCTAGTTACATTAACCTTCACTTATTTATAGATAAAATCACCTTGAGACAGATAATATAAAAGCAAAAATACAAAAAAAAAAAAAAAAAATCAAACTAATCCTATTGCCCGCCTTACACAAAGTATTTTTCTCAAATTTTACAGAATGCTAATACTTTACATTCAAGAATAGAATCTTGAATGTAAAGTTAATGTTATAAAAACGAAACACACGATGCAAACAATTTTGAATTTAAATTAGGGTAATACCAAAACACTACAAAAGTCACTTACGCCAACTATAATTTCCCTGGGATCTACCTGCGTTTTGCTAGCCAAAAGAGAACGAATAATAGTCTCTCTCTCGATATCTTCCATAGCCTCCTCCATCATCAGATTCACAAAATCAGGGCGTTGATGATAAAGTTCAATCAAATTGACATGATAAATGGTACTGTTACGCTTATTCGGAATCTCTACAGTATAGTTGGTTTCCGAACTCACACTCGTTACTAATTCAGAAGTCAAACAACAAAAATCAGAGTTATATTTTCAAATTTTCACAGAACTAGTTTCGACGGTTTTACCGAACCACCATCCTCAGCTGCAAAAGCGAAAATGAACGAGATAGGATATAATGATCAGATAAGAAAGCCTGGACAGAAAATGAGCTAGTGGCACCATCTGTTGGTGAAACCAGAACTAAAATATAATTTCTTTAAAGGCCGAAGGAAAAGATGGATTGGGATTAGGATCGTTAACTAGAACATACAGATTTTTTTGAATGTGAAATGCCTCTAGAAATGGAAGATGTTTTTTGAATAATTTTGGCAGCAGAAAAATTGAAAGTGTGATTTTTGGAAATTTTAAGGCCCTCTTAATTTGGCCAATGTAAATTAAACCACACTGGCAAGGAATCCTATAAATACCCCAGGAATTCATATTCGGAATGGGATCCTTGAGTATGGAACTTGGAACTTTATTGATGGGAGAATACACAGCCCGAAAGTTAAATTTCTGCAAAATATGTGCAACTTTATAGCTAATTGATGGAAAGAAGGGAATGACACCAGAATTTTTATAATCTCCTAATACAAGAGTGTGCATTTTAGTGTGTTGAGATGAGAATTTTTTAACTGCTTGATTAATAATGTTGGCTGAAAAGCCCCTGTCAATAGCTATTTCTTCTAAATAATTTAGTTCTTCATCAAGGGATAGTTTGGAGGAGCAAACTTGAAGAGCACGGAAAACATAGGAATGAAATGAAGCTAACTTTTGTTTAGTCGGATGACATGATTTACAGTGTGGTGGAAGGTAAACCGATGAAGGTTTACGGTAAACCGTAGTACTGAAGTTGGATGTGTTACGTGTGACTAGAATGTCGAGAAACGGAAGAGAATTGCAAGTCTCAAGTTTAAAAGTGAACTGAATAGCAGGATCAATAGAATTCATTGTTGAAAGAACTTTATTTAAATCATCTTTATTACCTTCAAGCAGCGTAAAAGTATCGTCTACGTAGCGGAACCATACCGGAAAGTTTGAAGAAGAACCATACCGGAAGTTTCAAACAATTTTGATTCATAATAATGCATGTAGATATCAGCCAGGATGGGACTGAGGGGTCTTCCCATGGTTAATCCCTCAGTTTGCTTGTAATATTTATTTTGGAGAATAAAATGTCACACTAGTTACTTTAAAAAATCTTTCCCGTTTCCCAAGCACAAAGCATTCAATACCCTTTTCAAAGCGGAATGTAAAGTTTCAACAGTATTGCTTTGAGTATGACACACCGAAAAATGATACAGCTTAATTCCGAACTTACTAAAAAACTCGTGTAAATTTATTAGTACACGATCAACCCAAATCGCAATGAATTTCTTTAGGGTAACCTGATCTAGAAAAGATTTGTATTAAGGCTTAAATCACACTTTTAGAACTCAAATTCTGTACAGGAATGGCATCTGGATATTTGGAAGCATTACAACTTGACGTAATTAAGTATTTATTTTCACGTGAACTAGGGATGGTGTCACTGCTACGCTTACATGGAATCTCTACCGTATAATTGGTTTCTGAAATCACACTAGTTACTTTACCTGGCCCTATCCAGTTCAGAGCCATTTTTTGTGGTTTAGACGTGGCTAAAACAAGCACGAGATCTCCGACCTTAAACGTTCTCGTAACAGAGTTGCGATCATACCAGAGTTTCCTTTTACTCTGACACTCTTTCATTCTCTCTACAGCCAGCTCCTGACACTTCTTTAATCTGTTTATCAAGTCTAAAACATACTTGACCACAGTGGGGTCTGAACTTTCTTCCTCTAGCCAGTTTTCATACACAATCGTTTGAGGCATTCTCAAATTTTTTCCATGTACTAACTCGCAAGGACTAAAACCTGTGCTCTCATGGCTAACAGTTCTGAGGGCGAACAGAGCACATGGCAAACATTCTTCCCAGTCCTTCCCGCTTTCCAAGCACAAAGCCTTCAATACTCTTTTCAAGGTGGAATGCAACCTTTCAACAGAATTGCTTTGAGGGTGACACACAGAAGAATGATACACCTTAATTCCGAACTTGCTAAAAAACTCAGATGTAAGTTCACTGGTAAACGATCTACCCAAATCACACTGAATTTCCTTAGGGTAACCTGATCTAGAAAAGATTTGTATCAAGGCTTGAATCACACATTTAGAGTTTAAATTCTGTACAGGAATGACATCTGGATATTTGAAAGCAACACAAATAGACGTAATTAAGTATTTATTTTCACGCGAACTAGGGATCAGAGGTCCTACTGCATCAATATTTAATCTACTAAACACTTCTGATATAACAGGCACAATCTTCATAGGGGCTTTCTTTTATCCTTATTGTGACCTACACGCTGACAAATATCGCACGTCCTCACAAATTCTTCAATTTCCTGGTAGCAATTAGGCCAGAAATAGTGTGTCAAACCTCTATCCTTGGTTTTTGTTACCCCTAAATGACCAGAGATTTCCTCGTGGCATAACGTCAAGATCCCTTTCCTAAAAACATGAGGCACAGTCACCTGAAGCTGATCTCCCCCTTTTTTAGAACCTGCCACTCTGAGTAGCCTACCATTTACAATTATAAACTCTTTTTCCCTTTCGCTTTCCCCTTTCTTCCAGAAGTCCGCTAAACTACCGCATTTTTTGGGCTTTCAAGAGTTCTGCAGGCAAAATCTCCGCAAGGACAGACCTTTCTTATGAACTGATGACTGTTATTTCAATGGCCTCCTCCGTGTTAGTTGTTAATTTTACTTCTTCTGAAATCTCATTTTTCACAACACTTTCAATCTCTTCCTCATCTTCCGATCTTGGAGGCTGCAAACGGATTCATTAACAAAGGCACCTCATTGCACCAGGATTTCATCCCTGATTTGAAAGAGGTACCAATGCATTCTGAAATCATTCATCTTAGACAAAGAACCTCTATGCGACCTCATCACAATGCCCTCTCTGAGATTATCTACTTCTTGCTAATTGGACCTGCTAAGAACTTCCACCATCAACCAAACTCAGGAAAATGCAATAATTCCTTAAAATCTATCTGACATAAACAGCGATTAGGAGATTTTTTGCGAACTAGTAGCAGTGTGGAGATTACACTGGCTGTTTTTGAACCAATGGATGTTAGAAATAAAGTGTGTCCTCGCCAGAACTCGATCCACAAATCTTTCATTTACTAACTGCGCGTACTATGCATTTATTATACGACAGCAGACATGGGCAACACAAAAATCCCTGTTCAATTTTAATAATAAAAGAGTATAAAAATATAGAAACTTTTGAGTACCTATGAAAAAAAAATACATGAGTCTAGAAATAAATATATTGTCGCATTTTAAGCTTGCTTTATCAGTTATAGCGATTCTTGTCAAAAACATGGCGACAGAAACGTCAGGGAGAAAACACCACAAGGAGAAAACTTAGTTTGACAAGACATCGGGAAGGTAAAGAAAGCAAAATGAAAACATCGCAGTTCTAAAACACCGTGATAGAAAATAAAGCGATGCCAAATCTTTGCTGTCTTAAAACATAGTCGTACAAAGTATCATGATAAAAATAAAGCACATACTTTTCTCTCATGCTTGCTTTTATCATGCGAAAGCACATACTTTTCTCTTATGTTTGCTTTTATCATGCGATGCATGATAAAAGCAAGATAAAAATTAGAAAAAATTTGAAAGAGGATGTAGTATAAAAAATTAGAAAGAGGAAGACACAAAGCTTAAAATTCTACTAACTGGCTATAAGTTGTATTACTTTTTACTGAATTTGAGTCATTTTCTTATGCTTGCTTTTAAGCATGCATAAAAGCAAGCATAAGAAAATGACTCAAATTCAGTAAAAAGTAATACAACTTATAGCCAGTTAGTAGAATTTTAAGCTTTGTGTCTTCCTCTTTCTAATTTTTTATACTACAATTTTTTCTGTGAAAAATGCTAACTCATCATTATAAAATAGGTTAATTAAATAATGAATTTTACTAGCTAGCACAATAAGTTTAAATTCTATGAGTAGGATTAATTTTTCCTAATTTTCAGACTTTGAGTGCTTCAATTTCCTTCTGGTTTTTAAATAAATTTATGCAAAAGTATTTAATACAAACATAGGGGATATAAATATAAAGTACTCCTTACGTTCCTGTGTTAAAAAATCTTCATACAAAAATTTCCTTGAATTTTTTATAATTATAAAACGTATGTCTGTGATGTTATCATCAAGCAATGAGTTGTAGGTGCTTTATTTTTTTCACGATATTTTGTACGCTTTTGTTTTAAAACAGTGAAAATTTTTTGCCGCTTTATTTTCTAACATGATGTATTAGGCTAAGATGTTTTAGAATTGTAATGTTTTGTCCATGCTTTCTTTTCTCCCATTGTACTGCTATCTATATTCATGTACTACTATGTTGTACTACACTTGTGTATCGTTGCCTGCGTTGCTTTCACCTCAACATTTTCGTCTGCGCTAATCCTGCTGCCATGTTTTCACCTACAACACATGAGAAACTTCGACATTTGACATTGAGGAAGGCAGAGACGAAATTTATTCTAGAGATGTGATGTATACAAAATCCAGGAACATCTTAATTTAGGATACTCTCTTGCTTTCTGTTGGATACTATAAACGTTCGTGACTCTCACCACTGAATCATCGACAAATCCAATCTAAAATATTATCATCACAATATTACTTTTGAGATTTCCATTCAGTTTGCTGCCTTGAAGTTCTGAAAATTGCAAAAATAAACGGGTTACTCTATGCTTACTCTACGTAGCTCATTTCAGTTTATTTAGGCTGTATATTTATGGAATAATTCTTACTCTTGATGTATGCTAGGCGTATTTTAGTTTCTATTTTCTATAATTTGTTGCGATGTGGTCTGCTTCTATTTGAACCCTCGAAAATTCTTCTCGTATAAATTAATGCTCCTTCACGTTGCAGTTTATGAAAGGTTACACAAAATAATTAATAATACGAGTACTTAAAGTAATTATTTAATCAGTTTGACGGTTGTTCTAAAATTACTGGTTACGCAACAAGGCTTTTACTTTCAAAAATATGCTGTGAAGAAAATAAATTCGACCACTGTGTAGAGTCATGGGATTGTAATAAAAGAACATTAGAAAATAGTAGGCAAACTATTTAGTTATAATAATTGCAAAGTGATATTGTTCCATAGATTCTAACAATTTGAATAGTGAAATTGGTTCCAATAAACAAAGTGTTATCATTTTTCGTTCCAAATTCTTTAATATAACGACAAAAAAATTTTACTTCAATATATGCTGGAAAAATTAGATGATAAATTTTATAAAGCGGATTTTCCATAACTTAATATATTATTGGGGCTGTGTAAGTCTACTTGGTATCACAAAAATCTATTTGATCTTTATATTGCTCAACAATTGATTGTACTTTGACATGGCACAAATTGCATTTTCAGTCGCAAGAAATCATACGTAATGTTGTGTGAAAAATGTAATAGCTTTAATTTGATAAAATTTGAAGATACATCGTTTAAATTCCTTAATAAATTTAAAGGAACTTGAAAAGCTGCTAGATATTCTCGACAAAATGCTTTTTCAGTACTACTGTCATATACTTATGCAAGAAGAAAATTAGGTAAAACAAATTTATTACTTAAATTACCAAAAGCCTCTTAATTCTTCATTTTAATTTTGGTACTTTTTCGCTCCTCTCTAAAAACGGTTGTAACTTTTTCTGGACTGCATAATTTCTAGAATAATCCATATCTTAGGACATTTACATAACGATGATGTCCTAAATAATTCAAAATTTAAAATTTCCGGAACCGAAAAATTTCTCTTAATAAGCTGCTGTACCGGATTTTGCCTCTACCTGTCTTGCTATTAAGGTGCTACTGCGCTGCTTTCTTCTTACCAAAATAGTATAAAGAGTGTAAATGTGTTTAATGAGGCACAATTAGAATGACACATGAATCGTAATTACAAATGTCAACTGAAACAAAAATGAATATTTAATCTGCCATGACTGCAACTACTGTTTTGTGCTTAAACATCTACGCCATCATTTCGATATATATATATATATATATATATATATAATTTGTAGAAAAAAGGAAACGTTTTAAATTAATGAGTAAAATGAATAATAAATGAAAATTAACTTCTATGAAGTATGAAGTGAAATTCAGAAAGCGAACATGCACTATTGTGGAAATTGTTAACTGTAATTTGCAAATAATTAAACCGCAATTGTTAATTAAAATGTAAAAGTAAAGAATAAAACAAAAGAATTATTGCTGTTTCCATAGAAAGATCTCAACTTATCAAAGCGAATTTTAATCTCTCTATATAAAGATCAACAATTCATGAAAAGCACGTTTTATACTTTTGCATATCTGAACAAAATCCTCATTCTAGTTTTGCATTTAAATTCAAATGTATAAAATCCGAATTTAAATCTTAAATATTCAGATATGTGAAATAATTCCCCGACATGCCCCTTTTATATATATATTATTATAATTTACATTATAGTCCATTTTACCTTAGTTTCTGACGTTAGAAACTTAGTTTCTGATAATAATTTTTAGAAGAGAAAAACACTTTTAATATTTATACAAAAATAAATAATACATTTTTCAGGAACACTTCTTTTATTTATAGAGAACATTTGGAAAAGGTGATTTGTAAGTGTTTCTTTCCTTAAATATTGATCTCTATAAGTACGAGTGCAAAAACTCTTTTTTTAAGATAGGATAGAAATTTCTGGAAAAGCAATTTTAATAAGGCTTAGGTAAAGATTCTGTAAAAAAAGGAAACGAAATTTCAAATTTTTAACTGCACAATAGGCAGGGAGGTTCAAAAATAACTGAAGTCATTTTTATTTAGTAATTTGAACTTAAATTCAAGATTTGTAAGAAAAACTGAGATTATATATTGGGAAAACGGCTACTTTTGGCTAACAATAGTTTTGTATTGTGTTGAGCAACTTTTGTTATTAAATTAATACTTAGCTTCTTTAACATATGAATTAAAACACATCTTTGTAAATTTTGCCAATTAAAGTAAGGAATATTTTTTTTACTAATTAAAGCATAATGAACGCACTATTTATTGCATGTTTTATCTACGATCACTATATAAAAATAAAATTTTATTTTTGCAAAACCGTTGTTTATAAGTATTAAAAAGCGGTTTCTATCTAATTTTAAAAACATATGTAATAGAAATACATTCTAAGGTATAATAATATATTTAATCTCTAAGATATAATTCTAAGGAATTCTAAGGTATCTAAGATATAATTCTAAGGAATAATGTACATTCTAAGGTTTCTATTATTGTTTTACATAACCAGCTACTTTTCAGCCTTTTCTATGGTTTCTCCTGCCCGTTTCCGTACCAGAATGCAAATAAAGCTGAGGTTTTCGGATTATAAGACACAACGTGTTTTGGCCTCTCGAGGTCACGTTACTAGGTTTGGCTAGATCTGATATGATTATAATTCTTCGATTTCGCGTTATAGCTACCGATAATTAACTTGCTACGTCGGTGAAAAGTTTTGAGCGAATTTCATGTTAAATCAATTCTTGTAGTCTTTGGCTGTTAAGTTTAACTTTTGAAAATACTGTTATTTTAAGTTACCTCGCCGCAAGTGGTGGCTGAGCTTGCCAAGCATGAGAAGTACGTTTTGTGGTCAAGTTCTGATTGAATAAAAATGTTGGTTTAAATGTTTTTGAGACTCTGTGGTTATTCCAGGCACAGCGATTATTCGCTTCAGCTGTTAGGAGTTTAATATTACTTTATGCTACCAAAGTAACCAAACTGTATATCATGTTATTAATATTTAAGTGAATAAAGCTGGTAGACATTTTTCTCGAGCGCCTGATATATTAATTATAACAAGTTACTGCAAGTTAATTATAACGGTAATAAAAAATTAACATTTTGAAAGTGACATAGGTAATATTTTACTACTAATCAATAATTATCTATCTGCTTTCATATGATTATTGTTTTTCATTACAAATATAATAATACTTTTTTAAGCAACAGACAATAATAATACGTTCATAAAATCCCCAACTACATTTGATTCAAGCCTTGGGAATAGTTTGGGCAAGAAAACGTGTTTTAAATTTGCTGTCTTATTATTGCGTTGCATTAGATGTAAAAGACAGTTAGATATTAAAATTACTTTTACTAAAACAGAAAGATTATTATACCCCGATAATTTTGTTTCATATCATTATATCTTTTTAAATCTTTTATATAAATTATTAGAATCATCTTATAAATCCTAAAAATCTTATTCTCAGACACTTTCTTTCTGAAGATTTGTATTCAAAATTAAAATATGGTTTTAAGACTTTAATTGAGCCTCCAGAGAGTTAAGGAATATAATTAGCTATTTCTTTCAAACGGACATGCTTCCATTGATAAAACAAAAGTAATTTAATGAACATCGCATATATCTAGAATAATAAAATGAAATTTGTTACGAAGAATTTCACTTTGTTATCTTTTATGCAGAACCGTTAGGAAATCATTCTCATTGCGCTTAAAAGCACACTTAAGAGCTTACATATATTTTGTATAATGTTATGTTATGTAGATAAATAATTTTAGGGAAATTATATGTATATCGTAATATATCTTGTATAATGTAACATGAAAAGTATCGAGAAAGCCGAGCCTCGACGGGAAAATAAGGTTACAGGACCAAGCCCACTAAGGTAAATTCTTTGGCGAGATAGCGCCAAACTAGCAATAATCTTGGCGACTAGTTTTTTCCCCCTGAAATTTGGAGAGAAATCGCCAAACGTCTCCAGATTTAGCGACCAATTGGCGACATTTTGGTCCGATCCCTGTCTGACTGTAAATGGTCCGACCCTATGTAACTGTAACTTTATCCAGCCTTATATAACTGAACTGTATATGCCTTCCAGCTATTTCGGGAAATCAAAGATACTGGAAATTTCTTATCGGTCGCGGGAAGACCATATAAAACCAAAGAGAGCATCAGTTCTTAGTTTCGAGTTTAGCTGAGAGTATTGAAAGATCATTGTGCTAATTTGCGCATTTGAAGTTTTCTACAATGTCTGGTGACTAACGTTCTTGGTAGTGTATATTGGCAACTAGGGATTCTGCTCTGAGTACTTTTGGGAAAAGTTCCGTAATTTATTTTCTTAGAGAAAATAAATTTTATAAGGTTCTGCGTGTCTTCAATCCATTTCGAACTCGTAGTTGCAATATCTTATAGTTTAGCTTCACATTTTAAGAGTATCAAAAAATTTTATGTTTGAAGATGGGAGCATATATATGCATCAGAAAAGGCAAATTAAAATTTTGTATTATTTTATTGACGGCAATTTATGTATATTTATAATGAGACCTGAAATTCACATACATCAAAATTAAAAAAAATTAACAATTCCAAATTAGATATTAATAGCAAGTTGTTTTAATGGATGATACTCCTATACAGTTATAAGCAATATCGCACTTAAAACTTCAGTTTCAGTTTGTGCTGCTAGCTTTGAAAACCATTTGTTTGGTGCAAAATGGAGATGCGGATTTTTCAAGGCAGGACCAGTTTTAGGGACAGAATATTACTTTGCAACATTTTTTAGAGAAAAGCGTTTAAAAAGACCTTCCCAGATGTTCATGAACCTAACAAGATAATGATTTTCCGCATGGTAATCCCATTTCTAAAAACTGGAAGCATCCGCTATAAAAATGAAGTGACCATCCATCTCGCCTGAGTTAAGACAAAATGTCAGAAATTAAACGTCGCAATGCCAAAGAAAGTAAGACAGAGGAAATAACAAGCAAATTAATTCTTAGTGCGAAGTAATACTCCATTATAAAAATTCATTCTGCTTTGGAGAATATTGTATAAAACAAATGAATTTTAAACCTAAAATCATACTTAAGTAAAATCAAGTGATATATTCTTGGTAAGAGTGTAGCGGTGTTATTCATTGAAATAATTTGCCATTGATATCCATTTTGGAATTTCCACAAATTTTTGAAGTTTGATGTGCGCGCTTTTCGATTTTCCCGAACGAATATGAAACTAATTTGAAACTAAACTAGGAATTGCAACAATTTCAAATTCTAACCCTTCATCTGACTACCGAAAGAATCAAATAACAGTTTATATGTAAGCATAATTTATTGGTTCAAACATTTCTAGAGAACTTCGTGTAGTATTGCTCGATATGCATTTGGTACTTTAGTATTGGGCATAAGTGTAATATCTTTAGGAAAATTCGCAACCAGAGGCTTTTTGCTTTTTTCCAGAATTTACGGAAAGGTAAATAAATATTAAAAATCTGCATAATGTATGCTATAATAAGGAACAGTAATTCTGGTATTTACATCACGAACTGTTTAACTAGATCATGTGATTATTTTATATTTTTTTCTGATGACATTTTTGTTCCTGTGATAAAATTCGCGCACGAATGAATAAGAATTTTTTATAATGTTTTAAAACAAAACTTTAGTGTTTTACAGTATTTGTAAATGATATGGTAAAATAAAGAGAATATTTCTTTATCTACTTTATTAATATACACCATATTTTTTATTATTATTAAATTGTAGCATCAGCTATATTATGAACATCTGAAAGTAAGAATTGTTTTTACAATTCTGAGAAAACTCCTGTGAAAATAGGAAGATAATGCCCTTCCACGAAGCATAACGTCAAGTAGTTTGCAAGCATAGATCTAGTTTTGCTAATTCCCAAACATTTTCTCTAAATACTAAGATACAATAAAGAGAAGAACGTGCCCTACTAAACGAAACTGCTTTTCACCTCGAGGGTTTTAATTTTTAATTCAGCACAGGTATCCTAAGGAGTCAGGTGAACCTGTACATTCTTTAAGAGAATGAAGATCCACCAATAGCCATGTAGGGGAAATCACGGAATGCTGAAAGTTTATCTTCGATTCGGTTTTCGGCAAACGTTATTAGCTTCATTGGATTTTATGATTTTCTTCTTATGTAAGTTCAAGTAATTCTCTCTTATGAAGTCCTTTAGAAAATTTGAATTATTTCCGTTTAGGAAATACTACTCGAAATTATTCTTCTTTTGACGGATGGCTCTCTTTTACTTAGCCCTAATCAGTTACCCAGCCAATCAGTCAACACATACTGTTACATCTTACCAGAAGCAGCAGTGTGAAGCAACAGTGTGTTGCTTCAAATGACCGTACACCTATAACTTTAAGCGACCAAATTAAGTCCGTGAGAAAGAGAGAGCGTGTCCTACTTTTGATGAAGAACAGCACAGGAGACAGATATAAAGATCTCATATCTATTCTATCCGACAACCACGCCTCTCTGGAGGACTTTTGGTTTGCCAGTACTTTAAGTTACTCCATGCCTCGCAGCCGCTAAAGCTTAAAACATCCAAGTATTCACCTGGTTTTGAACCTGGGCCCGATGATACGGCATTCTTCGAGGTAGTATGTATGTATTCCAAATGTATAGGTAATAAGGTTTCCAAATGTATTGGCAATAAAGCAATCAGCAAGTCACAGATATATACATCCATTCAGAAAATTTCAAAATATTTATAACTAATTTGGTAACTTGTTCCACCCTGAACAAACATGCAAACAGATCGTCAGCACAATTAAATTATTAAAACAATGTTCGAGATTTGATTATAATAATTTAAATTTGCTTCATTCTATCTTTTAAACTTGAATTTTACATTCTTTACTAACTTAATCTGTATAAATTTATATTTGCGGGGGTATGAATTAACCTTTAAGATTATAATTCATATTACATAAAAAATGAAGCATAGCATTTGCTATGAACGTAAGAAATAATACTATTATCTGAATGTGTTTTTAGTTTATCTAATTTTTATTTTTATCTTTACCATTCTATATAAAAGATGAAAGAACCATTCTCCTCCTTAACTTCAATACATTTCGTTCCGGTTTCTATAAATTGAGTTTTGTTCCTTTAAATTCAATTTAGTACTTTATCTGCATTTGGCATAAACGAGACTTCATTACGTGCAAAATGAATACATAAATCAAGAAAAGTAATTTTTATTGGCTAATTTTGTTTCTTTCGAAGGAATAGAAGAAAAAGAAGATTTCTTTTTTACATCAGAACAGTAGAATTTTAATACCGCGTTCGCTTTAAAGTTAGACCTGTGGCACCCTTTTTAACAGAGCTAGCTAAATGAATATTGGACGGAGTACAGAAAGAAAGGGTGGAGCTCAGTTACGGATAGCAAACATAATAGAAATAATTTATTTACCGTCTCATGAAATAAATGAGAGATTTAAGCTCCTATCTTATACCTGTAACAGTATCGTAGAGGTAAAATAAGGATATAAATTTTCCTTATTGGACGAATAGAATTTTAAGACTATGAATATAATGATGTCTCCTGTAAGACGAAAGACAAATATGAATGGAAATTTCTCCTTTTATTTCAGTTCTTTTTACTAACCTTCTCATATATTGTGCTTTGTTTTTGCTTTTTTACTCTGAACTTCTCATATATTACCCTTTTCTGTAAATCGATTGTTTGGGTAAATATATCAACCAGAATCACGTTTGAAGCCATTTTGCTAATCACAGTTGCTCGCTTGGTGTCTCTGTGTCAGATTCTGAGTACATTCATAAGCTGACAGATAATTTTATCATTATTATACATACATTAAACCAGTTAATAATTATATTAAGACTAAAATTTCCAGTAAATGCAGGCGTCAGTAAAAGTTAAACAAGTAGACTAGGAATAAAATATTCTTTTGACTCTCTGGATCTGTTGCAGAGAGAGAGCATGCTTTCTATTTTCTTAATAAGAAACGAGATCGGGAGGCCTACAAAGTATGGGCGTTTTGAAACAAGACTTATTACGGGTGAAGGTGGCACAACCTTGAAAGAAACGTTAAAATGCATTTCGTTGTAGGAGATAAATGGATGAAGCAGTTTTGTAAAAAAAGGCCTTGGCTTGTTTTAACCTGAAACCTTTTATTGTTTCAATGGTCCTTTGACTGTATAGGAAAAAAATATGGTAGACAAATTTCTACTTTTCTTATTATATTCTTCAAAGGTATTGTGTTGATACGAGGAAATAGTCGGGGACCTCCCCTGGTGATTGAGCTGAGAAAACAAAACCCTACTAGCCTTTTCTTAGGGCGATGCAGAAAATATGTGCGGAACCAAATTTTAATACTCACCATCGCATAAGTTCCGTTTAGATCCAGATTCCTGAAGTCTTCTCATGCTAGTCACTTCTTCTTAGTTGTACAGTGATTATGTAAATATGATTTTTTTGAGCGGCAATATGCATTAAGGAGTTAGTTCCACATTACGATGAAGTCATTATTTGTGATTTTATTGTGAGGTTAACGTGTTAATGTGGCGTATCTTATATAAAAACTGAATATTTTTGTAGCGGTGAATATGTATTTATCTGGTTACATCAGCACAGTTTAGGATTTTTTAATTGTGCTATCTTAACCTGGTTTCAAATGTTTGAAGAAGAAAGATTAAGTATTAAATTTCTCAACTTTTTGATTAATTATTCAGCACCAAAATTTCAGTATACAAAAAGGCTTAGAAGCTAAGCTAAGGCTTAGTGCTAAGGTCGTCAAAAATGGAATTAGTGTAATACCGTGTAATAGCAATTTTATTTGAGAAACATTTCAATATTCAGACTATATCCTGCTGTTTTTCAAGAAAAGTAGTATAGCAACCCTATGAAAATAACATTTAATGGAAATGCTTCTAATACATGGTTTGTAGTTATTTGCACATAAACTACAAAATTTCATGTTTATATATTCCTTGGAGGCTTGAGTTAAGAACCTATTTTACAAGAGAATTTTTAAAGTTCAATGTTTTCCATTCCTTCTGCCTACTTCGCTGAAATTTGATAAATAATAATAATAATAATAATAAACAGATTAAAAGAGCGAAAGGAAAGTCTGAAACGATTTAGATTTTAAAGTCGCATCTCACAGTATACCAGTCTGCTCTTGGAATCGTTCGGGTTAATATTGTAAGGTATTTTCCCCACCTTCTTAGCATGCCCTCGTGGTGTGGCGGTCGGCACGCTCGACGCGTATTCGAATCCCGGTGAGGGAGTTGCTCATTTTTAATCTCTCCTCCTTCCAAAATACCTAATGTCCCTACAGTGGCGCCCGAACTAAAAAGGTGATGAATGATGATTCTTCACCACCAGGATTTGGCGATTGGGTCCCCTAAAACACCAGTCGCTTTTTTAAAGGGGCGTATATAAGGTATTTCTCGCGCCTTCTTAGCATGCCTTCGTGGTGTAAAGGTCGGCACGCTCAACACGTATTCGAGAAATCAGTGGTTCGAGTCCCGGCGAGGACGTTGCTCATTTTTCATCTCTCCTGCTTCCAAAATACCTAGTATCTCTACAGTACAACTTATTTTTTTAAGCTATGCTTAATAATATAGCACATAAAAATTAAGCAGAAATATTTAAAAGGAGCATACTTTTAGAATTCAGGATGGAGCATAAAATGCTGCTGTATATTTTTTACATCCGCTTTATTATTTCTTTTAACATAATACATAGTGATAACATTTGGTGGCAACATTTTTTTTATTTTGCTATACCTAATCTTTACTGAATAACATATGAGGATAATATTCGGTTGCAACATCCTTTTATCTGAAAAGCGATACGGACACAAACGTGATATGAGCGAAGTATGAGGATTGAGACTAATAGCACCTCTGGTGATAATAAAATATACATAAGAAATTCGTGATGCTTTATTCTCATATAATACATGGTTTAATATACTTGAATACTTTTTTGAATACCAAAAAGAAAGAATAATTGAAAAGGCAGAGTCGGTAAACGCACTGGACATTTTGCAAAATGCTAGAGTAAAATTTTCTGGGGGATAAAGACACACATAATAGAAGTTGCCGTTTTGTCTGAAGAATTTCATTCCGCTACAAAACAAAACTCTAAAAACTCTAGAAAATCATCTGAAAAATTCGAAATCGCTAAAGCTGTCCGCACTTCGAGCTGCATTTTCCTCCCATGCATAAAATTCAGATAGAAAATGAAAAAAATCAGGATTTATTTTTCGGGATATATTCTGGAATTCAGTTCGAATGCTTACCAGAATATATTGTGCATTATTTTGGAAACAGTGGCTTTTTAGTTTAAGCAAAATAAAATATGTCTGTTTCTTATGGATATTCAAATTGAAGAGAAAAGAGCCTATAAGCGTATTATTTAAGAGTATAACTATGATAAAAAAAGGATTTAATTTTTCTTATTAGATGAAATGATGACTTTTTAAGCATATAAATGATTCATTGTTTTCGAATGCAGTAGTGCAGACAATATTAATAAAACATTTTGAAAGATTCTAACATTCTCATCTTTGGCATTTTAAATGCCTCAGTCTGATAATGAATGTTTGCGCAGCAGGAGTGTTACAACAAATTTAAGAGAAATTTACTTCTTATTTTGTGAGAGCTTAACTATTAACTGTTATATTATTTTTGCAAAAGAAACGTGCACGGTTTTTAAGTTAACTTCGGAGTTGGAAATATAAGTCAGCAGTGCCTTAGACAGGTTTCGAACTGTACATCTACTGATTGCTAGCCGAACGTACTTCCAATTACGCCACGAGGCACGTACTAAGGAAAAAGAAATACTTACTACGTTCTTCCCCACTTCACGGATGACTGGAGAAGAAGAGACACAGTGAACAAACCCAAGTGGTGCAGAATTAACAACCACCGAATTTTATTTTGGTTGCCATTTGTGTAGTAATTGGATTTATTTCGGCGAAGAAGCATAAGAATCAGCTTTCTAGGAGCTCTTCGGAATGTAAAATTCTCTTCTAGATTCGAGTTCCGGACCTCAAAACTGCTAGCTGGATCGTGCTTTTTCACATCGGAAGATCACACCGTACGGAAAGAGAAAATTACTTATAAATATATCTTGATTATCTAATGAAAGTAACTCGAGCTGTGGCTTTAACACGTTTCAAAAATTTCCTTTAAATATTCACGAAAAAGGTGTTGCTAACTTAGTGTTGCTAAGTTAATTTTTTTTTAATTACTGTGATGTAAAATTATCTTGAATGCTTTCAGAAAATACGATATTTCAGTATATTTTATCAATGTTTACAAAATCACTTTCAAACTGATTCCTTCTGATTGGAACGCATTTGTCCCAAAGTTCTATTCTGATTCATGGAAACATGAATTTTAAGTAAAAGAACAATTCTTTTAACTTTTCCCAAATAGGTTAAAATAAGTTCTTTAAGTGCTTTTTTTAAGTGAAAACCTTCATGAAACCCTTTCAAGACATGCATCGAAGTTTCTTTTGCTGCATAAAGAGACATAAAATGTTAATTATAAAGCAATAGTTTAAATTGTAAAAAGGACAAATAAATCAAACGACACCCTGTCATGTGAATATGCAGCTTTCAGAATCGTACCTGCTGAAATTTTGTCCGGAAATTTACTAGCAACAACAGCATTATGTGTATTTTCACAGCGCAAAATCCATGTGGTATAGCCCATAATTCAGATCGTTTTCTAAGAATTCCTCCACAGAAACGTCGCAAATATTCAATTAACATTCTTTATTAATATATATGCCAAATGGACAAAAAACCGTTGGATGCATACACTTCAGAACGACTGAAGAAAACGCTCTACATTATCTTGATTGTGACCAACTGCCATGTAGGTTTTGGGTCTTGCTTCAATTTTTAAGCTTCATTTACCGGATTGTTGAGCTGCTTCTGTATCAAAAGCATAGATATTTGTTTCTCTTCAGTAGTAATACATTTTAAGAAGGACATGTTTTAAGAAAATATCTGTGGAACTCAGTATTTAGCTATTGCTTCGAGGAAAAATAATCAAGAACAACTTGAACAGCGATAAATTGCAGGTACAAATAATCTTTGAAAATTGCTTAAAACAACCCAGATAACCTATGAAACGTGTAAAGATATGTCTCAATTATTGAATGATGATCATTAAATGATAAATCTCTGATTTGATCCACATGATGCTTATTGTTTCAAGTGGATGGACGATTAGAGAGGAGTTTTTTTTCCTTTCCCTAAACATCTCATACTATTAAAAAACTCTTGTTTTTGGTTAAGTAGAATCTTCCAAGAAATATTTTCAATATTTCAAACCTGTTTGCAGTAAACATTTCATTAAAAAGTGGAATTTACTGCATATTCAATTACATTATTCAGTTTGAAAAATCTCGAAACAAAAATTCTTTATTTGTTGAAGACAGATTTGTATGCAAAGGAGAAAAAGGAAATGAAATGCAGATTGTTTCGATATATAGGCGAAGTAGGCCGATATATATAAGTCGTAAAACCTAAATAATTTTCCAGTCTTGTATGCGTGTATTTTATATAAATCGTTTTGGATACTTTCCTTCCATAATAAAAGTACTTTATTTTTGTTATGTAAATTTCCGTTTAGTTATTTTAAAGTTATACAATATTGATTTCACATAGAAAAGTTTAATTTTAATTCATACATAACTTCTTTTTGTAAAAATTAATTATTTAATAATAATTACTAATAATTTGAATGCATATATAATCTATTTTAGGAATTATGATAAATAACATTAAGCATTGTCATTGGTCGTTCCGCCAATTATTTAGCGATTCTGATAGATAAGAAAGAATACGAATTTCTAGAAGATCAAAACTGATGTTAAATTTTGCGAAGAGATAAAAATCCAAAAGAAAACTCGAAAAGGGGTTGGAACAAGACGCTGTAGAAAATGTCTTGCAAATCCTGAACTCAAATTTCGAGGGGTGCTATTACCATGTAGCTCAGATATAGTGAAAGTTTCGTAAAAAAACTTCGTTATTTCTATTTTGCATCAACGAAGGAATGGGTGTTTGTGTTTATTGAAGTTGTGTAGCAAAATTGTATATGTTATTTCTGTTGCCACGATTACTATCACGATTTCTGCAATTAATATGAATACAAATTTACAAAAAAAATAAGCATAATACCATTAACTTTTAATGATAGTAAAATGTGAAATAGATAGATTACTTCCGATTTAATTGTATTTAAATAAATATTAGATATTATTTTGTTTAGAACGCTATGTTATAGCAGAATATATTTTACCAAAAGCATTTGATTTACAGGAAATATTTTGATACGCAATAATCAAAAAATAATTGTCAACTATTTACGTGTTTACAACTTCCTGTATTGCGAAAACCTTGAAAGACGCCTTTGGTTGGAAGCTAGACGTTTCATATATCAAATATATACAAATGGTATTATGTTTGCTGCGCACGAAAGCAAATATTTTCCACAATGTCATTTCCTGCAACTTTCTACTTTAGGGTAAACAACATATTCAGGAGCATGGAATTGTTATGAGGTAATCCATGCATTAATATTTGGCGACTTATTTTCTCCCATATTCCTTAGCTTTGCACATTTAATTATATTTACATAGAGTGCCAAAATTAATATGTGAAAAGAATTAAGGCACGCTTGTCTCTAGTAGAACTTCTTTCTTTCATTCTGTGTCATTTTAATCACTAACATGTAAAGGACAGTTTACACAGGTTAAAATTTCAAAACTGATTTAAATAATTTTAAAATACTTAATCGCAATTTTTTTGTGGTTCTATTAACTAAAGTAATGATAAGTTTGCCAGAATTAAGATATTTTTCACGTAAATGATTCAGAAAACTAAAGTATGATTTTAATATAATAAAACGGTTTATCCAATTTTCTCGAAAATTCAGATTCCAAAGGGATGATCAGGTATCTATTGTAGGTGATATGAAATAATGCAGTTTAATCCAAATTGGCAATCTTTCAGTAATCTTTAGCTTCAAGTCAATATCACTAAATAATACATTCATCAACATGATAGATAATACGAAACAATATTTTCAGAAGTAAAAACAGTAAAAACGTTGTTTTATTACATGTTTTAATTTTAGTATATTATGTGAAGACTTTGAGAATACATTATGAAAATTCCTATTTTTAATACCAGTAAATGATGCAGATACACTATTACAGTTTATCAGGGAAAAGGAGCAATACGCACCTTAATTTATGGATTTTACTTACATGTGGGTAATCAGTCACCAGTGCTTCGGAGGGTTTAGCTGGTTAAACTAACTTTATAGTTTTTGCATCTAAAGGTGAGATAAACGGATGCCCTCGGGCTTTTGTAGTCTTTTGTATGAGTAACGTAAATATCAGGTTGTTGCCCATGCTGTTGTTTGGTTCTTGTTTATGTTGAGAGCATCTGCGTAGTGCTTGCCTACCAAAGGAGCATACTTGATGTAATTGAAACATAAATTTTAATGGTTGCTTATCTTGAGCTTAACAAAATATAAGAACAGGGTATGGCAGCCTAAAGCATGTGAAGGAAAACATCTCATGGATAACAAATTATTAACCTGACTGGTATAAACTGCTGCTGTATAAATTGCTACATCAGTAGAGTCTATTTGGCAATTCATTTAAGTCGGCATGTACTTGGCTTCGTAATAAATTCTACGATAGTCTGCTGATTTTCTACTCCTATTCTAGTCTTTGACAGCTGTACTGCATACCAGGACTCCATGTGCATCACATTACCACACCACGTTGAAGACAATCACGGCTACGGACCACGGCGATAACCAGGACAAAATACACCTGGGATAAGCACACTGGAAGGACACATCGTCTTCAACCATTTCTTGGCTTCTACCGCGGAATTATATACTGTATCCTATTCAGCACTGCGCTGACGCAAAGGGGAATGAAAATTTCCAAACACATGAAATAATGTTGAGGGCATCTTTAAAGTTTTAATGTATTTTGTCATAATTTTATAATTCAGTCTGAATGTCGGAAAGTCTGGATTCAAAATACTCTTAATTAACTGGGAAAATATTAAGAGATAAAAATGACATCAAGAATAAAACCCTGCCAAAGATTCATTATGTAGTAGAGATAAAGTTAACCTAGCACCAGAAAAGGTAGAATCACAGATTTATCCTTCTTAACATAAAGGGGCAATTTGTCCAGAAGGGCTTTAATTTTGTTTTAGCATTTGCGTCGTCTACTATAAAGCGGCGTTTCACTTTTCAAATTGTTGTCACCAAATCTCAAAGCCCTGCATTATATTTAAAGAAATGAAATAATGAAGGATATGCATGAATGTATGTATATTTCTCGCCTTGCGAAAAAACAATGGCATCTAGAGACATCAAATTTTGAATAACGTAGTCCTCCACTCGAATAAGAGCCTCTCGAAGCCCAAATTTGGAATTTGTTTTATTGTGTATTTCATATTATGTAAAATGTCTGCAAATGTTTGATTAACAAACTTAACGATTTCAAGGCGAGCAATGAAAACACTATTAAAAAAAATTTCGTCACCAGCGCGAGACACTGTGTGTCGGAAATTATAAAGGTATGCTGTTTTTAATTGTGATATTGCTGTTGAATTTAATTTTATGAATTAAGTGCGAAGAATATGAGATTTAATAAGTAAAGGTAACAAACAAAACGTTAAAAAATTCCGCTTTGAGCGTGTGGTGTAGTGGCCGAAACCGCTATGCAAAACCTGGGTTGTGACATCAGGTTCAAAACAAAACACAGCATAAAAATTTTATTGAACGCAAAAAAATGGCTACATACAATTCTTCAGAGAAAAACCTATCTATCACCAAAAATCAATTTCTATACATTTTACGTGCGAGAACAATTCGTGGCTCTCGAGTTTGCGTTTTTAACATTGCCAACGATTTAATTAATTTAATAAAGACTATTTTAACAACTATTGAAAACGTGTTTGTAAGTTAAAAAAAATAATAATTTTAGCTTATTCTCACGAGACATTCTTGTCTATATAAATCTTCAGTCTCTTCTTCTTTAATGTAACCTTATCACAGCTCCTCCCCTCATAAAGAAATTTTTCTTGACTATGGAAGGAAAAATTCTAAATACATTTCACTGCTTTCAAAACACAAGTAGTAACCATTTAAGTGATAATAGAGAAGCCAGTTACATTACCCTGCACTTATTTTTTAGATAACATAACCACACAAATAGAACAAAAATAATTTAAACTACTCCTAATGTGTGCCTTATAAAAAGCATATTTCTTCAAATTTTACACAATGCTTATACTTAAGATAAAACATTTAATTCTAACAATTTTTTTTGAAAATGAAACACACAATGCAAACAATTTTGAATATACACAAATATAATTCCAAAACTCTACAAAAATCATTTTCACCCATTTTCATTACTTTTTACCTTACTTTATATCCACTAGTGATATTCAGTCACTGGACTAGGGCACGACTCAAGCCATCTGCATTACCGTGTAATTTGCCTGGTCTATGAACAATTTCAAAGTTATACTGTTGGAGACACAATGCCCAGCGAGTCAAACGAGAATTTGATCCCATCATTTTGTTTAAAAAAGTCAACGGATTATGATCCGTCTGGATCTTGAATTTTTGTCCGTCTAAGTAATGACTTAGTTTCTTCAATCCATAAATAATGGCCGCTAGTTCTCTTTCAATGGTGCTATAATTTCGCTCCGCTTTAGTAAACCTTTTGCTAAGATACAGTATAGGGGGTTCCTCCTCATCCTGAATTTGAGACAACACAATACCCGCACCATATAAGCTGGCATCTGTCTGCACAATAAATTCTTT
Source organism: Stegodyphus dumicola (assembly GCF_044657685.1). Taxonomy (NCBI): domain Eukaryota; kingdom Metazoa; phylum Arthropoda; class Arachnida; order Araneae; family Eresidae; genus Stegodyphus; species Stegodyphus dumicola. The sequence goes on from NC_140775.1 coordinate 75,992,877, forward strand.
AGAATAATCTGGTGCAAATAAAACCGGACTTTTTACTAGTTTGGTCTTCAGTTTATTGAAAGCCTCGTCGCACTCTTTTGTCCAAATCACTTTTTCTTTTTTGTTTTTGCCCTTCAAAGCGTCTGTCAAAGGTGCCGCAATACTGGCGTAGTCTTTTATGTACCTTGCTTAGTAGCCCACAGTACCAAGGTAGCTACGTATCTGTGTTTTAGTAGTGGGGATCGGAAAATCTCTGATTGCTTGAATCTTGGCCTCACTAGGCGACCTTTTCCCAGATCCTACTTCATGACCCAGAAATTTCACATGGTCTTGTGCGAATTTGCATTTCGAGGGCTTAACAGTCAATTTAGCCTTCTGAAGGCGACCTAAAACCACATCCAAATCCTTCATATGCCTGTCCCAAGTCGGCGAAAAGACTGTGATGTCGTCAATATACGGTAGAACAAAATTGTCCAGCCCTCCTAAAACTTGAGCGATCAATTTACAAAAATAGAAAGACGCATTTAAAAGCCATCATTTTCTTCGGGATGAAAGATCCAAAAGGGGTCACAAATACGGCATACCTCCGTGCACGCTCTGTGAGTGGTATCTGGAAGTATCCTTTGGTTAGATCCATGATTGTGATAAATGGAGTTGCGCTGACTTTTTCTACCACTTCTTCAATATTGGGAAGAGGGAAAAATTCGGTCATAGTTTTTAAATTTAATTTTCTGTAGTCTATACAAGGACGAGGATCTTTACCTGGGACCTCTACTAAGATCATAGGCGAAGCATAATCAGATTGCCCGATTTCTATGACTCCTAACTCAAGAAACCGCCTAATTTCCTCTTTTAGGATGTCGGTTTGTCTCGCCGACATTCGGTAAGGCCTGACTCTAACCGGAGTCTCATCCAACAATTTAATATCCATTTCAACCAAAAACGTACAGCCGGGGTCGGACGAAAACACTGCTCCATACTTCTTTATAACTTCTTGGAATTTTCCTATTTCCTCTGCCGAAGCTCTTTCTTCTAGCTTACTATCTCCAACTATTTTCCAAAAATCTACCTGAGTTGGATCAGCCAAGGGATAAGGAATATCCACTTCTCACTCAATATCTTCCATGACCTCCTCTATCACAAGATTCACAAACTCGGAGCGCTAATAATAAGGTTTCATCAAATCACTGCTACGCTTACATGGAATCTCTACCGTATAATTGGTTTCGGAAATCACACTAGTTACTTTACCTGGCCCTATCCAGTTCAGAGCCATTTTGTGTGGTTTAGACGTGGCTAAAACAAGCACGAGATCTCCGACCTTAAACCTTCTCGTAACAGAGTTGCGATCATACCAGAGTTTCCTTTTACTCTGACACTCTTTCATTCTCTCTACAGCCAGCTCCTGACACTTCTTTAATCTGTTTATCAAGTCTAAAACATACTCGACCACAGTGGGGTCTGAACTTTCTTCCTCTAGCCAGTTTTCATACACAATCGTTTGAGGCATTCTCAAATTTTTTCCATGTACTAACTCGCAAGGACTAAAACCTGTGCTCTCATGGCTAACAGTTCTGAGGGCGAACAGAGCACATGGCAAACATTCTTCCCAGTCCTTCCCGCTTTCCAAGCACAAAGCCTTCAATACTCTTTTCAAGGTGGAATGCAACCTTTCAACAGAATTGCTTTGAGGGTGACACACAGAAGAATGATACACCTTAATTCCGAACTTGCTAAAAAACTCAGATGTAAGTTCACTGGTAAACGATCTACCCAAATCACACTGAATTTCCTTAGGGTAACCTGATCTAGAAAAGATTTGTATCAAGGCTTGAATCACACATTTAGAGTTTAAATTCTGTACAGGAATGACATCTGGATATTTGGAAGCAACACAAATAGACGTAATTAAGTATTTATTTTCACGCGAACTAGGGATCAGAGGTCCTACTGCATCAATATTTAATCTTACAAACACTTCTGATATAACAGGCACAATCTTCATAGGGGCTTTCTTTTATCCTTATTGTGACCTACACGCTGACAAATATCGCACGTCCTCACAAATTCTTCAATTTCCTGGTAGCAATTAGGCCAGAAATAGTGTGTCAAACCTCTATCCTTGGTTTTTGTTACCCCTAAATGACCAGAGATTTCCTCGTGGCATAACTTCAAGATCCCTTTCCTAAAAACGAGAGGCACACACAGCTGACGCTTATCTTCCCCTTTTTTAGAACGTACCACTCTGAATAGTCTTTCCTTGACTATTATAAACTCTTTTTCATTTTCACTTTCCCCTTTCTTCCACAGGGTCGCTAAACTAGCGCAAGTGTTTTGTGCTTCTAAGTATTCTGCTGGCGAAACATCCGCAAGGATAGACCTTTCTTCTAAACTGATGTCTGCAATTTTAATTGCGCCTCCGTATTACTGGTTAAATTCCTTTCTTCCGAATGCTCATTATTGACGGCCCTTTCATTTTCTATCTCTTTCTTTTCTTTCGATCTGGAATCTAAGTCTTTTGCACTCGCTCTCTCTAAACTCCTGCGCGCATGCGCCTGACTACGAGTCTCCATAGCATTCAAAAGAACCGGTCGTTCCCTAATTTCCTCAATCAACTGTGCAGTTTTATTCCCTAACAAATAGTACTCTTTATCTAACTCTACCAGAGTAACCGCTGCCTTTGTGGTGACCACACCAAAATCACCTTCAATGGTGACTTTCGCCAATGGTAAACATTTACATTCTGTGTCCAAAGGCTGTTTCACCCATATAGTTTCCCCTAATAAGTCATTAGTATCAATCCAAGTACTATTACACAGATCTATACCAGCTCCAGTATCTCTCAGATATTCTCTCTCTATCCCATTAATTACTGCTTTCTTGAAATACGGCTCAAAACATTTTCCTAAACTCTCCGTTCCTAGATTATTCACCAGATTAGCCTTATTCTTTTCCAGAGAAGGACAGTTAGGTCGGATATGTCCGTCCTTTTCACATTGGTAACACCTTATTTTCCGCTGTTTCTCGAAACCTGCTTCATTGAAAACTTGTTTCTTTTATGAGCCTCCACTTTTCTATGCTCCTCTGATTTAATTCTTTGATGACCACTACTTTTCTGATTATAACTACAGTTAGAATTTACATACCGCTCTCTATCTTTCTCAAATGGCTTCTTTAACCCCGCTCTCTGTTCTAACTTCCTCGTATCTCTTCGCAAAGCCTCATACTTGTCGCATTTCTCTGCTAAAATGGAAGCTGTTTTAAATTCTTCCCAATTGTCTAAGTAGTGCTCTCTTATTTCTAGAGGGACTCGCCGCTTATTTGCTCAGTGAGCATAAGTTCCTTAAGACTTTCAAAATCTTGAACTTCTACTGAATCCAACCAACTCTCTAAATACACTCTCAATTCATACACTAAATCCACCCATAACATTCCGTTTTTTCTAGAATGTTCTTCAAATTTTGTTTTTAGTGCCCAAGAACTAAGCTTGAATCTCTGCATGAGTAATTTCTTAACATGCTGATAATCATCCCCTTTATCCGCTGGTTCTTTCACTATTAACTGGGCTACATCGTAAGGTAATAAAGGAATTAATTGCGAGACCCAATCAATCTCATTAACGTTCTCGTTTTGAGCTTGTTTCTCAAATAGCATAAAGAATAATGAAATATCTATATTACTCGGTTCAAAACGCGGTACTAGATCTTTCAAATTAAACTTTTTTTTCTCTAGATTGTTCAAGTTTCGAAACCGTGGAAGCTAGGCTATTAGTCTGAACCACATTCATCAGTTTTAACTTTTACAATTCAAAAACTCGCTCCCGTTCTGCTCTCTCTTGTTCACGTTCCCGTTCCCGTTCTGCTCTCTCTTGCTCGGCTTTTTCTTCTGCTTTTCTCTGCTCAGCCGCAGCCCAAATTCTTGCCGAGTATTCTTTCGCAGCTTCTTCTTCATAGTCCTCGGCATTTAGAATAGCCTGCCTAATTTCTCTTACTCTATTTGCCTGAGACACATTTGTTTCAAACTCCTCCGCTAACTCCAATAGCAGAGCTTTAGTAAATTTCGTCATAAACTCACCCATTATGGAAAATTAAAGAAAAATAACCTACCCCGAAAAACAATAATACAAAAACAACAACAAGTCTATCTCTCCAAAACTGAATAACTCCCTAACAATTCTGAACACAAATTGCCTTACAACACTTAATGATAATACCTATGCCTACAAACAAAGCGTATATAAAAAAATGCTAATTAAGAGGCAACCGTTTCCTGCTCTATATCCAAAATAAGTCTCGAATAACTGGCATAACTTCTCCAAAATCACAAAAATGGTACTCACCAATTTTGAAGACGCCTACGATTGACTCTCCTGGCACTACTTGGATATTCTTCCGGGAAATGTCACTATTTTGCGGCACTAGATCACGTTTCCTCCGGCGTTCCCTTCTGACACACTGTCACTTGTCACTGAAGAGGCTTCACCACGCGAACTGTCCTTGCACGCAAAATTAGATCGTTCTTGAAGAGAAGAAAGTCTTTACAGTTCACATAAAACTCAAGTTCACAGGCGAAAAAGTCCGTTCCTAAATTTACTCTCAGGAACAATCCCTAAAAGCTGCCACCAACTTTTAATATTTACTGCTGTGGTGTAGTGGCCGAAACCGCTATGCAAAACCTGGGTTGTGACATCAGGTTCAAAACAAAACACAGCATAAAAATTTTATTGAACGAAAAGAAAAAAAAAAAAAAAAAAAAAAAAATGGCTACATACAATTCTGCAGAGAAAAACCTATCCATCACCAAAAATCAAATTCTATTCATTTTACGTGCGAGAGCAATTCGTGGCTCTCGAGCTTGCGTTTTTAACATTGCCAACGATTTAATTAATTTAATAAAGACTATTTTAACAACTATTGAAAACGTGTTTGTAAGTTAAAAAAAATAATAATTTTCAGCTTATTCTCACGAGACATCCTTGTCCATATAAATCTTCAGTCTCTTCTTCTTTTATGTAATCTTATCACAAGCGTAATGTAATATCTGAAACCTTTTAGATTTTTAAATTTTATTTTTATTTATTTTTTTTTTATTTATTCCTGTATTTTTACTTTGCATATTATTCATTTTTGCTTTTTGTATGCATAAGTTCCGATATTGTCTTATTTGTTTTTGTGTTTCATTTGTGACTGAACGTTATTTAAAAAAACTGAATTTTAGATTTTATTGGTGGTTTCTTTATATCATCTTAAAACGTCAAAATATTAAAATTACATACGGCATTACTATCACATCTCGTTTTCCAGGTTTCTATGGCTAGAAAATTAATGTATGCAATTAGTCTTCCATATCAGTTCTTGGTAATTATATTTTGCTCCAGTTTGTATCATATGAAATATTACTTAACAACCGATATTTAATAATGAAGATTGTCAATACTGAATTCCAACAATGCGATTCAAATTCTAAAGAAAGGAATAGAATTTTCTTTTTCTTTTTTGTAAAGCTGTAGAGAAATGAGGCTATTTTTGAAACAAGAAAATCGAAGATACCCTCGCCGAGACTCGAACCACGGACCTTTCGAATACGCGTCGAGCGTGCTGACTACTATACTACGAAGGCATGATAAGAAGGCAAGAGAAATCTTATAAAGCTAGTGCAAAGAATTAGATTCATATTTCATAACTGATTCAAAATAAGACCTTCGTGGATTCCTTCTGATATTAAAATATCTCTACATATAATAAAAGAAAGAGTCTGTCTGTGTGCGTGTGAGTGTCTTTCGTTCGCGCTGTGCGTAAGCTAATAGACCCACGGCTACGAAATTTGGTATATAGGTACAGCTAGACAAGAGCCAGTGCACCTCGAAGCGATTTTTTCGAAATTAGAATTAGAATTTTTTTTATTTTATGTTTTGTGACGAAATCGCGTCATTTTGAGACATAATGGGCTATATGAAAGCGAGATTTTACTCTACACACACCATTTTCACATCGTCATGAAACGTAGGCACTTAGCTATTTTACAAACTTAAAATAAATTTCGTGTTTCAATAAATCGATTAAATACGAATTTATTTAACAAAGGGACCTTAACACCTTTTCAACGGGATTTTTTCTAAAAAAGTTTAGTTTAAAAAATGTACAGCTTATTTTTCTTTGATTTTTGGCCACGTTAAACTTTTATCCTTGCGACTGCTTTTACAAAAAAATTTTGGAAAAATGATAATATTTTGTATTTAAAAATTTTTTTTTAAATGAAGATTCCGAGTACACTTTTCACATCTTTAAAAATGTGATTTTGGCAACAATTTGTCTGTCTTATTGTTGTTGATAGATTTTTGATGAAATCGCATTATTTTGAATAGTTTCATTCTTTTAGAATTATGGCTTTGGCAACAATTTTTCATCGTATTTCTTATGTCACTGTTTTTAAGAGATTGGCATATTTCATTGTCATTTATATATATATATATAATACATTTTTATTGATTTTTTTTAATAAAGTTGTTCTGCAGAGTATAATTCTGCGCGGAATTTTATGTTTTTTGAGTTGATTTCATGCTATTTTTTGCTTATTTCACTGTTTGTAAGATATTGAAAAGTTTTGCATGATTTTTTTTCTTCAACGGAAAGTTGGTTAAATTTTTTATTAGGATAATTAATATTTGTATTAAGGAATTAATAGTTTAAGCTTATTTCATTGTAATTTTTTTCTTTTCAAAATATAAAATAAAATATCATTAATTATACTTTGTTGTTCAGAATTTTTTGTTTTTTATATTCTTTTATGTTATTTATTGCTCATTTCACTGTTTTTAAGATATTGAAAAGTTTTGAGTGATTTTTTTAGGAAGCAAAGTTCTTAACCTCCTTTATATCATTTGAGTTCTTAAGATTTTGCAAAGGGAAGTTGGTTAATTTATTTATTAGGATAATTAATATTTGTATTAAAGGATATTGCTTATTTCATTGTGATGTTTTTATAGGTAATAACTTTTTTTTATGAAGTTGTTCTGCAGAATAAAATTCTACGCAGTTTTTTAATTTATTGTTTGGTGTTACCTTCAGCCATTTTCCCGGTACATTTAAAAGCCAGACGAAGGCTGGCACGAAGCTGCTAGTAAGTTAATAAAAATTATACAAAGGTTAAATTGTATAATTTTTATTAATAATTAAAATATTTTGCTAATCTATATTTAAGAAATATATCACTTGGTTAACTTATATCGCTTGTACGTTTCTTATTCTTTCTGTAGGAATTATAAATAGAAAAAGTAGACATTAAAAAAGAGAATTTGATTCTGACTTCAGTTTGCTTGAACTCCAAAGTAGCATATGAACTCCTGTGTCATTAAATTTATTTGAAATTAAAGTTCAACAGAGGGTAGTTACTAATAAATATTCTCTTTGGTATTCCAAAGAAATTTGCACAAATGTTCTGTACAATATTCCATGATAGCAAATTTGTGCAAATTCTTTTAAATCGAACTCATTTTAGTTGATCAAGTCAAAGCATACGTTGGCAATAAATCAAACTTTGAGGAATGGCTAATGAACTGATTAATATTAAAATTGTGTTTATAGAGCGTGAAAAATACTGTATTTGTTTTAATGTACTCGTATCTAAGACGAATTTTAGCATTACATAATTATAGGGTTTCAATGAACTAAATTTTGCCTTGAATATTAGCGATACGTTATTAATTCATATTTTATTTATTGTAGAAGATTCATATGCTTCCACACAACAACTGATTAAACTATGGTACGCTAATTTTAAGATTAATAATAAATTCAAGAAAATGGTGAACAAACATTTATATTTATTAATTCTTGGTGAATTACAGTTTCCTTGCCTGCTATACCTGCCTAATCATTGACGCTAGTAATGAAATTTCTTCTTGTTGGTTGTAATTAAAAAGCAGGGCCGTTATTTGCTATAAGTCATATTCAAACACAGGCTGATAAATGCTATTTCTAAAACAATCAATTAATACAGAGAATAAATGAAAAAGAGTTTACTTATAGGTGATTTTATTATGCTATTATCATTGCCGTGAATATTGTCCCCCTCTGCAATATAGTTAGTATGCAAACATAGATTAGTAAATATTGTATACAAATTTTAATATTATTTACAAATTAGAAATACATATTTGATTATAAAATATATTTTTATTAAAATTTATATAGCTATTTATTTCTATTTTTAATTATCAAAAATAATTACCATAGGGTTATGAGAAATGTACGAATCAGTGCAGATAAAATGTGTTCTACATTTCACATCTGTGACCAAACCTTGTATTCGGTTCCTGTAAAAGCGTTTTCACGACAGATTTAGAGTAACAGCAGGTAAATTAACATTTTAGCAATTACTTTACCCACTGAGTTGTCTTGCAGTCATGCAGTCAGGACGAAATTTCGCCATTTCGCCCAGACCTCTTAGAACTAGGAATTCCTCTGTAAAACAGAAATTTTCCTATTATCTCCATAATGCGCTGCAGAGAAAGAACATAGAGTTCACTATCAATGTCCCGCCTGGCCGTATTGTTTGCCTAAACCGAAAGAATCAAACATAAAACAAATTAAACGATGCCATCTAGATAACGTTTCAGATTCAGGCTCCTATTCTTAAAATAGTTTTGGATATAATGATTTACTTTAGAATGTCTTTCTGTAAATTACTGGCTAGCTAAATTAGACATGTTGCTTCAGGAAACTTTAGAAGCTAGTAGCATTTCTTAAAGCTGATTTTGGCCCCTTTCTTTTCCAACAATATTACCAGATGATTAGGTTCTGTAACTGTCAATGGTTTGTGCATTGCAGCTGCAGTTGCCTTTATCACTGAACTTTGTCGTAAATAACTGACTTGTTCATATGCGTTCAAATGATATCCGGATTAGGTTTGAGGCAGATGCATTCCATTAACTTGTCTTTCAACGTTGACAAAATGCAAAAGCCTCCATTCATCTCATTTTATCAGTACGTTAAAGCATAACGTTTAAACGTAGAAAACTAGAACAGTAGAAGTTCTGTATATATATATATATATATATTATATCTATGATATATATACATTGAAAACAGTTGTAGAGTTATGCTTTACAAAGAAGCTTGTGTAATATATATATATATATATATAAATATATTTATTATAATATAATATATATATATATATATATATATATATATATATATATATATATCTGTGTACAACTATATACTTTGCGCTATATTTGCTGTATACATATCGTTAAGTAAACAGATGTAAATGTAATATTAATTTATATTTATTGAACCGCAGGGGTAGGTACTTAAACAAGGTAAAACATAGATATCTGTTGAATGTAGTAATTTTGAATGCTTTTCTGAATTCCTTTCGTCTTTATTTATCTGAAAAAATAAAAAAGGTAGTTTTTAAATTTATTCAAGTTTAAGCTTAAACATTAGCTCTCGAATTTCTGTTAAGCTTGAGGAATGCATGCGAAAAAATAAGATTTCCATTTAAAAATTCTTAGCCTCTTTTTTATGTCTTCTATTGTTTACATAATCACCGACATTTGCCTTTTTCTTTCCATTTTGCTTGCAACGGATGCATTGTTAGAATTCTTGTCTTTGTTATTTAAGATGACTTAAAAAGCTATTACGCAAACTTCTTCTTTTGTCTGAAACTTGAAGAAGCTAATATTTTGGTGGATAAGAAGTACAAGAGTTATCTCAATTAATTTCAAGAAAATTTTATATATTCATTTGACTTTATTTTGCATTGACAGTAAAAATTTGCAAATATAGAAATTTTGTAAAATAAAGTCATCTCGAAAATAACTGAAAATTAGTGATAACTTGAAATCATAAGCTCAAAGTTGTGTTATTTCACGATTATATATGTGCATAGATTTCATGAACACATTATCATGAAATATGTTTTATACATCTATTTATAAAGTAATTATACATCTTGCCTAGGCGTTATTTTACTGATTTTGTCATATCAGTGCTGCAAAACAAGAAACATGTTATGTCGCAGTTATGAACAAATACTTAATTTTTAGTTTAAACCATCTTTCAGAGCTCTAAAAGTCTAAGATTTTCTTCCAATTTATAACTATTTGTGGAATTTTATGTCAAAAACTAAATAAAATAATAATAATAAAAAAAAGCATTTTTATTTTTGCTGCAATAATGAAGCCTGTTTTTACATGACTAACGTTAATGAAAATAAAATTATTTTTTCCGCATTTTTATGTTCACTTGTACATTTGATGATATATTACATATTTGATATAAAATTACATGGCTTTGTCTGCTTTGCACCAAAATTGCCTTATAAATGGAAAATACATTTCTGATTTAATAGGTACTAGAGGGCCATAATTAAAGATATGGACAAATAACATTTCACAATCAAGATTTTTTCATAGACTGACTGCAAGATTCTTTTCACTTGCTTTCATTAATTGTATAACATTTCTTTGATCTTTTTATATAAACGGGCTTTTTCCAAATTTTTAATATGTTTTAAAGTGCCTATAGTTTTCAATATAAAAGCAATTTCAGCTTCAGAAACATTATAATAAATAATTTTTTCCCTTTTTATTATGGATTCTGATTCAAACGCATTAATAGTGAAGCGCTGCATAGAAAGTTTAGCTCTACTTCCAAGTTTTTTTACCGTACTGCAGACTACAGTACCGAAAGTTCGAGAAGTTGCAAACCTGTTAAATTTTCTGTGCCAAACAATGCAACTAGATGTTTGTGTGAGGTTGTATTCAGATGTTATTTTATTCAAAACATGGCTACGCATGAAGCATGAAGCGCTAAGCGTTAGCGATCATGGAATATTACCCAAATGTGATCTATGCCCTCCACATAGTGTAAGAGGCACAACGAGGTATAATACGTTGTTTAAGCTTGGTAAAATCATGAAATTGACCAATAGTTGCTGTCATGCGTGTTGCTTTATCCATTACCACTTCATATACCGTATTTACTCTGTTCTTTTCTTTTTTTATTAATTTTATCATGTGAATACTAATAGGGAAAATTATGCAAATACTTAAATTCCTAAAGGATGTGATTACGGTAAGAACAGAGTAAATGGAGAATATTCATGAATAGACAACCTATAATTATTATAACATTATTTATTTATATATGTAGAGTCATTAGGTTTATTTCGGAAGCAGGAGAGATGAAAAATATGCAACACCTTCACAGGGAATAGAACTGCAGGCCTCTGGAATACGTGTCCAGCGTGCAGACCACCACACCACAAAGGCATGCCAAGAAGGCGGGAGAAATACCTTATAAAGAATCCTGCATTCCAATAAGAATATACAGTAATATTAACATTACAGTATCAAATAAGCTATCTTCATTTCTGTTTTTCTGTTTTCTGAATCTCGCTCGCTTTGCTACTCCCTAGGAACCAAATCATTCAATGCTGCTAGAACTGCTGTCTGTATCGTCTGCTACAGCTCCCAAGTTATCATCATCGTCACCATCTTCTGCATCTCTAAGTCGTTCTTTCCTAGTGCAGTGATCATCAGAACTATCAAAAGCATCTAGTTTCTTGAAGCGTTTCACTATTATTACTTTATAACTCAGAACGCATGCTTCAAAAAATCCCTGAACAAATCAAAATCAGTAAAACAAAACCCCTCACCGCATGAACAAAACCATTTTAAAATTTAGGGAAACCAGCCTTTTGAGCACCTCGAGGAAGAAGAAAATTACGTGGCTATTTCGAAAAAATCTTCAGAACTTTGTTTTTTTATGAAAGAATTGCGTTCAGCCATAAATATCCATAAAACTTTGCATTATTCTTGTAGACTGAGCTATCTCTAATTCATACATTTTAAATATCAAGGCTTTCAAATTAGATAATGATCTATAATGCTGAAGATAGTACTATATGTTTGGCATTCATTAGTTATGTGATCCAAAATAAAAGTTACAGGATGCTGCCTAATTATTTCTCTGATTTTTATTAAGAGTTAAATCATATTATAGTTTTACATATTCTTTTCTAAAAATGTTTAAAAAAACAGAAGTTAATTATTTATTGTCCGATTCTTTCCATGGAACTAATTATTAAAGAGTGTTCAACTTGTTTTAAAGGTATGTGCACCTTTAAACTTGCGACTGCTATTAATTAAATTTTGCCATTTGACTTATATTATTATTTTCTATACATTATTTTGATTTTTCAAGAATAATTGCTTGTCTAGAAATAGACAAATCATCTGCCTTACGTTTTTACCACTTTTGTATACTGCATAATGCCAAACTTCTGGTGCTTTTGCTTATACTAATAATAATATTTCAGATACTACATCTCTATACTTGTATCAGGTTTCCATAAAATCAATTTTTTAACTTATGTTTGAATCAAATAAATTACCCTTTGATACGTCTGGTATTTAGTCGAGTTTGTAGAGACATTAAGCTATTTTAAAGCAGAAGACGCCCTCACCGGCAACGCCCTCACCAGCACTCAAACCTGGACCTCTCGAATACGCGCCAAGTATGCTAGCATTACACCATGAAGGCGTGCAGAAAGGAAGGAAAAAATACCTTATAAGTTTATTTACTAATTTACGAAACAAATTATTTCACTTATCTTAGACCGCGTCTTCCCTAAATGCTTGAGCGGCGTCTAGCTAATGTTTTTCTAACTAAGCTAGCTAAGCATCTAGCTAAGCTGAAATTTCATTAAATAAAAATTTGCATACGGCCATCATCATATGCGACCGTGATCCTTTCAGGAAACTACAGTTACCGGAAACTCCATTTTAACACTAGCGTGAATACAACCTGGTTTCTAACCTGAAATTAGCCTGATAATTTATAAAAATGATTTGAGAGACATTATGAATCCCAACTCCCGAAAAGAATCACGTCTGCTCTGTAAACATATAATATTACATTTTGATACGAAAACCAGAAGGGAATCTACTAACTAAAAGTTTTTTTGAAGATATTCAGAGACGTAAGAAAACGCAAATCTGTACGACCTGGGAGAAGCTGAAAATTTATTCCACAAGTTGTAGAGACATTAGGTTACTTTAATGCAAGGGAGGGGAAAAATATGCTGTGCCCTCGCCAGGATTCGAGCCTGGGGTTTCTCGAATACGCCCCGAGTGTGCTACCTTTACACCACGAAGGCATGCTGGAAGGAGGGAGAAAATACTTTATATATTCCCCTTTTAAAGGTGTACTGCCCCCCCAGGGCTACTGTGGATTAGGTGACCCAGTCGCGAAATACTGGTGGTGGCGAATAACTGTCCACTGCCTTTTAGCTCAGACGCCACTGTAGGTTATTTTGATGCAGGAGAGGTGAAAAATATGCAGTGCTTTCGCCGGGGCTAGAACGTGGGACCTCTGAAATACGCATTGAGTGTGCTACAGTTACACCAGGAAGGCATGCTGGAAGAAGAATGAAAGTACCTTAATAAGTGAGAAACAATTTAAAGTGAAGTATTTTGTTGAATAATAGCTCATAAAAAAGGAATACCCCACTCGGTTGATTAAAATAAGTACTTTGGTTTTGATGGAGTTCTTGCTCTAATGCATTTACTTCGGAAATTGATTTAAGAATAATGTCGAATTCCCTAATTTGGAAAGTGAGCTATGCACGAGGCATCAGCAGTCATGCCCGTTTTCGATTGTTTTGAGAGAGTCTTCCTCAGGTTTATTTTCATTTAAGATAATAATCATATTTAGTCCAGTCTTATGTAAATCTAACTGCTGTCTGATATTTAGCTACTGCGGAACTGTATCAACTTCAAAAAGATATCCTCATAAAGAGGCCTGAGAGGGGCATAAAAATACGATGGCATTAGCACAGAATTCTGCCCAGATCCCTTGAATGTGGTTGGAGAACCATTTTTATATGTGGTATATCCTCTTCGAAGTGAGACCTAGGTGTTGTATTTTCGTCGCCAACTACAGCAACCATAATGAAAAAATGTAAAATATAAAATTTCGGTATAGTGCTATCAAGCAGAAAACAGTCTTTCAAAGTGCAAAAGTAATATGCAAACAAATATGAACTCTGAACATCCAACAAGCTTTTGTTTACCCCTTTTCTTTTCTTCCTCGTTCACCTCTCATTACTCAGCGTTATATAAAATCTTTTTATGAGAATCATTTCTGTTGGTAGGGAGATTAAATTTTTAAAACTGTGGCCCAGAAAGGTTTCTTAATTTTTTTTACTACCAGTCTGCTCTTGCACTCACTCTTGCTAAACTACTTTATTTGTCTCTTTAACTTTGTTTTTAAGCACCGTTCGTTCGCACTTACGCCACATACAGTTAAACAATAAAAAGTATAAAATTTTTAAAAACTGCATAACAACATGTGTTTAGAATTTCCAATGTCGTGTTAAGAGTAGACATAAATTTTTACATTATTTCAGACATTTCTAAGTTTACCATATCAGTATTCAATATTCTTAGCAAGACGGCTATTTTTTTCTTTTTATTATTAACTTTTTATGTGTAAACTCTAAATATTAAATTTCACTTCAACATCAAAATCACAAAATATTTATAAACAGCATATCTTTAGAACTCCCGATAGAGTGTTGGAGGTGGCCATATATATTTTTATATTCGCTATATTATTTCTTTAAAAACTATCCGCTCGATCCGCCAGCCGCCTAAAGCAGTTATCATAAAAAAGTAAACGTATATAATGATTTTAATGAGTCCAGCTAGTGTGATTAAAAAAATATTGAATATTTCATTTTAGAAATCTCGTGACTTTAATACATGTTTTGTAGAGACATTAGGATTTTTTGGAAGCAGGAAAGATGAAAAATGAGCAATGCCCTCGCCCGGACTCGAACCACTGACCTCTCCATACGCGCCGAGTGTGCTGACCACTACACTACTAGGCATGCTAAGATGGCGAGAGAAACACCTTATAAACTCCCCCTTTTAAAGGGTGAACGGGGATTAGGGGCTGTAATCGTTAAATCCTGGGTGTGGAGAATCATCATCCACCAAGTTTTTTTAGTTGGGATGCCACTTTGGAGACATTAGGATTTTTTGGAAGCAGGAGAGATGAAAAATGAGCAATGCCCTTGCCAGGACTCGAAACACGGACCTCTCGATACGCGCCGAGTGTGCTGACCTCTACACCAGGAAGGCATACTAAGAAGGCGGGAGAAATACCTTATAGTTTATCTAAATTAAGCATATAAAAAAGAGAAAAAATAAATTTTAAGTACTGTGTTTATTGGTTTTTAATCGATTAGTTTATTACCCAATAACCTTCAAGATAAAACCTGAAAGTAACTTTATTAAATGTCAACAGAAGGCGCGTGTAAGTCAAACGTATATTATTTCCGACCGTGACAACATATTTCTTTCATAGAAACGAGTTTATTACTTAAGATTGAAAAATAAATATATTACATTTTTCCGAATGGCAACAGTCTCGTGCGATGTTTTATTTCGGACAGTGTTGTCACTGGTCGTTTCCATTTGCTGAGTTTATTAATCAAAAGTTCATTACAGGTTTATAAAATATTTAATAAATAATAAAAGAAATTTGAAATTCAAAATTCGGGTACCCAGGCGGCACATGTTTGGTTGGCAAACTACGTTATTCAAAATTGGATGACTCTAGGTACCGTCGTTTTTTCAGACAGCGAGTAACATACATATATATATATATATATACATACAAATTCTTCATTATTTAATTTCTTTAAAAATAATACGGAGCGATAATAATTGGTAACAACGATTTGAAATGTGATAACCCGTTTATAGCGAACCAATGCAAAATTCTATTGCAAGACTATATTTTATAACAAGCAAAAAGATTTCGTACTTTAAATCAGAGTCAAAATAGAATCATTCGAAAATACACATTTAATATAGTACTTATATATATATAAAAAATATATATATATATTATATAGTACTTATATTATATACAGAAATATCTCATAGCACAGGAACACAGAAATACCTAGAGGGGTAAATTGTGAAATTTAAATAACAGTTCAAAAACTGTTTAGTGACAATCAACCAAACGTCAGTACTAGCATGTTGAAAACCGAAAAATTCTGATAAATAAAACTGTTTTTAATTAATCTTAACGAAAATGATGTCTTTAATTAAATTTAAAACACTTTCATCTGTAAATGAAAGATACAATTATATTACAACTAATTAAAATAGGATTTCGGCGGTAAAGGACACTTTTCCTTCTGAGTTAAAAAAAAGTCTCTCATTCAGGAAAGAGGAACTTATATTTAATTTGCTTTCTTCTTTGACATTCCAGCCATTATTGGGAATTTAATTAATTCAGGTAATAAGAGGATGTTTCGTGTATTCTTAAGTTTCTTTTAAGTGTAATAGTTCTTTTATTCTTGCATTCAAAAATTGATAAGAGAGAAAAATAATACAAACCTTGTTTAGAAAAATAATAAGGGTAATTATCGAAATAATGTAATTAAAATAGATCTGCAAATAATGACTAGAATTTTAAGGGAATCATACATAGTGAAAGAGAGAGAGGAAGCGGAAGAAAAATCGTCGAATGTAATTAAATTATTAATTTCAGAAATAGTTGTGCGGTATCCATAAGTGTTATAATGAATAGATTGTTGAGAATGTGTAGTTTAATTACTTTATTACACAGAAACATACATTTAAAGACAGACACCTATTAATATCTGTGTTTGAACTTAGATTTATAAAGCAAACTAATAGCAGTATAAATGAAATAAAATCTATGAATGTGTGTCTTGGAAAGAGGCAGTTCGACTTTTTTTATTTTTTATTTTACCCAGTTTGATATAAATTATTTCTGACACATAAAAGTAAAGCGTTGTCTGAAAGAAAGGATATTAAACGCAGTAGAAGAATGGGTTGAATTAAGGATCTTCCCAGTTTAAATAATATTTCGAAATATAAAACTCGGGGTAGAGAGATATACCTTTTATTAATAGGTAATTAATTAATTATAAAATTAATTAATGATACTTAATTATAATACCAAAATTAATTATAATTGTTTATAATGATAAATTATAATAATTAATTAATATAATTTTATTAATAACAAAAAATGCCGAGTGTACTTCATATTTATCGTATCGCGAGGCACACATGAAACAAGAACCATAACAAAATGTCCTCAGATATCATGGATAAAAATAGTTTCTGCTTTTTTTGTAAAAGTGTTCGAATGAAATTTAGCAACAATTAGAGTCAGAAAGATGAGAGTTGATAGTTGATAACTGATAGCCTTCTCTGAACTGAGATTAGATAAGGACACCGATTTTATCAAAGGTTCAACTGGTCTTTCGTCTACCCTCCGACAATAAGTTTTCGACTACAGCTCTCTGTTTTTGCAAAGTTTTTAGAGTGCATTACATCTTGAGTACTGGTTGATAAGCTGTTTTGTGAGAAAAAATCCGCAGGTAAATTCAAAACATTCCCTTACTGCCAAAGAAATAAAGTAGTGCTTGGTTCATCAGTATGATGATTTGTTGCTTTCCTATTCTACACTGAAGAAAATGGATAGAATAATTTCATATTGGCCGTAATCAGTAGAAGATGATTTTTGTGAATGACGATCTTTAGAGGCGCTAACGTCAGCAAATACAGCTTGCGTACAGGAAGAAATTGGAATAAAAGTTTAGAAGAGAGCAGCAAGATTAGATCTATCTAAAGCAATGAAAACCTTTACAAGTCTTTGCAAAATGTTTATCTCGTATTTTTATAGTAATTCGAAAAGAGTAACGTGTCGTTTGCTGTGAACAGTTGTTGTATCTTTAAAGTACAAATCAGGGATATTTGATATAATTGATTGTAGTTAGTGACGAAGGAATGGTCCTTACTATGATCTTCTGTTGAAGAATCTGGATGAAAAACACAGCCATTTGTGATATCTTGCGACTGTTTGGCGATCAACAGAGTATGCTTGGCGCAGGTAGCTCTTTTCCGAAAAGGGTTAATGTATTTATTAAGAGTTGCATGTTAGCCTCGGAAGAGGAAGGTAGTAGATTGTACTATGCGGTAGGAGCGACGTACTGCTCTGAGTAACTATTATATTATGCTCTGAATTATATATTTAATAAATGTTTGTTTCGTCTTGCTAAATGGTGCCTTATTAAACCACGAAGTCATCACAACACGCTCTCTTACGAGAATAACCAGAGAGGTTAGAAGCTTAGAGCGTTGAAAACGGAAGAGGCGCAAAGTTAAGCCTAACTAACGAAAGAAGTGTTCATTTGCAAAAGAGAGTAAAAACGTGAGAATTATTTAATCGAGAGTTTGAAAGGCTTGATTCTAAAGGAAAATAGAAGAAAATGTTCAAAAACGCAAAGAAAGAGGATTTAGTAACAGTTATATTGGAAATTGGCGAAGAAGCATCCCCAGATTTGAAGCTGGTAGAACTGAAACACAAACTCCAGAATAGCAAGGAATACATCGGAGATGCTGATTTCGTGAAAGAAATTTTGATTACTACAGTGGAGAATAGAAAAAGAAAAGAAGAAATGGAAAGAATGCAAATGGAAGAAGAAAGAATAAGAACAGAAAGAGAACACGAAATAGAACTAGCGAAGATTCGAGCAACTCAAAATGAAGGAAGTAGAAGCCCAACACCTTTAATCCAAAACACAGAACGAGAAACCGAAATTTCCCTGGACAAGCTGATCAAAGGAGTAGAAACACTGACTATACCAGTACCGAAGACAGCAGAAGAATGGAATATATTTTTCGATTCTATCGAAAGAGCATTTAAGCACAAGAAGGTTCCTGAAGAATACAAATCAGAAATATTATTGAAATTAATTGGAGAAAAAGCTTCAAATGTTCTTGTTTATATAAAGGAGGAAGATCTGCAAAATTACAAAAAAGTGAAAACTCTTGTTCTGAAGGAATATCAACCTACTCCTCAAACCTGTTTAGAAAACTTCAGAAAAACTAAACGTTATTCAGGGGAAACGCATATCCAGTTCGCTTCAAGACTAACAGCTACATGGGACTATTACTGCAAGTCAAGAGAAGTAAAGGATTTCGAAACACTCAAGGAGTTAATTATTTCGGATAAATTATTCCAAGCTTTAGATGAAGAAACAGCTGCACACGTCGCAATACGCCAAGGAAATAAATGGCTGAAGCCTCAAGAATTAGCTACAGAATGTGATATTTATTTCACGGCCAAAGGAAAATCTTTCGACGAAGTTCGAAATGGAATTAAGCGATCACCGAGATTCCTGGATACGACATGTGCACAAGACTAATATATTCCGCCACCTATGAGAAAAGAATATCAAAAACACGAAAGATCTCACGCGAGAAGAAAAGAATGTTATATTTGTGGAAATTATCAACACATCGCAAGAGATTGTCCAGACAAAAGAAGAAAGAACGAAACTGCAGTAAATAAGAAGGGAAAGGATGATTCCAAAACTCAAAAAAATTCAAACAGAACATCAAAAGAAGAAGCCATCGTAGCTAAAGTAGATTCATCCCATCTACGATCCGAATTCGCAGAACGCATCGTTCAACCACTGCAAAAAATAGATATTTTTATTAACTCTGAGAAAATCGAAGCTATCGTAGACTCTGGAACGCAGATAACGATCGTACATTCATCGCTCATTCCAAATTTAGAGGAGAGAGAAGGAGGTAAAATATTGCTAACACCTGCTTTCGGACAACCAATTGAAGCAAAAGTTTGCCGTGTGCCTATTTACCATAAAGATCATGGAAGCAATATATTTAATTTTGTGGATACATTACTTGCAGTGACTGATAAGCTAAATGTGCCTTGCCTAATAACTCTAGAAATATACGAACTGTTAATTAATCCTGCGGCAGAAGAACCAAACGCAGAAAGAAATAATTACGGAAGCGAAAACTTACAAACTTTATTCGCCAATGCACAGTCAAACGACAGCGTCGATTCCCCCCGCTAACGCTTATGGAGGAGAAAAACGAAGAGGAGGAAGGGGAGAAGGCGAGTGCTTATGTAAACACAGACTTATCGTCTGCTGAACGCCTACGCGAAGAGCAAGTTAACTGTCCCTCGCTGAGAGAAGCATGGAAGCTAGCAATAGAAAAAAAAGGAAATTATTTATTTATTGATCATCTTTTACATCACCAAGAAAAAATATTAGGACAGACTGTTTTTCAGTTAGTGCTTCCGCTTAGTAGAAGAGCGCAAGTGTTGGAATTAGCACATAGTTCCATTTTCGGTGCACATCTTGGAATAAGAAAAACAAAGGAGCGAATACGATATTCATTTTATTGGCCTGGATTAGCACAAGATGTTGAAACCTTTTGTAAAACGTGCAAAGATTTTCAGTTGGAAAGTCCAGAAAAGCGATCTGACAAGATTCCCATCACACCGGTCAGAAGGCCAGAATTACCTTTCGAAACAGTTAACATCGACGTTATTGGACCTATTGAACCTCCCTCTGCTAGGAAACATAAATATGTGTTATGTCTGGTAGAACAACATTCCCGATGGCCAGAAGCCATTCCACTGAGAAGTTTGACAGCAAAAGCCACTTGCGACGCGCTTTTGGAGATTTTCATGAGAACAGGAATCCCTAATACAACAGCTAGTGACAACGGAAGTAACTTCGTTTCAAAATTAACTAAAGAATTCCAGAAAAGACTAGGTTCTCACCCTAGGTTCTCTACACCTGCTTACAGTGCTTCAAATGGATTAGTAGAAAGATGGAACAAGTCCTTCAAGCAAATGTTACATCATGTCATCAGGACTGATCCTTCGAATTGGGATAAGCACATCCCATACCTGCTCTTTGCATACAGAGAAGTACCAAACTGCACCACGGGTGTCTCACCATTTCAGCTGATGTATGGAAGACAACCAAGGTGTCCTTTAGCAGTACTGAAGTCTTCATGGTCAGGAGAAATACCTATACCACCTAATCTAAGTGAATCGGCAGTGGATTACTTACAGCTTTTAAAAATAAGGTTATAACAAGCAGCCGAACAAGCCAATTTAATTGCAAGTGATAAACAACAAAAATATGCTGACTACTTTAATCGGAGATCAATACCAAAAAATTTCAAAATCGGAGAACAAGTTTATTTACTGATACCAGATTCAAATAACAAACTCTATGCACGATGGACTGGTCCAGGAGAAATCGTGAATCATTGCCCACCTCATTCCTATAAAGTAAAACTACCTGATGGAAAGATCAAACATGTTCATGCAAATAAAAGTAGAAAATTCCAAGCTAGTGTCAATGCAGTTGGAGTGATATTTGAAAATGAAGAAGAATTTGGAGAAATTATAACTTTACCAGGAAAAGATCTCTCGACCCCCCTGGAAGATTTTAAAATAGATGCAAATCTGAATTTAGAAAATTTGAATACGCAGCAGATAAGAAAATTGATAGCTCTTATCAACAAACACCGAGCACTATTCACCGGAAAGCTGAAAATAGCTAAAGCTCATAAAATTAGATTAATACCCAATATGGAGAGAAAGAAACCTTACATTTATAGGATTCCTGAAGCATTGAAACCCAAGGTCGATGAAGAAGTAGAAGAATTATTGAAATCGGGACTAATAGAAGAAAGTAATGCAGAAATAGCTCATCCAGTAGTTTGTGTAAGCAAAAAAAATGGAGATATCAGATTGTGCTTAGATTATCGAGCTTTGAATGCAGTAACGAAGCCAGATGACTTTCCTATGCAAAACGCCATTGATTTAATGTACAGTATAGGAAGAGCCAACGTCATAACAACTTTAGATTTGCTGAAAGGATATTGGGCAATTCCCATGGAGGAACAAAGTAAAGAGTACACATCTTTCAAAACTCATCGAGGTCAATATCAGTTTAAAGTGCTACCCTTTGGATTAAGGAACGCAGCAGCAACTTTTCAGAGAGTAATGAATAACGCGCTGAAAGAATTTCAACAATTTTCAAGAGCCTATATTGACGACATAGCTATATTTTCCACGGATTTCGACACTCATCTCCAACATTTGGATAAAGTTTTTACCAAATTAGAGTCACTTGGATTTACTATCAATTCGAAGAAACGTTCGTTTGCAAAACCTCAAATTAAATATTTAGGACACATTATTGGATCAGGAAAACATCAACCAGATCCCGAGAAAATAGAGGCAATCAAGAAGCTGGAAACGCCGAAAACGAAAAGAGATCTTAAAAGTCTGTTAGGATTATGTAATTATTATCGTGATTATATCCCAGGGTATGCAGAGATCGCCTACCCACTCACAGAACTCACGAAAAATAAACAATCGGAAATACTCGAATGGAAAGAAATTCATGAGTCAACATTTCAACAACTGAAGGAACGATTAGCGATGTCAACGGAGCTGATCACCCCAACACTGCAGGATCCGTTTGTCATTCATTCTGATGCATCTCAAATCGGAATAGGTGCATGTTTATCACAGCAAAGGGGAGAGAAGCAATTTCCCATCTGCTACGCGAGCAAGAAATTATCGAAACCTCAACAGAGCTGGCCGACTATAGAGCGTGAAGCTTACGCTATAGTATGGGCATTGAAGAAGTTTGAACCTTGGATATTCGGTTCATCAGTGAAAATTGTGACTGATCATAATTTGCAGAAATATAATCTTGAAATAGAGCATTGCCCTGGAAAAAAACTGTCAAACGCGGAAGCATTATCCAGACTTCCCACTTGTGAACTTTGAACATTAATTTACTGTTCATCTTCACGAACATTTTGTATAGTTAATGATTAGATAGTTTTTCTTTGCTTTTCATAATCATTTTACAATTTTGTGCAAATAAGATGTTTATGTAATTTGAAATAGAGAAATTATTGGGTAACAAATATTCGAGGTAAGTGATAAATTTAGATATTGTCTCCGAAGTATTTAAATCATGCTGCAGCATCATTAATTAAAAAGAATGTTAAGAATATAATTTTATATATATATATATATATATATATATATATATATATATAAGAAACTTAATAATTTTACTGTCATCATTGGAATAATACTAGGGTATATTTAAACATGTTTGTAAAAGAAAATATCAACTTGGTTTCTTTGAATTAAGAATTGATAAATTGTTACAATAATAATAAGGTTCGGAACAAGTGAAGTTAAAAATGATTTATCTATGTTTATATATGTTTATGTAGTAAATGGAGGTGCAATTATAGGTATATTGCAAATGTCTATAGTAATTGAGATTTGAAAATTAGGATAGAATGTATAAAAGTATATGTAGTTTTTTTTTTCTTTTTCAGGTTGATCGCAAACAGTTGCTAGATTTTAGTTTTCAGATTGCTGATTGATTTGTAAATAATATCAACAACAATCTTACGACGGGGGTATGATATCTGGCGACTGTTTGGCGATCAACAGAGCATGCTTGGCGCAGGTAGCTCTTTTCCGAAAAGGGTTAATGTATTTATTAAGAGTTGCATGTTAGCCTCGGAAGAGGAAGGTAGTAGATTGTACTATGCGGTAGGAGCGACGTACTGCTCTGAGTAACTATTATATTATGCTTTGAATTGTATATTTAATAAATGTTTGTTTCGTCTTGCTAAATGGTGCCTTATTAAACCCCGAAGTCCTCACACCATTAGTGGAAAATATTTTGAAAATCTTCGGTATGACATATGCAATGAAAATAAAGGGAAAATTATGCAATGCTTCGTATTCTATTCTCCATGATAGTGTTCTTCTGTATTCAGCTGCCATTACTAGAAATATGGATTTAACGGAGTTTCACAATCCACGTACGTCCTAGGTTTAATCTTAAACAGTTGTGATATCTTTTTTTTTTAAATTAAAATCCTACTTTTGTGGAAACAGATTGACTGATAATGAAGGCATGTAATGACCTGGTATGGAGCATTTTCAGAATAAAATTTTAGATTACTTTTTAAAAGATATAGATTTTCCTCACTAAACAATATGAATTATAGGTATTAGAAAACTATATTGAAAAATAAATTATTAAAATTTTCTCTATTTCTCTTAGATGTATATAATCCGGAAATTTTCAATCTACTTACATAAGTTACCTATCTACGGTAAGTTACCAATCTATCCTAATACGTATGCTACAGAAAGCTTTGGAGGCGTTTCACTCTGTTTAGTACTTAACCAGAATGTAATACAAGTAAAATGAAAAACTTGCAAAATGGAAGCTGTTTACTTATGCATTTTATATTATCTTATTGGTTGTACGCATGGTAGGCATACAAGAAGCGTGGCAGATGACAAAAGAAAATATGGTTAGGCATATTGGAATCTGAAGTCGGAGCTTACTTCGTAAGGATGATTTTTTTTACTACTATATTCGTTATTTTGTTTATATTTTTTATGTATTTTCGTTTTAATTAGCCCTTTCATTATAATTGTGTATCCTGGAGTTACGTGAGATGAATGGGGAAGCCCATTGTGAACCGTTTCCGGATTATCCTCTGATGCAGCGATCTTGCCGAAATGCTTCTAGAGTAGAAAGAATGAAAGGGATCCAATTTATTTGTGTACTGATTATAGTCTACTGGCAGTATTTTTGTAGTACGTTGTATGTAGCCCTGCCCTTTGTTTACCACATCACATTTTTACCACGATGGTATCATTGCTGTATGACGCAGATTTGTGGTGAAGTAACTTCTTGATGAGGTAATAACATAGCATGTAGCTATTTAATGTTGTCGTCTTCCGTGTAGCTTTGTCATTGTAAATGTATGTGCATTTATTTCCTTTGCATTTTTGTGTCTTCAATTGATGCTTGAGATAAAGATTGCTGATGTCTATGACATTTTGTATCTTTTGTATTCTGTTCAATACCTAAGCTGTCTTGTGTATTCCTAACAACATGTAATGCTAGTTGGCAGACAGATGTAATTCGAAATTTATTAATGTCGTAATTCTTCGTATTTCAAGACATCTGTAGTGATGTAAGCTCTGTTTGAAATGCACTGCTGGCCTTATATTTCTTGATAGTTTTGCCATTATACTGGATGCATATATACAACTTTTGCATTACATTTTAGAATCGTAAGAAAAAAATAGAGAATACTATGATAAAATTACTAAAGTCTTGGTGACAAGGTGGTGCTGGTGTGTTATAAATTGATAGTTTGCGCTGTTAGGTGGCGCTCCGAACATCTTGTCTCTGTTGATATTCTGTAACTTAACTTGTTTGATGGAAGAACGAAGGTGTTAAGCCTAATAACGATGAAGGCGTATGCTTAATAATAATGCTTGTAACCATTGTATTATATTGTAAATAAAATGTGTGTGTATTAATAAGGAGACGAAATGATCACTTACTTCTGGAACTAATGCTCTCTGATAGTGACCGGAATTAGTTACTACATGGTGTTCTCTCTGAGCTGCCTGACTGTACACAAAATCCTTGTTTCGCAATAGGATAGTACTGAAACTGTTACCGAAGGTATTAGTCGGGACATAAGTAAGTACCACACGCAGAATTTTCATCTCCTTGTAGAAGATTGCTATAATTATTATTATAATTATGTAATTAATTTTGCGCGCGTCCAAAATTTGCTGAAGTAGTAGGATTTTTTTATCCCTTTAAAAGTTGGAATAGAGCTCAGGTTTACTCTATAACAAATTCGGAAAGCATAAAAGGAAGTTAGTCCAGAATTATTTGAAGATTTTTAACTAGATATGGGAAAAATCATAATTGCGTTTTGAATCCGAATCCTTTTTCGAATCTTTTGAATCCCAAATCTCCGGAATATTTCAAACGAAAATAGTATGAAGAAAAAAGAACAAAAACCATTTTTACTTAATATTCAGAAATTTTAAGTACGGCAAACTTTAAAATCTATGTTTGTTAAAAAAATAAACTAAAAGTATATAAAAAAATCTGAAATTTTCAAATTTTACATTACACCCAATGGGGCGTTTTTTAACGTTTTGCGTGTTACCTTTATTTATTAAATATTATGGTCTTCGCATTTAAACAATAAAATTTAGTTCAACAGCAATATCACAAAGTATTTAAAAGAGGATATTTTTAGAATTTCCGAAACACAGTCTCGCGCGCTAGTGATAAAAAAATTTTTTTTTCCGTATGGTGTTGCCATTACTCGCAATGAAATCGTTGAGTTTTTAATAAAAACCTTTATAAAAGCTTTACAAAATATGAAATAAGTAAAATTTGGGCTTTCAGATGCCCATATTCGGGTAGAGACGTACGTTGTTTAAAATTTGATGGCTCTAGGTACGGTTATTTTATCACAATGCGAGAAACATACATACATTTATGCAGATTCTTCATTATTTAATTTCTTTAAATATAATACAGGGCTCTAATATTTGGTGGCAACAATTTAAAAGTGATTCGCCGTTCTAGTGAACCAACGCAAAATGCCAAAGCGAAATTAACAGCCCTTTTGGGAAATTCCCTCTTTGGGCTAAAAATTTAGATTTTGAAAAGTTATATTTTTTGATAAAGATAGGAAGGAAATTCAGTAACTGATGTACATAATTACTTGAATCTTCAAGTTCATTTATACAAAATTATTTGAGAAAAAATATTTCGGTAACAGTTCAAATTTCTATATATACATATTTAAAAATTTATATAGTTTAACTCTTTGACAAGCGGAGTCAGATCAGTTATGCGTTAGTTTTATTACATCACGGCATCTGTTGGTAAAAAACCCAGAACCATTTAGAAACAGTTTGTTTATGTCCAGGATTATCGAGGCGATTCTGGAGCTAGTTCCAAGAATTTTCGAGAAGGGTAGTGATTTAAAGTTTCAGGCCATTTTTACTTTGTTGTATACTGAAACAGAACAGCAGTTCACAACTGCTTTCGTTTTTGGATGAACACTTCTGATGGACGTCAGTAAAGGTAAAATTTCCAAAGATTTGAATTAAATTATTTAATTTTATTTTTAGATTAAGATTTGAAAAATTCGAATTATGAAAGAAGAAACAAAATTCGAGGTTTTGAATCTCGAACCATTTTCATGATTTCTGGATTCATATATATTAACCCCAATTCCACAAGTGAAATTTGTTTGGATAGAAGAAACGTCACAATAAGCTGAAAATACACATTTGATAATCACTCCCTTATTAGGTGAGTTCAACTATACCTTCTCTGGCAACTACATATTTACCCGGCTGAAGCTCGGTCGCAGAGTTTATGCTATTTATATTCCAAATTTTGTTGCTATTTGAAAAATAGTTTAAATCAATTTTTAGTGTAAAACTACATTTGAACTTACTGTTAGAATGAAAGTGATGAGAACAAGTAAAATTACATAAAACTGCTTAACGTGTTAGGAAGCTTAATAATAAAAGACAACTTAATTTCAGCACTATTTTTTATAACCCGCTTCTTCACAAGCCATGGTCCCTTTCCAGAATACTTTTAGAAAAGAAGATATGTTTCCTCTAACCTCTGTATGTGCGGCGTATTATGTTATTTTGATCTTTCACAACAACGAGACCTTTGACAGAACCTGAGACATCACCAAAATTTTCTAACTGAATTCTTGACCAAAGGAACTTCTCTGCCTCTTTTTTTTCTTCGATCGAGAGCTCAGATGGGAAAAAATAATTTCTATTTCTACATTTGGATATGAATCATTTCATCCAACAAATAATATTTACAAATCTGCAAAATTTCGAAATTCTCTCATAATTCATGAATTGACCTACTTTTGTGCAGGTAAATAATGATATTTCAGTTTTCTTTCTTTCTGACATAACTAAATCTTCATTGGGAACCTGTTCCGATTTGGGCCAATTATTTTCTTCGTCTTTTAGCCATTTTGGTCCCTCCCACCATCTCATCTCGATAAGATGTCAAAGACTACAACCACGAGATGGCAGGTCCGCCGGATTTAGATTACCTGGGACAAGATGCCATTGGTATGATTCTGTGAGTTTGCATATTTCTCTGATTCTGTTACCCACAAAAGTACCCCATTGGTCATTTCTTCGTATCTATGCTACAACCGTTGAAGAGTCCGTCCAGTAATAAACTGGTATTGTAGGGACATCCAGAGCTTCACGAATATAGTTTGCTAATCTGGCTTCCAAAACACAAGCAAGAAGTTCTAGACGTGGGATTGTTAGTCTTTTTTAGCGCAAGTCGAGATTTTGCTCCTAGAAGCTGTACCAAAATACTATTATTATCTTTACAGCGCAGGAAAATTACTGTTGCATATGCATCCTGACTCGCGTTGCAAAAAACATGTATAGATCATTTTTCTTTATTTCCGTAACCTATGCGTCTGTTTACCTTCAAGTTAGATAATTGTTTCAATTCACTATACCATTTCCGAAAGTCCTTTTGGATCTTCTCTGAAAGCGGGGAATCCCATTCTTACTTAGCTGACCAGACCTCCTGAATCATTAGCTTGGCTGGCAACAATGCTGGGATGAGAAAACCGATGGGATCGTAAATACCTTGTGTTATAGACAAGATCTTCCGTTTAGTAGGATTTTCTGTTTAAGCGTCAAATTTATTGCAGATCATTAACGATCCTTCTTTCTATCCCATTTAATCCCCTAAACCGAAACTGGAGCTGTAAGATCTTCTTTAAACAAACTTCTGTTCTCAGTTGACAACTTTTCTATTTCTTCTACCGGACCGAATTGCCATAATCTCAAATCCATCTTAGCTTCAGCCATAATTTCAGTTGACTTTGAGATAAATTCTTCTAATTCGGATGCACTGTCTACGGAGGTTACTGTTATATAGAAGAACTTCAAGAGTTTGTCAGTAACTGTTTTGAGTTGTTTTGGATACTTGTTCAAATGGCATCTTATAACCGCGCTGAGTAAAAAAGGGCTACAAGTAGCTCCAAATAATACTCTGTTATGTTGATAAACTTTAACTTTATTTTCCTTCTCCCACCATAAAAATCGCAAAAATCGCCGATCTTCTTCCTTAACTTCAATTTGGAGGAAGGCTCTTCTGATGTCGGATACAACAGCAATAGCCTTTTCTCGGAATCTCAATAATATAGCGGGAATTTCTTCTATCAAGTTTGGTCCTTTGAAGAGACAGTCATTTAGGGATGGTGCTCTTCCAACTTTGTAAGAGGCGTCAAAAACTGGTCTGATAGACGTAGTAGCATTCTGTGGCTTAATAACTGGATGGTGACACAAGTAATGGCCTCCTACTTTTTCTAGTTCCTTTTTTGAGACTTCCTGTATGACATTCTCTTTTTGCCATTCTTTAAAAACTAGGTCATAATCTTCAAATTTACTTAACTTCTTCAGTCTTCTTGTAGTGCCAAACAACCTTCTTTCTGCTTCATTTCTATTTGAAGGAATGTTTGGGTTAATACAAGTCCATGGAAGACCAACACGGTAACGCCCGTCTTCACTTCTAGTAAGTTCTTTGAGTAACAAATTATGGGCTAGCTCTTCTTCTTCCTTCTTAGACAACGTTTCAGCGGGATCATCGGCGGGACCATTGTTTCTAGCCGCCATAACTCTGGAATGCTAAGTTCTCTCAGAGATAAATTAGTCATCAACGTTAGCTGTACCACTATTCACCTAATCTTGGGATGGATTCTCTAACTCACCGCAAATTGTCCATCCAAGTTTTGTCTGAATTGCCGTTAGACCGTTGTTCAGCTGCTTGATTCGTCCTGTTAGGAGTTGGCCGTAAACATCACTGCCAATTAAAATTTCTATTTCAGGACACCCAGTACCAATATCTGACATCCATAATCTATGTTTCTTAAGCTGTTCTAGAACAGACTGCTTTGGAATGCGTGGAATGTTCCCACATATCTTTTTTTGGTCAAGAAATTCGGTTGTGATAACTGATTTGTGACCATTAACCGGTGCACTTAATTTAATTTTATATTTACTATGAGGTTTAGCTTCTATTTCTGCACCTCCAAATACCGTGTGGGTAATAGTTGCTGTAGCGAGAGGCTTAAGACCAAGTTCCTTCGTGGTGTCTTTAAAATATAACTCTTTTGGGACCCCCTGTCCAATAGTGCCCTAACCTTCTTAATTTTCGTATTACTCTTAATTAGTATTTCTAGTGTCATGAGAGCTACTTCTCTTGAACACTGCTGATTTGCAAGTGTGTTCTGGATATTCGCTAGGGGTTTACTTTTATCACTAATTTCTTTCGTTCTACCTATCTCAGGACAGAAAAGCTCTGTATGAGGTTTTGAGCAGACATGGCAGCGTACAAAAACTTTACACAATTTGGCACGGTGGCCAAAGCGTAAACATTTCAGACAACAGTTCTTTTCCCTGACTTTCTTTATTTTTTCTTCCAGAGAGAACGATCTGGCGACTACGCAGTCCTTACTTTCATGCGACTTACCACAGAACAAACACGACATTTCTTTAGCAGCGAATAAACCAGCCGCAGTAGGGTAATTGTTATCCCTTTTCCGTATTTTCTCTTTTACTTTCTCTTTTGGGATAATACTTTCAAAGCCTGACCTGGCTAACTGTAATCTTTCTTCACCCGCTACCTCCCTCTTCAAAAAGTTCATTAACAACGTTAAACTCGACTTCGGAAAACTCACTTCACTATCAGAATCTTCCTTTCCCCTAATATTGCATCTCTGTCATGCTCTTAAAATATCCTCAGGTAAGCAGGATTCTATCATGGGGTATAGCCAGGCTGAATTGCTTCCTATATCAAGACCCATGGATTCTAAAGACCTTAAATGTGCTTCTACCTTGCTAAATAAGTCACACAATGATAATTTGTCTTTACCCTTAGCTTGAATATTTGCTGTAATTAATTTCAAAAATTCTCTCACATACACTTCGATAAGAATATCTTTGTCCCCATAACGCTCTTGAAAAGTTCGCAAAGCTTTCGAATAATTTTCTTAAGTTATCGGGTAACTTTCTAATAAATGCCTAGCACGAGTTCCAGGTTCTACAGCTTGTAGCAAATATTGGAACTTATCACGATCATCTAATTCTTTATCTTCTTAAACTGTGCCCAAAATGGCAAATAATTAATTAACTGAGAATCAAAAGGTTTTATATTCAATTTAGGTAATTTATACCGTTTGACTCTAGAGTTACTACTGACATCAGAATTACTAAAAACAGCCCTATTTGGAACTTTGTTTACATTTTGTAGTTCACTAACTTTCCTTTGAATTGTGATGAATTCATCAGAATACTCTTCGCAGCTTATAACTTCGGTTTCTAAATCATCTTCAGTGGCACTGCCCTTAATTAATAAATCTAGTACCTCTGAATCATAAGATTTTAACTCAGCAGTTATCGTTTGTAACATCACAATTTTATCTTTTAATACAGCTTTATTTACTTGAGCATTTTTACTAATTTCGTTTTTTAGAACCTTAACCGTTCTAGAGAAAGCACTGCATGCCGTTGCACGTTTTTACTTTATCATATCAACATTCATTTTTACTTTAAACTCCACTCAAATATTTTATCTTAAATCTTAAAGTAATCCTTTTAACGTAATCTTATTTCCTCAATCCGTAATTGCATTCTTACACATTAATTTGTTTTACGTTAAAATTACTTTTATTCAAAAACATAAAACTTATAATATATATTTTAAGCTGAAAATACTAAATATCTATTTCTATTCAACTTAAATATAAACATGCTTTCATTCAACAAAATGCATCTTCAAAATATAAACATATTTCAAGTACTTTCGTTTTCGGAAGCATAAATAACTAGTTCTTCTTTAGGACAACACGTCCTGATGGCGGACGCCAAAAACTTTATTATGTAATTAATCAACTACTGTTGATCAAAGTTGTCAGAATCCACTGACGTATGCAGGTTCTATTTATAACTAATTAAAAAACAAGAACTAAATTCATTTACCTTTTCTGATGCATCGTTAAATCTGACGTGATGTTTCAGCTGGCAATCTTCTTTACAGAAAAACCACGATTCTATTTTCTTGACATCACATTTTATTTACATAAAACATTCAAAAGGAAAAAATTAATATTTAAATACATTTTCTTGTACAGCTTCTCTTTTCTCTTATGGCTGTACGAACCAATTTATCCGTCCATCACACGGATTCGAAACCGAACTATCTCCTGTTTACAAAAAAGAATAAAAAAACAAAGTTTTGATTTCTCTCACTAAACCTCTAGCGAGGGAAAGACACTTTAGATGAACATTTAACAACAGTGGTGCAGCACATGCAGTTGCCAGACGCTGATGACCCATTTCAGGTATTTTGAATCGAGAATCCTTATGAAATTAAAAACATATAATGTAAAAATTAGGGGCACTAGGGTGGGACCTATATCATGCTGATTAGCGTGCTCCAGTGTAATGAATAAGGCATACAATGAATAGTATATGTACTGTACCTAGCATTACTGCAGACAATGCCTGTAGTACTGTACGTAATGAAATGCAGTGACTATAATGACAGTATTAACTGTAAGTAGTGCTGACTGCCACAATGAAACAAAATGACTGTAGTACTGATACACAGTTGCTGTACTTCTGCAATAGTACTGATTCCAATGAAGCACACAATATCTGCAATGGAAAAGACATATGGTGAATAATAGTATGTGTATTGTAGATAGGATTTCTGCATACATTGAGCGTAGGACATTAATCCATGACTTAGGTAATGCCTAGGTAATTTGTTAATTACTGATTAGTTTATTAAGTACTAATATCAATAACCATATAGAATGTAAATTCAAGAAGCTCCCGACGAGGCCCTTGTAGAGTAACGGGCAGTACTGCTCTAGACAGATGCCGGATCCCGACAACAGGGTTTGTAAGCCTCCTGGCTACAAAACCTGACAACAAGGTTTGTAAGTTCCTCCTTATGTACCTGCTCGCACCTATTCATGAGTATGAGGAATGGTAATTTTTACTTTCCTATGTGCTTTTCTATTTAAATGAAAGTATGGATTATTAATGCCGAATCGTCAAAAATAGTCACTTATTAAGGTAAGTTTGATTTGTATACATAGCTTATATATTTTTAATGCCTAAAATATGATTCACATTTATAAATGTTTACAAATGCATATAAATAAATATATTTTAGTCATGTATAAAATCCAACTGTCTATCTTTGAGTCAATTAAAACATTAGTTTTAATAAAACACTTCTAATTATACGGATTTTTAGTCGAACGTCTAAATTTGGAAAAGCAGTATATTTGCCACCAGAAAACATTCTTAATGCAACTCTTAAGCAAAACTTTCAAATGCATAAAAGCCGATCTGAAGAGAAAACTTAAAGCTAAGCTACAGTATTATTTACAATTTTTAAATCACATGCTTTCATCTTTACTAATTTCGCTTTCTGTTCTGAATTTAATAATTCGCCCACTTAGATCTGCGTTCAATCTCTTTGGTTGCAGTTAAGAATTCAGCTTTTTATTTGTCTCCAAAGCCTCTTTCCGTCGTGCAACTCTTTAGCATAACTTTCTTAAGAATAGAAATGTAAAGTTCAATTTAAAAAGAACTGGTATATAAGAGTATGAGTATCGCTGTAAAGATGTTAATTATTTCGCATTACAATAATAATCTCGTACATCATACCTTTTTAACTATGCTGAGTTTTGTTTGGAATGAATGAAATTATAAAGGATTTAAAATAAGCAAAATTATCCAGTACTCTGAATTTTACGAAATAGTTTTATGCATTTGTTTATGCACTAGAAAAATTCAGTGCTTTGCTTCCTTGAAACAATAATAAAGCCATGACACTTCGGAACCATTTTTAAACTTCCTTTCACATCCGTAAAGAAATTGAATTAGGTAATGCAATTATTCCTCAGCTAATGTTACCTAATTCTTAATTGTGTCTTGAATAGAGAGGAGAATATGCGAATAATTTCTGAAGTCAAACAATTCTTAAATTAGATAACAGAGTCAGCTTTTCTTACGTAAAGA
Source organism: Stegodyphus dumicola (assembly GCF_044657685.1). NCBI lineage: Eukaryota > Metazoa > Arthropoda > Arachnida > Araneae > Eresidae > Stegodyphus > Stegodyphus dumicola. Next base: position 76,026,749 of record NC_140775.1, read on the forward strand.
CACAGCTCTTAAAATTAATTAACCCTAATAATAAAATTATTTTTACGCTTCTGTGTATTATAGTTGATTAATTATTTATGCTTTTTTCATCAATTTTTATTTATTCATAGTTGATTCTATATTTTTATATTTGATTTAATAATTGTCACGATTTTAGACCTATACAGTTCTATCGTTGGGTAATTCTAAGCAATAACTATGTAAAAATTTAAATTCAATTTATTAGGTTTTGTAGTATTTTTGTAAGGGTTTATTTCTATCTCAAAATTAGAAAATAATCTGTCAATTTAGCTCGATTATAATATGTCGAACGAATAACAAAAAGGAGCTCAAATAGATGTTTTAATCATTTGATTTTCTACAGATATATTTCTTGAGATACCTTAGTCATGATATTCCAAAAGCACAAAATGGTTTTTTTTCCGTCATAAAATAATCCTGTTTCTTGAAAAGTAGTTGAAAGTTTCCCGTTCCACATTACTATATGAAAATAGTCAGCTATCAGCCTTTTTATTTCAAAATTGCGTTTCTAGGCGCTTTCTCCAAGAGTTAGGAATAAAATGGCTATTTTATGAAAAATATGTTACACAGATGTTAAATTCAGACATTAAATTAAAATGTATTTTGATATGATAAGTAGATGATATAAGGAGGCTTTATCGCGATAGCTTTCTATGTTGTTGAATAAAAACATATTAAAGCAAGACTCAAGAAACATGACCTCATATTCTATTCTAAAATCTAAGTAATCTCAAATCAAGCAGTGTAAATAATATTTAAAACATAATGTCAAAATTAAAAATTTCGAAAGAGGTTTGGGTTTCCCAGTCTGGTAGATAAAACTGAAGGAAATTTACTAGCATCCGAAAAGTTTCAAGAAAGAAGATGAATGAAAGGAAAACACCAAGAAGGAATTCATTTCTGAAACAAATTTACATAGGCAAAACATCAACATATGGAATACGGTAGTACATATATATTTATAACTAATGTCGAAATATGTGAAATTGTCTAACTAAGATTGACGCTTTTTTGGGGAACGTTTAAATAAAACCAAATTATATGTGAGTTATACATTGTAGAGGCATTAGGTTAGGCATTTGAGGCACGAAACGTGAAAAATGTGCAGTGCCCTACCCGGAATTCGAACTCAGGACATACCAATTACACGTCGGACGTGCCATTCAGCGGAAAAGCGGCATGCGGAAAACAGGAATAAAATAAATATCTTATAACAGAACAGAAACACAAAGCCCTTCATAATATCAGTTCGTTTAGCTGTAGGAACAGCAAGGAATGACACCGCCATTGCCTTCTTTTCCTTAATTTTTGTTTACTTATTCGTCAAAACTAGCCTAAATTTCTTAGAAAAATTTCCCTTATGAGATACATTGTAAGGATCTTAAGTTTTACTAACGTTTATTTTATTTTAAATGTTTACTATCACTTCTTATTTTCTACTTCCGACCAGAATTAAAAGCTTTAACTTATTTATGCAAATTTGTCTGGCGAACGCCAAGTACTTAAGTTGTGGCTTTTTGCCTAGCTAGCGAGAGGAAGGAGTTAGTCGAAGCAGGCCGCTTGCCTTAGCAGTTTTACTCGGTTGCTGGTTGCCTTCCAGGCCAGAGGTTTAATCCTCTTAATAATTTTAAACGTATTGTAGTGTTAACAGTTCTCTGTACTACATACGGCTTCCTGTTAATATACGGCCAATCTTCCACGTAGGCCCTTGTTTATTATTCCAAAGTTAAGTTAGAGTTTAGTTAATATTTTTATATTCTTACGTTCAGACCACAAGTGGTTGGTCTCTGTATTCCGAAGTCCGGAAATTTTTGTAAAGAGTGAAAAATAAAGGGTTTCGTATACCCTTCCTGTGTATCTTGTCTACTTCCTACATTCATTGAACATAGCTTTAGTAAGCTCCCTGTTCCGAGTCAGGTTCTTGAATGTTCCCCAAGCAAGTAAGGAGAAACACTGAACCTGATAGTGGCGCCCGACGAAGAAGAATAACCATGGCCGAGTTTCAAGAAGAACCTGTGCTGCCTGCAGAAGCGGCTCAGAATCCAGAAATGCCAGCTGCCGCCCTGGAAGGATTTGGTTACATCGTCCAGACCACGCGCGCAGCGATGAAACCAGAAGCAACATTTAATGGAAACTCACCGGTAACCAGTTTTTTTGGAAAAACTAGAGGACCACTTCATGATGTATCCCGTGCACGAGTTGCAGAAAGTTACCTTAGCTACCAGCGCTTTGAGGGGCCAAGCGCTTAATTGGTTCAAATGTATAGGCAGAAGTCTCTTGGGTCAAGCAGGAAGTCCCACCTATACTTACAAAAATTTCAAGACTGCCCTAGTAAAAGCCTTCCCTGTCGTAAGGGATCGTGCGAAATTAGAAACGGAACTTCTCAGCATATATCAGCAAAGAATCGATAATCTTTCCACCTTTATTTTAAGAAAAATTCACGTCTTCAAATTCTTGTATGGAAACCGTCCGGATCCTGAGATAATTCAAGTGATTTTGCCGAGGTGACTTCCCCAAGTACAAGACTTTATTGAATTAAGGAATCCGACTACATTGGAAAAGTTATTTGAGCTAGCAATCCAGTTTGAAAGTCGAAGAACGGCGGACATTGAAAGAAGACGCCAATATCAACAACGAAACCAATTTGGTGAGCCAAGACCACAGCAAAGTCAAGCACACGGCTACGGAAGCAAAGCGAATCAGTGGGCAAGGAAACCCGAGCGTCCAAAAACAGCCGGCGAACGTCGACAGTTCAATAGCAATCCAGGAAAAAAGTCTCAAGGCCAGTGGAAAAAGAAGGAAAGCATTCAAAGAAAAAAGGATTTAAACTAAAACGGATTTCTGCTGACGGGAGGGTGCGGAAATCCGAAGGCCAAGAAAACCCCTCTTCCTTCAAGTTAAATACAGTAATAGTGAAAAATTTGACTCTTCCGAAGATTGAAGTGTTGGTGAATAACATCCCAGCCACCACACTCCTGGATACAGGCGCGCAGTGTTCCTGTGTGGCAGAAGAATTTTTTAGGAAGTATTTTCAGAAATACCGCATATATAATTCGGATAATACGACAGTGTTAGCTGCGCAGGGAGAAAGATGTAAGTGCATAGGTAAATTACCGCTATACGTTCGTATCAAGGACGAACAAGTAAAAATTATGTTTTTATAGTAAAGAATCTGCAAGCACATATCATCTTAGGAATAGATTTTCTTTCAGAGGCAGAGGCAACGCTGGATTTTATTGAAGCGTCCCTTAAGCTGACGATGAAACCAGTTCGAGAAGAAAAAACGGAACCGCCAATGTTAAACCTTAACCACCTGCCTAAGGAAGAGCAACAAAGAATCCGACAAGTGGTAAGTGAATTTGCTTCGTTAATTAGTGATATTCCAGGATTTACTCAAGGTACTAACCATAGTATCGACACCGGAGGTTCAATGCCAGTTCGCCACAAAGCATACCGGTATGATAAGAATAAAGAAAAAAATATAGAATGGCACATTAGAGATATGTTACGGAAAAAGATCATAACGCCCATCTCAAGTAGTTTTGCTAGCCCGGTGGTTTTATGTAAGAAAAACAATGACTATCCATTAACACATCCAAAAAGGTGGCGTTTCGCCATTGACTATCGTAAATTAAACTCCATAACTCAATATCCGGTATATCTGTTACCTATTATTGAAGAAATTCTAAGGAACATAACGTCTACCAAATATATGACGACTTTAGACTTAACGACTGGTTATTTTCAAATAGGGGTTAGACCGGAGGACGTGCCTAAGACTGCTTTTATAACCAAGTCTGGCACTTATGCATTCCTGCGTATGCCGTTTGGCCTTTCAGGGGCACCGCCAACATTTTAGCGATGTAAGGACATTGTGTTAAGGCCTGTTCTTGGAAAGTCCACATTTATCTATTTAGACGATATCATTATTACTAGTGATAATCTGGACCAACATGCACAGGATTTAAGACAGGTGTTTTCTTTATTAAATGAGTCCGGTCTAAAAGTTAATGTCGAAAAGTGCAAATTTGCAGCCCCTGAATTAAAATATTTAGGTTACAAAATATCTCAGAAAGGAATCGAGACAGACGAATCAAAAATAATCGCTGTGCAAAAGTATCCGCCGCCAAATACGGCTAAGAAGCTCTCTTCTTTTCTAGGACTTTGTTCATATTATAGGTCCTTTATAAAAGATTTTGCAGCTATTGCTGAACCATTGTTAAAATTAAAAAGGAAAAAGGCAAGATTCTCGTGGACGGCCGAAGCCAATAGTGCTTTCGAAAAATTAAAGCAAGCATTAACGCAAGCCCCTGTGTTGAAATTTCCTGAAAAGGATGAGCATTTAGAAATTTCAGCGGATGCTTCGGATTATGCGGTGGGAGCGGTACTTTCGCAAAATCTGCAGCCCGTGGCATTTTTTAGTCGAACTTTAAATCAAACACAAAGAAATTATTCCGCGACCGAGAGAGAGGCACTTGCAGTTCTGTTAGCAGTGCAAAAGTTCCGAGTCTATTTTGGAAAGGCGCCAATAACAGTGTATTCTGATCATGCGGCGGTAACTAGATTGTACTCAGGGAAAAACTTATCCCCAAGGTTAATAAGATGGGCACTCAAGCTACAAGAATATAATCTGGTAATGAAGCATACCCCCGGAAAGGAAAATATCGTAGCAGATGCCCTATCCAGAATAAAAATAGATGAAGAAGGTAATACTGTAAAGGTGGCAATGCTCACAGCATGTACAATAAATTCCCGAGAAACTGTAATAACCGAACTGGGTAAGGATCCTGAGTTTGAAAACATTTATGAGTATTTAAAGGATTCTGAAAATTTTAGCCACCAAGATATTGCGTCGATAAGAAATAGGGCGGCCCATTACGAACTAATAGATGGTCTATTATTTTATACAAAAACTACAAATTCCAACAACGAATTTCGACCTGTTATCCCAGCTAGTCTTAGATTAAATATCCTGCAGGAGTTACACGACAGCCCATTAGATTCTCATGCTGGTATTCGAAAAACTATCCAACGCGTACGCGAGGCAGTCTATTTTCCTGAACTGCAAAAGTTAACAAGGGCGTATGTCCAGTCCTGCCCAACATGTCAAGCAGTTAATTATATTAATTTCCGCCCGGCCGGGTTTCTAAATAGTATTAAATCCGATTTTCCAAATGAAATAATTGGCATCGATTTATTGGGCCCTTTCCCAAAAAGTCAGTTAAATAAAAGTCGCTATCTCCTTGTTATGGTTGATCATTTTAGTAAGTGGACCGAAATTGTTCCCTTAAAACGAGCCTCTGCGAAATTAGTTACTGATTCTATTTTAAATAAATATATTTTAAAATACGGGCGCCCCTAAAATTTATATAGGATAATGGTCCTCAATTTGTAAGTAATATATTTGAAGACATGTGCCAAAAACTGGGCATACGTCATTTGAAAATGGTCCCGTATCGGCCGCAATAAAATATAGCGGAACGGGTCAATAGAAATATAGTGAAAATTATCCGTAGTTATGTTAAAAATTTTCATAAAAGCTGGGATAACTATGTCAATGAATTTGCTTTCGCCCTTAGGACCGCAAAACAAGATACAACGGGCAAAACTCCTGCTGAGTTATTTTTAGGCAGAAAGATTATAACGCTGTTAGATAAATTATTTTATGTTCAACAAAGAGCCCCAGAATTTAAAATGGGTGATATAGAAAAATTAATTAAAGAAGCAAAAAAAAAAACACTGAAGTAGCACAAAGAAAACAGAAGCTCTATTATGATATGAAACGACGGGGAGTAACTTATAAAGCAGGAGATGAAGTATTAAAAATTAAGCATTCACTTTCTTCAGCACCAGAAGATAAAACCGCCAAATTTTTTCCACGATTTGAAGGACCATATGTCATAGAAAAAATAACTCACGCTGTATTGGTGTTAAAAGCCAGGAATGGTGAAACATGCTCCGCAAACATTGACCAAATAAAACCATACTATGGCCGTAATAAAATGCAAATATTCAAAGATCTTTTGCAGGATCCGGCACGGCAGGCACAAGCTCCAGAGGTGGAACAACGTCAAGCACAAGGACAAGCCATTAGGAGACAGGAGCAATTGAAAAGAAAGTTTCCCCGTTGGAAAATTCAAGGTAACAAGAAAAAGAAGCCGTTCCACCGACCAGAAAAGAGAGCTCACGATCACCCCCAGAATGAAGAAGGGAGAAGTACGAAGAATGCAAAGAGAGCCAGGAGAAATAACGGCAACTATAACCCGGCTCCCAAACGGAAGATCAACTCATCGGACAGGACTCTACGCTGTAAATGTCGCCGAACTGCGGAAGGACCACCACCGGCGGAGGAAAAGACACAAGGAAAATTTGAACGGCCAGCAACGAGATCCAAGCAGGAACGAGAGAGAAGTGTCCCGGTTCTGCCAAGACCAGCTGCCATCAAACGGCCAAGACCACAGGCAGAGGCGAAAAAGAAGGTATTAAAGGGTGACCGAACTGGAGGGAAAAGAAAGCTCCTAGAGGAAGGTACTGAAGGGCGAGCCCGCACAAGAAGGAGGATAAATCATACACGAATCTTTGCTACCTTGGAAGGATTTGCAGGACTGGGCAGAGAAAAGAATGTCCGAATATCACAAAGATAAGTAAAATTTTATGTTACTTTGCAAACTTAAGTTAATCTTTCATTCTTACTGCAAGTGGCAGATTTCAAGAAGTTTTACCTCATGTGAGGCCTACCTTTATCGCCAAAAAGGCGAGAAATGAGTTGTTACCTATTTTGGTATTATGTTTTTCAATTACTCGCGAGTAAAACTAAAGTTGATGTATAATAGGAATGTGTAAATACTTGAATATTGTAAAAATTATTATATAAATTTTATTTAAAAGATTTTGGCAAGAAAGAAATTTTGGTCTGAAAGACTTGTAGAATGAAATGTAGTGTTTCAATGTAGAAGAATTGGCACTTGCTTGGAAAAGAATAGAAGTTAACAATGTACTAATAATGTATGTTTTAAATTGCGTAAAATTAACGGCATGTTAATATGTTCTTATATACAATGTGAACTGTATTTTAAATGTTAAGAAATACTGTGATATGGTAAAAGTGAAAGTAATGCCAAAAATTTTAAACTTATTCGTGTGACTGAAAAAAAAAAAAAAAAAAAAAAAAAAAGAAAAGTATTGTGAATATGTGTTAAAGGTTGAATGAATGTATTTAGGCTCTCTGACGCTACACTTCAGAGTCAGCCACTTTCAGAATAGTACCTCAGGGTTTAGAGATGAAGAAAAGGTGTGTTACGAGGTCTTGTTATGTTGAATTTTAGCACGTTAGTATTTTGATTGTAGGAGGTAGTGTTGAACACTAATACATAAACACATTCGTGTTCGGTGTTTTCTTTTACAACACATGTCAGAGAGTACGGGGAGAGATAATTAAATAAGTCATGAATGAAATAAGAGTGTTAAGAGAAATATAAATATTCATGTTACTTGCGATTTAATTGTGTAACATTTCATTAAACTAGTTTTCCTTCCAGATCTCTGGAAGGAACCAGATTTCAACTAAAAGCTTCTGTTTAGATGCAGTACAGATGAAAAGTAATTGTCCATGGAGCTGATAATGTAAAAACAAATTTTTTTTTTAAATTTCCAGTTTCTAGTGAGAAATGTTTGTAAAAGATTGGCCTCGCGTTAGATTCTAGAGCTAAAAGTTTTCAACAAGGTCGTTTTAGACCTCAGTTTCAAACTAATTAACTCTGGCGGGAAGTATGTAAGGATCTTAAGTTTTACTAACGTTTATTTTATTTTAAATCTTTACTATCACTTCTTATTTTCTACTTCCGGCCAGAATTAAAAGCTTTAACTTATTTATGCAAATTTGTCTGGCGAACGCCAAGTGTTATGAAGAAAAGATCCTGGTCACGGCACCAATGTTAAATAGGTTACCGTGAGAATTCAATCCAACCAAAAAATTACTTATCTGGTAAAGACATCTTGACCAATGTTATATCTTAAATTCATATTATGTTAAATGTTAAATATGAAACTACTTGCCGTTAAAGGGAGTGATCGTATAGTGAAACGTGTACAGCATTTTTGCGTTGTGAAAAAAATGCATTCCGGGACCGCGCCGTGAGAGGATCGAAAACATAAAACATATACAAGATATAAAGGAAAAGTTCATATTAAATATATAAAGAAAACATACTGTAAGAGGTTCCAGATTAAATATCAGTTTATTCAATTACAACACAATAAGAAAAATCTTAACCTCATCTGAGAGTCTGTTCATTTAAATTCATAAAAAAAAAAAAACTTCAGGTTTGTCTGGTGATTTAAAAGAAAGGGGAGGGAAACAATTTATGGCCTGAGAGTTAAATTTTAGATTCGACGTTGTTTTTACTGCTAAGGACGTTTTTGAAAAAACTTGCCTAAAGTTCCAACACACCAAAAAAAATAATACTTATCTTGAGTGGACATCTTGAAGTGGAGGAGAGCTCATATCTTAGCTCTATCCTTACGTCACTTGGCAAATCCGCAAGCCAGAAACTCGAACGGCACGACAATAATTTACATCAGCTATACCGTCAAATCTTACGCCTGCTACTGGTTTCCATAGAAGAAAATTATTCCCACTGGAAGCAAGAGAACAGCTTACACCGCACGGCTGTCTGCCTAGACTCTCAGCTCCACCAAGGAAAACGTAGACAATTAAGCTAGGCATTTTAGAGAACGGCTAACGCAGGCTTCCAGTTGTCTAAGGTGACATAATTCCTTCTGTTTTCAAGTCGGAGTTCAGAGGACATCGTCCTGACTTTTGCCGATACAGATAGAGACCCAAGTCTCTGTTAATTTTTTTGTTATTCGCTCAACAGTTTTTTTTCTTCGCATTTTGAGAAAACCCGCGGCCGGGCAGAATAATTGCCGCTCCCCGCCGGAAGCACTGCTCGATGCCGACTAAATCTTTTCCTTTCTCCTTCGCAACACCCACAAGTTTTTTCTCAGTCTCCGTCAACAAGTCCGTCAAGCCCGAAAGTCAGCGAATCCAAGCAGTGAGTGCCTAAGCGAGTCCAGAGTAAGTGTGTAAGAGAGTCTCGCCTCTTAACCAAAACGCGGCCGGGGAGCATATTTGCCGCTCCCCGCCGGAAAACACCTCTCGGAGTCACTTACATTTTGTCCAGCAAGCCCAAAAATCAGCGAGTCAGTCCGAGAGTCAGCCTAAAGTAAGTGTCTCTCGCCTCTTAACCAAACGCGGCCGGGGAGCATATTTGCCGCTCCCCGCCGGAAAACATCCCGCTTCGTAATTACATTTTGTCCAGCAAGCCCGAAAATCAGCGAGTCAGTCAGAGAGTGCCTAAGCGAGTCCAGAGTAAGTGTGTAAGAGAGTCTCGCCTCTTAACCAAAACGCGGCCGGGGAGCATATTTGCCGCTCCCCGCCGGAAAACACCTCTCGGAGTCACTTACATTTTGTCCAGCAAGCCCAAAAATCAGCGAGTCAGTCCGAGAGTCAGCCAAAAGTAAGTGTGTCCAACTCAAATTTCCTTCTTCTCCTTCACCAAACGGGCTCCCACTATGGCTTCACTTATCGCCCCCTTAATTATGGCAAAATCTTCGTTTTCAACTCCAGAATGCGGAAATAAGGGTGATCGCGCATGCGCGCCCTTCTTCACTTAGCCAACAACCGGACCCTCAATCGCCAAAAACCTGAATGACTTACATTGAAAGACAAGTAGCAACCTTTGACCTTTCCGTCACGTACTTTCCTCTCTTAAGGTCAACTAACAATGAAAATTCTTTCTCGAACATTCTAAAGCGCGCGAAATCATGACTTGGCGAAAATTGCCTCCCTTTCCCTGCTTCTTTCACAATGACTAAAAGTTTGTACAAGATTTACAAATAGAGGCAAATAAATAATACTCTTTTAACTAAATAATATTTCCAGAAGCATCTGTTTTTCCCCAAAATTAAAGCCTTAAATTAAATAATTCATAATCAAATAGAAATTAAGATTTCCATAAATCAGAAAATCATTCACATAATTTTTATAACGCTATCCGGTAATTTCTCTACATAACACAAGTACTTAAGTTGTGGCTTTTTGCCGAGCTAGCGAGAGGAAGGAGTTAGTCGAAGCAGGCCGCTTTCCTTAGCAGTTTTACTCGGTTGCTGGTTGCCTTCCAGGCCAGAGGTTTAATCCTCTTAATAATTTTAAACGTATTGTAGTGTTAACAGTTCTCTGTACTACATACGGCTTCCTGTTAATATACGGCCAATCTTCCACGTAGGCCCTTGTTTATTATTCCAAAGTTAAGTTAGAGTTTAGTTAATATTTTTATATTCTTACGTTCAGACCACAAGTGGTTGGTCTCTGTATTCCGAAGTCCGGAAATTATTGTAAAGAGTGAAAAATATAGGGTTTCGTATACCCTTCCTGTGTATCTTGTCTACTTCCCACATTCATTGAACATAGCTTTAGTAAGCTTCCTGTTCCGAGTCAGGTTCTTGAATGTTCCCCAAGCAAGTAAGGCGGAACACTGAACCTGATAACGTAACAGTTCTTAGTTTTCTTTATGTACTGGATGATAGGATAGCCGGTAATGTGTTTTTTTTTTACCTGAACATGACTTCAGTTTTTAGTATGATATTGTTACGTTTTTCTTTTTCTGACACCAGCTGTTACGTTATTTTCTTCCTTCACGTTCGTACGAGGTTTCTGAGGATTTGGAGTGAATAATGACAATACTACTTGATGAAGTATCGAAACACACTTTATTGGCCAGTATTGTCTGGACAGCTCCAAAACACGTTTTTACAGTCGTCGATGAATTGTTAATCGATGAACTACTTTAAACACAGCCTCCAGGTTATCAGGCGATCATGGTGTAGACAGCTTCACTGCACCAGAGTACAGCTCCCCACTCTGCTTGGTCGTTCTCGGAACTCGACGTACTCTCGAGACTCTCCACTCTACAACTAGCGATGCACTCGACTACACACAGATCATGGCTCCCGAATCTTCGGTTCAGTCGTTCCCGGAGCTCAACACGCTCTCTCGACGATGCACTAACCGCGATGCACTGCGAGACTCTTGCGGTGCACTCAACGACCCACTTGGCCCTCGCTGCCCGGCTGTCAACTTGATCCACTCCGCAGGGATTGACTCGCTAGACGAGACACCAACTCGGTACTAACTGACTATCAGCTCTCCAGACGAGGAGCACACTCACTTTATTTTTATATTTTTGCCATGCTCCAATCTCATGTATCTTTGATGCGCATGTGACAATGATATATAATTAAATGACTTTGCAATAAACAAATGTGTGTTTTACACGCACATTTTTTGCTGCATTTCATTTAAGTTTATTTTCTTGAATTTCATTACAGATATGTTTCTCGTTCAATTAATTCAGTTCTCACTTCGCGCCAAAGCAAAAATACACAAAAACTCAAAACATCTTCATTAAAAATTGTAAAATATAGAAAAATATAAAACACCAAATACAGTTAAAACAGTTCAAAAAGAAAATTTTACAACTCAAATTAAAATTTCTGCGCAAAAATGAGGAATCCGGCCAACGGTCAAGAATGCAAAACTTTAAAGTTTACTTTTGTCCCACTCAGCAAATGGACACTTCAGATGCAGAAACGGACTTAATTCACTGTTAACTGAATTTCAAATGTAAACAGATAATGGTTCGTTAGGCTTAACTCGCCACTTAAACTTTAAATTGTTGATAATTCTGCAGCTGTTGCATGCAGATTAACTATAGGCATAAAAACATTCACCGGAACATAAAAACTACATACTTCAATCTCTTTTAAAGCAAAAAATTCACAATTTACCAACATGCATGAACAAAAATACTAAGCTCACCGAGCTAGGTAAAAGAATGGGAATATATATATATATATATATATATATATATATATATACCCCAAATATATAATATATATTCCTACAATATCTATCTATATATCTATATCTATCTATCTATATATATGTAAGATAAAATTATATGAATCAGAATTATAATATAACTATAAACATATATTCTTCCTCTCTATTCTAAAATCGTAATAACTTCTCTGCATTGCGTCATTTCTAGATCACTCTATGGCCCGCGCAACTCTGATGACGTAATAATTAAGAACTGAAATTGTCCTTGTAAACCAAAACTTTTCTCTTCGCGTGCCTCCATCTTTCATAACTACGCACTTCAGCATTTGCTCTCTACTGTGCGAAGATGTAATTTCACTGGCTTGCTTTCTATCTGAACAATATAAAAAATGTAAATCTGTGGAAAGGCACAACTAGAGTGCAGGGTGATTGTGGCCACAAATATCAGTTGCCAATAAAAATGGAATTAAAACTGCCTCGACTGCCAAGTTCTTTAGATATTACCAAGTTAGCATTACTAGCATACTACGCAATCAAGATCTTCTTCAATATGGGTCTAATCACGCATCTACAGTTTGCCGTTGCTTTTATTATGACATATATATATATATATGTGTGTGCAGCGGAATGCAACGAAAACGGGGAGGTGCAGAACTACATGTTGCAGCAGTCCCATTCTACGTCTACTCGTTCTTAAATTATGCGAGATATATACATACGTACAGATGTCACAAAAAACCTCTCGCCTGAATCCATTTAAAATCCAATTTACTTTCCTTTTTGGCAAAAAAAAGTTCTTTATTCTAACCGTACGTACAGATGTCACGCAAATATATCGTTCATATGGTTTCGAGAGCGGCTGAATGGATATTTTCGTCGAAATATGATACGCGGAAATTTTTGCTGTTACAATGCTTCCTTTACTTCGTACAAAGAAGTAGAAAAGCCTTTGATAAATTTTTAATATTGTCTTCAAGTTAAACTATATTGAAAGCACTTTAGCTCACTAAGCTGCTCAAATTATTTAAAAAGAAAAAGCATCCTTTATTCTGTAGATAATAATTGCATAGACCAACAAAGCCGAAAAGGTTGTATTTTTTAGCTATAAAAATATTTAGTGTCATTTTTACTTTATTAAAAAATTTAAGAAATTTTTCCGCAATGAAATTTAATGTTCGAGCCAAAACGAACTTTCTATCATACTATTTATACAAGTTCTTTTTCTCCTGTAAAAGAAGAATCTGTTTCAGAAGTCAAACAACAAAAATCAGCGTTACATTTACAAAATTTTCACAGGACTAGTTTCGATGGTTTTACCGAACCACCATCCTCAGCTGCAAAACCGCAAATAAACAAGATAGGAAATAATGATTAGATAAGATAAGAAAGCCTGCACAAGAATAAGCAAGTGGCGCCATCTGTTGGAAAACCAGAACTAAAACATAATTCTTTAAAGGCCGAAGGCAAATTTGGATTGGAATTAGGATCGTTAACTAGAACAGAAAGAATTTTATAAATATTGAAATGCCTCTAGAAAATCCAGTTCTCCAATGGAAGATGTTTTTTCAATAATTTTGGCCGCAGAAATATTCAAAGTGTGATTTTCGGACCAACAATGTTGAGCAACAGAAGACTTCTGTGTTTTCTTTTTTCTAACATATGCCTCATGTTCCTTGACGCGAAATTTTAAGGCTCTCTTAGTTTGGCCAAAGTAAATTAAACCACACTGGCAAGGAATCCTATAAATACCCCAGGAATTCATATCCGGAATGGGGTCTTTGAGTATGGAGCTCGGAATTTTATTGATGGGAGAATAGACGGCCTGAAAGTTAAATTTCTGCAATATATGTGCAACTTTATAGCCAATTGATGGAAAGAAGGGAATGACAACAGAATTTTTATAATCTCCTAAAACAAGAGTGTGCCTTTTAGTGTGTTGAGATGAGAATTTTTTAACTGCTTGATTAATAATGTTGGGTGAAAAGCTCCTGTCAATAGCTATTGCTTTTAAATAATTTAGTTCTTCATCAAGGGCTAGTTTGGAGGAGCAAACTTGAAGAGCACGGAAAACATAGGAATAAAATGAAGCTAACTTTTGTTTAGTCGGATGACATGATTTAAAGTTTGGTGGAAGGCAACCCGATGAAGGTTTATGGTAAACCGTAGTACTGAAGTTGGATGTGTTACATGTGACCAGAATGTCGAGAAACGGAAGAGAATTGCAAGTCTCAAGTTCAAAAGTGAACTGAATAGCAGGATCAATAGAATTCATTGTTGAAAGAACTTTATTTAAGTCATCTTTATTACCTTCAAACAGGGTAAAAGTATCGTCTATGTAGCGGAACCACGCGGGGAACTTTAAGAAGCCTTTAAAGAAATTATGTTTTAGTTCTGGTTTCACCAACAGATGGCGCCACTTGCTTATTCTTGTCCAGGCTTTCTTATCTTATCCAATCATTATTTCCTATCTTTTTCATTTGCGGTTTTGCAGCTGAGGATGGTGGTTCGGTAAAACCATCGAAACTAGTCCTGTGAAAATTTTGTAAATATAACGCTGAGTTTTGTTGTTTGACTTCTGAATTAGTATTTATTCGGCGTGTTATGGTGTCTTAATTATAGAATAATCTGTGTCTGATTGTCAAATAGATTGAATTTTGTTAATATTCTACTCCAAAATAGGGTTGCTACTTTACCTAATTTAAGAAAATATTGTTTGTTAAATTTATTTCAAACTGAATGCCGTACCAGATAATAAATTCCTAAAGATTACCCGAGTTACTGAACTTGAATTTCTTGAAGCTTAGGTCTGTCTTGCTTCGGCTAAACGATTGAAATGTAGCTAACTCGATTCGCGCACACAAATACACAATACGTGCGCAAAAGTACACATAAATATCATTAAACACACACATATACAAATATGCATTACAAATACATTAAACTATTTGCTCGTTAGATATCTGGAATACCAGTCATGCAAAAGGCTTGTTTATTTTTCTTGCCCAAGCAAAATTAAACTTCCTCCTAATTTATTTACCTCATGCTGCTTTTTTATTTATTTATATAAATACAGATTACGTTCTAAAGAGTTTTAACGTAATTTAGATAAAGGTAGTCTGCAATTTTTGGAAAATGTGCTGTTTATAACCGGTAATAATAACAATAAAAATATGTACTGTAAAATTCTTCTTAGGCTTCTGTTATGCACTGTTTATATGCTTCTGTCTTATTTATTACATTCCTTTGACAATCAATCCTTATTACAACTGCAGAACGTACGTTTTTCTGAAGTAAAAAGAATGAACAAATTCTCTGATGCTCTATAACTTCCATTTTCACGCAAAGAACGAATTAGCTGACTTGAATTACAGTATCTGTCTACAGAAAAAACATTAACTAAACTATTCCTACTTATTTTTAAGCATAAATAGTATTTGAAATAAAAAAGAGGAGTCAGAAATTGTCAAAATGAAGTGTTTAGTTTTGATTCATTGCACACGTATTATAGTTATATTTGTAGTGAACATTAAGAAGATGATTAAACTTGTTACTAAAAATCTTTAAGCTTGTATAATATATATATTCTCCCATTAAGCTACACAGTGGAAAATTGCCTCCAGACTTTGAAAAGAATTTCGAAACAATTGTGGAACTAAACTCATAAACCAGGATGACCTTAACAGAAACGGTGAGCAAATGTATTTTAGTTTTCCGGTTTGGAGCGTTCCAATTTTCTCCAAGGCTTATTGACTAAGGCAGTGAAATGGAATAGAGAATATAATGGAAGCTTTGCTGTAAAGAAAAATATGATAGAAGTGGAAATATTTCATTGAAACAAACAACATTGCTTGAGAATTGAATTGAGTTCTTACAAATTTGTTCTCGGAGCAACATACAGCTTACTGTCAGTAGCTATCTCTCGGAGCATTTGCTTCAGAACAAGCCAGGATATATAATGGATTTTGCTGAGTTTTGTGTATAAGACGAAACATGTATCAAAATTCTTGGAAAGAGAAGAGTGGTTCGCTGTAAATTAAACAGTCCTCGATAGAAATTGAGTTTTTCATGTAGCGTGTTAATGAAAAGTGATATGGAATCAAAACATGACGTCTCTTTTTATTTTGTGAATTAATGTATGGCTTCAAAGCTTGATATCTTATTTCATTTAGTTTTAAAATTGAATATTTATTACATTTGTGACGCATGTAGTTTTGTTCTTTCAATTTTCGAGTTTCCTTATTTGTGCTATCGGGTCATTTATATCCCAAGCTATGTTTCTCTCAGGTATTGCCATTTTACGAGGCATAATATCTTTCATTTATAATCTACACGGCCAGGTAAACTGCTTTTCCTTAGAACTGTTACCATTTGAACTTTGTTAAGATTTTAAATTTATCTTTTAAATAACCACTATACACTGATTAACTAATTGAGTCTACTTCGAATATCTTACTAAAATGTGTGGACAATTTTTTCTTACGCAGCTGGCTATTCGACAAAATTTATCTTTCAAATTTAATAAATGTATAAATGCTTAGGAAACTGTGCGAATTAAATTAAATGACGCATTTCTTAATAGATTAAATCTTTGATCTGTTTTTAATGAAGCATTTACTTGATATAAATCACTATATATCTTATTGTGAAGTCAATTAAAGATATTTATAACACCATGTATTACGCACTTGGTACAAAATCGGTTGATGTTTTGGCTTGTGTGTTTAACTGATTCGGCTATGGGTTTATAATAGACAAATGATTGTGAACCTAAATCCGTAACATATTGCTTAAGATACATGTTTTTTTAACTAAAGCAAGTCGCAAAATGCTCCAGAGAGCAATTTATCTGGAGAAAAAATGAAAAATATAAAATATTATTAATTTGATCATCAAATAAGATGACATAATAAAAAGAGTATTCTTTGCATAGGCAAAAAAGAAGATAAATTCTTTGATAGTTTCAAACATAAGCCGTCATGCCACAAAAAATATACAACAGAAATAGTAAATTAAATGCTTATTAAACCAGTTCCTAAAGAAAGCACGATACATAAGCACAGTTTCTGACAAAAGGAAGAAAGCATTCACCGAAATTAATTTGGATAACATATTGGTGGATATCGATAGAACTAGTGTTGCTACTTTTGCATTGCGAAACTCTTTCTAATTTATTTTTTCCGCGTTATTTAAAATCCACCTTATCTACATTTGTGATGAAGCTGATAGAAGTAGTAGCAGCACAGGAAACCCAAAAGATAAAAAATAGCGTTAATTGAAAATAAACATTATAATGTTGAAACGTGTTTAATAAAAACGCTGCACATATGCTCAATTTTGTATTGAATAGCGTGGATTTATATTCTTGTCATAAGCAAAGGAATACCCACGCTATTCAGGTTTATCTATGGACAACTGCGTAAGTTTACTAAAACTGGTTGATTTCGTGCTGAATGATTCCGCACGAAATAGGAAGACTGCACGAAATAAGCACATTCAGTTTACTCTCGAAACCGACTGATGACAAGGAATAATGACTACATACTCATTAATGTAATTAGAGTGCCCTCTGTCGTATTCACATCCCAACGGAGGAAGATATCGAGTGTTTTGGTTTTATTACTTATATACAAACAGTATGTGTTCTAATTCACTTCGCAAGACAATTTTTAATTTTGTTAACAATTCCTATTGATGTTTGCAATTTTTTTTTATTTAATGACAGAGTTTTCTAAATCATACAAGATACTGCAGTTTTTAAAGACTTAAAAATAAACTCTATTTTCAAAAAAATATTAAACAATGGGATTGCTACATTTTTAATGTAGAGATAATGTAGAGATTTTTAATGTAGAGAAAATATAAAAGCCAAAATATAATTTTTAGTGAATCTTATAGAGGCTCTAAACAGGTACGTATTTAGTCAGTTTATGTTTTCAGTATTATTTACAAATAAAACCCTCGTGAAATCTATGAAACTGCTTGCTGTGTGCTATAGGCATAATTTTCGAGTTGTAAAATCAAATATAAGGAACATTTTATGCAGTTTTATATTGCTGTTATTTGGAAGAAATATTAACTTCTTATGTGCTTTTTCTTATGTTACAAAAAGATGGTCTGATTATTTTAAGCAAAAAGAAAAATTTTATTATATTATTTTATACATAAAAATGAACTTGATATCTGTATTTGAATTTACGATTAATGGTAGATTAAAGGGAAAAATCTGAGAAATGCTATTCAGAGTTTCATTTTCTGAAATTGTTTCTTAGCTTTCAGAGTGTAATTTTGCTGTTCTTTTGAAAAATAAAGATGTTTCTATGATATCTCTTCTAATTAATTCTGACAAATTATTTATACAAAGAAATAGTTATCACACAGTGATTTTATAAGCCTTAGCTTCAAATATCTATAATCTTAAATTTTCCTAGAAATTTCAAATTTTGTATCTCGAGCGTTAGCATTAACAATTGATTTTGTTCTGCATTTTTAAGAGTTTTGTATTTCATTAACAATGAAATAATTTTCACAAAATTCAATACCTTAAGTATTTTGATCCCAGAGGCTTTCCATTTGATATATATTATTCATAAATAAAACCATTGTGGAATCTATTAGATTATATATTATATACATCTTTTTTATCTCTGCGTTAAGCTATGTTTTATATTTATCATTTTTGTCCTAACTTCACCAAAATGCGATTATTACACGTAATTGTGTTAATTTTTTAAACATATAAAATTGTAGGAGATTAAAAACAAACAAATAAAAGCGATAAATAAATAAATCTTGCAAACTAATATCGAACTAAAAGTCTAACTAACCCACACTTAAACTTTGAATTGAATAAGGCTAGTTTTACCTACTTCACTGCGCTGCAGATATTTGAATTCCATCCTCTCCTGAAAACGTCTATGCTACCACTAGAAGCATGTTACCTTGCTATGTAGCAGGAGTCTTAAATTGACTCCACGCGGACTTCGTATGGCTTCCAAAGCAACTTTTCACAGCGCTGGAATATATTTCACTTGCGTATTTGTTGTCAATACGGTGCTTATAATTTTAGAGCCAGAGATATGGGATAAGCCTAATGCACACTGTGTGCTTGTATTCATAAGGCGGAAGAACTTCCCATGTTCGATACAGTCGTTAAATTTACTTGGCCCGTCGACAGTTAATGGTGCTTTCGTATTCTGGTGTTTTCGTTTTTTCACTTCTAATAATTTTTTGAGTCAAAAACTAGTATGTTCTTGAGTCAACAACTAGTATCTAATGTATACTTTTCTTGAGTGAACAGCTAATGTATCTGTATTAAGTTACAACAAAAATCAGCGTTATATTTGCAAATTTTCACACGACTAGTTTCGATGGTTTTATCGAACCTCATCCTCAGCTGCCGAAGCGCAAATAAACCAGATAAGATAAAAATGGCTGGAGCTACTAGTGCCATCTATTGATGAAAACGAGAACTACAACATAATTTCCTTAAAGGCTGAAGGCAAAGATGGATTGGAATTAGGGTCGTTAACTAGAACAACGCTGATGGAACGGAACAGCTTCCGTCCTAATGCAGCCTAACAGGAGCCAATCGGAATTAAGGGCCGTCATTTGATCAATCCACAATGTTGCGACCCCACAGAGCAAGGACAGACAAGGCAGTACCAGTACGGTCCCTGCCGAACCTTACTCTGTCCCAAGAGCTCTCAGGCCTTCTGTGAAGTCTGTTATTATGCCCCCGTGGTTAAGACAACCTAGGTACAGATTCTAACCAGTACTTCCCAGGCGTTCGCCTGAGTCAACCCCGGAGGGGGCGTTAACTAGAACAGAAAGATTTCTTTTCAATGTGAAACGCCTCTAACCAACAATGCTGGGCAACAGAGGACTTCTCTGTTTCCTTTTTTCTAACATATGCCTCATGTTCCTTAACGGGAAATTTTAAGGGTCTCTTAGTTTGACCAATGTATATAAAACCACACTGCAAAGAATCATGTAAATACAACAGGAATTCATATCTGGAATCGGGTCCTTGAGTATGGATTTCGGAATTTGATTGATAGGAGAATAAATGACCCGAAAGTTAAATTTCTGTAAAATACGTGCAATTTTATAGGTAATTGATGGAAAAAAAGGAATGATAACAGAATTCTTGTAGTCTTCTAAAACAAGAGTGTGCCTTTTGGTGCGTTAAGCTAAGAATTTTTTAACTGCTTGATTAATTGTTTAGGTGAAAAGCCCATGTCAATAGCTACTGCTTTTAGATAATTTAGTTCTTAATCAAGAGCCAATTTGGAGGAGCAATGTTGAAGTGTAAGGAAAACATAACAATAAAATGAAGCTAACTTTTGTTTAGTCGGATGACATGATTTGAAGTGTGGTGGAAGGCAAACCGATGAAGGTTTACGGTAAACCGTAGTACTGAAGTTAGCTGTGTTATGTGTGCTCAAAATGTCGAGGAACAGAAGAGAATTGCATGTCTCAAGTTCAAAAGTGAGCTGAATAACAGGATCAATGGAATTCATTGTTGAAAGAACGTTGTTTAAATCATCTTTATTACCGCCAAAACAGGGTAAACGTATCGTCTACGTAGCGCAACCATACCGGGAAGTTTAAAGTTTCAAATAATTTTGATTCATAATAATGCATGTAGATATCAGCCAAGAAGGGACTGAGGGAATTTCCCATGGCTAATTCCTCAGTTTTCTTGCAATACGTATTTTGTGAAACAAAATGCGTTTGTTTCAAACAGAGTTGAATGAGAGAAATTAGATCATCAGAGACACGAAATTCACGAAGGCCTGGGTTCTAAACATGTTAGTGCACCTTCCACTGGAACACTGGTGAATAATTATTTTACATCAAAAGAAACCACGAGTAAATTTCTAGAAGAATTGCTTTTAACGTTTTTTACAAACCCTATTGAATTTTGATGGTGTAAATATTATGACCTAATAGAGTTGAAAATCTAGAAGCTAAATATTTAGCTAACAGGTACGAGGCAGTGCCTAAATATGACACAATAGGGCGGAAATGAATACAACTTTTAGGAATTTTGGGAAGAGTATATAATCTGGCACGATTCGCAACAGATGGGAAAGAGACTGTTTTAAGTTGGTCGAAAGAATTTGTGAAGATTTGATCGCAAGTTTTGGTTTTGAGGGGTCCGAAGGTGAAGGGTCTTTAGGGATCGGATTATATGGTCCTTGGTTTAAGAATTAATTAACCCCATCGATATAAGTGCTTGTCCTTGACGACTAACTGGCCACCTTTGTCGGCTTTTGAAATGATAATGTTTAGGTTAGAATGAATTTCACGCATTGTAGTACTTGCTCTTGAGTTTAGATTCGGTTTCAAAAGCTTATTGTTGAATTTCACATTATGAGGGATAAGATGCCTAATCATTTCTTTCTGTGCATATGAACCTTTACTGAATTTGAAAGCTTTTTCGATAGGAGACAAAATCTTCGGAATCTAGGGTTTTGAGAAGTTAAAATTATATTTCAGAATTCTCTCTTGTTCTTCTGATAAACTAGCACTAAAAATATGAACTATTGGCTTTATATTTACAATGGGAAGATTTTTTTGAACTACTTAATTTGGAAGACTGTAAAAGAAGGTTTTTAAATTTAAATGCAAGGGTGTTTCTATGACGGTTAACCACATTCCCAGTCCTAGATCAAGTCTTTTGTTCAATGGAAGTGAATTTTGGATATGAATTAGCGAGTCCCAGATGAAGCTTATATTGCTCATGTTCACTTTTGGATAACTGTTGACGTGCATCCCTTATGATGGACCGAAGCCAGGCAAGTTTGCAGTTTAAGAGAATTCTTGAAACACGATTGGAAGGTTTTTGATTAATGTGAATGAAAATGAGGGTAAAATTTTCATTTTAGTAAAACGTTAAGGTGATTCAGAAATTTCTGTCGTTTCAGGCGTAATTTAGTGAAACGATTAATGAATGAAGGCTTGATAGACAATGCAGAAAAACAAACTAAATTAAACTAACCAATAATAAAGCTCAAAACATTAGAAAAATTTCATACTGAAAATGAATACAAAACAAAATATTTGCAACTAAAAAGCATGAAATCAGATAAGCAAAGCACAATATAAAATAAGAAAAATTAAAATGTGTAAAACTTAAATTAAACTAAAAAATGAAAAAATCATTTACCGAAACTCATACAATCACAAAATGGCGAACACACCTCGTAGAAAAAAAAGGAAGCAAAAAACAAACCTATTTGGGGTTCCGAAACTCATCACAAAATGGCGAACACATCACGTGGATAAAAAGGAAACAAAAAATAAGCCTGTTTGGAGCTCATATAATTAAGATAATATAACACGCCGAACAAGTATTAATTTAGAAGTCGAAAAACAAAAATCAACGTTATATTTACAAATTTTCACACGACTAGTTTCGATGGTTTTACCGAACCATCATCGTCAACTGCTAAAGCGCAAATGAACGAGATAAGATATAGTGATTAGATAAGATAAGAATGGCTGGACAGGAGTCAACCTACTGGCGCCATCTATTGATGAAACTATAAACTCTGAAGCCAAAGATGGATTGCAATTAGGGTAGTTAACTAGAACAGAAAGACTTGTTTTGAATATTAAGCGCCTCTAGAAAATCTAATTCACCAATAGAAGATGTTTTTTGAATAATTTAGGCTGTATAAAAGTTGAATGTGTGATTATAATTAGTATTGTTTATACATTATTTGATAAATATTTAGCAAACATTTAATTCAAAATTTATTTTCATTCAAAAATTCACAAAAATTTTCGTTTGAAAAAAGATTCAGGACCCTCAGCTGCTTTTAGATCTTGTATTCAGCCTACAAGCAATTTGAGTATGAGATCAGTGCTCTGATGATTTCAACTAGCTTTCGTGTGTGTAGTTTTTTGCTCAGTGCCTCAAATATAAGGAAGTTGCATGGTGATTTTCACCTTCATTACCTTAAATTATAGCTGTAGAGTGTTGTCGAAACAGTTCCCAGGAAATCTGCAAAAGGTTACCTGCCAATTTAACGGTTCAGAAACGAATGTTTTCGTACAATATAAGCATATCTGTTTCTTCAAAGTCCCTGATTTTTACTCTAAGTTGCCAAGTAACCTTTATTGATTCTCACAGTTTGTTCAAATTTACAGAAGATAGTTATTCAAATTCTTTTTTTTTTCCTTTCGTAACCTCTCTGGTTTTAAATAACGTATTTTTAGAATTTTCAGCTCACCAACGCCAAATATTCAAAACTGTCTCCCTTTCTTTTAGTCCTCTATAATAGCATCAGTTTCTTCGAAGCTGCCAGCATTGCTTTATATATGAAAATTATACAGCAAACAGAGACCGGGAGGATTGAAGAGAAACAAGAAAAGAGTAGAAAGATACGTAAAAACGGAATCGCAACTAAAACTTGCTATTAAAATGATTATCAATATAATGTAATCTGCACACTCCCAGATTTGTGGGCCGCACGACTGCAGTGACCGAGAGGTAAGACCGTTGAATATATGTAGTTCGGCTAGGGTTCGAACCCAGGTTAGAGGGCTTTTCGGAAGGCTTTTACTAAGAGTAAAACTAAATACTAGCTCGTTCATACAGAAAGTTCTTTACGAACGCATCATTCATTCCCTAAATCAGGTAACTCTTGCACATTTTGCCATATTAAAAAAAAATTTATCCAGATTTTCGAAAGATGTTTAAGGCGGTAATGAAATAAAAATTGACTGCACCTTTCAAAAGAAAAGAAATTAAGGGGTATAAAAAAACAAAAAATAAACAATAGCAACTCTCAGCTCAAATTCCATAGAAAGTCACATGTGCTTAGTGTACATGTGTTTAGAAAAACGAAGATGTGTGTTTCATTACCTGAATGCATTTTATTGCCTCATCTGGTGTTAGGTGCATTCAGCGGGATATTAATATTCTACTGTTTGAAAAGCTTACAGCATAACTTGCCAATTCCAATTTAACAAAATACTGTGGTTAAAATTGATACCAAACCACTATAATTATTTACACTCTGAGCAGAAGTAAAACTAATGATACTAACAAAATCCAAATGCCTTTTAAATAAATTGGCTTGTCAATATTCAAAGTGCCTTGAGCATTAATTTCCTTACCCAATTTAGCATTTCCGTGGAAAGATCTCTTCCTAATTGGATATCATTCTATTTATGAAAGTGTCCTTGAAATTCAGTCGTTAAAATATATTTCCAATGTTAATCTTCTTTATTAGTTAGATACGTTTAAATAATTTTTGAAGTAAGCTAAAGCGATAAAATATTTTAACTTAGATACTTATATGCATTGGCGCTAAAACACTGGCTTGTGTTATTCTGCTGAAATAGGTTCCGTCGAAAAGAGTAATTGCTTTTCATAGCTGAAGAGAAATTTAGTCACGTCTAGTTCAGTTTCTCAGTATAAAAGAGCCGAAGTTATGAGTTGAAATTTTTACTAAACTGGCGAAAATAAAGTAGCGCCAGCCAGGAATAGTGGCGTATTTTATTTTACAGCGTTTTGCAGATAAGCGCTTTTCCATTAATCTATAGCTAATGCAGTTAGTAACGTTTCTGGTGAAGAGGAGGTTATTAATAATTATATTCTGAAGGAATCAGAACATTGATAAACGCAGGTATGAGAGGGATATTTGGATTTTAAACCTCCACATGACTCAAGGATCAACAGTTCAAGGAAATTTCCTTCCCAAAGTTTTTTGCATATGAGATTTCTCATTATGTTACGTTTTACTAGTTATTTAACCTAAGTTTACAAAAGTATTTAGCTGAAGCTTTCTTAGAGTTATTGATAAAATTTTAAGGATCATTGGGAAATGATTAAGTTCTCAGGTTCAAATGATTGGTCAATGAATTTTACTATTTTACTGAGCGAGTGAATTTCGAGTAAATTAAATATATGCCCACTTATTTAATTTTATTTCAAGCATTTCATTTTAGTTTATATAAAATATACAGCGTTTATAAACCGTGTAGTTGAAGTAACTGTATGTATTCCTTTCTTTATTACTGGCGTCTCAATTCAGGAAATAGCCTTCTTACTGTAGAATCTTTATGGTTTTTGTATGGTTTTATTACGTTACTTTATGGTTTTTATTCCCACATCAAACGAGAAAAATTTCCTTTATCATGGAGCACTGCGAAAATTATCTATTGCCGTGTAAGATTTAGTTTTTTGGCTAACATAAACTGCTACTGGACCTACTTGAAGGTCTGTTAGCGACTTATCGACTGGAAGCTGAATATGAAAGGAGAAGGGTGTAAAAGAACCTTTTATTAAGCGCAGCTGTTTACAGATGTCACAGACTTTATGCATACAAATCCATCATCCACTTGTGGCGATAAAAACTAAAGATAATGGTAAACTACATTAAATTTAAAGATAAGCTACTAATTGGTTAGCTAAAAGCTACTACTTGGTTAGCTAAAGCTACTCCTAAGCTACTAATTGGTTAGCTAAAGCTACTCCTAAGCTACTAATTGGTTAGCTAAAGCTACTACAAGACTACACAGATTAATTTAACCAAGCAGGTTGACTCAGAAACATACACCGGCGTGATATTAAACTTCGGCGGCAAGAATGCGAAGTCGAGTTTCAGAATTCAAACAGCTGGGAGAAATAACAACGTGCGCATTCAATGACGAAACACGCTTTGACTAACCATTTCTCTACTTTAGTTTCAATGCACTCTCATTCGCCCTAACTCATTTCCATCCTAGCGAGGAAACGCTAGGCCAATAAGAATGACAGATAAGGTTAATGAATTAATTATAAGTATTAGGAAAAATAACGCACACTTCACAACCGGAAACGACAAAATTTCCTGTATGTTGTATTGTTGTATACTGATTTTTTAAAAAAATTGAAAAAAAGGGCAAAGAATGCAAAGTTTATATATAAATGAAGAGTGTCTGTGGCTATCTCTAGAGCTGTATTAAAATTTGTGTGTTTTGGAGAATGACAGCTAATATAATTTCATTTTAGAGCAAGATAGCATGTTGATTAATGCGTTACGGAAGAGTGTGTTCACATTTTTCTTTGATAAACATGCTTTTGGTTTTACCAAAACACCAGGGAGGGCATTATCCTTTCATTAATGACTAAAAGAGTATGAGCTTTGATCTGATTTATTTTACTCTGTTGATGAGTTGTGTATTTTAGTCTAACTTAATGTCTTAGTTTTACAATCACCAGACACCTAAGAGATCAGATATTATTCTTATATTTTTTTTCTTTGTCGCGGCATCAAGAAAAGTTAAGTAAGCAGGCACTTTGAAAGTTATTAATATTTAAATATTTTTCTTATTTAACACAATCATCTGTTGCAGCTACTGGTTGCTAAGCTGTAAATTTTGTCCAGCTTATAATGCCAAGAAACGCTGTTTGAATTTACAACATTGTACAACAGACGAGAAGAAAAAGCAGTTTCCTAAACTTACTGAATACGAGTAAGGTCGATCATTCAGTCTCTCTGTCCTAATTGATTTAGCTAAATCTGCATCTGCTCCGGTACGAAATGTTGCCCATATAGATCCTGTTGAACAAAGTATTTTTTTGTATAATGGTACCTAAGAACAGGAGAAAAATTTTGTAAACATTGTTTATTCTTCGGATTCTTTTTGCAACAGCAGTTTCATCTGGAAAGCCTAACGAATATAGTTTGCATAATGTTATGACTTAGATTTCTGCAAATATTCCTACAATTACTATGAAAAGCATTGTTCTGGGAAACGAGCGATGAGCGCAAGCAAATATAACAAGTAGCAAGACTGCCATTGGATGCTTTATGCTTTAAACAACAAAAATAAAAAGATGGACCTCGAAGGTGCTGAAAGGAGTGAAGAACGATAGACACGAATCGATTTTCAGAGCTCATCCACTTTTAAGATGAATCTTCCATTCGAATAGCTTTTGTTTGAAATCCGCCCACTATGCTGCATAGACGAGACTGCGTTTCTGAAGAGAAACTGCATCTTCGAATGCTGGCAATTGCTGAAGAAATGGATCTGCTTATGTAACGATGCGAGAATTCTTCAGATTTTTCTTTATATGTGAAATTTTTGATATGTCTAGCGGAATTTCATGTATATAAAACAGGTTATGAAATTTTCGAGAGTGTATGCACCAGTTAGATAACACATTTTCATCTCTTTGCAACACCCGTT
Source organism: Stegodyphus dumicola (assembly GCF_044657685.1). Taxonomy (NCBI): domain Eukaryota; kingdom Metazoa; phylum Arthropoda; class Arachnida; order Araneae; family Eresidae; genus Stegodyphus; species Stegodyphus dumicola. The sequence continues at coordinate 76,053,861 of NC_140775.1, forward strand.
TCTACCTGAATTTGTGAATAGTAATTTGCAGCATTCTAATATTAAAAACTGTAAAGGTTTTCTAGAACTACATTTAAATGTAATATTTGAGGACATGTGTTATCTCATAAATTATTCATGATTTCAAAAATGTGATATTTGTTTCTTTCTGAATATTAAAAAGAAACAGAAATTTAAACGAAGCACTGTATTTCAGAAGATTTGTTAAAAAAAATCTCAAATCGCACTTCTTACAAACTATTGCTTATAACTAAATTTTTACTGAAATTAGTATAATGTGGGATTATTTTAATGGTCGAGTAATTTTGATTCACTGATCCTTTGAAAGCGAGAATTAGTTGTTATTTACTGAAAGGTCTAAATAACAGTGTTCATTCAAGTTAAGTTATATTTAGAAAAACTCTGGTAACTAATATTTTAAATCCTATGTTTTTTTTGCATTGCTGATTAACTTAATTCGGTCTTTTTAATCATAATTTGATTTTTTGGGGATTATTTTTCCAGAGAGTATAATTAATAAATCCAGCTTATCTTCTACATTTACCACACCCTCACAATTCCAATCGAATATTTTTATGCACCCTTATAGAATCATTGTATTTCTTTAAAACTGAATATCAGGGAACTGATAAAACGATATTAGAAGATTGAAATAAACAAATTAAGTATTACTTAATATAATAATTACGTAATAAACAGGATTAAGCCGGACAGTATCTTTCACAAGGGTGCAAGACTTTTAGTCCATTCCTTTTTCTGAAACTCTCACCAAATGAATTCAAACAGACAAAAATAGTTGGAAGATAATTAATTAGATATATTAGCGTAAGTTAATCGAAGAATTTTTAATTAAAATTCATTCTGAATCAATTCCACACCCCAAACGACCAACGACTTTTTTTGTGGGAGCAGAGAAGTAAAATAAATACCTTGATGATAAGCAAAACAAGCTGAGATTTCATAATAACAATCGTAATCCGAATAAAAAATAAGCTACGCAATGCCTAAAATGTATATGGTTTTAGATATTTCTTATCAAAAACTAAATGTCGAGTAATTATGGAGTTTTGGGGTTATGCTTGCTTGCCACTTCGATTTTTTTGTTTGTGCAGAGTTTCCACTATGACGTAGTTTACAATATGGTTTAATCCTACCTTGTGTTCATATAAGTAAGCAAAGTTGCAAGACTCTTATTTACCAGTACTGCTTGACGTGATTAAAGCCAAAAATAACAGATAAATAATCCCATTCGAAGCAGTCGGAGATGCAAAGTGAAAGAAAGAGAGGGGGCTATTATGAAAAATTGCAGCTCTCCTTTAAGAAACAGACTATAAGTTTTCATAATGTTCAGAATTCGAAACCTTTTGCGTAAATGAGATTAATCAATATATGTTATAAAATGAAGTGGACAATGTGCGTGCCGTTAAGGGGACTCATACACCTTAAAACCCATAAGATATTCTAATAGGTGACTGTTGCAAGAATTGGGATAACTTATTTATTTTAAAAGCAATTACTACCAACTTTTTACAGCTGACTACATAATAAAGCTGCTTTCTGAAATAGTAATCGGAAAGTTTGTGTTGCCACAAATATTTTTATAATTTAATACGCTTTGTGACAACATTTTTCGTCATGTTTCCAACTTGCGCGCACAGTTTAAAACATTCTGTTTCAGAATTTAATTCCATATTTAATACATAGCTTTTATAACATCTGGAAACTACTGTGAACCTAAAATTCTAAAAATTTCATGTTAAATTTTTCTTTTATTTGGAGTTGAGTTTATAAAATGTATTTTATTAAAAAAATTTGTAATGTTTTCGTCCATAAAATTTTTCAATATTAAAATATTCGTCAGATTGTTTGTTCAGTTAGAAAATAGTACCCGTATAAAAAATTCCATCAAATTTTAAGTATGTACCATTAGCCATTTTTAAAATATCATGTGCGCAAGGTGGAAACATGGCGAAATATTTTGTCACAAACAGGATTAATTTACAAAAATATTTGTGGCAACATAAACGTTCTGGTTACTAATTTCCAAAGCAGCTATATCATGTAGTCAGCTGTAAAAAGTTGGAAGTAGTTGCTTTTAAAATAAATAAAATATCCCAATTCTTGCAATAGTCACATATTCAAAGATCATGAGGGGTTTAAGGTGTATGAGTCCCCTTTTAAAACTCAAAAACGAGTGTTACGATCAGGGGAGTTATATGGTGTGGTAGCTTTCTATGCCCCATATATGAAAGAGGTTCCCGTTTTTACCTAAAGGACATATTTTTTAAGATATAAGGGCTGGAAGTTTCGCTCTCTAGAAATTTTTAGAATATTGAAGAACAGTCCAGAACATTCGAGAGCGTTCCACAACATTCCAGAACATCTCGGAATATTTTGGAATGTTGTGGAATGTTTGAGAATAGTCTGTTTTACAATATGGTTTAATTTTAATTATGGAACGTTCGGGAACATCTCAAATCATTGTGGAACATGCCAGAATACCCTCGAATGTTCTGAAACATTGTGGACCATTCGAAACCTGTTTTGTATAGGTGGGGTTACTTATTGGTAGGGGTATATAAAGCAAGATTCGTCGTGGGTTCGAACGTAAACATTTCAAAAAAATTCAACTAAAAAAATCTCCCATCTCAGCACTTCCGACCAAATCGACACAGATTTCACAGATTGCATTACGCAAGCTCACAATGAAGCTACCAAAACAATTACCTCTAAGCATAAATTCACCAGACTTTCTTTGGAGGTCAGAGAAACCATAAAATTAAGAATCAACTCCGAAAAACTTGGCAGCGTAGCTGGGAGCTAAGATTAAGAAAAACAAGTCAACAGACTTAATAGGGTCATCGATAGTTCATCGATGACTCATTAAGAAACTCATCGATAAACACAGAATCGAAAGCTGGGAAAATAAAATCTCCCACCTCGAAAGCACCGTCGGATCCTTGTGGAAATTCATACGGAGGTTAAAGCAAAAGTCATCCAGCAATAGACCACTCCAAGCCGAACACAGTATAGCCTGCTCGGATAAAGAGAAAGCTCAAGTCTTTGCAGACCACTTGGAAAATCAATTTTCACCCAACACGTTTCCCAGTGACCCCCTTTTCATTGATGAGGTCAACTACAGCATTGATTCCTGGATCAACACCAATAAATGCATTGCATTGATATCTCCTGAAGAGGTAATAAATATTGTGAAACAACTCAAGATCAAAAAAGCCCCCGGTATCGACAGAATAACAAATGCGATGATCAAAAACCTCCCAAGAAAGTTCATTTCCAAACTCACCAGTGTTCTCAACGCCTGCATGGTACAAGCGTACTTTCCCACCTCATGGAAACGGCTATTATTAAGACTGCAAAAACCGAATAAAGATGCATCCAAACCCGAAGGATATCGCCCCATCAGTCTTTTATCTCGTCTCAGCAAAATTTTTGAAAAAATCATTTTTCACAGACTTCAAACTTTCCTGGAGCTACTCCCAGAATAACAGCTTGGCTTTCGCCGTAACCTGTGCACTATGAAACAACTAGTCAGGATATTAGAATTTGCTGGCTCTGCAATTCATAATGAAAGATGTGTGGCAGTTCTATTACTCGGTTTCTCAAACGCTTTTGATAGAGTATGGAATTACGGATTAATTTACAAATTAATACAGCTGAATATTGATAGTGACATTATTAAGCTCAATGTTTCGCTCCTAAACGAAAGAAGCTTCGTGGTTCGCCAAGGCAAAGATTTCTTCTCACATCGACCACAGGGCTCCAATATTGGACCAGTCCTCTACCTATACTACTTGTATGACTTTTCAAGACCAGGAGCTGACCGAAATTACTTCCTAGCATGTTATTCGGATGATATCGCAGTAGCGGTAAAATCGGCAAACCCAAATCATGTACTTCAAAGGCTACAATCTAAAATTATGGATATCGAACACTGGTGTCGCAGGTGGCGGATTTTCATAAATGCCTCAAAATTGCAATTGCTCCGCATTCAAAAGCACAAGATACGTAAATTCATAGACCGCGGAAATATTATTTTCAATAAAATTGTGCCACGAGTCAAATCCGCTAAGTATCTAGGAATTTTTCTTAATCAATCTCTCTCCTGGACTGATCATATTGCTCACATTCGTAGCAAAGTGAATGGTATTATTCACAGTTTCTACCCTCTCCTTGGATGATACTCTACTCTCAGCCTTAAGTGTGAAAAGCACATCTACATCTCTGTAATTCGCCCCGTTATCACATACGCATCTTCTGCCTGGGCATCTCTCTCACCTACGCACATGACAGCTCTTAAAACTCTGGAAAACAGAGTGTTGCGAATTATCACGAATTCTCATCACGTGTAATGCATGGATATCCTGCATGCTGATATTCAAATCCCTCGCATGCACAATACCCTCAAATCACTTTAACGAAAACTACTTCCAGAAAGCTACAAGCTATCACACAGTCAACTATTCATCTCTCTTCCAATATAAAATACTAGAAGAGGATAGAAGACTAAGTCCCTTCATCTCTCATCTCTTAGGAGATAAGCTACTGGCGCCGTCTATTGATGAAATCAGAACTAAAACACAATTTCTTTAAAGGCTGAAGGCCATCTTTGCCTCCTGTCCAAGCTTTCTTATCTTATCTAATCATTATATCTTACCTGTTCATTTAAGCTTTTGCAGCCGAGGATGATGGTTCGGTAAAAACATCGAAACTAGCTCTGTGAAAATTTGAAAATATAACGCTGATTTTTGTTGTTTGACTTCTAAATTGAAAATTTGATCTCTGATGAAATACTCAGAAATTTCAATTCACGAAAATGTGATGGTCGTCAAATAGCTATTTGATAACATCACCGAAGCCGAACTTATGACTAGAAAGGACACACAGTATTTATCTCCAGAATACCAATGGTTTCTACTGAACTGCCATTGCAATTTAAAAGACTACAAATTTCCAATCAAATTAGCCTATAGCAACGGCTCTCAATTTTTTGACTAACGCATACCATCTAAAAAAAATTGAAAAACTTTAGTACTAGCACTAAATTTTACAATTTTAATAATAATCATGTCCTCTTAGATTATTCTTCAGTTTTATCCTTTAAATTGGCATGCTTAGATTCAAGAGGGATTTCAAGAAGCGATGATTTCATACTTTGATTGGATAATAGTTCACCGCAAACAACACATTGCAGTTGAGTGTCCATTTCATCTTTAAGTAAACCCAAATGGTAAATAATTTTTATTTTACTTTCTATAAACAATTTTTCTTTTCTTTTCAATATTTGGTGCTAGTAGTTTGTCTTGGATCCATCAGCTGTGAATCATTACTTTTCCGCTTAGTCAATTCCAGCCATTTTTCCATTTTTAATATCTAGGTTTGTTTTATTATTTTTTCAAAAGCACAATATATTACGAGTTCTTCAAAAACAAATGACGATATTCTCAAATCGCGTAGAAAATAAAGAACGCAAAGCAACAAGAAGACAAAATACCTCCTGTTAGAGTCAGAAAATTGATATAAAGATTATTCTAATTGGAAATAGAGCAATATGAGCTCGGAAATGGTGGTGCAGGTATGATAATAAATCGACCAACTCTAAAAGAATTAATGAAATACTATTATATTTTTATATTAACTTATTTCGTATTAAATACAACATCCATTTCTATTACTCTTTTTAAAAACATCATTAATGACAAATTTTGTTAAGTCTATGGATAAAAAAGTATTTGCGAAAATAAAAACGGATTATTTTAATAAAGTCTATGAGTAGCTATTGACCTTGAACACAGTTCAGATCACATAAATTTACTAGTGTTAGAGAAAAAACCTAAACAAGATGTTGGAGTATTTAATTTTCGATTTTAATAGTTGAAAATACTTTATTTCTTTGAGTACGAGCTATTTTTTTCTTTTGTACCATCTGTGGTATGCGCACCACCGGTTGAGAATAGCTGGCCTATAGTTTTATAATTAACAAAGCGCAAGGACAAAATTTAAAACGTTGCGGCATCAGCCTGAAAGCCTCCTGCTTTTCTCACGGTCAGCTATACATAGTTTGTTGTCGAGTAGGAAATTTGAGAAACTTGTACATGTAAAAATAACCCCGGATAACAAAATGGAAAATCTTGTTTATAAACAAGCATTGTTAATATAAATATATGAATATGTTTTCAATAAAAAAATTTTACCTTTTACATTTTAAAGTTTATCCTTTTATTAAACTTCCACACAATCTCATATCAACTCTCTGAAGGAAGCCGGGAACTAGAAACAAACCTACTGCAAACCTAGTTTTAAAATGAAGCTAACAGGAAGAAAATGACGCTAAAAATTTATTTTGCGAAAAGGAAGTAAGACTAGCAATTATCACTAAGAAGGCAAGATATAGGTTTCATGCAAGACCAAAGTTATCTAACGCATGAAACCTATAATATAAACGTAATAATGTATTTGATCGTAAATATAAAAATGTATATAAAACTAAAATTTATAAATAGAAGAAAAAGTTTATATAATCCTGAAAAAATTCTTTAAATTGAATTTTAAAAACCTGATGTGTACACCACGTGACTTCCTTGCACGGAACATTAAATTATACTAACTTTTTCCTGTATTTCATTTAAACTTATTTCATCGAATTTCTTTACCGATATATTTCTCATTCAATTAATTACAGTTCCCACTTTGCGGCAAGGTAAAAATACATAAAAAATCAAAATATCTTCATTAAGAATTGAAAAATATATAAAAAGCATAAAACACCAAATAGAGTTAAAATGATTTTTTACATTTAAAATTACAGTTTCTACGCAAAAACAAGCAATTCGGCCAGCAGAAAAAAGGCAGATTTTCGGTGCAAAAAACTAAAAGTTTCCTTTTGGTTCCCGGCAAAAAGACACTGAAGGTGCAGAAAGACTTGATTCACAATTTTACTAAATTTCAAGCGTATGCAAATAAAGCTGCTATGATAAAAAATATCTGATATGTACATCACGTGACTTTCTTGTATGTAATGTTCAATTATACGCATTTTGTCCTGCATTTCATTTAAACTTCTTCCCTCGAATATCATCATACACTTCTCATTCAATTAATACATTTCTAACTTACAAGGCTAGTACATCAATCGTCAAGATATCTTAATTAAAAATTGAAAGATACGAAATACCAACTACAATTAAAAACACAATTTTAACCATTAAAATTACAGTTTCTACGCAAAAACAAGCAATTTATTAGCGAGCAAGAAGGTATAATTTATCGGTGCAAAAAACTGGAATCTTACGTTTAGTCCCACTCGGCAAAAAAACACTGACGGTGTAGAAAGAATGAATTCACTATTCTGCTAAGTCTCAAATGGAAACAAATATGGCTGCTGTGGTAAGAAAAATTAAGCTTAGCCGTACTTAAACTTTTAAATTGTTGATAATTCCACAAAGCAAAAAATGTGTAATTTACCAACATATAAGAATAAAAAAAACTGAGCTCTCGGAAACGAGTAACAGTAGGTATACATACCCACTAAAACAACAGGTGAACAACTACATGTTATAGCAGTCGTATATTCAAAATTTCAACGTTCTGAGGCTACTCATTTTTGAGTTATGCGAGATACATACACACATGCATACGTACGGATGCCATGAAATAGTCTCCTGTAAATCGATTTTTAAATCAGGTTTATAATTCGGTTGTAGAAAAAGGGCCTTTTATTCTGTCCTTATGTACAAATGTCACGCAAAAACATCGTTAAATTGCATTCGTTTGCAAAATGGATATTTCTGTTAAAATATGATACTCGGAATTTTTCGTATTTACAATACTTCCTTTATTTCCTACAAGGTAGCAAAAAGGGAAACTCTTAAGGTTTATGACAATGTAAGATAAAAATTGAAAAAAAAAGTTTCTGAAAAATTTTCTTTAAATGAAGTTATCATAATTTTTTAATAATTTTTTAAGAAACATTTAAAAAAATGCAAATTGATTACACATATTTTAATCTTTCAAATCGACTTTTCAAGATGGGATAATTTAAAACATTAAGAATTAAGGGTTACTCAATTCATGTTTCATTCCACTTGTGTCTTACAGGAAAATTACTATAAAAGTAAAAATAAAAGGAAAAGAGAATAGAAACAATTTCCATACAATTACATTTTCACCCACTTTCGCTCTATATGTGTTCATATTTACGTATATGTTTATTTTCATTTGCAATTATCAGAATCTTAAATTCTTCACTCCATACATAAACTTCGTTATTTACTCTTCATTCAACAGTGTCAGCTAATATTAAAGATTAAAAATGGGTAAGCATTTTTCCTTTTTTCATTTCTTGATAATGACATTAGTGGCGTCACATGAAAGAACACTTGTCAGATCAAGAGCGAAATGTAACCCGGAGGAGCCCTAAAGAAAATTTAATTAATTTTCCCGGTATTTACAAGATAATCAACAATTTGTGGCTCTTCAATAAACTGCGCTCAGCGTTAAGTATCAAATTGATTTAAGATAATTTAAGTTGAAAGAAGTTTAGCAGCAAACTGCTCTTGTGAGCTAGAGATTGTAGTAGCGATTACAGTTATCTTTCGGTAATATTGACGTAATTTTGTCAAAAAATATAATATCATTAATTAAAACAAAGGTTTGGAAATTTCTAATAATTTTGTACAGATAAAACTAATAGAAAGTAGGTGATAAGAAATTTCGTGAGTTATACTTTTAATAAAAACTTTGCTTTTATTTTTAAGGGAAATAATAATTTGGAGCTACAGAAAACATTTGATGCAATTTTGATAACATTTACTAGAAATATTTTTAACGAAGTTTTGAATTTTAGATATTATCGGCTGTCCAAACTGAAGAGAAGAAGAAAATTTATAAAATAGTTTTCTTATTAAAGTAAAAGCATTATATGCTAAAGTATTATTCTGCGGCATTTTATATAAAATTCACATAAAACTTTAAAACAAGGAAGAAGTTTCGTAATTATATGTACGATAACCTGTTCAGAAGTGAAATAAATATATTAATGTAAAATTTAAAATTAGGGCAAAAAATGAGCAATCTTTAATTAAAGTAGATTTTGAATAAATTGTAGATTTCGAAGCTGATCTGATATAGGTCTTTCTTCAGTGTTTTTAAATTGGTTTTAGTACAGGACTGTGATTTCAGTAAGTGGTGCAGACTTAAAAAGAAACCTTACAGTTTTACTTTCGATTGCCCTTAACCCTTTGCGGCACAGTGTGTCCGGTCTCGATACACCTAAAAATTTCCTTCTGTACGCACAGAAAATTGAATGAAAAAGGATTTATAAGTTACTCTGAACCTTCTTTATTTATAGTAAATGGCAGCTCAACACAAACCAGTCCATATATTTTAGCCATGTTTAGTTTTTTAAGACCCTCATTTTTCAAAGAAATCTTCCAGATGTTTTTAGGGTATAAAAGAAATTGTTTGAAAAGAAATTTCTATGTGATGTTTTAATGTATGCTAATCTCCTTATTCTATATTAGTTTTAAATTTTTGCCTTGAAATCTTGCCTAAAATCAAACGGCGAACCCTAGGTGTGCCCAGACCGGGCTTACCGATAATCTAGGACAACTGAAAGTATGTATTTTTTACTTCTTCGCATCTCATTGATCTGTTCATTGACAACAATGCTCGTTTCAGCACTCTTTTCTAAGCTCTATTCGATCATTGCGCCACCTTGGGTACACCCACAGAATTAAAACGGTAAGTGCTATCTTCACAAAATTTTACTTCTGTACTCCTCTAGGCCTAATTAGATTGCTTACCTTTTTTTTATAAAAACTCCGACTTTAAAAGGTAGCGTGCCGGAAAGGGTTAACCTTCCTATGTCAGTCTACAAACACCAACTGACATGAATGGTAGAGGTTGAGTCAAGAATACTCTGAATAGCAACAAACAGAATATACATACTGAGGGCTCATAAATTCTGAAAAGTGTTTTCTTTACCACTTTAGATTCATGGACAAAGAGAATTTACACACGTGCTGTTATATCACATAATTTAATTTTGGTAAGATTTGATGGTACTTCTGTGCTTGTGCTATTATATTCTTATGCATTGCAAATGTGAAGTCACAGGATTCTATAACGAATATATCATTTGCATTATATGCATTGCAAGTATTTGCCAGTTTATTTCATGTTACGGTACTATACCATTTGATACGTGTTATTAATTCTCTTGTGCGTTTGCCTTTATGCAAATTCTAATTATTCCTCAATGTTCTTATTTTTGTATCTTATATCGCAGCGCTACCTACTTAGCTGTAAATCTATCACGTACATATCAAGATACTAATAAATATCTTACTAATCTGTTTTCATTCTTATCTTGCAACTATTGTATAATTTATCCAGTCAAAATTAGGCAGGAAAAAGAATTTTCTAACTTGCTCTGCTATTTACAGCTGTCGTTTCCTGTAATTGAGTATTTTATCGGGCATCCCTATCCAAAATGCATATAAATCACTTTTATAACTTTTTGATTTAAATCTGCAAAATATAGATGCATGCAGACGGCTTTATTAATACAGGTACACAGAGCGACAAGAGTACTAATGGGTTTAAAGTTGGAAATCATGTGTATATGTATCTAGATTCTTGGCATTCATATGAAAGTTGTTAAAGAAAGAAAAAAAGGAATTTAGGAGTTGAAAATGCGTTTGATACAGAAAGAAAGATAGAGATAAAAAGAGATCAAAACAAAGTATCTGCAGAAAAAATATTATTTGAGCTTAAAGACCGTTAAAAGCGCCACTGGGTTCCCATTTTCATCAACTATTCTGTATGCTCCTGGCACATTCAGATGATTAGACGTTAGAGGATGCTTTCATTTAAGAACTCGCACGCAAATTCTCATTCTCCATGAATAATTAAATTACTTCACTGTTTAGGCATGCTGATACTCACGAGAAAGTCAGATTTCGTTAAGAATTACAGTGGTGCATGCACGACTTGTTGGTTTGCTTCGGAAGTTGGAATGGAGGAGTTCGCTGACAACAAAGCAAATAATTTGTCACGGAAGTGAATCTAGAAAATTGCTGCTTATAGTAAGAGTGAATGTTTTAATGATTCATAAAGACATTTACAGTATTTTTTATTACCTTTAGATCTATACAACTGTTTTTTTTTGTCTTTTCCATTTTTTTCTTCATTAAATTTTTAGTGTTTTAATGCATAAGGGAATATAAAAAGAGACAAGCAGTGGTATATTCGAAAGAAAATTACAATAGATAACTACTCACATTTCTTTCTGTTTCTCTGTCTCTCTCTCTGAGTGTTTTTTTTTCCTCTTCAGCTCATCAGGAACTGAGTAGTTAAGATCGATGATCACTAATGATTTGAAACGGGTCGTTTCTATGGAAGTAGTTAGCTACATGTTGGAGGATTCGGAGCTTTCCCCATGTGTAACATGAGTACTATGAGTTTCTCTCTAAATGTCTTGTGAAAAAGCATCAATCTAAAGAAGATATGTTCTATTTGTTTAAAGATAGTTTTTTTTGTGCTTAAAAGATTTTCAAAGTTCTTTAGCCGATAAATGAACCATCTTTATTTACTTAAATAGACAGAAATGAAATTTTGCCAATAGCTTCGTAAGAAATGTTAATTTGAATCTGTTTAATCAAGAAATTCATCAGAGACGATATACGTCCTATAAAAACAGAGTCCTGAGTTGTTTAATTATAACCTCTAATAATAATAAATACAAATGTACTTAGAGATCTTGCAAGAATCTTTTGCAATTCATGACAGTAAATATAATCATTTGTGCACCTGTATCCAATGATTCAGTATCCGTTGTTTCCAGCAGCAAAGGGGACCTAATATGTTAAGTCGTATATTCCGAAATGCATGACAGCAAGTGTACTAATTAGAACATCCAAAATTCCACACTCTGGCCCACCTTCATTATTTCGATCCAATGAAAATGCATATTGTGAAAGGATGCAAATATATTGTTGCAAGGTAAAAAAAGTTTTACCGTAGATCTAAGAAACAGGCGTTTCTTAGATTTCACCATGCCGACTTTGTCGACAGAGTATCTCTATCGTCAGCCTGCCAGAGATATTTGACTTTCATCATTTTATTTTTCTCTATCCGCACTTCTGCCCTTTAAATTTCGCTTTGCTCCGCTTCTCGCGTTCTCCCTATTCTCATTAGCACCATGCTGTTGTTGTCTTGAAGTTCTTAATTACCACATTATGGCCTCGAAACGTAACCATAGTGATGCTATTAATTTTGAAAGCTATTAGTGTGCTGCTATACTAGGAAAATGAATTATCTTTACTTTTGTCAGCCTTTAAATTAAAACATTGATTACATGATAGTGCGTAAAAACTGAATATTTTCATTTCGCATCATTTAAACATTATTCTAAATTAACATGACACTACATAACACTTTATGTTTGTAAGTATAAGTGAGTGAAAGAGGATATTTTAATGTAAAATGAAGTATATTTTACATTTTCTATTTTAGAGTACAGTGCCTAAGATAATATAAATCACAGTATACTTCATTTTTAATTTATTTAATATTGGTATATCTGATTTGTGTAAATTGCGAAACTAACGTAACCAGTGTTACACAGGGTGATTCAAAACTAGGGGAACAAACTTTGAAGAGGCGTAAGGTACACCTAGACGAATCCCATAGCTTTGCAGGATCGGAAATGGAATCCTAACGAGATGGGAGTTTGTGAGTGGTTGTCAGAGGAAATTTGTCGACAGCCAGCCGCAAAGGTATTAGGATGTAAAATGTGAATACATCGTGATATAAAATTGACATTTAAACACCATAAGCTTAAAATAAGCCATGACTTTCCTAAAAATGAAGTTGCCCGAAGTTTCGTAGCATTGGCACGCATGGAATCTCGGACTTTTTGAAATAGAGGATGCGTAGGACGTTCGCTGAATGCTTGCCTCAGGTTAAGGAACAAATTCACAAACATATGATAATTTGGTTCACACTTGTTTGGGTACCGTTCCGAGTTCGGTGCATGTGTTTGAGTACCGAATACAACCATACTGCAGCCCTTTCACTGCAGAGAACTTCACCATACACAGTGTGCATGTCTGATATTTCCGTGTTCGAAAATTGTTTCATGCTTTCCGTAAACGTACGGAACTTTACATGACTAATGCTGCATTCCAACTACAGTTCTGGCGAACAGCGTCCTCATGCAAGTAAACAACGCCCTCAAACATGCAAAGCTGTAGATTATAAGAACAGGCGCGTAGCCAAAACACTTCGTTCAACTTCATTATCGGGAAGGTCATGATTTATTTTAAGCTTAAGGTTAAATGCATATTTGCTATCAGAACGCACTTATATTTTCCATCCTAAAACCTCTGCGGGTGGCTGTTGATGGATTCCTGCGACGAAACTTAATATCCTTCCTATTTTGTTAGGATTGCACTTTTAACCCTGCATTACAAAGGGATTTCGAATCGTCTAGGTCACTGGTCGGCAAACTTATTAGCCAAAGAGTCAAATATAAACATTACAACAATTTTTTAAAAACTTGGGAGCCAAATCTGCTTGTTTAGTAAACTTTTATTACACTAAATAAAACTAAATTTAATACTTAATATATATTTATTAATGCAAACAATGTGCTTGCATCTCCTTGGAAAGTTTGAGTAAGTCAGGTTTGTATGTTGTTGTTTTTAATTTTAGGCATGATTCCAAGTTCTCATCAATAAGATGACTTACTCTTGATAATGTTCATGCTTGAAAAAGATTGTTAGCATGTATATGTAGAAGCGAAAAGGGAAGTAACAGCAAACGCGAGCTTTTTCAGCTGATCGTAAGAGTCAGGAATACTATTCCAAGCGTTGAAAATGGTCATGTCTTTCTTCTCCAGGTCATTCAAAGCAGACCACTTGTGTTGTGAACTAAGATCACATTTTTTCTTCTCCAATATTTTAAATTCAACACAAAGACGTTCGAATTTAGAGCACCATTTCTCCTTGTTTTTTGAATCCAGCAATAGTATTTCAAAGCTACCAAAGCCAATTTCAAAAGGAAAAAGTTTCAACTCGATTATCGTAGCATTAAGAGGATTTTTGACGAACGCTTAAGTTGCTCTGTTTTTAAATTCCTGAAACCTGATGAGAAATGCTTCCTTCATATTTAAAATTATTGTTTTAAAATGGTGTTTATCAATAGAGGAATTATTTTCTTGGCGATGCTTCAGCAGGATAGAAAGTGAAACAATGTTTCCCTTTCAAAATCCTGTGCAAAAATGGATAATTTGTTTTCGAATGTTATTACTTCTTCTAACATCGAAAAAGTTTCCTTTCCCTTGTAGTTTACGATAAAACTGATTTAGATGAGACGTAACGTCTACTATGAAATAAAAGTTTTAGATCCACTGATCGTCTGTTAGTTCTGGATAGTAAACGCCCTTCTCAAGGAAAAATGCTTTAATTTCCGGAAAAAGGGACGCGAAACGTTTTAAAACGTTCTCTCTTGATAACTAACGTACCTTGTTATGAAGCAGAATATCAGCGTACTCACTCTCCATCTCAAATAAATATTCTTTGAACTGGCGATGATTAAGAGCTTTCGTTAAAATGGAGTTGATAATGGTAATCACTAATTCGATAACTTTACAAATTTCTTCCAGAAATGTTTGCGCACAAAGCCTTTTGGGTGAATGATACAATGGTAAACAAGTATCTCGTGATTAATTTTTTCTTTCAAAATAGCAACAACCCCTTTTCGTACGCCGGGCGTTGAAATCGACACAATTTTATCGAGGGGAATATGATGTTTATTCATACGCTCAATTACAGCATTGGCAATATCTTCTCCACGCGTCTGACCTTTGAGTGGCAATAATCCTAAAAGTTCTTCTTTAGGGCCTGAAAGAGACATAAATCTTACAAAAAGTGAAACTTGCGCTGTATCATTTATATCACAAGACTCGTCAACTGCTATTGATAAAGCCGAAACCAATTTCAGATCTTCGATATGCTGGGTGGTTATATTCGAACACATTTTAATTGTTCTATCTTTAATGGTTTTGGCAGACAATGACTCTTTAATTCTTTTCAGAATATCTGCTTTGTTCTTAAAATCCCGAAATAGCTCTTCGGATGCATTTATAAAAAAATTTTTATGTATTCGCCATCTGTTTACGATTCTCCTCTCTTAGCAATCTCTTGGCTACAAACAAAACTTGCCATATTAATATTGCTGGAAGATTGCATCCAGTTATTAAACACAGAAGTTGACGACTCTTGAAGTTGACGTCTTCTGAAGTTCCTCAACTGCTTTCTTCCTTGCATCACCGGTAGGATATTTAGTGCTAACTGACGCGTGCTTTCTTGTAGAGTGTCTCCTAAATTTGACTTCTTGTTATGCTCGAATTTCTCCTTACAAATAAGACATGTCGGAAGTCCATTCAAGTTTTGAATAAACGCAAAATTCTCGGTCCCCTCAACTTCCGTTTTTGTTTTCATCTTCCGTTTTTCTTTGCTTTTAAAACTTTAGTATGACCAAAAATGGAAGAAAACTTTCAACATTTAGTTATCGAAAAATCGATTACAAATTTTGTACCGGAACCACACACATACATAGCAGGTGTAATAAAATCGTATAAAAATACCTGTAAGATGTGCAGCTAGATTAAAACATACAACGTTTTAATAAGACAGGACAACGGCAGACACGTTAGATAAAACAAAACTGTCCACACTGCAACTGCTGCTCTGTGATACCAATTTGTACTTTCACTACTTTATAAAAAGCATGCACGCGCATGCCGGTAGCGTGTACATGGTTTATGTTTACGTTTACGAAAACTAATAAAATTAAACTCGATGTTCGTTACGTATTTTTCAACAATATAAAATTTTAATTACCTATCTACCTTTTTACTCAAACAAGAAATTATACATGTTCTCGATTTATAGAAGAATTTTAATTTATGAAAAAAAGATGTAATTTTTTTCTTACCAAGTTTTTTTTAAATGGAAATATTATTGCACCTTCCGTATATATTTGTATCAGAGCCGCACTTAAGGAGCCAAAGAGCCACATACGGCTCTGGAGCCGCACTTTGCCGACCATTGGTCTAGGTGTACCCTATGCTTCCTAGAAGTTTATTTTTCTAGTTTTAAATCACTCGTATATAGAATATGAATACCATGACACAGCACTGCGATCAAAAAGTGGAAATAATAATTCTATAAACACAAGACCAATAATCATTACATCTCTATCAAAGTAACCGTAATAATGTTGTGGTCTTTAAAATTATAATTTAACACAAGTGTCTTATTCAAGCTCCCAGGGGTGTATCAGTATCAGAAGCGGGCCCAGCCCGACCCGCCTAACCAAACAAGTTAGTCTTATGGTCATGACAGGCCATGCCCATTTCAACAAATGAAGGGTTGTTTTTAAATTCGATGATTTTGGTTTATAATTTATTACGTTTCATATATACACTCATGCCCATAAATTAAGGATAATTCGGAGTCACGTGGAAATCGAACTCTAAAATAAATATATCACCTGTAAAATCACTACACACATCTTCAAGAGTCATATGCAAATTTCAGGAAGTAACCAGATGACACCGATGGTACGTCACAATGACGAGAGTGTAAGAGAGTGATATATAAGGAATACAGGCAAAGAAGTAAAATTGTTCGCTAGGCGCTTTATAAGCGTTTCAGTTCAATAACCGAATAGTTATGACACAAAGGACGCATTTGGATGATTTTTTTACGTGGTAGAATTATCGGCCGTCTGGAATGTGGGCGTACCCAACTGGAAGTGTCAGACGAACTTGGAATTGCCCAGAGTGTCATCTCCAGGCTTTGGCAACGATTCCAAGATGATGGTAATGTGAGTAGACGTTACAGCAAAGGTTGCCCCAGAGATACAACGCCGAATGAAGACCGGTATTTGGCAGTTACTGCCAAAAGAAACAGGCGGACCACAGCCTCCGACCTGTCTCGTCAGCTCTCTTCAGCCACTGGTACGACGATTTCAAGGCAGACCGTGTACAGACGCTTAGGGCAGATTGGTCTATATGCTTGTAGACCTGTCAAATGCATTCCACTTACTGCAACTCGCTGTCGCCTGCGGTTAGCCTGGAGTAGATAGCACGCAATGTGGACACCGTAACAGTGGGCTTGTGTGATGTTTTCCAACGAGTCCAGGTTTAGCTTGCAGTTTGATTCTCGCCGGACTTTCATATGGAGAGCTCCAGGTACCCGTTACCACCAAGAAAACATCATTAAACGACACCGTTACGGTGGTGAAAGAGTGCTCGTTTGGGGTGAAATTATTCTGGGTTCCAGAACTGACCTGCATGTTCAAATTGGAACCATGACAAGCCAAATCTATCGGGACGTCATTCTGGAACAACATGTGCGTTTGTTTCGGGGCACCACGGGCGCACAATTTGTGTTTATGGATGACAACGCCCGTCCTCATCGTGCAAACATCCTTTAATCGGAGGATATCATCCGTATGTACTGGCCAGCATCGTCACCGGACTTGAATCCAGTAGAGCACGTGTGGGATATGCTTGTCGACAAGTTGCAGCCCGTCAACCTCCTCCTACATGTCCACTGGAGCTTCGGAGATCATTGCTTTTTGAGTGGTGTAATATCCCCCAAGATCAGATCGATAATTTGATACTCAGCATGCCTAGGCGTTGTACGGACTGTATTGCATCGTCTGGGAGACACACAATGTATTAACAACCATACCAACCATGTAATAATGGTTTTTGTAAATAGTTTTTTTTTTGTTATTTGCTCCAGGGAGAAAAAATCGCTAATTTTTTAAATAATATCAAACATATATCGTCTTTTCTTGCTCTTTACCTTTTGTTTAATAAATAAGCTTTAAAAATAAGTCAAATTTGTTTTGCTTCTAACTCTTCCTTTACCTGATTTTGCATTATCCTTAATTTATGGACATGAGTGTATTTTGGCTGCAGTTTAGATTATCGTTTATTTGTAGTAATGTTTCTCAGTATTTTACAAGGTATTTATTCTACTGTATTTGCCTTAACTGCTGCCCATTGAAAACTTAAGAATGTAACACAGTATAATTTATTTTAAACAATATCTACGGATACTCATATGAAAGAAAGGTGTTTTTTATTAAGTACTGAATATCAATAAATTCGATAAATTAGAGTTTAATTCGAGTCTAGAGCAATATCGCAAAATAATTTTAAAATGAGCATATCTTTATAATTTCCCATACACAGTCTCGCGCGCTGGAGACAAAAAGGTTTTTTTCTGTATAACATTGCAATTCCTTGTTTTGAAATCCCTCAGTTTGTTAATCAAAAATTCGTTAAAGTTTTGCAAAATATAAAATCGATAATAAAACAACTTCCAAATTTCAAACTTGGGATTTCAGATGCCCATATTCGCAGTAGGATTACGTCATTCAAAATTGATGGCACTAGATACCGTTGTTTTATCACAATGCGAGTAATATACATACATTTATGCAGATTTTTCATTATTTAATTTCTTCAAATATAATGCAGGATTCTAAGATTTGGTGGCAACAGTTTGTAAAGTGAACCGACATTTATAGGAGTCAGACGCAAAATACCAAAAAGAAAGTAATAGTCCTTCGGGACACAAATCCCTTTGGACTAAAAAATAAATAAATAAATAAAAATTAATAAAATAAATTTTAAAATTAATAAAATTTTAAAAATAAAATTAAAAAAAATTAATTTCAAAATTTCCTATTACCATTTCGCTGTGTCGCTAGATGGCGCTAAATGCTTCTGTGTTTTGTTTTTAGATTTCGGAAGCGCTTTCGCGCTTATATTCTTTTTTATCGTAAAATGCACTAGAGCACCTATATAATTACAGATAAAGCAAAGGAGTGTTACGTCTGCCCTAGCATCCATTTAACGGTAACGTTCTGTGCTCAGTTTTTCAGTTCAGAGTAGACTTCCTGAGTATTGAAAGATCTCCGTTTGAGCTTCTCTTTAGATGTGCTTTGCAATGCATTATGACTGACGTTCTGTGTAGTTTCTCTGTCATGCTGAGAAGAGCTGTACGAGTATTTTTATGGAAAGTTACAGAATTGTAAAGTATTTCCTTTGGTAAAACAAATGTTGTCAAATGTTGGTTCTACGTGCATTCAATACATTACGAACCCGTACGCAAGTAAAAACATGTTATATTAGAATTCAAATTTGAAAATCCAGTTTTCAAATCGAGTGGTTAAACCTATAAGAGCAGAAATGATGTACAGAGTAAATACATGTTACAAATAGCAGTAAATACTCACGAAAGCACTTTTCAGCTTTTTGCAAGGTATTTTTATTGCTTTACGAAACAATAAATGCTATGTTACTTACGAGTAAATGAAATCCATCACAGTTTAATTCGATTGATGATAGTAGGAAATATTACTTAGAGAAATAATACTATATTGACTATATCATTCAGCTATGCATTGACTCTATTAACAACTCTCATCATAGTTTAAGAGTAGTTTAAAACTTGTTAATGCCATATAGAAATTATAGTTTTTCAGTAACTTTGATGGTTATCGTCTTACATTACCTTGCGCATGGAAAAACCATTAGTGTCAGTGATTGACCTTAATGTTTTCCTGATATTGGATTCTTTTAATGTAGGACAAGAAATTCTTGGAGTAGTACCAAATCTATTTTTCATCTTGCTTTCTTCGAACTTTCTTTCACTGTTTTCAGATACTGATTATAGTCCATTGATCATGGTTATTTACGGCAAAATGAAGGTTCCTTTTTTGCTGAATATCAATGAGAGTCAACTATATATGCGCATTGTTTATTGTAGGACAACAATTTTAATCATACTGATATTACGAAATACTGATATACTGTGATACTGCATTTTAGTTATGCTGACAATACTGTAAGACACAAGAAATTATACTTGCTAACAGATATGCATTAGTTGCGGTATCTGTTAGCAAGAGCTAATATTGCTATGTTGTAGAAGGGGAATATTTTCTGTTATGTAAATGAAGACAATCACCGCTGTCACAGCAAAGACACTATAATTTACATTATTTATTCTATTTTGTTCAAACTCATTATACCCATTTTTTAATGTTTGTGTTAATGAATAAAAAATTTATTTTCCTTTTCGTTTGCTTATATGAATATAAAAAATAATAGAAGCATTTAACTGGCTTTAAAATCTTTTTACTTTTTAGTGTATAACATATTTGCCATTTTTCATGCTACTAGTGAAAGAAAGGAAATGCTTGTATTAATCCTCTTAATTAATCCAAATTAATGTTTGTTTTAATCGTGGCGTACTGTTTCAGCGTTAATGCAGCAGTTACATTTTCTCTGCTATATTCATTTGCAGTTTTCGTCTTTTATCTTCTCTTTTCGATATACGGTTTTTAAACGCATGGAAATTTATCTGAAGTTACATTAAAATAATTTCTTCTAATATGCCTTCAAACCGATAAGGATGGACAACGAGTTGTTTTAAATGAAGACCATTACGCAAATAGTATCGATAAACTATTCGATGGGCATTACAAAAGTCTAAAATAAATGACATAGCTTCTATTCTATTTCTATCAGAATCATAACTTCTATATTGTTCGTAGTTTGTAAATATTTGTTTACTTTTGCCACTGTTTGCTCAGAACTTCTTCATTTGTTTACACATCGCATTTTTTCCTTTCTCAATTGCAATGATTCTGTCTTAGTGCCGCATTTATGGAAATGTTTTATAACTGAGAGGTCTTTTGATACAACGCATCTGAAGCTTTCTATACATACGTGAGAAAAATGCCAAATAGAATACCCTTATTGCACTGTGTCAAAAATACTTCTTCTAGCATTGAATTTTAAGTCATTGAGGATATTTTAAAAAGCTAAATTAAATAAAAGACAGGTCAAAGCATTATCTTAAACCTTTTGTAAAAAGAACAAGTTCTTAAAATTATTCTGTATTTTTACTCCTGGTTTGGTTTGCGTTAAGGTAAAGGCAACAAAATTAACAAGCTCTTAAGGGATGTTAAATTCGCTCCTAGAATCAATAAGACATTTTTATTAACTAAAGCATAAGCAGTTTTAAAAATCTGTGAATAAATGATCCCAGCCCTCTCTAGTAAAAAATGCGAAAGTTCAGAAGTTACATTATTATACTAATAAACAGAGCGCGAGGTTTATTAAAACAAGAAATATTTATTACATTTAGAAAGCAAAGTTAAACCACAACTGCCAGCTAACAGCTCTGTACTCTATCTCCGAAGTTTTCTTACTCTAATTTACACATCAGAAATTTCAGAATGCATGTTTATCTGATTAAGAAGATGTATGAAAATATCCATGCAGCCGACACCGTTCGAAGGAACTCGAATATGGCTCGAATTGTTAGTGTTCTACACCCGTTTGCTATACTATACCAGCATAAAATCTATTTACTATAACAATAACCAGCATATTTCTCCGAAAGTTAGTAAAGTTCTAAAAATGAAATGTGAATCATATATAGGTTTCCGATGACATAATTTCAGACTAACAGTACAACTATGACATTCCCCGTACATGCTGTCACAGAGTATCTGGTTGAATGACCAGCCGGCATTGGAAGACTCGTGCGTTGAATCCAGTAGGGACTACAGCTTTCCTTTTTTCTTAACTTTGAAAAATGTAATAATCTCTATAATTTATTAATCTAGCCTTCAGCAAAATGCTTTTGTTGAGACACAGCGCTTATGACTGCAATTTAAAAATTCAAAAATTCTTGAACTCCGTCACTTGTATAGCTTGCCATGATAAACACTTGCCATTAAAACGTTGATAACAAAATACGTATATTATTATAAAGGGTAGCTGGACTTGAGTTAATTAATCATGAATACTCACAACTGTTACTGCATAAGCCAGATATGCACTTTGTGAAAACGTAAAATTCGGGAGCAATCTAATGTAAAATGTATGTGACGAAGGGTTGCTATAAAACATCTGGTATACCAAATTAATGATTTCTTTATTGTGTTAATTTACTGCCATTTTTCCATTTAAGAGCAGATAATGTAAATTGAAATGAAAAGCAACTTTCGTTTACCGATGTGGAAATATTTCGGCTTTATCAATATTAAATTTAATTATTCTGCTGCATCTTATACGTAATAATTTTTATTTAGTGGCAAACTTCTACGGTAATATAACTTATTTAACACAATGCAATAGGCACAATGCATGGGATACAGCATTATGATCAGAATAAGAGATATTCTGTTTGGCATTGCACTCACGTATGTATAGAAAGCTTCTGTGTTATATTAAATAATTTCGTTGATCAAAATACTACTTCTCAGTTATAAAGCATTTTCATAAATGCAACACTAAGAGAGAATGATTGCAATTAAGAAAGGAAAGAATGCATAAACAGATGAGAGATTCTGGGCAAAAATTAGTAAATGTCAGCAGATATTTACTTACTACGAACAACAAAAATGTTATAAATAAAAAATATTGATTTGGGACCTGGTGGTTTCTTCTGAGAGAAACAGAGTCATGTCAATGTCAATAACTATGTCATTTATTTAGTCTTAGCATTACCTCATTAGTCAAGCATTTGTGGATGATACTGACATCATTTCTAGAACTCCTGAAGCACTCACAGTGACATTTCTCTCACTGCAGGCTGAAAGAGCTAAAACTCACCTTATTATCAAACAAATGAAAAATAAAGACATGCCGTGCGCTAAGTCAAAACTTAATAATTTTTCCTTAGAAACTGATAAATATAAATTTGATGTTTTTGAGTGGTTCACATATATTGCATCTGTACAGAGAACAAAATCTCTCCTGAAATTCGCAACAGAGGAATATTTGCTAACCATTGCATCTGGTACGAACCGATGCTGGGAATGTACTGCCCATACAGGCAAAAAAATCAATTTCAGAACAAAGTGTACACAGGATACCAAATGGCATATGAATAGGTTAAACTACCTAATAAAGTTTTATGCAAACGTAGATGAAAATGTACAGGATTCACCCATTTTATCCATATGCGATCATGGTTTATCTAACAACCAGCAAGTTAGGAAATTTAATAACGTAAGTCTGCATCCCTACTTTACCTGCTGGAACATGATATAAATGTGTACAGCTATCTTATCGGGCACCCATCAAAGCTACAATGAAATTTTCCTCTTAATATATCAGTGTTTCAGTGGATAATGCCTCCTTGCAGCGTTGCACGAGAAGGAAATTTCGTTGGTAATAAATTTAAGCCTGTAACCTGTTAGAAACTCTCAAAGTTCGCAGAAATGAATATTTCTTGTGACCAACCCGTAAGATTGGGCGTTGGCTCACAGTTTTTATCCCCGCTAACGCATGATTTCAGGTTGTGTAACTGTAGGTATTAGAAGAAGGCTGTAGGGTTGTAGGCTGTATAACTATAGGTGTAATAGAAGTCATATTTTTTTACTTACTTTTATTACTTAGGAGTTAAAAAAATGCTGTTCCTTCTTTAAGTAATAAATCAATGCTTGTTTTGTTAAGGGAAAATAACTAAAAATAGACTTTTGTTTTTCATTGGTATCGACGATGTTGTTTAGCAAACAACACTGACTTAATATTACGATTTTAATACTTCTTCGTAGCTACAAGATAGATAATAGATTACATACTTGGGACAGAATCAGATATAAAATCAAATTGAACTCTAGAAAACTAATATTAATTGATATAAATTTAATTTTTTGCATAAACTATTTGAACAGCATCGCCTTCTCCAGATGGAACAGAATCTGATATTTCAATAGCTGCAACTGACAATTCAATCGCAGAAACCTGTTCTGGTAAAATAAAATCTAAGTCAGTTAATTTTGATTTTCTTGTATTTAGATTAACTACAATTTGAAAGGGGACTTCGGTACTTTTTATAAATATAAATTACATAAGTCTGTTCCTCAAACATCTGATCATGAAACGAAGAAATGAAATTATAATCATAACAGCAGACCCACCAGCGGCCGAACGGTAAAAGCTGATGAACACTGGTAGCTCGGTCCGGAGTTCGAGTCCCGGCGAACGGGCTGGCTGCATGGGCCTTTTCGTGTTTTTCCCCATGTGTAACGTGGATATGAGCATGTTTCTCTTCAAAAAAACCTCCACGGGGCATCCCTACCTTTCCGTGTAGTGCCTAAAGGCGGAGCACAAAAAAAAAAAAAAAAAAAAAAAAAAAACTATGCCCAAAGGAAAATTTTTTTAAAATTTCTGTGTGTTACCTTTATTTATTAAATGTTCTTTGCACTTAAACCATAAAATTCAATTTAACAACAATATAGCAAAACAATTTTAAAATGAGCATATCTTTAGAATTTCCGGATATACAGTTCCGCGCGCTGGAGATAAAAATGTCCCCCACCCCCCGTAGAGTGTTGCCACTGCTCGCTTTCAAATCGTTGAGCTTGCTACTCAAAAATTCGTTAAAATTTTACAAAATATGAAATCGCTAATAAAACACTTCGGACTAAAAAAAATCATAATAACAAAGCTTCCTTCTACCATAACTGTAATATTAATAAGTTTTCACATATTTTGTTCATTTATAATGAGTAATACCTATATGAAATTTAAGAAATTATTACGAGTAATATATTGAGATTACTAATATACGCCAGTAGCAATTCATGTACATTTTGTTTCGTTCTACGCATTTCACAAGCATATTTTATTTTATCATTAGCATTTTGATCTATGGATTACTTGTGCATTCATACATTTATGAAATTATTGTTTCACCTCTTGCTGTTTAAAACTGAAGTGTCAAAATTGTAATACATATTTCAGGGCGAACTGTTTAAAGTCTCATCAGGGGATATATCTCCATTAATTTCGTGCATTGTTTTGCCAACGCATTTAGATCATTATGTCCAACATCAGATAAAAGCGATTCTTGGTCTGATGCCAAAGAAACTCATCATGCTGCTTTCAGAATTTTCAAACTTTTAGTTTAACTAGTTCACATCCGAAAAAAACTCAAACTTTTCTTTTCACTGTCTTAGAATTTAGGTGAAGTAAGTGACTTGAGAGAAAGGCTAAGATTCTTCACTTTTATTGCCCTCTAGAAACACGAAAATGCTATAAATCTCCCCATATATGACTCGAAAAGTCACATTCGCAACTTTGGTATTTCAGCGCACAATAACGACTTTTTTTATGATTCTTTTGGTAGCTGTAAAATTGATACATCAGAAAAAATGCTGTAGTTTAAAACACTAAGGGATCATAGAAACAACATTCATAGTTTAATTCTATTCCAATGAAAGGTAGGTCTCGAAAAAAGTCAATGTTTCAAGTACTTTGTATTATTGAATTGCAATAATGTAAATAACAAAATAAAACCGTTTTAGTTTATATATACAATTTATTTACGTTAGCTTTCAAAACATTTACCTCAATATTTATACCTTGTTTTATGTTACTAATCTTTTAATAGTTTTGCATTGTTTCTATTAAGCGAAATTCGAGAAATATGAGTTTTCTCAGTGCGGTTGGCATCGCAAAAATTATTTGAGCATTTGGGTTTCTTTTTAACTTTTTACATACTAAAATTACTTTTATGAAAATCATATGCTTTGTTTTAAATTAGTTACTAAAACGTTGATCGTTCTATTAATTATGAAAAAAATTTTAATTTCAACTGCAACTTTAAAACTCTTCAACTCAACTTTAAAACTTTTCCCTTTTCGTCTCCAAGTATGGGCATCCATGGTTTACGCTATTTAGACATTGCAAATTGGAAGACCAGTAGTTTGAATTCCGGAGAGGAAAACAGTTAATATTTCATGCGATCTGATCAAAAAAAGCTTTAAGATCTCTGCAAAAGTAACCGTTTTGATATTTACAGAAAAGAAGTATTAAAAGGGTTAATAAAATCAATAATCAGAATAAAATTTGTTTACAAGCTTCTAACGTTTGGACGTGCTCCTTACGAATCATAAAAATAGCTGTCTTCTGTCTATTAATCATTTTTATTTCTGGTCAAATAGTTTTAATTTCATAATTTATTAATGAACAGAATATTCTTTTTGGATGTTAAGTTACCATAAATATAGAAAATTTAGGGTATTATAGTGACATGCACTACTTTCTCCACAAAAATATTTTTCTTTTGAAAACGCATGTATTGTATGTTATATCATGTTCCCTGATAAATAACTTTTTAAATTATTGCCGACATCGTTAATTATGATTACAATGCTTACCGGGAGACCGGGAATTATATTGTGAAGATTATGACATTATACACAAGGGATATCTGTTTAAAGTCTACCTTCGTGGTGGATCTTCTAAGAAAACCTGTTTCATGTTCAGATTACGCATGAGTAAAACTATGAAAACTCATATGCAGCTAACACGTTCATCAGAATTTGAGCTCGGATCGAGGTACCAGTATTCAGGAATTTAATTACTCGACCACTAGTGCGCTCAAAAATAGTAACAAGTTGGAGGTTTAATTTTGAATTATTTTGTAGCTTTCAATAAACCAGTGCTTTCCAGATCATCTTCATTTGCCTATTGTTCATTTCTTCTTTCTCATCATTACTCACTTGATATTGTTTTTAAGTTTCTCGAACTGAATATCGTTTTCAAAATTTCAGCCGCCTAACTTTTGTACAAAATTTTCCGTGATTAACATCATAACAAGTTTTCACTACAAAATGTGTAATTGAAAAAACTTAATTTAGTTTCATTGTGTTCAATATTTTAAATAGGTATAAAATAGAAGAAAAAACTCAACAAACTGTCACCAGATTGACCGAATTAAAAAGAAAGAGTAATAAATATATTAATCTCTTAAAAATATGACTTTTGGGTCCCTTTTGAGAGATCTGATGGTTGTTTCCTTATTAAGTAATTTTATTTCATTGGGTAGGTAAAAGTGATAATATAGGTTAAAGGTATACAAACCAGACTTTGTGTTGAAATAGTTTATTGCGCAAAAAAGTGCAGGTTTCTATATGTAAAACATTTTTGATAGTATGTAGCTTTATCTTCAGAACTTTTAAGAAAAAAAGATACATGCAGTAAACTGATTTAATTATTTTAAAAGAAAAACTTTATATTAACGTTGAAAACGAACATTCAAGCTCTGAATTATAATGAATAACATTAATGCTGTTTCCTCACACGCAGAAGCAAAATCATAGTCACATTAAAAATGTACCAAATATGCAAAATGCATATATATATACCAAATATGCAAAAATATATTAATATTTGAATATAATACTAAGCTTTTAATAACTCCTTAAAATTGCGGACGGACAGAAACTTATTTAAGAAATCTCGTACTACATATCAAAAGAAAAAAATTGTTTACTTAAAGTTAGTATAAAAACAAATATGCAATTAATTAAATCGCTATAAATAACTTATAATTAAAGAACAGTTCAAATCAGGCAATAAAAAAATGTAATCTCTTTAAAATATTTAAGAAGTTCGGAAGCAGGGATTTTTCCTACTTTGTTCGTTCAGTTGTTTAAAGCTATTGTTTCTTTTCATAAAATTTCACTAAATCTTAAAAACTCTCCGAAACATTGATTTAAGAGTTAAAAGCTTCAAATATAAAAAGAAATACATTTTGAACTTTACCAATTCTTTGAACTTTCCACAATGCATTTCAATTTTATTTCTTTTTTAGTCGCGAAAACATTAGCGGTGGCTGTAAAGGAAATTCTTTGTTTCTAAAAGCCAAATAATAAACGTCTGCGCTTTCAAATAACTTTTCAAACCAAAAATTCTGTTAGATTATTTCCAAAGATGAAAAACAAAGATTTATGTTCTTTTATTTGTCGCTTAGCTGTTATGTGAAATATTTTCGCTTATCGATTTTCGTTTATTAATCTTCATCTTTTGTTACTATTTATAGTATGATATTACTGCTCTGCGGTGCGTATAAAACATGCCCATACTTCTCAAAATTTCTAAAGAAATGACTGATGTATCTTTTTATCGCATTTTTATTTTAAGGACGTAGGCTATTTTAACCTAAGTTCCCTAACAGATATGTCTATTTTTTGAATAAATATTTCTTCATACGTAAGTTTAAGAGAAGAAGCAGTATCACTTTTTTAAACGACATTCCAGGCAGAAAACAATGAATAAGAATAGGACATAGTTTTAAGTAAACTCACTGTTCTACTCAGGACACCTACATGTTTGCTAAACAGATGAGAAGAAATAGTAGTTCTGATATATGTACATAACAGGCATATGGGCTTTGTTTAGTTTAATATTTTTATATGATTTATATCTATAATTCACAGGGTGTAGTTTTCAATACACGTATAAATTATTTTTTATTTTTAATCCTTTTAGAATATTTTCAAATATTGGTTTTAATTTACAGTACTAAATTTGTTTAATTGTGATGAAAAATCTATTTAATAGTTCAGTAATTTTTCCAACTAAAAATTGTCCACTATGAATTCTGGTTTTCAGAATTTCCTTATCTTGGATTAGCTGTGCTCCCAATTCCTTTGCCAAATACTCTACCATATATGATGATTAGTGAGTGAGTGAGTGAGTGCACCGCTATGATGGCTTCCGACCACGGACATGAACCAAACGGAATTATACACCATCACGGCGGGGAAGACTCCAGAGTAACAAGGTTGAATATTATATACTAATAACAGATTTTACATATTGATAACTGCAAGGCACCAAGCGTTATTCTGGTTATCTGCTTTAAGTTCTGAAGATTTGAAACATTATAATATTATCCACGGTTGTTTCTGCTTAGGCAGTGTCTTGAGATTTTCTCTATTTTATCAAGGGCTATTCTGTTTTTGAGTGTGTTAGTCGTCTACATTGCCCAGGCACAGTCCGCTGGTTTCTTCAAGTGCCAGGTTCTTGTATGTACGCAATGGAAGTAATAATGGTCCATATCGCCTTCCTCTCCGCATTCGCAGAAAGGAGTATCCCTAAGTCTGAATCTGTTCAGGTATACTGGGAATGGTCCATGACCTGTCAAGAACTGTGTTAAGCTAGCACAGTGGGTCTTTATTTCCATGTTAACTTTTGGCAGTAAGCGAAATGTCCTTCGTCCTACCTCTGCCTCTGTCCATCTACTTTGCCAATTTTGTAGAAGACTTGTCAAAGTTGTTCGCTTAATATGAGACCAAGGAAGTTTAGTTGGTCTTTCTAATATATCCGTGCAGTTGGCTGCCTGCTTGGCCAGTAGGTCAGCGGCTTCATTGCCTTGAATCCCTGTGTGAGCGGGAACTCATTTTAAAGTGGATCTTTGCGAAATAGGCATTGTCAGAAGCTGTTTCTGAATTCTGTATACCAAAGGACTCCGGCTGTTTTGACTTGCGATAGCCGCCAGACTTGATGCCGAATCACTGAGTATGGAGAATTTCTCCTATTGACATGTGTTCGCATATCTAATTGCAGCACTGATAGCTAGAAGCTCTGCTTGATATACCGAGTTGTTCAAGCCTAATTTCCTTTTCCACTCGAATGTTACAACTCCATTTTCTAGTCTACAGAAGGCGCTGCCCGTGCCGTTCTCAGTTTTCAAGCCATCTGTGAAAAGGTTATTACTGTACCTCTGTATTGGTTGGTCGTTTATACTGATACCGTCGGAGAAATTAAAAGCTGCTGGATGAAAGTTTTTGCAGTTGTTTTGCTCCTCGTAGTCCGAGTGGTGATAACTATAACCCCAGAGTGTTGAATTTTGACCCAGCCTGGTAACCCTTACGATAGCTGCCTTCCTTTCTACTATCAAATCTAGGGGAGGAATTCCTGCTAGTTGTTGTAGGGCTAGTGTTGACGTGGTACGGTAGGCCCTGCATACTTGAAGTAGCTGCTGTCTCTGAATAGAGAGCAGGGATCTTTTCTATGAATAGTTTTGGGAATTGCCGGTGTATCTCTCTAATGATGATATTATCAATTCCATCCGGACCTGGAGCTTTTTGGGTACCAGAGTACATATGATGTTGTCCACTTTCATTTGCGTAGGAGGGAGTTCGTTTCTTCTGGTAACTTGGCGAAATTTCATACTGTAGGTTTTCTCGCTTCCTATTGCTCCTCTAAGAAATCCTCTTCATCATCATCAGGAAAAACTGCATTTGTGATCTCACTGATTACTTCGATGTTGGATGAGGCAGTGCTATTCACCATAGGCGAAAGGGTCGTAGGACGAAACACCTTGTTATATGTTATCTTTTGAGTAGGTCCAAAGGCTTTAGTGACATTACTACAGTAAGTTCTCCATGAGATTAACTTGGCCTCTTTAATTTTTCTTTTATATAAAGCTCTGGCTTTATTGTATATTATCATTTTGAGTTGCCCTAGATATGGATCTACTGTGGATTGTGCTTTTCTGCGAAGTGCCCGAACTATGCTCCTCTCTGTGTTAAGCTCTGGTGACCACCAGGATATCGAGTGTTTTGCCTTTACAGATTTCAAACGATATGCTTTGTGGGCGGCTTGATATGATGATTAGTATATTCTGCAACCCCTTTGCTCAGGGATCTCCAGCAGAGAAATATTCTGCCGGGGATTTTTTACGGGGGTGAAAATTTTTGTCCGTTAGGTTTCTTGCTGTATCGAAATTGGATCCTGGAAGAGGCTAGTGTTTTTACGTCATCCTTCAGCGGAGGGGTATCTCTCGGATTGGCTTTGAGAAGCTGCACTACGTAACAGCGATGTGCGCCACTTGTGGTAGCCGGCGTAGAAGACCTTACCTTCCACCTGAAGATTCCCTGCTTCGTTCTGTTTGGGTTGCCACAATTAGATAGCCTTTTCATCACCGTTCTTCGCCAATTATTAAAGTTCCCGCAAAGTAAATAAGAGTTGTTGCGTAGTTGGACAGGAGAGGAGGGTTGCTGCGAAGGAGAACATGCACCTGAACTGAACTACTTGGAGACCTGCAGCGGGTTTTGAAAATTTCAAAGATAGTAGCCTGCTATCTTCATGTCTGACTTGAGAGAACTTCAGAGAGGCAGACGAACAGCTAAATTGGAGATTGCTTTCTGAAAGGGAAAGTCCTGAGACTATTTCCACACCAGAAATGCCTTACGGAAAGTTAAAAGCTCGTAACCATACTAATGGAATTGCTGTCCAGGGGGAAAATTGAAGTCTGACCTCATCCTTGATTCCTTACCTTAGTTGATTTTACTTTTTCTTACCACTTTCTTTTCTTTCGACAGATTTGCTGAATACCAGTTTTTCCCCCCAACAGAATGTTGAAGTCGGTAGTCCTCTGCATATAACAACATATATTTTAAGGTTGTGGGGCCCCCAATTGTTAACTAATTTTAAAGGTATGTTTTTTTCATAGCGGTACTTCTGCTAATTATGTTAACGTAGTTGGTCAGCCACTACCTAATATTATAAATGTCACTAACCATAATGTAACTTCATATCAAAGTCACCAAAATAAACGTTAGATTGTTTCTCTTACCTATTTACATTGTTTTAATTTTAATTAATTTTAAGCCACTGGACCTAAGAATTAAGAACGGGCCTTTTTCCCTAGGATTGAGGGTAAGTAGGCCACCTTTATGAAATTATTTGACCACAGTAAACTAGGCAATCTGTCATCAGGTTGCCTTGCGCAGATTCTGAGCATGACCCTCTGCACCGCTTTCGATTTATTTTTGCCTAAAGAACAATATATACTTCATCAGACAGCTTTGGAGTTTTGGCTGACCACCTTGGAAGCCTACTATAAAGCTGCTTTTGCACTCTTCTGGTTTCTGATACTACTAAGGACGGCATCTTAAAGGCATCTTATGTTAATCTCTTCGTTCAGCAGACTTGAACAGAAGAAAAAATACATATTATAGTTGTATTAATTGTCACTAGTTGTTATTTCGCCTGAGAATTGTCCAATTCGCTTGCAAATGCAATCATTTGAATAACATTTATGTATACACTCAAGAAGAAATTCTGTTGCTCATGTCATAGCATTTTCTCTATAAGACTGTGTAGTATGACAAGAAAATAAGCTTATTTTTCAGTTTCCTTTCATATTTTTTAATTAGTAAATTAATTTTTTTTTATTCTAGTGGTCTTTAAACTTTTCTCCGTACCACATCCGTAGGCCGTATTTTGGTCAATTTCCGTACCCACTACAGTGCAGGTTTTTCCGATTTTACGACTATTGAGAATTCTTATGAAACCTTGCATAAGTTGAAGTGGCATAAAGAGAAGGAGTAATTAACCCTAATTTTTATGAAGAAATGTTTTACAATTTCCATGTCTGCACAAACCTGTAAAAAATATTAGAAAACGCTTAGAATTAAATACTACTGAAGGAAAGTATTATATGAGAGATTAATATCTATACAATATAACATATGCCCAGTGTGTTTTATTCTTTTAAATTAAAAAAAAGCGAACACACTTCTTGACCTAAAGTCACTGAAGTGATGATCGAGCATTAAAGGGAGTTGTTGAAGATTGGATAGTGGAAAATGCAGAGAATTTAGATTAGATTTTTAGCATTTTATCGCCATTCATATTACTAAAACCGCTGCCGCTGTACAATTCCTAAGCCATCCACAATGTCAGAAGTAGAGTTCGTTCTATGTTCCGAAAATGCCAAAGCCTTGCAATAGGATATTATATTTGTTACTAGGAATGGCACATTTTTCGCCTGTTATGTATTCGTTGTGAAACGAGAAATTATCCTGTAAAGCTGCTATTAATTTATCGGCTTTTCACAATTAAAGTATGTGAAATATTAATTAGAAATTATTGAACCATAATTTTGTTTCTTCTTTTTTCATAAAAGCAGAAATATGCTTAGAGGTTCTCTCATTAATAATTGTGCTAATTTAATACTTTTCAAATGTAAATTATTAAGGGAATGCTCGTAAAGGCGAGCTACACCTTCATATTAACTTTCAAAAAATGCATTATGGTGCCCATCACTCAAGGAACACAAATTCATTCTTTGTTCCGTACCCTGAAATTCCATTCTATCCCTCAGACTTTGAATTCTTATTTCGTTATATTTTAATTAATTTCATTTAAGAAATATAAAAATAATGCTCAGTTATAACTACCACATAAGCTTTGATTTTTGATTGTACTGAAAGAAATTAAAAAATGCTTTAATTGAAATTTAATGAGGCGTTAAGTTTCGTGATATTGTGGTATTGGACTTCATACAAATATAGTATGGATAACACTATTCTTGTTCTAAAAAAATTATGAAACTACGCAATGAAACACAGCAGAAACATCGTAATGAAAAACGGACAAAAAGTATGTGTCCTGTTTTGTTTCCAGTTTCCAGTTTTGTTTTAAAAGGAAGTATGAGTGCCTGCTAATGAACTAGTTAAAAGGAAACAGGCACGAAAATTTCTAGTTTGTTGATAAAAAAGCCTTCATTATAATAAAGTGTGATTAAAGAGCTATGTTTCTGTTATTAAAAGTTATCACACAACACTTATTACAACTCACTCTACCATAATAACACTATTTCAGAAGCAGAATGAAGTCAGGAAAAACTTTAGTGAGCATAAAAAAAATGTAAACAATCAGAGTGATGAGCATGCGATATAGAGTTCAGATAAGCTCTCATTTTTATCGAAATTTCACATCTTGAGTAGACAATTCTAAAATAAAGTTAATTCTTTTACTTCAAGCTGTACTACCCAATACGCATTCTTTTGTTTTGCTTCGTCGTCGTTACGAAGCACAGAACACGAAGCTTAAAATAGACAAAATGACAGTTCCTCATTCATGATAAAATAAAGGGTTCCTCATTCATGATATCTGGAGGTCTTTGGAGCTGTTCATGATATTCATGATATCTGGAGGTCTTTGTCTTTGGTCTTTGGAGCTGCACAGAACACGAAGCTTAAAATAGACAAAATGACAGTTCCTCATTCATGATAAAATAAAGGGTTCCTTATTCATAATATCTGGAGGTCTTTGGAGCTGTTCTCCAGCTTGTCGTTAATTCTTCATGCCATGCACGATATTTCCATAGGAAAATGTAGGACTCATTTTCCCAGAAGATTAACCATTGACATTTGCCAGTTATTTCACCTCCCCGGTGCACATTAAGATCTACGTTCATATCCCCTCTACTTCCTTTCGTTATAGTAATTACCAACAGAATAACACAACATATCATAATAGTAACTAGTATCGTCATATCATAATAATACTAGTATCGTCAAGAAAATTTGAAGAGGAGATCTTAAATTTCATCTAATACCATGACTTCTAAATTTACTAAATACGAATTTAGTTGAATATTTATATTACGAATTGACATTGTGGTTGGTACATCAGAAGTGTCGCCTCGAAAGATATAGGAATTGGAGGATTTGCTCTTGAGATTATAATATCAGAAACAGTAAACAACCATTCACCATTTTCTCGAAGCGATGTCTCTGGTTACTCTTTTTCGAGCTAAAGGAGATTCTATGATATACATTATTAGGTATTTGCTCATAATATAAGGGTTCTTCTAAAATACCAGAATATAATGGGACTCATTATAATGTAAATAATTTGCAAGAGATTACTTTCCAGCTTTTATTTAGCACGGATTAAACGTGACCTCTAGAAGTCACCCGCGTAACTTCGTTAAAAGTACAAATAATTTAATAAGTTGGACTGTGAGTCCATCGCTTCTTACTGTGAAGACAGGGGCCTTAAATTAGTGTAAAGGTTACTAAAAGTATCGTAATAATATTTTATTTTGAATATTAAATAAGAGTGACCCATGGATATCACGTGTGATGTAAGTTTCCTCAACATCATTGCATGTTTAAACTGTATAGTATAATGGGTTGAGTGTCTGGGTGATTATGATAAGTTTATAGCCTGAATTTAACATTTTTAAAACTTTTTCTTGTATATATATATATATTTACTGAGTAAGATATATTTACTTAGTTGATGTATGTGTAAAATAGGTAGTAATATTCGCTGTTAAAAGAACGAAATGTTTACTCACGTACTTTATAATGTATTTAGAGGCCTATAAATATGAATAAAACTTTAACAAAATATTTTTAATAGTATTTTATAGGATTATTATAATTTGAAGTTCACCTTACTAGTAATTTTAAGAAGAATACATTCTTTTAAAACTGCGTCTTGGAATAATTCCTAAATTTAAAATACAAACGCATATTATATAAATCCTATCGGTGTCAGATGTGCTTTATAAGGAAAGAAAGTGTAGTCACAAGAATCTGAAGGCATGCATTTATAAGATCAATTATGTTTGAGTTTACATTTTTCTGTAGGTTTTATGGTCATAACGAAATATGAAAAGCCATTTCATACCGAGGAACAACACTGGCATTTGTACCACCACTTTCAATATTTTCTTGCGATTGGGCAGGATTTTAAAGATTTTACAAGCTTTATGTTAATGGTCGTAGATATAGAAACAGAAGAGAGGATCATTTATTTACTTGTAATTAAAATATAACAAAATAAAAGCTAAAGCTGTTCCATCTCTTTAAAGTTCAGAGAAAAATTCATTTTATCCGTGATATTAAATTTTCCCAGATTATTTTTATCGTCCTCTTCGTCGACAAAGAAAATAATTTTCTAAAAGTGAAACTAAAGAGTATTGTTATTCATTATATAAATATTCGTAAGTTTCTGTTAGATAAAAGTAATTAATTACTTGCTACCATTTTAAAATCTGAAACTTGCATTTTAAACCAAGTTGTTCAAAACATAATTTTGAAGCATAAGCATAAATAATACTTTAAATTTTCATCTGGCAAAAGGCGTACGGTAACTCACAGTTGAATTTTTATGCAATATATATTCTTCAGTATTAATAGCTCTTTAGCTTTTAGTGTACTGGAAAATAATTCACGTTAAATAAGAAATCATGAACAGATGTATGACGTATTTTCAAATGACTTGATACGCATGTGAAATAAAGCTATAACCATTTAATCTCTGTACCATTATTAATCCTTTCTTTAATTTGCAAAATTATACAAGGTAACTAGTATTCCCTTTTACTATTCTATTAATATCCCATCTGAATGCATATAAGGTATTTGTTACTACATTTCCTATTACTCAAATTTGAGATAGCATACCCTCTTAAATAGGATTCTTATGAAGATTGCAATTTTCTTGTTATTTGATTATTTCATGTTCATGACATTGGTGGGATCATAGATAAACAGACAATCAGCTATTATTCAGACACCTGATGACGAGATCATCGCAATACCGTTACACTTCTAGTGGGAAAAAAAGTAAAAACAGATGAATTCGCTTACAACAGTTTTGAGAGAAATTCCCATAAGTCACAATGGAACGAGCTTTTACATGATCAAAATAATTTTTAAAAGGGAAGCAGTTATAAAATAATGTCGCGCTTTGAGCCATACCATTTTTTTAACACTTTGTTTCTTTTTACAAGAGCAAATTAACTCGGCTGTCACTCTGCTTTGCTCTGCTGTCTTCAAGCTTATGATTTCAGAGTGGTACTGAGAAGCAAAGAATGAAAGGACTCAGAGATTTTCTTCTGCTTCGTTACGTTTTACTAAACTTATTTTCCATTTTTTATATTGACACAATTTACATTTTTCATAGAAACACTTTATTCATTTTTTGGCTTCAGATGAATATCTATATTTTTTTGGGATATCGCTATAATTGAAAGATATTGTAGGAAGTTTTGTTCTATCCAGAAATATAATGAATGTGAACTTACTTCCTAGGTGGCTGTCTAGGGGCTTGAAATGACGAATCCATTTTATGAAAAACTCGAATATTTAATGGAAACATGAATAGCTAGTACAAACTACAAGGTGATTACATATGTGGCAGGAAATAGATGAGTATTTACAGATGAAGCAAAACTAACGTCTTTTACACATATTCGTCTTTGAATGAGGTCCTTTATATATACACGTCATCGTCGTCACGCTCTTACTAACGTCCTTCTGCGAATGATTGCGCAGTTCACTCTGTCGTAGCACTCGGCATCAAAGGTCCTTTCTCTACGGCTTGGCGCTACAGCTACTCGATGACGCATTCCCATAATATTGGTAAACCAATACGAGGCTGAAAGTATCATGTCTAAAGAGGGTAAGTTCCTAAATTGTCTCTTTTATATCGTCTTGATTCAGTTAAACAAATCATTTTTCTTTTGATAAAATAATACTAAATAATATTTCAGAAAATATTTGATTTCTTCAAAGTTTAAATCATTCTTAATTTCGTTACTAACTGTAAGTTATTGATAGCGTTTGCGATATGTAAACCGTTCTCTAATTTTAAACAGTTGATTTTAGGATGTTTATCTTTATTTTACCGCTCTCCGATAGGAAGTACTTCAAATAATATTTTACAATGTATATGTCAATAGAAATGTGTCAAGAATCGATTTTTTACATATGAATTAATATTATTTGCAACAAAAGAAGACCTTAACAAAATATATCTAACAGTTTTATCCTAAAATTTAATGTTGAATTTAAATTATTTTCTAGCATACCATAAATATCTAAATAACTGAAGAACTGTGCATCCTACATATTCTGGCTTCAGGGTTATTTCTAAATGTTGTAGATTTCTTAACAGGAAGTGCAAAAGAAATAGGGGTGAGCGGTCGGGGTAAAAATTTAGATGTAGGTAAGACTAAAAATCTTTTCGTCTTCCGCGTATGCTGCGGAGACAAAGAGAATGTTTTATGCTCCTTAATGAGATGCCAGCCACGAGGGGCCCATCTAAGGATCAAATGTGCTCTTGAATCAAGAATCCTTTATTTGAAAGCCTGGAAGATTAAAATTTATTTCGCTATGGAAGATAAATGGATGTGGTAGGTTTGTAAAAAAAAGCTGCACTTGGAACATATTATTGATCGATTAAATGGTCCTTTGTGTGTACAGTAAAAAAGTATTGTTTTCCTAAGAGACGTTTTATTGAGGTGAGAAATTATCTGGGCGAATTATATGAGAAATATAAGTTACTCAGCTTTCTTGGGGCGCTGTAGAAAATGTGTATGGTGCCTATATTCGAATTGCTACGTGATTATAATTAATTCTAAAAAGGTTGTGGCGGACTGTGATTGATCAATTAAGTTCAAGTGTGGCGTGGATGCGTCAGAAGACACCTTTTAATTAATAGCTTAACTAGCAATTAATTAGGTCTGCGGTTAAATAGGACAGTTTTTGTCGATCAATTGTATTTAGTGATTTAGAGTCGTGAGGGAGAAGGACATGAACGAAAACTCTCCTGTGAAGAAAATGCGATGATCTGTGTGCTGTTCTTTTCACGTTGCGCATGCAACGTTGTTTAATCAGATATACGTTGCGTATGAAACGTGAAAAGAACAGCACACAGATCTTTGCGTAATGAACTCATAGATCACACAGATTTGAGTAACGCAAAACACAGATCTTTGAGTAATGCAACACATAGATCAGACAGATTTGAGGTAATGCAACACACAGATCTTTGCGTAATGCAAAGCTTTGCGTAATCCCGAATTAATGACACCAAAAGTGATGATCAACCAAAACTCTGTCTTCGGGACTGTTCTTTAATGAGGGAAGTAAAAGAGTGTATAAACATTCAAATTCCTGATTTAGCGATTTTAAATACCGCCTTCTGGCACTAATTGATGATGCGCGATTAGCTGGGCGTTGTGATCCTGTTTACGAAGTATTATAAAAGAGACTGTTCTAGACGGGTACTGGTTAGCAACTTAGAATACATACATGCTTCCGACTGATAATGTGCATAAACCCAATTGAGCGTTCTGTCTATGAAGTGTAATACGAGCTGCTATTGGCATGATGTAGAGAACAGCCACACTCTACAAACAACAACGAATAATACTAAAAACTATAAGTGACTGCATAAGGACAGGTTACATTAACTCATCTGTCTGAGCCTTTGTGTGTTATCTTTCAGAATCGTATATGTTTGCTTTAGATTACAAGTCCCCAAATTCTGCTCATGTGAGTACCCTCATCTTCCTCTTATTCTGTACAGTTGATTTTGTCAGTCTAAATTTTTTAATATAAATATTTATTCAGGAGTTCAGGATAAAGTCTTTATTTGCATGTGTAGATTGTGACTTTAATATGTTAATGAAATCAAAATATGTTAACAAATCTTAGGAATTTAAATAAAATAAATATTTCTGTAGCTAGGATTATATTTTTTGTCCACTACAGTACAGTTAAAGAATTGTGAATTGTGTAATATTAATCGAGCCTAGGTTACTTAATTGTAGTTGTATTTTTCTTGTCAATTTATTTATTTGGGAATAAGATTACAATTTCACATGCTTATCAGTTTGTCTACATAATTATTCTCCAAGATTTTGTATGCAGCAATAATTTTCCCGACTTTACCTTTGGGTTAGAAAAATGGCATATTTAAATTTATACCGGACACATTAAATGGATTTCATGTTGAATGAGAAATTCTTAGTTTTTCTAAAGCTATGTTCAAAAGTCAGTGAGGGTGTTATACAAACTTCCGCTGATTTACTTATCCTGTTTTATATAGTTTATTAAATGAACAGATCCATTAGCCTGAAAATTGTAAGCTACTTATGAAATTCTGTTTTTTAGATGTAGAACATATTCATATAAAAATAATTTTTATCTCATTAGAAAAGAATGCAGTTGCACAAATATGAAGTATTTCGGATTTTTCGGAAAACGAAAATTAATTAAACTGTAACAAGCAATTGATTGTAAGTTTTGTTAAACATGTGTTGAAAACTAAGTTCCTTTATTAAAATTTAACGTTTCTTTAAAATTACCAACTAAACAATTATTTTACAAATTTAATAATTTTTCTATAAGAAATGCTGTTCTATGCTGCATTTTGACACTAGCTATAATGTAGAAGGAAACTGGTAAATATAAAATCTACATTCAGATGAAAGGATTTCATGACTTCTTACGTCTCTACTTAAAAGTTCATAAATCTTCTTAAAATAATTGTTTAGTATTTTTCGTACCAAACGAATTACTAGTGTGTCTTTGCAACAATAGATGGCGTTGCTGCCTGATGATTCAATTCTGGTTGCTATGGTAACGAACTTTCAACTCATAATTTATGTGATTTGTATTCGATTCTGTTTTGTTTTATTAATTGCTACTGTGCTTGGAGTGATGTGAGCTGTGTCGTCACGTGGACGGCATTCCTTCTATTTGAAAGTGTTATGTAAAATAAACTAGTGATATAAACAGTCCGCTTACCTTTTTTTGTGAACATATTCATAACATTCCTGGTCCGTCGAGCCGGAGAGAAGAATTAGCGAACTTTGAATATGATGTGATTTATTCAAATATTAGCAAGTTAAATCACTTTCGATTTGTGGAATATTCCCGTAGCATGGTGTAGCGTAGAAACCTCAACTTTGGGGTGAGTACGTTCCAATATTTCATCTTCTTTTGCTAGAGTTGTTAGTATAATATTTATTGTTATTCATAATGGCTGATTTGAAACCAGTTTTAACTAAAAAGAAGGTTCTAAAAAGCAATATAACAACGTTTAAAGCCAAGGTAAATTCGAATTTAGAACAAGCAGAAATTTTAGAGGTAAAGTTGTTCGAAACGAAACTAAATGCTCTTAACAGTGAGCTTCGTTCTATTTATGAGGAGATATTTTTGTTGTGTCCTGAAAAAGATTGTGATACATTCATTACGGAACAACAAACAATACAAGAAACTTTAGATGCATTATGGATAACTATAAATAAAAAGTTACAGAAACTTTCCAGTGACTCTGTTATCGAAACAAGTAGTGTAGCAAAAGTAAATTCGTCTGATGTTCGATTACCAAAATTAGAACTTTCTACCTTTACAGGGGAAAATATAGATGAGTGGATTAGTTTCTATGATCTTTTTAAGGCTAGTGTAGATAACAATCCGAATATTTCTAAATGTCAGAAGTTTCAATATTTAAAGGCTTCTTGTAAAAAAAAGGCTCTGTCTATTATTGAGTCAATTCCTATTTCTGATGCTAATTATGATATAGCGTTGCAACTTTTACATGAACGTTATTCTAATAAAAGAGAATTAACTAATCCATTAATCCGTAAAATGTTTAATTTGCCAAATGTTTCTGATTCAGCTCAAGCTATTTTACATTGTGTTGATGTAGTGAATGAATGCGTAAGCTCCTTGAGATCTCTTAAGCTAGAAGTTTCTGATCTTTCTGATGTTCTTTTTGTTTATCTGTTCTTTTTGTTTGACTGAGAAATTAGATAAAAACATAAAATTTTGGTGGGAAAGAACTTTGAAAAAAGATGAATTAGGTACTTTAGATAATTTACTCGAGTTTCTAAAAGACCACGCTAGAACCCTTCAGAATAGTAGAAACCAATCTAAAGATTTTAGGAAATTTTCTAATTCCAAATTAACTTTAGTGTCGCGTAAAAACAGTTGTATAATGTGCAAGGAAGATCATTCTCTTCACAAATGTCGTAAGTTTTTAAGCTTAAGTGTCCAAAAAAGAATCGAATTTGTTAAGAAACACAAACTTTGTTTTAATTGTTTATGTGCTCAGCCTCATTTAGTTAAAAACTATCGTAGTTTACATAAATGTATAACGTGTAAGTTACCTCATCATACTGTTCTTCATTTTGATCGAAATATCAAAACTAGTGAAAATTAGAAACCAAAACAAACGTCCTCACTCTCCCCCAAAGCCGAAGTGTTCTTACCAAAGAATGAAGTTGTTACAAATGCCACAACATGTACAGGACAATTTAGTTATTCTAAAGGTGAATCAAAACGTGTATTACTGTGTACTGCTCTCATTAAAGTTAGTGATTCCAATGGTAAAGCCATCCCTTGCAGGGCTTTACTGGACTGTGGCAGTGAAGCCAACTTTATAAGTGAAGAATGTGTCAGAAAACTAAAGATAGGTAGATTTAACAAAAAAATTGAAGTATCATGCCTTGGTTCGTTCAACACTGTAACAAGTGGAGAAGTGGAATTAATCTTTACCCCGCACTTTGAGTCAAATTCCAAATTTCGAACATATGCATTCGTGATTCCAAGGATAACTTCAGATGTGCCTAACGTGTCGCTTCTTTCTAAAATTGCGAATCATTTTGACGATCTAGTCTTAGCTGATCCTAAGTTCTATGAAAGAAAACCAATAGATATTTTGTTAGGTGTAAATGTATTTTTTACTATGCTTAAGGGAGACATCATAAAGAGAGGAGAATCATTACCCTTTGCAATTTGTTCTCAGTTGGGTTGGATCATTTCCGGGAACACTATTACTGATGATTCGAATCTAACTAACACTTTTACAGTGAATAATCTTCAGTTAAATACAAACGAATTAGTTGAAAGATTTTGTTCTTTAGACTCCATTCCGGAAGTCAAACGTATTTCAAGTGAAGACAAAAAATGTGAAGAGTTCTTTAAAACAACACACTTCCGTGATCAAAATGGTCGTTATGTAGTGAAACTTCCATTTAAAGATAACCCTTCAAAGTTGGGTAAATCTAAAGATCTTGCTTTACAAAGATTTAAATCTTTAGAGAGAAATCTCTTAAGATCTTCTGATACATATGATATGTATAAACATTTCATGAAGGAATACTTGGATCTCGGGCACATGGAACCAGTCCGTAGTTCAGAGTCCCCAAGTCAGGCATACTACATGCCACATCATGCAGTAATTAAGGAATCTAGCTCTATGAGTAAAATACGTGTGGTATTTAATGCTACTAGTAAGTCTTCATCAGGACTGTCTCTTAACGACATATTGATGACAGAATACAACAAGAGCTGTTTCCAGTTTTGGTCAAATTCAGATGTTACCCAGTAGTTGTCACAGCTGATACATGAAAATGTTTAGACAAATTATAGTTAATGAAGAGGATAGAAACTTTCAAAGGATATTTTGGCGGGACAGTCCAAGTGATCCTATTCAAGAATTTCGACTTAATACTGTCACATACGGCACTGCCTCGGCTCCATATTTGGCTACTCGTGTTTTATACCAACTTGCCTACGATGAGCAGAATAACTATCCTTTAGCTTTGAAGGCTGTACTTCAAAATTATTTTGTAGATGATTGTTTCGTAGGTGCTCAAAACACTGAAGAGTGCAAAAATCTAGTAAATCAACTCTTGCAAATGTTAGAACGTGGAGGATTTCTTCTGCGTAAATGGTCATCCAATGACTTTTCAGTGTTAGAGAATATACCCCAAGAGTTGAGAAATGATTCTGAGGCTATGAAAATTCAAGACGATAGCTCAATCAAAGTTTTAGGAATTAATTGGAACCCCCGTGAAGACTACTTTAACTTTTCCGTATCCATTTCTGGTGAAAAGCTTAAATACTCTAAAAGAGATATCCTTTCTGATTTAGCGAAAATATTTGACCCATTGGGTTGGCTTGCTCCTTGTATTATTTATGTCAAAATCTTGATACAAGACATGTGGAAATTCCATTTATCGTGGAATGAACCTGTTAGTGATGAGACTGCTAACAAATGGAAGATTTTCCGAAATGATTTACATCTTATTCTACAATTAAAAATACCGAGATTTGTTTTGATTCCTGACGTGAATTATATTGATATCTGTGCTTTTTGTGATGCCTCCGAGAAAGGCTACTGTGCAGCAATTTATTTGCGTTCAGTGTCATGTAATTTGGACATCAAAGTAACACTCTTAACATCAAAAACAAGAGTTGCCCCTCTGAAAGTGCAATCATTACCTCGATTAGAGTTATGCGCCGCAGTTTTGTTAGTGAATTTGCTTAAATTAGTGTTAGAACATTTAGAGTTTCCTATATGTAAAGTTTTGTCCTGGACAGATTCAACTGTTGTACTGTACTGGATTTCTGCAGAACCATACCGTTGGGTTCCCTTTGTTGCAAATCGTGTTGCTAAAATACAGAATACAATTCCTAATGTAAGGTGGAACCATATCAATGGAAAGCGGAACCCAGCTGATTCAGGTACAAGAGGAATGTTTCCAGCAGAATTTTTGAAGTGTGAACGATGGTTCATTGGAACTACTTGGTTATATTCACAAGATTTCGAACCATGTCCTGACAGTGAACATTTTTCTGATGTAGATTATGAAGGAGTTCGTAGAGAAGGAAGAAAATCTTGCATTTCAGTATCTCGTGCAGTAAAGGAAAATGACATTTTTAAACGGTATTCATCTTGGACAAAATTACGTCGTATAGTTGCATTATGCCTAAGATTTATTTACAGCTGTCGAAACTTCTCCGAAAATCGTTTCAGAGGTTTTCTGACAACCGATGAGCTTCGATTAGCTATAAAAACAGTGATAAAAAATGTCCAAGAATCATATTTTCCTCCAGAGCTCTCTTATTTAAAAACATCGAGAGAATTAAAAGGTGTGAGCAGCCGAGTAATACAATTAACTCCCTTCCTTCATGAAGAAGGCATCATTTGAGTAGGTGGTCGCTTAAAAAATGCAAACATTCCTGAAAATAGCAAACATCCTATTTTGCTTCCAAAGGAAGGACATGTCACTAATCTCATCGTAACTCATTACCATGTCAATTATTTTCATGCTAGT
The DNA here is from genome assembly GCF_044657685.1 of Stegodyphus dumicola. Lineage (NCBI taxonomy): Eukaryota > Metazoa > Arthropoda > Arachnida > Araneae > Eresidae > Stegodyphus > Stegodyphus dumicola. The sequence goes on from NC_140775.1 coordinate 76,098,455, forward strand.
CAAGAGTTATTAATAAGCACTTTACGAATGCAGTTTTGGATTCTTTCGGTGAGAAGCGTAGTGAGAAAGATTATTCACAGATGTATTCCTTGTATTAGAAATCGAGGCAAGACTGTGACCCAGATAATGGGTGATTTACCCTCGCCCAGAGTTCAACCATCAAGACCTTTTGCAGTCACCGGTATTGATTATGCTGGTCCATATTCTATTAAGTCCCAAGTTGGGAGAAGAACAAAAACTTTCAAGTGTTACGTATCCATTTTTGTGTGTTTCTCAACAAAAGCTGTATACTTAGAGTTAGTCAGTGATTTATCAACTTCAATGTTTTTAGCAGCTCTAAAAAGATTAATCGCCCGACGAGGCAAACCATCTAAAATTTCGAGTGACTGTGCTACTAACTTCAAATGTGGAACTGAACTTTAAGGAACTGAAGGAAGATTTATAAAAATGCAGCTCGTATTGAGAAAAGCAGTGAATTATGTGACTACAGTACCTCAGAAGGTATAACTTGGTTATTTAATCCTCCGACATCTCCTCACTACGGTGGCTTGTGGAAATCTAATGTGAAATCCATGAAATTTCATCTTAAACGAGTATTAGGATCCACATTTCTAACTTACGAGGAATTTTTAACAGTGCTTACAAAAGTGGAAGCGTGTATGAATTCCCGTCCTCTTTGTACGATGTCTAGTGATGCAAACGACTTTAGTGCATTGACTCCAGGTCATTTTCTGATTGGAGCCCCTTTGCTTGCCATTCCGGAATCTGACTTGAGTGATGTGAAACCTTCACGACTTAAACGTTGGTCTCTAGTTCAACAGACTGTGCAACATTTTTGGAAACGATGGTGTGCAGAATATTTAACAACACTTCAACAACGTGCTAAGTGGTTTCGTGCGTCTCCAAATCTAAAATGTGGTGATTTAGTTCTGATCAAAAACGAACAACTGCCTGCAAACCAATGGAAAATTGGAAGAATTGCCTTAATTCATCCAGGTAGTGATAAAAAGGTTCGAGTGGCTACAATCCATACAGCCGCTGGTGATTTCAAACGAGCTGTTACTAAATTGTGTCTTATCCTCAATCATGACTAATATCAACTATGAACTATTGACTTTTTTCATAGTATTGAACTTTAATTTTAGTTATATTTCCAATTAATTTTTTTGTTAATGTTACTATGTATGCTTTAACTATTTGTCTTTTTTGAACCCTTAGAAGGCTTCAAGGCCGGGGGCTATGTTTAGTATTTTTCGTACCAAACGAATTACTAGTGTGTCTTTGCAACAATAGATGGCGTTGCTGCCTGATGATTCAATTCTGGTTGCTATGGTAACGAACTTTCAACTCATAATTTATGTGATTTGTATTCTATTCTTTTTGCTACTGTGCTTGGAGTGATGTGAGCTGTGTCGTCACGTGGACGGCATTCCTTCTATTTGAAAGTGTTATGTAAAATAAACTAGTGATATATACAGTCCGCTTACCTTTTTTGTGAACATATTCATAACATAATATTTATAAATTGCTGAACATTACGTTACATTTGGCCATGCACTGAACTTGCTGCCACTGCGGTACACGTGAAGTGTTAAATTATCTTCATAGTGCCTCTCACAGTATTATCTTTCACAGTTTTGCCACTCGGCTAAATGTAAGATCTTCAATTTTTCTTTTGAAATAATTTAATTTGCAGTTGCTTCATAAACTGGGCAGTTGTAAAAGACATAAGCTCCTTTCTTAATAGTTTAATAAATGTCTTCCGTAACAGTAATAAAATTAAAATAAAGTAAATTCTGTTAGGATAACAGCATTTATTTTATTTTTTTAGATATTTAACTAATATAATTTAAAATACATTACTGCAATTAAGAAAATGTTTCCAGTATCAAGTATTATATTCCTTTTGTGGGGAAGATATGTGTTAACAAAATTATAATTCAATAAATGCATTTAAATAGTTATATGCGACTGAATCTCATGTAAAGAATTTCCTAAATTTTCTTTAATTTAATGATTATTTCTAAATTAGCAGATTTTGATTATGCACGCTTCCAGATTTTTATTTAAACTTATTCGCGCAATTAACCAATACGAGCTTTGCACACGACAAAAAAGATGATTTATTTCTACCTTAAAATTCTTCGTAAAAACGATCGAACTAAGCAAGAAAAAGCGTGAAAGAGCTTCTAAAATGCTTTGATCACGCAAGTGTGCCGGATGTGGTGAAGAATGATCTCAAGAGGGTTGTAATTGAACTAACTTTTCTTCAAAGAAAGAAGTTTTAGTTTCGCCCCGGTAGTAAAATTTACGAGTTCAGCGATGGTAGAAATGATTCGACAAATCACACTCTGTGTGCTATTCTAACCTGTTTAAGAGAAAAAATATGAAAGAAAAAAAATATTCAAACTTCCTTTGTAGGATATTTTTAATAACTTGACTAATTTCAAAGGTTAAGGGATTTTAAAGATGCAGTTAAAATTTTGCTGGCCATTATAAAAGGCTCTATAGTTCTAATGTAATCGTATGTTCTAGAAAGATAATTTTAGAAGAAATTGGGATTTTAAAAGATTTTAGACAAATTTTTAATATATTGGAAAATTTTTATTTCTTATTTTCTGATACTAAAAAAATTGTAACTAATTAAAAAAATTGATGTGTACACCACATGATTTCTTTGTACAGAATAAAAAAAAGTATACGCATTTCATTTAAACTTATTGGATTGAATTAAATTTACTTCGTCGATAGCGCATAAACAACAATAGAATAAATGCACTCTTTAAAATTCACTATATTTGTTTACCATAGCGACATTCTGGCGCTAGGTTCACTTAACAGTGTTATATTTCCTTCATATCATAACTCCGAATGCACAAAATTTATATCATTTGAAGAATTATCTAATCGTTGCCACATGTTCTATTCAAATACTGTAATAAATCTAGAACGATGTATAAAAGAAATTAAGCAAACAAAACAAAGAAAAAACAGTTTCTCTCGGACGACTTAGTATTTCTCATTCAATTAATTCAGTTCTTACTTCGCAACAATACATGAAATAATAAGGCAAAAATACACAAAAACTCAAAATATCTATATTAAAAATTACGAATTAAATTTTAAACACGTATTTCCTCGAATAAATACCAGATTGGATTAAGTATGATTTAATTCGTAATAATAAAAGAAGGCGTTATCTTTGTTGTTGCGAAGCTTAGTTTCTCTAGATTGGCAACAAATTCGCTATTCTTCCAAGTTTTAAATGTGTTCCAAATAAACATCGCCAACATCGCAAAAATAATTAGGCTTAGCCGCACTTAAACAACTTTTAAATTGTTGATAACTCTAAAAACATTGCATGCAGATTTACTAAAGGCATAAAAACGTTAACCGGAAGATAAGAACAACATAATTCAATCATTTTTAAATCAACAAATGCACAATTTACATACATATAAGAGTACAGAAACTGAGATCACTGAGCCCGGCAACAGAGTGGATATATATATAAATATATTAAATGTTGTATGAACTTAAATTCACTTAGTGCGAAATCAAGTTATTCTACTACTTGCGCAATAGCTGCAAAGTAAGTTAATAATAATTTATTTACTAAAGAAATATTGATTATATTTTCTCCTAAGATTAATTTTAGTTTGATTCAGCCAATTGCAACCAAAATACGAGGTGCACATCTACATGTTATAGCAGTTCTATATACAAAATTTCAACGTCCTGACTACTCGTTTTTGAGTTATGCAAGATACGTACGTACATATGTACATAAATACGTACGTACAGACGACAGGAAAAATTCTCTTTAGAATTAATTTTAAAGCAGTTCTATAATGTTTTTGGAGAAAAAGTGTCTTATTTTGTCTTTACGTACAGATGCCACGAAAAAACATCGTTAAATTGCATTCATAGGGGTCAAAATGGATATTTTCGTTGAAATATGCTGCCTGAAATTTTTTGCGATTACAATACTTCCTTCTTATTTCGTACAAGGAAGTAAAAATTAATGGCTATTTTATTTGTTAAATTATTCGAAGAAAATCTCTCTCAGGAGTTTCTTACTTTTCAGTCCGCATATTTCATACTTTGGAGACAAAGAAAACATTCGCATTTCTGCGAAATATGCGCATGAGATCCAGTCAAGTAAATCCACAGATACGACTCGAATAATTTATTCTTTTCATATGCTTCAAATGAAATTTCTTTGAGAAGATCACTATTTTCAGCCAGCAGAATTTATGCACTGAAAAGATAGAAAATATTGTGATGTTTCGGATTTAATTGCAAGGGAGACAGTGAAATAATTGCGCAGTTAACTTTAACAATTAAATTGTTCATTTAGTACGCCAAAGCAAAAGTCCATATGAGATGATAATTTATTTTGAAATAATGTCATATCAAACATTTTTCTATAATTTCTTTATCCTGTATACATACCCTTTAAGGCAATTTTCTTACTTTGCCGTTTTGGACAGCTCATTTTAATTTAAAATTCTATATTTTAGATTTCTATGGAGTGAATAGGCAGAAAGTCCTAGCATGCTTTGCCACAATGAAACAAAACATAGCAATCAAATCAAGGAATTAATTCTTAAACTAAGAGTCCTAACGTAATTGCTTAGTACAATATCATACACATTTTATTTTCTAATGGTTAAGTTTTCAAAGTCCAACATTAATAGTAAAATTATTATAAGTAAAATCAAGCGAAAATGAATCATGCACTGGAATATATTTTGTAGACATATAAAACGAAGATTCATATATTAACCTATATACGCTTTCTGTTGATTTATGCGTGGATTTCTTTAATATGCTTTCTTTCTCTATTTAACACATTAGCGTAAATCATTAAAGTCTTTTAAAACACCAGTTTTTCTTTTCAGAAAATCCTGTCCGAAGGCATATTTGTTTGTTTTTGCTTACGGACAAATATGCCTTCGGACCAATGCTGCGACACAGGTGTATATCTTACTGGCAAAATGATTTCATAATTATTTAGCAGTTTGCAGTCGTTTATCCAATAAGCCAGCTAGAAAATTTTATAAGTAACTCACTTTGTTTCCATATGCCATAAGTAAGGATGTAATTCAATTGCGTGTTTTAGACAAATTACGTTGTAATTAGATTTCTTGAGTATTACTTTGAAGCTTAAAGCATACACTTAATATTTAGTTCAGACTGTCATATATACGTCAGTATGAATTAAATTAGTTTTCTGGTAATACAATTACGTAACCTGTGTTACCAACCGCGGCGCAAAGCTCTTGTGAAAAGTTTTTTAAATAGATAGTAATTTATATGTAACGTAAATGAGAAAAATACCACGAATAAAATTGCTTTATGAAGAATAGACTCAGCGATAAAACAAAGCGCAAATTTTAACAAGCAAAAATGAGCTATGAAAACAGAATACTATGCACCTATTACAATTTCTTTTATTTTTTCGCATTCATATAACAGAAAATAACAACAGTATTGATCCATATGGGCGATTTTTAGCTGCTCGTAACTTTCGCGTAATTTTTTCCAATGCCAGTAGACAAACAAGGTTATGCTTTTATTAGCGCTCGAGATTCATGACGTCACGTTATTTATATAAGTGAGATACAACAACAACACAACACAAAGGGAGTATAGAGTAGATGCTTTGGAGCAAACCATGAGTTAGTGACGTCACACGCTGAAAGATTTCTGGTAGAGAAGAAAAATACTTGTTGTACGGTAACTTGGTTTTTTCTTTCGGGCTATCATATTCATAGGATTTCTTCTATGGGCTCTGTCTTGAACGCTTTCTTCATGCGGGCTTTACTTTATTCATTCACTAATTTTCAGTTAATTATCTACTCTTTTCTAATTTAATTAGACTGCATTTTTCATGAAAAACTGCCCATATATTTTCATAAAAGACATTAATTAAATAATGACTTTTAATAGTTAAGTACATAAATTTTGAATTTTATTAGCTGCTGTAAGTTGGATTAATTTTCTACTCATTTTTAATTTTTGAATACTTAAATTTCCTTCCTGCATTTCTAGCAAAAATTATTAATTAGCGTATTTGCCGGCGTATAAGACGCACTTCTTTACTTTGAAAATAGATTTGAAAAACAGGGTGCGTCTTATACATCGATACCGAGTCTTATACGTCAATACTCAGTTTTTGATTACATTCATTTCTGGAAATTTCCTCTATTCGGAGTTATGCGATTTTTTTCTTGTTTCCTTGCGAAGTGTGAAAATATTACAGTTATATAAAGTTCAGTGAATGCGGGTTCGTTTAAACGAAATATTGTTCAATTTTCTTAAACTTGTTGGCAAGTTATGTCTGAAAAAGAAAGTCGGCATTGCTATAATATAGTATACAAGTTACGTGTGATTGCGTATTCAAAAGAACATGGAAACAGGGAGGCGGAGAGGCATTTCAAGCCACCCACAAAGAAAATGATAATCAGGAATCAGGAACTTGGCAGAATCAGGAAGAGGCTCTAAAAAAAAGCAACTCACAGTAAACATAACCTACGAAGGGGAGCTGCACTATGGCCTGAATTTGAGTCAGACTGAATACTTGAATATTAGACCACAGAAAGCAGGACTTTTAGTCTACAAAAATGATTACTCATCAAGCAAATGCGATAGCGACTGATATAAAGACTGCCGATTTTACTGGATCATCACCATGGTGTTCGAGATTCATGAAGAGAAATCAGCTATGTAGGCGGACTAAAGCAAAATATCGCAAAAGATGCCAGACGAATATGAAGAAAAAATTATTGAATTTCATCTATTCGTCATTAATGCACCAAAAAAAAGCACAAATTTTGAACTTGCACAAACGAAAAACATGCACGAGGTTCCTTTGACTTCTGATGTGCCCTCAAACAAAACCGTAGATTCCAAAGGTATAAAAAGTATTACTGTTAAATCTTCAGGACACGAAAAACTCACTGCACGGTTGTTTTATCCTGCTGTGCTGATGGGACAAAATTGCCCCCACTATTGAGTTTTAAAAGGAAGACACTACTCAAAGAAAATTACCTAAAGGAGTGTTTATACATCTTAACGCAAAAGGCTGGATAGATGGAAAAGGAAGGAAGTTATGGATAAATAAAATTTAGTCAAGGCGCCCTAGCGGACTGTTGAAAAAACCTGTCCTACTAGTATGGAATCAGTTTTGTTCTCACAGAACAGAAGATGTTAAAAATAAATTCAAAGAATTGAAAATTCAGTTAGCCGTAGTTCCAGAAGGCCTAACTAGTCAGCTTCAAACTTTATATGACTGCATTTATAAGCCATTTATAAGGTAGTTCCCCCGCCTTTTTAGCGTGACTTCGCTATTTTTAATCGTTAAATTTTTAATTCTCTAAATTTTTAATGAAGATGTTTTGAGGTTTTATGTATTTTTTCCTTGCCGCAAAGTGAGAACTGAATTGATTGAATAAAAATTCACTTGGAAATTTATTTATAAGTATACCCTAAAATAGCCTCTTTAAATATTCGGGTTCTTAGAGGCAAGCTACTTAAGTAAATGGAACCTGCAGTATCACCTGTTTGATTATGCATGATCCGGACGTCTTTGCAATCAAAATATTTCACATGGTGAGTAGTTACTTTAGAAGATTAGTTTCGAGTCACAGTTGCGAAGGTTTTACAACAGCAATCACTTCTGCAAATTGTTGGACCATATTTAGAAGCACTAAGCTGTCAAGAAAATATTTAAATATATGCATTAATGCTTGATTGCTTACTCTCTCTCTATAAAAACTATTTTTCAGAGATATTGTACTTTATAATGAAAATATATGAGAAGTTTTGTAGGTATTAGGCCAACACTTAACCATATAATTAGGACTGAATTTAAAAATTGATAAAAAAATTGATATAGAAGACATTTGAAAAACCATCCGTGTTAGTAATAATGAATTCAAATAAGTAAGAAAGCTGAATATATCAATATAAGTTATGTTCTGTATGAAAAACAAAAATTCTGAAAACAAGGCAAAAAATTAATATTTTTAATTGCAGTCGAAATTCAATCACTTAAATTAATCGGGAAAATGCTCTTCATGAAGTCATCGTCGTTAATTTAGTCAAATAAATAAACATCTTGCTAAAAATATGACAAGTTGAAAGATCTTCTTCACTTTAAATGTATTTTATTTTCTTCACCACAGTGTGAAAAGATTCATTATATACACTCACAATATACAATATTCAAAAAGGCTAGAATTCAGTTCAGTCATCCAACCATTTCGACAGACATCAACAGCTTTATTGCCATCCCATAACAACTAAAAGACAACAATTAATTCAATCAATTTGCGATACCATTAATTTAAAAAATATTTAACATATAAATATTCTGGTATGTCATTGTTTAGATAACTATATGTAGATTAAGTATGTAATGTTTCATAAAAATAAAATAATAATAATTTGATTTATCTTGCCCCAAGTAAATAGGTTTTGCGAAAAAAATTGATTTTGAGATAAATGGATTTAAAGTTTAAAACGCTATATTTTTATGATTAAATCCAAGACATCCATATGTATAACTTAAAACTTCCTTTGTTTTGTTTTATCTGTTTTGTTCTTTGTAATCAGCCTATTTGAATTTTCTGGCAATTTTTACTCTGGGTAGTAAGAATTTTAATTCACTTATTCGCGCCACGTTGAGCTTACTAAATTCTTCGATTGAATATTCACCATATTGTATTCCTATAGAGTTTAAAATATCTAGTAAGCCTCGAAACTCTTTGTTAAATTGTATAAGAGCCATATATGCTCCCAATTTAAGAGTCCGTAATTCCACAAAAACATTCATCGTTATAAGCTTCCAAAAATGCCATTGAAACATTTGATTTCATTTTTGTGTCTTTCTATAAGCCCTTTTATATGAGTTTCCACTCACATAGTTTTGTATATGCAGCCATAACAAGTGTCTGACACAACTGGGCACTGGCCATGCATAGGTTACTTTACATTAGGAAAGGTGAAATAAATAAACCCAATTTCAGCACTTTCTATTCCTTGTAAGTTATGTAAGTATTTCCGGATTGTAACTCCATAGTAATTTTGACGTTTGCCAATAAAGACATCCGTCAGTGAGCGACGTTGACAGTTCCAACCAGGATCTGTTTGTTTTTCCTTCATTTTCTAAGCCGGGAAGGGCACTTCTGAATTTAATCTATGCATTAATACTGGGTGACACTATTTCAAAATAAATATCTTTCGCATCACAAATCAATTTAAAAAGCATCTCCTTATGATGAGCAACTTTTTAGTCTTGGTTCTTCGATGGGAATTGCTTTAATTATTCTTGACTTCGTAACCCGTTTCATAAATTTGTTCCTTACACATTTACGTTGTAACTTTGCGCGCCTCCAACTTGCACGCAACCAAGAGGTGACTGTGGAAACTGGATAAAACACCGAGTCTTGTGAAGGGTTTAAGTCCCTTTTTATTCAACGTAAAAATTACAATTGCGTGCTCTTGACGCTTACAGACGGCGCCAACTCGGCGGTCAAATAAAAATAATAACCTGAAAAGAAACTAAAGACAAGACTCTAACTACGAGGCTCTCTAAAATAACTAACTCACCGCGTTTTACAATACCGCTGCTAATTCAGCAGACCTGAAGCTCACTTGAACGATTAACACTACTTCCCGCCAAGCACATAGGCCGAAACGCGGGGTTCTTCAATTTCTCGCTAACTACCTCCGCGCTCGTGAAGTAAGAATATCACACACCGAACTTGTTTCCTTCCTATTTAAATCATAATACTTCCGCTGATAATTTGAATCCTTGCGCGTTCTACTCAAATTTACATATTCTGGCATTGGCAGTTCCAGGGGAAAGTAAGGCTTGACAGGAAAGATAGTTGAAAATTAAAATAAATGTTAGTAAAAATAAATATAAACCCTACATTTGCCGCTGCTAGAATTTGGAAAACTTGGAAGCAGGTCCTACAAACGACCTGTTGTAAGTTTCTCTAATTCTGAACTAACTGGCGAGAACCTCGTTTACACAAAAAAAAATCTTATGTAACAATTTGTATACTAAAATTCTGTTGATCGTTATAAAGCTCTCTTCTTACAGCAACTTTTCCTGGACTTCATCAATCAATCTTGGTCTTTCCTTCCAGCATCTGGAAGGAATAAGTATCAGTATCTTTCTAAATACATTATAATTTACACTTTCTTGACACAATAAATTTTTGTTTTTAACGATTCGTTTTTCTTAGTTATTGCTTACTTCACATTCATTCAATTTTTCAAGCATTAATTTAACTTTACCCTGGCTCTCCACCGTGTGTGGTGTCAAACGGGAATATTCGTGTTTTAGTCTTACAACACTTCCCCTAACCACCATGATTTGTTAGAGTTCAACGACCAAATAGACACACCTTACTCGACATTCTACAACTCAATGAGCTACTTTAATATTCTTAAAAAATTCAAATGTAGGTGGAGAACCCTACAAAACACATTCATTCTAACTTCCCCCTCATTCATCTTTAAACATGCAGGCTTTTGCTCTAAAGCATGACTTTATCTACAATTTAATACTTAAATTTTGACTTCATTGCTTTTAAGCATTCACTTTTAGCATCTACAATTTTATGCTTCTAGACTAAATTCTACTTTTACATAGCATTCAAGTATTTACGTACATTTACAAAATTTTAATACATATGATTTTTACAATTTACCATAAAATGAATAAGAGAAAATAAATTTTTACTTTACTCATTCTTCGCCAAACTGGCGGCACTGAAACTAAAATTCTTATTAATACAAGAATACGAAGTTATTTTTATCTTCGGCCAAATTTTGGCTTTAACATAACAGAATTAGTCTTTCGACCAACAGAAAATGCTTGTTTTTAGCTTTTACACTTAAAGAAAATAATACTTTTGCCTTAGCTAAATAAAGTAAAACAAAACTAAGTCTCAACCGAGACATATTGACTTTCGTCAAAACATAGAACTTCGTACTTTACATTAACATTTCGGAACAAAAGAGAAAAAAAAAATTTATAGAAGGTTTTAACTTATCTTTGAGTTTTCGATGCTTGAAACTCCGTCATTCGTTTTTGGCAAAATTGGTCCCAAGTTAGAGGTTTCATGGATGTCAATCTTCTCCTTATTGCCCTCCGAGTATCGTCCACATTATTTTTTCTTTTGCGTCCTCTACATGCTGGCCTCTTGGCGGAGTAATCGTCTGGTTGTTGGCATTTCCGTTTTTCCCTGGGACGGCTGGTCTTGACGTCCTCCGGTCTGGAGTCCTTCTTGAATTTGTGTTCCTCGTATTTTTGTGCTTCCTGTTGCCGTTTCAGTTTCCGGAACGGCGGCCTTGCTGGCACCTGACTCTGTGGACGTGTGCGCGTTCTCCTTGATGTGAAATTTCTCCTGCCATCCTTTGTAGGTGGTGTTTTTCTCTTTACCACAGTTTCTTTACCCGGTGCATCTGTATTTTTGTTTTTCTTAAACGCTGGAGTTTGAAAATTATTTTTCTTTTTGATACCGACGTCCGAGTTGTAGAAGTGCTAGGTCTCTCTTCAGTTCTCTGTTTCTTGGGTGGTGGAATAGTTGTTGTAGTCTCTGGACTTTCTACTTCGTTTAGACTTGAGTCCTGCAAGAAACTTTTAAGGATTTCAAAATCATTTGGATTATAGTATTTTTTCACCTGGTCGGGACTTGCTTTACAGATTTCCCCTCTCTCGTTCTTAAGATATAAGACTACTCCTTTGATTTCCTGAATTACATAGGGGCCTTCAAACTTTGGAGCTAGCTTTGCCGTAAAATTGTCTGGGGCACATGATAAAGAAAATTTCCGCATCAATACTTTATCCCCAACTTTAAAATCTGCTTCACGGCGTTTTCTATCATAATATATTTTCTGCCTATTTCTTGCCGTATCCGAGGTTTTAAGCGCCTGATCAATCAACTTTTGCACATCTTTTTGTTTAAACTCCTGCTCTCTTTGTTGCACAAAGAATAATTTATCTAAAGGCGTAATTAACTTTCGGCCTAAGAATAATTCTGCTGGAGTTTTTCCCGTAGTATCATGATGTGTTGTTCTTAAAGCATAAGCTAATTCATTTATGTAGCCATCCCAGCGCTTGTGATGTGTGCTCACGTAACTGCGAATTATTTTTACTATATTTTTATTAACTCTTTCTGCTATGTTAGCCTGTGGTCTATACGGAACCATTTTGATATGGCGTATGCCAAGTCCATTGCATATGTTTTCAAATATTTGACTAATGAATTGTTTTCCGTTATCGCTAATGACTTTTATCGGTGCACCGTATTTTAAAATGTATATGTGTAAGAATGCATCTGCGACTGTTTTGGCTGACGCGCGTTTAAGTGGAACAATTTCTGTCCATTTTGAAAAATGATCTACTATTACTAAAAGAAAACGATTTTTATTTAACTCGCTCTGGGGGAAGGGACCAAGAAGATCTACGCCTAAAATTTCATTCGGAAATGTAGCGCGAATGCTATTTAAGTACTCGGCCAGGCTGTAATTAATATCATTTATTAACTGACATTGATTGCAGGACCTGACATACGCCGTTACTATTTTGTATAATTGCGGGAAATATACCGCCTCGCGTACCCTTTTTAAAGTCTTTCTGACCCCTAGGTGGCCCGCTGTTTTTGCTTCGTGCAACTCCTTCAAAATGCTTAATCGAAGCGAGGCTGGAATGACTGGCTTATACTCAAGATTTTCGTTTGTTGTTTTCGTATAGTATAATAAATTATCTATTATTTCATAGTTTTTTGCTCTATTTCTTATCGCATCGATATCTGTGTGCTCAAAGCTTTCGGGGTCTTTCAAATAAGCATAGATATTTCCAAATTCAGGATCTGCTTTCAGTTCAGTAATAACCGTATCTCTAGAATCTAAAATTTTTGAAGTCAACACAGCGCATTTAAGTTCATTTCCTTCATCGTCCAGTTTTATACGAGAAAGTGCGTCAGCTACATTGTTTTCCTTACCCGGTTTATATTTTATTGTGATATTATATTCTTGGAGTTTTAAAGCCCATCTTATTAACCTGGGCGTTAGGTTTTTCCCCGAGTAAAGTCTACCAACAGCCGCATGATCCGAAAAGACTGTTACTGGCGCTTTGCCGAAATAAACTCGAAATTTGTGTACAGCCATTAATACGGCTAATGTTTCTCTTTCTGTAGCTGTATAATTCCTTTGTGTCTGATTCAACGTTTTACTAAAAAATGCCAGAGGATGGTTATTTTGCATAAGAACCGCACCCACCGCATAGTCTGACGCATCTGCTGCAATTTCCAGGTTTTCGTCCCCCTCCGGGAATTTTAAAACAGGGGCATTAATAAGCGCTTCTTTTAATCTTTCAAAAGCTGTGTTAGCTTCCGCTGTCCACGTAAATTTACCCCTTTTTCGTTTGATTACTAAGAGTGGTTCAACAATATTAGCGAAATCTTTTATGAAAGATCGATAGTAAGAACATAACCCAAGGAAGGAAGAAAGTTTCTTGGCGGTGTTGGTCGGTGGGAAATTCTTAATAGCTTTTATTTTTGAATCTTGCGTTTCTATACCCTTTTGCGAAATTTTATAACCGAGATATTTAAGTTCTTTAGTTGCGAACTTGCATTTTGAGGCGTTAATTGTAAGACCGGCCTCTTTTAATAATTTAAAAACTTGTTCTAGATCATTAATGTGTTGTTCCAACGTACTACTTGTTATAATTATATCATCTAGATAAATTAAAGTTGATTTTCCTAGGACCGGCTTTAGAACAATGTCCATAGCTCTCTGGAATGTTGATGGGGCCCCACACAACCCAAAAGGCATGCGTAAAAATGCATAAGTGCCCGATTTTGTTATAAACGCAGTTTTATGTATATCTTCGGGTCTCATAGCTATTTGATAGTAGCCAGACGTTAAGTCCAAAGTAGACATATGTCTTGTCGATTTGATCTGTCTAATGATCTCGTCTATAACCGGCAAAGGGTAAACTGGAAATTTGGTAATACTATTTAGTTTTCTGTAATCAATAGCAAACCTCCAAGCCCTTTTATCCGAAGGAGGAAACTCGTTCTTTTTCCTACATAGTACGACTGGACTCGCGTACTCACTATTTATGGGCGTTATTATTTTATTCTTTAACATCTCCTGAATATGTTCCTCGATGATTACGTCTTTTTGTTTGTCATAGCGATAAGGTTTAGTCCTACAAGGTTTTTCGGCATTTAATTGAATCTTATGCGTTACTATTTGGCAGTTTCCTGGTTTTTCTGAAAACAAATGAGAAAAATTACTCACCACTTGCTGTATTGCTTTACTTTCATGGTCATTCAGATGGCTAAGGTCCAATTGCGGTGTCTCCACAGGTTCCACCACCCTCTGTTCCATCTCCAACACCACGGAACTATCTTGAAAATTTAATTTGGCCCTCGCGGCCCTTAAAAACTCCATACCTAAAATAAGAGAATGTTGCAGATCTTTCACCACAAAAATTAATACTTTGAGACTTTCCTCTTTTACCTGTAAGTTTAATGATAATTTCCCGATGCAGTGACATGTTTTTCCTTGCGCCGCTATAATTTCCGTATTTTTGGTTTTAAATAATCGTATCCTATAAAAATTCTTTTTGAAGAAATTTTCACTCATAAAATTTCCTTCTGCTCCTGTATCGATGAGGGCTTCTACTGGTACATTGCCAACCAGGACTTGTATAATTGGTAGCTGTGCGTTTTTTACGATGACCGTATTTAAATGTCTATTTGAGGGTTTTTTTAAAACTTCCGGGGTCTGGACCCTCCCTTTCACAGGCCCCTCTACTCGTTTAAAGCTTTCCTTTCAATCTGTGTCTTTTGGGTACGCGGATGCTTATTTTCAAATTCTCTTTTTGGGCCTTGACCTTCGAGTTTCGATGCGTTAGCTTGATAGTTCGTTTCCCCATAAGAGCGATTTCCATTTCTGGTTTCCTCCTTTGAAGATTTCCTTCGGGTACTTTGAGAATATGTTTCCCCTCTCGCTTTTTCCGCTATTCTGCGATTTTGAAACTTCACCGCCAATTCGAAGAGTTCCTGCAATGTGCTTGGGTTTCTAATTTCAAAGTAGTCTTGAACAGCGGGTAACAATCTTGGTAATATTATTTCAATAATCTCCGCATCGGGTTTCTTTCCATACAGCATATCCGTTAGCTTGATTTTTCGTAGAATAAAGTCCGTCAATTCTGCTGTATCCCGTTGATAGAAACTATATAGTTCGGCTTCCAGCCGTGCGCGATCTTTCACTATGGGGAAGGCCTTTACTAACGATTTTTTGAAATTTTCAAATGTATACGTCTGGCTTCCAAATTCCCCTAATAAAAATTTGTCTATGTTTTTCCACCATAGCGCGGCCTGTCCTCTTAGTGCTGATGTGGTGATGGCAACTTTTTGTCTTGCGGGAACAGGGTAGAGCTGAAAGTGGTTTTCTAGACCTTCTAGAAATACCGCCACCGAATGTTTTCCGTCGAAATGGACGTTTGGCTTGATTGATGCTCTCAAAGTCTGGACCAGGTATCCAAATCCTTCTAACTGAGTTGTCATTTCTTGGTGTTGTCCAGCGGCTTCCATCCAGTTTTCGGCCATTTCAGTTCGATAAGTGTTCGGGCGCCAATGTAACGTTGCGCGCCTCCAACTTGCACGCAACCAAGATGTGACTGTGGAAACTGGATAAAACACCGAGTCTTGTGAAGGGTTTAAGTCCCTTTTTATTCAACGTAAAAATTACAATTGCGTGCTCTTGACGCTTACAGACGGCGCCAACTCGGCGGTCAAATAAAAATAATAACCTGAAAAGAAACTAAAGACAAGACTCTAACTACGAGGCTCTCTAAAATAACTAACTCACCGCGTTTTACAATACCGCTGCTAATTCAGCAGACCTGAAGCTCACTTGAACGATTAACACTACTTCCCGCCAAGCACATAGGCCGAAACGCGGGGTTCTTCAATTTCTCGCTAACTACCTCCGCGCTCGTGAAGTAAGAATATCACACACCGAACTTGTTTCCTTCCTATTTAAATCATAATACTTCCGCTGATAATTTGAATCCTTGCGCGTTCTACTCAAATTTACATATTCTGGCATTGGCAGTTCCAGGGGAAAGTAAGGCTTGACAGGAAAGATAGTTTAAACTTAAAATAAATGTTAGTAAAAATAAATATAAACCCTACAACGTTAACAAATATGACTTCTGGTTTTTTTATCATCCGTCACTATACTTTTAACTCAAGTGTTATTAAAAACAATCAAAGAATAAGATAAATTTAATTGCAATATATAATGTTTCGAATCAATCGACCTTTCAGATTTTTTTTACTTTAATTTTTTCTTTTATTAATTTTATTTTATTGCAAACAAACTTCATTCAAATTTTAAAATGAAGAAAATTTAATTTTTACCTTAAATTACAATCATTTTAAAATTGTATACAAGTTTACATAACATGCATAATTACTCTATTTCATTCTGAGTAACTTAAACAGTTTAATTTATTACGATTCAAATGCATGAAACGACATTTACTAGTTCACATCTTTTCTTAATATGAGTACACTTTAATAAAATATAATTAAGAAAACGGTTTGTACTAAGATTTCATTTAAAATGAATATAATAATGAATGCAAAAGGAGAAAAACAATTTATCAGACAGATTAATAGTAATAATACTTTCAAAAGTCATCTAAAATTTTATACCTTTAATAATGAAAGCATAAGGCGTCTGTAATAAATAAAAACGATAATAGTTTATACATTTGCCATTACAATGAAATGAACAGAAAATTTAAAAAAGATAGTGTCTTATACATTTGAAAATGCAATTAAATTAAACGTTTTTTTTATTTTATGCTCCCCACGTTTTTATTATTCACGATATAAAATTAAATAAAAGCATTAAATAAGTATTTAATAAAAATTACAATTCGAATTTTGAGAAAAATCGCTTAACCACATTGCATTGTTAAAGAGAGTATATGCAAAATTTGAATTTGATAGCTTATCAAGAAGTAGGTTAAAAAACGATGACAAAATTCCATTGCTTGAAACAACAGTGAGTGAACTAAACAAAAGCTTACAGAAGTGAACTGGCAACAACTTATTTCTGAGTGATCTCCAGTCGAAATGTACTTTTGATTCCTATGCAAATGTTCTTAGTTTCTATTTCTCCGAATTTCCAATCACGCAATATTGCTTATATAACAACGGTGATGTCCTCTGGTGAGAATGTATTAATTGCGCATTGTTCTTCACAATTCTCAAACACACAGTTCTACAATTCAATTGCTCATTCTTTAGCCTGATTATGCTCTAAAATCCACTCTATTATTCATTTCAATATCATATGTAATCTTTGTACATTCTGTATGTTGTTTTGGTTTTCTTATTCTGTATGTTCATTGGCCTTAAATAAGAGAGAAAATTATTATTTTGCATTTATAATGATTTGCACAACCTTGTTACCAGAAGAAAAGGGAAATGACCTATTGAATAAGTTTTACAAGGTGTCTAAATCCTTTCAACGTTATGGACATATAATTCCGTTCTTATTCATTGCACATTGAAACTTTCTGCCAGCTTTGATCCAAATGATACAATTTCGGGTTGGATGTATATTGGAAGAAATGGAAAGTACAAAGTGAGGGAGTCGTGCTTTAATTTCAGTCAAGAAAATACCATTTATTTATGACATTTCGAGGAACTTTAAAATTTCAGGGCTAAACTCATAACGCTATAAAGTATTAGAATGTTTTAAATACGAGTCCTTCTTTTGTTTGGATGAGTTCTTCGTTTTAATAAGGAATATCCAGAAGATGTATCCTAAAATCTGTTTTATTGGAATTTTCTTATACCCAAAGATGAAGAAAATTCCGATACATACATGAAATAATTAAATAAATTCAAACGCTTATTATTTTATTAAATGCTTCTATAACTGTATAGCTTCTTCCCATCCACAAAGGGACTGTGTTTATATGCTTTAATGTTTCACGCTTAGGGACTTTTTTCTGGAAAAATTAATCCAATCAAGCGGCTTAAATGAAATATTTCTTACTTTAACACAGTTATTTTTTAAATATCTTTACAGTCTATCTGTGACTGACATTAATTTAATCCTTCCATAAAGAAGTTTACGAAATATAACTCAAACGTTTTACGGTTTGATAGCCAATAAATAATTTGTACTGAACATTAGGTACTAATTTTAATATTTCTTCCACACATTTCTGTAAATATACAGAGTAAAACATTTCTTGTTCAGATAGGCATACGTTAGCATATCTGTACATTTTAAGGGCTAATTATAACTGAAAACTTTTATTCATGGCAACTACCCCTGGTACTGAAAACGCTTCTTCTGTTCAGCATCAGTAATTATAATTATTCCCTAATAAACAACTTCTGATTTTTAAAAAAGGATTAAGGCAAAACTTTGAACCTAATATTGGGATAAAGTTATATATACGTCCATCTTATACTTATTTCTTGACTTTTTCTGTATCCCTTTTTTTATTATTAACTTCTTTTTTTAGAGTATTGTTTCATTAGAAGATAATATTATTTTGAATCGGAATTTTAAATTTCATAGTAGTTAAATATTAATTGTGTTATATGCAAATATTCTCTTAAAACTGTTTTGGCAACTTAAAAATATGCAAATGTTTTGGCAATTTAAAATTATGGCTTTTCATACTATAATTGCTTTCACTGTAAGGAAATTTCAGCATAAATGTAAAAAATAAAACGTTAGTCTATAATTAGGAAGATATCTTTATGAAGAATGCATTTGAAACATCGCTATTATGATATTATTTCAGAATATTTCATCTACATCTAATACTGTTTTATTATTTTGTCTCATATACAGATATATAAATATGAAAATCTATTTATTTTCTCTTTCCCCCGCGGATGAATGTACTTCTAAGAACACATGAAATACAAGAAATTGCGAATATGGAATAGTATCTGCTTGCTGTTCTAAATATAATAAATTCATGTTTGTTATCCATTAGATAAAATATGCAAAAAAAAAAAATGTTAAGTAATTTAACGGAATTTTATTGATCGTAAATTAAAAACAACTGTAATTCAAGAAATCTCGAGTACTGTCTGAGACTGTATAAGCAGTGTAATAAGCAGTCTGAGTAAAATTTAAATGGAAATGTCACTAATATAAATGTGCAGAATAATTTAGAAATATGCATTATTCCACTTATCAGGAGACATTAATTCATTACTAATCCTCTTCCTCACTTTGGGTCGATTTTACGCATGATTAGAATTTTTATTTCTTTTACTTTATTAAGCGACAGTGTGGAAGAAAAAATTCTCCTATAAAATCCTTCCTAATTCCCTTGCCAGCTATAATAAAAGTTTTAAAACTTTCCAAGTACCACAAAAGGCCTAGGTTTGTCTTTATTTAAAATCCCCTAGTTGTACACTTGTAAGGTAAAGATCTTCGGGCTGCGAGCTTAATTGGAATTTCGAAAATTCAGCTCCATCCACGAGATTAAATCCTTTTAACCATCGCTGCGTTAAAGCGAGGGGGATATTAATTTGAAGGGGAATGTTAACTTGAATAATTGATTGAGGTAGGAGGATATAGTAGCCTAGGAAATTTAATCTATCATACGTTTCTACATGTAAAGAGTGGACAACAGGAAATATTCTACTTTTCTTCAAATCCTTCGTATTTTTAAAAATAACATGACTGCGAAATAATTATTTCGAATGTTTAAGCAAGACTCCACTTAGGTTCACAAACAAAATTTTATTCTTTTATATTCGAAAGAATTTTAAAAATACAACATAGGTAAGCACCATTTTATCAAAATCTGTTGCAGCTTCTATGAGTTACGTTTTTAATTATACCGTAGAATTGCGTTTTTCCCCTTGTTTCTTCCAGCTCTATATTTTCATCCAAAGTTATTATTCCTTTTTTTCATTAAGTGTAACTGGTGATTTATCTCCTTTTGATTCCAAAATACACAGCTATTCATTCCGTACTATTTTACGAAAAACTGAGATGGAGAAAAAAGACATTGTTTAGCTTGCTCATTGCTATTTCTTCCTCAAACTGTTTACGAAAATATCATATTTGACACTATTTGAATTTTGCAAAAAGTTTTAGTATTCTGTACAATTAGAGGTACAAAGAGGCGGAGCAAAGGAGTTCCACCATTGGTCGTACAAGTATAATGCCCCCTCACTAATTAAGCAGCTCCGCTCCTTTTTTAATACGAAGCAACCCAAAGGACGATACGTGAGTCGTCCATACCTCTCACCACCAAACAATTCGAGAGGACTTCCTGCTTACTGCTGTTTAAATGTCTCCATGCCACACAGACATCCAAGCCTTCTCTGGGATTTGAAACCGGGCCCCTCTGTGCAGCATTCAATGTCACTAATTACTCTATAGAAGAGGGTGGCGCATACTTTGTAAAAGTACGCGTTGATGCACGTGTGCATTCCCGTAAGTATATATTAAGTATCAGCAAACATTTTTAACTATTAAACTTTCGCTCCAATTTTGAGGTAGAACACCCAGGGGAGGTCTAAGTCTCCTCTTCCTCTACCCCAAACCTCTCGAAAGGACTTTCGGCTCGCCTTGTATTTTGAATACCGCCTTACCGCGCAGACACTATACACCGCAATCAGTACAGTGATCGGTACGACATCATTAACCACTAGAGAACACATACTGTTATACATATTAACCAACTAGAGAACACATACTGTTTAGGGAAGAAATATATGAACTGTTTTCATCAGGAACAGCATATTTTCGTTTTTTCCTTTAAACAGAAATCCGATCATTCGATGCATGTGGCACTTTGAGCAAATAAGACTGGGTTTCTTTTGAACATAAATGTTATGTTGCAACGTTTCTTAAGAATAAACCAGAGTTTTCCTGAAGTTTAATTATACGATTTTTAGTTCATTAGAAATAAGTGGTAATTTGCTTTGTTTCGGAAAGCGGAGACTTCTATGTTCGTGAAAAGTTTTTATATAAATGATTTTATGATAAATATAGGGAAAAACGTCTTCTTCAGTCTTTCCTTGCGAAAAATTCAGAGAGAAATTCTTTAGTCTTTTTTAACGTAAAATTTGGATATTTGCTTACTTTACAGGGATCTTAATTAGTTTACACGTTTTATTGTTCATTGTGTATTCTATATTAAATAAATACCCTGTGCTTTAGACAAAAGTATTATTTTGTGCAGTATGATACCTATGGAATGTGATGTAGTGTGATAGTTTTATGCAGTATGATGAAACAAAGTATTATAGTTAAATAGATATTTTTTAAATATTTCAAAATGCTACGTTTTCTGCGAACAGTTTCTTTAACATATAAACTAAGCGAAATTTACGAAGCGAAACTAAGCGAAAACTGGCGTTAATTAATGTACCTGAGTTTGCTCCAGTACTAACAGCAGAAATTTAGTAAAACTGAATACTATGCTACTTGCTAAACGTTTTGAGTAGAAACTGACAAAAGAAAATGCCCGTGTGATGAGTGTTTGACTATATAACGTAGTGAATATTTTAAAATAACTAGGCACATTTATGCCATCGTCTTCATATTTCTGTTATGTAGCTCTGAAGACGAGTATTCGCATCTTATTTCATTAATGCACTATCAGAAATATATATTATATTAATGTTCTTTTAGCTTGCAAACGAGAGCAATAGATTTTAATGATTGGTATTAATTTTATCTGTTTTGATTTGGTTCGCATTTAGTAAGTAAAAAATGGTGGAAAGGCACCACTATTGAATAGGTACGCATTGAATAAATAGTCATCAGGGAAAAAGTCTTATTTACACTCATGTTCACAATTTATCTCTACATGTGCAAAGTTTGACCCAATTAGGTATGGTGTATCTCTGAGATGCAACGTACGCACCATTTTCATTTATAAATGTTAAAAATATCACTGAAAAATTAAAGTACGAGCAGAAAAAGTTAATGAGTTTGTAGAATTATTATTATTTTAATTAACCAGTTATTTATAGTTTCAACCTTTACTATCACTTCTCCTATCTGTTTCCTAACCAGAATTCGAATTAGTTTGAGAGTATTTAAATCGAAGGTTTTGCATTGTAAAGCCTCTCAAGGCTACGTTACTAAGTTTTGTCAGCTCTAATAAGATTATAATTCTTCAGCTTTGCGTTATTGCTGCCGACATTTATTTGTTTTACCGGTGAAAAATTCTGAGCCAATTTAGAAGTTAAAATCAGTTGTTTAATTTTTGATTACTAGGCTTAGTTCAAATATGAATTTCAGTGTTACTCTAAGTTACATCGCCACAAGTAGTGACTCATTTGTAAGCATGAATGTGCAATTTATGCAAAAGTTCTGTTTTAGTAAAAATCTTATTTTGAATCTTTTCAAGACTCTGTTTTTACTTCAAACCAAGCGACAATTCGTTCCAAGTCAGTTAAAAGTTTGAAACTAGTTTACGCTGCCAAAGAATGTCAAACACAAGACTTTTGCCCTTATATTACGTACTGTTTAATATATTTTCACATTCAACAGTGTCATCTTAAAACAAATAAAATGATTATTAATTAAATTTGCAATTTTAAAAGTTACATTTATAACAAAGAAATAGCTTCTGTTTCAAAATAAAAAATATATGCTGAAGAAATATAAACTGTAACTTAAAGATGCCCTAGCATTCTAAGAATGTTTTGCATTATTGACGTTTCATAATTTTTTCGGTGTGAAGGCAAGTATGCATTTAAAAATTAAATTTTGTTAATCGTACAGTTTTATTTTCCTTTTTGATCTACCTAAATGCGTAAATCTAGGCAGCGTAAATGTACTATTTTCATTTAGTAAATCTAGGCGAATGACCTGCTGGCAAATGTATTTTCGCAGTGTTTCGCAAGTATAACGTACAGATGCTTTCTTTAAGTGATTTCAATGAAGGCGTTCTTATAATCCCTGGGTGTTCTCCTGTAATTAGCTGGCCACTCAGCTAATTTCCTATGCATGTTGGCATTGGTTTCTTTTATCAGATTTAAGCTATTTAATTTAATATTTAACTGCCATACATTTTTGTACAATAACGATGTTTCCACAAGTTTTTATTTTTTGCACCTTCTGTCTTCACACATTCCTTTGTAGCAACTAACTACATTGTTTATCGATCAGCGAATTGTAAACCAACGTTCGATGTTTAGGTTGAACTTCCATAATATACTCTGAAAAGGTTTTAGAATTTCCAGTATTTTTTATACTTGTTCAGTTACTAATTTTCCTGGAAGGATTTCAACACACAGTCACTGTCTACGTTGTTGTGCGATTATTCTAAAGTCCTTTGATCATCTATACTGATAAGTTTTTCATTATCTAGCTTCGCATGATTTTAAAACGGCCCAAATATAAATCGTGCGATACGAAATTTTACTTTATAACTTATATTTATATTTTACCTTGAGAATTTATATACTAGAAAAGTTTACATACACCCTTTTTTAGAATTTAGTTTTATTTATCTAATTAATATTTAATTTGTTTTGAAATTTTCAAATAAAGTATAGTGAATCGAGACTGATTGAAGCTGGACTATGCCAGATACTTCTGCATATCAGTCAAAATGTAGATTTACGTACATATTTTTTCATTACAATTTCATCAAAAATTTGCCTTAAAAAGTTTCTTTCCTTTAGTGTTTAACTCCTGCTTGCTATGAAAATTATTTGGGAATTGATTTCTGCAATGTTGCAAGTAGTAAATAAAGCAGCCATTTGCAATTCGTTGCTTTCCTCATATAAATATTTATATTCGATTATAATTTGTCCATAATATCATGCCCTCTTTCGTTTTATTATGTTATATTCTATGTCTAGTGATTCATGTCTTCGGTTTCATCAATCAGTTAGTTGAACACTAAAAGCATTATCATTATCGTTATCAACACCATTAAAAAGCTTCGATGCACTTCGCCTAACCACAAGGGTATTTAAACCGTAGCCACTGTTAAAAAATAAAAATAAAAAGAAGCTATTCAACTTATTATCAGCTATATACTATTTCTTTCGAAGGAAATGTTCGAGAAGTTAGGATTATGAATGGCGCTGCAGCGGTTTTCGCTTATCTAGTTGTTTGACAATTCGCGCTCACATGTAAAAAAGTATTTCAGATATATCAGCGCCGATTTACGAGTTAAGGATTTTGCGAGCATACATAATGACTACTGCTGAATTGAAACAGAAAGCGTATAGACTAATAATTTACCACCGAAAATATTAGCTTTACTTTTAAGAAAATTTCTTTATTATAGATTATCAATCCAGATGGATTAGGTTTGGAAAAACATGCTACTATGCATATGAAGCCTTAGCCATTGCGGGTTTACAGCGAAAGGCTTAGAAATATGAAGCCCCAGATATCACTCAGTTCAGACAAACGGTTTAAAGGTGCTATAATGAGATCAACCTAAGTACAGAGCGGTTTTTGTATACAAATTAGCAAACTAATACCGATATAGCAAACTAATACCGAATTAATACTTAAAAAAATAATATGAAAAATACGTCATTTATCGAAACTAGAAATATTTTACAAGGAATACACTTGCACTGTGAGGAACAGGGGAGCCAATAAACAAATATTAGAAAGGTTTAAGATAGCTTAGCCATCAAAGATTCAGTTAATGAAACTCAAGGAAATTTATTACAGAAGAGAGAAGCAGGTGGTCACTTTGTAGAGACATTAGGCATTTTTTTAAAGCAGGAGAGATGAAAAATTAGCAATGCCTTCGAAACACGGACCTCTCGAATACGCCTCGTGTGTGCTGATGACTACACCACGAAGGCATGCTAAGAAGGCGGGCGAATTACTTTATAACTTCTCCGATCTAATCTTAGGTCGATTCGATAAAGGCAAAGGCTTAATGAGGGTTTATTTCTTCTGCGTGTACTTGACTGAATGTTGAGGTCATTCAGTCATGAATATGAAAGGCTTGAAATGACTGCTTAAACTCAGTGTATCGTTCCGACATGCAGATACACACTTGAAATATCTTACAAACACGTCCTGATGCTTTTTAAAATTCAAATTAAAATAAATTTTCCTCAGTCATTAAGAAAGAAAGCTAATGCTATTTTTGTACGTTGCCCATTTTTTAATGTAAAATCAAGAATTTTTTTAGAATTGCTTTAAGTAAACCAACCGAATTCTCATTACTCTTCCATAAAAACGAAATAACATAAACAGAACTTTTAGAAAGCGAGAGATAACCTGCATTTAGAAACAATACGAAGCAAAGGCTCTGTGGCCAAAAATTGTTCTCCTTAGTAAAGGAAATGGCTGTGATAAAATATTCTGCCGAAGCTCAAAGAACAAGTATTCTTAAGCTTTTCGCTTCCCACCTTAAGTTTATATGCATATAAACTCTGGTGCTGAGAATGCTTCACTTTTATGACACTCGCAGTTTTGCTTTCCTATAAACGCAGCGAATTTTCTCGACTGAAAAATATCCCATCCTGATCACGTACCATCATAGATCTACATGTTCTATTTCTACACGGCCACGTGACCAGGAACTGTAAAATGTAACCGCCAGTAAGTAGGCTTTCGGTTCATTTTTGACTACCGTGTGTCAGAGAGAAACTGTGCTCTCTAGAATACCTTAGCTGAAAATTTCATATTTATTTCCTTTTACAGGGAACGTATATTGATGAAAGTCAGTATCAAGATGTTTAGCGTTAGAGGGTCATTTTAAGTGCTAAACAGGTTTCTAAACGTTTCAAATTGCTTTCTGCATCTTAAACAAATGGAAAAATAGCATGTTCTCCTCCTTCATATTTCCGTAATGCATAGGATTTAACTTCGAAGAATTAATCAAAAATGCATAACTGATTATTTTCAATAATGAGAAATATTCATTCAGCAAGTCTATGATTTGCAACCCTTCCCCAAAATCAAAGCTGTTTTTTATAAAGAGCTTTTTTCATTATTTTTTCTGAATGAGAATGTTTATTTTTGATGAAAATTATAGATATTTAAACCGATTAGGATTGCTCTCTTTTGTTAAAGCGACTAAAAGTATATAATCAATCGAGTCGTAGAAACGATTCACAGAAAAGAGGTGAACCATAATGAAAGGCGACTTACTTGCATATCTATATAATAAGCGATTTCCGAATCCGGCTTTAGAAACACACTTGAGAAACAATGGTCGCGTCCGACTAGTAAGTAGAATATGGTATGTGCATCAGCAAGAATTGAAAAGAATTGGATTTCTATCATCTGACCTTCACTGAAGTCAAAACCAGAAGGCGTTCGTGCAAATAGTTTGGTAATTCTTGTGGAATAAAACTATCCATTTTGCTGATATGTTGTGCGGTTTATCTTACTTAGGTAGTAAGTAATTTGTGTCTGGAATCTTTACTGTGAGTTCTCTCTTTCAGTTTCTCTGCCAACATGCAATTTAGCTCGCTGTATTTAAGTAAGGGTTTGAAACTGTTAAGGTCAGAGTGTGTTATGGCGTCTGTATGTCACGTTACTAGTACGTTCTTGATAAGATCTTTGCTATTCTAGATAAGAGTCTCTGCCCTTGATGTTGCTACTTGCCTGGTAGTTCAAATCACGGCGGTGAATTCCGAGCCAGCTTCACGATGAAAGTGCTGTATGTAACCTTTGTCTATTAGCTATTTAAATTTATATTTGAATTTCTCATCATAAGTGCGGGCAGACTTTGTAAGCTTCAAAGTAAGGAATGCCTTCTGTTAATATTTTTTGATCCTTTGTTAACCTTTCACAAGTTTTTGTGCTTTAATTTTAGACATAGCGATAAGTCGCGTTAACTCTGAAAACTTCTAAGTCATGATTTACAATAGTAGAAGACGTTAAATATTATAATCCCATAAAGTAGTTATTCATTTTGTAACTTTGAAAGAAAGATGTGTTTCCATTAGTTGCGAGGAATTTCTTTCTTAAGCGCTTGTTTTCATGGTGTAACTGGAAGCAAGTTCAACTGGCAGTTTGGAATTTACGGAGTTCCAATCCCGCCGAGAGCATTGCTGATGTTCCTGTAGAAACGTAATTGCTCTACGTAATCCGGACGAAAATCGTGGCAGTTCACGATTCCTGTATAATTTTATTTTCCACTGATATTTTGCATTTCCATTGAAACGTTTTCCATTTATTGTTTTTTTATAATAAAATTCATACTGTCACAATTTATTTAAAAATAAGGAATGTACTGAGAAGTTGCTAATCATATTTTACATTACAAAAACACTTGCTGAGAGAAATATAGGGGTAATGAAAGAAGGAAATGCTTTCCTGGAAGAATGAAGACATAAATGAAATAATTGTCTAGAATGCAGGAGAAATGTTTCATGCAAAACTATTTCATAATATTCAAGAATATACTAAGTGAATTATTAAACATGTAAATGTTGAAAGATTGGAATCATACCTGCACTAGTACGTTCTTCTATTGCTTACATAAATTTCTTTTAATAATTGAATAAATTCAGGTTTTTAATTCAAGTTATGCAACTGTAATTTTTGTGTTTCAATTTTTCTTCAATTCTTTCACTAACTTTTAAGTACTGTTATCGACAATAGATCCTTTAGAAACAGAATGTGTTCCCAGTATAGATAATTGAATACCTAAAGTGAGTACTATCATCTTTCTCTTCTATATGAAAACGAGGCGGTTTATATGAGGATGCTGAAACATGGTGGCCATATTTTTAGATTAAAACGTACAAATTAATATTAGTCATTTTTAGGAGACACATATTAAAGAGATTACCGTTTCCTCATTCTTTTTTACTAATCATTAAATTTATACCATCAATGTAACGCTTCTACTAAAAAATTCAGACAAATTGAAAAATATCATTCACTGGCATATGCAGATTTTTAATAGCATCAGAAATCGATACTTTAATCTACGTGATTTTAAACTAGTTTATATTTCAGCAGAGTTTATAGAATTTGAAACCTATCATATGATAAACATGTAAGAATAAGTATTTACCATATGCATACAAAAATAAATTACTAGCTTGTTTGAGATTTTTTTGGGGGGAGGGAATGAAATAGCACATTATTAGTCGTTATTAACACATTATTATAATTATAGTTATTAACACATTATAAAAATGTAGCTGTTTTTGTTTTCCTAGAGAGAAAAAGTACTATTCTTCTTTGTGCTAACTCCTTAAATATGCATTAAGTGCAGATGTTTTTAATAAATGTTTAATAAATGCTTAATTAAAAACGTTAACGCTTTAATTTAAACGTTCATTATATGTCCATTCTCTGCAGATATAATCTTCGAAAGCATGATAATTTCGAAAATAGCTAAATCGACGTTAGGGGCCTAACATAGTGCACAATAAATTCACAATATTTATAATCAGTGTGAAAAAACAAAATTTATTTTTGAAGTTGGAGTAATATAGATTTGGAATAAAGAAATAGAGTACGCATTTTAAATTGAATAATATTGCCCATTTTTATTGTAAAACATCTTTTGTACCTTTGTATAAAAATAGTGTTTGTCAGAAAAATGCACGTGTATTAAATTCAGCGACAATACTGAATGCACTTTTTTCTTTCATTCATGGTAACAGAACATTAGAAATGACATGGATATTAACATGGAAATAACATAAAATTTGCAAAGGACGTATTTCCGCAACGTGAAAGGAACAGAATGCAAAAAAATTGCTATAATAGTAATATACTTACTAGCACACAATGCCTTTATAGTTGGATGGAGTTCGTCGCGTTTTGGTTTTCGCACTAAGCTCATGAACTCAACTATTTATGTAATCTAAGCGCTTAAGATTGCTTCTGATATTAACAGCATCTTTGAAAGATTTTTCTATTTCATTATTCCATGAAACAGGAAACCATCTGCAGAACGATTCAGCTTTTTTTATTTTCCCCCCGTTTCAAAGAAAACAATTTTTAATTTTTTAAATTTTTTACGTTTTAGTGTCACTCATGAGCGTCATTCAACGAAAACAAAACCGTACGAATCTCACCTAAACGTCATTACGCCAAGAGAAAAAGATGTCATATGAAAGTATGTCTAATCACAAGCATGGGTTTTACCCCATGCGCGTGGCGCGGTACAGAATGCGTATATGCATCCCGGCGAGGGCACTGCAGATTTCTTCAGTTTCCTTACATCGATAATAGAGTGTAACAGGAGATGTAACGAAAATCGGATTTACGTAAATTGAAGTCTCATTTTGCATTTAGTCATATTTTAAATATCTATACAAAAGGACTAAAAAGTACTTGTTTAACAGAAAAATATATAATAACGAATGTAGTTTTCATTCATTTAAATGCAAAGTAGCATTGAAATACACTGCTTAAAAACGGAGCTTTTCGGTGCCAATGGCTTCATAAAATTTCTCTGAAGACTTAATTCATAATTGCTAAATGGAAAAAAAGAAGAAATAAAGAATATCAAATTCCTTTTTCGCATTTTTATATTCACGAATAAAACGGTTACTGTACTTTTGTATATTAGCAAATAATAACTGCATCGATTAGGAACCCAAATATAACATAAGTACAGCTTTTGGCAAGGAATGTGTAACTTTAGAATAATTAGTAAATTAATAATTAATCATTAATCATAATGATTTTATCCATGTTATTTCTTTAAGGCTAGTTTTAATATATAGGCAGAGTAATTTTTAACAGTATTTTCTGAGTTAATGACAATTTCAAATGAAAATTAATTACAAGC
The DNA here is from genome assembly GCF_044657685.1 of Stegodyphus dumicola. Taxonomy (NCBI): domain Eukaryota; kingdom Metazoa; phylum Arthropoda; class Arachnida; order Araneae; family Eresidae; genus Stegodyphus; species Stegodyphus dumicola. The sequence goes on from NC_140775.1 coordinate 76,128,264, forward strand.
ACAAAAGCTTAAAATAAAAAAGAGTAAGAAGAGTTAACTTCGAAATTGTGTCAATAGGCGTTGCATTAGTCGAATTATTACAGTATTATATACTTTCAAATTACTAAAGCCTACTTATTTCACTAAACAGTTTGCACGTAACTGCAAAGTTAAAGCCCTTAATTAACAAATAATGACACACATATCAACCTTGTTTACCATTTAATCCTCTTGTTTATAGGCGGTTCCTCTCTGGAAAGGCTTCAATTCTGTTTAAGCACCATTTAATTTCTCCAACGGCATCCTGCTCCACCCACCAGTTTCCTGGGTATGTTTATGTTTATCGCAACTGGATACTTTCCCACTCCTTCTACCCTCCCATTCATATTCTTTTAATGTCGTGTTGTCGAAGTGGTTATTGATGCCTCACGTACTTATTTTCTGAATATTGAATAGACAGTGTCTAAGAGGAACTGAATATCACGTAAACATACCAGTTGTTAGGTTGCATGTATATTCTTTAGTAGTTTAGTTTAAAAACACATTTTATATAGTATATTTGATGGGGTTGCATGACGAAATGTCTCATGCGAATGACCCCTATTTACGATCTAATGGCAGTAGTAGAGCATCAAAGCAAAAGCTTTGGAGACAGTATAATATTATTAAATATATTTAATTATATTAAGTTTCGAACGAAGATTTCTAAAAGATAGGTTAGAAAATTATTAATGTAGACACATTGGTTTCAAAATTATATTTTACAGAAATTCTAAATTCAAGTTTACTAATTTAATGAAGTTAAATTTTTAGTATACCTATATCATTGCATCTCTGCTTTCTTTGGAGTGAAAAGTTAAAGTAATCTAAGAGTTGAAATTTTCAAAGCTAATTTTGAATACCGCACACCGTTTTCACCCAAAAAAGGTACAAAGAAAAAATAAATATGCTTTTGACATGCTTAGCTTCCATTTATTAAGTCGCTTTAAGACAGCTAGCTCTCGAGTGCACTAAAGTCAAACAACTAATGTAAAATTTGCAGTCTAATATACCGTGTTCACATTTTACCCGACCTTTTTGTCGCAACCGTTGGTCGTAAACACATACTTTCATTTAGAAAAATGTTTTAAATGAAGCGGATATTCATGTATTGGCATTCTTAAATTTAAAGAAATGAATTTTACAAAAATTACGAAATCTTTTTTTACTATACGTTTATCTATACGTAATTCTGACACTCTTAAACTTGTATTTAAAAAATTTTACTCTTTACAAAAAATTCAAAACAAAATGTTTGACTCCTCTACAACCAAATTGACCGAAATATTCCATATTTATATTTGATTTTGTATTCAGAAGCCGTGCGCAAATTGACATGTGAAATGTTTTCATTTGTAAATAATTAAAAATAAAATATCAGTTTAGAAAAATATTTGTGATGTTAAGAGCTTATGTGACGAACATTTCTATGTAGACTGTTGTAAGATACTTTACTGATCAATGTAATTTTGGATTTCAAAATACAGATCGTATTCGCAGAATTTTACAGAATTCATGTTTTGGGAAACAATAAAAAGTTTTTTCATTTTAAATTAATGCGAGTAATGTTACGAATTAGCACTGGCACTTAACTAATTCGTAAAAATGAAAAAATATTTGTGCTACAATGAATTTTTTGTATGAGTACCAGATTATGATTCTTTCTACTATGATGATAAGTTAAAAAAAAACTTCAAAAGAATTTCAGTAATCCAGAAAAAAATATCAGATATCAGAATACTCACTAAATCCACTGGGTAACGATGAATTGGGATACTTGTTTTTATGTTAGCTGATGATTTATATTTAAAAAAAGCTGATATTTTATATAGATGATATAGATGACATAGCTGATATTTTATAGAACTGGTCGACTTTTATAGCTTTTCGATTCGCAAATTTATCTATTTAGAGCAATAATTCTCCTCATAGCATCATTATTTTCGTCCCAAGTTATCTCCTTCTTATTAAGTATTTTTATAACCAATGATTTCTTCTGGGGGTGATTTGCAGTGCAGCTCTAGTATATGTAATCATCAAGAGCTCATCTTTCTCCATAGATGCAACAATTGCTGTTTGTTCTTCTTACTGCATATTCTGTGTGAGAAAATAGCCATAACTTGGGATGTATTCGTAGACATAAAAGCCAATGTTTGATTTAGAACCTTCAACCAGGGGAATAATTCCATGAGCACGTTTACCTAGATCTGAAGTATCCTACTCATTTTGTCAGGAATCCTTTGTTGCAGAAATTATACGTTTTGCATGAGACGTTTACAATTGAATATTAATATCAGCTGCATTTTTTGATTATTCGCAACCTCTTTGGCGAGGATACCGTTTGTTCGATACAATTTGCTTGCAGTTTGCTATGGCTTCATATGCTTCGTATGCAGCTGAGATATATTTTGAGTTTGATTGTTATTCCGCAACAAGTTGTAAATTTGTTGGGCAACTGATGACGAACATCTGGGTTTGCTATAGCACTTACTGCAGAAAGTCAAAAATCTGGGTAATCTGGGTTATTAAGTTGTAGATGAAGTAGGAAAAACTTACAACTTCCTTGATGACTGTTAGCTCGACCTAAAAAGTCCTAGTCTAAGATCGTAGCTGTCCTCAATTGTGAATTACAGTATAATTACCACACAAAACAAAGGCGCTACCGACTTTGTTATCGAGTCTCATTCTATCTGTTTAGGCTAAGTATGTGAGAATTTGATACATTGTTTTGTTTAACAAAGAAAAAGAAAGAAATCAGAGTACAAGAGATCCTAATATCTGGAAGTCCAGAGGGTGTGTCTGCGGTACCCGGTTCATCAATTAAAAGACTGGATATTAACTTAGTTCCGCAATCTGTTGCATCGATATCTTTTTTTGGAGGTGTCTGAAATGACTCGTTTACAAGCCAGACATAGACTCGCCTGAAGACCTTGTCAGCAGAATTAGCCTTCATGTTATAAAAGTATGTAAAAATAGCGTACTTTCATTAATCTACGCCAGTCATTTCATAATTAATGTAATGGATTCATTCCTATTGGTGGTCGTACATTTGAACCAGTCGTGTAAGTATTGAATATTACTTCTTGTAAATATCCGTGAATAAAACGAGCTTTCGTTTTTGATGATATACGTATTCACAGCGTTTCCGCGTTAGCATTTACATTTTGTCATGTATTACAAAACATATATTATGAAAATTGTTACTTTCGCCATATTCTATCCTCACTTAAATTTGTGACCATTTCCTTTGATTACATGTACATCTGAATACAAATCAAACATTTTTTTAAGAAAAAAAATTCAATACATGCATGCGCAAATTCTACAAGGTAGCATTTCCGGAAAATAATTCAGCTTACACGCATTTCGAAATAAGTTAGGAACGTAAGTAAATTTTTAAATTTTTGCTTATAAAATGCAAGCTTCAACCAGGAAAGACTTCTTATGCTCAAAATATGTTTTTAATTTATCTGTTATTTCGCAGTTTTGAACTTGTCTATGTTTCTAATGCTATAATTTTACATTTTTTACATTGCTTACTTACTTTAACTTGTAGAGGCTGGACTGATAAAGACAGAGATTAATTTGATTATTTAAAATTTTTATTAAAATTTAAATAATTAAATTTTTATTAAATCTTAAATTCCTGATGAAGATGCAGCGAAAGAAAAAATTTCATTTCCATTTTTGATTTTAGCATATTTTGACTCCCCCTTTTTCTTGACGCTGTGCTTCTGTTTTTTTAATTTTTGCATATGATTTATTCAATCGCTATAATTTATCCATTGTTACTTTTTCCATTTTTCTTAAACAAAGAATTAAAGATCTTATTTTTTTATAAGTCAGAGCACTCTGCTTATCCGTATCCTGATAATCATGATATGAATGCAGCTCCGTTTTTCTGTTTCGATTTCTTTGAGTGAAGATAATAACAACTGCTTGAGATAATGAGAAACATTTTTTAAAACTACAAAATATGTTCATAGTTTTCTGCACAATATACTGAGATATATATTTTTACAGATTTTCCATTTCTTCGCTGAAGGAGGATTTAGATAAAGTAATGTGCTGGCGTCAAACAAGATTAAACTAATGTTGCATTGCAAGAAAATATAATTGTCTAAGGAGATAAGATCTGACGTCAGCAAAGTTAAGAAAATGCCAAGAATTCAAGTCTGTAACACCAGACATAGATAAGACTCTTATAATTAGTTGATGTAAGACAAAAACGGGGACTGTAAGCTCTTTAAAATTAAGAAACAAAACGCAGTCGTGCACAAATACTGTCAAGGGACTTGAAATAATTTCGCTCGAAAATAATATGCATATAAAATATATAAATTGGAAATCATGAACATAAAATGATGAAAGGAATGACGTCATTTTAAGTCATCCCACTTCTTGATGTTAATTCGAATCACAACACAATGCGTTGTTTGAATGATTTATATAGTTTTGAATAGGAAGAAGTGTGAATGAAACTTTTCAACTGAAATGCTTGCCATTTCTACTTCCTTGTACAAAGTACAGGAAGTATTGTAACGCGAAAAATTTCAGCTATCATATTTCAACGAAAATACCCATTTTGATCGATATCGAATACAATTTCACGATGTTTTTGCGTAATATCAGTACGTAGGGATAGAATAATGGACGCCTTCCCCCAAAAAAATTATAAAACTGATTTAAAATAGATTCAAAAAGTTATTTTCGTGGCGACTGTACGTACATACGTACGTATGTATCTCGCATAACTCAAAAAAGATCAGCTTCAGAACGTTGAAACTTTGTATATAAAAAAGGACTGCTATAAATATGTAAATGCGATCCTCTTACTTTAGTTTCAATCGGCCGCACCAAAAGACCTGGATTGGATTGGATTATTTAATTATGGCAAAGCACACGAGGGCTATCTGCCTAAAGGGAGGGATGCCTTCGTGGAGGACTTTCTAAGGAAAACTGTCTCGTATACACGTTACACATGGGGAAAACCACAAAAACTCCCATGCAGCCAGCCCGTTCGAACCTCGGACCTCGGACCAAACTACCAGTGTTCAGCCTCTGTACCGCTCGGCCGCTGGTGGGCCCGCACCAAAATTATATATAAATATGTGTATATACGAGTATATATATCCATTCTGTTACTCGGCTCAGTGAGCTCAGTTTCTTTATTCTTATATGTTGGTAATTTGTGCATTTTTTGCTTTAAAAATGATTGTTGTTCCGGTTAAGGGTTGTTTATCTTCCGGTTAAGGGTTGTTTTATGCCTTTAGTTAACTTGCATGCAATAGTTGTGGAATTATCAACAATTTAAAAGTTTTTTGGTGCGGCTAAGCCTAATTTTTATTTAGCTTAGCAACCGTAATTTTTTACATTTGAATCTTAGCAGAATAATGGATTTGTTGCCAATCTAGAGAAACTAAGCTTCCCAACAACTAAGTGATGTATTCTTTTACTATTGCGAACTAAATTATGCTTAATTAACTCTGGAATTATCATTTAAGTTATTAGCTTGCTTTTGCGTATAAACTGTAATTTTTTTAACTGTATTTAGTGATTTACGTTTTTCTATATCTTTAAACTTTTAATGAAAATATTTTGAGTTTTTATGTATTTTTGCCTTGCCGCGAAGTGAGACGTGAATTTATTAATAGCGCCTGTGCATTAGGTAAGCGACGCTGAAATCGTCTGTGAAAAACTGTTTCTTTTTTATTTGTTTAATTTCTTTTATACATCGTTTTAGATTTATTATACTATTTGAACAGAACATGTGGTAATTCTTCAGATGATATAATTTTTGTGTATTCTGAGTATTAAAATGAATGAGATGTAACGCTGTTAAGTTAACCTAGCGCCAAAGTGCCGTTACGGTAAATAAATATAGTGATCTTTAAAGAGTGCATTTATTCTATTGTGGTTTATGCGCTACCGACGAAGTAGATTTAATTCAAAATTCGCTAACTGTTAATTCAATATGTTTGAATGAAATGCAGGAAATTTGCGTATAATTTTATATTCCGTACAAGGAAGTCATGTGGTACACATCACATTTTTTAAATGAGATAACCTGCCAACGCTTCCCCTTAACGTATTTGATGGTTAGTATAGAGATTAAAAGGTCGATAATTCGAGAATAGACCAAGATAATAAGCAATAGCGTTGAAAATTTAATAAATTACACTCTGAAAACTTTAAAACAAATTTCGGTTTCTTTCAAACTTCAAAATAGATCAAATTACAAAATAATTTGGTTTGCCAGCAATATAGTAATGAGAAGCTGAGGAGACATTGCTCGTAAAAAAATGATTTCTGCATTTTATAACTTCGGCTCCTTTAAAGTCAAGTTAAAGAACGAGGTTTAATCAAAGATGTTTGCATATTTTCATTTCTATATTTTTCTGAAGCTATTTGCTGATTTGTTAACAAGGTGAGATTCCGTGAAATTAGCATGAAAGTGGTTAACCTGTAAAGTTTCAAGCTGAATGGAAGCGTTTTCTTACTTATTATGATAATTACAAATAATACATGTTCTGAGTAAATTTTTCTTTTGAATATTAGTTTTCTCTTAGAGTCATTTTCTAAGCTGATGGATTATAATTCAGATTTTATTATTATGGAATGTTTTATGGATATGGAATGTCTAAAAAATAAAAGTCTTGAATTCTTATCAGAAGTAATGTGAAGGCTAACAGAAGTAAAATGGAAAAACTCTGATACCAAACAGCTAAAACATTTCAAGTTCTAAGCTTTATACACAGTTTTAATAAGAACTTCCTGTGCATAATTGCATAGCTATATATATATGCGTGTGTAAAATATAACAAAATACGATAACTGCTTTAAAAATTGTTGGTGACCTTAAAATTAACGATTCTAGATTTTATGCTCTAGCCTTAAATTCATCTGTTCTGCCATGATATCGAGATCTTTCCATGTTACATAACACTGCTTGAAGAAAAGGTAACTAAAACTAAAATTAACCAATCATAGCTTAGAGTACTTTCTGCATGCACTTGGTATAAATACTGCTCACAAATACCTACGATATTCTTCCTTTCCCTAACTTCTGCTCTGCCAATACCGCGCTGCTTTACCTAGTTTAAATGTCTACGTCATTTTTTCTAAAAACACCAATGTACATAGAAATTATCTTATTTCGTTAGGATTGGAAATATTTCGTGTAAGATTGTTTTATATGCGTGAAAATAAAGATTGGGACTTCTTCAAAATTTATTTGTGTCAGCGTCATCTTTCTTTTCACTCAGCCATCTAAGACTGCAAGCTGGTTAAGTACCCGATTACTCCTACGATTAAATTATGACATATATATATATGTGTGTGTGTGTGTGTGTGTGTGTGATTGTAGGTATAAAACGTAATACAAATACACAAGGAATATTTAGGCATAAAATTATTTAGATACAAAAAGGTCTTTTCTTTAAAAGGTTTTCTGACAATTTTATTAAAAGAGGCGAAAACGAAAAGAAAGTGAAAAGACGGTAGAATGGACATGCAACTCTGGAATTGAATTTGAGGAAAATGAAGGGCTGCGAATTTTCTGAATTTGACCTTGACAAGTTGAATATGGGTTTTATTTTTCTTCTCCTTGAAAGAACATTTTGTGGTGGTTTGATAAATAATCGATGAGAGAACCTTCTATCAATGAGAAGAACTCATAAATAACTTTCGGCATCTAGCAAAAAACGAGCTGAGGAAATATAGTCAACGTAAAGAGAATGTGAGATAAGAAAGAAAGGAAAACATGAAAGCATGATGCTCAGTCCTTTAACTGCGTCTTAAAACGAAATTCCTTGTTAGAAGGTAATGAAACAACTTAATAAAATAATAATAAAGTTAATAAAAATTAAATAAAGAAATGAAATATGCATATAAATGCAAATAAATAAATGATATAAAAATAAGAGATAACCTATGTAAAAATAAATAAAACGGAAAGAAATTTTGTGGGATTCAATAATTCAGGTGTTCAGGAACACTTGAATTATTCAGGAACACTATATTTCAAACGCAAATAATAAGCTTTTTTTTTTTTTTTTTTGACTTTCACTTCACAAGTAACCTTTTCAGTGGATTTCAAATTAGAAAACTTACTAAAAGCTTGAATTAAATTCCTCCAGAAAATATAAAATCAACATATGTAAAGCATATGTAAGGAATTATTGTATTCCGTAGTCCGAGGTGTCATGTTGTGAGTGTTTAACACTTCCAGTTAGCAAGTGGAAGATATATAGTTTAAATCCTAGAAAAGACACGCTTGGTCCGAAACGCTAGTAGTTTGTACAGCGGCTCGAGAACTGCAAATGTAATAAACTAAATTTCATCAACATCTGGATTTGGTAACCTTCTCCTTAATTCTCCCCCAGTTCCCTTTAAGTATGTATAGATGAAGTAAGTGAATATTTTACTTGTGTTGTGGTAGTGTAAATTTCCAATTGAGAGGACTAGTGTTTGGGATACCGGCAGTAGATGTTTTTACTTTTCCCGCACCAGCTAAACCTATTAATCTCTGCAAATTTTGCTAATTAAATTACCCTGACCCAATAAACATTAAATCATATGATGCGGTAAACAATGATGAACTAGACTTTATAATTCAGACTATTAATCTGCTATAGTTTGTTAGATTTAAGTAAAATGCAATACTTAACGATTAAAAAACAATATTCAAGTAGAACAGCGACAATATAAATTGAAAATCTCTAACGTGATTTTAAAATATTGATTTTTAACACTGTTTAGTTTCCATTAACTTGGGCTTAGTGAGAGAGTTCTTTCGAATATATTATATCTTTGTTCAGTTTTCACTTAGCACATCAATCATTTTGATTGATTTTTTGAAGCACAACAACATTCTGCTTTCAACGGTATAAATCGTTATTTGAAATCTTAAATCTCTGTCATGCTATTTTCACCTTTCATGGTTTCATGCAGTTTTGTGTGTTATTATGTAAGCAGTGTGAGGTTTTTCAGAAAAATATCAGAATAATAATTTTATAATTGTTGTAATTTACTTCCCTTCCTTGCATAATTTGAGTGAAATATTTAAAGTTTTGTTAAATCATTTATTGACTGATACAGAAGATTTTCTCTTTTACGTTACGATAATTAAATGTGGTATGGCTCATGCTGTAACTTTGTACGGCATTGATCTGATTTGTTTTTATAGTTTTCAGTCATGTCTCGCTCTGCACTTTATATTCTCAGGCTGATTGAATTTAAAGTAAAATCTTTAGGAGGTGAACATTATGAATTCTCATTTTAAATATTCGTTTTAGATTCACTTGGAAATATCGAAATACTTTCCCATTTATACAGTAAAAATTTTGCAATAAAGGTTCACACTTAAATGTAATATAAGAAACAGAAAACTTTAAAAATCAATGAAAAAGGTAAATGCAACCAATTTGATTCGAAGTTTAAAAACCTTAACATTATTCCTTGTGTATGATTATGTCTTTTATTATAAAAGCAAGTGCAGAACAGCCATCACTTCAAAACAAATTGCAATGATTTAGCTAGGTGTTCCTTACCAAGTTATATATAAGTAACAGAAATTATTTAGAAGAATTTAAAAAGGAAACAGAATCCACAACAGTCTCCTAACATGGTAGCTAGACTTAAAATTAGCTGCAAATAATTCGTCACATGATGCAACACTCGGCAATTAAATAACAACTTTAGAGGATGGCTCACGAAAATTTTTCCTGCCTCTGCCGATGTTGTCGTGAGCGTCATCTTCCTAACCCAGTGTACACAAAGAGTGGCAATAGGAAGGTAAAGTAAAGCTGGTACAGAAATTTAATATGGTGACACCGAATCGCCGGATGCATAATTGTTAGGTGCATATTGATATTGAAGCCGAGAGAGGGGCTACGTGTGTGACCAGTGGGCCTCTACTGCTTTTGCGACGCTGAATCTTTAAAAGTTACTGTTTACATTTTGTATAGCATATCTCTCACAGTTATATGCACTATCTAGTATGCAACTATGTAGCTTTCACAATCTGTCATTCAGACAGTGAATTCGTCACAAATTATTTAAATTTGATCTAATTTTGCATTTGAAATGTTTATAAGGAATTCATAATATTTCCTTTCTTTTGAAGATGAAATTTGCGGCAAACATTTTCAGTTATTTTGTTTCAAGCTCAGTAAATGTTATGTGACGCAACAGAAAATACTTCTTGAAACCTATTAGTCTGTTTTAAAAGCCTCGGTTGCGACGCACGTATTCTACTCATCGGATAGATGGGTCAGATTAAGCAAACAGAATGAAAGGACCAGAGTGGGAGCTACCCAGACCCAGAAAAGAGTAGTGTATATACGGTTATATTGGTCACTACTTCTGGAGACAATCCCGGGAGGCTGAACAAAAGATGGGCAACCTTTAGCATTATTTAACATGTAGCGATCCTGCAGCCAAAGGCAGATTTGACAGTGCCCTTACAATCCCAGTCGAGCCTGAACGAACCACCAAAGAAACGGTGGTTCTAATCCCGTGAAGGCAGATAATCTTCCACATACTATCCACTCCCCAAATATGAATTTTACGATTGACAAGCTCGGGAGAGGTCGAGCTCGATTAGCTACATAAGCAGAATAGCCACTCCTGCGTTGCCGCCCGTCCCTCACGTCGTTGAAGGACCTATGGAGGGGAGAGTCAAAGGACTACAGTTTCCTCCAGAAGCTGTATAATTGGAACTGAAACTGGGCTAACTGAAGAACTTGTACTTCAGTTAGCCCAGTTTCAGTTCCAATTATACAGCTTTTGGAGGAAACTGTAAAACTTGTAAACTGGGTACCCTGTAGAAGCTGCAGAATTTTGGACTGAGATCGAAGTTGGCCTAATATAGCGCTTTTAACAATTTATATTCCAGCTTAAAACGAATCTTAGTTTGCGAGAATTTCAAAACTAACTTCGGTCAAAATATACACTTCTAGCAATACAGCAAGACAAGAACTCTCAAGGTTATAATACTAATACAGGAAATGTATTCTAAAAGGTAAATAATTACAATTACAGTTATTTTCCACTTCCGGAAAGGAAGGAATTCACTACGAGCTTCTCGATTAGCCAAGATGTGTGGCACCATGGTTTATGGTCTAGTACAGCGGTCGTCAATCCTTAGAAATTCACTGACCACTAATATTTAATTTTATATTTGGCGGACCACTAATATTAATTTAAAACAAAAACCTTAAATCAGACCTTAAAAACAACATATTAATACGCAAAAACAATATTCAACATTCGAATACATGTAATTCTAATTTTCCTTTGTTAATTATAATTTTCGAAACATTTGGTGTTCAGAAGCATGGCTTTATCGAAATTGAGGCTACGCCCCTGATTATGAGTAACAATTAAAACACTATTAACATCTCACTGGCACACATATTTCGTTTACATTGAAAAATTATATGAAAAGTAAGAAAACCTTACCTTCTTGTACAGAAAGCTTCACATTTGCATATCACTGAAAAAGAACTTCACGAAAAGCAAGAACAACCGGCAAGCGCAAAGCAATATTAATAAACTGAAAAAGTTATGCCGCCAATATTTAATTATTGTAAACATAATAATCATCGCTTACTAGGCAATGTGCGACATCGTTTAACAGTTAGACAAAACAAAAACGGTAACTTCCAGAGATGCAGTTATAAACAAGAATGCAGATGGTTCTCATAAAAATCCATCAATTTGCCTATAGACACGGAGATAAACTTTATTATTAATAATCACAAGAGCATATGTTTGTAATTCAAAAGGAAACATAATTCCAGTTCGCGCTATTAGTGATAATGTAAGGATCTTAAGTTTTACTAACGTTTATTTTATTTTAAATCTTTACTATCACTTCTTATTTTCTACTTCCGGCCAGAATTATAAGCGTTAACTTATTTATGCAAAATTTGTCTGGCGAACGCCAAGTACTTAAGTTGTGGCTTTTTGCCAAGCGAGAGAGAGGAAGGAATTAGTCGAAGCAGGCCGCTTACCTTAGAAGTTTTACTCAGTTGCTGGTTGCCTTCCAGGCCAGAGGTTTAATCCTCTTGATAATTTTAAACGTATTGTAGTGTTAAAAGTTCTCTGTACTACATACGGCTTCCTGTTAATATAAGGCCAATCTTCCACGTTTATTATTTCAAAGTTAGAGTTTAGTTATATTTTTATATTCTTACGTTCAGACCACGAGTAGTGGGTGTCTGTATTCCGAAGTACGGAAATTATTGTAAAGTGAGAAAAATAAAGGGTTTTGTATACCCTTCTTGTGTATCCTGTCTACTTCCCACAGTTATTGAACATAGCTTTAGTAGGGTCTCTTTTCCGAGTCAGGTCCTTGCATGTTCCCAAAGAAAGTAAGACGGAACATTGAACCTGATAGTGGCGCCCAACGAAGAAGAATAACCATGGCCGAGTTTCAAGAAGAACCTGTGCTGCCTGCAGAAGCGGCTCAGAATCCAGAAATGCCAGCTGCCACCCTGGAAGAATTTGGTTACATCGTCCAGACCATGCGCGCTTCGATGAAACCAGAAGCAACATTTAATGGAAACTCACCGGTAACAGGTTTTTGGAAAAATTGGATGACCATTTCATGCTCTACCCCGTGCACGAAATTCAAAAAGTTACCTTAGCAACCAGCGCTTTGAGGGGCCAAGCGCTTAATTGGTTCAAATGTATAGGCAGAAGTCTCTTGGGTCAAGCAGGAAGTCCCACCTATACTTACGAAAATTTCAAGACTGCCCTAGTAAAAGCCTTCCCTGTTGTAAGGGATCGTGCGAAATTAAAAACGGAACTTTTCAGCATATATCAGCACAGAATCGAAAATCTCTCAAGCTTTATTTTAAGAAAAATTCACGTCTTCAAACTCTTGTATGGAAACCGTCCGGATCCTGAGATAATTCAAGTGATTTTGCCGAGGTTACTGCCCCAAGTACAAGACTTTATTGAATTAAGAAATCCGACTACACTGGAAACGTTATTTGAGCTAGCACTCCAGTTTGAAAGTAGAAGAACGGTGGACGTTGAAAGAAGACGCCAATATCAACAGCGAAACCAATTTGGTACGCCAAGACTACAGCAAACTCAAGCACACGGCTACGGAAGCAAAGCGAATCAGTGGGCAAGGAAACTCGAGCGTTCAAAAACAGCCGGCGAACGTCGACAGTTCAATAGCAATCCAAGAAAAAGTCTCAAGGCCAGTGGAAAAAGAAGGAAAGCACGGAAATGAAAAATAATTTAAACTAAAACGGATTTCTGCTGACGGGAGGGTGCGGAAATCCGAAGGCCACGAAAACCCCTCTTCCTTCAAGTTAAATACAGTAATGGTGAAAAATTTGACTCTTTCGAAGATTGAAGTGTTGGTGAATAATATCCCAGCCACAGCACTCCTGGATACAGGCGCGCAGTGTTCCTGTGTAGCAGAAGATTTTTTAGGAAGTATTTTCGGAAATACCGCATATATAATTCGGATAATACGACAGTGTTAGCGGCGCAAGGAGAAAAATGTAAGTGTATAGGTAAATTACCGCTGTATGTCCGTATCAAGGACGAACAAGTAAAGGTTATGTTTTTATAGTAAAGAATCTGCAAACACATATTATTTTAGGAATAGATTTTCTTTCAGAGGCACAAGCAACGCTGGATTTTAATGAAGCGTCCCTTAAGCTGACAATGAAACCACTTCGAGAAGAAAAGGCTGAACCGCCGATGTTAAACCTTGACCACCTGCCTAATGAAGAGCAACGAAGAATCCGACAAGTGGTAAGAGAATTTGCTTCGTTATTTAGTGATATTCCAGGATTTACTCAGGTTACTAACCATAGTATTGACACCGGAGATTCAATGCCAGTTCGCCACAAAGCATACCGGTATGATAAGAATAAGGAAAAAATTATAGAATGGCATATCACCGATATGCTACGTAAAAAGATCATAACGCCCATCTCAAGTAGTTATGCTAGCCCGGTGGTTTTATGTAAGAAAAATAATGACTATCCTTTGACACATCCAAAAAGGTGGAGATTCGCAATTGACTACCGTAAATTAAACTCCATAACTAAATATCCGGTATATCCGTTACCTATTATTGAAGAAATTCTAAGGAACATAACATCCACCAAATATATGACGACTTTAGACTTAACGACTGGTTATTTTCAAATAGTGGTTACGCCTGAGGACGTGCCTAAGACTGCTTTTATAACCAAGTCTGGCACTTATGCATTCCTGCGTATGCCGTTTGGCCTTTCAGTGGCACCGGCAACATTTCAGCGATGTAAGGACATTGTGTTAAGGCCTGTTCTTGGAAAGTCCACATTTATCTATTTAGACGATATCATTATTACTAGTGATAATCTCGACCAAAATGTACAGGATTTAAGACAGGTGTTTTCTTTATTAAATGAGGCCGGTCTAAAAGTTAATGTCGAAAAGTGCAAATTTGCAGCTCCTGAATTAAAATATTTAGGTTACAAAATATCTCAGAAATGAATCGAGACAGACGAATCAAAAATAATTGCTGTACAAAAGTATCCGACTCCAAACACGGCGAAGAAGCTCTCTTCTTTTCTAGGACTTTGTTCATATTATAGGTACTTTATAAAAGATTTTGCAGCTATTGCTGAACCATTGTTAAAATTAAAAAGGAAAAAGGCAAGATTCTCGTGGACGGCCGAAGCCAATAGTGCTTTCGAAAAATTAAAACAAGCATTAAAGCAAGCCCCTGTGTTGAAATTTCCTGAAAAGTGTGAGAATTTAGAAATTTCAGCGGATGCTTCGGATTATGCGGTAGGAGCGGTACTTTCGCAAAATCAGCAGCCCGTGGCATTTATTAGCCGAACTTTAAATCAAACACAAAGAAACTATTCCGCGACCGAGAGAGAGGCACTTGCAGTTCTGTTAGCAGTGCAAAAGTTCCGAGTCTATTTTGGAAAGGCGCCAATAACAGTGTACTCTGATCATGCGGCGGTAACTAGATTGTACTCAGGGAAAAACTTATCCCCAAGGTTAATAAGATGGGCACTCAAGCTACAAGAATATAATCTGGTAATCAAGCATACCCCCCGGAAAGGAAAATATCGTAGCAGATGCCCTATCCAGAATTAAAATAGATGAAGAAGGTAATACTGTAAAGGTGGCAATGCTCACAGCATGTACAATAATTTCCCGAGAAAGTGTAATAACCGAACTGGGTAAGGATCCTGAGTTTGGAAGCATTTATGAATATTTAAAGGATCCTGAAAATTTTAGCCACCAAGATATTGTGGTGATAAGAAATAGGGCGGCCCATTACGAACTAATAGATGGTCTATTATTTTATACAAAAACTACGAATTCCAATAACGAATTTCGACCTGTTATCCCAGCTAGTCTTAGATTAAATATCCTGCAGGAGCTCCATGACAGCCCTTTAGCTTCTCATGCTGGTATTCGAAAAACTATCCAACGCGTACGCGAGGCAGTCTTGAATTTTCCTGAACTGCAAAAGTTAACAAGGGCGTATGTCCAGTCCTGCCCAACACGTCAAGCAGTTAATTATATTAATTTCCGCCCGGCCGGGTTTCTAAATAGTATTAAATCCGAATTTCCAAATGAAATAATTGGCATCGATTTATTGGGCCCTTTTCCAAAAAGTCAGTTAAATAAAAGTCGCTATCTCCTTGTTATGGTTGATCATTTTAGTAAGTGGACCGAAATTGTTCCCTTAAAACGAGCCTCCACGAAATTAGTTACTGATTCTATTTTAAATAAATATATTTTAAAATACGGGGCGCCCCTAAAAGTTATATCGGATAATGGTCCTCAATTTGTAAGTAATATATTTGAAGACATGTGTAAAAAACTGGGCATACGTCATTTAAAAATGGTCCCGTATCGGCCGCAATCAAATATAGCGGAACGGGGCAATAGAAATATAGTGAAAATTATCCGTAGTTATGTTAACAATTTTCATAAAAGCTGGGATAACTATGTCAATGAATTTGCTTTCGCCCTTAGGACCGCAAAACATGATACAACGGGCAAAACTCCTGCTGAGTTATTTTTAGGCAGAAAGATTATAACGCCGTTAGATAAATTATTTTATGTGCAACAAAGAGCCCCAGAATTTAAAATGGGTGATATAGAAAAACTAATTAAAAAAGCAAAAAAGAATACTGAAGTAGCACAGAGAAGACAAAAGCTGTATTATGACTTGAAACGACGGGGAGTAACTTATAAAGTAGGGGATGAAGTATTAAAAATTAAGCATTCACTTTCTTCAGCACCAGAAGATAAAACTGCCAAATTTTTTCCACGATTTGAAGGACCATATGTCATAGAAAAAATAACTCACGCTGTAGTTGTGTTAAAAGCCAGGAATGGTGAAACCTGCTCTGCAAACATTGATAAAATCAAACCCTACTATGATCGTAATAAAATGCAAATATTTACAGATCTGTTGCAGGATCCGGCACGGCAGACACGGCAGGCACAAGCTCCAGAGGTGGAACAACGACAAGTACAAGGGCAAGCCATTAAGAGTCAGGAACAAGTGAAAAGAAAGTTTCCCCGCGGGAAAATTGAAGGTAACAAGAAAAAGAAGCCGTTCCACCGTCCAGGAAAGAGAGCTCACGAACACCCCCAGAATGAAGAAGGGAGAAGGACGACGTATGCAAAGAGAGCCAGGAGAAATGACGGCAACTATAACCCAGCTCTAAAACGGAAGATCTACTCATCCGACAGGACTCTCCGCAGCAAATGTCGCCGAACTGCGGAAGGGCCACCAGCGGCGGAGGAAAAGTTACAAGGAAAATATGAACGGCCAGCAACGAGGTCCAAGCAGGAACGCGAAAGAAGTTCCCGGTTCCGCCAAGATCAGCTGCCATCAAACGGCCAAGACCACAGGCAGAGGCGAAAAAGAAGGTATTCAAGAGTGACCGAACTGGAGAAAAAAGAAAGCTTCTAGAGGAAGGCCCTGAAGGGCGAGCCCGCACAAGAAGGAGGATAAATCAAACGAGAATCTGTGCTACCTTCCAAGACTGGGCTCAGAAAAGAATGTCCGAATATCACAAAGATAAGTAAAATTTTATGTTACTTTGCAAACTTAAGTTAATCTTTCATTTTTACTGCAAGTGGCAGATTTCAAGAAGTTTTACCTCATGCGAGGTCTACCTTTATCGCCAAAAAGGCGAGAAATGAGTTGTTACCGATTTTGGTATTTGTTTTTCAATTACTCGCGCGTAAAACTAAAGTTGATGTATAATAGCGATGTGTAAATACTTAAATATTGTAAAAGTTATTGTATAAATTTTATTTAAAACATTCTGGCAAGAAAGAAGTTTTAGTCTGAAAGACTTTTTGAAATGTAGTATTTCAATGTAAAAAGAATTGGCACTTGCTTTGAAAAGAATAGAAGTTAACAATGTACTACTAATGTATGTTTTCAAATGTATAAAATTAACGGCATGTTAATATGTTCTTATATACAATGTGAACTGTTATTTTAAATGTTAAGAAATACCGTGATATGGTAAAAGTGAAAGTAATATTAAAAATTTTTTTTTATCGTGTGACTGTAAAAAGACCAAATCATGGTGAATATGTGTTAAAGGTTGAATGAATGTAGTTAGGCTCTCTGACGCTACACTTCAGAGTTAGCCACTTTCGGAATAGTACCTCAGGGTTTAGAGTTGAAGTTAGGGTGTGTTACGAGGTCTTGGTATGTTGAATTTTAACACGTTAGTGTTTTGATTTTAGGAGGAAGTGTTGAACACGTATACATAAACACATTCGTGTTTGGTGTTCTTTTACAACACATGTCAGAGAGCACGGGGAGAGATAATTAAAATAGTCATGAATGAAATAAGAATGTTAAGAGAAATAAAAATATGCATGTTACTTGCCATTTCATTGTGTAATATTTCATTAAACTAGTTTTCCTTCCAGATCTCTGGAAGGAACCAGATTTGAATAAAAGCTCCTGTTTAGATGCAGTACAGATGAAAAATTGCGTGTCCTTGGAGCTGCTATTGTAAAAACCAATTTCTTTTTTTTAAATTTCTAGTTTCTAGTGAGAAATGTTTGTAAAAGATTGGCCTCGCGTTAGATTCTAGAGCTAAAACTTTTCAACAAGGTCGTTTTAGACCTCAATTTCAAACTAATTAACTCTGGCGGGAAGTATGTAAGGATCTTAAGTTTTACTAACGTTTATTTTATTTTAAATCTTTACTATCACTTCTTATTTTCTACTTTCGACCAGAATTATAAGCGTTAACTTATTTATGCAAAATTTGTCTGGCGAACGCCAAGTACTTAAGTTGTGGCTTTTTGCCAAGCGAGAGAGAGGAAGGAATTAGTCGAAGCAGGCCGCTTACCTTAGAAGTTTTACTCAGTTGCTGGTTGCCTTCCAGGCCAGAGGTTTAATCCTTTTGATAATTTTAAACGTATTGTAGTGTTAACAGTTCTCTGTACTACATACGGCTTCCTGTTAATATAAGGCCAATCTTCCACGTTTATTATTTCAAAGTTAGAGTTTAGTTATATTTTTATATTCTTACATTCAGACCACGAGTAGTGGGTCTCTGTATTCCGAAGTACGGAAATTATTGTAAAGTGAGAAAAATAAAGGGTTTTGTATACCCTTCTTGTGTATCCTGTCTACTTCCCACAGTTATTGAACATAGCTTTAGTAGGCTCTCTGTTCCGAGTCAGGTCCTTGCATGTTCCCAAAGAAAGTAAGACAGAACATTGAACCTGATAATAACAGCAGCATATCTACGGATTTCAACTTTCACTTTGAAAAGTTACTAGATACACCTGCAAAAGTGCTAAAAATTCGCTAAATTCAGCAGGAATTTCGCTAAAAGTAGTAGCTGAAATTAAAAAAAGGTATAATCCATATTCCATAATAGGTTTTGTTAGTCGTCATTTTTTAAACTGAATCTTCATAAAAATATAAAAAATGTTCCAATTTTTCTGCGGACTATCAAAAGGTTTTCACGGACCACCGTTTGGCGACCGCTGGTCTAGTACACACAGTGAAAGGGTTACACATAGTTACATGTCTTAGAATATGTAAGATTAAATGACTCAAAATTTTGTCAACGTCATTTGTTGTACCCACGGGTGGTCTGTGCTGTGCTTAATCAATACACGATTATAAATTAGATGTTTTAATTAAGCGACATTTCGGGGAATGAACTTCTCAAGAAAGGAATGAAACATGATAGAATTGGAGAAGCTGCTGAATGTGGTGTACTCTATGAGGATGTTTACGAACTATACTTTTAATAACTAGTTTTAGACACGTTTTAAAGATAACGGAAAACATTAGGTTCCAGTTTATTAGGTATTCAAAAATGGTTGTTAAACGTACCAGAAATGCGTACTGGGAGCAAGGAGAACTACGATCCAGTACCAATCTATATCAAAATATAAAATAACGGGTCATTAGGCCGATGTGCTTTCAGGACACTGTCTGTTTGCGCAATGCAACTAGATACAGGGGTATAATTATGTTGTGGATACATGAACAAATGCAGATGTTGTAGTTAGTTCCTTTTTTACTTTTATATTGATAATAGGGCAGGCATCCACTGAGTTCAGTTAGCATCTCGGCAGTTAAACCCCATTATCAGAACAATTTACGAACTTGAGCTGCATGATTTGCTCCTTAGTTCTATGCTTTAATGACAATACAGAGATGACGTAGCTATTTGATGTGTCGCCATTCATATGGACAAACTGATCAAAAGTTATGAACTGAGGAAAAGGACATGCCTTGTTAATGCTAAGAATTGTCTCTTGTTGCGTTCTTTTGTCTCAGTACACTTATTTCAAATTCATATCAGAGTAATCGGATTCATCTAAAAACAACAACAGTTTTACAAAAAAAGAATAAGAGCTGAAAACTACTCAAATGCTTTTAAAACTAAGAACATTACATTTACGTTAAATAGATGTGGGTATTAAGAGAAATTTTTATTTGAATTCACTTACGTGCAGAATTGTTGTTGTTGTTGTTGTTGCGACTTATCTCACTTGCCTGATGTTAACATCCAAACAAGTCCACGAAATTCATTATGGGAAGAAGGGACAGATTGTGCCTGTTATTGGCAAGAGCCTTGAGCACCATATATGTAACTGGACGGCTTTGCTCGTTTCCACCCCGACTTTAATAGAGAGCACCTCGGGGGGACGGGTCCAAGAGTCTTCTACCCCTCTCCCTTACCATAAACCTCTCGATAGGATTTTTGGCTTGTCATATATTTAGAGTGCCCCACGTCTCAAAGACGCTATACACTTACAAACACGTATGACTTCTCCGGGATTCAAACCCGGGACTTTCGGTACTGAAGTACGCTTGTCTAACCACTATCTCTGTGGCGCACATATATAATTAGGACTGTGTCTATTATGCATATAATCTACTGTGTATTTTCTGTTTTGTTTTCTGTTCACATATGTTTGATTGAATTTTTTAAAAGCTGTTTTTGAGCATATATACTCAATTTTGTTTTCGTATATTTCGCAAAAAATTCTATTATATTTATTAAGATCATCTTTAAATATTAAACTAAGCGTCTTATAATGCAGGTTTAATTTTTATTATATATTTCGCTTAATAACTAGGAAGCACTGCATACAGCTTCCGTTTCTGCCATTTGTAAGAGTGAAAATGAACACAAAAAGGGGAAGTAATAAACAAATTTTAACTGCCCGCAATCCAAATTTAAGTATAGAGAATATTTATCCGGCTTCGCAAAATTGGCCCAAATTTTCATATGGTTCACATCTCGGTGGAATAAAACTGCAAATTGAGAAAACTTTACTACTGGAGTAAGACAGCGAGACAAATTAATTATTTATTGAGCTAAATTAAAACCAGCTTATAATTTAATTTATTTCATTTGGAGTGCACTTCAGATATACAAAGGATAGCAGTTAATTCACGGTCCGAACTCAAATTATTTTAACCAATGGAAATTTAAATTTGACTATCCCAAGTACCGTATAGTTACTGTACTGTATAAAACTGTACTCTTTTAAGGTTGGAATTAATACTAAGGAATGATTTGTTTATCTTGTAGCATATGACATAGCTCCGAACTCTTATTTTACTTTTCTCATGATTGTTGTATGTATTTAAACAGATGAATTTTTTGGATGGGTTTAAGATAAAAAAAATCAGATTAAAAAGAAAACTGAAATGATTTAATATCAAATTAAGTAAACGCTATACATAATAAA
Source organism: Stegodyphus dumicola (assembly GCF_044657685.1). Taxonomy (NCBI): domain Eukaryota; kingdom Metazoa; phylum Arthropoda; class Arachnida; order Araneae; family Eresidae; genus Stegodyphus; species Stegodyphus dumicola. Next base: position 76,149,531 of record NC_140775.1, read on the forward strand.
TTATTTATACAGGCATTGTATGCTATTTAAAATGAAAGAGAGTCAATAGTATAATAACAGGTATGCCTCTAATGATGTGCTAATTTAATAGGAAGCGAGAACTACAATATTCATCGATAATGTAACATTTAATTATAATGTTATGGAAGATTTGAACTTACTTATTTAAACCTACGCATAAGATAAAAGATGTTAACTTTCAAAACATGTAAATTTTAAAATAGATTTTTTTATCAGAAATGAAAGAATTTAATTTATCCATTTTCTTTCAACAAATATGATGCAGTTAAAAAGAATACACTCATTCGGTGCACTTTGAACAATGAATAAAATACACGTATATTAAAATTATTTTATATTTATCTGCACTTTACTAATTTCTATCACAAGACTTTAAATCTCGAAACATAATCCAGTTTCATACGCTAGAGAAGAAAAGTTTGACGTTTAGACTTTTTACTTCCTAGTATGAAGTAAAAGAAGTGTTGAAATCTCGCCAAATTTCGGCAATAAGACTTCAACAGAAATAACGATTTTAACCGTTCCCGAATCCAGTTGGACAATTTTTTTTTGGCATCACGACTGTACGTGTAGACTGAATATTTCTTTAAACGGATTTTAAAACATTCTTTTCGTGACCTCTGGATATATGTACGTTGGTATGCATCTCACATAAACTGAAAAAAAAAAAAAAAAAAAAAAAAGATTAAAAAAAAGATTAAGCATACAACGTTGAAATTTTGGACAGCTATAGCATCTAGTTTTGTACCTCTTTTTTAACTGTAATCAGCAATACTAAAAGTGTGTATCATTATATATATATATATATACATATAAAAAATACGATGGCTTTGCTCTACGCGAACACACAACCTTTATTTAACTTTCTGCAATTCGGGATCTTTTCCCTAGACCAGTACCTTCTAGAATTTGCTAGCCTATTACGTAATCACTACTATAAATACTGAGTACACGCCATTTTCCAGTCAAAAAAGGACTTGGGCAAATCATATCAAACATGTAAGACAAAAAAAAAACGATCTATGTCATGAACGTCTATATCCCATGTTAGGCCGTTTCTCCAAACTTAGTTTAAAGAAAAAGAGACTTATCTACCTGTCGATCTTACGACCAATTATGACCTATGCTTCACCAGCCTGGGCACTGTGTCAGCGTCTGATTTAAAGAAGCTTCAAGTAATTCAAAATCGCTTCTTTAAGACTCATAGCCAACTCACATTACTTTGTACGCAACGAAGTTTTACACAAGGACCTCAAAATTGAGACTATGGACAATTTCCTTCGTAAAACTAATAAGAATTTCTTCAGGAAAGCTAAGGATTGTGAGCAAGTAGACAAATTTAATTTGTTTCAGTATGGGATACTGGATGAAGATAGACATCTCCGTCCCTTCGCTGCTTTCATGCTAGACAGCAACCAGAACTTTCCAACTTAAATAGTTGCTTATTATTTTCAAAGTCTGACTGCACAAATTCTAACTTAAAAATGAAGCTGCATTCACCAGAGCCAGGACTTGGGAGGGTGGCCTCCTACGTGACCTGTGTCTTATGATTTACTATTAATTTCTCCAACTTATAATGCTTTCCTGAGACTTTGTACATATGTAAATAGTGATTATCTAATCAAGAACTTTATGTTTTATTATTTTGCAGATAATCTTATATCCTCTCTTGTATTTCGTATTTTATCGTATTTCCAACATGATGAACTGCAACATTCAGATGTCATCTCGTGCTCACGTGACGTTGTTCACACCCTTCTACACTTCAGCTATCCTGCACCGCCCAGCTCATACATTTCTTTACTTTCAGCGCTCCTCGTAGCAACTACATTATGGCTGCCGGAACACAGCACGTAATTCTACGTGCTAATCGCAGCATAAAGTGGAACAAGGAGCATGGATTTTCAGTCAGATTGCTTCCTAATCTCGCTGTTACAAGACTCTGCGTTGCCCTGTCCATCTTTTCTTCCTGTGTTAGAATTATTTATGACGCATAAAGTTTAAATTCAATCATACTTAGTTAAAGCCACTATAGATATGGAATTTAAAGAGTGCTGTGCTATCTAAAATGAAAATGATCTGCTAATTGGAGTAAATAAAAATGGGCAATTAAAAGCAAAATCAATTTCTGTCGGCTTTCGATATCCTCCTTACCACTCTGCGAAAAGCCATGCATGAACTTTAATGCCGAGATGCACAACTGCCAAAATATCACATGTGTGTGTGTGTGTGCATGTATACATATTGATTGCGAAAGAAAGGCTTAAAAATCCTGCCTTTATTTCATACACTTCTAATTAAAGAAATATTTTAAATAAAGCAAATTTTCATGCTTTGGCAACGCGAAACTTAAAAAAAAAAAAAAAAAAAAAAAAAAAAAAAAAAAAGATAATTTGGGACCAATAACGAAATTTAACATTTGATAGGCCGTATAAGGAAGTCATGCTTTATCCACATCATTTTTGGATACAAAGAACTGTATATTAAGGCTAAGTAATTCGAGGGGAAAATAAAGTCTACGCGTTAATTGCATTTCAATTAATATTTATAAACTACATGCTTACCCAATGGTATGTAATGATCTCTTTCTGATATACGATGGCATATGGTAATTAAATGACGCATTTTATTTTGCATTATGCCAATCAGCTGTATGCTATTAAGTATATCAAACAAATTATTCAAATCAACTTAATAGCTTGTTATAAAAAATATGCACGATAAACACTGCTTCATCACTTTATATTATTTGAATAATCGAAAATATTTAAGGTACATAATTAAGCTAAAAACATGTCAATATTATTATTTTTTGTGTTTCTACTTCTGTTTCCATATTTTACTAAAATGCAGCTCAATGTATTCAAGCACAGAATTTTTCTTTTGGAAAGGAAAGAACATTGGGGCAGCTACCACCATCGTTACTCTTTCTGCTTGCGACTGAATGACTTAAATCGACTTTGATAATTGTTATTACTTTGTTAAATATTAAGAGACACCCAAAGCTTAACAGGCTCATTTTAGTACATTTTCAATATTTTAACTTTGAGCATTAAATTTTATTTCCTGAAAACTGCAAAAATTTGTTTATCTGATATTCCAGAGCTCATCGTCAGACTGGTAAGTCAATACAAAGGTTTAGTTTAGATCTTTCTTTGAATTTGCTTCATTTTATTTTACGATGATGAGTCGTTTGATAGTCTTTATAGAAATAAAAGTTAAATTTTGAAGTATTGTAGAACCATACATATGCACGATTTAAATGGCCTCGAAAGAAGAACCTAAGTTTCAGCTGACTGGGAGCCCAATCACTGGAAATCCGCTGTTCAGAATTACGAATGAAGTATTGAGTATTGTACATATTAAGAGCGTACATATAAGAGCGTAAACAGTAGTGTACATATTAAAAAAAGTAGTTTAATTTCTAACTCTCCCTAAAACTAAAATCGAACTGAAAATTGTTTTAAAATAAAATAAGAAAATTATGCTACGTAAATCAAATATTTCTTTCATTTCTTTAAATTAAATAGTTCTTTCATTTTTCTAACTCAATTTTTAACTTAAAGAGCTAATATAAGAAAACATCTGATATTTCATACAATTAGGCTTTAGATGTCAATCTTCTTAGAGCCACCAACGGCCAAACAGTAAAGTCGCTGGGCACTGGTAGTGTAGTACAGGGTTCGAATCCCGGCGAACGGACTGACTGCATGGGGTTTTCGTAATTTTCCACGTTTGTATACAGCCTAGTTTCTCTCGGAAAGAAACTTCACGAGGACATCCCTTCCCTTCGGCAGATAGCCCTCGTGTGCTTTGCCGCAATAAAATAAATAAGATCAATTAATCTTCTTGCTACGTCGCTTTTTATACAATTCCATTCATGACTTTTTCAATTTGACTGACTGAAATTACTTGGCAAAAAGATATCCTAACCAGTTTGACATTTCCTATGAAATTTAGAAATTTTAGGTTCAAATATACATTAAAAATTATCTAAAATATATAAAATCACTAAAATTGTTAGAAAATTTTTTTTAGTACTATCGAATTTAATATGTAAGTACGTATAAGATAATGATAAAGTTTTGCTTAGTGAATCCATCAATGGAATATTGGCAACTACTTCCTGGAAAGATTTCCACACAAAAACTCTACGAAGGCTACGGAGCGAATGGAGCGAACAATTATTCTTTGCGGCATCTGTCACAACTGTTTATTATGTGATAAGAACTGTAAATGGTAAAAGTTATGACATTTGATATAACATGAGCCAAATGTATTTTCGTTACTCAAAGGTTTATGCTGTCAGAGCACATTACAGTAGACGTCATAATGACACCCCGTGTTAATTTCTATCGCAGAATGCAGGAGTTAAGATTAGAAATCCTTTATTTTCTTGCCTTAAAGTAAAAAAACATAGAGTGCTCGTACAGAAAACTTCAGGAATGTAGAAACATGATTCGTCTATGTCAAGGTATATTTACATGAAGAATATATAACTTGGTTATTTTATCTTTGGAACAATATGTTTGATATAAAAAGTAGTAATGAAGTGTCATAATTAAAAACTGCTAGGACAAATAAGCGAATGATCTCTAATTACAGATTTTAGTATAAAATATTTATGATCCATAAATTTCTTCAAAGCATTTTGAATTGAAATGTAGTAAATAGTAGGGGAAAAAAACTACTAAACTCACTTTTAAACGATGACTGCAACTTTAATTTTAAATGATCGATGCAAAAGTAAGAAAATCGTAGGTTTTTATAAATACTTAATGAACTAACAATAAAGAAATAATTAATTTTCATATCTGAAGTTAATTAGATTTCAAAATGAATTCCAAAATGAAATTCACATATTGTTGTCTAAGTAATTTTTGGTACTTAATTGTGTTATATCACTATTGCATAATATAATTTCATACACATATGTCTTATTTACTTCTTAACATCATTACAGTGTAATTACTATTATCAATGTTCATACCAGATTATGAGGTAGGTAACTGTATGTATGTGGGTAACATAACAGAGATTATGAGGTAGGTAACTGTATGTATATGGGTAACATAACAGAACATTTCAACCAATACTGTACACAAAGTGTAACATAAACAATAAAACAATTCTAAATTTCAGAAAAATTGCGTTGTGTGAGCTAAACCCATTCTATGACTAAGGTCCAGTGTAAAAGATTTAATTACAATAATCACAACAAGATAAATAAAATCAAACTAACGTTTATTTTTGGTGGAAAAAATATTAAGTTACAATTTTGATAGAGTCATGACACTCACTATTTACGTTACAATTATTACGAGGTGGCTGGATATTGAGCATAGCTGAAGAACACAAAAATATAAAACGTACCTTTAAAAAACAAACAGGGTTAGAGTGGCCCCACAACCATAAGGGAATTCACACAAAAATCTTGAAACTCAACATGTAGTAGGACTTAGGCATCTTTACAGGCATTTCGGCATATCTGCTGGAAAGAAAGGATAGAAGTTAGCGAAACAAATAAAATCAACCCATGATAACAACAACGACGAGGTCTCGCTCCGATTTTCCGCTCGAAACAGCAATTCCGTCAGGAAGGTCCGATACGTCTAACCTCTATAGACTATTTCTGAGAGGATCACGGATCGCTTCATTCTCCCTTCTCGTCTTAGCATATGGTGTAGGATGTATTTTCCCTGCAGCTCTCGGGGTCTGCCAGGCAGAAGATAGAAGAAGGTCTCATCTTGTCGCTGCAACTGCGTCAAGCCTCAGAAAAATAAAACTGTCAACGAAAATCCTTTCCTCCTCTCCTCACGAGAACTCCAACTCCAACTTGCTTTATTTGCCGCGATTAACCTGCGAAATCGCAGGTTGTGTTCCGGCTATCGAACTTTGGTGCTTCTAGGAGCGCTGCAGGTACGGAAATGCCGAACTTAGTTCTCGTGGAGACAGGATAGCAGATACAGGGGGTGTGACCAATGTCACGTGATGAGCGATAAGACATCTGGTTGGCGATGAGGTATCCAGGCATCGTAGCGCTGTAAATCTGAAGTTTTACAGTAGTTATACATAAAATAGTACTAAATCAGTTCATAAAAGGTGTGTGTTGCAGTCATAAATGCAGAAAATAAAATACGATTCCAAAAAGTATAATAGTATATACAGGAAAAATATAAGTAATATCTTGTGGGCGTGGCTGTGTGTGTCACATGATCATCCGGCTAAGATTTCTAAACATCATTATTTACAAGTCAAATAAGTTTTTCAGAGTACTACATACTTAAAAACACAAATTATGTTGGAAAATCCTGGTTTCCACTGAGTAGAAAAGCGGCATATGGACGGAGGTGCCTGTCCTCGTGTAAAATTTCATAGTGAAATAGGTTGAAAATGTCCATATGTTGGCACTCCTTAGCGGCGTCATAAAATGCCGTGTTAGTTCTTCTTAAATATTCCATTTTTAAATCTTCATGGAGACGTTTGTTCTTCACATACGGGTGTGCATTTGTGATAATTCTTAAAAATTGGTTTTGCACAACTTGTAATTTTTGGATTTCACCCTTCGTAGCGGTAGTCCATGCTGGCGAAGCGTACGTCATGATGGGTCGGATTGTGGCTAGATAAATAAGTCGTTTCTTGTCTAACGAAAGTTTTGAATATTTCCCTATCATAGGATATAAACATTTCATGACTTTAATCGCTTTATCCCTGATTTGTTGGATGTGATGCTGCCATGTGAGCTTGTCGTTGATGGTGATGCCCAGATATTTGGCTTGTTTCACGATAGGCACAGCCTCGTTAAAAAGATCCTCACGAGAACCCTGCGCAGCCACTTTAATAGCTGGCGCGTTTTTTGAAAAATTTGGCGTAGAAGGTGATCAGCAGGAAGCCAAATCCAGCAACCCAAACAGAGAAATCTTCACGGGAAGGGGTTTCCCGACGACCAGAAGAGCCAGTTAGCGCAGTTTCTTCATTCAGCTTCCAAGGCCACACCAAATCTGTCAACAAGCTCCGCAGATGAAAACAAGGGGGGGGGGAATAAACTAGCCTCGCTCGAGGTCCCAGTTGACCATGTAAAGCTTCTAACCCAACGAATATTTCCCCTCCATAAAATACGTTGTAGAACCTCTCCATACTCGCCTGTCCAGCAAAACAGGGTCCTCTTTTCGGGAAACTCCATATGGTGGATCCATCCAACACGTCCCCCGCACATATGGTTTTTCGCTCGGGTTAAAGAATTTTTGGGGTGCAGTAACTCCTCTGATAAGGGATTCCGAGAAGGAATTCCAAACTGACGGTAAGGGGTGAAAATTTTCTGAACCAAGTTAACACAAAAATGACTTTGGGAAATAAAAAAAATTAAACTACTAATTACACAAAATTATAATTCATAATAAATATGTCAGCACTATAAAAATTGTTTCTTCAGCAGCAATTAAATATCCATAATATTACTTATTATCCATATTGAATTACAATAGATTTTCCTACCGCCAGTCAGAAAATATGTATTCGTTTAACTTTAATAGAAAGAGGGATAAAAATTAAGTTACCTTAGGTTAAGAAAAATTTAACACACCAAAAGTGCAGCAACAAGGCTTTGAAATAATTAAAGTTAAAAGTTAAACAACCTTAAGGGTCAAAACAACAAGATACAAAAACCAAAAATCTTAAGTCCCTAAACTCAAATTAAAATTAAACAACTTCAACTCAAGAAAACTTTTAAAGCAACCTAACCTAAATTTAAAGTTTACAAAAGTTACAGTTTAAATTTGCAACCAACTTTAAACAACAAAACAAAAAAAGAAAATTAAAACTTCAATTACAAATCAAAACTGAAATAATAAGCAAAACAACTTAAGCTTAATAATAAAACGATTAATACATAACAATTGTATTCCCTATAAATCTTAAAAATTGAATAAACAATTAATAGTGCTGGAGATATTTAATTTTGGTAACAGCAGTTTTTTACCAATGTTATTATACTTTCTATGTATTTGCATGTAAATCAACATAAAAGATTTCACTCGTCTAACGCATGGATTTTTCAAGATGCGATTTGTTTTTAAAACATACTTTTAACATTTTGCTTTCACAAACATGTTTCCTAATGAAAGCGCTTTATAAAGAAAAGTCTGAATGTAAATTAACAGTAATTTCGCTTGAGGTTTTCTTTTTATTTGTATTTTCAATAGATTTATTTCGGAATAGGAAGTATGAAAAATCAGCGATGAATTTGGCTGGATTTAAACATCATGCCTTCTATCCGCCAACCGAATGTGTTTCCCAGTTACATCAAGAAGGCATATATGGTTAAGGACACATATGTCTCAAAGGAAGATTTCTTTTGATTGGAAATGCCATTTAACTATCGAACAGGAATTTCGGAGGAAAAGAAACATTGATATATCATTAACATGATTTCAAATAAAATTCTAGCATACCATCATTAATTTGGTATTTTAAATTCTTTCCATTTTCTAATAGATAGAAATGTATTTATTAATTTTTATTATTCATTTGCTTTCTGTTACTCCAGTTTGATGTGAATTTTATATAAAGAAACAGAATGCTTTTGCTGTTTGAAAAAGATCGACCCGCGTCTTATTCCCCTCGGAAAGAATACACCGTTTTACAAAGCCACTTTTATGCAATGAATTTTACAAAATTGTGTTGCTTAAACTAACAATTTTCCCTTTCTTCAGCAACTTCCTTGATGTTTCGCAGTTTAAGCTGGCGTGCCTTAACAACGAGAACTTAAAATGCCAACTCTGATATTGTTCTCAAAGTGTTTTCATCTTGTTCTTCCTCTGCTTTACCTGCCATTTCTTATATCCTCGACTGCATCGAAGACTCTTTATTTGTGTTCACTGAAGATCAAGTAAAGTCAGCTTTTCTTCTTCTCAAGTGAGAGTCTTTTGGACGTAGTCTAAAATCTTCTGCGTCAAAGAAGTAAGTAACAGCAAAAAATTCCTTAACATATTGAAACTTTTGAAAGATTTTCATGAAATTTTTATGTGGATAGAGAAACATACAAAAACTAGAGCTGAAGAAGATAAAAAGAATAGCAATCAGAGTTAAAGAAATTTTATAAAAATCTTGTCAATCTGTATTCTTATAAATCTATTAATAATTTTATTAGGCAATTAATTTCATACATTTCGACTGAAAATTTGTTTATTATGCAGCTATAGGATTACCTTTATTACTATCTATACTACTTTCCAAAATTTACTACGAATAATAACAAACGGTGTAAGTATAAAACTCATTTTCATGTAATATAAGTAGGTACTGTTAGTAAATATGTTAATAGCTGATGAATAATGCACTTAAAAGTATGATCCATATTTAATTAAGTGTACTATATGTAATGTTTTCCAAACATTTTGATCAAAACATTACATTAGAGATGAAAAAAAGGGCTGACCACAAATAAAATAGTACTTTCAGAGAAATTGTTATTCTACCCTAAAAAAAAACTGGTATGGTCACACATGGCTACCATGTCATGCTAATGATCATACAATTTTTGCTGCACTTTATTTAAACTTATTTCCCCGATTTATTCTAACTTATTTAACCAATCCTTCAAGAAAACCGAAAATGCCATCATAAATTGCAAATCTGGAATTTAAAAATATCCCGGTCAATTTTTGCTGTACGACAATAAAAGTTTTTATAAGTTTATTTTCTCATAACGCGTATAAAACTTTCACAAACGCAACTAACTGGAGACCGCTTTAAAATTTAGATTTCTCTATTGTTATAAAATTAATTTTTCTTTAAATTTGCATTGCGAAAACATGAATACTTTCATTATGTAAACGACTTCTATAACTGGAAGTATATGACTACGACCAAAGTTTGCGAAAACGTAGGCCGGGTAAGGACATTTAAACCGGGTAGGAAGGTGGTGTATACATATGTATATATTCGTTTGGATACTGTCGATCTCAAAGAAAAATGGAATTGCAGTCCCGTGTACAAAATTCCAAAGTTCTACGGCTAATTGTTTTTGAGTTATGCGAAATGCATAGATAGGTACAATCGAAAAAAATCTCTGCTGAATCCATTCGAAATCCATTTTACAGTCTGTTTTCTAAAAAAAGAGTTCTTTATTATATATGGACATCAGACAGAAATTCGCGCAAATAGATTCAAGAAAGGTCAAAATGGATGTTTTCGTTAAAATTTGATATCTGAAATTTTCCGCAATTAGAGTACTTCTTTTACTTCTTATAGAGAAGAAGTAAATAAAATTCTAATATCCAACATCTTAATGATGCAAAAGATCCTCTTTCACATTTTATTTTTATTTAATTTCACGCGTAAATTTTGTAGAAATGTTTCTTAAAACTGCTCCTAAATCCTAAATTGTAATTGGACGCTTGATCGTAAAGCGTTTCTATTGAGATATATGATAGAAAATATTTTTCCCGCAAGTAGGTTGATACAAAAATTACCAACAATTTTCGAGCAAAATCTTTGTGTATATCGAATTTATGGGAATGAAGAATATTGTAAAACTTTCAAATTTCTTCATGACTGTATTATTATTTTATATCGGAATCATACTGCAGATCTGCAATTTCAAGTCATAGCTCATATAGTGAAATATCAGTTTCTATTGAAAATGAACAATTATCAGTAAATTTGTTTCAATATTTCAATAAGCCAGATCTTTATGAAAAATCGTCACTCAACCCATTGTTAATTCTAGTATCTTTAACAATTTAATGGCTGGAAAGTATCTACCATCTCCAAGGGACAGAAATTCAATTAAAACCAGAACTTATTAAAAGAAAGAAATTTTAGTCAGTATATGTATATATGTTACGGTGAAACACCGAAATCTGGAGAATGTCGACTTTCACCGGTGAATGTCAACATTCACATAGTCTCTTGGTGTATGTCCGAAATATTTTCAAAATACTCTTATTTCTGACTTACACCGGTCAATGTCGACATTCACCATGTACTAATGGTGAATGTTGAACATATAACAATATTATATTTTCTTCTCTGTAATTCAGTCGCGAATAAACGCACTTGAGACTTGAAATAAGAACTAAAGAACATGAAAACCTAAAACACACAATACATTCAAAATGAGAAAGGAAAATAATAGAAGTTAAAAACTTACTTAATTATACAGTACGTTCTAAATTAGAAAATAAAATAACAGTAATAAAAAACTTACTAAATTATGTGATTCAAATCTTATTTACTGCAACAACTTAAACTATTATGGCACTTTATGACCTCTCTTTTCGACTTACACCAAAGCATATCTGTGATTGTCGACATACACCGGTGAGGGTCCGAATATACAAGAATGTAGTGCAATATTCGATCTTTCACCAACGTATTTGGTGAATGTTAACATTCTCCGGTGTTAACATTCGTCGAGATTTTCCAATTTCGGTCTTTCAAGGTAACATATATACACTGACTACCAATAAGTATTTGGACACCTATGATAGAAAAGAAAAACTAACTTTATGGAAAATCAATAGTTGCTAGAGCCTCCACGAGAGGTAATTAGAGCGTGGACCCTCCGGGGTATACTTTCCACAAGTCTTGTATGAAAGCTAGTGGTATTTTCTTCCACTAGACTTGAAGAAGACATAGAAGTTCCTTCACCGATTTTGCTCGGGTAGTGCACCCCTGAATTCGGCGATGCAACTCGTCCCAGAGGTTCTCGATAGGGTTCAGATCTGGACTCTTGGCAGGCCAGTCCATTCGATGAACTCCATTGGCACCATACCAAGCCTTGGTTAACGTCGAAACATGACAACTGGCATTGCCGTCCTGAAAGTAACAGGGGTCCAACCCGTAAAATTGCCACAACGCAGGAAGCACATTGTCAACCAAAATAGTGCAGTAGGCATCGGAGTTGAGCTTACCATGAATGGGGACCAAGGGTCCCAGCCCATACCAGGAGAAACACCCCCAGACCCTAATTCCACCTCCGACGAACTTGACTGTTGGCAGAATGCATTCTGGCAGGAGACGTTCTCCAGGTACGCCAGACCCAGACCCTGCCATCCGAAAGGTAAAGAGTGAATCTTGATTCGTCACTCCAAAAAAACAGTTTCCACTGATCTACGGTCGAATTTCGATGTGCTTTGCACCACATTAACCGAGCAGCACGGTTGGACTTTGTGATCAAAGGCTTATGGGCAGCAGCACGACCATGAAAACCAAGCAGATGTGCTTCCTTACGGATGATATTCATTGAAACAATACTCCTGGATGCCTGTTGAAACTCCTCGCGGATGAGGGCTATCGGTTGGGTGCGGTTCTTCCGAATTTCTCTGAACAACACTCGTCGGTCTCTATCCCCCAGTTTCGTTGGTCTGCCGACTCGGGGCACATTTCTACAATCACCGCTCACCTACCACTTCTTAATCACATAGGCCACTGTCGATATTGGGTACTTCAAATCGCTAGATATGTGTCTTAAGGATCGGCCACATTTGTGATACCCGATAATTATACCTTTCTCGAAATCAGAGAGCTCCGAACTGCGAGGCATCTTGCATGCGACTAAAGCCGATACTGTTTCCTACGCGATATATACCGGCGGAGTCCGTGGCATACCTTGGGACCGCAGATATCGTCATTTGCATAGGTGTCCAAATACGTAAAGGTAGTCAGTGTATATGTGTGTGTGTGAACTGTAGGCTTATCGCAGGGCCGTTATATTTAAATCATTTGCAAAAAAAATATTCTATTTAAAATATAGGCCTAACCTAAAAGATATAAAACCTAAAAGACTTTCAGAGTTTCAAGAAAATAAGCATTTTAAAAGCATAATTGAAACATTTACACGATTCTTGGTTAAAAGAAATATGTTCTGATGTATAAACATTCTATGAGTGTCTGTTTTGTAAAAGGACAGATATGAATGCCATAATCAGGTTCTTCCCAAACGCGTCTCATCATGTCTATATCGAATGTGCAGCATCTGATGTGTTGCGTTGTTTAAAATCGACCAAACCTGTCGAAAAGAGAGGAACAAACACTCAGTACTACACATATCCTTGCAAAAAATACTCATACTATATTAAATGCAGACTTCTTGGCAGACAACATTCCGGAACCATGTTCTGATTTGTTGAGTGGCCTAACCAGTGCCCAGGCAGATTTTAATCCATACCATGTTCGACGCTGCACAGTTGTAATAAAATTTAGTTTTCGGTATTCAAGCCCTAAGATACCATTTAAATTGAATCATGTGTCATATTGCGTGATGTCAAGGGAGTTTGCCTGATGCTGGTATCACTAAAACACACGAAAGGTGACTTGAAATATATTAAACTTAAAGAAATGACTTCGCCTAAAAAACGGTACTAAATGTTTCTGATAAAAATAAACACCTTTTTACTTATATCGCTTATTTAATCTATGTATTTCTTTTAGGATAGTATAAAATTACGGTAGATTTCTGTTGATGGGACGACATTTACCGCTAAATATAAATTTTGGTTTGAAATCTAAGTAACTCTGCTGTTATGATTTAATCTCACTTGTCTGACATTAACATCCGAACAAGTCCACGAAATTCATTGTGGTAAGAAGAGCAAGACTGCGCCTGCCGTTGCTAACAGCCTTGAGCACTAAACAAATGACAGCGCGACTTTGTTCAGTTCCGCTCCCGATTTTGATGAGAAGCACCCCGAGGGGACTTGTCCGAGGATCTTTCACTCTCCTTTCACTAACACCAACCTCTCGAGAGCATTCCAGTCTCACCACATATTTTGAGTGCCCCCATTCCGCGCAAACATTATACATTTACCAACATCTATGCATTTTCCTTCGGTACGGCAGTAAGTATCTCCAATCACTAACCTGGTTGGACTCTAACCACTATTCAGATTACGTACGAGGCGTAAAAGTTCTGATTTAATTTAAAATAGCCAAATGTACTTGCTTGTATTAATGGAATCGCCGCCTCATGAATTCATACAGGTACGAATATAAATAGTGGCTGTCAGCGATACTGTCTATTTCCGAATTTTGCATATAGTATTCTATTATCTGGGTCAATAACATTGTATTTACGGTTAGTGTGCAGCCTGCACGTGCAAAATGCATAATCGACTGCGAAAGTTACATTCCCTTTGCAGTGCAAAACGTGCTATACAGTCCGAATGACACCACGTCATACATTTTCCCTATAGCAGGGTTCAAACAGGTTTTCCCTTAAGGGTTACTTCTAAATTTCTGCTGTGCGTCGCGGATACCTTGTATTTATGTTTGAAAAATAAAAAAAATTCTCGAAAATGTGTGGTTTTCCTGGATGATTTTCTGTTTCCAAATAATAAGGAAAATTAATAAGAAAATACTAAAGACTGAAAACACACTAATAATATGCAAATATAGTTTAAGTTGAAACTAATTTTTTTTGAAATTATACAATAAGACAGGCACATACTAATATACTAATTACTAATGAAGGAAAATGTAGCTGTTAAATTATCAAATATTTCATGCAGTACTGCCATTAACCCATTAACTTGCTATTAATGAGACATTTGATTGTTAATATTCTTTGATAACTTATTAAAACTTAGAGTATAGCTTGACAGCACCATGTTGTTTTTCCCTTGTTGTGGAGTCAGCACATTTCTGTACTTGGTTTTTATTATTTTAAATTGTGGAGAAAATTCTTCACAGAGGTATATTGATCCATAAATAACGTTCATTGTTTGTTTAGGCACATCTAACTGATATAGTATTTGATAGGGTACATTATTTTAAGAGCTTCATCACTTTAATTTTCTGTACTTTTGAATGTTATATCCGTGCGAGAGTTATAAACCTCTTATGCAGCCTCATATTTGTTAACAAAACAAATTTTTTCCAAGTTACTTCACGTCAAAAGTCACTTCTGCTATGTCTAACTCCAAGCAGAACATATCTAGGGTATTTAACGCCGAGAACAATTGAAGATTCCACGCCCCTTTTTATTTGCCAAAAATGGAAAGTTTCTCATTCTAAAATTTTGCAATATCAGTTTGGTTCTCTCTGATCCCTGGACAGTTGTCCTGTCTTGCTCGTCTCTAGTTACGCCACTGATTCCAAGAAAGGATTTTTTGTGAACAATAAAATGGGCTCCATATAAAATATGTCTTGAAACTTCTTTTAAATTATGGGCTAAGTAAAAGAAGGTTTCTAGTATGCTTAAATGGATCACAGTCCAGAATAGAATATATTCGGGGTCTAGAATGATGGTAATCGATTTAAGCCAGAAAAGCAGATGTTGAGCTCACCCGACACGTGTTTTCGTTCTCCTTACAAAGGGGTATTCAGGTTGCTTAGTTTTGGAGAGATATCGGTTAAAAATACCAAGTAAGAAAGCCACTCTATGTCACGTAATTTCTGGTCATAATTGTCTTAGGATATAAGAAAAGTTTAGGTCTCCTACAGCATTTCAACCAATCTTCTTAAACGTTATAAACTCTTTTCCTCGACTCGACCAGCTTATTTCTGCATGCTCAATTATGTTACCATATTAGCTATCTAGCTAATAAAGCAAAGCTTTAAAAAATAAATGATTGAAACTCGTTCTCGGATAAAATTTATATTGCATACAGTAACAGTTATTACATGATTGAAATTGATCTATTTAGCAGCCAGAGTTTTCTTGATGAATAACGTAGTGGTATGAATTAAATTTGGAAAATGTATCTCCTGCTTATAAAACCCCCAAACCCAGTATTATTACTGATTACAGCCGGCGCACTGTCCGTTGTGATTGTGACGATTTTTTATTGATATATTCTCTGCAGTAATATAGTTTAACTGCGTCATATATAACCTGCTTTCGAGTTTTTTTGACAAAGGCATTATGGTCAATCATTGTTCTGTAAGGATTATGTTAATTTTATGAACAGTTAAATTTTAAGTTAAAATTCCTTTCCTGTCGATTCTTAACTTCAACTTACTACTTCCGGCCAGAACGTAGTTTTAGAATCACGTCTGAATACATAATGAGGAAGAGCGGTATTTAACCGCGAAGTTCTTCGGTCTTAGGAAGAGAATTACCAGGTATCCTGTCAGCACGTATCCGCCTTTCTAGGCTACTCTCTCGTAAGCTATTATTACGCTTGGCCGTACTTTAGGCCCTTGATAACTTCGCAGTCAATTAGTGTTACGGGTTAGAATCTTGATAGCTTCGGCTATATCTCTTTAGTTTAGATCAGTTTTAATTTAATTCGTAGCCTCTCAAGTTCAAGCCCAAGTGTCGGCTTTTAATGTACACTCCAAGACGGAGTTCTGTTAAATCTTATTTGAATAATAAAGGGTTATTTACCTTTCCATCTTGTTGTTTCCTGTCACACGAACTCAAGCGATTATTCGCTTATCAGTTCTTAAGATTCTTCACGTTGAACAGTAACTCAACATTACACTGTGAGGAATCCCACAATTCTTTCACACAAGTAAGTCAGAGAGCATCATTCTTGTAAACATCAGATTCTTGCTATATTTTTTTTTTGAAATTCGCGAAATAAAGACTCTTACAATCTCAGCGTAGCTTCCTTCACAATGGCCCCGTCTAACTATGCTTTTCAGTGTGATGCAAGAAAGTAGCTTACTTTGAAGGATGCTTCTGCATAATTCTTTGCTTCATTTTTTCAGGCTAAAATGAATGCTTTATTGAGCTTTCAGAAAGATTTCGATGACTAACTTCTAATCCTATGTGAAGTACACCTCAAAGGATATTTACGACTGAAATCCTTATAAACGTTTTCAAGATGACGTTCACTATTCGATCGCTTTGGCCCAGATACGGAATTATTGCATAATAAACAAACCGCTTCCCACTCAAAGTCTGTAAATAACAGTTCTTCCTCTCATTTACTGGAAGTTGAGGTTTTCTTTTTCTTCGATTGCCCTTCACTTCATTCACGTAAGCAAGCACACCACAAAATATACTAAATAATTAAAGCGATATTTTAAAATTCACTACGAAGAGCGCAGTTTGTTAAACGTTACCGCGAACTTTTATCTATTTATTTCGTCTCATACTGACGCCTGTGAAGCGCATGGCCAGGTGGATGATTTATTGTTTGTACAACAGTGCAGCGGCAACAGCAGCGAACAGTTGAAACAAAAACTCATATAAAATTTCGGAAACAGGGAAGAATGACGTTGATAATACGCAAGTAGGTAAACTCAACTTCAGCGCCCCTACACGCGACATGTAATCGTATCTTTTTTGTGGTTTTTATTTTCATTAAGATAAACGTTTTTGTCTCATGGCAATATTGCGATTGTGGCTGGAAAGTGCTTAAAGGTAGAATTGCGGGCTACCAGATACTCGCGACCTACAGGTTCGATTCCATTGCTCTATAGAGTGTTTACTAATGCCAAATTCAAACGCTGCAAGTTTCTTGAGTATTTTAGACAGAAGAGTATTTTGTTAAATGCACTAAACAATATGCAGTTTTTTTTTAAATTTTTTCAAATATTTTTGCTCAGTTAAAGAGCCGAATGATTATCCCTAAAATATCGTGTTAAGTGAATATCTCTGCTTCCAATATTAGGCTTCAGAAACTGTCTCTAAAAGCTTGTGAATTTTAAGGACACATGAGCACATGAGCACTTCCAAGAGAATGTATTGTAAAACTAATACTTATTAGAGAAATAATTCTCTTGTGGCCCAAGCATTAATCTTCGTTTAAACCAACTTCTATGGACATTAAAATTTGATAGAAGGAGCTAATTAAGGTGTTCTTATTTCATGTATCCTTATCTGCTTTTAAATCTAATATTCTGAATATTCATGTTCAGGAGGAAAAAAACAAAACTTGGTTATTTTAATTTTAGCTATCACTTGATTTGTACTCAGTGTTATTTACACAGTGTTTCATATTTTGCCTCAGATAAATGTGATGCAAAATGATGATTATATAAGTTATGGACGGACTAAGAATAGAGTTCAGCATTCCTGACAATGATGCTTTATTCCAGTTTCAGATTATCCTTCAAGCTGTTGAGGCTAGGTAGAATACACCTCCCATCCACACATCCCTTACGTAGAGCTTCAAAATTTAATTTTGAGGAACCAATGGCTCGAAACTCTCTGCGCCGCTAGCAACACTTCACATTTGGTTGTAACAGTTGGGAAACTTTGGGTGGCATGATTATTAATAACTGCAGAAGAGAGTACGGGAACTATGAGGAGGGTAGAGGTAACTAAAATATTCACTTTGCGCTCAGAGGACTGTTCCATAATACCTTAGAAGGAAATGTAGTGATTATATTTAGCTCTACTGTGAGAAAATACACGAATGTTCACGAAGTTTCTAGAAATGAAGTTAGTTTTAATGTAGGGTAACTAATGCGCTGTTGTTTATTTTACCCATTCTTCTGATTTGCAAGAAACTTCAAATTAATTGCCAGATGGATTGTTTATTAAATACAAAATTAAAAATATATCTTCTAGTTCTCAGATAATCAACTATAGCAAAGGCCTTTATACTTGCATATGTTTTCTAAGGTTTTTATTACAGTAAAAACATCAACAGTTTTTAGAAGAAAATTTAAGTACTAGTAGTAATTATAATTGTTGTGGGTTTAGAGATAATATTGCCAATATAATGGTATTAATAATTTCTTATTTCTTAGAAGGTTTCAAATAGCTTAAGCTAAGTTAAAACTAATAATGAACTTCTGTAAAGTTTTCAGATAACATAGGCATCCATTGCAGTCATCCAAGAATTTTTCATTCTGAAACCTAACGTACTAATTGAAATAAAACCTCTTGATATTATGACAGGATTAGTATGCACACAATTTATGATATATTTTCCATTTATCTATTTAAAATCTATCATTTCATCTATTTAAAACGTCGTTAATTACTTAAATAAAACAGCATCATATTCATAAAGTACATTCGCTAAAATTTCAACAAAACCGTCTCATTTATATTAAATTGCATGTCGTATTTAGTGTTTTATTCTACTTATTTAATGAAGAAATTTAAAGTATTTAAACAAAATTGCAGACACTTTCATTTTATTCAAGACTTTCAACTACATTTAACAAGAACCTGAACGATTGGTCACCTCCACATGATTACATAGACTCAGCCTACAGGATGCCAAATTGGATTTCTGAATACCTGCATAGCAAATGTTAGTGTTAAAGAATTTCGTAAAACTTCATTGCCTTCCCAAGAATTTTCAACTTCAAAAGATTGTGCTTGATCTACCTTTTAATTGCCTCAAGAAATGCTTCTGCATTACGACTTAAAATGCCGAACAGTTAGTGCTAACTAAATTGTCAGTACGTAAAAAATTAAAATTAAAAAAAAAATAATAAAAAATTGAACTTTTTACTCTGAATTTTACTTTGTAATCTTAGTATTTTGGCTTACGGGTGTGGTGTACCATCATTTTTATTACAACCGCAAGTGGCTTTATGACAAAATCTGAAACGAATTGGTTACAACTCTTTGTAGTTAATGCCTGTTATCAAAGTGATGACCCCGATCCCAACACCAATTCATGAAATGAAGTGACAAACGTCATGATCAGAAGGTTTAAGAAATATATTTAAAATGGATTTAAATATACAATATTTCAAATCCTATGAAAATAATAAAGACACGAGAGTCATTATGAAAAATAAGCATAGAAATTGTATACAAGAACAATAATTGCTTTTCCCTTTTCTAAACATTCTTCTTCAGTTTTAATAATTACTTTTCCTTTCTTCTAAATAACCTTTGAGAAGTGCATATCATAGAATGGGATAGATTAACGTTTTCTCACATCTTTACTCATTAAAAGCGATTGCGAATCCTTCATCCTGATTGCAATCCAAACATGGGCAGAAACGGATAGCAGTACCATTCATCTTTTTTGACTGTGGTTAGTCCGCAAATAGACAAATCATCTGCTGTAACTTGCAAGAATTATACGATAGAATAAAACAGTAGGTAATATAATAGTACAATTCTCTGCCTAATGACATTATTGTTATAATTACATCAAAGTAATAAAAATAGTTAAATACGAATTATTCTATTAATATAATTTAAGAAAGGGAAGATCTAGATTGTATCAATTTAAAATTATATCAGTTAACACACATGTGCTCACGAAAGTGTTCATACGTCAAAGTCCTCATTTACAGAACGTATAAATGCGTTGAAAATGAGTTTTAAAGGAAAGAAAGACATTGGTATAATAAATAGTAATTGAAAAGACATAAACTAGATGCATGCGGACTTTATTTCTCTCAGAGTTTCACAACAAAGCTTTTCAAATAATCACTCGAATTATATTTTCGAAAAATCGTTTTCTTTGCTGACACTTTTCAGGAAAAGTCTTCTCTTATAGAAAAATAAATTGTTTGGTGTTTAGAAGTCTAGAAAAGCTCCACAGACTTTTGATACAACCTTTGTTTATATTATATAAGAATAGTATTTTCTACATTTTTCATACATCCTAGCAAATGAAACAAATTTCTTTCATTTTCTTTCATAATCTTCACCAATTTAAGCATTTTATCTTGCGGTCTTGCAGTAAGAATTGCTTGAGCATAACGATAAGAAATTGTCCCGATAAAACTTCCCCGTAATTCGAGCCATTGATTCTGAGTTAACGACTATGGTTATACCAATCTTTTCATACGCCAATGAGATTTTATGAACTCTGAGCACTCATCGTGACATCTTAGCTAAACATCGTTCTCAGTCATATTCTACATTTGCTTGTTAAGGTCTTGGAATAAAGTTGGCTTATAAGTAGATATAAGTGAGTCAAAATGATCTGTCGACGGTAAGAGCAAATATCAAATGTTATGACACGACGTAAAAGAAACATTAGGGAACTGTGCCAGATTTCTCCCAGAAGCCCTTAATCTCGGATTTATTGCTTTCGAATAGCACCTTTAAGAATAAATACCCTTGATTAAGCCTTTAGGGGAGAAATAATATTTTGATTGACTTTTTCATGGAAGACTTAGTGATTATTAGGGAAACGTAAGACTGGATGAAGTGGTTCAAATACTATATATTTAATACTTCATTACATTTCGAAAACAAAATTCCATTATTAAACTTTTATGTATTTTCTAATATATATTTTCTCGAATAAGAAGACAAACATTTAAAATTTAGTTTTTGTTTCAGCAGAAAGTTCTGTTACAAATACGTAGGACACACACATATTAAAACAAGTACGAGAGCAGGAAGTGGTACTGTTATAAGGTTTCATGATATTCCAAAGTTTGAGATATTGTAAATAATATTCAAATAGCTTGATCCTGAAATAAGGCAGAAATGTTATTATGCAATGGTCAAAATATTTAATTTTAAAATATTTCATTTGCAAATATTATTTAAGTATGGTCGATTAAACAACTACTATATTACACATACTCAAATATCGTTCAAAAATCTTTCTGAGTGAACTTCAAAATTAGCTACGACTAGAGAACATTAAATTTACAGACAAAAAAGAAATTAAATGACTTATTACCTCGTACGCAATGTGTCGCAGAAGAAAACTCGTTATAACTATAAAGCGGCATGTACGTTTATAATTACTAAATAGATGTTTCATAAATTAAATTTATATTAAAATATCGTATTAATTAGATATTTATTTAAATACAAAATAAATGTTTAATTTATAAGCGAGTTTATTACTTTTGAATCGGACAACATGCTAAGCTGTTATAATTTGAATTTAAACTAAACGGGTAAACATTTCGAATAACAACGCTCTGGAAACTATAGTTTCCAGAGATAAACGGATTTGATAGGATAGTGCGGAAGATAAACTGAAGTATTTTAGTAGAAAATCACTTGAGGTTTTCATTTCATAAAACGTTCTATTTGTTTCATTTGAAGACTAAAACAAGTTTAATCCATTCTTACTATCTCGGCTATAATTGAATGAGCCTGGACGCTTTACAAAGACAGAATTAAATAACGTTTTATGTAATTACACATTTGTACATTTCAAAATGCTTATTACTGAATAATATCCTATCAAGTGAAATCAACTAGTGAATACTAGGTTGGCTATAGAAATTCAAAATTCTGGAAATAAAATAAAAAATGTATGGGTGTTTTAGCGAACTTTTATTTAACAGAGTAAACATATTTGGAAATTTACTCTTTAGAAATAATATCATCAATAATTTTCCTTTTGTGTAACGGTGCCCACCAGCGGCCGAGCGGTAAAGTCGCTGAACACTGGTAGTTCGGTCCGAGGTTCGAATCCCGCGAACGGGCTGGCTGCATGGGTGGTTTCGTGGTTTTCCCCATGTGTAATGTGTATACGATCCAGTTTCCCTTAGAAAGTCCTCCACGAAGGCATTCCTCATCTTAGGCAGATAGCCCTAGTGTGCTTTGCCATAATTAAATACACCACACAGCACCTTTTATGTCACGATTCTCTTGCAACTGAGTATGTAGATTTTGACACAAATTACTCACAAATGTGCTCACAAATGAAGTGGTGCGAGATTGCAGATATTTAATCATTAATATTTTGCTTCACTTTGGCTACTGCTGTTCAATTTAGGTTTATGTTTGATACATAACTTTCAAAGTGCTCTTATGAAACAGCCCGGGAGCAAGGTATGGATTTCTCGGAGGCCATGTGATCTTACCTCGAAGAGAAACCAGTTTGTTAAGGAACATTTCTTTAACTACTTTTATGAGCATCCTCTAAGTATGGCACATTAATTAGCACCGTACTGCTACATCAGAATATCTTGCCATAGCCTTCTTATTCCTGCAACTTTGGTGCCAAAATACTGGTTCTTCCTTTAATATCTCGTATATTCGATTCTCCGAGAGAAAGGCCGTTCTATTTTTTTCTCATTTACTTTGGAATCAGGTTATTTCTAATTTCAGGATCTATACTTTTATTAAAGTAGCACTGAATAATGTCATGCAAGTCGCAATGTCAGCGGTATAGGCAGGCTCCTTACAGCTAAATAAGAAATTTTAGCTTCCAAAGCCGTTTTACATAAAAGGCTCATTGTTGCAGTTCACGATAGCGGAATTTCTGAGGATTGATTGTGTCTCTATTCTCCTCCTGTGCACTCCTTTCCAAACATGCTTGGATAAAATTTAATTTGTAATATTCTATGGCTCATTTTGAAGTGCACACTAAGTTAGGTTAAGATATAGTTAACAATCACGTCCATCACTGTCAAGTTCAAAGTTCTGAGTTTATAGCTTCGGATTCTGTAAATGAAAGCAGCCTGAAAATGTGGCTAAGGGAGTTCCTGAATTCGAATTCAAGTCGAACATTACTTTATTAGAAAGGTAATGTTATATTTATCCTACAATAAAATTCTTTGGAAGCGTCAGGTCTTCCAAACTAAACAATAGCCTCCTAGATAATCTTTTCTGAAAAGTAAATAAGATAAATGATTTGGAAGAAAATATGACATTTACCGTTTTTATGAAATATTCTACGGAACATTTTAAAGTTTAAGAATTATAATAAATGGAAATTTGTGATTTCTTCTCTGTTATCCTCCTTTGCAAATACTCTCAAACTTACCTCCTGCTCATCCCGCAACAAATCTGAAGCATTTTTGAAAGAAGAAAAAACTAATTTTTTTAAAACTATTTTTTGTGTCTTTAGTTTGATAACAAAACTAATAAATTAATATAAGTAATAAAACAAGTACTCAATTAAATCGTTAAAATAATTTAAATAAAAAGATAGCCTGTTCATTAACGGGTAGTTGGCTTGTGTCATAATTAGCTTCGACTTTCCATTCGCATGAAAAATTTATATACTACAGCTTTGTAATCTTTACTAATAAAACTGCATTATTATTAAGTTCTTCAATTTTAGTTACTGGCTGAAGAATATTTTATTTTTACATGCATATTTTCTCTTATTTAGACTTTTAAATTATTGCTATAGCTTTCCTTTTTTTTAAATTTATAGAATTACTTTTTAGTTTTACTTAAACCTAAGCCTTAGTAATTTTATTGGATTACCTGACTACATTTCTGTCCTCCTTAACGTACTATAATTCAAAATAATAACAGGAAGTGTGTATGAAACAATTAAAATATTTAATAGTTACTTGTTTCAAATTTACAATTAGAAAGGATAACGAATATTGCTTATAGTCTGATGGATCAATATATGCAATTCAAAATATTAAAGACTTAGAACGTTGTTCCCTGAGATAACAAGCTTTCTCAAATAAATTCTGTCAAATGTTTTCATATAAGCATGAAAAATGCCTTTATGAGTAAAAGGTATTTTTATTAAAGTATTTTTATATAAAATTATATTTGAAAATATGCTCTGTAGTTGCAAAAGTTTAGATTTATTTCCTCAGAAATACCATGTGATTAGACTTCTAATTAAAGTCATTGCTGTATTTTTATTCCTTTTCAATTCAATGAGTATTTTCTTAACTGTTAGCTGAATTATAAATTATACATCGGTCGATGAACAGAATTCTTCCCTTTGAAAATTAGATATAAGTCTGTTAAAAGAAAACGAGTCATTTAGTTTCTAGTTATTGGTAATAAATCTGTAATTTAAAATATGTGAAAGGATGGCAGCCATTTCCTTGACCTGACTGAATATATCTTCATCTCTTATATTATGTATAAAAGATTGTAATACATTCAGATTATTCAAGAAAAACAAAAAATAATCATTTACACTACATTTTTTATGGAACATTGTTTGGAACTTCTTGGTTTCAGTGCAGTTTCTTGGAAAACGCTGTAAGCTTTACAAAAAACTGCAATATTTTTCCGATAGATTGAATTTTTTTTCTGATGCCTGGAATGAATTTAAAATCTCAACGTCAGTTCATGTCTGATTTGATTGTAAAGAAAGAGGAGTTTGTCAACTGAAGAAACAAAAGAAATAAAAACATTGAGTGTCCCTTTGCAGAGCGTTAGTTTTTTTGAGGAAGGGGGAGCAAGAAAACTGAGCTCACCGGGCTCCGGATCTCTAGAATACGCACCGAGTGTGCTACAGTTACACCAGAAAGGCATGCAGAAAGGAGGAAGAAAGAACCTTATATACTCCGGCGACCCAAACAAGCTCATAAGGTCTAATTTTAGACGAGATGGATCGGTCGTATTCCTCTCATTTATAACCTTATATACTTTCCCTTCTAAAGGGATATTGGGGATTAGGAGATACAATCATCAAAACCTCTTGGTAAAGAATCATCATGTCCGCCTTTTAGTTTAGAAGCCACTGTAGAGCCATTAGGCTGAAGAAGGAGACACGAAAAATGTGCATTGCCCCCGCCGTGACTCGAACCGGGACCAGTCAAATACGTGCCGAGTGTGCTACCTTACTCTACGAAGGCATATTGGAAGGAGGGAGGAAATACCTTATAACTTAAAACATTGGTACTACTTTGGTAGACAGTTGCACGGATTTTTGGCGATTTACATTGGCGCAATTGTTGGCGTGGTTTTTACAGTCGTCAGCCATCTTGGAAAATGCTGTTTTTACGTATTTTATGCATATAGTAAAGTATTCGAAACTTTAAAAAATTAAATATCGTTAAAAATAATGGAATAATTTTTTGTTGAACACGTTGTTTTTTAAGATGGCTGGCAAATGTAAATAAATACATTTACTAAGACTATAAAATGCTAAAGTAAGGTTAAATTATTACTTTCATATAATAGAATAAAAACACCGCTATAAAAACATTGCGCAACATTTAATTGGATTAAAATGTTACTTAAATTGAATATCGAATTAAAACATCATAACAACTTTTAAAAGAATTAAAATATTACTTAAATACTTTAAAATAAGTTTTATAGGATTTAATTATTTAACATTAAAACATATGCGGCAATAAATATCTCAGGAATTTTTTAAAACATTGTGTTATTTTTTTAATAAAAATTGAAGTATACAATTACGAAGTAAAAGAAAATTATGTACACACATTTTTTAACCTGGCGTATATTGATAAATACAACAAAATTAAAAAAAAAAAAAAAAAAAAAAAAAAAGGGGTCCGCTAATTATCTTCATCTGTGTAATCCACATCTCTCACACTTCATTGAAGAAGCAATTAGTCAGGCTTTCTCCAAAAATTTAAAATATATTTCTTCTGACGCTATTAACAATTTATAAATAAATCTTTGATTAGGAAAGCAAGGTTGGCCAAAATAAGGTCTCAAACGGCAATTTTTTTATTCCGATACCAATAATTCTTGATAATTACCAATAACAACATTCATATTCGAAACGGACACATCCATTCGCTTTGAAATCTGAGGAATTCGAAGAGATGAATAATAAAATTTTAAAATGGCGAGGTAATGCACAAATATTCAGTAACCAATCAGGGAGCTGATTACATCACGCATAGAATTAAAATTATTTAAATAATCATTCATAATAAAATCCTATTTAAAAAAATGCAAAATTAAATTGTATTTTAATATTTAACACCCATAAATAATGTTTAAAACATTAGATTAAATTTATAGATATTAAAACCAAATCACTTTTAAAATAATGTGACGTCATTCATTACATCATTCACAACATAAAATTCCATAAAATATTATAAAGAATAAAAGTTTTATTTCAAATAAAAATGAATATTAAATTCATTTTTATTATTTTGAAGTCATAAATAATATTTAAAACACAGAATTTATGCATAATAAAACGCATTATTTTTTAAATAAAATGACAATAAAGTATCGGTTACCATAAACAACTTGTCTAGCAATGGGCTTACCATAAATCGTATCTCTCGCGGAAAAAAAAAAAATTGCCAAAGAATCGCTAAAATCCGTGCAACCGTCTACCAAAGTAGCACCAAAACATTTCTGATTTTCCAAACCTTGAAACATAAGCGAAAAAGATTTGTAATGGGGGCCGAAAACAATTCAGGATATTATTAGATTAATACATTCTGAATGCGGTGACTATAGAAAAAAGGGCACAAATGTTGAATGAGGGTGGAAATGTAGACTAAACAAAGAGCAAATAGGAACCACTATAATATTCAGACGCTTACTATGATACCAAAAAGCCGATTTTTGAATTATTTACACTGTATGCATCATATTGTAAGTGTTACCATAGCTCGGAAAAAAGAAATATGTGAGCTCTACCCATAGAAAATTAAAAGTCTAGATTCAATTATATCAATTATATCTTAAAACTGTCGTTGTTTTAAAATGTCTGAAGAGTTCAATTTTCGCAATGTGCTAGTTAAGTTTTGGATTATGCTTGCATATGTGTGCATTGCGTATCAAGGATAATCGAGAGTTCATTGCACATATACAGGTCTTTGAGAAAAGTTCATACAGACATCATACTCACTAGAAGAGATGGAGTTCCTTCTCTGTCCTCGCAATGTAATGGATTTTCTATATCAATCCTAGAAAAGACTGACTTGTTTGCCTGTCACCCTAGAAATACAACAGGGAACATCTGAAAAACCTATAATGAAACTTTGAACTTTTTTGCCAGGACCAGACCTTGATAAACTTATTCTCACAATTAGAACGAATTACGATTTTACAGTATCTTATTTCATTGTTATGCGCGGGTGAAAGTAGTTCAGTATGAATAATTTTAGAATGCAGTTTTAGTTTATTCTCTCTCTCTCGCATATTCTTTTGCTTCATTTAAAAAAGCGTATCATCTGATGCTTACGTATTATAAGATGCTGAGAAATATGTTCTATAATCGCATTTCGCATTTTCTCATGCCTTCCACCACCTTTGTTTATCTTATAAACATTTTGCTTCAAAATACTTTACTTCATTTTCCTCATTTTGTTATGTATTCAAGATTATGCAGCTGAATCAAGCATTTGTATTTTCATGGACATGAATATGGAGCATTTTATATTTCATGACTGAAACGAAAATTAAGTATTAAAAAACTAAAGAGTTTTTGGTACTTTGTTTAAATTAGATAATTTATGTTAAAGCAACTTTCCTTTGATTCTCATTTTCAACCCACGCTTTCTTGCTGTTATGTTAATAAGCTAGCACGCATGTATTGAAATGAGGTAGAAAGAGTATTTAAGGGAAGCTTCTGTAAGGTAATTTTAGAGCGTGTTATGCCTGCTTGAAGGCCACGTTGCTATCTTGAATTACTAGCGATTAGATTCCTGTGGCGTTGAGCGCTTCTAACCATTAAGCTTATTTACGCCCAAATTTTAAGAAGATTCAGATCCATGCTGTGCGTTAAATTATCCTGTCAGCCGTTAATCTAAATTTACTATATTTCATTTTAATATCATCTTACCTTTTTGAGTTAGTCAGTATCATCTGTGATAATATTGAAATAATAAAGGGTTCTTCACATGCTTCTCTGGACTTCGTCGTACTCAAGAATTCCTCACGCAGTCTTCTACTGTCTTATTAGTTTATGACAGCAAAGAGAACGGGACGCTCTAAGTTTAAGCTAAAGAGTTAAATAATATAATTTTTTCATTTAATTGGTAACTTCTTTAGATTTTATTTTTTAACTTTTTTAACTTTTAATTTTATCGCAATTATAAATATTTTGCCAAAATTTATACTATTGTGATGATGAATAATACGCTGCCTGACTGATAAAATACCACACCACAGAAGTCTGGAAACAGGCCAGACTTTCTGCATCGTTAAGTAACTAAGCAATCAAAAAATGAATTTTCAACTACGATAGGACATTTAGAAATTTAAAGCATTAATAAGATGTTGCGGCCCTTTCGGGCATATATTCTTGAAACCGTCATTGTCTATTGGGTTTCCGCAGCGTGTCCTGCGATATCGTTCATCATGCACTGATGGGATGTTAAAAGGCATCCTTGTTTCGTGGAGACGGAGAGGTAGCTAATCGACGTCGAATCGTAGAAATGCTCGATTGGCGAGAAATTGAGGGATCGGCTTCCGAAACGAGTACTTTCACATCTTATAATATATTCTGAGTGAGTCGAATAAAGGGCGGCAGTTCCTCTTTGGTGAAAATAGCTTTTATAATGATCTGAAGATACACCAGAGGAAGGGGTTGCGATATGCCATGAATATAATGGCGTTCCGTTATATGTCTGTAATGTGCACTAGAAATGGATCGCTGTCAGCACTAATGGCACCTGAAGGGATTATTCCATGTTAGCGTCCTCTGTGTCATTCGGAAATGGTAAATGCAACGGACAGGTGGCACTATCGTCTCCACCCCTCAACTGCAGAACATTATATTTGCAACAGAAACTAGTTTCGTCGCTGACGACTTCATTGTTCTATTGGTCATTCTACGAATATCTGTGATGACACATCTGGTGACTGCTGATGGAGGGCTGGGTAGAGAGAAGTATTCTGATCCAAGCAAAGAAATGCCCATATACGGAGCAACGCTTCAACCTCTAGAGGCGACCGCAGAGGAAGGAGGGTGAAGACAATTATTGCTGTAGCATGAGTAAATAAGTGAATATCAAACGCCCTCTCCTACCCAAGATAACCTCTCACAGGGACAAAAAGTGTGTCGCTTTACGAAGTTTACGTATTTTAAGTATAAATTTTTGCATAACTAATGGTTCTTACATTGGCTACAATGATACATATGCTACTGATTGGTAACTTGCTCATACAATTTTAAAATATAACATGTATTCATATACCATGAAAATAAATATGGCATGCAATATTTGCGTACAACATGAACTTATACATATATACATAACATTTAACATGAATATAAACATGGAATATAAAGACATACATATAAAGACATATAAAAAAGAATATAAAGTAGATTTACATTGCTGCTTTGTCATGACTGCATTATTATTGTATATTGTACAGCTGTTAGTTCATGACTTATAATTTTTTAGCGGTTTTTAAAATATTCATAAAGGTGTTAGTTAATCATGTTCAGCTGACATAAACACTGTCGCTGCTAAGAAAGTTCAGAAGACTATGGAATATATATATAATAAAATAAAATCTGTTATGAAACGATAGCTTAGCGAATATTTTAATTTAGCTTGACTAATATACATGCTGATAATTCTATAAATTTTATTAATTGCCCAGAATTATTTATTATAAATTTTTTGTATGCTGTGTCATAATTGGTTGGTAGGCGTAGATGATCAGAGGCTGTCAATGGGCGGATGAACTGGATACCAAAACTGCATCCGGCCAATCTCTGCTAAACTGTTCGTATCGATATTGGAGTAGTGGAAACATCCCGCGCATTTTGCAAAATGTGTGCAACGGCGTAGCACTGCGTACGCGATTCGTGCTTTCCGATGTCCGTCTCGGCAAAGCACTTTTTCTTCTTGCGCCCACTGACGCTAAATCTCACCTCTAGAGATTACGTCTTTCCCATGATACGACCTAAGAGCCAGCCAGCGGTACGGAGGTCTAACATGAAAACTTTCGTAAAACTCGACCGTTTCGTGATGTTGAACATGACGACAGTTTAAAGGCATTACCTCATACTCTGCCAAACCGGGCTCGTAAATAACAGAGAAAAGGACTCAATTTAGCTATGGCTATTCTGCAACTAATACCTTCAAGAGTTTTTTGAATTTTTATATCACGCATATTAATAGTTTGATTAACTCTCAAATTCAGTCTTTTGTGTAATTTATACGTACACATTCCCACAGAAGTTTGCATAGCAATGCCCGTTTTTCTAAATAGTATAGATTTTATCGGCTAGGTAGTGTATTTATGTGTAGTGGAACACAGAGTGAAATTAGATCTTGTTTCACACAGAGTGAAATTAGATCTTGAGTATTAATTCGGTTTCCTGGAATCTTTAGTTCATGTGCTATTAAAGAGTATGTAAATTATGAATCTTTCAGCAATTATAAAGAATGAAATAATCAGATTCTTTCAGCATTTATAAAGAATGAAATACCTCAGTAATAATATAATATTTTAGAATTGTTTAGTTTGTTTTTCTATCGTCAACTACAAAATCCTTTATTCAGAACAGCCTGTGGGCACCTCGGGAACTAAAGTATTCAACAATACGCTGCGAAGATCTATGTCAATATAATGATTTTTGAAACTCACAGCTAAGAAAGTTCAGTGTTTGGTTTTCCAGTTGAAAAGAATGTTTCTTTCCGTATTCGAGTTAGTGTTTTATTTCTATTCTTTCAACAGAAGTAAATTTAGAAAACACAGAATAATTTGAAATGCAGATTTTTGAAGAAAAAGTAAATTTTGAGGTCTTACATTCCATTATTATATTTCCCCGAATCCGTACTTTTTGGGAGCTCACGTGTCAATGTATTTATTTATTTTGTTGTACATTGCGTAGCTAAACTTTTCAGTACTTTTTAAATCTTAAAGTATGCTACGTAGAATTTAGTTTTATGTTCAATATGTATATATATTTCATTTATCTACGAACTTTATCAGAAGTCTCATTTCTGGACTGCGGACGTCTTAGATTGCAATCAGTACTTTAAATTAGTTATTTGCAAGGTTTTTCGTTTATTTTACATCTTTATTAAATATTCCTTCTAAATATACATGAATAACTAGTGTCAATAGTAATCAACTAATAGTTGATGTAATAATAGTGTTGTTCAAACTATTTGTCAACTAACCCATGTTTAATAAAATTCTAAACAATATTTATTGCTAGAGGCCTCTTGAAACGAAAGCTTGCCACTGCGAAAGCATTTTAGATTTAATTATCAGCATTAGAATTTCGATTGAGTAATTCGAAGTACATTTGACATTATTCCATAATTAGTAAATAACAAATCTATCGAATTAGGAGAGATTGGATTGCAGCCTTACTATATTAAAAACAATCACTTCTTAAAATTTTTCAAAATATCAGTTGCAGCTCATGTCAATAACAAAGGTGAGTGAATAAATGAAATCAGAAGTGAAAATTCTGCCTGTAACCTTTAGTTACAGACGCAGTTCAACTCTGTGCAAGTAAATATTGTTCTGATTTCAACCATAAGTACTTTGGGGGCTGTTAACAGACAGTCTAGCATCTTTGTTCTTTTATTACTAACTCACAAGAAAGAATCTTTTCACAAATTTTACGTGGCCTAAGTTTCATAACCATGACGATCACAAAATATTGAAGTGTTGACCAATATTCGAGACCAGTTTTGTCGGCGTCTAAGTTGTCTTCCCTAACATCCATACTCACAGGCTAGTAGGTATAAACAACACAATGCCTCACAATAGCTCACAAAACAGTAGAGTACGATGTTTGAAGTAAGACAGACAATTGTTGTGTAAAGATCTGTGTTACGTAGAAAAAAACGTTAAAAGTACTCACTTTTACATTAAACTTTTAAACTCTTACTCGGTGCCGCGACATAAAAACAAAACTAACTATATACTCTCACATAAAAAGAAACTTATTTTAATACTTTAAAATTGTTGTCTCTGCCAAAACACCAGGGAGGATTTTATCTATTCATTCTTTAATTTAAAGAATTGAGAGAGTTGATCTGGTAAACTTTTATTTTTCTTAATTTGATGATATAAGTGAACTTAGTTTAACTTAAAGGTAGTTTTGTAGTCGCCATGACCAAGATTCGAACCTAGGTTATTGCGGTAGGAGAAAAATTAATTTTAGTTGTTTGTGACTATACGATCGGTTTATTTTATTTGAACTGGGTGATTAGATTTCCTTAGTGTGAGATTTATCTTTCGCTGTTGTTCTGAAGAATTCTCTAGTGTTTTATTTAAATGTAAAGTGTTTTAATGGCTATCTCTGTCTAGAATTGTACTGAAATTTATAAGTTTTCAGCTTGGAGTGCTGACGTAGTTTTACTTTAGTGAGAGACTAGTTTAGTTCGTACGAAAATGCATTTTTTAGATTTTGATTTTGATTTAATCTTTGTTTCTACAAAGCACCAGGGAGGATAGTATTTTTTTTCTTTGACTTAAAAAGTTAGTTTTTAGTTTTCCTTTTTTTGTAGCGGCACCAGGAAAAAGAAATAAATTATTCGAAATAAAATATGTAAACTATAGAAATGAAAAGCTATTTTCTTTTCAAGAATAATGTGCTCTCATTTTCCTGCCTTTAAAATAATATTAAACTGAAATGTACTTTCATTAGATAAATTTAACGTACAATGTTTTAGTGTCTAATCAAAACAAAGTGCTCTATGCTGAATGTTATTGTATTGTGTTTAGAGTTTTGCATTATCCCACAAATATTCAATGTGATTTAATTTTTTAAGAAGGGGCAAATAATGGAATATCTGGCAGTCAGCACAATGATCATTGTGTTAGTTTTTTTATTACCTTAGATGATGGGGATTGCATTACTTGCTCGTGCAAACCATCTCCTCATATTCAATAAAAGGGGCAATAAACATGCAATGAGATTAGTATACAGATCTGTCCAAGAAATTGCAAATGCACAGACAAATCAACAAGACACACCTATACTATGACAAAGACAACATCTTGCTGAGACGACTGATCCATAGCTTCATATGATACTCTCTGTATAAAACTAGGTCTGTCTGCTCGAAGCGATGGAAAGCGTTATTTGTTCGATTATTGAAAGAGGCTACATGATGCCAGACGACTGTATTCGAGTGTCATTGCTGTCTGGCTCAGATGCGGCACCTTAGGCTACGTTGACATCCATAGGTACCCGTGTTAGCCAACGGTTGTTGAACTCCAGGTAAAGTAGTGTCTGCTGCACATAGCATTAGTAATGAGCTAATGAACTCAGATGTGATTTAAAGCAAATTTTGTAAGCAATTATTCCCCTCCTCAGCTCCAGGTGGTATCCTTCTTGCATCATTTAATGTCGTCCATATTTTCATATACCGCTGATGTTTGTCCAAAATTCATATTTCTTGATATCACGGCTACAAGTGTCTCCAAATACCCCAGTAGTATTTGTCGCTTCAGAGGCTAAACGAAGGCTTCCTTACGATGCCTAGAAACTGCCTGTTATCAAACAATGATAAATCATACTTGTCTCACAAACCTGCAATAAATCATGTTTACTAACGCTCCTAAATATTACTTGTTTCCATTATTCAGCGAAATATTCTTTTATATTATACAGATGTTATCTTTTATATTTTATACATATTTTACAGAGGGAGGATGATTTAGAATTTTAAATAAAGCACTGACTAATATTCTACACTTCAGTTTGCAATATGCGACTATTGAAAGTATACGAGAAAAAATCAGATAAAAATAAACGCATGTAATGCGAAATCAATAATGCAGAGTCAGAGCATCGTGTAAATGCGTTGAAGATTATCTGATGACGTTCCTTGTTTCAGATCAGATATGGAATAAATTAGTTTCATAAATGGCTGAAAATTTTATATTATCTTTAAATTTGTTACAGTAAATAAAATTTAAAAAGAAATTAATTGAACCCAGAAATTATTAAAGTTATGAATAACCTTACTTGGATTAAAAAAGAAAACGCATAATTAAAGTATATAAGCATTACAGAATCAGTACGAACCATCTATTAAAACATCACTTAAATGCAGAAATTCTAAAAAATATTAATTTGCATAACTTTTATAATAAAGTTTTTATTGTTATTATTAAATTAAATTATTATTATTAAGTATTAAAATTTAAAAAATAGCATCTAATTATTACTTTTCATATTTATTCATTATTTATGGTCTGAGAAAGAATTAACATCAAAAATCTACAATGCTCAATTAGAAATAATCTTCAAAATCTGAAATGCTGTCAGAGTTAATTTCACTTCGTTTCAAAGTCCACTTGAGACGCATATTATAGTATCAAAATATTCAAACAGGTTACAAAACTATAGAAACGTTGTGTGTTTGAAGCTGTAAGGTCTTTCAAACTGAAAATGCGTCGCATTATTTTAAGATGAAGTTTAAAAGAGTTATATTTCATTTAAAGTGTAAACTTCGTCACAGAGGGTAAATGAAATTACTTGAATGCATGTACAAGAATATTAGGAAATGCTTTTGAGGTCAATCACTTGAATACAGTTCTAACATTGATAGTATAATTTATTAAAGATGACCGAGAATGGGATGTTACGAAAAAACATTATATTCATACACTTCATTCATTATATTCATTCGTCAGTACACGTATATAAAATGCTATTAATGTTTACAATCAGACGTCTCACTTAACGATACAGCTCATATATATTTTCAGGAGATATTCGTTTTTAAAATAATAAGAACTCATAAAGATTTATTTTAATTTTAAGGAAAAGTTCTGAGCTTTGTGAAGGAAAGCTACTCGACTATTTTTCTTAAAAAATGAGATCAAAGTTTCTAGCAAATTTTAATCCTGTCAAAATACAGAGTATGTGGTTAGAGTTCGACTTGAAGCAAAAGTTAAAGGAAAGAGGAAATGTATAATATGAAATGTACTTCAAATATTTCGTGGGACAAAGACCTAAAACTAAATTGGTTCAGTTTTTTGATAAACGTGAAAGCTTTAGACCTTTGATGTTCGTCATCGAGATCAGTTCTTATACCAGATATGCACCTTGGTAGGCACAAACTAACCAGTTGACATTATAAATTTACGACTGGCAGATATCATGCGTATTTGGGAAGAAGGAATTGCTCAATCTCACAATGGCCGAAGGGTTAAAGAAAGGAATTGCTTTTTGTATTAACTCTAACACTAGCTCCTTGAGTTTCCGCAAAGTATACCAAGGTGTTTACACAAGTAGGTAGAAGCATTAACAAAATAAATAAAAAATTTACAATAGCGAAGGAGAGAATTTATAAAAACATAACGAGTAAAAGAAAAATATGAAGTAAAAGAAAATAAAGTAATAAAATAAAAGTAAATTAATAATCTAAATTTCGATAGAAATACCGAAAAACTGAAATTTCTCCCTTAGGTCGTAAATATTTAGAAAAATATGGTGGCCAAGATACAGACAGATTATTTAGATGCTGACATGTACTTGAAAGTGGCCTGAAGTATCTTCCTTTGGTGGACATGATGAACGTACTTATGAAGAATATGCTTCATATCTTCATCACGACTACCGCAGCTGCACAAAGCTCTTAAGTCAAAATCACTTTAAATGGCTCTTAAAAGTGCCAAATCGAGTCAAAAATAAAGTTAATCTAAAATCTATTGAAAAACTGATCAACTTGTATTTTATAAAAAAAACTATAGAGAATTGTGTGATCCTATTGTGCTTTTTTTGAGGCCAGATAATATGTTTCAGATAATGATAGGATCACTTCTATCAAAGCGCATTCAGTGAGAAACAGGAAAACGGAGATTTAAATCAATTTGAAGTTTCGTGGATAGCTTTGCTAGAGCATCAACGCTTTCACTTTCAAAGTTTCACACAAAAGGAATGTCGATATCAAGATCTTGCAAAGTCTTGATAATAGCTCGAATTTCAACAGCAAGTTTCTCTAAAACACTATTTTATGTAGTAATTTATAGGGTTATTATTATTTTATTAAACCGTTATTATGATTAGACCTTTAGTATAACTTCTCCATTTCAGTTTCCTCACCAGTAATGTAAATTTCTTTAAGAGTATTTAAGCTGAGGTTTACGGATTGTAAGACAAAAGGTTTTTCTGCCTATCGAAGCCACGTTAGTTAGCTCTGCCAGTTCTGATAGATTTGTAAATATTCAGGTTTGCGTAATAGCTGCCGTCATTTTAAATTGCTACACCAACTGAGGTCCTGAGCCAACATAGTCTTAGAATTATATTGTGTAATACTGACTACTAGCTTATATTTTTAATTTTGAATCTGTCTGCTATTTTAAATTGCATCGCCCCAAGTGGTGGCTGGTTATGTGAGCACGAGATGGGCATTTTAAATTTGATCCTGATTTAAATAGAAAGGTTTGTTCTAAACCTTTTCAAGACTTTGTAATTCATATCAGACACAGCAGTAATTTGCTTAACGTCTGTTAGGAGCTTAATGCTAGTTTATGCTCCCGAAGAAAATCAAACTCTATAAATTGCAGCGAAGAAAGAGAATCATTAGATATTACAACGCGTGTTGATCTCAAACCATTACAAATATTTTGAATCTATCTCACAGCGAAGTCTAAATCATAGCAACTCAGTCTGAAAGAAAGATTCAACAGTAATTCTTTACTGTTTGAAGTGTCTTTCTTGTTTATCTTCATAAGCAGCAAAAGCAAGACCAGGATTATCATCCATCTTAATTCCGTCTGTAAAACAAATTAATTCGTAATCTCTAAGAATAGCATCGGAATAACCAACAACTAGTATTGGGTTCCTGCTACAGGAATGTGCAAAGAATAAAGTGTAAAATTACAGTCAAGAAAATTTGACGAGGAGTGCATGCAAATACTTTCTTTAGGAACATCTATTCTAATTTCATAAATTTGCCTACAAACTTTAAATAGCCGTGATTTAATTCCATTTTAATTTTTCCTGAGAGATGGGAAATATGAGCTTCCACTGAAAGTTGTTAGCTAGGTATAAGATATTTTATTATATTTATTAAGGGGTATCAGAAACCCCTATACCGACAATGTTAAATTGGCCATTTTCGATGCACCTTTTCTCAAACTCTGCTGTAGATACAAGCTTGAAATTTTTTCTGTAATTAAAGTATACCTATCTGATTATACTGAAATGAGCATTTGAAACATTTTGAATTTTAGAGTAAATTATAGGATATTTTGTTAGGCATAGTACAATTTAGCACTTTTCTCCCACAAAAAAAATGAAAATAATTTTTTGGTAAGTTTACTTACAAAAAGCTCATTTCTGTAAATATTAGGGAACTTAATAAATAAGCCATAAAAAGTTTAAATACCTGTGAGCAGTCTCAGGAACTGCATCGTGTAGTTCCTGAGAAAAGATACATCGAGTATAAAAAAATCACGTTTGGAGAAAAACGCGTTTTTATGTAAAAATCCTCATTGATAAAAACAGTAGATGACAAATTAAAACTAGATTTTTTTACAGTTCTAATTTTCATAGAGACTAAAGAATGGTATTTTTAGAAAGATGAGAAAGTGTAGAGAATTTGAAAGTGCAAAAATCCGAAATCACAATTTTTTGAAGATTTTGGGGTTCCAACTCGCCTTAAATCCTAGATATTGTATTTGAGTAACTTCTATAAGAACTTCCACAAGTGATAAACATATTCTGCAGTCAGTATTCATATTTTAATGTAGCATAACATTTCAGCGGGTTAAATTACATTTAATAAACGGTGCATAACGCAAGAAGTCATTAAGTAAATCTTGAGACAAAGAACAAGCTTCACCGAAACTTTTGCATTAAACAATTAAAACCAGATCATCCTCAAAATCATTTTTTAAATAGCTTTGAAAAGAGATAATTCACACAAAAGATTGTAAGATTCCACAAAAAGGATCCAAAAACTGATCCTTGAGAAGAGTCCTTCTCCAAAATATGTTCGTTCGTAATATTACTTAGAGAAAATATTACAGTATGAATATGCAAAAAATCTATGATCAGCTAGAAGAAGATTCCACTATGAAACTTGCTATGTAAACTAGCACGTTTCAATAAATTTGTGATTCGTGAATACCAAGCATTATCAAAACCGCATTTATATATAAAAACATCAAAATCGTGACATAATTTTTCCGTTTACCTTACTTTTATTATGTCATATAAGCGAAGAAGAGCATCTTCAGCTGAACGCTAGGGCTTCTACTCAGATTAATCTTCACCCAAAATATTTCTGCTACTTCAGTGCCTATTCAGTCTGTTTATACAAAGATTTTTTAGGCATTTACTCAAGAATGGCAAAAGGCTGATACATATAATATTTTCAATAGTAAATAGCTTCAGTTTTTTTAGGAATAGTTACAATTCTAGGTTTCTTTTACACAACTGAAAAGCTTTTCTGATCTAGACAAGCATTAAATAATTTACATAAGGTAGATGGATAAACGTCGTGAAGATTCCTAATCATTTCATTTACAATTCTATCCCGCCCAGGAGAATTATCTAATTTTAAATCCTTGACAAAATACTTCAGCTATGGAAAAAAGAAAAGCCATCATCTGCATCACCAGAAGTCATTTCAGAGCAGAAAGTTTTATGAAATTCTCATCGTGGACTATGTTGTCAAGAGGAAATGACTGTTGTAAAATAGCATCTATTGTAGCCTCAAAAGATGAAATAACTTTCCTGATGACAGCTCATTTCCTGAAATTGCAATACTTTTAGAAAAATCCGTTATAACACCGAAAGATAAGATTAAATCTTCTTCCAAACATTTTACATTGCAATATCATTGAGAAACTCTTTCCAAGAATTCAGTTTACGTTCCTCTAACTTAGACGTATGTTTTGGTCTAATATGCAAATAACTTCTCTTATAAACATCTCCTAAAATTGCGTTTTAGGTTCTTTGATATCTCCTTCTAGCTGTATTTAACTATTTACGCATACTTGCGTTCTCGATTGAAGATAATGGAACATTATGTAAACGAGATTTCTTCAATGGGATGACGTTTAATTTGTGCAGTTTTACAAAATTGTTATTTAGCATCTCTCGGAAAGTACAAGTCTGCAAAGACTTTTCAAAAAAGATTCCAGTTTGCTCTTTTAATATAAAAAAAGGAACACTTTCTGACGTATAGCTTCAAATATTTCAACATATGTCATAGAAATTAAAAAAGAATCAGGTTAATATGAGACAGCGACTTACCCTCTGCAATGCACTAGTTTCGGATATTTTGAAGAAGACCAACTGTTACCTCAATATATTTAGAGCCCTGTTGTCACAAAAGTGGGTCCATAATCTTAATTAATCATTTCACACAGCTTGAAACCTCTAAAGTCAGTGAAGGGACTAAGCAAATATTTGATTTACTATTTGAATTCATATCCCAGATCAAATGTTACATTTTGCATCAAAAAACATAAGGTAATTTTTGTAAGTTCAGCATCAGTGTTCGCATAGGGTTCAAAATAATAGGAAAGCAAGACAAAATCAAAATTCGCAATTAAAATATCAACATTAACTATGTTATGCTCGACATCTTCTAAATAAAAAAAAAAAAAAAAAAAAAAAAAAAAAAGATATAGAGCTTGAGCGAATAATAATGGTTCCCTTGATAGTTTCAGAATTCAAACTAAAAAAATCTGTAAATTAGTGAATATCAAGGAAGAGTTCCTTTGAAACAAGAAAACTTCATCAGTGTCAACTTTCTCCATATAAAGAATTAATTACTGTGTAGCAACTTTAGATTTATGCAATTTTAGCTGAACAATACACAGAGAGCGAAAATAAACATTAGTCATAGAAAGTTTGGAAAATAATCATATTTTTAAAAAACTCATGTGTATTGCATATTATTTGAAATTTTTTTATAAAAAACATCGGCTTTCTAATTGTAGCAGAAACGGAAGTTAAATTTGGTTAATTCAATAAAGCCTCTTGAACGGATTTCTTAGCTTCTTTTAAAAATCACTTTACAAGCTCCAAGACCCTTTTTGTTAACTTATTTCATTTCTTTGGCACCAATTCTTGCTTTTGTTGAAAACTGATTAGTTGAGAAATGCTTTTGCCACCTTTTAGCAGAGGAAAGTTGGATGAACGTTCTCGAGGCTGAGAGTAATTGGAATAAAATATTATTTACTTCTTCTTGTCTGACAAAATTTAATATAAAATTTTCACTGTGGATCATGATCGTGTGAAACATATATAAAACTCAGATTTTAACATCAATATTTTTCCGAACTACTTATTAAAGGAAACTGCACAGCATGCATGGGAATATAATAAATTCAATCTTTAATAACATTTCAGAAAGGAAAAATATATTAATTTGGTAACCCAATGATAAAATATTTACAGATGTCAGCTTATTTCCCCCTTTTTCTAAAAGGATTCTGAAACGTACAGAAAAGAGCTTAAAACAGGAATTTCAAAAAGTGTATACAGGTATATTTTACTAATGTGAAGGGAACATTTTCC
This sequence comes from Stegodyphus dumicola, assembly GCF_044657685.1. Classification (NCBI taxonomy): domain Eukaryota; kingdom Metazoa; phylum Arthropoda; class Arachnida; order Araneae; family Eresidae; genus Stegodyphus; species Stegodyphus dumicola. Next base: position 76,190,468 of record NC_140775.1, read on the forward strand.
AGGATAGCATATATGAAATTTTATTGCCGGAATGGTTGGGAAATATGTACTTTTATATTAAAATAGTTACCATGAAAGAAAATTGTTACCAAAGAAAATTAATTCCCAAACCTGATCGCCGACTGGAAATTAATCCTAATATAGATATTCCATTCAGCAATTGTTTTGTACATTTTTAATTGTTTTTTGCCCCATTAAACGGACATGCTGCCTGAGAGTAAACAAACCGCAACCCTTTTAGAAATGATAGTTGACACCATAGAACCAATACTCGATACTTATTTTCAGTGTAATTTTCATTCTTCCTGCGAATTTTATTGCTGCATCTTCAAATACAGATACTTTCTTCTTTGGTTAAAAGCCCATTTCGTGATCATTTAGCATATTTTCCTTATGAGGTGCAATAGCGTTTTATTGACAGAATACTACTTACGGCTGGACATAACGTTAAATTTCGTCAAGTATGTAGTGCATGCCATCGCGTAAGAAACAGATACTCTTGAAAAAGAACTTAATGCAGCAAATAAGTAGACAACTGTATGCAAGAAATAAATATAAGCAGTAATTTTGCTGCATTTAACATTTTCATAGCTATTTCTGCTATTTGTGCTTGACGTTTTTTCCCCATATCGCAACATATGCTTGACGGTTTTCTTTCACTGTGCTGCTGTAATGCAAAAGTAGCAAACTGTATTTAAAAAGAAGTGATTTTAGAAGTTTTTCATAACGACAAGCAGGGTCCTAACAGCTTGACGAAATAATCTTGAAGATCAAATGTGATCTTGGAGATAATTAATAATCTTGCAAATCAAATGTGAAAAATATGGAGCTCGTATCCGTTGGGGGCTTGGTCACTGCTGTTCAGTTTTGATCATTGAAAATTTCCCAGCCCTAATGCAGCAGCAATGAAACTAAATTATATTAAAATTGATCTGATAAAATCTTCTATCAGTTTATGTTTTGAAGGTACATGGAGGGGCCCTTGATCAAAGATTGGACCAGTTAGTGGCAGAGTTAACAAGACAGATCAGTATTTGTACCTGGACCTGGGACTGAATCTCGGAAGCGTGTGACTGCATGGACATTTTTGTGAATTTTTCCCATTTGTTATGTAGGTATGATGGTGTATTAATGAGTTTTCTGGCGCAGAACCTTGTTACGTAGAAAAAAGGAAAAATTACTTTTTACATTTAACTATCTTTTAAGCTGACTAATTGGAGCCGCGACAAAAAAAAAAAAAAAAAAAAAAAAAAAAAAAAAAAAGTCAAATCAAAGAAAAATCAAATTCATAATAATCAAAGATCATCGAATAAACAATCGTATATCATATCTATCAGTCGATCGTATAGTGGTATTGGTTTAGTATAAGGGCGCGTTGTGAAGCCCACTAGGGGAAAAATCAATAACCTAAATTCAATAAAACTCCATGTTTCATTGAATTCATTTGTTTGAGCCTCCCAGCTCAAACAAATGGAGGGACATGACAGACCACAGTAAATTATACACTAAATTAAACAAATGAAACATAAAATATATATCAAACACATTTATTAATTTCTTGAATATATTATATTATTAGAAAATACTTGGGTAACTGATCAGTATCCCCTACCACATACTTTTACTATGAAAACATCGCATCTGTCACACAAAATTTCAGCTTACAAAAATTAATATACCTTAAGATGAAAAATAACACATATCTCATTCCAAAATTAACATGCTCATATTAATTTGTAAGTTTTCTATTTTTGACAATCAATAGCTCACTAATTAAGCTGGTAAAAAAATCTTGAAACCTTCATATACAGACTTTAAATTAATTGGTCATTATTCAAAATATTCTAATCATTTAGTAGTTTACGTATGTAAAATAAATAATTTTCGTTTAAGTAATTTGAAAAGATAGAGAGGTAGACAAATTTAAAAATCATTCACAGATTTTCCGGAATATATAATCTTGAGAGAAGTGTCCAGTTTTCCTAGTTACGGAGGAAATCTATTTCCTTGAGCCAACACTTTGATTACAGTTTAACTAACACTCTCGAGCTCAAGTTCATTCGTTCTTCAGGAACATATTTCTGTATGGAAGGTCTACATGTCAGGAAACACAGGTGCCGGATAGTAATAACAAATACTTCTACTTGGGAATGTTTATGTGTTTGGAACCTCAGGTGCCGGATACTAATGACAATACTTATGTTTGAAACTTCCAAGTGTCAGACATATTCACTTCGGGAATGTCAGATTTTCGGTTTTCGGTGAAGTTATTTGGAGATTCGGGTGAAGAGGGAAAATCTGTAGTAAATTGCTCTTTAAATCTATTACAAAACTTTTAATTATCTCGCAGAAAAAATGCCTCTTCTGGAGAAAAGAAAGCGCAGCTCAAACCCACTTGCTCAAGCAGCCGGCAGCACGGCAAATCGGTCACAGGGCAAATGCCGCTCGAACTTCACATCGCGGCTGCTCAAAATCATTCTATATCAGACTCCAAAGGAAAAACCATAACCGGAGCCCGCTGGAGCAAGACCCGCAAAGGGTCAAGCTCCCACTCTTTCTCTTAGCTTGAAAATCAGAACCAGCATGAATCCTAGCCTGGTGTAAGCACCCAGGAAATCTCGGTTTACCTCACCAAGAAACGCCTCAAAATCACTATTGGCTCAAACAACACTAAAATTAAAAATGTAACCAATCTTAAAGAAACTTGGACTCCCTCTAGCCAACTAGAAGAAAGGTAATAAATAGTCTCTAAAATTCTCAGAAATTCAGAACTTTCTACAAGATGACAGACCCTTTCTTTCCCACGCAACAGAAAAATGTTTCCAACCTGTAACTCTGTCAAAAAATCGCCGCCCCTTAGAACTATTCACCTCTGAACGAGCAAAACACGTGTTTTCAACCCCCGCGAAAAGAGGAAAATGCAGCTGGGCAGTCTGACCTTTAACCTCCAAAAGAAGCCGACTCGTGAGAAACGGAAATACAACCGCGCCCTTTTAACTGTAACACATATTCTGCCAAACTTAAAAGAGCTTTGCCGTAAAGTTTTAAAGTTTAAAAAAATAATAAATACTAAACATTAATTTTTAAATAAGCACAATACAAATTCATTAAACACAGTAAAATAATAGGCAAAAATTATACACAACAAAAAATACATAAGAATTTTCCATAACAACCTTAAACATTATATGCAGTGAATACATGTCAGACGCTTTCAAACACAAACTAGATAAGAGTATAAAATATAGGCAAAGAGAAACGCAAATTAAAATAACAGAAAATCCATAAATTCAATTGAAGTAATAAAATTATAAAAGTTGAAATGAACAGTTACCTAAAACTCAAATAATGTACTCAGATGCAAAAAAGACGAAATTCAAAAACATGAGGTATATTAAAATGCACATTATTTAAAACAGCAAGAAGCAGTTTGAAAATAAAATTAAATTGGATAATTAATTCCTGTATCTTTCGGGTACTGAAATAATTTGGCATTCATCTCATATTCGATGATAAGGTAAAGTGGCAAGTCATAAGCTTTAAAATGCTATTCATAATTCAGTTTATGCATTTATGTGGTACGAGCCAATTATCCTTCCTTAAAAAATCTTTTTTGAAAGTAACACTCATCTTAGTTGGATAGGAGTTACCTGATTTGGAATAATTAATTAAAAGCAAACGCAATCAAGATCTGATGCTGTCTTTGCCTACTATACGCGAACATTTTCTGTCAGTGTCGAATAAATGCTTTATTGTAATTTCTGTGATAAGTAATAAAATTATGTTCGTATAATCCTACTGTTTCTTATTTATTGAACAATTTGAAAACAATTTTTTGATCCGTTCAGATGTTGAATACATACAGAAAAACTCAGTGAATCACTGACGATGTTTGAAAATTAAATTGCCCTCAAATTTGAAGTAAAATTAATTCTCTAAAATGCGATAATTATCTGAAACGTAAACTATTATGATAAACTGTAACTAATATTTCAGTTCCCTTTTACATTTTCACTTAAATTCCCATATATTCTAAAAAAACATATTTGCTATCAAGTACAGGAAACAATTTAACATTTTATCTTCGCTGCAAATGTGTAGGGTTTGGTTTCGAAAGGACAGCGTGTGGGAAGGTTTGTAAATATAATGACTCCTACACACATTCCTACGCTTCAGCCGAGATCTTTCCCTCCAAATCCTGTTATAGTGAAGTAAATTTTAGAAATTATTTTCACATGGGAACAAGAGCATAAACAGAACATTAACATTTAACCTTAAGAAACATCTAACCTTATCACTGAAATTTAATGACAGCTTCTTATACGAGAGGCATGAAACTTTAATTTCTTTTTCGATTTATAAAATCAATTATTTATGGTCCAAGTAAGCATCTAATATAATATTTGCATGGCATAAATTACAGCTCTTGCCCCAAGTGCCAGCTGACGATAAGTAAAGCTATTTTGGCAATTATCTCTTTAAGTTGGGGGTTATAAAAATTTAATGGCCAGGCCTGCACAGGTTCGGTGCTGCTAGAGTTGAGGTGTCATTTAAATCAAGGGCTGGTGTCTAATTAGGAGGATAAGTAATTGCATTAACCGCTAAAATTTAGATCATATTTTAAGGAATTATCTTTTAACGATCACATGGAGATGACACAGCGGAGAAAACGCATTAAATATTGAGTTTTACGCTAATTTTAGTTACAAGAAGACACTGAATTGATATATTAGCGAGCAGAAATTCTTAAATATTCAGAAGAAAATAATTCTTAGCGCAGCTTAGCAAGAAGTACATCTATAATTGCTCTCTCATTATTTATAAAAACAGAAGTAAATGATAAAGAGGAATTAAAGTCAATTGTGCCGTATAAAATGCAGAAGATAAAATGAAGCTTGAGACAAATTGACGAAGAAGCTATTTTGTATTGTAGAAATGAGAGCAGTTTTCTTGGGTGTTTTATTTTTCATGCAGAGTAATAATTTTCTCTAAGTTGTCTTATTTAATTCTCTCACATTTACATGCATTTTCTCTCACATAGTTACATGCATTCTCTATAGTGATGAAGTTAATTTGATTCTACACACAACTGACTTTTACATTATACGTAAATTTGTATTTTACATTACTAATGCGTCTGAAGAAAGGCTTCTTCGCCTGCGCTATCAAACGGAGGAGGCTATTAAAAGGTTTATAATGTGGTTGGTAATTTTATGATTTCAATGTTTGACCGATAAATCGTGTTTGAGTGAGTAAAACTTGAGTACAAGTGTTGCTAAATTTAATATTAGAACCACAACTATTTTTTTCATATTAAAATTACGACAGCTGCCAGCATATGATTTTTTTCTTTTATCGCTTAACAAAAGTAAAAAAAAATTATGTCTACAAAGCAGAAAGACTAACTATAGAGGAATGAAATTGCTTGCTTTTGGAATCTTGTGTTTACATGCATTCCTATTCTTGTAAAGAACAAACTTAATCCGACTTATTAGTAAATATTAAAAAGAATTATTAATTGCTAACTAGTTGTTTTAAATAATTTTGTAAAACCTTTCTAACCAAGATGTAAAAATATAAAGAAATTACGAAATATTATTTGTGATAGAATTGTAGTAATCTTTAAGGGAAAACATAATATTTGAAAAATTTTTTTTTACAATAGTATATACTTCAAATTATAAAAGTACAGATTTCTGTATTACTTTGCAGTGCTTTGTTTTGGAGAAGAGGCACTTTTGAGATTTCTTTTAAAAATGTCTAAATCATGATTTTTCAGCTTAATACAATACAGCATAGGCTTGACACTTAAAAAAGCAAAACATTTTTGTAAAATTTTGTCATTTAGGATTACCTTTTATCTTTCTTTATGCTTTACATTTCATTTCAGAATCATATCATCTAAGCGTATTTTCTAAACAAGTTATTTCCTTACAGTTTTTCCTTTCTGGAAGCTATTTTATATATTGATCATTTCTTGATTCTAATATAAGGCATTTTTGTGTATCTCTATGACATAAGATCAAATTGTATGATCATTTGTTTAAATCCCAAATAATTTTAGTCAAAATCTTTTTTTCATAAAGTTTTACTGGTCCAATTAAACTTATTCCTTCAAATTTTAGATTTTTTGCCAATATCAAAAGAAAGAAAGAGTACAAAATTAAAATTGGTAACAAGTAAATATTTTGCAAACTTCCTAACTTCTTCCAAAGTAATTTTCGGTTTGGGGAAAGCTCATATTTTCTAATTATGAAAGCCATTTTGTATATTTTTTCTGTCGCGATTAATAAACATCAGATGCGTTTTCACTGAGAATCGTAATGAAAAACACATTTTATCTACGAAGACCTCCCTTAGCATACTGGAAAGTGTCTTCCAAGATCATATACAGTTTTGAAGAATAACGATTTATTGAACATATTCTGATAAGTATGTTGTTCTCAGCTGTTTTAAAATATGTGTTTACGATGTCTGCCGTAAACACTCAAGCAAAAATATCGCTGACGGAAATGTCGTGGAGGGAAGTAATGCAGGAAAAACATTGTTCTACAAAACATGGTGAGAGAAAAGGAAGCAAGGGAAAAAACATAGTTTTCTAAAAGATCGTAGAATAAAGCATCGTCTCAAAAAATAAAGCGTTTCAAAACTTCGAAGCTTTAAAAGATGGCCGTAAAAATATCTTGGTAAAAAATAAAGCCCCCACAATTTGCGTTGTTTCACTACAAATGTCCGTTTCACTTTGCAAATTATTGCCACCAAGTTACGCCTTATATTATATTTAAAGAAATTAAATAATGTCTGAATCTGCATGAATGCATGCATGTATCTCGCATTGTGAAAAGACGAGGGTATCTAGAGCCATAAAATTCGAATAACTTAATCCTCACTCAAACATGGGCACCTGGATACTCGAATTTCAAATTTGTTTTTTATTCATTTCATATTTTGTAAAGTTTTAACGAGTTTTTGACTAACAATTTCAACGATTTAAAAGCGAGCAATGACAGCACTGTACGGAAAATAACATTTTCATCTCCAGCGCGCGAGACTGTCTATCGGAAATTCTAAAGATATGATGTTTTTAAATATTTTGTGAGATTGCTGTTGAATTGAATTTTATGTGGTTTACGTGCGAAGAACATGATATTTAATAAACAAAAGGTAACACACAAGAAGTTAAAAAAACGCCCATTTGGGCGTAATATAAAGTATAAGAGCTTTCTGATTTTATTTTATCTTTTTTTTTCATTACAGTCAGAAAAGTTTATGCTCCAAATTTTATGAATTATTAAAATAAATAATCATCTTGTGATAATCTTATAATGTTAATAATTAATGATCGTATAATCAAATAAATTATCATCTTGTAATGTTATAATAATTTTAAAAACCACTGCCTGAAAATACTCATTAAAAAAAAAAAAAAAAAAAAAAAAAAACCATCAGATCTTATTTAACTTTACCTTATTTGTTTCAACACATCATGTACTATCAACCTTATTTAATTTTTCTTTATTTGTACACAAAAGTAAGTTTTTAAATTTTATATTTAGAGTCTTTACTATTTTACCAAATATGTTTATACAAGAATTTCGCGTGGAAAAAAAATGCTCAAAATGCAGTAAAAGTGCTTTCATGAGATATGTTAAATCTTATTTGCAAAAACTGACTTTCATAACTTTATCACTTATACAAATATTAAATCTTATTTGCAAAAATTGTGACTTTAATAATCTCATGACTTATACAACCTATCACATTTAATAATTAAAAACGCCATAGGTTTCAGTTTCAAAGTAAACCAGGTCGTCCTTACGTTTTCTTGCGGAGATATATGGGTGACGCGTGCTCCGCGCATTGCGTTAGTCTATCTCTTATAAAGTCCATGATCTTATTCTGTACTGTACTATATGTCAGGAACAGTCTGAAAGCTACTGAAAAGCGCTTCCCAAGAAGGTTACTAATGAACCGGAGGTCTGGCTATGAAACTATGATCTCAGTGCATCCTTTCTAGCTCTAACTTAGAGAAAAATTATTTTATCCAGATATTCCGTCAAACGATTATAGATCCTTCGGTGCAATAAGAGATTTCAAGAATCAGTAAACATGGAAATGTAAAAAGCTATTTCCCAAATTCTATGCTTGTAATTTCGTATCTTCCATGTAATCTGCAAACGTTTTCGCTGTTGGTTCAACTGCTTTGGGAAGAATATCAATGTTACAGGGTTGTTATAATTAAATTGATCCTAATCAGACTTATGTGGAGCCCGAGGAAGAAGAAACTTCAATAAAAATTAACAGTTCACATTTGGATCAAGGTGTTTTTCATATAACGTGGATGGAAAGTTATGCAGTGTAGGAACTCTTTAAAATGCCAGCTGTTAATGCCAAAAATTCATTCTTCACTATGCCTTTTCAAGTATAAAGATCAATCTTTAATAACCAAAGACGCTATTTCGTAGGTGATTAGGCAATAATAGTTTTTAACTTCAAATGAAAACCCTACAAGTAACTGCAAATATTTTATATATAAGACTATGCCATTTTAGATAAGTTTATCGAAAAACTTAAGTTGTTTTATATTCACTTTTGGATTGGATTGGATTATTTAATTATGCAAAACACACGAGGGCTATCTGCCTAAAGGGATGGATGCCTTCGTAGAGGTTTTTATAAGGGAAACTGGCTCGTATACACGTTACACATGGGGAAAACCACGAAAACGTCCATGCAGCGAGCCCGTTCGCGGGATTCGAACCTCGGACCGAACTACCAGTGTTCAGCGTCTTTACCGCTCGGCCGCTGGTGGGCCTATTCACTTTTGAGAAATTACTTGCGAATTTCGTAAAGAGTGAAATATTGGAATATAGCCAAGCACTGGAGGCCTTTCTGCCTAAGGAAAGCATTGTCTTTGAGGGCGACATTTTAAAGGAAACTGGTTTGCATTTACCTTGCCTATGAACTAAACCTGCAAAATGTTTCTGGGCAGTGTCATTGTCTGGGCGTACCATTGTTAAGCAGTGTCACCATTCGGCTGCTTGGAGGCCTAAGTAATGAAATAATCCAGAGTTTTGAAAAATTTATAAAGCATTCAAAGCAGGTCATTTACAAACCTTAAATCCGTTAGGCCATTCTATTTTTCAAATTATCAATGAGAGTTGTTCATAAGTTTTGAACTAACGTGTGTTGCAAGAGATCTTGATGTCTTCTTTGCTCTGCTAATGCTATACAATTTTTAAAAAATTAAGACAAAACGAGAGAAAGACATACATACTTAAACACAAACGCTATATTACTTTAAAACTTTTGAGACATTTTAGCTCGAAAAGCACCGATAAATTTTTTAAAAATTTTACCAAGCATATAAAATGACAGCAACTGATAACGCATTTTTGTTTCGTTCTTTTATTCTTCATGCAATTAAATTATGTACATTTCATTAGTCTAAACAGGCTTTTCATATCATAATAATTTTTTAAAACCGAGTATGAATATTTTAAATATTTTTCTTAATATTCAAAAATAATTATATCCTTTCTGCATGGTTTTACGTGATAAAATATATAATGCTATTACATGAGTTTCGTGATTAATTAAAAAATATTTGTTATTCTTTCGATTTAACTAAAATGAGGAAATACATAATTCTCAATATCATCAAATAGACACATTTTTAAACAAATTTAAAGAAGTACGCTTAGTAAGGGATGCATAATTCTTGACTGTTTTGCAATTAAAAATCTTTTATGACAATATTTTTTCAGACTTAATCGAAAGTCACTAATTTATCACATTATCCCGTCAGTAGTAAGAGGACTTAAGCCCCTGAATCTGACAGCCGTGTAGCTAATTAACTTCTAATGTTCCGGTTTAACGACAAGTGGTGTTGATTAATTAATGTTAGCTTTAAATTAATGAGAGACTTCAAGTCTTTCGAAAATATTAAGAAAAGTTTTAAGTGACATAAGTGATTCGTAAAGTCTTAAAATTTTACTACGAAAGACAAGTACCCTAACGCATTTCATAAATGTTGCTTAAAAAGATTAAATTCACATGTGTTTTATGACGAATATTAAAATTTACAAAAAGGTAAGTTTAAAATATTAATTATTTAATAGCATATCTAAAATAACTTTTAAAATCAATTTATTAAGCTAAAACATTCTTTTCTAATAAACATACATAATTTATATAAATTCTGCTAATATCCTTTCCTAGAGATAAAAATCGCGGAATTATAAATTAGATTTTTAATTTTATAGACACTTAGTGAATATATTATTCCTATAATTTACCAATTTGAAACGTTCTTTTTGTGTATCTGTTTATTTCATGAGATTTTACAGTAATGAAGGTTGGTAATCATAAATGACTAGCTTAATTGGTTGATTTTTCAATAAACCTTTCATTTACTTAAAACACTGAACGATATAAATGGTCTCATACTTGATTAAAAAACTATGTAGTAACTATGTTTTGATGTGTCAAAATTAGATTTTAAGTTCTCACTGTAAATGTTTTATAAATTATTAATTTTTCCTTCGTAAATTCACATTACATTACTTGCCAATTACTTCAGTAACAACTTTTAGCGTATCAATATTCATTTAAATATGCGTATAAAATTACTCTTTTAATAAATATCAAAATTATTGTGCTCGATTATTTATAATTTTTCTTAAGAAGCTTAATTTTTTTATGCAGATAAACTAAATCTAAAATTTGCCGTTCGTTATTCAGCAGGGTTAACGCTTTGAAATTAATTACTGCTTTATGACTGAGAAGATGAATTATTTACCGAATAAGCTTCAACGTCCCCAGTTTATTTCCTTTATTCTATTTTTAATAGAATGTAAAATAGGAATTTAAATTACAAACTTCAGTCTCATTTTAAAAGATTATAAAGAGTGCTTATTATTTTTTATGAAAGACAATGGCTTTAGCATAGAAAATTGTAATAATCTCCAAAAATTATTCTTTTTATTGAAGTTGCGCGCAAACATTGCGAATAACACTAAATATCACTGAGTGAAAGTACTTTTGCTTGAGTACGGTTTGAATTAGATTGAATGCACACAGAACCGATGATAGTTTGACAAAATTTGTCCTATCAAAAGCTATTTGCAGTTCTAAAACTTTCCACAGAAATATCTTTTCAGTATCACAGAGCAAAATCAGTAGTTACATTTCAAACTACTAAGAACGTTAAGCACAACGCAATGCAAAGCGAATCTAAAAAGGCGAAACTTCTACGGAGAACTCTCAAATGCTCCAAACTTAAGATTAACAGAACAGTTGGTAACTGATGCTCTCCGCGGTCTTATATAGTTTTCTTCCGGTCATCGAGAAATTTCTAGTACCTTCCACTTCTTGAAATTACTGGAAGGCATATAACAGTAGGATCTGGTTACAATTATATATAGGTATCAGCTACAGTTATTCGTTTATGGTACTCATTACAGTTATATAGAAATTGGAACCAAAATGTCCCAATGATCCAATGGCCAGTCTCCACGTTTGGCGACTTTCGGCCATTTCTCGCCTAAACTGGCGATTAAAATTGGTCTCAAAAACCATTTCCACCTTCGCAACATCATACCAATTTAGTGAGATAGCCATTTACTCAATGTTAAATGGACGTGCCCCTGTATTTTTTTTTTCTTGAACAGCATATTCTCTTTGAAGATTTTCATGTTACATTATGGGGGGAAGCGGGAAAACTACAATTTCATATATAATTTCACTGAAATTATTTACATACGTACAGAATCCTAATTATACATATTCACTGATAACGAATATAGTGGCAGATACCTTTAACATAATACAAGCATTTTAAGAATCAGCATTTTCTATAAGTATTTGAAGGTATATGCTGAACTCTCTCTAACATTAAGGATGTATTTAGTCCTTTCCAAATAAATTTTAATTGATAGTCGATAACATTATTTAAATTTTATAATATTCAATAAAAGTTACTAAATGAAAAATAATTAATATTGCTAATTTATTTCCTTCACTACTATATTATAAGAAATAAATATTCTACGAAGAATGATTATTTTCAATTTGCGGTATTGATATAATATTCATAATAAAAATACTACAGGACAACTATACATGGCCGATTTAGCCATGGTAGGAAATCAAATTTGTTTACTTTTTGTAGTAGATTTCGCATGTCATATTTGTACAGACTATTTAGCTTTTTGGAGCAGGAAACAGGAATAATACTCTATATTTTCGTCCAGTTTTGAATCACAGATCTTCCAGTCATGAACTAAATGTATTGATCACTTACACAACGAGAACACGCACGGGCAAAAGTGATAATTTCTTGCATACTAAGTAAATTCGTATAAAGGGAGAGTAGCAAAGGTTTAACTTTAGTTTCGAGCCATGAGAGATATCACATTTTCAGAGTTATTAGCAGTTAATAATTTTGCTGAATCACTGGTATTGCAGGAGAATAAAATTTTAAGTGTTGGAAATACATTAAAATATTGATAGTTCTTCGAAATCGCAAACTATTTTGTAGTTACTAAACATCAAAAATTGTAATACATTCATCAACTTCCTCTGCATAGTAAAGTGATTATAACTAAATAAAATAAAAAAAACTAGAGCGGAGTAAAACATGTCTACCATCGGCTTCTGCTTTGAAACGTAAAGCAATACTATTAATTACAAAAAGGTGCCAGAGTCGGCGTAAATAGAACTATTTAATCTATTATTAACCATTAAACTATATTATAAACTATTTTTCGCATTTGACAGTGTATTAATTATCATATCCAGTTTGAATAAAAGTTATTGCATAAAAAGCTTTTGTTTTAGTTGTATTTTAATTTTTAGTTTTAATTTTCAATTATAAATTATCAATGATGAAAGTTTTAGTCATATTAGAACACAAATAATAAATTGTAAGAAAAATAAATGAATGTCAATCAGAGAATGCAGAAATCGCTTTCAATACTCAATTTCGGAAACTGGATGTAATAGCAAAACTACAACGAGCATTTAAGTTGCTAAAATAAAATGAAAGAAAAGAAAACGAAAATCACCAGTTTTTACGTACGCTAAGACGGCAAATTCGAAAGCAATTTTTCTGCGACAAAAGCTGTTTTCTCCTTATCGCTTCAGACTGCAATAATCCTTTTTAACGAAAATGAACACAATATTTAAAATATGCATTTTTTATCATTCTCGTTTTAAAAGACGTTGAAAACTCTGTTTTTTAATATATGAAAATTTCAAAAATTTATATCCGATACATTTTTAGATATTGTAATTTAAAAATAATAAACGTCAAATAGTCTAACAATTTTCAAAATATTCAAGGATTTTCAAAAATTCAGAAATTAGGTTACAATTTTCATTCAAGTTCCATTCAAACATGTATTCCCCCACTCTATTCGATGATGCAAGCAGCTAAAGTCTGATATGCTTAGTTGCTAGAGAAAAAGATATATACAGATAGTCGTTTTAACATTAAGTAAAAAGAATCTAAATCTAATTTTGAAGAAAACGGTGCTTCACCACATTGCATTGTCATCGATAAACAGTGTATGGTATACAAAATTCGAAGTCGGTAGCTTGCTTATAGGTATGAGAAAGTAAGTTAAAAACCGATGATAGTGTTCCACCCACAGTAAAACATCATGAGTAAACTAAATAAAATTAAATTGCTAAAATAAAATAAAATTAGTAAGATAAAAGAATTGAAAAGTGATATTGCTAAGCAAAAATTCTTTAAAAGCATGTACGATAAATCCAAAATATTTTCTAATTTAAAAACAGTGATATTAAGATGCTGAAGTTTTTTGTGCTGAGTTACCATTTCTTGCAAAGCCTAGTTTATGAAAGTTGTAGAGACATTAGGTTAATTGGAAAAGCCAGAGAGATAAAAAATTAGCAACGCCTTCGCCAGAACTCGAACCACGGACCTCTGAAATATCGGCTCAGTGTGCTGACCACTACACCATGAAGGTACGCTAGGAAGGTGGGGGAAATACTTTACATACTTCCCCTTTTAAAGGGCGACTGGGGTTTTTAAGGGACCCAATCGACAAATCCTGTGTGTGGAGAGTCATCAGCCACAATCCTTTTAGTTCGGGTGCCACTATAGAGACATTAAGTTAATTGGAAGCAGACAAGATGAAAAATTAGCAATCGTCATCGCCGGGAATCGAACCACGGACCTCTGAAATACCGGCTCAGTGTGCTGACCACTGCATCACGAAGACACGCTAAGAAGGCGGGAGAAATACCTTACAAAGTCTCGATTTGGTTTCAAGAAAGGGTTTCATAAATTATTTTCAGATGACACGTAAAGCAATAGTTCGCAGTAAAATGATTCGTCTTGCTCTGTATCACTCACATACATATTTGTATCAATGAATCTAAGGGTTATACTCTTCATGTTCAGCTTTGTTCCATGATAGCTTGAATAGTGGGCAATTTTTCTAGTTTCCATGAAATGAAATATCACATGCTTACACCATCTTCTCTACAGAGCAAATGCACAAATAGTATCTCCTAATATAAAAACAAAATATCTACTTTCATTAATTAATTTTGAGTAAAAGGAAAATCTTGGACAGTCAGTTTAGCAGTTCTGATTACCTTTGCTCAATTTGATATAAGTATCAGGTAAAGAAGAGCAATTTTTCTTTTGCTTTCGCGAATTCTTTTTCTAATATTCAGTTATCCTTCTTTGTCATACGATACATAAACACCTGCATTTAGTAAAATAATTTATTTCAAAAAAGCTTGGGAAGCTGCAAATTATGAACTTTTTAAATGTGCCTATTTTTTCCAAAGTTACGTATTTAAAAAATATATCTTTGTTGGTGCACTAAGCTGTACGAACTTTAGTATTTATGAAAAGTCAGTAATAAAAGTTAATTAATTTTTTTGTGTACATCTCAACAACAAAAGAGGGCTTTATTAGTGGCAAAAAAAAATTACTGGCTGGAAAACAAATTGTAGAAATAATCAAAATCTCTAGAAATACATAAAAATCTTCTGGGAGGTTACCGTCAGATTAAAGCTGAATTTTATCCAATTTTAATATTAAAGTATGCATGTTTCCATTACATTCGTACATGATTTTTGCTGCATGTAGGAAATAAAATTATGCAAATTTAATTTTTTTACGTTTTTAATACGAATGTATATTTTATTTCAAACATTGTTCTGAATGAGATATATTCATTTGTGAAAGAACCCATGTTAAATTTTTATCACAGCTTTGATTCTTCCAACAGGCACGGAAGAAAAATGATTTTCTGTTCCTGGTTCTTTAAAATGATGTAATTTGTCAGAGCTGTCTACTTAGCATTATTCAACCAACCTTTTTCTAATGATCTAGTCCACTTTCTCCAGGGAGAGATCCTCTGGTACTCTATCCATCATCGAGAAAACCTTTCTCGCCTACCCAACCCCCATTTCGTCACGCAGCATATGTCACATGACTGTTAGTCCTATATGTATCGAATTAATGCAGTTGCCAGGTGAGATGATTTATTAGATTAGTTTGCAGGGAAGTGCCAGTTTATACAAGTGGTACTAATCCTTGGAAAGCGGTATGAGTTAAAGAACTTAACTGGGGGTTTTTGACATATTAGTTTTGAAAAATGATAGGAAGTTATTTTTATTTCGGCTCTTTAAATCTTTAAAACTTGTTCAAAGAGTTCAGGAATTACATAATCGATTATGTATATTTATACAGTTATAGCACTTGCTTGATCAAAATTTATTTTCTTAGGAGTTAGTCTTTTATTTTGTGCCATAAAATTATAAATTTGTTGCTTTAAGCTGCATGCGTATTAATGAAGCATTAAATTTAAGTGCAAGTACATGACATCCACATTAACGTACATCCAAACTGAATCGATATGAACATGCTAGTTTTTGACATGTGCTGATGCAGTTAGAGAATTCTTTTATAAGATATATAGAATAGTTTTCTTTTCTTAGATATAATGAAGAAATATATTACACATGGTCACGTGCGGTACATTAACTCGTGCGGTGAACGTAACTAAGAATGCGCAGCTAAGACTATGAGGAACATACTGAGATAATTCATCTGTTATCGTTTAAATGTTTCATTAAAATGAATATATTTAGACTTTAAAGTACGGTACATATCCTTTGCGAGCTTTGCCGCAACTATGTAATATGTTTTTAGTTTTCTTACTGCTTAGATGCATATTTTTAGGCTCAATACCGATTCAAATTAACGGAATAAGTAACGCTTATGGTAAAAATGCTAATACATTTGACTAGTTTATTGCAGTTCTTTGTTTAGTCAAGGGTCCGCTAAAGCTATCAATTGAACTAAGCTTGCGAAATTATTGAATTATATTACCAATCCCTTATAACGTATTTTCTCTCTCATTTCAGCATGCCTTTGTGGTGCAACGGTAGCACACTCGGCTCGTATTCGAGAGATCCAGCTTCAAGCCAATTGCTCAAGTGAGAGCATTGCTTATTTTTCAGGTCTCCTGCTTCAACAAACCTAACGGCTCCACAATGGCGCCCAAACTAAAATAAAGGTGGTGGACAATAATTCGTAACCACCAGGATTTAGCGATTGGTTCCCTAGTTCCCCATCGCCCTTTAAAAGTGGATACTTTCTCTCTTCTTCCAAAATGCCTTAGTGGTGTTACGTAGCACAGTGGGCGCGTATTCGAGAGGTCCAGGTCAAGTCCCAGCAAGAGCATTGCTCATTATTTACATTTCTTTGTTCAAAATAACCTAATGACTCTACAAACTGATATGTCGCCAAGTATCTATATCAGAGATCATCTCTATAAGCAGAATTCTGTTAAGCTGTAAAAATGTTTTTTCTTACCATTAGACAAAAACGAATAACAAATTCGGTACATTTATGTTACTGTAAAAGCCGAAGTGTGGTAAATCCTACGTTTTACCACTAAAACGTAGTTTTACCAAAGTAGTTTGGTTAAAGTACAAAGCATGCTTTAATATGATTCCATTTCGGACTTTTACCAAGTTTTACGGTAAATCCTAGGAGTTAACAACGCCTTCGGGTAAAAGCCCGAAACGAACGATTTAAATCAACCTTGAATTAGTCTGAGCAAGCAATTTCCATGCCGACACATTTCTGTTCCTGCTCCTTCTTATTCGCGCCCTTTTTAGTCTAACTTCCAGAGAATTCAAATATCTGCAAGTGGCTATAATCTAAAATAAAAAGCAGTTTGTTTCCATTTCAACATATTTTGCGTTTTTATTTTGCTGAAAAGAAATGCGTGCTGTTATGCGGAAAAGGTTTTACGACATTTTGTCTGAATCTGTAAAACGTAAGCAGGATAACAGATTTAACAAATGAGAAGTACACCTCATTAATAAATGAAGCGAAATTAGCAAAATGTGTGAAGGAAAAACAAACACTTCATTATAGAAATTTGAAATGCTATACTATTCTAAATATTGGAGGAGAGGATAAACGTATAGCACCATTGACTGCTGAAAAAGCAAACATCTTCAACGTCATACACGACGCTCATATCGGAGCATGGACCTTATAAGAAATAGACTAACCCAAATGACTGTTCTCCCGCTTCTGACGCATTCCCGGCTGTCACCTTGATCACATCCGGAGGAGTAGGGACGACTTGCAGAAACTTACAATGTTTGGCTATTGCACAAGGTATAATTGTCAAGAAAAAGTTAATTGTAGTGCCTCATTTCACAAATTATAATTTTTAGATATTTTTATTTTTGAAACTGAAATAGATTTTTAAAAATTTAGCATATTTATCAAGCATAATTAACGTTCCAAATAATTATAAAGCTGTTGCATGCTTTCAGGCCTGGCTATTTTTTTTTAGCTTTTCCTATAGTGTAAGGAAATTTGTAACTTCTTCTTTTAGAAAATAATATTTTAAATCTGAACTAATAGAAAATTTCAAACAAGCAGTTTTCTCTTGCAATTTTTATGCTTTTTATTGGTGTAAATAAGTAAAAAATACTAAAATACCTAAAAATGAATTTTTTAAAGTTTTTGCTTAAAATTTTGTGCTGCTTTTTTAAGATTAAAGGCATATTTAATATATATAATTGAATATATATAATTATATATATAATTGAAATAAAACTCCCTTATATTTTATATAAGGGAGTTTTATTTCAATTATATATCACAATACATCATAGTGATAAACACTTTTAACACCTTAATAAATTTTATATTCTAATGCCAAATTGTAAACTGTAATAATTGATTGTGCTAACATTTTATAGTGATTTTTTAATTTAATTCTAATTCTCATAAGATTTTTTTACTTACTGTGAATTTAATTTATTAGCCCAAAGGGGTATTAGTTTCGAAACGGCCTTTTGTAAATTGTTGCCACCAAATATTATCGCCTTGTGTTATATTTAAAGAAATTTAATAATAAATAATCTGCATGAATACATGTATGATTCTCGCATTGTGAAAAAGCGACGGTATTTAGAGCCATCAAATTTTGAACAACGTAATCCTCCATCCGAACAGCCGAATTTGTTTTAATCCATTTCATATTTTGTAAAACTTTAATGAATTGTTGATTAAGAAACTCACCGAGTTCAAAGCGAGCAATGGCAACGCTGTGCGAAAAATAACATTTTTATCTCCAGCGCAGAAATTATAAAGATATGCTGTTTTCAAATATTTTATGATACTGCTGTTTAATTTAATTTTGTGTTGTTTACGTGCGAAGAACATGATATTTAATAAATAGAGGTAACACACAAAGCGTTAAAAAACGCCCCTTTGGGGCTAACATAAAATCTCAGTGCTTCCAGATTTTATTTATTTATTTATTTTCATTACAATGAAAAAAGTTTATGCTCCGAATTTTATGAATTATTAAAATAAATAATCATCATATGATGTTAATAATTAATAATCATATGATCAAATAAATGATCGTCTTGTAATGTTATAATAATTTTATAAACCATTGCCTGAAAATGCTCATAAAATTTAAAAATCTTGTTTAATCTTGTTTAATCAGATCTTGTTTAATTTTGCTTTATTTGTTTCAAAGTTTCATGTAATATCAATCTTATTTAATTTTGCGTTATTTGTAGGCAAAATTAAGTTCATACAGTGGATGGACAAAAATATGGAAACACCTTGTGAAGTGCATGTTTGAAAAGAAAGATTGATTTTAATGAAATATGTAGGTGGCGCTGGCGTTTTTGACTACTGACGCCACCTATACAACTTCGTAAATGTGCTAAACAGTTCAGTTGTTGTCGAAGTACTGTTATGTGAGGTTGTCATTGCATTATGTCAGAGTTAACAGACTTCGAACGTGGGTAAATTGTTGGAGCACGTATGGTAGGTGCTTCCGTAAGCAAGGTAGCCGAGGTGTTTAGTGTTTGAAGAGGTACTGTATCGAAGATTTATTTCACATATTTGAAAAGCGGAAAAACATCATCTGCTAAATCACAGCGCGGACGAAAGTGTGTCCTGAGTGATCGTGACAGACGATCATTAAGTGCAATTGTGACGAAAAATAAGAAGACCACAGCTGCAAAAGTTACTGCTGAAATGAATGTTGTGTTACCGAACCCTGTGAGTACCAAAACAATTAGAAGGGAGCTTCATAAACAGGGAATTGCTGGCCGTGCTGCAATTGAGAAGCCACTCATCAGTGAAGCTAATGCCCGTAACAGGAAAAGGTGGTGTTTAAGTCATAAAGCCTGGACTATAGAACTGTGGAAGCGAGTAATATGGTCTGACGAGTCTTCTTTCACATTGTTTCCCACTTCTGGCCGAGTTTACGTCTGGAGAAAGCCATCTCAAGTCTATAGTACAGACTGCTTGTTGCCAAGAGTGAAACATGGCGGGGGTTCTGTTATGGTTTGGGCAGCCATATCGTGGTTCTCTGCTAGCCCCATGATAACTGTGTCAGGGCACATGACTGCCAAGACTTATGTGAACATTTTGGCCGATCAAGTTCATCCCATGGTACAAACTTTGTTCCTCGATGGTGATGGTGTCTTCCAAGACGACAAAGCCCCTGTTCACACAGCTCACATTGTCCAGGACTGGTTTTCTGAGCACAAGGATGAGTTGTCCCATCTCCCCTGGCCACCACAGTCACCAGACCTGAATATTATCAAACCTTTGTGGTCTACATTGGAACGGAAACTGCGTTCTCGTTATCCACCGCCAACATCGTTATCTGAATTTGCCACCGTTTTGCAGGAAGAATGGTATAATATTCCCTTGGCAAACATACAGGAACTGTATTTATCCATTCCGAGAAGACTGCAAGCTGTTTTGGATGCCAACGGGTTTCCTACACCATATTAAGCAAAGAAACATGTTTTTTTAAAGGTGTTTCCATATTTTTGTCCAAACCCTGTAAATTTTGTGCGTAGAGTTTTTACCGTTTTACCAAAGTAAAGATGTTTGTACACGAATTACGCGTGAATAAAATGCGCGAAATACACTAAAAAGTGCTTTAATGATATATATTAAATCCTATTTGGAAAAAAACTGTGGCTTTCATAATATCATCACTATACAACGTATCACATTTAATAAATAAAAAGAGTTATGTGATACAAACGCCATAGGTTTCAGTGTTAAAGTAAACTAGATCGTCCCTACTCTTTCTTGTCGACATGTCGGTGACGCACGCCCCGCCTACTGGGATAGTCTATCTTTTATTAGGTCCATGTATCGGAGTTGGCCACGGTGAAAGAACCCGTATGATTAAGGAACTGACAAGTACAAGAATGTAAGAGTAGAATCTATCGTCACGTATTTGAGAGTATGTAAACCATTCCAGAGAAAAAACAGAAAACCGGGGAAAAGGGGATTTTAATCAACCCATTGTGCATAGCCAAATGAATTCTCGATGCCAAGTTGACCTAACATATATTCAGTCCAATCTTGATCGTGATATGAAATTCATTTTAGTACATCAAAATCATCTTACAAAATTCGTCCTACACCGAAATTTACATAGTAAAAGTGCTGACGAAGTAGCATATCACCTTCTGGATATTTTCAGAACACGAATATGAGTCACGAACATTCTCCATTCTGACAATGGGAGGGAATTTTGCAACCAAATAGTTTATGTGAAATGTGGAGATATATAAAAATAGTTCACCGTTAACCTAGACACCGTTAACCTAGTCAATCGCAAGGTTCTGTCGAACGGACGAACCAGAACGTTGACAACATGTTGGCAATATGGATGGGAACAATTAAGACAGAAAAGTGGTCTTTCAAGCAATGAAAAACAAAGCATATCACGAGGGAATCAAATGTTCACTTTACGAAGTTATGTTTGGTATTCCTATGAAGCTGAAACTTGCTAACTCAGTTTTGCCACGTAATTTGATTAGTAACATTGCAATTGAAGAGGACTTCGAAAAAATTATAAATATTAATCATAAATATATGATTAATACAGAAGATGAAGGCACTAATCTTGATCCGACAGTTGATTTAAAATCGCAAGATAATAATGATACACGTGAAAACGAATCGTGCATTAAAGATGGAAGTAGTTAAAATAAAATAAAATAAAATAAAATAATAAAAAAAAAAAAAACTAGATATATGCTTTGGCACAATGGGTACGATTATCAACAAAGTTCAAAATATGAAAGTTTTTCTGCAACGTTTACTGAAAAATGGAAAAGGAGTTCCTTAAATAAGAATTCGGTTTTATTTATAAGAAATTCATTGCATTCGGTAGCGTAACGTCAAAACCGTCACTCATTGCTAAGAATTTTCAAGCTTTGAGCAAATAAACAAATTAAACTTCAGTACTCGTGATCGGTTTGGAGAGTTTTCTTTATTGCGGCTGCCATTTGGCATCCTTTCGATGTAATTGATTTAGACGGATAAAATAAGCTATTTTCATTTGTCTCTACCTAACCGTTATTAGTTGAAATTGATATAAAAAGCGTAAAGAACGCCAACCAGACTGACATAAAAAAGAATGCGACGCAAAAAGAGACTGGAATATTTCCGTCAATAAAATTTGCCAAGGAGTGCTTGCAAATGCTTTCCTTCACCGCAGTATTACTCAAAATTTCAATGTCTATGGGTAGAATACCAGAGCTAGTAAAACGAGCCTCGTAACTATCGTATTCCGGCAAAGCAATCGTATTAATAGTTCTGTTAGCCACGAATAATACTTAAAACAAATCTTCTCTGGATTTTCCATAGACGCCTGCTAGTTACATTCTTCACTAAAGAACCACCCAAAACTTGATGCGTAGACAATAACCGATACTATTACTTGTCTATAGATAAATTTACGAACATCTGTTTTGACGCCGTAAATGTATTTCCAAACGTTCAATAACCCTGATTTATAAGCCGCATTGTTTTTGACTGAGATATGGGAATATGATGCTTCCACTGAAAGTTGTTAACCAGAAATTATATATTTTAGTATATTTATTAGATTCTAGATATTTTATTCAAGTAACTTCTATAGGATCTTCCCCAAATTATTAACATATTCTGCAGTCAGTATGCATCTTTTTATATATCATCATAACTTTGCTTCTGAGCAAGTTGAATTACAATTTATAAACTTTAGATCACTGAAAAGAAGTATGAAGAAAATTTTGAGACAAAGAACAAGCATCAATGAAACTTTTACATTGAATAATTAAAAGCAGATCATCCAAAATAGTTTTAAAAAGAGATAATTCACACAAAAGCCATTAATTATAAGATTCCAGAAAAAAGATCCAAGGATTGATCGTTGAGAAGAGCTCTTCTCCAAACTATGTTTTTTCGTAATATTACCTAGATAAAATTTTACATTGCGAGTATCCAAAAATCGTTTACCAGGTAGAAGTAGGAATTCTAGAAAATTTCTTGGTTCATTCTCAAGTTTCAATAAATTTCTGATTCCTGTCTACCAAGAATTATCAAAACCATTTTTATATCTAGAAATATTAAAATCGTTACGTAATTTCTCCGTTTACCTTGCTTTAATATGTCATCTAAGCGAAGAAGCGCATCTTCAGCGGAAAGCCAAGGAGTCAAGCTATATTGATCTTCATTCAAAACATTTCTTCACAACACCCCAAATACTTGATACATATGAAATAGCCGGCACTATTACTTGCCTAAAGATTTACCTATTAATTTAAAGAATATATCCTTGCCTATAGATAATTTAGGAGTGTCCCAAAGTGATGAACGTATTCTGCAATCAGTACTCATCGTTTTACGTACCATCATAACTTTGCTTTTGATCCGGTTGAATTTCAATTTATAGAGTTTATACCACTCACTCAGTATTTCATCTTTTTAAGTCCATCCAATTTGTTTTTATTTTTTTTATCATTACACTGAGAATAATTCAATCTTGATTACTCCGTATGCTTCACTGTAAATGAATATGTTGGCAATATATTAGTTTAGTATGACAATTAGAAGTCGCTTTGAGATGTATAGGCGCGTCTTGAAATCAATACTACAGATAAATCATTGCATTCGGTTATTTGCATTAGTCTGCTATCATTATACTATCTGAGCATTTCCTCAGATAGAATGATTACTATGCGGAATTCTGAATTAACTGACAAATCAACATTAACATCAGACTCATTAATTATGAACCAATAAGCAGGTCGTTTCTAGGTAATCATTAGTTAGATAACGTAAATAATCATTAAACTCATTAATCTTTCTTCCGTAAATCTGTTAGATAACCGGAATTCTTTGTCATTAGAAATACATTTAAACAAAATTTTCGTTCTTTTAGGAAAAAAGAGAATCTTATCTAATATCATTTTGATTTGTGTATACAAAAATGAATTTTTTTCAAATTTAAGTACTTTTTCCAATTTTCTTTAATACTTATTATGAATAAAAGTAGATAACAATACAATAATAAAAATACAAATTTCTTTAATACTTATTATGAATAAAAGTATCTAAACTCTTCATAAATCATAAATTGTATTAATGATCTCGAAGTTAATATCGGCATATGATTTATCTAAATTTGTACATTTTATATCATTAGTCTTGATGCTTCGAAGGAAATGATATTATTTTCATTGGGCGAATTTCATGTCATGGTAAAATACGAATCATTTCCACTTCACTTATGGCAAATGCTTATTTTAGATCGTCTGTAAGCATTCCGGCAAAGCTCTACACAATTACGTTTAGAATGATTAAATATTTTCTTTATTAAAAAAGGTGTAATGTACAGAAGTCTTCACTTGGTATTAATTTAGTAAGGGGAAAAAATTTCATCATATTACAATGTCAGAAAAAAAGTTGTCTTTTTAAAACAGAAGACGGTTTGTATGCACCTTTGCAAAATGCTAGACCTCCATTCTGAGCCCGAATAGCATCTTTATGTATCAATGATTCCACTTCCATCAGAAGTGAAGTTTTTAAGGGTTTTCTATACGGACTCTAAATACAATAAATTTTTCTGATGCTCAGAATCTTCTGTTAGTTGACATTTTAAGTATATATCTAAATTTAAAGATCCTTGGTTATCAGATTCTTTAATTCTGTGTTCCCGGACATGTAGGGATAATAGGTAATGAGCTTTCAGAAAGCATTGCGAAGTATACTGTGATTTTGTCCAGACCGCTGTCTTTCATTTCAGGGATATTAAATCGGTCCTCAGTGACAAAGGTTTGAATAAGTGGTAAGTATTTATTTTACTTTGAAGCCATCAAAATGACTAATGTCCTGACTTTTCCTGAAAAATCTCTCAGTGTTTAGTCATCTTGGTAGATACCACCTGATACTAGCTGGACCCCTTAAAGAGAAGGGGTAGCAGACTAGACGAAATTTACTTCAGTTTAAAATGTATACGCATTTACATTGTTTACTATATATCTGAAATATTTTGCATCGTGCCTACATAATTGCATAACATAAAAGTCCTTGTTATGTAAATTCATGATTCTAACCATGATGCTCAGGGTCAGAATAACGTAGATGCTTACGTCCATGATATATTCATGATATATAGGTTGATGACATTAAGTCCGTGATAATCATCATACATATAATGATATATATCATAATAATAAGTCCTGCAATATCCCTGTTCTGCAAGTCTCAATACATTTTAGAACTATCTAAGTTGCCCATTATATGCTTTTCCATTCTGTTGTACAGGTAGTATTGCCATTATATTTCGCTTGTTAACTGAGGTATACTTCAGAAAAATTGATAATTTAATCTAGTTTCCTTTCAAGTTTGCCCTTTTGAACGACTTTGTCAGAAATATTGCTCTATTGGTAACCGAAGATGTTAACTGGCTGTTAAAATGGGGCTGAATACAAAATGTACAAAATGATCGGGGTCGCCGACCTTATGATAAATTGTTTTGAATCTTCTAGGTCAAATCTTTTAAGATAGTTTGGAAGTAGCCAGTGACCAGCAAAGAATTGAATCTATTTGTTGCGGCAAAGCTAGCGAACTATTAAAAATAACATTACCCTTTTTGTGAATGGCATCACTTATGTTTTTGTATTCATAAATGTCTTTTTGCTTGTTCTATACTTCATGTATATGTTAGGAAATAAATAAGTATAAAATACTATCTCCTAATATCTGGTGCCGAAAAAACCATTTATGAAACAGGACCTTGAACTTATACTTCCTACTGTTGCATTATTCTTCAGATTATTATTCTTCTTTACTTCCGACATTAAAATTTAGTTTTGTTTTTTGTTCTTTTCTACTACTCGGGCAATGGCGCCGACCGGTGAAGTTGTAGACAAAATGACGCAACTGAAACGAAAGCGGAAAGCCGTGCGAAGTAATGTTTCTGGCTTTTCTACTGAAATTGATACTTAGAACGATGATTTCTCAATTGAGAAGGTTGAATATATCGCATAACAACTGCTTTAAATGATATGAAACTAATTGATAACGAAATTCACAACTTCTTTCTGACGATGAATATGAAAGTGATAATTTGCAGTGTGAAAACTACATAGATACTGGTGAATACGCAATTTTCAAAGCACGAAATTTATTCAAAATAAATTATCGCCAACTGCAAATAATGTTACTGCTACGAATATGGATATCAATGATTTAGCGATGACATTTGGCGACCCTGCTAATACAGTGCCTATGACTCAACCATATACAGTTAAATTGCCAACAATTAAACTGCAATCATTTATAGGAGAAATTGAACAGTAGCAATGTTTTTGGGAACAGTTTAAATCTTCTATAGATGCCAATCCACATCTTTCTGTTATTGATAAACATGTTTTCCTCAGAGGTTATTTAGATGGTGAAGCTAAACGTCTTGTTGATGGAATTAGTGTAATAGGAGACACCTATGAAACAATAAAAAATTGTTGGAGGAAAGATTAAGATCGAATTATCCAATCACACTTAGATTACTTAGAACATTTAAATGTTATTCAAGACCCATCTCCTAAGCATCTAAATGATCTTTACATAGAATGTAACAGAAGAATTCAAGCTTTAGCTGCTCTGGGTGGATACGCAGTGACCCCAAAAAATGGAAAACGTTTGTTAGCAACAGAGTAACAGAAATTATTTCTTATACTAATCCTTCACAATGGAGACATTGCCCTGGCAAAGACAATCCAGCTGACAAAATTTCTCGAGGTGTTTCACCATCAACACTAAAAAACCTGGAAATTTGGTGGAACGGCCCTCCATGGTTAGACAAATCTCTAGAATATTGGTCTCATTCTGACACTATTTCTAAAGATTACAGTCATAACTTCGAGGCAAAGAAAGAAAAAGTTCAGACCCTTCACATCGTATCTACTCAACCAATCATAAAGGCTGGAAACTACAGTTCTTACGTTCGATTGTTACGTGTAACATCTTGGATTCTTCGCTTTATTCACAACTGTAGGAAACAAGAAGAGTTAGTGGGTGAATTACATGCCACAGAACTGAATCAAGCTCGATACGTAGAATCAAACTCGTATTTATTGGATACAGACCGTTCAGAAAGAATCCTTTCCTTCAGAATATGAAGCTCTGTTGACAGGAAAATCACTCCCTAAGAAATCAAGGATAAAACAATTTAACCCTTTTTTCAAGAACAATATTATACTTTTTGGTGGTCGACTACAATTTTTTGATTTATCTCATGCTGAAAAACATCCCATATTATTGGACAGTTCTCATCATTTTACAAGCCTACTGAAACGCCAAACACATTTACGATTGCATCATCTCGGTGTTCGGATTGTACTTTCTCAGCTTCGTTCAGAATATTGGATATTAGGAGGAAGACAAGCCATTAAAATGTGATAAAGACTTGCCTTCCATGTAAAGTACTGAAACAAAATAAAAGTGAACAGGTAGAAGCTCCATTACCAGCTGAGCGAATTCAAAGTCATCTCCTTTCGAAACTACCGGAATTGATTTTGCTGAACCACTCTACGTAAAAAATAATAACTCCGTTACAAAAGCTTAGATTGTCATCTTCACATGTGCTACAACTCGAGCTATCCACTTAGAATTAGTTTCCGATCTGCGAACTGACGTCTTCCTACTTGCATTACAACGTTTTGTCTCTAGACGTTCACTTCCTCATACAGTGTACACTGATAATGCCACAACGTTCTGCGCTGCGGACAAAGAGCTGAAATTATTGTGGGATACTATATCCTCTGCCAAGGCACAACAATTTTATGCCCACCAGAACATCAAATGGAAATTCATCGCCCCTCGAGCGGCTTGGTGGGGAGAATTTTGGGAAAGAATGGTAAGCGATGCCTTGGGAAAACATTAGGTAAGGCTGTTTTGGATGACGCTGGTTTAATCACTGTATTATGTGATATTGAAGCCGCTCTTAACAGTAGACAGATTGTCCACGAATACGGAATAAAAGATGACTCTGAGGATGCTTTAGCACCCTCTCACTTCATAGGAAAGAAATTAACTACTATTCCTTCCAGCCCCACAAATCTTGAAACAAATTTAAATCGTATGGGAAAGAATCGTCAACATTTGATGGACTCCTTTTGGAAAAGATGGCAAGAGGAATATTTGATGGACTTGCTTACATGTCATCAAGTGTGGAATCCATCTGAAGCAAATAAAATACGGAAAGGGGACATTGTCCTACTACAAGAAGATGTTAGACCTCGCCACACCTCGAAAAAGGCCCGTGTTGAGGAGCTAATCCTTGGCCGCGACAAAAAAGTCCGTACTTGTGTTCTGCGCACCAATGGACTTACCATTACCCGACCTATGCAGCTGGTCATCCCCCTGGAGGTTGACCAGGGTGGGGAGGATGTTGCGGCAAAGCCAGCGAACTATTAAAAATAACATTCAGATCTAAGTTCACTTTCGGGGAAAAAAAAAGAAAACCTATGTTTTCATCTTCTTTTGCTACGTTATTTCCTCTGTCCTGCCATTTGTGCACTACTTTATTTTTTGTTTTATTCTTTAGTAATGAAATAGGAGATTTCCATATTTTCTAATAAGTTTACATCATTCGCTGCCCATTTAGCTACATGATCTGCCTTTTCATTTCATTGTATTCTTTTGCGCATTGGAACACAGAAAAAATTGGACATTTATTTCGAGAATTTTCCTAATATTATAAACTTGTTGACACTTACTTTTCAATCCCTTAATGGTTTCTAAACTAGATTCTGAATAGTTTGAAATCACTTTTTTTTTTATAAATGCTATCTCTTATATAAATAACTTCTTCTTTCAATGCAACAAGCTGAGCTTTTTGCTGCTTTCAGTTAGCATTCTTTTCCAAGCATATATTACTTCGTCACTTTCCTGTCAGCAAAATGCACTCCCTGTATTTTTTCCAGTTTTCGAGCCATCCGTATACAATTAGATATTTTTGTTTTGGGCCACATATTGCATATTAATATCATCTGAGAGATCAGTAGTCGCTGAGTGAGCTAATGATCTTATAATATCAGTTTCGTAATCCGTGTGAATCAATTTAAGACCCAATAGGATTTTATCTATATGAAACTTTATTATCATACCAATTCCGACCTCCATCTCTACCACTAGGATTAGACGACGGATGTCAGCATGGGTCCCCTAATCGCTTGTAGAGACATTAGGTATTTTGGAAGCAGGAGAAGTTAAAAATGAGCAACGCCTTCGTCGAGAATCGAACCGCGGACCTCTCCAATATGCACCCAGCGTACAGACCATTACACCACGAAGGAACGCTAAGAAGGCGGAAGAAATATCTTATATGCTAAGGGGGCAAATACTTTGATACCACCAAGGACGACCACTGTTCCGACCTTTTCTGGAAAGGTATTTCAGTATTTAGCGACAACTGTTGCGGGACGTTCAAGTGAGAAGCATAAATCTCCGAGTGAAGTATTGAAAGATGAACAGAAATCGGCGGAAAAAGTTATTTTACTCGCCCGAGAATTGGTCATTCTCGATTTACACACAATTATTTTTCAAAAGCTGAGATTATCTCTGTGTGTTCTAATTTTAGCGCTGTTTGAATGTGTGGCACATTTTGATAATATGCCCATATTTCGACAGATTTCCTCTAGAGTATCAATTCTATTACTAGACTTTTATCTGTAAAAATATCATTATGAATTTATAACCAGTATTTAAGTGAAATTGGTTATTATTATTTAATAGAAAAATGGTTTTAAATTGTTTAATATACTTTCGTGGTTTGGATCTTCTGAATTTTATGCATTATTTTTTCACAGAAATAATTATTTCTCTTCGGTGTCTTTCTTGAATTGACTGTATAATTATGTTCCGTAATTATTTTTCTCATAAAAACGTTTCATCATATTTCACGATTTTGTTTTTTATAATTTTATGCTTTCGTTAAGAAGCGCGAATATTTCTTATCGTTGTGGTATGTTAGGTGTGAAGATATTAAGAAACACTAATAATATAGTAGTTTCGCTTGCCCAAGGTAGACTCCTGGTCTTTGCCGCGTAATAGCGAGATACCCAATGCATAAGGAAATGATGAAAATTCGTTATATTTACAAAGATTGTTTATTCATTATGCCAAACTAAACCGTGCTTTATACTGATTGTTCGAGGCTGCCATTGTATAATCCTTCCTTCTATTCCTGGCACTGAAAAACAGTACTCCTGTGCTCCGAATGTAGCTTCCAAAGCCTTCTAATGGCAGCTAACGTCATTTCCACTATGGTGAGGGCGGACGCAAAGCCAAACCCGCAAGTGGTAGACTTCAGAAGAAAACTAAAGTGCTCACTCATCTAACTGCAAAAGAAGGCAAAAAAAAGCTAACTGCAAAAAGGCGCGTCAAGAGTAAAGCAGAAGGGAGAGTAAAAACAGTAAAAAGCAAAAAGCAGAGTTGTTCCCAATTTTTCCGCTATTTATAAGCAAGTACTATTAAACTAACAGTTAAGCATATTAGCCAATGAAAAAGTCCACTGTGGTAAGGATAACCAATCATAATACACTGGTAGACAGTTGCTAAGGGCAGATCACAAATGGCTATATAGCGCATAATAAAATAAGTGTGATTAAATGGCAAGTGAAATAAAATGCCAGAATACTAGAGAATATAATAAAGGTAATTTATTGTGTCTTGGAATCCAGAACACTTTGAAAAATATTGAAGGGGCATAATGGTCATTTTGTGCTCAAAAGGTAAAAGTGAAAAAAATGAAATTTCCGTCCGCACTCATTCTGGCATAAGATGTCAGTATGGAATATGTCCAACTTGGAGAACCATTCAAAATTCCCCACATAGGGTCACGTTTTGCACAACATTACACAGCAGCTGTTACGGTAATTTATTCCAATCCTCTGTCAGTGCAGGGATTGTCCATGTTTATTACAGTGCATTTCCAACCAGAAAAACTCCTCCTCAAAGGATCCCAAACATTTCAATAGTATTCAGATCTGCTGAACGTACTGGTCATATCGAGCATTTAATATCGTCATTCTCTAGATACTTTTGAAAAACGGCAATTCGATTACATGTTGCGTTGTGATCAATGAAGAAACAGTATCATTGGTAGCACCACGGAACATGTGAAAACGAGACAGCAGAACATTATTAATGTATCGTTGGACAGTCATAGACGTACCATTGCTTATCATGATAGCAGCCTATACTATGACAGTACATGTAGTTTATCCTGTCCCTTTCCTCTGTGATTGCCGGATTATATGCAGTACCACTCTCACACTAGTTCAACTCCCGTCTACAATCCGATGACAGACTGAAAACATTCTCATCTGCGAATAGTACGTGAGGCCCAGCAGTTGCGACGCTGACGACTTCATCGCAAACGGGAGATGTCTATGGTGACGTTTACACAATGGAATGCACACAATAGGATGCAAAAATCTGGCTACAGGTTTTCGGGAGATTCGCTTGACAATAGCAGCAAGTAACTGATTTGCTACCCCAGTTAACTGTGCTGCGCCGATCCTTTTTTGTCGATAACACTACGTACATAACATTTGCAGGCATCGCACTGCGAATATGACCTCACCCATAATGTTTACTACACTTTCCATTTGTTTGAAATGTTTTCCAAACCCTTGAAAGAACACTGTGGCTGACGCCGA
The DNA here is from genome assembly GCF_044657685.1 of Stegodyphus dumicola. NCBI lineage: Eukaryota > Metazoa > Arthropoda > Arachnida > Araneae > Eresidae > Stegodyphus > Stegodyphus dumicola. The sequence continues at coordinate 76,222,034 of NC_140775.1, forward strand.
GCTTCCTAGCAACATCTATTATTTTTCACCATTTTTCAATCTTGCGAATAATACGGCCATGAGTAAAATCCACTAAATGACGTCGAGAAGACATATCGAAAATTGCAAGTTCTTCAATTAATTTTTTTCCGTTAAATTTTGATTCTAAACAACAATGGTCACTTGGCGTCAAATTATTTATATCACTTATCAGCGCTAGCGCATGACGAACGACATCAGAAATCCAAACTTAGCAGACGCGCAACATGTCTTACCCGCACTTATGCTAATTTCTAAATTTTCCTGCATTCTATTTTGTGGTTGCTATCGCTGCAACTTTCATCCGTCTTTAGCAATTTAATCCGTCCAGTGTACGAGTATTTCTTTCAATTAACAGGCAAACGAAATTGGAATGACTTCTTCTCTGATTAAATTGTTTAGTCATGTTACAACAAACAAATTGGCAAAAAACTGTTGCCAAAAGGAACAAATGAAAGATCTTAGTTAAGGTTGTAATAATTCCAAATATTTAAACTTTATGTGACCTCGTCACATTTCTGACCACATGTTTGCAGCTAAATAATTTTTTTCCGGTACATGCCAGAAAATCCACCACCACTTTCATAAGCTAGGCGGTCTACTGTAACAGTTCACTTAGAACTGTTTCACGTATTAAATTGAAATCAGAGCATAATGATCAGAGTTCAGTCTACTTTTAATTCTTATAATTTTTTATGTTTTAAATTTTGAAAAAATGTTTTCTAAATTTCTTAATAAGAAACTTCTTTTTACTTCCTTGTACGAAGTAAATGGCGGCCATTGATGTTTACATTTGAAACAGGAGACTAGTGGATTTGTTGCCAATCTAGAGAAACTTAGCTTCGCAACAACAAAGATAACGCTTTCATTTATTATTATTAAATCATGCTTAATCCGTTCTGGAATTTTTTCGATGAAATAAGCGTTTAAGATTTACTTCGTAATTTTTAATATAGATATTTTCAGTTTTTATGTATTTTTGCCTTCTCGCGAAGTGAGAACTGAATTAATTAAATGAGAAATAGTCAATCATCTTTGAAAAACTGTTTCTTTTTTGTTTTGTTTGCTTAATTTCTTTTATACATCATTCTATCTTTATTATAGTATTTGAATAGAACATGTGGCAACGATTAGATAATTCTATTATTTAAATAATATAAATTTTGTGCATTATGAGTTATAATATGAACGAAATATATAAGTTAACTGTTATATAATTATTAATACTGTTAAGTGAATCTAGCACCAGAGTGTCGCTATCGTAAACAAATACTAGAGTGAATTTTAAAGAATGCATTTATTCTATTGTGGTTTATGCGCTGTCGGCGAAGTAGATTTAATTCAATCCAATAAGTTTAAATGAAATGCAAGAAAAAATGTGTATAATTTAATATTCCAATACAAGGAAGTCATGTGGTGTACACATCAGATTTTTTTAGATGTAAAACTGTAATCTAAACATTTCACATTACGCATTTATATTTGCAGTGAAAATCTTTAAAAAGTATTGCAGTAAAATCTTCTGTACCATAAACTCCTTATATATATTTTAACGAAGTTACAAAAGTTACAAGAATTATTTATCCTAAGATACATAAATTGAGGTAGATTATAAAATCTTCTGGCTGTTCCCAAACCTGGTATTTCATTCCACGAATTTGCTTCGAATCTAGACACTACATTCTACCAAATGGCTAAATAAAAATACTTTATCATATAAGAGACATTTACAGAATAGCAATAATTTATTTATAACTGCTTTCCATTTTCATCTTCCTAGTAAAAGACGTTCAGAAGAAATTTCCAAAATTCGAACCCCACTTGTAAAGTTTTAAGTGTTCATATTTATGTCCTGATTAAGAGACCAGATGGAACAGAAATAACAGAAAACTAAAGATAACATTACCGGAAGCAAAATGTATCGCATTAATTGAATTTTTAATGCAGGAACTGATATTGTAGAATTTACTTTTTTCCTCCACCACAAAATCACTGGCAGTTGAAGACTGACAACTTCTGAATTCGAAAGATTCAACAGAAATGAAAACTCGCTCATTGAGAAAAGGATGAAATCTCTGTGTACTTAAGCTCAACAAAGCTTTAACTGCAAGTCAGAACGTATCTCGAATCTTGTCAAAAGAGCTCAAAGAGAAACAGAATACTAGTATAGTTTAAACGAAATGGGCTGTAGTCCTTCAAGATTCAAGGAAATTAATCAAATCTTAAAACAATCAGATTCCCAAAACAAAACTCTCAAACATCAGAATATGGCGAGCAATGCCCAAATATCTTTAAGGCCTGATAAATTTTAATATGCCATATCTGTATTTGTATTCGTGATATTTATATAATTCTAAAGTATCTTTAATCAGAATTGCAAATGCTGTAAAATAACAAACGGAATTATTTTCCGAGATTTTATATGCATGTAAAATACTTTAATATACAAAAATATATAAAATATACAAGGCACAAAGCAAATAAGTAAAGCAAGTAAATAACAGTGCAAATTAGATAAAATCAAAAAATAAAACAAAACATTACTAAACATTTCTAATTTTAATAAACATAATTAATAAAAAATTTCTAATTTTAATATCATGCATTTATCCTTATTAGTACATATGCATATTACTGAAATGCCTTTCATACAATTTTACAGGTTGAAGAATATTATTTTATTATTTGACCAGTTTGCTAAAGAGAAATAGTTTTTTTAATTTATATTTAATTTTGTTTTCATTTCATGTATGTATTGTCTGCGATCAAGAATGAATGCTGCATACTACATGTATGAGTTTTACTTTCTTTTCCCTGTTAAAGAAAGAATTGAAAAGAATGAAGGATAGCGTTCTAAGTCTTAAAAATGAAGAAAGTTATCACGTTCTTGTAATCTGTTACAGAGAGTCCTCTTTCTGAACTGCTATCGTTTTAGTCAAGTGCTCTAGAACTATTTTATTCATATATTTCTTTCATTTAATTTACTTCATTTTTACTTTAAAACGTATTCAGCTGCAATTTTCAGCTTGAAGCATGTACATTATTAACTGAAGTGCACTTGAAAAAAGCGAAAGGATTAAGAAAGGGTAAAAGGAAAGTTTTAATGTGATGTGCGATCTTTTTTTTTTTTTTAATTTTATTAATCATCATCATAGCATCAAAACTGCAAATGCATCATGGACGAGTTAAAATGCTGATTTTCATATTTTTGCAATAAGTATTCTTGAAGTGTAGTTTGCGTAAAGGAAGAGGCTTGATCTCATAGCTAATAAACATGTATAATACCTTTTAGAGAGCTAAAAATTCAGATCGTAAGCAAGAAGACTTTAAATCAAAAAATGAAAATTTTTAAGGTCCTGTCTTTGAAAAAAACCTTGCCTAGGAAAATTTCTAATGAGAAATTAATTTGATAAAATGTTGATGTCGTATGAAATTATTTCACTTTTATTGATAAAACTTCCATTTTTTTCTGAATTAAAAAATTATATGCGTATACCTTTTGTATGTGTACAAATATTGAAGAGAGAAATAAAAAAAAATCACATTTTAAGAAAGAGTTTTGCTTGTGCTGAATTCAGAGTAAAACATTAAAACATCGAATATGAAATTTTTATACACTTTCTTTACTTGTATTCTCAAGGTTGTGTTTGAGTGCACGTAACGTGATGAACTATTTAAGTTCGACAGAGCTAATTCAAGATGAAGACAAAATGCGTTTCTGGTAGCATTCTGGAAACACAAACATTTGGTATTTCATTTGTTTATTGTGGCTATAATGACTGAAGACATGATGTAATAAAATACTGCAAGAAAATATGGTCTGCAAGACACGTGCAAAAGTAATGAAACTCATTAAGAAAGACAGGATTTGTGAAAATTTTTTTTTATTTCATAGAAGAATGCAAAAGGTAGAATGCAATAATGTTAGGAGCATGAAACATGAAATGCAGATGAATGGACAATTGTATCCATTGAAGCTTCATGATATTCTCTATCTCAGGATTTATTTCTACCGATATGTGGAGCACACCAGAAAGAACGGATAAAAACACTAATCTCTTTTTACATTAAAACACAGTGGAATTACTTGTATTCCTTGTGATATTATTTTATATTGAATAATTCGGTAACGTTCACCAAACCGCAATATTACCTTTGGAAAAAAAGATGATTAGAAGGAACTGTAACAATATTCGTTAACCCTTTCCATTTTGCAATATAAATTACTATATGCAGACTGGATTTTTGACATCATCCTATTCAAAAAGCTGAATATGCGCATTCGTGATTTAGAGAACATAAGATTAATACATTTTTCCTGCCTTCCATAATCAGCCAACGTAGACACTATGGAGATACTTTTTAGATAATTTAAGGGAAAATTAAAATAAAGTAATTTATTAAGGGGTAATAATTATTAGAGATCAAATGCTTATAAACATAAACTTTATGAAAAAATATCATTTCGCTTTAATATGAGCATTTAACCTCACTTGGTTTAACGCATTGTATTAAACTAGGATAAAACGAAAAACCATGAATGCTCTAAGAACTGAAATCCAGCATAATAAGCCTTAACAACTTAACAACATAGAAGATAAACTAGAAGTTAAATTTAGGGAGAATCGCCGAAAGTTTTGAATTAAAAATGAAATTTTTGGATGCTTTCCCTGTTTTTGGTATTTGTTATTCACAATCTTCCCGTCCTGAAGGATGCCCATTTTGAAAGTTATCGCTAATGATAAAGACTTTCCTTCAACTCTTATTCATAAAATATTTTCTTCTTCAAATGATAAAGAAAATTCGTTGAAATATATTTGTTTTCATTTTATATTCGCTTGTATCAATTACAAAATTGTCGAATATTCTCCAAAATTTCAAATTCAATTTATTTGCCTTCATGTCATTGAAATTGTTTGTTTATGAGGTTACCATAAAACATTACAGGAATTTTCTACGGTTATTATATATTTTTATGAAATATCACATCTATTTTCAACGTGTTGTAACTTATATAAATAAAATTAGTCAGAGAATTATAATAAAATTTTTGCTGAGAGTAAATAGTTTGCCAGAAAATAATAAAGCTTTCATATCTAATAGCTAACAAATTATCCACAGTTAAATCATAACTGTTCTTTTAACTGAAGTTCCGCTAACATTAATTTAAGAAAAAAAAAATTCTTTTTTGAAAAATTCCACATTAAACAAAAAAAAAACAAAACAAAACCAAAAAAAAAAAAAAAAAAAAAAAAAAACACTATAAATTTTGTGGCTTTAATTCCGCTTCTGTTACTTGTAAAAATAATTGGAAAAATTATCTCATATTTGTTTCTTACTTGTTTCCTTCCTAAGCTAAATGATGAAATTAATTTTATCTTTCTTTACTATTATTTACTTATTTTTACTAAGTATATTTAAACGACGTAGTTCCGGAAAAACTATATATAAAAATTTTGCGATTTGAAAGAAATTATCTTTATGAGATTTTCGTGAAATATACGTCCTTTCTGTAGAGTAAATAGATAAAATTGTTTTTCAACATACGGATTCCTTTAATTAATAGCATGCTTTTAATTCGAAATGAAATCGGAATTTTTTTTCTGTATGAACAACTGAAAAATTAATTCGGATGTTCTAAATTAATTTTTATTCGAATGCGTTTCTTTAGCTCGTCAGTTTTTTATATACATTGTTTACATTACAACTTGCAATATAATTTTGAAATTGTGTTTAATTTATAATTCATTATATATTTATTATTTAATTTATAACATTTTTAATTAAGTTTTATTAACTACTAAGATTTATGCTGATTCTTTCCTTTTACCTTGATTCGTAACGAACCTAATCACTCCACAGATTTACGCAAATTTCAGAGGAAGGGGTACACCGACAATATTTGTAATAGGTGTTTGTCATCACTTGTTGCCCATCTATTGAAAGGAAGCCACTGACACAGGAATAGACAAGAAACAACATTTGATATGGGTTGGTAAGTGTTGAACATAGTTGAAAGTTCGTTGTCCCACCCATATGATGATGTATCTTCGCGTAGAGTTATAGGTGGTTTAAGCAGTTTACTTACTGTAAAGTTCCAGCTAGAATCTGTAGCGAAGGAGACTTAAAATTTGTATTGCATTATTTTAACTTACTCAGTGATGAGAAAAAAAAGGTTTTAAATTAATTTGTATATTTTGTGTTGTATATTGTGTTCACATCCAAATTAAATAAATGGGGATAAGACCGTTAAACCCTATATAAGTACTAGTTTCGAATAGTCATATGATACCTACGCTCTTAAAAACAAGTTTCTACGTTCTAGAAAACTCCAGCCTTACTATGAAACGTTTCATCAGACTAAATAGCGTAATGTGAAGAAGAATTATGATCGATTTATATGGATAACATTTTTTAATATTCTTGGATTATAATGTTAAACACGAATTTGCTCCAACTAACTAGTCTTACGCCAGCAAGACGAATTTTTGTTCGGACTTTACTGCAAACTCAAAGCTCTGATTAAAAGCAACAGTAAAATACAAGCAAGCAAATAAAATGTTTTGTGCCTGTAATCTGAAATACAAAATTAAACTTAGCTTATACTTACTTCCTTCTATCGAGGAATACCAAACAAAGTGCAAAGTCAAATTACATACAAACGTGAGTTAAATTCTATCCCAGCACCTGGCTCTTTAAGTTCTATAACTAAGTATCAGCCAAGAATAATTAAATAACGAACTCATCGGCTTCGAGTTAACCTTCTTGCGTTCGCTACAATATTGGGGAGTTTGGGTTCAAATGACAACTGTGGCCAATTCCTTCCTCCTTAATTTCTTACTGTGTTTAAAACTCCTCTTATAAGGCATTCCCCCCCGCCTTCCTAGCGTGCCTTAGTGGTGTAGTGGTTCTGCACGCTGTGTCGGTATTCCAGAGGTCCGCGGTTCGATTCCCGGCGAAGGCGATTGCTGATTTTTCATCTTGCCTGCTTTAAAAAAAATTCTAATGTCTTTACACTCTTATTTACATATTATTATGAAAGAAGGTAAAGCATACATTATTTAATAATAGGAATGACTAAATATTTTAACTCAGGCAAAAACGAGGTAGGTAAAATAAGCCTTACAAGGTCTCTAAAATATCTAGCAAATATCAGTAAATAACAAATCAAACTGAAGTTAGTTTTGAAAGTAATAGTGATTCTGCATTATGAAAGATTCATACAAAATTATGCAAAGTACCTACTAATCCATTTACATCATTTTATATAAATTTACTTAGTTAAATAAATTTACTTAGTTTACATCATTTTATATAAATTTACCAGTTAAATTTAATTGAAATTTTCTTTTCCATGAAAGCATCCGTAGTGCATTTAATAATAAAATTTCTTTCGAACAAATTTAATTACTACTTTAAATTATATGCCAATAGAACTTAAATTTTCATGTCTATCATTACACCACTTTTGCATATATGTATCTTTATCGTAAGCTTATTATTACTTCCTAAAAATATGCTTTCAGACTGGACGCAGAAACAACAGGCAATTCTGGCGACCAATCAGATTATGGTCGCTGTATTGATCAGCGGCGGTCACGTGCGAAATCGTAATACCCACATGTCTTTCGCTAATGCCTATCAGCTGCATAAGACCGGACCCCCTTAATGCGCCCGTCCGCCTGCTTTTGTGATTTACGTCACACGCAATGCTGACTTTAATGGTAATATGAAAGCAACAACAAGCTTTAGGCAAGATTAGACTCGAATTTTAAGGCAAAAAAGATATGCTGTAGCTATAAGAAATATCTCGTAGTGTTCTTTACAGTTAACAGAACACATAGATTTGTATGCTAATAACTTTCGAAGCATAAAGGATCTCTGCTAATGAAGAAAATTATTTCGATATACAAAAAGTATTAAGACATATTTAAAATCAAGAAATTCAGTTTTTTAACTATGGTTATACCTTCTTTCAAAAATGCTCTATAAACGGTCAGTAACATGGAATCATATGATTCTGATAAGAATCAGATGGCAACTTTGCACTTGAAAACGAAGCATTTTTATTAAAACGACATGAATGAAGTATTTTTTTTATGGGTAACACTTAATTTCTATTATTAGCAAAAATTACAAGTATACTATGAGGCATCGGCAACTTTTTCTAGCTGCTGGTCAAAATCAACCAAAGTGTGTGTATTAAGAAGACGTTTCGTTTCAGTGGTATTTTCATTTTAGAATAGTCGTTCTTGGTGAATAATAAGATAAAATTTCAGTTTAGTCAAGTTGTAGAGACATTAGGTATTTTCGGAAACAGGCAAGATGAAAAATTAGCAACGCCTTCTCCGGGAATCGAACCGCGGACTTCTCAATTACGCGCTGAGCGTGCAGACCACTACACAACGAAGGCTCTCTAAGAAGGCGGGAGAACTACTTTATAAAGTCTGGCTTATAGCAACATGGAATCATATGATTCTAACATATGAATCATATGATTCGCTTGCTAAGAAGGCAGGAGAAATACTTTATAAAGTCTGGCTTACAGTTCATGATTTGAAAGCGAATGCAAGCATCTGAATTTTCGGTATTTAAGCTGTTCTTACTTAAAACAAATTTCATGTGTGAAAATATTTGCTCACATTTATAAGTTGAGCCAAATGCTAACAAATAGCAAAGCCAATTTTTCAGAATTCAGGATCGGCGTTGCCAAACTTATCGAATTCTTCTTCAAATTATGTTATAGCTTTTATTTTAAAAAATAAAAATATATATTCATGACCGAAACTTTGTAATCGAACAAAAATGTCATTGTTATTTATTTATTTTCTATTTCTTTTTTTATGTACTCTTCTGTTCGTTTTAGAAGGTTTGGGTATTAATTTTCAGGACTGCTCTAACAAAAACCAGAACATATGATGTGAAAAACGTAACCTTTTAATATGTTTCGAAGTAATCTCCATCTGCCGTAACACACTTTTGTGCTCGACTGTATAAGTTGTGGAAACAATTTTTAAAGTCCTCTTTCGGAAGGCTCTTCATTGTCGGCGTCATGTTCTTCTTGATGTCTTCAACATCCACAAAGCGTGTTCTTTTGATCACAGTTTTGAGTTTGGGAAACAAAGAGAAGTCTGCGGGGACCAAATCAGGAGAGATGTTGAAGACATCAAGAAGAACGTGACGTCGACATTGAAGAATCTTCCGAAAGAGGACTTAAAAAGTTGTTTCCACAACTTATACAGCCGAGCACAAAAGTTTGTTAAGGTAGATGGGGATTACTTCGAAACATATTAAAAGGTTACGTTTTTCACATCATATGTTCTGGTGTTATTAGAGCAGTCCTGGAAATTAATAGCCACACCTTGTATATTTATGTTTCATAATTTGCATATTATACTTTATTTCTGAAACTCAAGTGTGTTACATGAAATAATGAAATGGGTCACTCGGTGGTCTGTGGGTCATAGATTGCTGAGGCCTATATTGTTGCGTAAGCATTATATCGTCTTTACATAATAAGAATATCACCTGAAATGATGTTACCGTTTCGGATTTTTAACGAAAAAAAATTATACAAGTAGTACAAAATGGTAGTTACTTAAATCGACTAATATATCATTAGATTTTTGGCTGAAGACCAACTGATAGTTATGGAGGGCTCACTAATGCACTGCTGGGGCTAGATTCGTTTTATGGTTTTTTTATGGCTTATGTGATTACCGGCCAAGACTCAAGGGCTACCTGCCTTAGAGCAGGGATGCTTTTGTGGAGGACGCTCTATGAGAAAGTGGTTCATATACACGTTACACGGGTGGAAAACACGAAAACGGCCATGCAGTCAGCCCGTTAGCGGGATTTGAGCCTCGGACTGAACTACCAGTGTTCAACGATGTTATCGTTTGGCCGCTGTTGGGCGGGCCTGGATTCGAATCCCGTACAAAGCATCAGTGTTAAAATATATAATATCTTTGCGAGCTGAAGGTTCAAGGATAAAATCTCTGAGCGCGAAACTCCTTTCCAGTTTTTGATGATAGGGGAACGAAAGGCATCAAAATTCCACCTTCTGGCATGCTGTGGATCAACATTTGAGTAAGGCTGAGTGAAGTCATTTTGTCATCACAAGTTCCCCCGCGCTAGTCTCCTGGTCCGTGTATACGTTGGTAGTAGACAGTGTAAGGAGATAAATACCTTAGATTAGCTAAAAGAGTAAAGCGGGTGTTTTGCTCGCTGGTTCGTTCAGGCTTGACAGGGACTGTAAGGGTACTGTCAAGCTCGTCTTAGACTGTGTGATTGTTACATGTTAAATAATCATAGTTTGTCCTCTGGGGATTTCGTCTCTTGGAATTGCCTCCGGAAATTTGGTATTAAACCTTGTTATGGGATGCTTTGAAGGTCTATATCTAAGTGCCTTTCTAACTGGTGCACTGTCATCACAAGTGCTTAAGATGTTTGACAAATGTCGCCCTATTTAACTCATGTTCATTCATGAGGTCTTTCTAGCAATTATACATCTAGAGATAATGTTGATCAACAACAAAAAGAAAATAAATTAAATATTTTGGAACTACGTCTAAATATATAAAGGCTGAAAGAGATTAGACAAACTTTATACCAAATAAAAATGTAAATTGCAATTCGAAAATAAATGACAGTTTTCTTTAAAGTGCAGTTTTAGGCAGTCACAACAATAACAATGCAGCTGCTTGTTAAACCGCTTAATTAAATAACTAAATTGTCTAGCAAACCAAAGGATCTATATTGGGAAGCAAATTTACAGAAAGACTTTGGCTTAAGGATGAAAACTAAAAGCAGCTTATCTAGAAAGAAAAATAAAAAAATAAGTTTAAATTAGTTTGCTCAGAGGTTTTGTTCAGATCAAGTAACTTACGTGAGTGCTTTAAAAAAGTACCTCAATTTGCAGAATATTCAATTTTTTCCTGTCGCACTCTCGATGGCCCTAGATTATGCTTGCAGGAAGTGTTTCAAAAAACTAGGTGGGACTTGGTCACTGAACTTACCTGTTTTTATCAAGTCCAGACTGCAGATGTCTATTTTTATTTGGTTTATTAATGCAGTGTTCTTATTAACTTATGTTGTATATATGTGGTGCATGGAGAGATTGTATTTAATATTCACACTTAAAAAAAGTTCCATTAAAAGAAATTTTCGGGACAAATATTTTAGCTGTTAGGAAACGTTAATGTTAATTTTTCCTGCACTTATTCTGCGTAAAACATTTAATTCAAATAACTAAAAGTTCTGAATTGACGATTTTGAAATAGTCAAAATTTTAACTGCACAAGAAGAAATATTATCAAACATCCCTCCTTTCTTCTTTTTAAGTTTTCGCCTTCCTTTCTTAAGTTTTTGCCTTGCACTCTGCGCGTTGAACTGTCGCGTTTTGTGTGTCTTGATGCACACTCTGATGTCATGATGTTGATATTTGCATGTGCGTCAACTTTCTCCTGAGTTCGCCTTTCACTGTAATGATCACAAAAAGCTGATTTCAACGATTTTATAGCTGTATGTTGAAAATGAATTTGTTGCTTAAGTTTTACACATTAGTGTATGAGGGAACGTCAACATTAAGAAGCTAATTCAATTTATTTCTATCCGTTATTTGAATGAATTTGAGTCACTAATTATTTTTAATAATGAAAAGTATTGATATGTCCATTATTTTTAGGAATTTTGTTACTTTCGTATTTCCTTAATAATTAACATATTTCACATAAATACAAATAATTGCATATGCAAATCTTGAAGTTTTGAGATTATAAAGATTATCAAGCCAAAATTTAAGAAAATGTATTTTCTATTAATGTATCTTTGAACAGTTGAATAGTTAGAATACTGGGTTTTCTTAAATCTAATAATTTGTTGTAGAAGCCTAATATTGTACTTATGAAGAGAGCAGAACGTATGCTGGGAACGATGCAGTTTTAAAATCATAGCTATTTTCTGATGAATCTGTACGTTATTTCCCATTTTAAACTTATCTTTCAAAGTATAACATTGCATTTCTTATAGTAAACTGAATGAATAAAAGAACATGTGCGCCCGGACGTGTGTGTACACTTGCGCTGAAATTAGTAAAGGTAATAAAAGCCATTTTACAATGCTCTATGTTACATAACTATGTTACATGATTCTTACAATACAGTGAGTTATACTATACTTTCTGAATACCTTTCGACGCCAAACATTTTAAATTCCTATCTCGGTATTGTGTGTGCTTGTGATGGTATACTAAATGAAGCTGGAATTTCATGCAAGAAACGAAAATATAAGTGTTATTATAATTTCTTAAATGCAAATATTCTGTTTTAAACAGAAATGCAAGTTTATTGGTAATACTTTTTAAAATTTATGTTGGTGTTTTGCTCGCATTCCCGGGAACTGTAAAGACTAAACGCCAATTGTTTATTCTGTTTGATCTTCCTTTTGCCATTTCCTACTTGCGTTTACGTTTAAAACGGTTGTGAATCTGTCATTTCATATTGTTTAAATGCACGAAATGGATATCTTATCTTCAATATCATTGCTTGCATCTCGCTGTGAATTTTTAATATTGAAAGAAAACGGTTTCCAAGTTCATATATTCTTATTTACAGTAAAAATTATAGCCTATTTTTTTTCATTTTTCTTTCACAACACTCTTAAACTTGAAAAGCCATTTGTAAAGATATATGACTAAATAATTTAATTTCTAGAATGTGATAAAAATATCATTTTTATTTATGAATATGCTTTTGGCTTTTTATATTTTAGTGTTAAATGAAACGCGAAAGAGATGATCAACAAAAGCTTTTCGGAGCTCTTTATACTGTTTCGTGTCACAGATTTTATGGTGAAGAGCTGAATAATTTGGGAAAACCTTTTCCATCAAACATATATGCTTCAAATCATTACACTTTAGATATGCACTTTATAAATGTACCTTACAAACTCATATATATGTACATATATATACCAATAAAAGTATCACCTTATTTGTAGTGTTTTGTCATACAGAAGCAGGTTTCATATCCATGCAACTAGAGAATCAACTCATGATATTCACCTGTGTACTATAGAAATATTCCAGAGAACTGGCATTTTGATATAAAACTATTACTTAATAATCAGGAGATGTTCTAAAGGTTTATTCAGTAAAACAGAAAATACTAAGGTAAGCATACCATTGCAACAAGAATTGATGAATATTCAGTTAAAAAACGGCATTTAAGTATGAAAATTTTGTTGTTATGTGCCTGCAGGTTCTTAGTGTATTGTATTCACACAAATTTGATGATAGCTTGATGAAATTAATTTCCCTAAAGGAACACTTAACAGTTCTGGAACTTTTCGCAAATGTACTCTTAAAGCTCATCCATCTCAGTATGATAAAACACAGTCAGTAGTCACCACTGCAAACTACTAAGAATGTTAAACACAAGACAATATAAAAGAAAGCGTCAAATGCGAAGCTCGTACAGATATCTCTCAGTACTCTGAGTTAAACTCTGAATTAAAACCGGGAGCTGGTGCTCTCTTGTGTCTTTCAAAATGTTCCCCAGGCAGCCGAGAATTTTCCAGTGCGCTAGATTTCTAGAAACGGTTACATATAGGAATCAGACCAATTAGAGTTACACAGGTATAAGGTTAAAATGTGACCAAATGGTTCCAAAATCTGGTGACTTTTGACGTTTTCTCGCCAAATTTGGCCACAAAAAGTAGTCGCTATAATTATCTCCAACTTGGCGCTTTCTGGCCGATTAGGCGAGATTTTACCTCAGAGTTAAATGGATCAGGAATCTTATTTTTCTGCTAGAGTTGCGCATTTTCGAGGCATTTCATGTTGCATTATAGGATAGATACTGCGATTTATATACAATGTCACAAAAATTACTTATATATACTATATATAAATAATTTTTCGTAACAGTATGTTGTCTTCATATCTTTGCATTTATTTCTATATTTCGTAAACTGAGAGAATGTGTATTTAAAAGAAACCGTTAAATGTGACTAAATTTGAAATATTACCAAGCAGACAAATAGCAGCTTAAAAGATACACATTTTAACTGAAAATTTCGTTACAAAACAGATGTAAATAAATTAGTTATAAATTGTTACTCAGTAGCAAGAGTTGAGAATTCGTGAAAGATGCTGCCTAACGCATCAAAGCAATATGCGGAAGTTTACTGTAGTTTAAATTTACAAGCTAGAATAAATCTTAAATTTAATTAATGGTTAAATAAAAAATTTGTCATGTACTTAATAGGAAGGTGAAGATAATAAACTGTTCTGTTAATCTGTGGTAAACACTGGTAGGAAATGTGAATAAAAGAAAAATGCCAGACATCTGTATTTGATAAATCCAGAATTACGAAAGGGATAATACGTTGTACTGAGTCCATTGCACGATAAAATTCAAGTATTAGCAAACATAAAAATGTCATTTTAATCTTATAAAAGAAAAGTATGAAAATTCTTATCTTAATCCTATACTTAATTAGTTTCTCTTGTTCTGCTTATCACTGCTTAAAAGTGATATTAAGAAACTGGTAACTGCCCGTGAGATTAATGAAATGGCCCTTTTTTATTATTGAAAACTTTGTGTAAGTAATTTTAATTACATGATTAAAACTGCACCTGATTTTTATTACTCAGTCAAAAAAATAATTTCATTTTGAAACCATTTTAATATATGTTATAAAATATAAAATAGCGACGTCTTCCTACTAATTTCACTATTTTTAAAATATACAAATCTTTAATATTTAACTTTATTTACTTTGGTGAATAAAGTTACTATTATTAGTTATTATTAGAATTATGTTTAATACATAATGTTGTTCAAAAACGTGCTTAAAACGTAATGAGAAAATCAACATCTATTCAATTACTGTCGAAATACTACATTATGATTTCAGATTATTACACGTCTCCTTAAAAATCAGTCCCTGTAAAGGAAATGTGCATTAATTTGATCATTAGTTAAGTAAAAGAAGTTCATTCAAAAATAGTATAAGATATTTTCTTCAATTCTTTCAAGATAATATTTCGTAATTAATTTAGAAAGGACTATATCGAGCTTTATTATGAAACTTAATGGAAAGCACAGAAAAAGGATGGTGAGTAAAACAAAAACTGTATTTTATAGTTCCAGTTTTCCTGGGTGATACAAAAACTTGTTTGCAATAACGGATAAAATATCAAATTACTGTTATCCGAGCACACTATTACGAAAAGCTAATATACGAAAGACACAGCTGAGCTCTTTCTTTCCGGAAGCAGCAAGAAAATGATATTCTTTCCCTTAGAAAACACAGCTGCGTTATCACACTTGTTGTATTTGCATCGCAAAGGGCATCTCAACAATGTAAGTTTTGTTTTCCGATGCGAAACTGTAAACAAATTGATATTTATTTAAGTAAAAAAAATTCCCCTGTAAAATTAATATTTCAAGGATGATAGAAGAAAGTAAGCGAAAATATGGTTGTTGCCCCCCCCCCCCGAAAAAAAACTAACCTTTTTCTTTGCTTTCCTTACTGTACTTTTAAAACTCATACAATGACATGAAAGAGGCCCACCAGCGGCCAAACGGTAAAAGCCGCTGAACACTGGTAGTTCGGTCCGGAATTCGAGTGCCAGCTGCATGGACGTTTCCGAGGACGGGCTGCATGGGCGTTTCTGGGGTTTCTCTCATTTGCAACGTGGATACGAGCCAGTTTCCCTTAAAAAGACCTCCACAGGGCATCCTTTATTTTCCGCATAGTGAGCATGTAATAAGTAAAATGTCATGAAGAAACTTTAAGTTACATTAAATTTTAAATTTAAAATGTCAATAAAACCTGCTTAAGAGCACTTTATTAAAAATTTATACATGAATTTTGTAGGTGATGCTCTAAAGTACAATTTTTAGAGATGGCTACATGCTTCGCTAGAGTCTGAGCTTTAAAATGGAATTTATATACACCGTACTTATGAATAAAATATTCGACATTTTTAAAGGTTTGAGTCTTTTAAATTTTGATCATATTCATGGAATTTCATATGCTTTCCTTTTCTTATTTGAATTCGAAGAGTTATGTGAAATATATTGGAATTCTAGCCATGTTTTACCTTTCAAATAATGCAAAAAGAGAATTTTAAAACTATTCAATAGGAATATAAGTGCGTAAGACACGTACTAGAACACCGATATTTCACTGGTAGTTAAAGAGATATAGTTCTTCAACACTGGTACGCTGCGGAAAAGTATCAAGCTTTCTCTTCTAAATTTAATATATTTTAAGACAGATGCAAAGCGAAGAATAAAAAATGTTTTTCAGCCTTTTTGCTGGTTTTGATTACAAGTTATGTTTGGTTTTTTTCGTTTAGAAAATAACTTGATATGATACGAAAATTTCGTCGCCAAAGGAAACCCAGTTAACTTATTAAATATTCAGTAATTTCGTTTCATGCGAATAATTAGTAACTATTTTTGTTCTAAAAATGTTTTAAGAAAAGAGGTCGAAGCCTCTACAAAATCTAAGTGATCGAACGAGTATTGTTAAAATAAGTCTAAAGAATCCTGAAATTTCACCTACATAAAATATGCTAAAGACTCAGACAATATGCAAGATGATATGATGAAGATAAATTTATTTACCTCTGTCTTTATGCCGGTATTTGGTTTATCATGTTCAAGTTCTTCATATTAGGAGGAAAATAGGCTGCATAATTTTAGTAATCAAATAAGTTTCAGAAAGAAAAAATAATCACAAAAATATTAAAACAATAAAATGTGAAATATCATTGTTTATAAAAACCTATATTACAGTTTGGCCGTCGCAGCTGCGACCATGAGCGTAAACACAAGTCGCCTTTCGAAACGATTTATTGGTGAAATAAGGAGAATGAACCATGAATTGTACAGCAGGGATTTTTTCCCTTCTTAATTTTTCCCAGCTTTCAAAGAGCATGATAAGCAAAAGTTACTTTTTAATATTCTAAGCTGATCATTAGTATTTGCAATTAACTGTTTCATTACATAATGCTTAACATTGTGCATTTAATTATTTAGTGTTTAAAACAAGTGTTTTCCATACTTAATTTTGCTATATATGTATAATATACTGATAAATTTTAATAAATATTTGTTATTGTACAACAATTTCTGTTTTAATTACTTAATTGTTATATTTTATTTTAAGATTTTCATTATATTATTAATACAATGATTTCTAATAATATGATTATAATAATTTTATGATAGTAAATATTATTATAATTATATTATAATTAATAATTATCATATGCAATTTGCACATTTCAGCTTAAATGTATGTATATTATTACACACGGAAAAAAAGAAATTTCTTAATAATTAGGTATAATATTTATATAATAATAAATGATTATTTCAGTTTTTTTAAATAATTACGACAATTATTCTATAAGAAATAATAATGATATTTCTTTTTGATTTTTATGCCACATTCTATATGCATAATTGTTCGTATTGGCTAAAAAAGCATGAAATTTATTTTTTGGGAAAAAAAAATTAAAATTAATCTTATAATATTGACAAATGTCATGTTACAATGCTGATAAATGTTACAATTATACTACTGGAAAATGTCATGTTAAATCATTTACGATTTGGCCATAATCCACTCATAAGGTGAAAACTTGTTGATCATTGTTTCTATGCCACTAAAATAATATTTGTCTTTAAATGTATAGTTCCAGAATTCTTAATGATCTTAAAGTGATCGAATATGAACTATTCATATATAATTAATAAATTATGAAATAAATCAGTATGCTTGGATTCCAGGTTTAAAGAAACAGAGGTAAATAAATTTATCTTCATCATATCATCTTGCATATTATCTGAGTCTTTAGCATATTTTAAGTTAATACATATTTTATTTTCTGCTCATATGAATTAAAGGTGCGAAAAGCCTGTGGTGATAAGATTCCTCTATGACACAAAGATTTTCCCTTCTTTGGTAGCAAAGTCCCTCTTTCCGGCTAAGAGAGTACCTCAAGTGAACCCTCGCCCCACAGAATTGGCTGTGAATGCTTTATCGCAAAAATTGTGATTTCTTTTCTTTTGTTTAATTTTGTGCTAAATGCATTGAAGAATACAAATACAAGGGGTACCGCTTAAAACACTCTGAGCGTCAATGACCGGGAGATTTTTTTGTCACTTGTTATATATTAGCTTATAATTTAAGAATTTTGCTTTATTATTTTCATTAATAATATAAAAGCCATCTTGATGAATGTAAGTTTATGAAGATAGAGACTAAAATTGGTAAATATACATATTTAGCTAATAAAGGCTCTTCAGATACAGGTTTTTATGACAGATCCGGGCCGCTCATGATCACGTCCGTTCTAAGCTTATTTGATTTTACAAACCGGTTAAGTTTTATATGCGGGGCTGGGCTGCATATGATTTCGTTTCGGTTCGGCTGAATATTTTCCGAGGGGATATAAAAATAAAATTTTTAAAAATAGATTTATTTTATGTAAGATTTTAACAAATTTTTACGAATGAAATGTGCACATAGCTGAGCCATTTTTTCTTTGCATACAATCCTGCTGTTGTTATTAAACCTCTTTTTCGATATGTAATCGTATGTATGCTGTTTAATATGTAAGTTTCATGCACTTTTTTTCATAAAACATTCGTTATTTTTTTCCGTGCATGACGAAAGCTGTCTTAATTCACAAGCATCTTAATTATTTCAATCAAACATTATTTAAAAATTTCTCCACTCAAGCTTGTTTCATATTTCTTGTTAACTTTCCAACAGTGATCTCAAAGATGTGACATTGCTTGTAACTTTCTGTATCTCTCCTTTTAGTTCGAGCGTTCATCTCACAAATTCTAATGCTTGTCGAGGCTCTGCTGTTGTTGGTAATTCCAATTGTAATTTTAATTACTATCGGGATTTTCATCTTCCGATTCACATTCATTTCCGCTAATTCCTTTGTTTTCTCTGATAATTTCGATGTCTTCTGCATCACTCTGTTCGTAGCAAATCCCGATATTCCCAAACATTCTCATGTTGCATTCCTTCATCGTCTCTCTTGTCTTCTGACACATCTTGAGAGTTTCCACAAATTTGCTTTGGATGGAAGCCAGCTTTTTTAAAACAATTTCAAATCGTTTGCGAAGTTAATTTCATCCCACGAATTTAAAATAACATGTGTGGCATCTAAGAGTGACTTAACACTTTCCTTAGAAGAACAAACTGCATTAGTCCTATTAATTTCATTAATAACATTTTGAGCAACTTCCTTCCTCTAATGACTCTTGAATGCCTTTTCTGCTGAGGGCTAAAGAATGGAAGTTGTATTAAGAGGAAGGAAACTCAATTTTTAAGTAATTAAGCAAAATCGATAGACTTGAAACCTAAACTTGATGTTTTGACTTCACAATTTTAAAAGCGATTCGATTTTTTAAGCAGAAGCATTGATTTTTATTAAGCGGCGGTTTCATAATGATAGGGTTGGGGGTAAGGAGATTGACTACGAATGACGTAGGGGAATTGACACCGATATACAGTGAAAGTGGTATCGCAAAGTAGATACGCTGTTCCTCGTCCCCAATTTGCTATATCTGAATGCGCTGGAATCGCTAATGGGAAATTTGCAGAAAAGAACGCAGAATCTGGATGATTTTAGATTTCGGTACTTCCAAAGTTCTGACAATACTTTCTTGCATTATGCAATTGACCTGCAGTAATCGTATTATGCATTTCCACAACATCAGCAGGAACACATGGTCATCCGGATCACATGTGCATTCAGTTTTTCTTTTCGCTTTTTACTTCCTTGTACGAAGTAAAAAGGAAGTATTGTAATAGCGAAAAGTTTCAGGCAGCATATTTCAACTAAAATATCCATTTTGACTGCTATCGAATGCAATTTAACGATGTTTTTGCGTGATATCTGTACGTAAGGACAGAATAAAAGAATCGTTTTCTCAAAAAAAAATATATATATATATATATATATAAAACTGCTTTAAAATTAATTCTGAAGAGAATTTTTCGTGGCGTCTTTACGAACGTATATACATACTTACGTACATACATACGTATCTCGCATAACTCAAAAACGAGTAGCCTCAGAACGTTGCAATTTTGTATATAGGACTGCTATAACATGTAGATGAGCACCTCGTATTTTGGCTGCAATCGGCCGCACCAAACGTATATAAATATATTTATATATATATCCACTCTGTTACCCGTCTCTAATCTTATATGTTTGTAAATTGTACATTTTTTGCTTTAAAAATGATTGAATTGTGTTGTTTTTATCTTCCTGTTAAGGTTTCTATGCCTTTAGTAAATCTGTATGCAATGTTTTTAGAATTATCAGCTATTTTAAAGTTGTTTAACTCCTTCACATCCAATTCGCCCGTCACGGCCCTACATTGAAACGACCAGAATCGCCCGAAAACGGCCGAGATTGTAATCTTCTTTTCTTACCTTCCCCTAAGGTATGTAGTAGCAGATGCACTTTCCCTAAATGCCTTGTATCAGTTTACTGCAGACAGCTTGTCCTAAGAGTTTCTTTTTATCTTTTGGGTGCTCGTGACATTTCGTTATTGATTCTTTTGTGGTACAGTGTGCTTTTAAGCTTTAAACAGCAATAAAAGAGCAGTTTAAAAATTTAAGGATTATATTTATTTTTAAACAATTTATTCCTTCCTATAAAAATAACGGAAATAAACAAACTCTCAGTCGTGATCATAACATAGCCGGAAAGGCTTGTTGATCTGACCTTCAGAATAGTTTTATAAAGAACGGGGTCAAAGGCTAATGGAATCTTTTTTAGAAAGTACAAAGGATGTCATTGGAAATCTTCATACCTCTTTTCTGCGTTAATGGACGGGGAGGGGAGGAAATTGCTGTGAAACTGGAAAAGTATTTCGGGCGGTTCGGGTATTTTGAGGATACAGCTTAGTGAAGGATCTGGATTTCAAAGAGTTAAGTGCCGCTAAGCCTTTTTTTTTTTTTTTTTTTTTTTTTTTTTTTTTTTTTTTTTTATGGCGGCAATTGATTGTTTACATTTGAAACAGCAGACTAGTGGATTTGTTGCTAATCTAGAGAAACTTAGCTTCGCAGCAACAAAGATAACGCCTTCATTTATTATTGCCAATTAAATCATCCTTAATCCTTTCTGGAATTTTTCGAGGAAATAAGTGTTTAAGATTTACTTCGCAATTTTTAATATAGATATTTTGAGTTTTTATGCATTTTTGCCTTCTCGCGAAGTGAGAATTGAATTAATTGAATGAGAAATACTCAATCGTCTGTGAAAAACTGTTTCTTTTTTGTTTTGTTCGCTTAATTTCTTTTATACATCATTTTAGCTTTATTATAGTATTTGAATAGAACATGTGGCAACAATTAGATAATTCTATTCTTTAAATGATATAAATTTTGTGCATTATGAGTTATAATATGAACGAAATATAATATTGTTAAGTGAATCTAGCGCCAGAGTGTCGCTATGGTAAACAAATACTAGAGTGAATTTTAAAGAATTAATTTATTCTATTGTGGTTCATGCGCTGTCGGCGAAGTAGATTTAATTCATTCCAATAAGATAAATGAAATGCAAGAAAAAATGCGTATAATTTAATATTCCGTACAAGGAAGTCATGTGGTGTACACATCAGATTTTTTTTAACCAGATTACGAGCACGTTTTACTGAGCATGGGCATCGTCTTATGATTTCGCCCATAAACTAGCACTGCTTTGGCAGTATTTTTCTCCTTTTCAGATAAAAGAGCCTTGTTGTTTTTTCTGTATCATCTATTTAGCACTTTCAGCTACCTAACTGAAGAAACAATCTTACATCCGAACACCTAACTGAAAAAAAATCCTCATTAAAGGTTTTCAGAAAGAGTGCTTTAGCGACAGCTTTAGAAACAGTGCTTTGGTGTTCTGTGACTGGTGTTTCTACTGTCTATCCCTGTAAAGTTCGCAAAGTGCTTCAGCGCACCTCTAATCTGTGTTGTCATTGGTCCTTTACAATTATCTTCTTTGAAACTGCTTCACCCTGCCAATTTTCGTCATACGTGTATCCTTCCAACGCAATTACTTTTTTTAGTGAGCTGATGAATTTGCGCAAGAAAAACGTGGATGTTGCCGCAACATTCTAAATTTTTCAACCTAACTGTATTCGTGAGAGCTCTATTGTTAAATCATCACATACCTTCAAATACCGTTATCTGAAATTTCAGTTCGATTGGTTGAGGGATAGACACCAAAGGTTCACATACCGGGGAAGTTTTTGTATGACCACTTATAAAGTATTTCTCCCACCTTATTAAGGTGTCTTCGTGGTGTAGTAGTTCTGCACGCTGGGCCGGTATTCCAGAGGTCCCGCTTCCAAAAAATACTAATGCCTCTACACACTCTGTATTTTTCTGTTGGCCTTCAACAGAATGAAAATTAGATTATTTTAAAAGCGGACTTTTCTTGAGCATCGTTATGTTATTTTACGTTATGCTACCATAGACACACCATTTATATGCTTTCGCAAATGTTAGGACTGCTGTAAATATTAGGTTTTCAATTTATCTTTCATGCGCTTCAGACATGACCAGATCTCAGAGATTTGCCATTCAACAAAACTTAAATATTTTAATTTATTTTCGAATTTAAACAGTTTGTAATTATTGAAGAGACTGAGTAATTTAAGAATAATAAGCACGTGTCTTAGTAATTTGAAATTTTTTCATTTTAAATAACATATTTATTTAATTGATTTAAATTAAAATACTGTAATTTTCAAAGCACCATATATAATATAAATGGTAGTCGATTAGTTTTCAATATTTCTTTTACATTAATACTTACATGCGATATTAATAATTAGTAATAAAGGTTAATTAATAAGATTAATTAATAATAATAAGATTAATATATTAATAATTAATAATCATAAGATTAATAGATTAATAATTAATAAGATCAAGTAATTTTCGCATGTTTGCTAATTTGACATTTTAGTGGATCTTTAAATAACAGTGTCGGAAGCTATAGGTGAAATAGCTATAGTTAAAAGTTTTCGAGTAGGTAAATACTTTTCACTTTAAATGGAAAGTTATGAGGGAAACATGTAATTTAATGTTTCAGACTTAACCATTTGCCTTGAAGGCATACTTTCTCTGTTACCAATAACTTGGGAGGGTACATTAAGTACAAAAATATTGGATTTTTCGGGTGAAACGCGTTGAAAATTTCAGAAAATGATACCTTGATTATAATGGCTTCTTGAGATAATTAGATACAGGGAAACGTTGTCAAAATTTGTCCTTTAGGAATGACTTCGAAATGTTACGAGCTACTAATTAACGCTGTCTTTTCCCAGCAGGCGAATTTCTGCCCATTTCGTCTTTCCCATTAAAGATTCTTCAACTGGAAAATATCGTTCAGAAATTATTTTCGTCCTCAATGAATATCAGATAAGATTTATTTTTCGCCTTTCTTCTACTATTTCGGAAGCATTTCTTCGTATCAATATTGAATGAACTAGACATTTAGCATTAAAATTGCAAATGAAATTTTTATTCAGGAAAATTATCAAAAGGGCTTGATAAATTGCTTCTCAAAGTATGATTATAATTTAGCTGTTTTCCTTCCATTCCTCACAGACTGAATAATAAACACATTTTCTGCAATTTTGAAGTTACTCAAGTTCTAACTGGACATGGTAAATTCAATTCATATCTAAGATATTTAGATTCTCTAGTACAGACTTGTGTTCATGCAGTTTCGGGGGGAATGCAAAATGTCGAACATTTGTTGTTCTATTGTTCAAAGCTCAAGGAAGGACAAAAATAACTCATTTCTAGATTAAATTCTGTGAATATTACATTTCCTCCCCCTCCTCACTATTTTTCCAACATAAAATGGCTTTCTCTTTCTTCTGTAAATTTATCTCTTAACGTGTCATCTGTGAATTTGTAAGTTTATTTTATTTTGTGTTGTGTTATTGTACTGTTTTGTATTGTGTTGTTGTGTATTTTTTGTTTTTTTTTACTTACCTCTATAAGCCTTGTGTAATACTATGTCGTGCACACGGATTTAAAATTTTAAATTAAAAAAAGTAGTGTATTAAATACTAAAATCAAAAACAATGCTAAGTTAGTTCTGATTTAACAAATTTTTAATTAAATATGATTTAACAAATAGTTAAGAATGCTAGAAACTCAAATTTCAGACTCAAATGCTTTGAAACTCTTTTGTGTTGGTAGAACATTAAGTCAGATTAATTGATTCATGTAAGACTCGTGTGTGTTTTCTGCCTTGTAATCTAGCTTGCGTTCATTTTATACAAGGGAAAATACCACGAAAACTCCTATCAGTCCATCCAGAGGGATTCAAACATGATCTGAATGAACAGTATGCAGAGGTCTTATCACCTGGCTAATAGTCAGCTGCTGAATAGTGTTGAAACGAGAGTGCAAGGAAAATCGTAATTACTCAGACTTTTGCATGTGTAATTACTTTTGAGTCTTTTATTCATGTATAAGTTTTAATGTGGAATAAATTTCGTATTTAATTCTTAAATTTATGGAGCATATTCTTAAGAGTTCCACTAAGCCAGAGATTAATGACACAATCAAATAACGTTACGCATTAAAAGCTTATAATTCTTAAAAGAGCTTTTAAAATTAAGTCAAAGTGCTGTGCTCAAAATCCATCAGAAGAAAATATATTGTACAAAAATAATTAAAATACTTTCGAGATGATATTAAGCACTTCATCTATTCCTGCATTTGCCCTGGATAATAAAACCGAAAAGAAAAAACACATTTAGTGAATAGCATTCTAAATGCACTCACTAAATGTTTCTTAACATTCTAAGTGAATAATAAAAATAATGCTTACCAGATATTTATTCTAACTTTTGATAAGAATGAAAATGCTTGAAAAAGCGCTTTCATTAACTGCCATAAAATAACTCAATTTACTGCCATAAAAGATCTCCGTTACTGCTATAACAAAATGCGTTACTTTAACTAATAGCATAATTTTAACTCAACCGAAGATTCGTGCAATTTCATACCAAGAAAATTACAACAACAACAAAAATTGTTTTTAATGTATTGATTTAAAGCATCAAGCTATTAATAACACGATAAAATAAGACTAAGTACATAGAGCCAATTAATCATCCTTTATTTGACTACTCCGCTTACACTAAAAGCATTACATAATCATTTTCATAATTAGCTGTTATATAAGCAGTCTGTTATATAATATAAATATTGCAATATAAATATGTTTACAAGAGAGCTGCGTAACATATACATGGTCTGTTAGAAAAATGTATACTACTTTAAAAGAAAATTATTTATTGTATGTTAATACCGAACTTAATAATAGGTTAATATAATCTCATTAGATGACGAAGTCACGCGTTTTCTTGGCATCGCTCTACCTCGTGTGTAGCATGTGAAAGATTTTGAGCATAACGTTTGGCAAAAATAGCATAATTGTTAATATAATCGTATATACTATTACGAAATGCCCAGTAAGATACCCTCCCCGCAAAGCGGATTTAGGAATACCAGAAAAAGGCAAGGAAAGAGCAAAATTGCCAGATTTGGCACGAAAACACCCATTTGGCGAAAAACTTGGCGATATGCCATAGACGGAGCGAGAATATTCTAGACCATTCTTACTAGTTTTTTCCTGAATGTTCTCGAAGAAAGGACAAAAGCTACAAATATCCTATGTATACTCGGAGTAGCAATATATCGTGAAGTGTATTTTGAGTGTATCGGGAAGAATATCTTGAGTGTCCTGAGTTCAGGGATTAGCTGGAGAGCGATCGACCGAGTCCGAAGCTGAACTTTAGTGCTTTGCCGTGAAGCTGTCTTCACTGTTATAGCCTGATAGCCTGAAGGATGTGTTGCTGATTGTTTCAGCGTGTATGTCGTCGTTTTTCGACTACTGTAAACATGTTTTGGAACTGTGCTCAGTAATTATGACGAATAAATTGTATTTCTATTCTTCATCAAGTGTTGTCGTCAATCACTCCAAATTCACTAACCCGTAGAACGCAAAAACTGGTGTCAGAAGTTGGGTTTGCGAGTGAATGCCAGTGACCCACCTGCAGGAGAAAGCCATGGACGAGGAAGTGAAGACTTTCACTGACTTCTCATCAGTTGCAAAAGCTGGACTAGAAGAGTTGAAAGCCGGACGGAACGAGATGAATGCTGTGATGAAAGCCGTGTATGAAGAGATGAAGGGTGAGATGAAAGCCGATATTAGAGATGAAGGCTGAGATGAAAGCCGGACAAGAAGAGTTAGTGAGAGAAATAAAATCGTGTCGAGTAAAGATAAAAGTCCGACAATAAAAACTGCAAGCGCAACTCCAATGGATGGAAGTGAAGCAAAAGAACATTAAGAGTGACATCTTCGAATTTAGCGGGAAAATTGGAGCCAATATAAAAGATGGGGAAGTGACAGTAGTGGCATCTGAAGAATCAAAGGATGAAGAAATGAAAGAAATAGCTGATGAAGTTTCTAAGAAAGATCAAGAAATGAAGGATGAAACATCTAGCGAGATTAAAGAAAAAGATGAAGAAATGAAAGACCGGAAAGAAGCGTTTGATTCTTAAGTCCCTGAAGTTGAAATGGAAGAAAGTGATAATACTGCTTGCAAAGACGTAGAAATAAAAGAAGCATTTGAAAAAGGTGAAGAAATAATTCATGGAAATAAAACTTCTGCTTCTTAGGTGCCTGAAGTAGAGATGAAAGAAAGAGAAACTGCGACTGTTAAGTTTGTAGAAAAATGATAGTGAAGTTATAAAGTGGCAATTAGCAAGCATTGAACTATCTGAAAATCCATGTAATGCAGAGATAGGGAAAAAAGTACAGCTTAAGCAGAGTGTTACAGTATTGCAAGAAAATACACCCATTTCTGAAACTAAGTGTGTGTCTCATACTATTATACATACCTGTAGAAGTTGTCTTGATTGTAAACTATGATAGTTAGTTTGTAAATAATTGGATTCTATTAATAACTATGAAGCAAAAATCGGAACAGTTGTCAGGAAATAGAAGCAAATAGGCATGTGCGAACTGCTAAACTACAGAGTGGTGAGCAAACTGTTTCAGATCTTCCTGTGGATGAAAAGTCTGAAAGGAGTGAATCTTCAGAATGTGATATGCAAAATAAAATACACCTGAGAACTGCAATGAAAAAAGTATTTAACCCGGATATAACTTAATGAAGAGCCTTAGACTGAAATTTATTCTGAAATTTAAATTATAAAAATTTGACATTCCTTTTATTTGTATCGAATTAGGCTTCTGACTAAGGACTGTATTGGCCGGGACGTGCAGTGTTTAGGAGGTGGCAGTGTTACGAGATGCCCAGCTGCAGTAAAATAGCTTCTCGGCAAAGCGGGCTTAGGGTTGCCAGAAAATGACTAAGAAAGACAGGGTTGCCAAATTTGGCGCAAAATCGCAAATTTGTCAATATTTGGCGATAAAACTGGCAATATGCCATAGACGAAGCGAGAAAATTCTAGAACGAATTCTTACCTGTTTTCACCAGAATGTTCTCGAAGGCAAGTCAAAATCTATAAATACCCTGCCTATACACGGAGTAGAAGTTTTATCGTGAAGTGTATCGTGAGAGTATCTAGAGTACGTTCAGTAGTAGTGTTTTGAGCTTAGCGGTTAGCTTCACAGCACCCGAACCGAGTCAGGAGCACTATTTCAGTGCTTTGCCGTGAAGCTCTCTTCACCGTTGTAGCCTGGAGGCTGGGTTGCTGATTAT
The DNA here is from genome assembly GCF_044657685.1 of Stegodyphus dumicola. Taxonomy (NCBI): domain Eukaryota; kingdom Metazoa; phylum Arthropoda; class Arachnida; order Araneae; family Eresidae; genus Stegodyphus; species Stegodyphus dumicola. Next base: position 76,249,861 of record NC_140775.1, read on the forward strand.
TTCAGCGTGCTTGTTTCAGTTTCTCGAAGACTGTAAACGTATTTTGGGAACTGTCCTGAGTAATACTGGAGAATAAACTGTATTTCGATTCTTCATCAAGTGTTGTCGTCACGAGCCACGAACCGGTAGAACGCAACAATACTCACCTAGATAGTTATTCAGAAGTACCATATTGGGGGTCATAAGCGGCCAGACACATAGCAAAACGGCGAATTGTTGTTTGAAAATTTTGGTCATTATACCCGCGAAAACTGCTGCACACGCCACAGTTATTTCTTGACGAAGAACCTCCAGCATAACCAGTTTCATTCGCTGCACGAAGACCTTCAAGGTCCCGCAAGGCTATTTTGATTTTTCTATCATACGTCATATGCATATATTACAACGAGAAAACCTAGAGGTGTTGAGCAAGCGTAATCCTACACACTCTAAATATAACTGAACTTTAAAACCAATATGTAGATACCAACTGTAGGCATTTTACCTCCTTTTAAAGTATAGTGAGTATTGTAATCTCGAAAAGTTTCGGATATCATAATTCAAGGGAAATATCCATTTCGAGTTTCCCGAATGCACTTAAATGATATTTTTTGCGTGACGCCTGTATATACGGACAGAATAAAAAAACATCTTTTTTCCTTAAAGGCACTGTAAAATAAATTGAAAATGATTCAAAAGGAATTTTCGTGGCGTCTCTACGTATATATGCATATCGAATAACGATTAGCCGTAGAATGTCGAAATTTTATACATGGGGACTGCTATAACATTTTGCACCTGCTTTTACTTCATTTCAGTTTCAGGTACCTTTTCGTTTCTATGGCAGTGTTTGGGAAAATAGATAGTGCAATTCAGTCAACTGCAAAATTATCAATCGATCACGTAGAAATATACAGCAGTACAAAAGCGAGGCGTTGAAAACAGCTTAAGATTTGAATTAAGCTGTTTTGACAATTTTAGTTTAGTACATACTGTGCAGATAAATGCAAATTAACATGTTTTAAAAAATATTGTTTTCTCGAATATCTGAATTTTTTATTTTTATTCATTTATTTTATGTTAGAAAATGTTGATAAAATGCGAATTGCCAAGTTATTTGCTTGAAATGAAAGAAATTTGCAATTGTTTGTATGCAATAATAATAATCATAAATATGCAGCAAAATAAATAGTTGCAAATAAATCAGCGGAAAATGCAGATATCATTCAAGTCTTCATGAACACACAGAAATATCGTAATTTGCCGATATTATACACAGAGTAAACTCTAAAACGCAATTCAGTTAACTTTCATCTAGCTATATCCTTTCTGAACTCCTTTAGAACTGAGTAGCAAAATGAATGCCCTTGTCCGAGGAGTATTTATATGGTCTTGCACTGGATTTTGGAAGTTTTGTAAAACCTTGCTCTTAGAACTTCAAACGTGCGGCTTTTATGTATCCTTTCTGAACTCCTTTAGAACTGAGTAGCAAAATGAATGCCCTTGTCCGAGGAGTATTTATATGGTCTTGCACTGGATTTTGGAAGTTTTGTGAAACCTCGCTCTTAGAACTTTAAACGTGCGGCTTTTATGTATCCTTTCTGAACTCCTTTAGAACTGAGTAGCAAAATGAATGCCCTTGCCCGAGGAGTATTTATATGGTCTTGCACTGGATTTTGGAAGTTTTGTGAAACCTCGCTCTTAGAACTTCAAACTTGCTTCTAAGAAGTTGCGAACTAATGAAAAATCCCCAAATCTTGCTAATTTGACGACAAAGTTCTGCCCAAGGCCTTTCAGGAGGGTTATACTGACTGGCCCTTACCTACGTTCTACATGAGGTATTTCCAGTATTTAAAAGTTGCTGGATTCAGAATCACAAAATCTTTAATTTTACACAAAAAATAAGCACAAATATACAAAATACGTGCACAATAATTTCAAATGTATACAAAATACACCATAAATGCAAATATTAAACAACTAAATAAATAAAACAATTCATCATAATAAAACAATAAACTAAGGAACAGCAATACAATGGGATGGATATAAAATGGATAATCGATATAAATATTTTCAGAATTTTTACTGTTAAAACCGCTATCTTGTTCGGGACTAGTATTGTTATAGAGCAAGTCTGACTTCAGGGATGTTTGGGTGTCGTGAGGGGAAAGGCGAGGAATTTTGGTGTAATAGACATCAGGAAAAAATAGGTAAATAAAAAGATTGTAAATACAAATCACTTTTGTAAAGGAAAAATACTTCCTGTCATCTTTATGAGTTCAGTTGTTTCAGAGCAATAATAAAACGCGGCATTCAATTTCTTCGTGTGAAGGAAAGGACGTTGCTTTAAAAGAAAATACTTCCTTGCGCGCAATTCTCTTAAAAGCTAGAAATTAGAATTAAGAATCTCTAAAATATACAGAACAAACAAATTCATTGTAAGAGATTAGAAATAAGCGGTATCTTTGAAAAAAAAAATACTGTCCTTCTGAGCATGGTGACATTTTGTTGTTTGAATGGCCTTTAAATTGATAAACAATAATATGCAAGCAGGCTGCCTATTATTGTTTAATGATCACTTCAGGCTGATGCACTAGATCTCATGCTGTGTTAAGCAGAATTAAAAAAATACGTTAGCCTTTTTTCGAGTAGCAAAGAGGAAAGGTACGATGCATAACTGTCATTGTCCCAGACTTCTAACTGGATCACAAAAAATTCTGTAATATAATTTTCGACAAATGTAAGTTCGTGTGAGGCGTGAGTGTGTTGGAGGTCAGTTTTAATTAACAATTAGGTCAAGAGTTAAATAAAAAAAATACTGTAGAAAAAAGAGAGAAGAGATATGCGAAAAGAAGGAAAAAACTAAGTAAGGTGCCTTGAAAAGAATTTTGACGAAATGAAGACTAAATAAAGAAAAGAAAATGCAAATGATAAATGGTATAGAAAGTTGTATAACGAATAGAGAACAGAAATAAGCATAGTGGTGTGATGAACCGCAAAATTGTGCAAGATAAAGGAAAATTTACTCAAGATGTGTCTGTCTTATTTGTGATGATCAAACGAATTAAATTGTTACTTAGTGTGTGCTAAGGACTTTTTCAGATAGTTAAATATCGTGATCTGGAATACGCGGAAGACAGACTGTTTTTACTAACGAGAACGACGAAGAAAAAAACATTGACTTCATTTTGCTGTTAAAGTCTTTCTGACGTGACAGCTAGCGGACTTCCATAATAGAAAGACTAAATCGAATTTTTATTTTCTTCACAAAATAATTCCCAGTTTCTTTAGAAAAACGACTTCTGGAGGGGGTTCAGAACGAGACCCTTAATCTAATGGATGGTCGTAAGTGTCAAGGACCTTTTTTTATCATTGGAGATAATTTGTTTTATGCCAGATCATGTCCTTAAAGAAAATATTGAGTACCTCGTAAGTGCGGAATCTCTTGTTTCATCACTGCAAAATTTTTGTTTTATTTCCTAACATAGCAGGCCACCGTCAGAACCAATAATTCGTATATCCAAATCATATTTCGCATAGAAGTCCTTCGCATACTGAAAGACATTTTTTCCTTTTGTGGTTGTTTTGATGGCTTCCAGAAAAGGAAATCTTCCAGTACAGAACATCATGGGTGTACTTTATGAATTCAATGAGCCGACTGCAATTTGCAGCATCAGTTGTTTCGTTCAACTGGAGAGAGACGTTTTAAGAGACTAGCTCTATTATCAGAGACATCTTGATTCAAAGTATCTGAACTCAAATCACTAATCCGGCTTGGAATAACGTTATTTGATAACGCCACTATTTTATTATAAATTTTTGAATAGTAATAACAGTAATAATAGGTGTTGTGCTTGGTAGGATGACGAGGGTTAGGGGACTTTTGATGCCTTCATATAAACAGCTTATTTTCTATTTATACGACTTCTACAGATTTTACGATATCTACAGAAATATTTACAAAGATTAAATCAAGATAATTTAAAGAAATAACCACAGGTGTAAACATTTCTGACTGAAGTGCTATTTTAACACCCAGAAAAATATACCATCCACACCAGCTGAAAGCCAAACTCTGTTATGAAAACCTCTGCAAATCTAAACTTCAGCTACCTCGCCTTGCTGACTTCTCGAATTCTATTTTCCCTTTCGCTGATGAAGAGGAAACTGATTGGCTAGTCGCAAAGAAATACATGAGTGTTGTTTGCGAGTGTGAACAGAGCAATGGAAAAAATAATGGTTCCATAAATTTCTTTGCATTTCAGAATTCTGCACAAAAATAATGAGATAACTTTAGTACAGCAGAATTATAACCGATCTTGGCCTCTAGAGGAGAAAAAAATAACTTCAGTGGTCTTGAAGACAAATGCTCAACTTAGAAAATTTGGATAACTGGAAAATTTTCCACTAATGTTGGAAACACTTCTTCGATAGAAAGCATGCAGATCAACTTGAAAAGTCAAATATATCAGTTATATCCCAACTTCAATTAGTCTCAAGTTTTCAATTATCGAAGTGTGAACAATATAGTTCTGAATTATAATTAAAATGCAAATGAAATTGCGAAGCTTTTGTTTTTCCGTATATCTTGAGGAAATTAAAAATATCCTCTATCAAAAACTTGAATATTCTTTTAAAAATATACATTTTCAGAGTTTAGAACGTAGTACAAATCACAGTTTGTATTGCCTTATACTGAATGCTGATTATTATAAGATCCTTGTAGTCGCTTGTTTCAGTTTAGTGAAAACAGTCACAAAAATCTGAAAAAAAAAAAAAAAAAAAAAAAAAAAAAAAAAAACGGTGAGAGATTTGCTACTAAATCCTGCAATCAAGTGGATCATCCATATTTCGATCCCTGGTAAGGACGAAGTTAATTTTTCTTTGGACCCTTCAGAAGAAGTCTAACAGTTTTGATATTCAAATATAAAACAATTGAAAACGATCTTTTAGCTACCTTGCCTAAAATCGGTGCCAACTACAAATAAGTACTTTGATATCAATTCTTTATGTTTTAGCTCAACCACATGTTATAATTAATTTAATATAAATCCTCCAGTATAAATATCGTTCAACAGTCGTATTCATTTCTTCCAAGATCCATTCGTAAAATGTTTATCTCTTTATATCTGCTGGAAAAATTAAATAAAACCATTGCTTATATTCTGTGAAGAAATTACATTCATTAAGTATTCATAGTTCTCGACTACTTTCATAATGATAGCTTAATAATTGAAGCCATACAAATGAAAAGCATAAAGCAATGATAATGAGCATTTTATTGATCGTAGGCTATCAGGCTTCATTAATTCACTTTTGTCGAACGCTACATGAATTCAAACTCCAGGCATGTTTTCGTATTTCATTCGACAGCATTTAGAAAAGGTTATGGCAAGTCTGTGCTTAAGATTTTACTTGTTCTCTTTTATCCCAAGCGATAATGTGGATTGTGTGCGCTATGTTGTATTGTGACTTATCTCATTAGCTAGCAAATTTTGCTTAGTTACTTAAATTCATACATAATTTATCAGACACACAAAATCCGTTGAATTCTGCCAATGCCTTTTCCAAATTGAAAACTTTTAGTTTTTGATTTAAAAGCATTTAAATAAAGACGTTTAAGCTTAATTTAAATTATTGAAAATGTACTAATTAAAAAGACACATAGATAGAAACATTGGAATGTCAGTTTCCAGACTCAGAGTGACTGGCTGCAGGGTCCTAGGGTCTCCCACCCCTCTTGCCCCTCTCGAAAGGACTTTCAGCACAGCGCATATTTAGAGTGCCGCCATGCCGCACAGACACTATACATTTACAAATAACCATGCCTTCTCCAGGATTCGAACCCGGGACATTTGGTACAGTAGTCAGTGTCGCTAACCACTACCTCGGTTGGGCGGCAGACATAATGTACAACAGTTTGGCTGTTTGAATCCATAGATAGATACATAAAAGTTGAATGCTATTAGAATCAAATCAGTAAATTGTTATTAGAATGTATATTAACATGAACAACAAAATTTGTAGCTTAGTAAAAATAAAATTGAAACATATTAGTATAACATAGTTTTTCACTTCGCTGCTCAATAATAAAAACAAAATGTTAAAAACTTACCGTAGCTTTACTGCTTATACCCTTACTCACTGCATTCTTGACTCTGGTTCTTGGGTAAAAAATATATTTCCATGCAGTAACAAGTTTAATTTTATTGGAAATGAATATCCGAACTTTGATTATTCTCAACTGTAAAAAAAACTGTAAATCAATTTAAAAACATGCGATTTTAATATTCCAAAGTTTCGTGATATTGTTATCTTAATTTTTTAAAATAGTATAGATATTAAGCGAGTCAAACTAGTTTGTTTTAACTCTTCTGTACACCTATATACACTGACTACCAACAAGTATTTGGACACCTATGCAAATGACGATATGTGCGGTCCTAAGGTACGTCACGGACTCCGCCGGTATATATCGTGTAGGAAACAGCATCGGCTTTAGTCGCATGCAAGATGCCTCGCAGTTCGGAGCTCTCTGATTTCGAGAAAGGTATAATTATCGGGTATCACAAATGTGGCCGATCCTTAAGGGACATATCTAGCTATCTGAAGTACCCAAAATCGACAGTGGCCTATGTGATTAAGAAGTGGAAGGTGAGCGGTGCTTGTCGGAATGTGCTCCGAGTCGGCAGACCAACGAGACTGGGAGATAGAGACCGACGAGTGCTGTCCAGAGAAATTCGGAAGAACCGCACCAACCGATGGCCCTCATCCGCGAGGAGTTTCAACAGGCATCCGGGAGTGTTGTTTCAATGAATACCATCCGTAAGGAAGCACATCTGCTTGGTTTTCATGGTCGTGCTGCTGCCCATAAGCCTTTGATCACAAAGTCCAACCGCGCTGCTCGGTTAATGTGGTGCAAAGCACATCGAAATTGTACCGTAGATCAGTGGAAACGGGTTCTTAGGAGTGACGAATCAAGGTTTCCCCTTTACCGTTCGGATGGCAGGGTCTGGGTCTGGCGTCTACCTGGACAACGTCTCCTGCCAGAATGCATTGTGCCAACAGTCAAGTTCGACGAAGGTGGAATTATGGTCTGGAGGTGTTTCTCTTGGTATGGGCTAGGACCCTTGGTCTCCATTCATGGTAAGCTCAACTCCGATGCCTACTGCACTATTTTGAATGACAATGTGCTTCCTACGTTGTGGCAGTTTTACGGGTTGGACCCCTGTTACTTTCAGGACGACTATGCCAGTTGTCATGTTTCGACGTTAACCAAGAATTGATATGGTGCCAATGGAGTTCATCGAATGGACTGGCCTGGCCAGAGTCAAGACCTGAACCCTATCGAGAACCTCTGGTACGAGTTGCATCGCCGAATTCAGGGGTGCACTACCCATGCAAAATCGGTGAAGGAACTTCTATATCTTCTCCAAGCCGAGTGGAAGAAAATACCACTAGCTGTCATACAAAGACTTGCGAAAAGTATGCCCCGGAGGGTCCACGCTGTAATTACCTCTCGTGGAGGCTCTACCAACTATTGATTTTGAATAAAGTTAGTTTTTCTTTTCTATCACAGGTGTCCAAATACTTATTGGTAGTCAGTGTAGCATATATGTCTGAAAATAGACTTAAAATGGGTAATTTGAGAGTGAAGATTTATACTGCCTTTATGTTCTTTGAAAGTGTCATTACAGTAATAGCATACGTATCGAAACTAGTTAGACGAAATCTTAAACTTTCCTATTGTATATAAAATTTATTTTGCACTAGACATACTGCATTTTATAAAGCGGTAAATTGTCCCTCTTATTATTTCAGACGGCAATTCCTATCAAGGTGAATGGTTCATCATATTACTTTCTTACTATTTATGTGATTTTTATATATCACATTTAAATATGATATGCATAAAGTGACAAATTAAGCAGATGTGAATGAAGAAGAGAATTTTTTAAGCGGATAATTTAGAAAACAGAGATGCCTATAATAGGAAATACAGGTTGAAAATAAATATATTGATGTGAGTTACAGCTTGTGGGTTTTAAGCAATTACTTCGGATGACCAGGAAACAATAAAAAATTAAAAGAACGCAATAAAAATGATTATTTAAATAAACAATTCAAAAAGAATCAGATATGAGGCAAATTCTCATTAATACACGAGAAATATCGAAAATTACCAATATCACTCATAGAGTGAATTCTTAACGCATAATCAGCCAATTCTCTTTGAACCACAGTCTCTGAGAGTTGCCTAATAAATGACTCGCGGAGCCGCAGTGGCGTCGCCAGGCCTGGAAGCTTCGAGGAAAATTCCCACTACAGCTTCGAAAGCGCATTTCTTGAAATTTCTAGAAACTTCGCCAAGTTTTAGGCAAATGCTGTCATCGAAGTTTCGCCAAGGCTATCAGGAGCATTTCTACTCATTTTATAGTTCTGTTTCAGCTATTTTCATATTCTAAATGTTCATAAAACCAAATTTTCAAGACCTACAATTTTGTACTTTTATACAAAATATTTAGTCACAAATTTAGTTTCACAAAAGACAAATTAACCAATATACTACATGTAAAAACTAAATAAATAAAAGAATAATAACCATCTACCAAAACACGCTACAGTTAAATGGACCCAACAATACCCAGCAATGCCATGTCCACGAATAAAAATAAGAATATCATTCAGTTATTGTTAGAAATAAAATTTTGCTGGATATTAGGCGAAAAGTTGCATTACTTTTCTAAACTGTGTGGGTGAAATTGAATTTATAGGATGCATTAAATAAAATTTCCTTCAATTGATAATGTAATCCTGGATTATTCTGTATATTTCCCTAAGGCATATACATATTTAATTTGCTCAATCTCTATTTTTTCTATAGCGTGATACGAGATTTAAACGTTTTTACTACTGCCTCCAAAAAGTGGTATTTTACTGAATAGTTTAACCAAGCAAGTTTATATATGTTTTTAAAACTGTGTGAAAAGCCCAGCGACTTTTATAACTTATGCAATTTATAATAAATATCGATATATAAATACATTAGCTGCTATAAGATCTATACTCATACGTTTGTTGAATATTTGCTAAAGGTATTCAGACATTATGAATGTTTCAGTATAAATTAGACTCTGTTCCGTTTCATGATACATGAGCATTTATATACAATATTCAAAACCTAAGCCAAGGGAAAGAAAAGTATTAAGTTATGACTTATTTCTTATGTAAAAGCAGCTTACATTTAAACCGTTGAAACATATACTAGGAAATTTTGATGCCCAACATAATGCAAATATAATAGTATTAATAAATAGTAAAGATTAATAACCCACAGTTATATTTTTTCTTCATGTAAATTATTCTTTGATGATGAAAATTAGATGCTGAAATCACATAAAATAAGGTCTTGCTGAAGCTAAGAAGCAAAGAATATCGGAGAATGTGCCGATACAGTAATATTTATAATCCGCGCACTTCTCTGAGCTAAAGAAAAATTTATCAAATGGGCAATATCTGCAAAATACCCGAAGTAAATAAGCGCTGGTTATTAAGAAACGGATGCTGCGAAGACATTTTAGAATTCTAACATATATGCATCTAGTCTTGCATTGATGAGCTAGAAGTACATGTATATTATATAATTTACTTGCATGGTTTAAATACAGATGAAAGTAAAATCATTTAATCAAAATCTCTACGAATTTTCTTTCCCCATAACTTTCAAATTTGCGAAATTTTAGTGTCAGGGTAAGACGCGAAGAAGCGGGCTATGATCACTGAAACAGCAGGAGATAAGGAACATGTATGACGTGTATAATTTATTAATAATAATTTAAAATTTATGTAAATTGATATATGCATATCTATATAAAATTATATGCACTATATATACACAAACTAAGGTACTTACGTATTAGCGTAACCAAACTTTGGTGCAGTTTGACTGTTTTTTACAGAAGAAAAGGACTAATGATTTGTAATTGCAAAACGTATTTATTATGTGCACATAATATGTATTTACTATATACATATTATGTGCATACGTTACTTTTTAATAAGTTATTTATTCTGAAAAACAATCAGTACAAAACAGTCAGTTTTAAGTGATTTTTGTTTCTTTTGCTCTGATGGAAAATTCGTGCCGATAACTATAAGAAGTGAATTAAAGCAATTGCTCCATAGAGTGACTTCTGTGTCAAATTCGTCATTCTTGAAGAAATTTTACCGCATTTTTATGCCATTGCAGGCGAATCGCACAAGCACATATTGTAAGATCGAGTTTAAAATAAGAAAATATTATGATTTGTATGTAAAAATCCTTGGAATACAAACAAAATCATTCACATGATTTCCTGACGGACTGTTATGTACATCGTTGTCCCCATTCTCGCAAATTTTGAGTTTATACTAAGGTGTTTGAGCTAAAGAGCCCAGAATGACATAAAGGTGCAATAAAAATATAAAATAAATGAAAGGATTCATAATTTGGTATCTCACTAGAGGATTTTTTAAGCATTTTTAGGCCTTCATTGAGCTCATAGTTTACCAGTCTGTCTTGGACATTGCTGATTTAAATACACTTACACCAACTAAAATACAAAAGAAAAATTACAAAATATTTAAAACAGCATATATTTAGCATCCCTATAGAGTATTAAGTACTCCAATACTTGTTTTTAAGTTTTGTTCTCAGTTCATCATATTAAAGTTCAGTTTTTTAATCCTATCCGGCCCGCTACCTTTTAAAGTCGGAGTTTTGATAAAGAAAAAAAAAAAAAAAAAAAAAAGAGGTAGGCAGTCTAATTACGCCTAGAGGCGTGCACATGTAAAATTTTGTGAAGATAGCATTTATCGTTTTAATTCTGTGGGTATGCCCAAAGTGGCACAATGATTGAATAGAGCTTCGAAAGGATTTCCTGAAACGAGCATTGTTGTCAATGAACTGACCGATGAGATGCGGAGAAACAAAGAATACGGACTCTCAGTTGTCCTAGATTATCAGTGAGCCTGGTCTGGGCACACCTAGGGTTCGCCGTTTGATTTTAGGCAAGTTTTCAAGGTAAAAATTTAAAACTAATATAGAATAAGGATATTAGCATACAGCCAAAAAATAACATAGAAATTTCTTTTCAAACAATTCCTTTCATACTCTAAAAAAAATCTGGAAGAATTCTTTGAAAAATGAGGGTCTTAAAAAACTAAACATGGCTAAAATATATGGACTGTTTTTTGTTGCGCTGCCATCTATTATAAATAAAGAAGGTTCAAAGTAACCTTTAGTAACCTATAAATCCTTTTTCATTCAATTTTTCTGTGCGTACAGAAGGAAATTTTTAGTGTGTCCACACCGGACACACTAAGCCGCAAAGGGTTAACAGGGTACCTTCCACACCTTTTTTTACCTTCTTGACATTTATTAAACGTAATTTTCTTCACCTTTACGCCGCATAAAATTCAACAACAGAATCACAAAATTTTTAAATCAGCCTATGTTTAGAACTCCCGATACAATGTTAATTGTTGCCATTTTTTTCAGCTTTGCCCCACCTCTTTTTTCTTGTCCTTTAATTACAAATATTTTATATTTTCAACTTCATTTATTTTTTAAATATCACTTCGCCACTTACGCCTCATAAAATTTAACACCAAAATCGTAAAATATTTAGAAACAGCATGTATTTAAAATTCATGATAGACTGTTAAATGTTGTCAAACATATGTTTTTATTTCCACTACATTATTTCTTTAAAAATATTACATGACGATAACATCTGGTGGCAAAATCCTTTTATATGTGTTGCCATATATTTTTTTATATTTGCTATAATATATCTTTAATAATAATTCATAGGTGTAACATTTAGTGGCGTCATTCTTTTATTTGAAAAGTGATTCGAGCAAAAAAGTGACGATCGAGACAAATAGCGGTTTTCATGCTAATAATTCTTTATGCTTAAAATATATAAGCAAAGCTGCATCACATCGGTAAGTAGAAGAAAATTATAATTTTACTTCTAGAGAGGTTAAAATACAACAATTACGACTCAGAAAGCATACTGTATGCAGTAAATTCATTTTAATGTGCAGAGTTTTGTCTCTAGTTTATATGCATAAATATTCCATGTTATACAATATATGAAAAAGTAGTGACAACCTATTTTTTCTGGAAGATTAATTACATGCATTTATGACTGCGAAAAACTAGTCTTATCAGTAAACTGCCACAGAGTATTGATATGCATGTAGACTGTTTCCTTTTAATTACATCGTACGCTTAGTTTTTTTTAAAGAAGTCTGAAAGTATTACATTATTCTAATATCTCTAATGTTAAGGTAAAGAAACATTAGAAACTTAATTGTAAAAGATTTTAATTAAGATAAGCCTGTAGAGGAACAAAAACATCATTCAATCCTTAAAAAATGTGTGCAAAAAGTTTAATTAGTTTCTTTGAAGCCGTGAAAAAATTTACATATTTAATGTCTTCAAATTTTAATTCCTGCCTAGTTAATTTAAATAATTTGTTAAAATTCAGTTTCTGGATAACAAATATAAGGAAAAATATTGGGAAACGACATAAATATGGTATATCAAATATAGGCGGTTAAAATTTCTGACGCGGATACTGCATATTTTCCTTATACGGCAAAAATTATACACATATTTTGCTGCATTTTATTTAAACCTATCTCAATATTTCAATTAAATTATTCTAATTTAATAAACCCATCCCTCAAGGAGGGTTGAAAATCGCATCAAAAACTACAGATTTTGGAATTAAATATCACGGTCAATCTTTGTGTTACGAGAGTCATATTTCTAATTTTATTTATTCATAATGAGCATAAAACTTTGAAAAACATAAGTATAGAAACTGGAAGACAGCATTAAAGGTTAAATTTCGCTATTTGCCCCAATTTTATTTTTTAATTTACATTACTAGGACATGAATATTTTCGTCATTTAAAACACTTCTGTAATTGGAAGTATATGACTACGACCAGCGATTGCGAAAGACCGTGTATAGAATTTTAAGCCGAGTGAGAGGGGAAGACTATGTATGTATATGTATGAGTGAACATATGTTTGTGTGTATAGATCTAATATATATATTTAGTATATTATAGTTATGTATATATATATAAAAGTTAAAAGAAAATTCCTAGTTTGTACACAGAAATAAGAAAGGAAACTGTTACATGTAAATAACATGAAAGTCAATTACATTTCGCAAAAATGGTACTTCGAAGAGTGGGTCATTAAAACCAAACATTTATAGATGCCAGAATTCTACGCATTCCCCTTAGCGCTCTACATCCCATGAATATAATAGGTAAGTATTATGTTTAAGCTGTTGAGTATCCTCTAAGATGTTTAAGCTAATGACTGTTGAGTATATAGTCTTCAACCTTTCACGCCCGAGAACCACATCAATAAAATTCACAAAGATCAGCGGGCCGCGTATCTGTCAAAGTGTAGTCAGAAAACGTATAAAAAAGGGGGAAGTTTGTTTTAAAAGACTACAATTAATTCTAGGCGAAGAGATAGTATTACAGATCTGTATATATATATATATATATATATATATATATACATATACAGGGTGCGGCAATTAAAAGTGGCCCGGAGAACAGAGTTACTCTGTTTTCCGCGCGACTTTTATTTTCCTCCACCGTATATATATACACATTGGTTCCAAAACCACAAATGGAAATCGAATGAAAATGTTTTGCAACTTTTTTAAACTGTGGAAAAAAAAATGCATAAAGATCATTGTACAGAACGATGTTACAATATGCATTTACAATTAAAAAAAACTTACATTATTGCCGGGAGAGGGTAGTTAATTTGGTTTTAATGTGAAATTTGACATTGTTTTTGCTTGATATAAGCTTCAATATCCGGTTTAATCTTTGTTGTTGCATTTCGTGAAGTTTCCACCAAATTTCTGTCTGTTTTGTTTTTGTTTTTGATTTTAGGATTTTCATTTTACTAAAAATGTTCACATATGTAGGTGACTAAACTTATTTTTCTTAAAGGTTATTTTTTATCGACGGACCAGCTTCACTGCTTCGTTTTTTATTCTTTTATTTAGAAAAACATCATATACAAATATTTACAGTGAAGCAAAATACAATTTAATTGTGAGCTTCGGTTACAAGTAATTGCTCACGTCAGACCGGTTAGATTTCTTCTTCAAGTCTGCTGCCTCAATCGTAGGAGGCGATGATTTGGCGAGATTCGTTGGCGTAAAAATGCGCCAACATCCCGCCCGGCCTTGCTATGTTCACATGCAAGAACTTAACATAAATTTAATTATGAAATACCAGTATTAAAGTTTCAGTTATTCATGTAAACAATAAAATATGTATAGAAAAATATAAAATAAGTAAACAAAACATGAATACAAAATTATTGAGAAAAATAATTTTCAATATAATTACTAACAACTGAGTAACATAATTCACAACTTGCTAAACTTCAATAGGCAATACAGCTATTTTATTAATTGTCCTTTTAAAGTCCCCTGTTTTGGTACGAACTTTTACAACACGGACTTTTCCATCAGAACCGTGGTACAATGATGTTATTCGCCCTAAAAGCCAATTGTTAATTGGCAGAAAATCTTCTTTAATCAAAACCATTTGGCCGATCATCAGATCATTTTTTTCAACCATCCATTTTGATCTAGATTGTAAAGTATTCAAGTAATCAGACTTCCATCTTTTTCAAATAAGTTGTATAGTTTTTGTAGTTTTTTGCCAACGACTTAAGCGGTTTTCTTTTAAATCCGTTAAAAACGGCTCAGAAATTGCTGTTATAGGTCGCCCTATCAAGAAATGACCTGGCGTCAGAACTTCGAAACTTTCTGAATCACTAGAAAGAGGAGTAAGCGGTCGCGAATTTAATATTCCTTCTATCTGAATGACAATCGTTTCGAATTCTTCGTAAGTGAAATGAAAATTGCCAATCGTACGTTTAAGATGGTACTTCACCGATTTTATACCAGCTTCCCAAAGTCCACCGAAGTGAGGCGATTTGGGTGGAATAAAATTCCAATCTATATTTTCTTGCGAAAAATGATTAGCTAATTCTTTGTCTGGGAAATTAATGAGTTTATAAAATTTTTTCAATTTTGAATTCGCTCCAACAAAGTTAGTAGCATTGTCGGTATAAATTTTGAAACATTTGCCACGTCTACTTGTAAAACGTTTAAGTGTTGCAATTAAAGCATCGGAAGTCAAATCGGTTAATGTCTCAAGATGGATGGCTTTTGTTGCGAAACGTATAAAAATACAAATATACAATTTATTCAGAATACCTTTACGTTGATTTTTAAATTTCACTAAATAAGGGCCACATAAATCAATACCTGTAATAGAAAATGGAGCTGAAACATTAACTCTTTCACTAGGCAAATTACCTATAATTTGTGAAGAAAGAGTGGGCTTACATTTAAAGCACGTTACACATTGATGTACTGTTTTACGTGCGAGACTACGGCCACCTAAAGGCCAAAATTTCAAGCGCACTGCATTTAGCAGACCTTGTAGTCCAACATGAAATAATTTCCTGTGTAAACTTTCAAAATAAATTTTACTTAATCTTGAACCCTTAGGTAAAATAGGAGGATGTATTTGAGAATATGGCACTGAAGCATTCTTCAGCCTTCCTCCTACACGTACTATTCCTTTGTCATCAAAAAACGGAAATAAATTCGAAATATTACTTGGCAGTTTCTTTCCTTCAAGGAGAACTCGTTGTTCATGCTTAATCAACACTTCTTCGGCTTCTCTTACCTCCTCCACTGACAGTGGTCCTGTGTTTTTTACCTTATTCCCGCAATTGAAAATAAACCTGAAAATATAAGACAAAACATGGCTAATTTTATAATAATTGTTTGAAAGTTCTAAGAGGTCGTCCACAATAAAATGTTGAGAGCTGTCATTTAGCAGGGCTGTCTCTTTACAAGTCTCATCTTCAAAAGGAATTTTCCTTTCTCGCCGCAAAGTTTCTTTTTCGACTTGTTCGATGGTTTCAATCTCAGGAATAAATGGTTGCAAGTTCTTGAAACTGTCAGGCTGCATCAAGAATTCTGGACCTGTCCACCATCCAGAATCTGTCACCAAGGAATCAGCATTCATTCCACGTGAGAGAAGATCGGCAGGATTTTCTTTACCTGCACAGTGATGCCAAGAGTTGGGATCTGTCAAGCTGGTGATTTCGTTCACTCGGTTTGCCACAAATTGCTTCCATCGGGTTTTTGCACCCTTTATCCAAAAAAGTGCAATCTTGGAATCTGTCCAATGGTATTCAACAGAAGATCTTTTCAGATTCACGATTCTCTTTACCTTAGAACTAAGACGAGCTGCAACTAGAGCACCCAATAGTTCTAATCGTGGTAAGGTTACACCGTTTAATGGAGCCACACGACTTTTTGAAGTTAGGAGTTTCACCGATATTCCACTGAGTGTCTTCACCTTCAAATATATGGCAGCGCCATATGCCTTTTTACTTGCGTCGCAAAAACTGTGTATTTCAACAGTATTTTCTTTTGATGCAGAATCGTTAACCAACCTAGGTATTTTCAAATTTTCTAAGTGATGAAGTTCAGCACACCACTTCTTCCATTCCTTTTCAATTTCCTTTGGTAAAGGTTCATCCCACTGAATTTTTTCATTCCAGAGATCTTGGATGAGGCATTTAACTCGAATGGTGAAAGGCGAAATTAATCCTAAAGGATCAAATATCTTCCCTATTGCTTGAAGTAAGAAGCGTTTCGTATTTTTGTCCATAGAAAGAAATTCCAAAAGATTTTTAGTATCCATAGTTAAATAATCTTCGTGCGTCTTCCAAGAAAGTCCCAAGATTTTAGTTTGGTGTGAGCCCAAGCTGAGAGTAGCGTCTGCAGGATAGGTATCGAATTCTTCATTCTTCCATTGCTCCATTAATTCAGCATTATTGCTAATCCACTTCCTGAGGACCATTCCAGCCTCTTCCATAATTTTCTTGGCATTTTTAGATACTTCAAGTGCTTCTTCAAAATCCTCACTTCCAGAAATGAGATCATCTACATAAAAACACTGGTTTAAAATTTCAAGTGTTTCGGGAAAATCTTCCTTGTATTTTTTAATATGATGTCTAATAGTAGCTGCTAACAGGAATGGGCTCGAACTGACCCCGAAATTTACTCGATTGAAACGGTAAATCTGTAAATTGGGCCTTTTATCAACACTTGGATCATCACTACTCCAAAGAAAACGAACTGCATCCTTATGTTCATCAGAGAGGCATATCTGCAGAAAAGCTTGTTTAACATCTGAACAAAATGCAATTTTGTTCAATCTGAAATTAATTAGTAAATCCAAAAGATTTGGATTTAAGTTAACCCCTGGCCACAAGCAGTCATTTAAAGAAAGTTCATTATTTTGATGACTACCCGCATCAAAGACGATCCTAGTTTTCGACGTTAAACTACTTTCTTTCTGCACAGCCTGATGAGGCAAATAATATATAGGCCTATTTAAAGCATTTTCTTTTGTATCAGGATTTACGATGCTGATTATACCTTCTTTTAAATAATCACAAATAATTTCACGGTATTGTTGATGTAACTCAGGATCATGACTAAATCTTCTCCACAAATTCTGAAAACGCTGCCGCGCCAAGGAATAATTATCAGATAATTCTTCATAATGTTTCCTAAAAGGTAGTTGTACTACATAACGTCCATTTTTAAATTCAACGGTGTCATTAAAAATTTCCATTGCCTGATCCTTTTCATGCAAAACTGGATCATCGCGAATACCAAGTCCCTCTAAATCAAAGAAAAGTTTTAAAGTATTTTGAAGAGAGTCATTTTGCACAAGAAAACAATGTCCCTGATAAGAAGGTTGTATTTCGTTAAGCTTCCCGCATGCGATCCATCCGAATTCAGACTCTTTAAACAATAAATCATCATTTATTTTATACGTATTATTTTTCAAAACCTTAAAAAATAAATCAGCACTTATAAGGGCATGTACCTCTGAAGCTTCATAAAATGATTTGTCAGCTAAATTTAAAAATTGTGGAATTTCTACTTTCGAAATATCTAACGTAGTACACGGAGTTAGTCCTGTTATCTTATTTACAATCAAGAATTCAACTGGTTCATTAAAGGTACATTCTTCATTTGAAATAAATGTATTCACTTTCCATTTAATATTTTGAATTGATCCATTAAGACCTGTAACAGGCATTTTAATTTTCTCCCTTTTTATTCCTAAGCATTCACTTATTTTATCTGTAAGAACACATATATTAGATGCGTTGTCTAAAATCGCACGGATTTTTATTCTTCGATTATTGGCGTCACGGACATAAATCTCTGCAGTAGAAAAAAGTACACTTTTTCTTTTTTGTTTATTCTTGTTACTTAAAACACTCAACGCTTTCAATTCTGAGTCACCTTTTCCAGCGGCGGCATCGAGCTCACTTTTGTTTTGTCTAAGTGGCGTCACCGAGCGACAAGGAGTCTTCGAATGACCTTCATTATCCATGCATATTAATGTATTGTGTTTTTCCCCGCAAGCGCATTTAAATTTCGAGAGACACTGACTTTTCTTATGATTTTGCTTTAGACACAATTCGCAGAGTTTATGTGAACGAATTAATTTTAATCTCTCATGAACACTTAACTTTAAGAATGTATCGCAAAGGAAAATAGGATGATAGCTCCTACACACAAAACAGTTTTTATTTTTATTTTCATTTGTCAAAAGAACCTTCGATTTATGGGAAGGAGTGAAATTCTTGTTTATATTAACCCTACTTCCGGGTGTAATATTTCTATTTATAGATAACAAAACTGATTCACGCTGTTCCAAAAATCTAATAAACTCGTCAAATGTTGGAACTACTTTCGATTTGTGAGATAATTCAAAATTTTTTCTAGATTCTTTATCTAGTTTTTGAAGAAGAATATTTATTAGAAAAACATCACATAACTTGTTCTGTTCATATTTTAATACTTTCAAAGCGCGTAAATTCTTTTGTATACAATCAATCATACTTCTGATATCTTTCGCATTTTCGGATTGAATCTTTTCAAAATTTAAAATATTCTGCACATGAATGTCAACAATCAGACGTTCATTATCATAGCGAGATTCTAAAGCATTGTACAAAGATTCAAAATTATCAAAGTTACTACCTAAATGCTTAGCATCATTAGTAAGACAAGATCTTAAATAATACAATTTCTGTGAATGACTCAGCTGAACATTATTTGTAATTAAATCATCAAATTGAGTTTTAAATGAACTAAATTCTTCATATTTTCCTGAAAATTCAGGCAAAACTAACGCTGGGATTTTAGTTTTGATTTGAAAATTTTCATCTACATTACTTTTAGTAACATTTACTGCTTTTGCAGAATTTAACTTATTGTAAGAATTAATGAGAATTTCAATTCTTACCTCCAATTTTTCCAGACGATCATCACATTGGTTTAAGTCGTCATCAATTTTGGTCAGATCATCATCTTTCATTTCACTTTGTGCGTAGCACGCACTTCGTAGTTCATCAACTTTCTTCTGAAGAGCTTGAATGTTTTTTAGTTTAACTTTAAGTTCAACTAAGTCCACATCATTATTTTCAGTTTGCACAAAAGTTTCGAATCTAGTTATTTTCCCCTTTAGGGATGTTTTGCTTTTCATTAATATATCCATACCGCTGAAGTAGGCTCCAGGGTCGACGGAGCCAGATGACTAAACTTATTTTTCTTAAAGGTTATTTTTTATCGATGGGCCAGCTTCACTGCTTCGTTTATTATTCTTTTATTTAGAAAAACATCATATACAAATATTTACAGTGAAGCAAAATACAATTTAATTGTGAGCTTCGGTTACAAGTAATTGCTCACGTCAGACCGGTTAGATTTCTTCTTCAAGTCTGCTGCCTCAATCGTAGGAGGCGATGATTTGGCGAGATTCGTTGGCGTAAAAATGCGCCAACAGTAGGTACTACCAAAGATAGAAGACATGAAGAGTTCATGTTTACGGATTCCTGGGTACTTATCTTCAGTCACGTATTTCGAATAAAAATAAATTAATGAAGGATTTTCAAGAAAATTGCATTTTACTGCAGTCACACTGTAAAATCTATAAATTCTAATTGAAGTTCAGATAGAACACTTCCAACGTATACTGAAAATGGAGAGGAGAACATTCTGATAAAAATATCATTTTCACAAAAATCGGAAATTCTGCTTTTGAATTCCTCTTTCAAATTTGAAATGCATAATTGTACATAATTATTTGAATTCCATGTTGTAGAGTTCTTCACACACTCCATCACTTTTGGAAAGGGAGTGGAATTCTTATTTAGCAACTGGCTTTCCCACAGGATTAATTTTGTCTCAAAAGCTGTCACAAAGTAATAAAGATTATGAACAAGTAGATCTTTCCCCAGTAAGCGGTAGTTTAAATCATTGAGATGATCTGTAATATCGGCAAGGAATGCAATGTCTCTCAACCATTTCTCATCACTGAACTCGTGCATAGATTTCTGTTTAAATTCCATAAATTGTTGAACATCGCTCTTCAAAGAAAACAGGCGCTGAAAAATCTTTCCTCGGCTCAACCAACGTACGTCTGCGTAATACACAACATCACCACATTCAGCTTCCAAATCACTCAAGAACTGTTGAAATTGCTTGTGATTAAGTCCTTTAGACCGAATGAAATGAACCACTTTTACAACAACATTAATCACATGTTAAAAAGTTTGAGAAGGACTTCTTGTACAAAATTTTTTGGTGAACGATGCAATAGAAAGTCATCATAGTATTACTCGTATTTCCATTTGCCTTCATATCAGATTTCAGTAATGTTGTTATTCCTATTTTCTCTACCATCCGTGGTTATAGTAGAATAGTCATATCCGTGGTTATAGCAGATATATTACTGAAGTCAACATTACATTTATACAAAGTTTGTGTCAGACTCGAATACAAATCTGTTTCCTGTGTTGTACCTTCAAGTGTAACGACACTCGCTAATTCCTCTACAACTGTGAAGTCTCTATCAACGCTACGAATAAAAATGGCTACTTTTGCAGTATCTGTTGCATCTGTTGATTCATCCATCGCTACAGAATAAAACTGAAATTTTTTGAATTTGGATTTTAATTTACTGAAAATATTTGTTGCTAGATCCTCAATGCGTCGCGCTCCTGTCACACCAGACAAGCTAATATTCGATATGACTTGATCCTGTGATGTACAAAGCACATCAACTGCACTCTGAAGATATTCTTTTGAAAATTCTCCATAAGCAAAGTGTTTTCCACGCTTAGCAATTTTTTCTGCTATCATGTAACTAACACGAACACTATTTTCAGATTCTTTATTCGCTGTGGTGAAGAAAGACTGCTCAAAATTTAGTTTTGATTTTAATTCCCTCACCTTATCATTTCGAAAATAACCTTCCAATGCAGAATATTTCTCGCTGTGCTTAGTATCACAATGTCTCTTAAAGTTGTATTCCTTCATCACAGGCACACTGTCGTTGCAAACAAGGCAAGCTACCTAAAATTTGTCATTTTCAGAAAATTTTATCTCAAATAATATCAGGCATGTCAAGAAAATATTTTAAATATCAAGAGAAAGAAAAAGAATTACGACAAAAAGCTGACTAGGGAATTTTTCTTGAAATCAAAATTTCTAAAATATTTCAATTTTTCTTCAAATTTAAATGTGGGATAGCTAAAATGCCTTTAGCGAACCACGGGTTGAAGACCTCTACTCTAAGGAAAAAAATCTATTACTTGTGCACCATGGCCAAGTAATAAAAGAATTGGACCAATATTTAAAAATACGTTGTTGAGTAACATAGAATGAATTAAGATACTGTGCTACATGTAAACAATAGGTATAATAAACTTAAATGATGAAAAGCAGAAATTACAGAATTCTTGACACCAATTTCATAAAATCACATACTGTACCAGATATTATAGCAACTTCTTTAGAGAATTATATGCAGCTATCCGAATAATAATTTACCAACGCATTTACAGGATATTTACAAGTTAGCGGTTTAGAAAAAGTGACAAAAAATACATTTTTCAGAGTAGACATGATTATGCTGCAAAATTAAATGCATGAATAAATAAGAAATACGAAAAAGATTAAATGACATGTAAGACTAAGCAAAGATAGCATAAGTTCGCAGTAGTAGTTCCCGTAAAATATTGTTTTTAAACCATTCGATTCTACATATTAAGCATTTCTTAAGCTATTCTTTGCAATTATAAATGCAATGAAACATATCATCCCAAATTTTATATTTCTATGAAACGAAACTTACTTTTCAGTACAGTTGACTGAAAAACATAAATTTATGCATTTCATAACGAACACTGCTAGATCTGGAATTTTTGTCTAAAATATACTTTGAATATCAAGAATATACACTTAAAACTAATAGTGATCTCAATAAATTTCAATAATGTGAAGTTAATGATAAACAGTGTGAAATCTCAGTGATTATGTCATGTGTTTTGCTTATATAAATTTATACCTAAGTTTTGTTAAGTTTTTGGTTAATTATTTAAAGCGCAAACCCCTGAAATAACTCGATTATTAAAACCGATTCAGATATTTTTCTAGGTCTGTACTTGTAACTTTTTGTTTATTACTTCCTTGTAGAAAGCAAATCAAGCATTGTACTAGCAAGAACTTTCTGCCATCATATTTTTAAGGTGCTTGACAACTGTATGGAAGGAAGGAATAAAGGACTCTTTTATCCAAAACGGATAGAATCATCGAACCTTTTCGAAATGAAACTTTCCGTGACACCTCTAGGTACATATGTACGTATCTATGTATCTCGCATAATTAAAACCTATTAGCCGTAGAACGTTGTTATTTTGTACATAGGACTATTATAATATCTAGTTTGTAGTTCTTTTTTTATGCAATCAGCAATATAACAATACATACACAGTATGTACTGTGTATATACAGAGTGTATAGCATATGCAGTATATGTACACAATGTATACGTACTCAGTATGATATATATATATATATATATATATATATATATACGTATATTAAACACGTATTAAAATTTTCCGTGAAACAGGACGTTTTCCATGATTCACTGTGAACACAGAATAACAAACCCATGTACATTTCTTCAGAATTAGAACTGACCGAAGAATGTAATGAAAGAACAATTTTGGATGCATTGAAATACGAACGCTGAGACGTAGATACGTAGAAATACTTATTGCGTACATACTTGATGCTTAGAGCGTCCACCCGTTTTTGAAGAAGGAGCAGTCGAGCCGGATTAAATTCCTTTTATTTATTTATATTCCCATTTGGTGGCCACAATTCACTTGGCACTCTACTCGTGCCTATTAAAAAACATTTACAATTTTGATATTATTGCCGTAGAAGCAAAAGTAGCAGCACACACATGATTGCAGAAAGGTGTCTGGCCAAGAGGAAAGCACAAGCAAAAGTGACGCATCAGTTCACAGAAAAAAGGGAGGGAGTCAAAAGTTTCAGTTTTTTAGTTTTGTCTTAGAATTTGGTGATTGGTCGAATGGCATCTGCATTAAGGGTTACGTAAGATCGCATGATTAATTTTAATGACGCAGTTTAGACTTGAGCGCTATTTTTAGGACAGAGCGATGAAGTTTCCAAATGAAATAAAAAATAAAAGATGTTATAGTGAATTAAATTTAGAAGTTTGCTTTCATGTTTTTTATCTTATATATATAGTGTGTATAAATATATATATGCACTATGAACGTTGTAATTTTGTACATAGGACTATTATAATATCTAGTTTGTATATATTTGTGTGTGTGTGTATATGTGCAGCGTATATACACACACCCTTGTTACCCGGCTTAAAAGTCTTTATCCGGCTTTTATTTTCGAACTCGTTGCTCGTAGTAATATACTTCCTGTTACAGAAGAGTTTTAAATAACAATAGCAATTCGAAATTTAAAACAAATTAATTTTGCACAGACAACGAAATTTAAATTTTAATGCTACCTCCGGTTTTCTATACTTATATTTGAGAAAGTTTGGTACTCGTTATGAAAAAATAAAATTATAAGAAGTTTCACTCCATTACAAGAAAAATTGACTGTCATATTTGATTTAAAAATTTACAATTTTACAAGCAATTTTCAACTTGCCTTGAGGGATCGGTTAATTAAGTTAGAATAATTCGAGGAAACAAGTTTAAATGAAGTTCAGTATAGAATGAGAATAATTTAATAAGCCGTTCAAGAAAGCCATGCGGTGCCTACATCATATTTTTTATTTCACATTCTTAGGTAACAACATAGATTTCAGCTGGGATTTAGGCTACTCTGAACTATTTATGTATAAAGAGAAGTCTCTTCACTTGTTGAATGAAGAGAAGAGAGTAATCAGTAGTGAGTATCTTTTAGTTAGGGCCGGTTAGTTAGAGAGAAGTGGATTACTTAGCTTCTTTGACTGAATGGCATGACGAAACCCCACATGGACAAGACAAAAAATGTAAGAAGTATGTAAATATGAAGCATTTATTTGTATAATTTTGTAATTATTATTGTTTTGCATACGTTGTCTTTTAAAATAAATAATAAACGTAAAAATAAAATGAACATATTTATTATTACAAATTTTCATTTTGATATTAGAGGCTTTCCACTTCTTGGCGCTACTTTTTTAAATGATTTTCTAAATGATCTTGAAACTATCAGTAGTATTTATGCGCGTCAAAATTTTATAAAATAACTAGGAAAAAAAGTCATCGAGGTGTTAATTATTTTCACCTCACATATTTGGTTTCCTGACAAAATAGAAATTGTTGCCGTTAGAATGAAATATAGTTTGCAAGTGTCGTATGCAGATAATCTTGTAAATAAGTGTACAGCTGTTTCGTGAATAATTAAGTTCTTTCTTTATGAAATATATACATATGGCTCTATGTGGCTTTAGTTCAAAATGAAATATTAATTATCATAAAATTTTTCTACATTTGGCTCTGCTCTTTTGAACAGTTCCTTTAAATATCACATTTTATGTTTCATATCTTTAATTTTTAGGTGATTGTTTCGGGAACGTGTAGCACCGTACTAACTGTTTCGCTGAAAATTGTTTCATTAAACTGAAGTCTGAAAACCGAGGTAAAATGATAATACATTTTTTTATTTTTATAGTCACTTAAATATTTTGACTTTTGAAACCTTGATTATAAATTCAAGACACAAAGAAAAGTTTCATATTCTGTTTTTAAAGGTTAGAAGTTAATTGTCCTTTAAAATCCTTCCTACTCGATTCCTTAAAGTACATGAGTGGTCTGCTTGACGATCAAGATACTCTCCTTTTTTAGACGCATTTGTTTTTTTCTCGATAATATTATTTTATAGTTCATGCTATTCAAATGGGCATAAATTATTTCATTGAAAAGCTTAATTTCATCCTTCATTTTAAATTGCATTGAAAAATTATGAGGAACAGGGAAACGTGCCATTCATTTTGCTGTTTTTATTTGCCATGCAAACATAAATCAGCAGTTTTAAATTTGAAATTCGTGAATGATTTAGAGATGCACAAAATCCTTTCAGAAAGCAAAACACAAAATTCTGAAAACGTATCCCTGTATTTTTGAGAGAGAGAGAGAGAAAAAGAGCTGATATTAGTGCAACATACGAGTAAGACGTCTTCCTTTCTTAAATTGAACACTTTATTTGAGATCGATTCAACAGATAATCTGTTTTCTCGTTTCTTCCAGTTCTGCTTTTTTTATACATTGTAATTAAAGTGTTCCGCAAACACAGCAGGATCAGTCTTTTCGTAGGGCTCAAAAGACAAACTTAGTCTAGACATTTTGGTGCGCAATAATTTTCTAAGGGGATTCTAGCGTTTTTATTGCCACTATTCTTGCGTTTTTACTACCATTCTCTCGTTCTTCAAAATAAAATTCTTATGTTGTTACTATTTGAAATTGGAGAATCAAAGACTGTATTAATTTTTTCTTTTGGAAGTCAATAAATTTTAGTATTTGAATAATGCGACTTGAAAAATCGAATTACTTTTATCGTCAGTATATTAAAGAAAAAATAACCGTTTACAAATCTAATTGGAATTTCTAATTAAAATATTTTTAGGAAAGTTCCAGAAGGTTTTTTTTAAAAATATTTTGCAAAGATGTTGTTTCTGTAAAGCGATTAATATTACCTTTGAAAGCGAACTGTATAAGCAAGACAAAATTTAATTAGGTTAAATATTTTAAGAAAAAAATATTAAAAATTATAAAAAAAGAAATAAAAAACATCATTAAATTTTATGCAAAACTTACTTTGTTATTTATTTGATGAATTGATTTCATTGTGGTATATTTGTAATTAAGAAGCGCTAATCCTTTTGTAAAGTACTTTTGCTTAAACAGCAAAACATAACATAAACACCAACTTTGAAACTATTTAAAAAATTAGGCCCACAGAGATACTCATAAATTGATCTTTAAAAAATTAAATATTGCTTGGAAAAAATTATTGTTATATAATTTTTGAAACAAATCTATTTAATAATTAAGTTTACTTTTACCCTTTATAAATGCTATTTCAATTGGTTATAAAATATGAATATTTCATTAAAATACAGCTTCATATTATTTGCTTTAAAATACTACAATCACATCAAGAAACATATTTCAGTTTTCAGAAATTCAGATATAACCTTAGACAACTGTACCTCGAAAATACAAAATTTTGCAATTGAATTGCTAAATCTGCTGAAGTACTCATAATTTCATATTCTGCTTTTTGAATTTGATAACATTTATTTTTATTTGTTGTTTCGAAGAAATATTCATATCTTAAGGATATCTAAAATAGGTGGAATAAAAATAATTAACTCTGAATAGCTTTTACATCGGAGATCATTACACTGTTCCGTTAATATACGATATGTAAATACTGTGTGATCATAAAAAAAATTCTCCGATATATGAGCCCCCTCGGTGTATGAGCTCGATCGAAGTAAAATTTCAGATATTATTATTTGAATGTATACCCTCGAGATTGTGGTGATTTAATAGAGCTCTTATGGTTATGGTTATAGTGAAAAGATTTCAGCATTTTCGAATGGCAACATCCATTGTTCTCCCGCGCAAACTCATCAGAGAGCTGAGAAACCATAAATGGCGTTGAAACAATACACATACGACGAAAGTTCTTCATGTAAAACATTTACAAAGAAAATCGTTGGGAAGGGACCAATGAGATTGAAAGAGAGGTAAGTGAAAAAAAAACTTTTATTGGAATAACAAGTTTCCTTCGTGTATACAAGATGATTCAAGATAGAGTCATCGCCGATAAATTTGTAGTTTGGTGGCCATTAGGATCCCCCGTCTTAAATCCGATGGTTGGTTCCAAGTTTAACTGAAATCGAAGGTGGATAAATCAAATCCACGAGATTTCCTAAAATTGAAAGATGCCATAAAACGTAAAGTTATAAAGTTTCCTCTTGCAATGTTACTTTCGTCATTGTTGTCACATGTCCATGGTTTGGTTAGGTATCCATGATACCTATGGTTTACGTCCATGAGAAGGTACGTACAGATGTCACGAAAAAATCCATTTTTAAATCCATTTTATAACCGACTTTGGAAAATAGTCCTTTGTTCTGTCCATTCCTTTCACAAGAATAATCAAAATTGATTCGGTAATTGTCAAAATGGGTACTTCCGTTGAAATATGATTCCCGCAATTCTTCATTTACTTCGTACAAAACATGTCCAAAATGTGTTATTAAAAATGTGTCCAATGATAATTTTTCAAATATTTCTCTTTCCATAATAAAGAATGCAAAACGGTGTAAGTTTTCCTACTTCGTTAACTGGAAATACTCGTAGAACATAAATAAAATATACGTAATAATCTTATTCCATGGATTCAAACAAGGTAATATAAAAGTTTCTTTTCCCTTTAAAATAACAAAGTAAACTGTGCAGAGAATAAGAATTTCTGGTATGTCGGCTACTCCATATGTACATGAATTGCAAAATTCAATGAATCATTTTTGGCTTAATTTCATTTAAACAGATGCTCGAAACATCTTAAGCTAGACCATGCTATTTTTGTTAAGAAGAATAATATAATAGTTACTTTATAATTTTTAGCCAAACTGCAGCAAGTTTTATAATTTATTTTAAATATATTTCTAACAAATATAATATTTTAAAAAATTATTTTTCTTTCACTTCAATCGCTTTGAAAGTAAAATATTTCTTTCTTTACTGTTGGTAGTATTAAAGAAGATGATGGACTCGGAGAAACTGAACTCACTCTTTTTTTAATTGAAACTGAGTTCTTTGAATTTAGTAATTTATGTAATTTAAAACTTGTCTACTACATTTATTCTCGCAAATGATGAAAACATGCAATATATAGGTGTCTCTTTTCCTTATATTCTGTTCTAATTCTAAATAGTTTACTACTTCTATTTGAAGCATTCTATGATGAATAAAACTTATACCGCGAAGTAAAACAAGTTACTGAGCATATGCTTCATAAAATACTGATTATTAAAACTTAAAAAAGGAAGGAAAGGACTACAAAATGTAAATTTAGCGAAAAATGTGAGTAAGATAAACAATATGAAAAATAAAATAATAACTTCAATTTGTTATAGCCCTTTAAAATGATCCTTTGGTTATTTTACTTCTCCATTCTAAGAATGGTAAGATGCTTTGAATAAATTTTTCTGATCTGACACATTTCATAATTAATCCTTATTGAGTGATACTTACAAGACATTTGTGATGCATTTACTGACATGACGCGAGAAGTCTTTTGACCAATAAAAATACTAAAATCTGAGCACTGAAACCTTGATTAACACATAAGAATAAAGTATTAGAAATCTGAGTCAATTTAAAACTAATCTACATATTAAAGCTGTAAATTTCTTCATAACTTCTCTGCTCCGTTAGCAAGCTTTCCTCTTCTTCTTGGCCCACCAGCGGCCGAGCCGTAAAGTCGCTGAACACTGGTAGTTCGGTTCGAGGTTCGAATCCCGCGAACGCGCTGGCTGCATGGGTGTTTTCGTGGTTTTCCCCATGTGTAACGTGTATACGAGCCAGTTTCCCTTAGAAAGTCCTCCACAAAGGCATCCCTCCTCTTAGGCAGATAGCCTTCGAAGCTTTGCCATAATCACATGCACACACACATACTTCTTCTTTTTCTTAGTATAAATACATTATAAAAATGCATTATAAAATACATTATAAAATGCCATTGTTTCAAAAGAATAAATTGATTTTAAATACAAATTTAATTAATTCTTTGCGCCATTGTTGCAAGGAATGAAATTTAAACAAACATGTAAATACGTAAAAAAGAAAGTTTAAAGTTAAAATAATTAAAAAAATGTGCAAACATATAAAAGATTTAATTTTCGAACTAATCTACAATATCATTTAAATTCAGATAGCATAAGCAAATCAAGTGCAAAAACAAATCATGAATATAAATTCACCAATTTAGCAAATTAAAATGAATCTAAAAAAATTTTTAAAATAGTGAATAATTGTTGAGCAGGCAGGAGACAGACTTATCAAGGGAAAGTTGCCTCCAAACCTAATTCTTCAATCATTCAATTCGTGTTTCGTAATTCATGCAGGCAAGGGTAAAAGTCAAAACCAAAAGTAAATACATAGTGAAGAATGTTCAAAACGAAATACCAATTAAGTGGTACCTTGAGAAATAAGCAATTAAAAATTAAAGGTCTAAAAGGAAAATAATGAAGTATTTTGAGAAATAAGCAATGTTAAGTCTAGTATTAAATTAAAATTTTTTAAAAATTAAATTTTCCAGAAAAATTTGGAAACCAATGCATTTTAGAAACCCTTGCCTACAGAAACCTCCCCGACACGAATATGCATATAAATCAAAAAGAAACTAATATACATCTGTATTTCTTGTAGATCAGAGGCATCCCTCGGGCTGTGTTTTTACTTCACCAGCTGTATGTTATCTACATTAAAATCTTTTTTACATGCACAGAATCATGAGAATATGCAACCATACTGCGGTTTTTAACGATCTTTACGACTCTAACTTCTCAGGCTCTTCTTCTTCGATCTTTACGACTCTTCTTCTTCTTTACGTACGATCATTGCAATAGTCCTTTAGCGGTTAGCAAGGCCTTGCGATACCTAATGTACTTTCGGAAATGCATAGGTATCGGTGTTGTTTCTGCCTGTACTGTATAGCTGAATATGGTCACTACTACACCTAAAGAACTTAGTTTTTACATCTTTATGAAATTATTATTACCTAATTTGGGAAATGATTATTTATATTTAAAAATGCTAATTACTTGCATTGAAATGTATTTGAAAATTTACAAGAAAGAATGAAATACTTGAATACTGTAACCCTTTAGCATAATAAAATAAATTTCCTGGAAAAAAATGGAAATAGTGTCCACATTACAAAACATGAAGTCTTCTGCTTACATGACGAAAGAAAGACTCACAGACAAATACTACTAAAAGACTCACAGATTGCGCACTTCTAGAATTATTCATTGCGAAATGCGACTTTCTGGAATTCTGAAAATGTTTAACAGCAATTATTCCTGGAAATAAAACAAAAGTTCGCTGCGACTCTAGAGAGCAAGATTCTGGGAAAGAAATCTTAGTAACTACAATTTAATTTTTATCATTTTTGATAGGAATAGAAAATAATAATTGCATCATTAGACATCAAGTTTCATCTTCGATTCTCCTATAAAAATTTCATAAAACTGTCTGTCCTTCCGACTGCAAGTTTCTGATATAATCAATCAAGTCTTACGGAAATTGCTGACATTTTTCTTATTTGTGGTAAAAAATAGTCTGGCTGTTTATAAAAGTTGTGTAAATCTTGCATGAAGGTTTAAAATCCGTTTCTGTTTGGGGTATTAAAATGTTATTTTAAATCAGAACAAATTTAAATTTTAACAAAGATGCATATGCGGAACAAAATAATTGAAATAATTTCTTTTAATGAATTTTGTCATAACTCGGGTAATTCAATTTGCAGCTAGATTTAAAGCAATACAATTTTGTTCTCAGCTTCAAAAATTACATTTTTTTCATCTACCAAAGACACAAATACGACAAAATTAATAGAGGTGTCTTATGTTGGTACAATTTATCATATTTTAGATAGTTTATTTAAAAATAAATTACAAAGATTCTGATTTAAATTACAATGATTCGATAATCCGCCGTACAAGGTAAATTACTTTCAAGTTGATTGGAAATAAAAAAAAATGATTAAAGAAGTTATTAGTAAAATGTACTGAAAAATAAATCCTCTATTTATATTAAAAATAAAAGACATTTTTTGCAGTTTAGTGTTTTACTTGGAATGTGAATACATTTTAATATTTTTAATTAAATTTGTTAATTGTTCACACATAACCTAATTTGGCATGTAACCCAACCATATTTGCCAAACCCATAAAAGGAACAAAAATAACATACTGCTTAAAGCAGCTTCAGTACTTTTACTACATTTAAAACAAAAACCTTAGTTGGTTTATTCGATTACGGGAAAGCATTTGAGGGCTATGGAGAAGCGTATGTTTAAATTCTAGGAATTTGGGAAATGATTCGAGATTTAAAAATTCAAATCTTCCAGCCTTCTTTTTAATCTTTGGAGTCTTTCAAAACCTCAATTCAAAAAGCTTTAAACTTTTAGCTCAAAGTTCTGGAAATATCAATTTTACTAAAGCTTAAAATTGGGCCCACCAGCGTCTAAACGAAAAAAAAAAAAAAAACAGTTGAAGGTTTTTTCTCATGCTTAATGTGAATAAGAGTTGGTTTTACTTAAAGAGACCTCCCCGAAGGCAATCGTTTTTTTATAAGGAGATCCCTAGTATGCTTTGCTGTAATTTAACTTTTATAATGGAAGTATATTATTATGACCAATGATTGTGAAAATAAAAGTGAGATAAAGACTTTTAAGTTGGATAACCGGCGAGAGTATACATTACAAAATTGCCTTTGTGATCAAGTATTTTGCGCATTGAGCTGCAAAAATTAGAAAACAGGGTAAAAAGAATATTCTTCATGCTTTTGCTTTACAGCAGATGTGATACTGTGGTTCCGGTGAATAATTTTAACACTAAGTTAAAATAAATTGCAATTAAAGGTGTAAATACAAGATAAATGAAATTATCACAAGAATACTTACCAATAAAAAGCGAATTTAAAACTAAAATCAATTTGAAAATAAAATGTTGATTAAAGTTAAAACTATCCTAAAACATATGAATAGAAATACAAAAATTATTTAAGACATAAGCAAATATACCAAGATACAAAGAAGCGGTAAGTGGTAAATTAGACTAATTCGAATCTCATTATGGACTCTTCAGGGAAAATGCACAATGGTTTTCGAATCCAGCGATTTCCATATCGCGTTTCGTCAAAACAGAAGAATCGAGACTGTACACGAAACTTTTTTGATTATATAATTGACAAAATAACCAAGATAAAAACTTAAGTCTCAATTTCTCTGCTTCATTTCCCGAAGCGTCAGCTTGTTAAAAATACATGATAAACACATTAATGGTGTAAGAAAGAAGCTTTGCAAACTAGCCTGGTGAGGCAAATGTACAAAATAAAATAAATAGCGAATTGCTATTAGTCAATAAATGCAAACTTTTTAGGGAGGACTTACTAGCTTAAAGAGTTGAAACTTTGTAAAAGAAGGAAAAAACATTAAAATTAAAACTAAAAGCGAACCAACTTGGATCAAACTATGACCAAAATTAAAACAAAGGAAATAAAAAACTTTTTTATAACAGACCTTGATCGGTGACTTACACTGCGAAAGCTGAGTGCTAAAAGGATCGTTTGCCTCCAAAAAAGATAGGAATGAAGCTCGCCAACAAGGAGGAATGACGTATTTCTTCAAGGGGTAAAGTAGTATAAAGGTTCTCAAAATCGTAGCAATGGATATGTTCTATTTTTAGTGAATTTATCTTAGGATTTTGTTTGTTGTTTGAAAGTCAAGATTTTGTTCTTTGTTTGAAAGCATCCAGTTGCAATGTTGACCTTTAAAATCAAAATAAATGATAATATCTCGAATGAGTTGAAGTTTTTGTGCAAAGAGATAATCTATTTCTTTTAAAAAACTTCTGGTACTATTAGCTATGAATCTGAATTTAACTGGAGTTTTACGAAACTTTGGAAGTGCATAGAGATTTGCAAACCTGTTATTAAATTTGTTGGGACGTATTTTAAGTCTTTTATGAAGTGCTTTAAATTTATTGAAAAGTATTTTAGTACTGGTAAAGACTTGTTGATAGGTGCGGGTGCTATGTAACTCCTTATGCAGAATGCCGTAATATATTTTTTAATATGACACTAAAATTGTTACTAGCTTTGGCGATTTTGGTGATGACAAAACTCTCTTGTAGCATGTTAATTTGAGATTCTAGATGACTCTTATTAAGGATTTGACTGAAACAAGGTAGCTTAAAAAGCACAAGTTTAAAATCTTTCATTAAAGTTGCTTTTCATTCAAGAAATATTGTGGTAGGTAAGTTAATGCGATTACTAGCCAAAATAATAAATTTATTAAGATCATTGCTGAACTGTTTGAAGCAATATTGTTAATTAAGACTGAAAGTTGGACAAAATTTGGTACCTAGTTGCATGAGTTTTCGAAGTTGCTCATCTTGAATTATGTTAAGATCTCCTGTGATAATATGTTGGTGAAATGGATCTATAAATTTATTGTAATCAGGAAGCTTCCATGAAGCTTCAATGTTAAAAAAATTCCAAGCATGTTCACAAAATGTCAACACCTGCTACCTGACCAACAGCTACAAATTACACCCTGTTTTCAATTTGAAAAGACTTTAGGTAATATGGTAATTAAACACTATGATGCAGCTAATAGCATTTGAAATTGCCATCTTCCTGATTACAATAAATTGTAACCTGGCTTCAAAATTTGCGACTCTATTTTCAGGAGCAGAAGATAATGTACGTTTCCTCTTCAAAACATTTTGAGGTATTGAGGTACAGTGTTTTCCGCTTGCCGTCTCTCTTTACATAGTATAGCTTCTGCTCTCCCTGGATTTCCCCAAGATTTTAAATGCCTCCTTGATTACTTGCTGAATGTCCTGCATCTCGAACTCCGCTTCGCTTTGTTGAATAAAAAGAATTGTTGAATAAGAGAGTTATAGTTTGGCTCCCTAAGAAGCGTTCTGCGGTGTTTGTTTACGTAGTGTAATGCTTCGCCGTTTTCAGCACGAAAGCTAATTCATTGACACAGTTATCCCAACGCTCATGATATTTCTTTACGTACCTCCGAATAATTTTAATAATATTTTTGTTCGCAGCTTCCGGTATATTTGACTTTGACCGATATGAAACCATTTTTAGATAGCGTATGCCAAGTCCCTTACATTGGTAACTGATTTACGAATTGCGTAACATTATCAGATTTACTTTTAATGCGGCTTCGTACTTTAACATGTATTTATGTTAAAATGAGTCACACGCGAAATTGCGGATGCTCGTTTGAAAAAATCTATCTCTATCCATTTTGAGAAATGGTCCACGATAATGAAAAGATATCTATTCTGATTTAGCATACTTCGGAGGTAAGAACAAAACAAATCAATCCTCACTAACTCATTCGGAAGAGTAGTTTTAATATTATTTAAGTACCCTGGCAGACTACAATTAACACCATTAATGTTTTGGTACATATGGCCCTGACCTGATATACGTAATTGCGGAAACGTTACGTAATTGCGGAAAATAAACCTCTTTGCTGATGCTAAGGCATCCGACCTCGTTCGGGTACCATTTTTTTTTAAAAATGGTTTTTATTTTAACTATAAACACATTAATTTGAAGATAAGCATATTAATAAATGAAAACAGCTTAAAACGTAATGCTAAGTAATTTTAATTTTGAAAAATAATGAAAAAAAGGATAATTTTTGCTTAAATTTTGCCTTTACGGCAACAACCACGGTGAACAATGTGTATATAAATATGCAGTTTTTTTTAATGTGTATTTATGTTTACACTTGTTTTGTATGCAATGAAGCAAAATAATTAAGAAATGTTAATATATTCTTGAGGGGGGGATATGTCAAAATGTATAGTATTTACTGTATATTTTCCTATTACTACACCCAAAATCTAAAAATAAAAAGTAACAATTCAACTTCTAATTAATATTTCTAAAATCTTCCGCTTCAGAGCATGCATCAGATTATATGAAACATGCATAGAAAGTATTATTTAATTTTATCGATAAAATTTTGAGTTATAGCTGTTACCATTGGCAATATTTACAGAAAACACATTTTTCAGAAAACAAGTTTAAAGTTTTCATAAAACAATTTCTTGGTGAAAGAAGCATCTCTTATAATTAAAATAGCCCTGCTTTGTAACTGAAACCTTGTTTTTTCTTCACACACTTTGCACTTTTTCTTTCGAATAAAGCGTAATTTTTTCTTTGGTTTTTTGTAAAACTTGTGGAATGCCGCCAAGAGTCACGATTTTGCACTTTATCCAAGTTTTCGAATTCCCTGCTCAGTGTAAAATTCAGGATACATACCTAACCTTGAAATGCTTCAAGCAAACCTATAAATCCATCATTAAATAACATTAAATAACACAACACTTACATTTGCTCCAAACATATGTTCGAAATTTTATGAATGTTTCTTTCGGAACAATTTGCAATAAAATGCCATTAAGACATTTCTTGATATTTTGAGTTTTGCCCTGTATGCAATTTTTAATAACTCTTGTTTATGTAGTCAACTTCATATATGTAGGTTTAATCAAAATACACTCATGTCCATAAATTAAGGATCGTTCGGAGTCACGCGGAAATCGACTCTAAAATAAATATATCACCTGTAAAATCACTACACACATCTTCAAGAATCATATGCAAAATTGAGGAAGTAACCAGATGACACCCATCGTACGTCACAATGACGACAGAGTACGAGACTGATATATAAGGAATACAGGCAAAGAAGTAAAATTGTTCGCAGGCGCTTTATAAGCATTTCAGTGTAATAACCGAATAGTTATGACACAAAGGACGCATTTGGAAGATTTTTGACTTGGTAGAATTATCGGCCGTCTGGAATGTGGGCGTACCCAACTGGAAGTATCAGACGAACTTGGAATTGCCCAGAGTGTCATCTCCAGGCTTTGGCAACGATTCCAAGATGATGGTAATGTGAGTAGAAGTTACAGCACAGGTCGCCCCAGAGTTACAACGCCGAATGAGGACCGGTATTTGGCAGTTACTGCCAAAAGAAACAGGCGGAGTACAGCCTCAGACCTGTCTCGTCAGCTCTCTTCAGCCACTGGTACGACAATTTCAAGGCAGACCGTGTACAGACGCTTAGGGCAGATTGGTCTATATGCTCGTAGACCTGTCAGATGGGTTTCACTTGCTGCAACTCACTGTCGCCTGCGGTTAGCCTGGAGTAGAAAGCATGCATTTTGGGCACCGTAACAGTGGGTTTGTGTGATGTTTTCCGACGAGTCCAGGTTTAGCTTGCAGTCTGATTCTCGCCGGACTTTCATATGGAGAGCTTCAGGTACCCGTTACCACCAAGAAAACATCATTGAACGACACCGTTACGGTGGTGCAGGAGTGCTCCTTTGGGGTGGAAATATTCTGGGTTCCAGAACTGACCTGCATGTTCAAATTGGGACCATGGCAAGCCAAATCTATCGGAACGTCATTCTGGAACAACATGTACGTTTGTTTCGGGGCACCATGGGCGCAAGAGTTGTGTTTGTGGATGATAACGCCCGTCCTCACCGTGCAAACATCATAAGCGAATGCCTTCAATCGGAGGATATCACCCGTATGGCCAGTATTCTCACCGAACTTGAATCCAGTAAAGCACATGTGGAACATGCTTGGCCGACGAGTTGCAGCCCGTCAACCTCCTCCTACATGTCTACCGGAACTTCGGAGAGCATTACTTTTTGAGTGGTGTAATAGTCCTCAAGATCAGATCGATAATTTGATACTCAGCATGCCTAGGCGTTGTACGGACTGTATTGCATCATCTGGGAGACATACAATGTATTAACAATCATACCAACCATGTAATATTGGT
Source organism: Stegodyphus dumicola (assembly GCF_044657685.1). NCBI lineage: Eukaryota > Metazoa > Arthropoda > Arachnida > Araneae > Eresidae > Stegodyphus > Stegodyphus dumicola. Next base: position 76,287,024 of record NC_140775.1, read on the forward strand.
TTTTTGTATATAGGTTTTTTTTTTTTTTTGTAATTTGCTCCAGGGAGAAAAAAATCGCTAATTTTTTTAATAATATCAAACATATACCATCTTTTTTTGCTCTTTACCCTTTGTTTAATAAATAAGCTTTACAAATAAGTCAAATTTGTTTTGCTTCTAACTCTTCCTTTGCCTGATTTTGCATTATCCTTAATTTATGGACATGAGAGTATATGTTGATATACCAAAGGGTTTTGCATGATTTGGGCATCGGATTCGAAGAAGAGCTACAATGGAACAAGCAGCTAGTACAACCTGCTGCATCTCAGTTAAGTTTCCACATTACTTCTTATTGCAATCCCTAATTCTGCAGTTTATCACTAAAAGAATCAGTCAGTTTACCTTTTCCTTTCAATTCAGGAGCGGAGTTTTTTACTTTTCGTAGTCCCTTTTACCAACACTTTTCTGTACATGTCCAATGCATTCCAGTTTCTTGACCGAATCCTTACCATTTATATCTTTCACATTAAAAACCCTTTATAATCCCCGTCCTCATAATACTCCGTGTACTTCAGCTTTCGTAATGTAATAGAGCATTCAGAAAGCCGATAAACACCAACTGCATCCATACCCGAAGCTGCTTCTTTATAATTTGCAGAACAATTATGTTACGTTACGTATGTCGTGCTGGAGATTGCATTCCGTTCTGTTTATTTTGCTGCAAATGATGCAAAAATGTGACATAGCTTTCAAATCAAGCACTTTGTCAACGCTAATCGACAAAGCAGCAACACACTCATTCAACGCCGAATACTCTCTGCGCCAAACTAAATACGAAATTAAAGGAAAAATCTATCGCCAGATTCTTAAAATGTATTACAAAATATCTAAACTTAGTACGAAGGTTTATAATTTACAAAATGTCGATGATAGATAAGGTTTCTAAATAGGTATATCTATTTAAACGCTCACTTCCGGGCCAGAATATTGGAACTTCCGGTTTATTCCGTTACAGAAAAATGCTTATAACTTCAGTTCTAATTAACCTATAAACAAGCAAAAACTTGTATTTGATAGCTAACGATGTATTCTTTAAGATAATGTAATAAAGGAAAAATTCGCAATTTTGACTGAAAATCGTCTTTTGTACGAGGTCTGATACCTCGTACAAGAGACTGTTTTTCTGATACCGAGGTGGTCTGAAAGAGGCGAATATTGTAACTCTTGTAGAATATTTAAACGTAGAATCGCTGGGATAACTGGTCTGTATTCATGATTGTCATTCGCTTATTTTGTGTAAAATAACAATTTATGAATGATTTCGTAGTGCGCTGCCCTGTTTCTTATTGACGCAATGTTCACGTGTTCAAAGTTCTCGGGATCTTCCAGATATGCTTAGATATTTTTGATTTCGGTGTCTGCTTTCAGTTTTGCATTGATAATTTCTCGAGGTTCAATTATTTTCGAGATCAACAAAGTACATTTAATAGAGTTCTCCTCTTCATCTACTCTAATTGTAGACAGAGCATCCGCCAGGACATTCTCTTCTAGTGGCACGCGTTTAATGAATCGCGTCAAAAAAATGTCGCCGTCCCTGGTATTCGAGCCCCGGACCTTCCGATTGCCAGTCGGACGTGCTTCTAGCTACGCGACGAAGACACGTAATAAGTTGCGAAAAAAGGTCTTTACAAACAAACTTCTTAATAATTAATATTAAAAACCAATTATTTAAAAACTGATTTCATAAATTTGTTGTTTTATTAAATGCAGTTTTCAAATTTTGCCTCCATTAAAATTTTTTACTTAAAGATTCTTTTATTTTTATTATTCTTTTAAGAAGAATATGAGAGATCTGAAATTTGAAGAATTCTATAGATTGAGAATGATTTAAGTTTCTGATTCACATTCAAGAAAAATTTTGAATATCCCTCTACTACCTCTAATCTCTCTGGAAATATTAAGAAATTCTGACTAACATAAGTTTCCAATCACGATAAAATATAAGTTAGCTAAGTTTTGAAGATCATGTGTATCAGTGTTTACTTCCAAGGCCGAATATCCTTTCTTTAATATTTTTAATAAAATACAGTATCTTAAGTTCAGGATAAGTTTTAAGTGGAATTTAATGCAAATAACTACTGTAGCCAAAAATCCCCAGTTATGTGTAACTAATGTTTATCGAAATCCCTCATTTAGAATAAACTTAAGCTTAACGTTATCCCTAAAGCTATTTTAAAAATCCCTTTTATCGAAACAGCATTCCAGATTGGAAGCTATGTGAGGCACATAGGATTTTCTGAAAGACTTAAATTAGGTTTATATTACATAAACATAAGCTGGTACTTCAAAATATTCCTTTGAAGCTCGGATTATCAATATTAAGGTAGTGGTGGAGTATTCTTCAATGTCTTTGTGATTCGTTGCTTATTTTATATTTTTAAATATATGGTGCAATTCGTCACCGTAAAACACGCCATTTGATTTGCATATCACGGTCTTTTGAAATTTGTTCTTCAGAACTTTGCAGTAACTTTAAATGCACAAATGAAACAAAAGCACTAGAAACTATTTTTACGAATTTGTTGAGTTGAAGATTAGTTTCCTCCACTTGTATTCGAAAAGGTTAAAACGTTTATTGTAGTTATATTAAATTATAAAATCAGTTCCTTTTTATATTAATCATGTTAATAAACTTTAAAATATTAGCAATTTTTTTTTCATTAAATAACAGAAATGTTATTTAATGAAAAACAATTATTAACAAATGTATATTTCTTAATTAACAAATATACATTTGTTAATTAAGAAATTATTAGACCAAAAAGGCTTTGTTCCTGAAGGACTATTGTTTTCGTTTTGCGATTTAGCGTTGGTTCACTATAAATGTCAGTTTCACTTTTCAAACTGTTGCCACCAAATGTTAAGAGTCCTGCGTTATATTTGAAGAAATTAAATAATGAAAAATCTGCATAAATGTATGTATATTTGTCGCATTGTGATAAAACAACGCCTCGAATTTTGAATGACGTAATCCTACTGCAAATATGGGCACGTGGAAGCCAAAAATTTTAAATTTGAAATTTGTTTTATTATCAATTTCATATTTAGTAAAACTTCACGGAAATTTTGATTAACAAACTCAATGATTTCAAAGCGAGCAAAGGCAACATTGTGCAGAAAAAAAAAAAAAAAAAATTATCTCCAGCGCGCGAGGCTCTGTATCGGAAATTCGAAAGATATGCTCAGTTTAAAACTATTTTGCGATATTGTTCTTGAACTGAATTTTATGGTTTAAGTGCGAAGAACGTGATATTTAATAAAGAATGAGAACAAAAAAAATGTTAAAATAATTTGGACGTAATTTAAAATCTGAAACCTTTCAGATTTTTTATTTTTACTTCCTTGTACAAAGTAAAAAGGAAGTATTGTAATCGCGAAAAGTTTCAGGCAGCATATTTCAAAGAAAATATACATTTTGACCGCTGTCGAATGCAATTTAACGATGGTTTTGCGTGATATCTGTAAGTAAGGACAGAATAAAAGACACGTTTCCTCCAAAAAATTATAAAACTGCTTTAAAATTAATTCTGAAGAGAAGTTTTCGTGGCGTCTGTACGAACGTATGTACGTACGTACGTATCTCGCATAACTCAAAAACGAGTAGCCTCAGTATGTTGAAATTTTGTATATAGGACTGTTATAACATGTAGATGTGCACCTCGTATTTTGGTTGCAATCGGCCGCACCAAACGTATATAAATACTATATTTATATATATATATATCTACTTTGTTACTCGGCACAGTGATCTCAGTTTCTTTACTCTTATATGTTTGTAAATTGTACATTTTTTGCTTTAAAAATGATTGAATTATATTGTTCTTATCTTCAGGTTAAGGTTTTTATGCCTTTCGTAATTCTGGAAGCAATATTTGTACAATTATCAACAATTTAAAAGCTGTTTAAGTGCGGTTAAGTTTTAAATAACATGGCGGACATATTTCGCCATTTGTTTACATTTGAAACAGCAGAACTGTAGATTTGTTGCCAATCTAGAGAGACTAAGCTTCGCAACAACAAAAATAACGCCTTCATTTATTATTGCGAATTAAATCATGCTTAATCCTTTCTGGAATTTTTTCGAGGAAATAAGTGTTTTTTAAGATTTACTTAAATTTTAATAATTAGTAATTTAATTTTTAATAATTAGTAATTTTTAATAAAGATATTTTGAGCTTTTATGTATTTTTGTCTTGTCGCGAAGTGAAAACTGAATTAATTGAATGAGAAATACTCAATCATCTGTGAAAAACTGTTCTTTTTTGTTTTGTTTGCTTAATTTCTTTTTTACATCGTTCTAGCTTTATTATAGTATTTGAAAAGAACATGTGGCAAGGATTAGATAATTCTTTATATGATATACATTTTGTGCATTCTGAGTTATAATATGAAGGAAATATAATACTGTTAAGTGAATCTAGTGCCAGGGTGTCGCTATGTTAAACAAATAGAGTGAATTTTAAAGAATGCCTTTATCATATTGTGATTTATGCGCTGTCGGCGAAATAGATTTAATTAAATGCAATAAGTTTAAAAGAAATGCAAGAAACAAATGCGTATAATTTAATATTCCGTACAAGGAAGTCATGTGGTGTACACATCAGATTTTTTTATTCTTATTTCCAATCTTAATTGTTAATTTTGAAGTTCACTGTTATTAATAAATTTATCATGAAAATAAAAAGGGATTGGATCTTTTATTAGATTATTGCAAACCCACTAGGGATATCTACTTCTACTTGGGATGCTTTGTGGGAAATGATCTATAGGAAAATAGCTGACATTCACCAAAAATCACGTATTCAATTGATTATTTTTCGTTATCAAAATTGCTTTATTTGATGGCTATATTTGATGAACTGCAACAAACACGTTGAATCTTCTTAGATTTCTTATGCAGTAATAGTTTTTAACACTAATATAGTTATTTAATGAAGAGTTATAAAGACTTTAATATATTATTTGCTTAAAAATTATCATATGTTATAGTTAGCACTATACACATTACGAGAAAAAAGGGGGGAGGGGGCACTTCTATGCCTCCCGTCCTACTGGACCGACTGACGAAATTTAATTTGTGTATTTATGTCTAGAAAGCACAATATAGGATATATATTAGATTTATATATATAGCATTGATCTAACACAGATATTGTGACATAAAATCGGACTTTTTCTGAAATGATGTATCGATTATTTTCTATATTACAATAACATATCTACTTTTTTCTATATTTCAATTTTTAAGACACAGATAATGCTCAAATTTTAAATTTTGTAAAATTTGATGAGAAATTTAGCGAGAAATTTAAATATTTACCTTAGCGCACTTTTTATAGTGTGCACCAAGAATAAATCACTTCGCGAAATTTTTAATTTATGGTTACCTAATTTCTTTTCCCTTTCATTGTAAACGAGCGAGAAAAAAGTACATCGTTCGTTCTTTCGAATAATTTTAACAAAAGTGCGTAATTATCGCTTACATCAAATGTGCTAAATTTAAAAACGCGCCAATATAAGAAACGTATGTCTTGAACAATATTGGACAAAAAGGTCTAACGTTTTGCACCTGTGCCTAGAAATGCATCTAACTAAAGATGAGGGTAAGAATTTTACAATTCAAAATTATTTTCGAAAAATTTATAAAAATTACTAAAAAATAAATCAGAAAATGTCTGCGAATTTTCTTTGTACTTAACCTAAATTTCGAACTGTGAAAGAATAAATCAATTAAGTTTAATGAAAAAATATTAATAAATACATACCAAATAAGTTAACAATGAGAAGTTCAAATTTTGAGAACTAAAATTTTAAAAACTACTCTTGCCATTTTTACAAAACTTGGCCCTTGTCATAATTTAAACTCCAAATTCAAAATATTGAAAAAATTTGCATGTCATTTTAGAAAAAGTTCCATTTTGTGTCTAAACATCTATGTTTGAACAATGCTATACATAAATCTAATATCCTAAGTCTCTCTTTCGAGACTTGAAAAATGCGAGTTAAATATCGTCAATCTTCCAAATAGAACGATAGATACAGAACTATCCCCTAGAGTATAAACCTAAATCGTATAATTAAAAGAATATTTAAAAATATTATTATTTTAATTTGTATTATAATTATGTAGATATAAAGTTTTTCCTACCTCTTGAATTGCTAGAACAAAAGGCCGATTTTATTGTTTCTTTATTTAGGGATTTCAAATTTAATCAATTCTGCATTTAGAAATTGTCAGATATGTCTGTGACTTCAGTTTCATCATTAGATGCATATAGATATAGGTGTTTTACTGTTTGTTACACAATATTCTTTAAATCGATTTTATAGTGCATCTTTTTATTCAAGAAAAAAAGAAATACTTTGCCTTTTCTTGCATTGTTCCAAATCTGTGACATTAGCAGAAATCTTTGACACTGTATTTACTGTACTCTTCTGTACATATTACGAGAACACGTGAGAAAGATTATTGATATTGAAACCCAGTATCAAACCACTGTTAAGATGTTCCGGCATTACTACAGTGTGCATTAGCTTTGGGCAATAAAAACCATGCGATACCTCCTAAGACAAACTAGACACAGGAGTCTTAGACTATTTACAAACAGTTCTCTCAGAAGATAACTAAAACCATACAATATTTTATCATTTATTTGAGAGCAGATGTTGATCACAATTTAGAGCAGAACTTCTCCAAATGTTAAGCTTAAAAGCAGCTACTGCTTCTCATGAAGAGCATTGTAACATCGGTAACATTGTAACATTTTCGATTTCCTGCATAGTCATTTTCATGGCATGATTGTTAATATTTAACATCCCTTCAGAGTTCTATAATTCAAAAAGAAATTCCATAACGAAATTGTTTCAAAGAAATATAGCCAATGAACGCTTTTTCATAAAGCATTACATGAATGTGGTTTTGATTGATTAGATTTCAGAGAAAATATTAATATATGCCTGTTTTATGTAAGTTATGACATTTAGTTTTTTCTGCAATATATGAATTTTTAAAATAATAATTTTTTTTACGTTATTTCCAATCACTGGAAAGGCAAGAACTAAAGTCAACGCGATACCTTAAGTGAATATTTTTAATGTGAAATTTTTCCAATGCACACGATGCCATACAGATGTTTCGAAAGAAAATGGAAAATATAATTTTGGCCAGATTTGATGAAACATGATACAGGTATATCTTTTTCTCAAGAAGTCCTGTTCAACGTGATAGGAGGTTTGCTATCTTCTTCTCGATCGGTATCGCTTCTTGGAGGCATTCGGATTTAATAAATATTTAGTAAAACTCCTGAAATTTTAGCTGAAATTTTAGCTTCCAATTCTACCATATTGACATGGCTTCCTCTAGACGTCTTACAGAAATAAAAGAAAGCTCTCCACAGAAAAAAATTATCTCTGGAGTATTTCAATCAAGATGCGTTTTCTAAATTATTCTATTGTTTCAGCTATCTAAGTATAGCTATTGAACGTCCCAGGATTCCTAAAGGCAGCTATCAAAAATTTCGGTACAGCATTGATTGTGTGTAGCTTTGCCTAATCTCCCATACACCTTTGGAAATAGGTATATACCTCTACCTTATTTGCAATGAATTAATGTACCATGCACCAATCTGTAGTGTCAAGGCAGTAACTCAAGTATTTGAAATTCGATATTCATCTATCATTTTGTAGAAAAGGGCTTTTAAAATGTGGTTGAAACTGAATATTCCCTCTGTGAAATATGACATCCTTAGTAATCCAATTTTGATGCTAAAACTGTTGAACGGCTTCTCCAGAATTTTCATGTTCCCATTCAAGTAATCAACTGCTTAAAAATGTTTTATTCATAGCTATTGAAAACCTAAGAACTGAACAAGGAGTTGGCTTTTGTTGGTATATAGTGATGGACTGTCGCCAATAGTGCGATAAACTGTATGAACTGGAAACCCTGCAAAAGAGTTAACTGTGTAACTCTCTTATTCTTTACACTTTTTACTTTTCTCACTCCTTCAGGATAGGACAGTGATATGATCTCTCTATAATATAAATCCCCCCTTTTTTTTTCAATATGTATTTGGAATACTAAAGAATTTTTTATCTATTCTTCATGTATTAATAAAGAATGTGTTTTTTGATCTTACAATTTCCGTCTACACCTATTTTGGATTACAAGTTAATTAGGTATGATCTCGCTTGATGCTGCGCTGGATACAAGGTAAGAAGAATCATTTTGTTCTCTATTTTTATTAATTTGTTGTGAAATTTCGAGGCTATAAAAATGTTTTACAACAAAAGATTATGAGTACCGATGAAAAGATCATAGCTAATTAAATAATAATAAAGAAAAAAGTACTGTAAAAGCTAATCTGTAGTTTCATATTAAAACCCAAAATAAATTTTTCGACGATACAAAAATGTTGAATTCAAGTCAAATGCAAATTGCAAAACTGAATTCCAGCAATTACTCAGCATGGAAATTCAAAATGCAAATGCTACTAATAAAGGAGGATCTTTACGATGTAATCGAAGATGTACCTCCAAGCCCTATTACAGAACAATGGAGTAAACGAGATCGGCAATGTCGCGCGATGATAAATTTATTTATCGAAGACAGGCAGGCTTTGATCGATTGTAGTCAGGCTTTGATCGATAGGTAATTACCAATAAATTGGTTACAGCGGAAAACATCGCGGACGAAAACGTCGCGGAGAAAACAACGCAAGGCAAAAACGTTGTGCTACAAAACATCGTGGGAGAAAACATCGCAACGAGAAAACATCGCAGTTCTAAAACATCGTGGTACAAAACATCGTCGTCGAAAATAAAGCGGTTCAAAAACTTCGCAGTTTAAAAACATCGTCGTCGAAAATATCGTGGTAAAAAATAAAGTATCTACAAATCATCGCATGACGATAACATCGCAGACATGCTTCTTTCAGGCTTTAATAACTGTAAATGGATATTCCCATATTGATTTGTGATCGCAAGATAGAAAGAAGGATAATTTTTACTTTCATACTTTTTATTAACTAATAAATTTTTGCTGAGAAAATAAGAATGAAATTTAAGCATAGAAAATTAATGCAACTTATAGCACTTAATAGAATTTTAAACCGACATAGTTAACTAACAAAGGCCATTAATAAATCATTTTTATAAAGTTTTTACTGGTAATTTTTCATGAAAAGTATAATCTATAATTTTCATTTAATTTTTTATGCTTAAGCTTCCTTCTTACTTTTTCAGCAAACAATTCTATTATATTCAATTAATAAAATATGTGAAAATAAAAATTATCCTTCTTTACATACTGCGCTCACAAATCATTATGGGAATATCCATTTACAATAATTAAAACCTGAAAAAAGCATGTCTGCGAAGTTATCGTCATGCGATGATTTGTAGATACTTTATTTTTTACCACGATATTTTCGATGACGATGTTTTAAAACTGAGAAGTTTTTGAACCGCTTTATTTTCGACGACGATGTTTTGTAGCACGATGTTTTAGAACTGCGATGTTTTCTCTTTGCGATGTTTTCTCCCACGATGTTTTGTAGCACGACGTTTTCGCCTTGCGTTGTTTTCTCCGCGAAGTTTTCGTCCGCGATATTTTTGCCGCGATGTTATCGGCGGACACCAATAAATTACCTATCGATCAAAGCCTGCCTGCAATGTTTTTTTTTATATAAAGCCGGGATGTTCAAGCTTTTTAAGGCATCGATATTTGTCTGAACTATGTTTATAGTACTCTTATTTTCTTTTGTGTGATTTTTAATTCACTTAATAGATAATTTAACAATCATTTATTTATTTATTCTAATATGTATTAGAAAAATATGCTTATTTAGTATTCATTATTCTTTGCAAAATTATCAATAAAACTAGCAGGTAAATAATATACACATGGTCTTACAGTAGCAATATTTAAAAAAATATCTGATGCTGTCGCTACATGACTTCCTTGTGCGGAATATTAAATTATACGCACATTTTACTGCATTTCATTTAAATTTATCTCCTCGAATTTCATTAGAGATACCGTTCTCATTCAACTAATTCAATTCTCACTTCGTGGAAAAGCAAAAATGCATAAAATCTCAAAATATCTTCATTAAAAACTAAAAATATAGAAAAAAATAAAATGCCAAATACCAATAAAACAATTAAAAAACAATATTTTTTTGTAATTAAAATTAGAGTTTCTACGAAAAAACAAGCAATTCGGCCAACAGGCAATAAAACAGATTTTTCGGTGAACGAAACTGAAAGTTTTCTTTCGATCCCACCCTGCAGAAAAACATTTGAAAGTGCAGAAACTGACTTAATTCACTATTCTGCTAAGTTTTAAAACATAAACAAATATGACTGCTATAGTAAACATAAATTAGGCTTAGCCGCACTTAAACAGTTTTTAAATTCCTCATAACTCTACAGCTATTGCTTACAGATTAGCTAAAGATAAAAAAATCCCGTAGCCAGAATATAAGGATAATATAATTCAATAATTTTTAAAGCAAAAATTGCCCAATTTACCAACATATAAGAATTTAAAAAAAACTTAACTCACCGAGGTGAGTAAAGAGTGGGTACACACACACATATATATATACTATATTTATATACTTTGGGGCTGCCGATTGCAACCAAAAAGGGAGGACTGCATGTTATAGCAGTCCTATATACAAAATTTCAACATTCTGAGGCTACTCGTTTTAGAGTTATAAGAGATGCATACATATGTACTTACGTACGTAAAGATGTCACTAAAAAATTCTCTTTTGAATCCATTTTAAATCAATTTTATAATCCGTTTGGGGGAAAAGAATCCTTTTATCTGCCCTTATGTACAAATGTCACTCAAAATCACCGTTAAATTGCATTCGACAGCAGTCAAATGAGTATTTTCGTTGAAAATATGATACACGGAATTTTTCGTGATTACAATACTTTCTCTACTTTGTACAAGGAAATAAAAATACTGGAAACTTCATATTATAGTATAATATTTCGAAAAGCTTATAATTAAAATTTAAACAAATTAGAAAACTATTTAAAAAATTATAAATTTAAAAATCATTTCATAAAATCCTTGGTATGTAGAATTTAGTTTGTCAGTTTTAAATGAAACGATTTTACGACAAGCAATTACAGCAGACCTGTTAGTCTACGAATTAGGTCTTTAGGAGATGACGAATGTAGAATCTTGCACTTAAAAGGAGATAGAAAAGGATAAAGTGAAATAAAAGTTACACAATTCGTTGCGATATTATTTCATTTTAAATTACGCCCACGTGGAAAACTGTTCATTTATTTAATAAAAAAATATTCAAATGCAACTCTGAATTCATTTTACTGAATTGTTTGCACATGAGGATTGTTAAAATAATAATTTCTTAAAATAGCAATATTTTTTATTTTTCTCAGACAAAAGATCTGCTAAGTGTAAACAGAAAATATCTCATTAAGGAATTTAATTTTAATATTATTAGCATTATAACAGCAAGAATTTTAATACTTAATCATTGGGGCGAACAGATTTTATAGGAAGTTAGAAATATAATATTTGTATCAATATTTATTAACATGAACCATTAATCTGAATGACCAAACGCTTGCATATCAGTTGATCAGGCCACTTGCAATTGACCAAACACTTGTAAACTACTTTGTTTTACCAAAACTTGGCATTCAAAACAAAATTCCTTGTAGTTTAATACACTAGTATGCAAAACTTAAGCAACGATGTAAATTTTAATCAGATAGCCGTGAAATTGCAGAAAATGAGTTCTTGCGATCAGTACAATGAACACGCAATTCAGTAGAAATGTCATATGTATGCAAATATTAGGATTAAAACGTCGCAGGCGATGTGAGCGTACACAAAACGTGTGCGGTCGGCTCGCTCAACTTAAGACTACAATAAAAGGAAGGACAGAGACCCAATTAAAGACATTTGCTGCACGTGCAGTGAGTTTTTTCGTGAAATATGGCTAGAAGAAATCACCTGGATGACTTTACACGTACAAGAATGATCAGAAAGCTGGAGGAGGGATGTAGTGTGACCAGTGTAGCTGAAGAGTTCGGAATCAACAAAAGTGTCGTATCGAGCGCTTGAATAGCCTTCCAAACCATGGGTTCAGCTGATAGAAAGTTTCATGGTGGACGCCCGAGGAAACCAACTGCAGTGGACGACCGCGACATTACCCGTATTACCCAATAGGCGAAAAGAGCCCGAAACCAGCCAGCAAGCGCCATAGTTCAGAAAATGTGTACAGCAACGGAGCAACAAGTGTCGCGGTTTACTGTGTCTAAACGTCTTTACAAAGGTGGCCTATTCGCCCGCCGTCCTGAACGCTGCATCCCTTTGAAAAGTTGGTCGTCTACGACACCGTTTAGAGTGATGCAAGGAGCATAAAAATTGGACATCTCATCAATGGAGTCGTGTCCTCTTTACGGATGAAAGTCTTTTTAGTATCACAAGCGATTCTTAACGCCAGTTGATTTGGAGAGAGGTCGGGACATGATTTCATCCCAGTAACATCACGGAAAGAGACCGTTACGGTAGGCCTGGAATTCTCGTCTGGGGATGCATTATGCTGAACGGTCGGACAGAGCTCCACGTTTTCGGTAGAAGTTCTGTAACCAGAGATCGCTGTTGTGGGGAGGTGATCCTTGCCCATGTGCGTCCGTTCCGAGGTACCATTGGAACAGACATCGCTTTTATGGATGGCAATGCTCGGCCACACCGCCGCTGTTCAGAAGCTAGTAGAAAGTGAAGATATTACTCGAATGGATTGGCCAGCGTATTACTCTGATCTAAATCCCATAGAGCATGTGTGGGATGCTTTAGGGAGACGCCTTGCAGCACGATTACATCCTACGGGGAACACCCAACAACTGAAACAGATGTTGATTGAGGAATGGGCACATTTACCTCAAGATCTGTTGGACAATCTGGTGCTGAGTATGGAGAGACGGTGCGAAGTAACCATTGCAGTAAGGGGAGTGCATATCCCATACTAAGGAACACTTGCTGACTTAAATAAAATTTGTTAGGAGAGATAGCAATCCAACGTGCATATTCAATTTGTTTTAAGTTGTTGGCTAAACTGTGTCTAACAACAACAAAAATGCCGTCTTCAAATTTAAAGCTCCCTACAACTCCCTTGAGGCCTTAATGTCCTAAATACGGTAGTGTCCACTTTGAGAAAATATACATAATTTATTAATCGTCTATAAACAGTTATGTTACAAATAAACTGTTGTTTCCTCATATGCTAGAAAAACAAATTTTTAGAGCCATTTTACATTAAACTGCGTATAAACTATTATTTCCTTATTTGTCTACAAAAATAAACTTTTGTAATAAACGGCGGCTGAAGTTATAAATTTCAAATAAGTTACAATAAAATAAATAGAACATAAGCGCCCCATATTCAAAGACAACTACCAATGATTTACAACTTGGAGATTATGCTAGGTGAAATACATTTATATCTTCATTCCAGGTACTATCCTTCCTAAAATGGTTTTCTAATCTTTCTAGTGCTGGAACCCCTCCAAACCACCGAACCATGCAGTGTTAAATCTTTAAGTATTAAAGACATAATCCTCCATATCCAAATACATCGTTATCATTCGTTATCATTAATGATTTCACCTACACACAGAGACTTTTGGGTACAGCAAGATGTGTAATGATGCTTAAAGTTCACGAAAGTATTAAGGAAGTTTTACGGGGAATGGCATACAAGTTTAATACAAGACGGAAAAACAGTAATGGAGCATTAGACACTAAAGTAATTATAATTAGAAACATATTTTTTTTCTCCTTTCAAACTTAGAGTAATTGAGATTATTCATCCCAAAGTAATATTTTTGTGAGACGTGATAATTCTTTAGCTTAACAATTTAAAAATACATAAAATATATTATTTGTTAGGAATTCATAGGAAAGGTATTTTCACGGTTACCATTATTTATTTTGATACGGCCGACTTTATTACCTCATGTTATAAGGTTGGTTCAGAATAATTATATGCGATTCATCAAAAAGCGGAAAGTCTGCTATTTTTCAGCTTTCCGAGTTGATTGACTTGATTCGAAACTGTATCGAGAAGATGACGTGCACGTTTAAAACAAAATTTCACGGATAATACTATGGCAAATAAAAATCCACGAAAGGGAAACAACCAATATTATAATTCATATAAATATTATTAAAAATTTAACTGCCATTTAGGTAGTTTAATCTGGAGTAGTAAGTAGTTCAATCATTTAGTTACATAACTTAATCAATAATAAAAGTAGAAAAGCATACTATAAATAGAAGAATAAATATCATTAAATATGAAAACATTAAATTATAAATAACATTAATGCAAATTACTGGGACTCATAAAAATACTTTTTCGATATATTAACTCCTAGCTGCTTATCCGATTAACCAAACGAAACAAAATTTCACATATCGTTATTTGTAGGTCTGCGCTTGATATTATGTTGAATTAAAGCTATAGATGTCTCACGGTTACTGCTACAGGGAAACAATTCCGAAATTTTTGAATTGTAACACAATTGTTTTCACATCAAAAAATTATAAATGGCTTTGGAACAATGCAAGTATGACGAAAATTGCCGGTGTAAGACTTTTACAAAGAAGATAATGTTAAAGAACCAATGAGAACACAAAGACAGTAGAAGAAAAAGAAATACTCTTAGTGGAATTACAAGCTTTGGACGTGATCACCTTTGCAAATGATAACGCATTGCATGAGACGCTGTCGACAACAATCAGGAAGGTAACGTAACAGGAGGAATCTGTATAACTTCAAGTTTTATGACATTTTTAAATTGTGGTAAATTTTGTCGATTTCATGTACACACTTTAGATCTCAGATAACTCCAGAAACAGAAATACATTGGAATGAGGCCGGGTGGAAGTGATTGCCAAGAAACTGCAAAGTTAAGGGAGACGAGTCTATCTCAAAATGTTGCACACGTTGAAAACCTGTAAGTCCAATAAAAGTTTAAGAGGACTACTATTTCGTCTAATCGCTTTGGAAAGCATGTGGGTGTCCTGAGTCGAACAGTGAGATTACATTAAACTATATCCGTTGAGATTGTAGAAGATATGACACAGATGGGAAGGGTTTAATTACCCTTTATTCTTCACAGTTTACAGCTGTTTCCGCAATTCGTGACACAAAGAACTTGTGGTCTGACGTAAAAAAATAAGAACTACAAACTAACTAAATTAAGAATTGAACTCAGATGCTTTACAAAGACTATGCGAAGATTGGCCTTTTCATCTTTACGTATATAGTACGCAGAATGCAGGAAAACTACAATAGATCTTCAGTATCAAGAGGACTCAATTCCTGGCCCTAAAGGTGGACAGCAACTGACTGAAAAGTACGCGTGAAGTAAGGTGGCGATAAGTCTCTCTCTCTCTCTCTCTCAACTCTTCTTGGCTAAAAGCCAGAACTTAAATACTTAAGAGTTTGCAAGCTCAATTTGCATATTAAAGCTAACCTCGTTTATTCTGGCCGGAAGTTGAAAATAAGAGGGAAGTTGAAAATAAGTAACGGTTTAAAATAAAGTAAACGTTAATAAATCTTAAAATCCTTATAAGTTGTCAATAGTTCCAAAAATGTTGAATCATACTTAACAATTTGAAAAATTCTGAATTATATCACAGATGGAAGAATCACTCGCAAAGCAATATCTAAAGCAGAACGAATTGCAAAGTAAAATCATAAGTAAACAAAGCAGTAATCCTCACTACATAAATACAAAAGTATGTGAAGAACTAGTGACTCTGAACTGACTCCTCCAGCGCCCCATGATATTTATATTTTTGCTTATAAAGGTCCAAGAAATCTTCCAGCAATATTTTTCCTATAATTTCGAAATACACCTTTTCCAGAAACATCTAAAATATCGAAAAGTTGGAAGAGTTAGGTTAAATGTTACATGCTTAACAGCAAACATTTTTGCTAATAAACACTCAAATCTCTGTTCTTAACATGTAGAGACATTAGGACTTTTTTGGAAGCGAGAGACTTGAAAAATGAGGAACACCTTCACCGAGAATCGAACCACGGACCTCTGGAATAAGTGCCCAGGGTGCAGACTACTCCACTACGAAGGCATGCTAAGAAGGCGGGAGAAATACCTTATATACTCTCCCTTTTAAAAGGCGACTGGGGTTTTAGGGGTCTCAGTCGCCAACTGGGTGTGGAGAATCATCTTCCAACACCCTTTTTGATCGTGCGCCACTGTAGAGACATTAGGTATTTTTGGAAGCAACAAAGATGAAAAATGAGCAACGCCTTCGCCGGGAATCGAACCACGGACCTCTCGAATACGCGCCGAGTTTGCTGACCACCACACTACGAAGGCGGGAGAAATACCTTATAAAGTTACCCATACTATGCCAACGTCACGACACTTAAAATAAATTAAAAACTCTTAAATATAATATGCACAATTAAGAATAGTTAGGTATCGAGATTAAGAATAAACAAATGCATAGCAAATTAAATTACATTACCATACTAAGTGTACTAAATAAGTAAGTAAAAGGGGAAAAAAGATTTATATTTTAAAGTCGCACAGGAGAATATGCTAAGGTAATTTATGCTCTGGCTGAGCTCACAGTTTACCAGTCTTATCTTGGATTCACTCCTGCTCATACAGCTTATATTTTAAAATGCATTATTAATCACCGCATTCTTTGTATCTTCGCACTTACGCCACTTAAAATCATATGTATTTAAAAATATATTTATTTAAAAATTCATATTTTTAGAATTTCTGATAAACTGTTAAGTGTACAGTTTTCTATTTTTATTAGTTTATAAAAGGTGACTTACTCAACTATATCTTTCATTAACTATATTTTGCCTTTTTAATTTTATTTATTAAACATCACTCTCTTCGCACTTATGCCACATAAAATCCAATAGAAAAATCGCAAAGTATTTAAAAGCAAAATACCTTTCATATTCTTAATAGAGTATTAATTTTTGCCGTACTTTTTTATACGTTATATTATTTATCTAAGAATAACACATGGAGATAACATTTCGTAGCAATATCTGTTAGCTTGTGTTGTCACATACTATGTTGTTATTTTCGTGACTTATGTCTTCAAAATTAAGAACCATGCCATACACATGGTAAAACCATATGATAGCAACATCTTTTTATTTGAAAAGTGATGAGGATCCAAAAGTGAGGTTCGGATTGACAGCACCTCTGATGCTTATTAAAACAAGCGCAAAATATTGCAAAAAATACGTAGAATAAGAAATACAAACTAATAAACGCTTATATTTAAAAATGTTACCACAGTATATTACAGTATCACTTAAAAAAACCTCTTTCATTTAGTGATCTACCATATTTCAAAGACTACTTACGACAAGTATCCTATTAGATATAATTAGCCATTTCTGTTCTAAATGTGAGACATAAATTTAAAAAGACAAATGAGAATTAGCAGAACATGAGTGAAATACGGAGAGCATCTATCAAATTAATGTAACAACGGAAAAATAGAACATCCAGAAAAATAATAATGAAGAAAAGAACAAATAGAAACCACTCCATAAGTCATCCTTTATTGCAAACGGATATAGTACAGTCATCGCAAAATCATTCTTCTAAGCTATATAGCTGCATAAATTGTTTTTCCCGATATTGCTTCCTAAAGTCATATTTAGACAGAACGGATGTACGTATTTTTGGAAGCAATAATGTTCTGAAGGAACAACTGAAGAATGCGTTTAAATATATTTTCAGTACTCTCCTCTTTTGCCGAAGAGTAATGTCTACCTTTCGGAGTATCAGATTTTAAGACAAATATGAATCTTTAAGCTTTCATTCTCTGTAGCATTTATACAAAGATCTACTGCAGTGTTAAACTTCATCAGTTTTAAGTTCCTAAAATAGCTAGGAAGATAAAAGTATATTCTTAAAAAAAGGAAAAGTATAGTTTTAAGGATATTTGTACTCCAAAAATTTGTATATATGTATATATACTTTTCATATGTAAATCACAGAGAGTTATATGTTATATATTACTTGTATCAATACAAGCATACGAGTTATTTCACAATTAACAGAACAAATTTTAAGAGTGACAGAACAACATTTCATGCAGAATGCATGGTCACACATTAAAAGTTAACGGGCCAAGTACCTTTAAAAGTTCTAAATATATAGCCTGTATACATAACGTATTCTAAAGCTCATATCTTTATGACAAAAAGCTTATGATCTTGAGGTTTGCATGCTTATATATAGAGACATAAGTTAACATGAAAAATTAATTGTTCTCTTTCCAGGGTTTCCTCCATGGATTTTTCATTTGTTACCTGAATAGCTTAACCAATTACATTAACACCCGTGGGTAATGTGATAAATCTCTATAAACTGTTGTGAGATTTCTTTCACATTTTTATAAAACAAATACAGATAAATGAAAAAACAGTAGCTTACATCTCTTAATACAGAAACAGCATCGCATCGTAAAGCTCTAAAATTAAATGAGATTTTCTCAAGAAACCAAATTGAATTTGGTGAACTGTCACAGATTAAATTATTTATAGCTGTGCCCTACAGAAAGAGACAGAGAAACTTGATTTGGCATAATATTTTTCACACCACACTGCGGCTACAAATCTACGGTGCTTATGGGTACAATACTGGTGAGAGTAAACATTATTAAATTACTGCAATTGAAAGTCATACTACGATGTTCTAAAGGTCAATTTTTATCTGTATATCTGCTGTAAAACTTTTCACTATGATATGCGTTTGACTATTCTATAGCTCTTCTGGATCCAGATTTCTAAGTCTTGTCTACTGTTGTTTATGCTGCACAGAAGGTTTAAACAATGAAAGAACTGCATACTACATTGCTAAACTCCATGCTTGCTTAGAGAGAGGTAGAAGGAAAAATTGAATATTTTAAACAATTCCTTAATTCTCAGAATTAGATATGCTGAGCCCTACGAAATGTGATTTAGAAAGGTAAACATACCCAAATAAAAAGTGTAAAATCTGAAAGCTCTCAGATTTTAAATTACGCCCAAAGGGGCGTTTTTTTAACATTTCGTGTGTTACCTTATTAAATATCCTGTTCTTCGTACTTAAACCATAAAATTCAACTCAACATCAATATCGCAAAACAATTTTAAAATGGACATATCTTTAGAATTTCAGACACACAGAATCGCGCGCTCTAGATAAAAATAATTTTTTCGTACAGTGTTGCCATTGCACACTTTGAAATCTTTGAGTTTGTGAATCAAAAATTCGTTAAAGTGTTCAAAATATGAAATCGATAATAAAACAAATTTCAAATAACAAAATCGGGCTTTCAGATGCCCATATTTGGGTCTAGACGTACGTTATTCAAAATTCGATGACTCTAGGTATAGTTCTTTTATCACAATGCGAGAAACATACATACATTTATGCAGATTCTTCATTATTTAATTTCTTTAAATATAACACAAGGCTCTGATATGTGGAGACAACAATTTGAAAACTGAACCAACATTTATAGTATGCCAACGCAAAATGCAAAAACGGAATTAATTCTGAGCTAACGCCCTTTGGGCTAAAACAAATATATATATATATATGTGTAAGAAAATTTATAAAAATAGTTAATTCATGACAAGTTGTTAAATGATAAATTAAATAATCGGTGCTGATTTTATTTACACTCTAACTGAGACTACAGTTTCATTTAAAACTGAGAAGTGCCAAGCCACGGCTCCATTGAGCTATCAATTAGAATAAGGACTGCTTTCATTTGATCCCCACTGTCAGTGTGCCATAATTTGGGGCCCGGTTCAAATTCCCGTTAAGACATGGATATTTGTAATTATACAGTATCTTTATGGCATGAGGGCATTTAAAATATTTTGAGCCAAGATTTTTGTCGAGAGGTTATTCTTAGGCGAAAAGGCAATAGAAGACTGTCTGATCAATTATCTGTGAAATATGCCATCAAAACTGAAGAGGAACTCTGTAAATTCTTACTGCCATCTGTCAGAGACCAAGGCCCAAAGACAGACGTAATTCTTGCCTTTTAGCGAAAACAAAATATGTAGATCTGATTTGTTTGTGATTCAGATAACAATAAAACGATAACAACAAAAGTAACATAACTCTATCGCAGCATGATGTAGTTCCCGTTTAACTAAGGTTTCGATATGAGACAAAAAATTCAATGTAGTATTCATACTTATTATTAAATTCTGAGATATATTAACGATCTATTCGGATACGTCCAGAAGAGAAGCACACGAAGCTTGTTTAGGCCTGTTGTCATAAAACATTCAAGCACAGACACAAAAGACTCTAAGATCCGAAAGTTGCCTTATTGGATCATAAAATCCTTCATCTTCCTTTAACCTCGCAGCAGAAGAACCCTCCCTTCAGACTATTTCGAGCACCATTTTAACGACTGTTGGAAGTATTGGAAGAGACATCACAAGCATATTTTTGGCATATCGGTCAGAATGCTATCGAATTTTGGCTTCCAATTAGAGAAGTGCGGTGGGGCGCAACGAATTGAGAAGGAGGAATAAATGTCCTCCGGCAGCATATGTTCTGGGAGTGGTGAATGCACATGAAATGGGTCTTTTATTGTTGTTGTTTCTCTATATCCGTCGCATGAAAGTGCCTTTCGTGATATCCATTACTTTAAACGAATGGATGGAATATAAGCAAATAAAGAGAAAATAGAAGAATAATAGCTTTCTATTTCGAAAGATTGTACACAACTTTTCTCTCCCTGTTTCTAGTCGAAATAAGTAATATATTGGAATAAATACGAAACTAAGAACTGAGAAACACTTGTTGTTTTGAATGCCTTAGAGAATGTTAGCATAATTTTTGTAGCAATATTCATCCTTCTTATTTAAACGAATACAATCTGGTTACTGCGTTAATTATTATATTAATTCAAAAGTTGTAGTTTCATTTAAACTAATTTACTAGCCTATAAGCTTATCTTCAATTTAAACTTTCAAGTTATTTTATGCTTCTTTTCAATTTTGAAAATTAATTTCATGTATTATATATACATGAATTAAGGTCTCTCTAATTCATGTTGTCTCTCTACTTTTATATATACATATATATATATACTTTACTCAAAACAATTAGGGGATATTGTCAATTAAGTATGAAATAACCATATAATCGACAACTAGTTTTATAAAAATGAAATAGAAGACCTAGTAAGAAAAATTATAACATTCACAAAGTTGCGAATGCGCAAATTTTGTCTATGATGTCGAAATCTATGCTTTTTGGATAGGGAATGAAAGGCGTCCTGCTGTCTGTTCCTTCTGTTGGAGGCGATTAAAAACAACTGACATGCTTTGAATATTTTATACTAGTGGGATACGATTTCTCAAGAAAATATTTAACTGAATGGGTAGCTGGAGGGTAACCGAAAACTCAAATGTTCTCCAAAGATCCGGACAAGGACGTACTCCTGCAACAACACAAAATGAGGATCGGTATTTAAGATTAACGGCCAGAAGAAACTAAGAAACTCAGAAAGCCACGTTCTTGGCAAGAGGACCTTCAGAGAGCTACTGGTACCACAGTTTCTACCTAAACTGTTCAAAATCGAATCCACCATGCGGGTTTATATGCTCAACAGACCAATGTTTTGTGTTTCGTTGACACAGAACCATTATGATGTTTGTAAATTGTGGACACAGAAGCATCACAGATGGGGACGAGAAGAATGAAGCAACGTGTTGTTCATGGACGATGCCTGCTTTTTTAAATTTTAAACTGTGCCTTATTCACTACAGACAGTCTGTTTTATTTATTTATTTACTTATTTGCACCAACCTCTTCATGACTATGGAAAGAATGGCGCAAATTTCATATTTTTTTATTTTCAAATTGCAATTTCATATTTGCTTTTTGCAAATTTTCTTGCTGTTTGCCATTGTCCCTTCTGTTTTTTTTTATTTTTTGCTTGTTTGCATATTTTTTGTTTTGCTTTTGTATGTGATTGATTCCGAATGGAATATGCGATGAATTTTAAACGTGTATTTTATTTTATTTTGCATTATATATATATATATATATATATATATATATATATATATATATATATATATATATATGAGTGTATCTATCTGTGAGTGTATATATATGTATGTATTTAATTGTAGTTTATGATGTATTTAAAACTTTAATTTCACTGCTATAATTCGTCTGCTATATATAATTAATGCAATTACTTATATGAACCGTTATCTAAACTTGTTTTCATAATGACAGTTTAAAATAGTTATAGGCATATTTTAGCACATATTTGAGCATCGAATCAATATTTACAATCCAATCCGGATATAGCGAAGCTGAACATTTTACGTATCTAAATTTTCTTCTAACAGTCAAAATTTTAACAATTAAAATATTATACATATCCAAGTTCCAATTGATTGACGCGATTAGCATGTGCTATGTATGTTTCTTTGTATTAATTACTTCTATGAGCACTTCAGGTATTCGAATGCCTCAGAGTTGGTTCTCAGGATTAGGCTAGCAGAGGGAAGGGGCGTGATCAGTAGTCACGTGGATAAGATATTATGCAGCATAATTACTCATATACTATATATAAATTATCTTAATATTTAAAATAGTGAAAACGTTTTAGCTCAAACATAAAAAATGTATATTTTTGGCCTGTTTACTATATATTAAACGAATTCAAATGTATCTCAATTATGCATTTTGTAAAAAATAAGTTATTTAAACCTATGCTACTCAGAAAATATTTTCATAAATTATTATTTGAAATACAAGGTTCATTAATATTTTAATATTTGATTTACTTTTAAATTTTACAAAATCAACTCCTAAAAAATTCCGTTTCATTTGAAAATGTTTATAAAATTGCTTCTTAATAAAATGTATATGAATGTCTTTCATGAATATTATAATGTTTTACAGTTGGACGCAATTTTTGCTGGAATAATCCTTTCCTTTTTCTCTTTCAATACTGGACAATTTTTACTTGATTTATATTCCACGGTGTTTGTATTTCAATATGGTGAGTTTGTTGAAACCAGACCATGGATATTAACGTAATCCACCAAAGAAACATCAACAGGAATAATTCCACTCTCTTTTAGAAAGCATTAATTTTCAACCTCTGTACACGTTTCACTAGTTTTTCAAACTTTTGAGTGGCATCCGTTTTAATGACGTTTAGTTTTGCACGATTCTCAGAGTTTTTCAGTCGTTTTTCTGAGCGGAAGTGAAGAATATATTTACACAAACACAATTCTAGATAGCAATTGCTATCATAAAATGAGTTTTAAAATATGATTTTAGTACACTGATTTAACCATTTTGTAACATAAATGTTCGATAATGCACTTTTTAATATTTAACTGTGCCTTCTTCTGTCAAATATAACTTATTTATAGTGATAGAAGGAATATGATACAAAAGCTTCAGAGTTACAGCAGTTTTTGGAAATGTTCAGTTATATATGACCCATTCATTGCACAAATCGATTGATTTTACTTTTTGAAATATCTTAAATTTAAGTGTCAAAGCACTTGGTTCAGTCATAGCATTTATATTTATACAAAAATTCCCAAATAATAAAGATTAACACCATTAAAGGAAACAAAATTGGCAATTGAATAAATAATAATTTATTTCAGAAGCCATTTTGATTTACTCTATACTCTAAACTAAATCGCTGCAACAATTCAATTCAAATTAAGTTGCACATGCTGAATGATAATGGTAAATATTATTACGAATTTGGTATTTAAAAAGCTAATGCTAGTACAATTATAAATTAAATGGTTTTATTTCCCACGCAGTATTAAAACCGAAAAATTGAAAATACAAGAGCGCGTGCATTAAACATTTAATAAATATCTCTTTTTGATTTCGAGAAAGTACTAGAAAATTCTCGCGCGTGAATTTAAAATCTTAGAAAAGGAGGTAAACCTCTCAGTTCGTAATTTAAGGCTTATCTCCAACAGAGACTGTTAAAGTAGAAGAGGCTACTAAATGCCGCCTAACCATTCACTCGACAGTTCGTAGTAGTTACTTAGTTTGTTGTTGTTTAGAAAACTGCTCTTGTTGACTGTAGCGAATTCGCGGATTAGCTGTTTTTGAATTAAGTTCTTTTGAACGTTTGAGTAGTTAAAAGATAACTACTGTGATATATTGTGATACTGCACGATTATTTGAGGACATTTAATCATATTTGTTGTGATAATAATAAATGTTTGTTCATTTTTCATCGGACTTGTGCATTTATTTCGTAACGAACCCGTACGCACGCAACAGTATTTTAGTGCCATTCTATCAGAATTAAAGTAAAATAAATTAGTCAGTCACAATCTAGTTGCCGCAGAATCAAGTATTATGTTTGAATTATTATAAATAATTATTTCATTCTGATAGTAAAAATTTATATGATTAAAGTATTATACCGTTATAATCAAGAGGAATGAGACTAGCAACAATTTGGATGTGGAAAATAATGAATCATCTGATGGTTCTTGAGTGAGATTTATTTACGTAAGTTCTAGCTCAAGAAAACAATTATGTTTTTCCTAGGATTCATCTGATTGCAACAGTAAAAATATGACAACAAACACAATGATTGGTAGGAAAAGCAGTTGTAATTCTGATAACTGGGCCCAAAATTTACAAAAGTATAAGAGAACAGAAAATTTGGTATACAAGAACTTAGGAAGCAATTTAAAACCTGCAAAAACATGTGAGGATTTATTTAATTCACTTAACACTCATTTTATATTTAAGCAGTTTTCCTATCGCTCTTGCTTTAACCTCATGTTTTTTACCAGAATACAAATTAATCAGCACGTGTTTATTCAAATGAGGCAGAAAGAAGTTAGTATTTAAAGGAAAGTTTCGAAAGCTGAAATCGGGCCGTGTTCTGTCTGCTTGAAAGCCACATTACTAACCTTGATTCTCTGTCGATTAGATGTCTGTGATTTTGAGTTATACTTTTGAATAAGTTTGTTTACGCTGAATTTCCAGTCAAAGCCAGCTTTCGTGATAGTTAGGCTATACGTAATTAAATTTTAAGTTATTCATTACTTTTTGAGTTGAAAGTGTTGGCAGTAGTTTGTTTTGTAAGCACGAGATGATGCGACTATGAAATTTATTTGAGTTAATAAAGAGTACTTTACAACCTTCTCCTGACTTTGTAGTACTTCAAAGACTTGGAAATAATTCATCAAACAACCTCCAACGTCGAATACGTTTTATGATAACCAAACATTTGTCGATTTAGTATGCAAATGTCGTCAGAAGCGCAATCAAAAATTATTTCGGTTCAGCGATAGGCTGCCATGAAGGCATTTTATAGTTTACATAGTCAGCTTGAGCAAAGTATTTCTAAAGAGGTTGTATTAAAGATATAAAAAGAATATGCCTCACGAATAAAAAGCCAAGATCACATTATTTAACATATTATTTTCGAAAAGATCGATATGATACTCCCGTTTGCAAAGCATATTTTAGGGACATTTATCAGGTGTGTGACGAGCGGATATACAAATTCTCTTCTAAAGAACAAGTTACGTATTAGGTTGATCAGCGCGGTGGCAGTGTTGTAAGCAATAAAATAGATGCCAAACATCTTAAAAAATATCTGGCGTTAT
The DNA here is from genome assembly GCF_044657685.1 of Stegodyphus dumicola. Classification (NCBI taxonomy): domain Eukaryota; kingdom Metazoa; phylum Arthropoda; class Arachnida; order Araneae; family Eresidae; genus Stegodyphus; species Stegodyphus dumicola. The sequence goes on from NC_140775.1 coordinate 76,312,775, forward strand.
TTCCAGCCTACACCAGTCACTACACCAGAGCTCAAAATCCAAGACGACAATATTTAAATCCTCAATTAAATATTAGGAAAATGTAGGACCTATAATTCACGAAATGCGAAAAGGAAAATGTAATCCCGGTGAAAGAAATATGTTACAATAAAATATTCTCTACAAAATTTAATTTACATTTTAAACCGTCGACTAAGAATATATGCCAAACTTGTGAATCTTTGCAAATAGAAATTGAGTCTTCAGATGGTGATGGAATTCAAGTGATAGGAAATGAAAAGGAAACTCACTTATGTCAAATCTCAGTCATATAGCTGCAGATCGAATGGCAGCATCCCAAAAAAAATATTTCTTATTCTCTTTCGACTTGAGCTTTAGTGTTTCCTAAATTGATCACATCTTTAGCTTTTTATGAGAGAAATGTATGGAAAATTTCGGTTGTCATGATTTCGTTAAAAATATAAACCAAATGTTTGTTTTGCCCAGAAACTGAAGGATCTCTTGCGTGTCAAGAAATTTCATTATGCCTAAAAACGTACATAAAGATTTACGGTAAAAATTTTTAAAATATGGTAACGTATTGTGATATGTATACCGGGTAAAACAGAAATATCAAAACTGTCTTAAGCTTACTGATAATTGTTGAAAGTACGGAAACCAAAGCTGAGTCAACTGAAAGGAAATTTTCGGTAAGTAGTCATACCTATTTGCCTAACGATTCAGATTTTACCATTACTGAGTCGCATACGAAAAATTTCGATACATTTTTTCAACAGGTGATTTGTACGATATAATCAAAACATATAGAAAGGAGGCGCACTCTCATGTAATTCAAATGACTTGCCAAGATTTTTTCTCCGCAAAACGTTTAGAATATTCAGTCCTAAACAGATAAATACCGTTATAATGTTTCCATTAGAGTGAAAATGCGCTGAATAAAGTTAAAAAGTAATATAATGCAGATTCAGAATTTAATACCATTCTGTAGCAGACATTCTGTAAATCTGCAGCAAGTAGACCACAAAGATTAAAAAATGTAGATCAGTCTTTATTATAGCCTAAAGACAAGGAAAAAGGAGTCATAGTTTATCTGCAGATCGAATGGCAGCATTGAAAGATAAGTTCGTTCTTTCTGTTAAACATGATTACTATAAAAACTTAAGAACAAATCCAAATGACAAAACCTCATACACAGCTGATGAAGACGTCATCATTTATTGCTGTTGAATTAATAACAAATAATATATTATAAGAGAACTCATAATATTCATTTTTACGAAACATTTGTAATAAAAATATATAACAATTAACTGTTTGAGTAATAAAATACTTAAAAATTTGAATATTGAATTTAACTTTATTACTTTTTCGCTTGCCAAATTGACTAACACCCCCGATTACATGAAAGCTGGAACATTACTGATGATAACATTTTAGCCATTCTTTCTTATTAATTTTCTATACCGTTAGAGGAAAACTATTTCTGAATTTATTTTAGAAATTATTCTACAATATTTATTTGAATGTATATTACAAAGGGAACTTTAAAAAGCAATATACATTATTTCGTCGTCTTTCTCCACTTTTTGTTTTATGGAGTTAATCGATTTGTGCAATGAACGGCTCATATTAGAAAAATAATTTTGCGTTCCCCCCCTTTGATATTGCTTCGAATGCTGTAATGCGCTACATAAAATTCTTTGGCTTCAACCTTGATATAGTTTGGCTTTATAAGTCACTAGAAATTTTCTCGTATTGTTCAGCATCTTGATGTAAAATTAACAGGGTATTAATAATAACCTTGCATTTTCAACAAAGTAATAACCTTGAGTTTCGAGAGTATACAGGTACAGGTCCTTCTTCACAGCAGCCAACAATCTGCAACGAAGGACCTTTGCTATCAGGAAGGAAAAATTATCCTGCTCTTGCCAGTTCCTGATGTAGTCCCGTATAGGGCCTGACAGCGAAGAAACCTAAAGGGAAGGTTCTCTCATGGAGGTGGAACTTTGTGGATGCAACGAAGAATCAGAATCACCTTTTTCACATTAGGTATCAACCACCACGGGTTTTAACCTATAATTATTGCGCCCTAGGCCATTCACATTTATTTTTCTTAGCTCAGTGGCGCATGAGCGCCTCACCCGAAGGCGAAAAATAGTCGAGCTGACAAAGTCATTAGGGAAAGCCACATGCAACGAAGGGAAAGCCACTGTTGTATTTATACCTTACACGAGTAAAATGAACAACAATGTAGCTCCATCTGTCGGCAGAATAGTAACAAAAATTCAAAAATTGTTTAATAAAATTTTAAAAGCGTTAGGAAGGACTAGATTGGGTATTAAAGTGATTAACTAAACAACATAAATTTTTGTGAATGTGAAAAGTTTGAAGAAAATCTAATTCACCAACGTCAAAAGCCTGGAACTATGCGAAATAAAATGTACCCTTTCCAGGATCCGAATTACTGCTTTACCACTGTGTAGCTGGAAAGCTAACTTTTTTATCACTAGCGCATGCACAAAAGAATGCAGAAATTCTTTACGTTCTTCCCCACTGGAAGGGCAACTGTCGATTGAAATCGTTTATGTCTTCACCAGAACTGAAACCACTGTATCTTTCACTGCTTAGTTGGATGTTCATTGATACTACAAGAGGACGCGCGAATAAATGCAAAAACTCATTACAGAATAAGAAACTATTGTTTGAAAAAAATGTTTTTAAATTTTAAAACGCAATACATTTAATAATTTCATGGCTAATACGTTTTTCACCAATAACAAATAAAAAATACACATTTGACGAATATTATAAGCATACATACAAATACATGATAGATTGTAATTTACCATGTTTTTTCATTCGAATTTAGAAATTATTTGTAATTGACAAAAATCTTTATTATATTCGGCGTGTCTGTTTGTCGCCGATAGTTTATTGGTCGCTTGCGTACTTTACTATATGCGGCTTAAATGTCTGTTTGTAGCCGATAGATTATTGGTTACTTGCGTAACTGTACTAGCCAACAGGGTGAAGTTGCCACGGCTTTCAAATAGTCCATATGCACTCATACGATACATGCAGTTATCATTGTTTTAATTAAATTATCATGTAATTTAAAAACATTTAAATGCTTTTAATTTATACAATTGTTGCTTATTATGCATTTAACTGTATTTACATTGAATTACCTAGAAACTTGCAAACGTTGAGAAATTAAAGGAGACGAAACCACCTAACGAGTTGTACATCTCATCAGGTAGGTTTACTCAAACTCCTATGCTAAATATCCTTTCGCGTGAAGAGTTTAAAATTTTGCACTATTTTATTCTGACATTGTATTTTAAGCTGAATTTTCAGCTTAAAGCAAATTGAGCATGTCAGGGGGAACGTGAACATTTGTTTGCATTAGCAATCATCTGTTTTTGAAATGGTTTACAACTGAACACAAATTGAGCGTGTCAGGGGTAACGTTAACATTTGTTTGCATTAGAAATCATCTGTTTATAATCAATTTATAATATCTAGAACAGCGATCATTTCGTATGACCCCCGGGCTTTCTAGTTATAAATAAATATGTATATACATAGTTTTAAATTTCTTTCCCTTTTCTTATGCTTGTTATTTACAATAACATTGTTATTTGGAGTTTTAAGAATTTTTTATTTGGCTATCAAATTACCTTTAAATTGAATGCATTATTTATAACCATTAATATTTAAATTAACGTTAATAAATAATTAATAAAGGAAATTAATGTTTTATTTTTAAAGTGCGGTGAGATGCATAAAATACGTGCTTTCATGAAATGTTGCAGAACATAGGCTGTATATTTGCAGTTTATAGAAAATTAAAGACCTTCTAGAACACATCTGGGGAAAACTATTTTACTAAAAATGTAAAGTAAAGCATTTCTTCAGCCAAATTTGTAGCAGTTCTCAGAATCGGCAATTTTCAAAGAAGCCTCGATGTAATAGTACTTTAAAATACTATGATCCGTAAAATTAAAACATCCGACTATATATATATGTATAACACACACGCATATATATATATATATATATATATATATATATATATATATACGCATATAATACATATAGTTTAAATGATATCGTATTTGATTTGGGTCATTAAATTTATTCCTAATTTTAAGACTTCTTCTGATGCATAATTTCAACATATATCTGTGAAAACATGCATGTTATTAATTTAATTTGACTTAAATATCATTGAAGCTAAAATTCGAATTTGGTTTCCGCTGTTTTGTTATTCAATGTCACGATCTAAACATTTTGAGAGTAGTGACATAGGATTTTATTCGAGGACTCAATATAACAAAGCTTTTTTTTTTTTCTTAGTCTCAAAGCCTCTTATTTACAAGTCTGAGATACCGAACAATGGCAAAGAGAAAATCTAAAAGAGAAAGCCGTGTTAATCATATATTTAGTTCTCCAAAACTAATTAGCTTGTGGCAAGAAAGAATATTTAATTATTCTTGCAATTAACACACCATTTTGTTCCTTTTTTTAGAAGAACATGGTAAGTAGTAATTAGTTTAAAAGGAACAACTTCTCATCTTAGCTACAATGGTTGAGTTATCTGAAGAATTCTTGTTTGCTTCTCTTCTCGCCTTAAATCAAGATAACATTTAATTATGCCAAGCTGTAAACGGAAGTGCTAATGGGGGAACTAATTTAGTGTACTTGTCAAATAACTTCGAACAATTTAGAGATTTTTAAGTTTGTTAAAATCTTTTTCCATAATTTAAGCATAGTTTTCATAAAATCATTGTTATTTTTCTTGAGAGATCGTCTTCTTATAGAGAAGGGAAATTTAAGCCTGTTCTTGTTCGAAATATAATATTAAACTAATCTTTTTTATACTTTAAACATTTGATTAAAGGAGGCATTACTCAATAAAATCCGATATGCATTTTCTAAAAGATTATTTCTACTGTCAGAGCATAGAAACAAATAACTGAAAACATTATAAAATTTAATAAGAAATTCCTTCTCTTAGTTTTAACAATAGAGCGAATGCGTGTAATTGATATTTTGAAAAGGGTTTAGGAAATACCATGTAATCCTTATAATGTTTAAAAGGCGTATTATTGGATAACGGAAATAATATGCAATTGTAAGAAAGTGCTGGTTATTGAAAATTTTAGACTGCCTTCCCAAGTAGCACATGGCATAGCAAAGACATTGCAAACTGGTCCGAGAGGTTGCAACGTGGTCGTAGTAACGTCTTTGCTACGTCATGTGCTACTTGGGTCTAAGAAATAAGAATTTAAAAAAAAAAAAAAAAAAAAAAAAACTCTGAAATCAACATGAAAACAAATGTTTCCAATTGCAAGATGAGAGACAAATTCTTTTAGTTACCAAAATAAAGAATGATGCTCAGTTAGTACAAACCGATACTTCAACATAACGATTTATAGAAAGGAGAACAAATTACTAGTAAATACTAATTTTGAAGAACCTGACAGACGACAATAAGAAAAAAGTGTTTAAGATGCAATGTGTTTGTGTTAGTATTCAGAATTTATATTATGTGCTAAAATTTCTAGCAGCATTTTGATTCTCTACTGGCTTTCACGGTCCGTTAATGGCGTGCAAAAATATTAATCTTTCACCTTTACCATCATTCGAGTACAGCAAATTAATATTAATGGTAACATTTTGTAAGTACTGTAATAAAAACATTTTCTTTCACGTCAACCAACTACAAAATTCTTGCCTTCACACCGCATTCATTTCTAGAATAATTGGTATTCTTGTACATCTCTTCTTACCTATTTATTGCAATAATTTTCTCTCTGATGGCATATTTAATTTCAAGAAGAGTCAAGGGAAATGTTTGAAATGCATCCACTGTTAGATGCAATTAGAAGACGAAATCCGACACTAAGAATTCTGGTGACCTTGTCAATAAAGATTATTAGTGCAGTAGAGCATCTCTTAAAGAGAATAATTTGTTCCTGAATCTTAGTTGTAATGCAAAACACTCGTTCAGTGAAACAGTGTTTTATGCAGGAATCAGTATGTAATAGGATAATGCATTCCATTCCGAATAAAATACTCAATAATAATTTATAATAATGTAATATATAATACATCCCTTTTTTAGAAGAAAATTGTCTGACGATATTTTTGGCTACGTTTCAAAATTTTGCAAAAATCATTAAATATTATGTGCAGTATTATCATAATAACAGTATTCTCATTAAAAAATTTGTAGCGTGAGTATCTACTGCCTTATTAGGTTGATGCTTCTCATCGTACAATGCAACAGTTTCCAACTCTTTCAGCATCTGTCTTATTTCACTGGAATGTTGCTTTGTTGAAGCTGTTATCTCTTCTTCTTCTGACGAAATTTCTTCATAAGCTTTTTAGGTGGTCAACTCCTGGCTTTGCTCTTTAATCGGTATCATTGTTATCAACCTCTAGCCCCATAATTGCGGCCAGAGACATAGTCGCATCAAAAACAGACTCCACGGGTACTTGCTCAGACACCTTGGAGTAGCGTACGACAAAGCTGTCCGGCCAAATATTCTTTCATGCAGAAATAAGGGTATCTTGGTGATCTATTCTCATACCTTGTCCATCATGTCGTTGTCCATAGGCAGCGATGTGGAAGTGGTCTTTTCAAAACTCTCTGAGAATGAAATTGATTACTTCATTTCCTCAAGCAACGCTCGAAGATCGCTTTAATGTAGAGCTGTTAAAATTCGAAATGGCCTTCTAGTCTACGGGCAACAGTAAATGCATGTTGTTGAGAGGCATGAACTGGATCTTAATAAATTTAAATTCTTCAAGGAGATCGTCTTCTAGGCTTAGAAGATGTGCAGGAGCGTTGTTCACGAAAGCATGGCACGAAGAGGCAAATTCATCTCCAGCAGACAGCATTTTTTTACAGGCGGACAAAAGACTTCATTGATCGAGTCTGTAAAATCTTGACGTGTCACCCAAGCCTTGTTGGTAGACCACCAAATGAAATTTAGACTGCTCTTTTGGGTTTTATACTTCTTGAAAGTTCTTGGATTGTCAAATCGTAAACGAGCAATTGTTTAATTGTTAAACTGCAATTTGCATTTGCACACAATAACAGCCTGAGGCCGTCTTTCCTTAGCTTGCGGCCAGACAAAGTTTTCCCCTAGGCTGTAATATAAGTTCATTTTGGCATCCTTTTCAAGAACAGACACAAGACTCATCACAATTGAAATCCTACTGCAGCAGATAACTCTCAGAATTCGCAAGCTTCTTGAATACTCTATAAAGTTCTCGGCTGCCTTTGTGTTTAATCCTGCTGCTTTTATGTGGCTAACAATGCTGTGGATGCCCGTTCTTCTTTTAAATTTTTCTAATTACGCACAGTTTGCTATGACTGCGTTTTCTTTGCCTGTTGATTGCCCTAGCGCAGGAATCGGTAACCTGCGGCTCTTTGGATATGAAGCTGCGGCTCTTTAGTTTCATACGCAAATAGTATTTATTTAAAAAAAAAAAAAAAAATTAAAAATCATTCTGAATCGATTAACGATTCTATCTCTCAACCACTTGTACTGTCCGACCACGTATTTCAGATTTATGTAAACATCCGGTTTGGGGCAGAAGTGGGCATATCTATCAGTGAAGTAGGGGTGAGTGCAGTATTGTAAGAAAAAGCCCTAAACAACCCACGACCTCCGAGAGGGGAAAATATTCGCGCTTTTCACCCACGCCCCTTCGACCTCCGAAAGGGAAAATACCCAAGTTTTTCACCCACACCCCTTCAGTTAAACTGACCCATCTTGGTTCTCACCCAAACTGCTCTCGCTAGTGTTGTTAGCCTTCACCGCACCCCTTCCCCGTCACATGCGTCATGGAGGTAGGAAACACTTACTTCCTACCTCCATGACATGCGTTGTCACTGTTGTCAATCCGTGGGAAGCTCTTAAATGACGCTGTCGTCTGATGTTTCTATGCAGGTTTTAATTCGCTTTCGATGCAAGACAATTTGGCGTCTTCACCAGTGCTTTAGCTGTGACGTATAGTTCGTTGTTTCAAGTAAAAGAGTTAGAAGCGAATTATCTTTATTACAGCTTCACCGCAAGTATGGCACCTACAAAAAAAAAATAAAAAATAAAAAAAAAACGAGAAAGAGAGAGAGAGAGAAGGACTGAAGAAGAGCATCGAGAATTCAATCGGGATTGGACGGAATCGTTCGCTTTCATATGCAACTCAGATGGCCTTCCAACTTGTCTCATTTGCCACGAAAAACTCGCACACAATAAGAAATCCAATTTAGAGAGACACTTCACTAAAAAACATACGCGATTTGCTAGTAAATATCCAGCCGGCGAAGAACCTAAAAAAGCTGTCGACAAGCTCAAAAAAAAAAAAAAAAAAAAAAAAAAAAAAAAAAAAAAAATCAAGTTCCATGTTAAGTAACTGGACGCAATCTACAAGTAATGTTAATCTGGCAAGCTTCGCGGTATCACTAGAAAGTGCAAAAACAGGCAAACCATTCACAGATGGTCAGTATGTCAAAGATTGCTTCATACGTGCATCTGAACTGTTTCGTGATTTCAAAAACAAACCAGAAATCTTGAAAAAATCAAAGATTTGCCACTATTCGCTAAAACAGTACAAGATAGAATAGCTAAAATGTCTTCAAATGTAATATATTTGCAGATGGAATTCAACTTTCTTCTGCCCTTATCACTTGCTATAAATGAGTCTTGTGACATAAAAGACACGGCACAAGTTGCCCTTTTTGTCAGATATATGTCTTCCCAAGTCCAAAAGAAGAGCTTCTAGGATTGCTACCGCTCTGAGGACAAACTAGAGGGGAAGATATAGCGAATGCTGTGCAAAAATGCCTTGAATACAATAAGATCGATTTCAATAAAATCGTTTCAATAGCAACTGATGGAGCCAGAAGTATGACAGGAAAAAATAAAGGGGCAACAACGATATTCTTCAAAGCAAAATAAACCAACCAAATTCTTACGTTTCACTGCATAATACACCAAGAAGCACTTTGTGCCCAAACATTTCCGGCCACAAACATTCAAAAGGTTGCCGACCCCTGCCCTAGCGTCGTCTTAATGTGATCGGCATAAATTAGTTCTTTAAACTAATTTATGCCTATATCACTAATTTATGCATAAATTAGTCTTCTCACAAATTATATTTCTGTTAACAGTGTAGCCTTGCATTTGTTGCTTGTTGACCCATATGAGATGTTTATTTTCTTACCCCAGTCTTCTTTCGGCACTTTCTGAAGAAGCAAACATGTAAGCATACTTAATCTTTGCCGCATTAACGTGTCTGAATACAACTTACACAAGCGATAGTAAGATGCTAGCTGAACAAGTGCAAAATATTTAGACTAGCAGCTAAGATCCAAGCAGGATTCTCTGCGTGAGTTCACTACGTCTACACATCACTTGTTTTGTGAAACATCGCTCGTTAAGGGTATAATTTTTTACGTTTTGTTTTGCTCGTTTTGCGAATAACTCGTTATGTGAGGTTTGACTTTACAACATAGTTGGATTCAGCTGTGTATATAACAGTGGGCTGTATATCATAGTTGGTTTAGGCTTTTTGGAATGTATTCCTACAGTATTTTCATTGATCGTATTACTGGGTAATCACACAGCTGTTTTCAGGTAGCTTCATAATACATTTTTATCCTTCTATTACTTAAAAATAGGCACTTAGATGCCGTAGCGACCGTCCCCTGAATTACGATTGTAACATGTGTCATCTTCATGAGATAGTGAGAGGCATTTAAACAAATTAGAGGCTTCGACCTTACTTCTTCAGCTGTCGCTATATTTATGATGTATGGTTTAGGGTAAAATAACCTAGAATGCCGATTGTAAAGTAACGGACTATACGAAAGTTCTTCATTGCCGATGAAAAGTAGCACACCGTATTCTTCCACATTGGGTAAAAAACGTGTATGCATTATAACTGTATTGCTTTTTTGTTCATATCTAGCGTTTATTGATTCTATATTTATAATGTATGGTTTATGTTAAAATAGCCAAGAAGGCCGATAGCAAAGTAACGGACTATACGAAAGTTCTTCATTGCCGATGACAAGTAGCACACAGTATTTTTCCACATTGGGTAATAAAATTATATGCATTATAACTATATTGCTTTTTTGTTCCTATCTACCGTTTATTGATTCTATATTTATAATGTATGTTATAGGGTAAAATAGCCTAGAATGCCGAATGCAAAGTAACGGACTATACGAAAGATCTTCATTGCCGATGACAAGTAGCACACCCTATTCTTCCACATTGGGTAATAAAAGTGTATGCATTATAACTGTATTGCTTTTTTGTTCTTATCTAGCGTTTATTGATGCTATATTTATAATGTATGGTTTAGGGTAAAATAGCCTAGAATGCCGATTGCAAAGTAACGGACTATACGAAAGTTCTTCATTGCCGATGACAAGAATCACTGTATTATTCCACATTGGGTAATAAAAGTGTATGCATTATAACAGTATTGATTTTTTGTTCCTATTTGGCCTTTATTGATTCTATATTTATAATGTATTGTTTAGGGTAAAATAGCCTAGAATGCCGGTTGTAAAGTAACGGACTATACGAAAGTTCTTCATTGCCGATGTCAAGTAGCACACCGTATTCTTCCACATTGGGAAGTAAAAGTGTATGCATTATAACTGTATTGCTTTTTGTTTCATATCTAGCGTTTATTGATTCTATATTTATAATGTATGGTTTATGGTAAAATGGCCAAGAATGCCGATAGTAGTATAGAAAAGTAACGGACTATACGAAAGTTCTTCATAGCCGATGACAAGTAGCACACAGTATTCTTCCACATTGGGTAATAAAATTATATGCATTATAACTATCTTGCTTTTTTGTTCCTATCTAGCGTTTATTGAATCTATATTTATAATGTATGTTTTAGGGTAAAATAGCTTAGAATGCCGAATGCAAAGTAACAGTCTATACGAAAGTTCTTCATTGCCGATGACAAGTAGCACACAGTATTCTTCCACATTGGGTAATAAAATTATATGCATTATAACTATCTTGCTTTTTTGTTCCTATTTGGCCTTTATTGAATCTATATTTATAATGTATGGTTTAGGGTAAAATAGCCTAGAATGCCGGTTGCAAAGTAACGGACTATACGAAAGTTCTTCATTGCCGATGTCAAGTAGCACACCGTATTCTTTCACATTGGGAAGTAAAAGTGTATGCATTATAACTGTATTGCTTTTTGTTTCATATCTAGCGTTTATTGATTCTATATTTATAATGTATGGTTTATGGTAAAATAGCCAAGAATGCCGATAGCAAAGTAACGGACTATACGAAAGTTCTTCATTGCCGATGACAAGTAGCACACAGTATTCTTCCAAATTGGGTAATAAAATTATATGCATTATAACTATATTGCATTTTTGTTCCTATCTAGCGTTTATTGAATGTATATTTATAATGTATGTTTTAGGGTAAAATAGCCTAGAATGCCGAATGCAAAGTAACAGTCTATACGAAAGTTCTTCATTGCCGATGACAAGTAGCACTCAGTATTCTTCCACATTGCGTGATAAAAGTGTATGCATTATAACAGTATTGCTTTTTTGTTCCTATTTGGCCGTTATTGAATCTATATTTATAATGTATGGTTTAGGGTACAATAGCCTAGAATGCCGATTGCAAAGTAAGGGATTATACGAAAGTTCTTCATTGCCGAGGACAAGTAGCACACCGTATTCTTCCACATTGGGTAATAAAAGTGTATGCATTATAACTCTATTGCTTTTTGTTTCATATCTAGCGTTTATTGATTCTATATTTATAATGTATGGTTTATGGTAAAATAGCCAAGAATGCCGATAGCAAAGTAACGGACTATGCGAAAGTTCTTCATTGCCGATGACAAGTAGCACACCGTATTCTTCCACATTTTGTAGTAAAAGTGTATGCATTATAACTGTATTGCTTTTTTGTTCATATCTAGTGTTTATTGATTCTGTACGTGTGTGCATATAGGAAGTAGTTCGATCATTAGTTGTTTAGCTTGTCCATTGCACAAACAATCAAGTTCAAACGTTAAATCAGTATAATTATAGTAAAAAAAATAAAAAAAGGTTATTTGAATAAGTCAATGCAGGATGATATTTCTTGGCAAAATATTAAATATTTGTATTATTCTTGATCGCAATTTTCTCTCTTGCAGATTCTGTTAATGTTTATTTCGAATTTCTAATATTATACTAAATTGCAATGTATATAGAATACTTTCTAATATTATACATTTCTTGAAATATATAGAATACTTTGAAAGTCACTAATAACTCAAAATCTGACTTTTGCTTGGATTTAAACAATTTTTCAGTTGTTACAACCTTTTACTAAATCCTGTAAAATGTTATTAATAAAAATTGAAATGTGTTATTTTTAGTTTCTTGCCTGCAATGATTTGAAAGTTTTAATTAGCTTAGCACGCGCAAAATTTATTTATTGCAGACAGCATAGATAATCATAAATATAATTGATTTATAAAGTATTCCTGTTATGACTGCAACTTGCTATGGTCCCAAGCTATTCGAATTTTATTGTCAAAATGGGACAACGTTTCCTGGATGATATCTAATTACAAAATGTATTTAATGCAAAATTCAAATCATCTGATATTTTATTCGAATGAACTCTAATGCAAAAGTTTTCAAATTGGCAGTATAGCGCTCACTATTCTGCAATAAAATAGGCCTAGGTTTCGATTTTTTTCTATGTCACATGGCAAATCACAGCATTATTTATTCAATTTTGAATGGAGTTTTAATATTCTATTTGCTGATTCGTTTGCTTGTTTAAGAATTTTCGGCAAAGTACGCCAGTATTGTCTACCTAAGCGAAGGGATTCTTTCTGGGAGGAAAGGGAAATATAGTATATATATACACAAACTAAGAAATATATGACGGAAACTAAAAAAAAAAAAAAAAAAAAAAAAAAAAAAACATTCCATGCAGGCATTCTAGGCAGCTCTCGATTAAGCATTAAAACATTAGAATATAATTAGAACACTGATTAGGAAAGGGAAAAACAACCAGGCATTTTGTTTTTCTTTGGCATATTGTGAAGCGTCTTTTATTTTAGATAAATGCCTTTAGAAAGGAGTGACACTTTGGTGTTTGAACCTCAGTTATTCTTTCTCATTTTATTCGAATTCTCTTTCATTTGACAATTTGATGATTGTATGACACCAGTACAGATGAATTTTTCTCAATTCTAAAAGCTTGCTTCTTGATCATACGCAACATTACAAAGAGGTAAAAACTGTAACAAATTTCTATCTTCTTTTCTAATTAATAATTGAAATACTTAAATTTACTTTAAAACTACATCTAAGGAGCTCCTATACCTTCAAGTTTCTGTATGACATCATACCATTAAGCAAGCAAACTATGTGCCATTTGCATCAGCGCTATATTTCATATTATTTGTTTACTTTTCTCAAACAGTATAGCATAGAAATTGTTTATTCCTTCCTTGTTTAAAAGGCAATGCATTAAATAAATATTTCCTGTAAATCCTACCATAAGTTCTTATTTCTAAACTTTTCCAATCTTTTCAGAATTAGGTGAATTTTCCTAGGCATCACTTGTAAATTTTAGATTGCGACCAAATGAAACTTTAATGAGTAAGCATTATTTTCCTCTATAAATCTTTGAAGGCTGAAAGAATATTTCATTAATTTAAATATTTTAATATTAAATTGGTGCAGTATGATTATCATTTAATTTATGAAGTATTTGTATTCTAAACTCACATAATTGAATTATGTTGGCAGAAATCATTTTAAATCTATTAAATAATTTTAAAACATAAAGATAGAATTCATGAAAATGAAAAAGATAATTTAATTTCCTTGTTTTAAGATCAACAGTTAATGTAGTAGGAAAAAACTCTCTACAAACGATCACGTTTAAATTTAAAAAAGCTAAATTCTAATTATATATATTTTGTCATTAAATTACCTCTTAAAGATCAGAAAGGTCTAAAATGAACGGCTTTGCAAAACACACTGAAGTACTTCATTACTAAACAACATTTCATTATATCATAATAATAGATTCTGCAATGCATTTTCAGAGAGAAAAAAGTCAAACTGCGTTTGAGTGATTCAGCTTAATTAGGCACTAGAGGAAGAAATTTGTATTTTTACATTGAAATGAACTAAACATAAATGAATCGTGTTCACTAAAATTTAATTTCTCTTTATGTAATGTAATAATTAAAGGATATTAAAGAATTGCTTTAAAATTAAGTCTGCAGTTTGTTCAAAGGGCGATGCAAATTATATACAGTTGCAAACAAATTTGGAATAATTTAAGTTTAACTTTAGTTCTAATTAACTAACATGAATGTTTAGAGATATCAGAAGCTAGGTTCTAGTACTAAATTCTGGCATTATTTATTAGCAATTTATATACGAAAGAGCTACGTTAAAAGGTACAATCGTGTTAATTATATTTCAAAAGAAAAAAATTTCAGTATGTGAACTTCTGTGATGCATCTTATTCAGGACAAGAGCATTCGATCCTTTTTTTTACATGAATTAGTAAAATATTGTTATGAATTAGTTTTTGTCAAGTTTTAGTTAGCATTAAATTTGAAAACAGAATAATGTAAAAATTTATGTTATGTAGGATAGTGAGTCAGAATATGAGACGAAGAATGTGTGACAACAATTCTAAGCCTCACGCTATTTTCTGAAAGCTGCTAGAAACAATTTTTATGACAGTTCTTCTCGTTCGAATCCACAGAACTTTAAAAGCTGTGTTGACATTATTAATTCGACATCCATAAAAAACATATCAGACTTTCAAGCTATTCGTTGCTGCTCTTCAAAAGAAACCTCTCTGGGAATCTTCGCTATCGAAATATCAGATTGGTTAACTTACATTAAGTATTACATTAAGTATTAAGTTATCTGCTAGTGAAAATTCTAGTTTTTTTACCTTTCTCAGCATATTCGCCCCTTTAATTTTGCGAGGCCGTTCTGAAGATCTTGTTCGCAGTCATAATTTTTAAATTAGGAAAATAGAAAATGATACATTTTATTTATCTATACTGAAATTTAAATGAACTTCTTAATAGAACCATTTTCTTAAGTGAAAAATCCAGATTAGATTTGAAGTTCTTATTATATGCCCTTAATGAAAAAAATCAATTATAGATAAAATATATTGTCTAAATGCTTTAATGAAACTAATTTAGCATTTATATGTTTTGGGTATATATGAGGTTGAATTTTTGAAAATTAAATTATTATTGACATCACATATTGAAATTCAATTTTTTAATAATATTACTATCTGTGAAATTTAACATACAAAAGGAAAACTTTATAGATTTAAACTTAACAATCTTGAAAAGTTTGAGAGTATTCTGATCCTGTAAATAAGCTTTCATGTACATTACATTATTTGCCTTTTATTTTACCAAAGATGTTTCCAAAGTACGTTATTCAATCACGTAATTTTATTGACACATTATCATGATGAAACCGGCAATGTTTAAATGATCATAGCTTTAAATAGCAGTCTCTAATTGATTTACATAAAATTTGTATGCTCTTTGTAATAAGTCGTCATTTTGCAATATACGTCATGAGTAATTTATAAAAATGATAAAAATTTTGGTCATAACTTTTTATACTTTTGGCTTCTTTTTCGCTTGCAAATATAACTCAGATTTTTTTCGTAAAAGGTTTTCTTTTTCTGCTTTGTAAATTCGCTATCTTCTGTATAAAAACCGGGAAATTAAAATTTATTGTTATCCTCGAAAGATGTTTTTAATTTATTTTAAAAGACTATAGAAATGTGAATATTTAATTTTAACACAAACTGATATTAATTTCAATGAAAGCATTTCTAAAACAGACGCTGAAAACTATATTTCGATAGAAGTGTAGAGACATTAGGTATTTTTTGGAAGCAGACAAGATGAAGAATACGCAACACCTTCGCCGGAAATCGAACCGCGGACATCTCAATTACGCACCACGAACCACTGCACCACTACACTAGACCACTACACCACGAAGGCTAGCTAAGAAGGCTGGAGAAATACTTTATAGAAGATCCAAACACATTTCCTTAATTCGGCGGCCCAGGAAAGAATTTTTAAATTGAATGTGTAACGCACGTAATGCACAAAGCTTGAAATCTGCGGCTTACACAAGTGCAAATGGCAGGCTAACATGCAATTAATATTACACTCTTACATCAGATAAGAAAACCACACGTATGCTTAAGCTTATGTTTATGGAAATAGATGTTTCGTGCCATGCTTCATGAATTCATAGCTGTCATTTTCTACAGTTTGAATTTTTTTTATCTTGTTTTATTTGCCTTTAAGCCACAACACAATCTCTTCAACAATAGTGTGAAATAATAGTTTTGAAAATATAAATTAAATATTAATAATTAAGTTTTTACTGAAAGATAATCTGGATCATTTGAAACAGTAAATACATCGGCTAATACTATCAAAGAAATAGTAATTGTATTTAAACTAAAATATTGTCCAGCTGCTTAATAACCGGAAGTACTCACATCAAAGCATACACATTCCATAGAAACGTGCTATCTACTTTTATCAATGATGGGAACTGAAAAGTTGTTCAAAACGACTCATCCAAACTGAAATAGCATTATCTTTTAAATGTACGTACTTGGAGTAATGAGTAATATTGGAAACGAAAGTAATCATATTTGCTTTTAAGTATTTTACCTGACCTCCTTTGATTGCATGAAAACGTCAAGATGATAATCAAAACTCCTTCCACAATACTGTTTGTTTGCTATTCTGTCTTCAATAATAGCAATAGGTTGTTAAGATCTCAGAAGCTGAAGACAAAGGTGATAAACAGTATGACATTTCGAAAGTACTTCCAGAGGACAGACAGTCATGGCGTAAAACTTGAGGACAGCTTTGAAAATGAAGTTACCTAATTCACTTGCCATTGTTTCAAAGTAGAATTATTATGTATTTTTGGAAGCAGGCAAGAGAGATTGAAAAATTAGCAATGCCTTCGCCGGGAATCGAACCGCGGACCTCTGGAATACGTGCCCAGAGTGCAGACCATTACACCACGAAGACATGCCACAAAGGAAGGAGAAATACCTTATAGAGTGAGCTTTTAGTTAAATAAATATGAAATCCTATTCAAATACTTTGGTCGTTCTCAAAATAAAAAAATTTCTATATGTATCAAATTTACATTCAGGTAAATATAAAAGGAATTATGTTCATTTCAAATAAAATCAGTTATTTTCAAATAAATTTATATGCGTTTTGCTTTTATTATACTTTAATTAACACTTTACGATATCAGTATTTTGAATTCATCATGTCAACTATTTAAATTTTTGTAAAAATGCTTTTTAAAGCAAATATTATTTCTACCTTTTTATCCGTTCCAATGGCTAAATAATTCACAGAAGTAAACATATCAAATGGGTACTGAAAAATCAAAACTGTTTTCACAGATTGTATCCAATGTTGCCCCAAGAGATGATTAATCGACAGTACATCTCCCAGACGCTGCTAAAATCAGGACTGAAAGCTACAATATATCTCAGTTTGAGAAAGAAATGAAGCAATAATTACTACAGTGCATTTACGATCGAGTTAATATGAAAGTCGGAAGAACGAGATTATGAGAATAAGAATAAGAATGTCCAAATGAAATAAGGAGTTACAAAGTCGCGAGCACCGGAAATTGTGTTATTTCCTCTAAATTAATCATCGGATAATAAATAGAAAGAAGAAATATTCTCTAAGTAATTAAAACGTTCTCATGTCTGATATTCGTTGAAAGAGCAGTTTCAAAGAACGAAGGTCAAAAATGCGGAATGTTTCCACTGAAATCAGTAGCTAAAATTTAGAAGATGGATATAGAATTACTAAATAGAGAAGTGACTTATTTTATGCGCATTTGGTATTCAATCACGTAAGTATTTATCAATGAACGACTCGAAAATTTGCATGTAGGTAGACAATGGACTGGATCAATAATAAAATGCCTAGTACACTGAATATGGCTCCTGTTTCCGAGTAAACTATTTCACATTTATTTCAGTGCGATGCTCAGAAGTTACAATATATTCAAAAAACTGATAAGATGTTCTTATTACTGTAATGAACATATTCGTTTCCAAATTATAAATGACTGGTATTGACAAGACTTCGAAAGTCATTTTTATTTTATTTGCAATAGCGGAAGTTTTAAGTTCGTGAGAACCTGTACGCACGCAACACGTTCTAGTGTCAGAAGTGGGACTCGGAAAAACGTGTTGCGTGCGTACGGGTTTGCAATAGCTTGAATGCACACAGCTCCGATGATAAGTTGATAAAATTAATTTTAGCAAAACGAACACTCCAGAGATCTGGAACTTTCCACAAAAATAGTCGTATAGCTTTTCACAGTATAACAGGCTACAAGCAGTATTTATTCTTTGAATTACTATGAACGTTAAAGAGAAACGGAACGCAAAACGCAGCTAAATAGAGAAGCTATATTCAGAGCTCACGCTGAGCTTTCAACTAACAACAATAATTGAGAGTAGATGCTCTCACCGGCTTTATATAATTTTCACCTAGCCGCCGAGACATTTCTAGTACGTTCTGCTTCTTGAAATTACTGAAATGTAATATGAGAGTCGAGTTACGGTTACAGCTAATGCAGTGATCAATTATATTTATTCAGTTACAATACTTATTATGGTGATACAGGAACCGGACAAAAATATCGCCAAATGGTTGCCGAGTTTGGAGACTTTTGGCAATTTCTCGCCAAATTTAGCGACGAAATTAAGTCGCCCAAATCGTTGCCATCTTGGTGATATCTCATCAAATTACCGTGACATCCACTTACTCAATGTTAAGGGAGCTTGTCCCTGAATTCTTATTTTTCTGGCATAGCTTGTCTCTTAAGATTTCGCTTTACATTACACAGATATGTTACGTTGATAATAGTTTGAATTTTTGTTATGAAAAAGATCAAGTTAAATATTTTTCGTATTTAAGAAAAATCTTAATTTTTATTTAATTCTTTGAATTATTAATTTAATGTTTTATTATTTATAATTGATTCAATATTTGGTTATGTAAATTATTTAATTTTGGGGAAAAATAAATTGCTTCAATGAATTTTTATTCTTTTTCTTTTATTTAAATTTAATCAAGATTTCTGTGCCCTTGTGAGAGATTAAGGCAAGAAAGCGAATTTTTGCCTCTTCATTCTCTCTCTGGGTGACGTTATTTCTGTAGAAACTTCTAGAAAGAAATTGCTTTGTTTCGATAGAAAGTACGTGACGAAAGGTCAAGGGTTATCATTTCACCTACAGTATACGTCATTTACTTGGCGATCTAAGTGTGCGGTGGTTTGGCCGCTTAAAAGAAGTGGCGCATGTGCGATTCTAGTTATCGTCTTTTTGGGTGAAAAATGGAAATTTGGTTCATAAATGGCGGGGGCGAAGATCCAGTTTTTATGGCAGCTTTTATTTTTGAAACAAGTGAAGGAGGATTTTCGATTATAGATCACTTTTGCTCGGGTCGTGGTAAGTGTTGTTTGGCATGGATTGAGCTGCGAAGGAAAAGTGGAGAGCTACACTTATGCTCCCGACCTTATTGCTCTCATCTTAAATGTTAGTAAACAAAAGCTCTCGATGCTGAACGAAAGTGCCTTTGCTCCCAAACTAGAAAAATGTTGTTTGAACTAGAGGTTCGTGACACCGAGAAAGGATGCTTTTGCTTCCCCTCCTCTGTTTCTTACTTCTTTTAATGAGACCTGGCCCGGCCTACCGTTAAAGCTTAGAGTCCTCGTTAAGATGGAAGCACATAACAGCGTTATCACGGAAGAAAGATGACTCTGAGAATGAAAGCTGCGAGCTAGACGGAAAGCTTCTTGATTGACATGCTGTGTTTTTCTTATCTCCTATTTGTTTATTCCAGGTATTGGGAAGTGAGTCTTTGTAGAAGATTACCGGAAGAAAGCTGACTCTGAAAGTGGAAGCTGTGAGCTAGAAGGAATGCTTCTCGACTGACATGATGACGTAGGAAAACACCGTAAGAGTATGTCTCTGCTAAATGCTTCATATTGCTTGGCGTTTTTCTTCAGCCGAGAGCCCAGCTGCTAGTGCTACTGCTTGTGATCCGATTGTGCTCGTGTACCCTCCTATCAAAAGCTAAGTTTTGTTTTTTCTTTTCCTTTATTCTTCCCCAGTTAAGAAATGGACTGATATCGATTAAAAAATTTGCTTTAAGGTAATTTATGGAAGGAATTTGGCCTAATCGAACTTTAAATTGTCTTTTGAAGAATTCGATTTCATCCCTTGGTTCTACGGGAGACTTAAGTCTTGGCTGAAGCCCTAATAATTAAAAATAAAAATGCATTCTTTGTTTTTTTTTTCAGAATTAATTGTTCTGTTAAATTTTCTGAATTAATTGTTTGTGCCACAAGTAAATGAATACTTAATACCTGAAGGTGAAACAAGAAAGAACTGTAATAACGTATTTTCCTTATCTTCAGCCTTATGGCTTGTTTGATCAGTGTTAATTATAAAATCTCTGTTAATATTCACCAAGATTATGAATTATGTTAATATATAATATTTACTGGGTAGACAATCGCTATGTAAAATTTTGATAAGGATGATTCTGTGAGAATTCCACATTTTTATCTGATAATATTTAATAAACCAAAATTATTTTGAAGTTTATGTCATGTTTGTATTAGTGAACTGCATTTTATTTTTCTTGTCTGATCCTTATTTAGCTCGGTCCCGGAATGATATAACATAACGCAATGTCTTCATTTAATTACGATCACGCAAATGTTGAATTAATTAGCCTTTAAGGATTATTTCAGCAGTTGCTTGTTTAATTAGTATAAGGTTTATTAAGTTATTTAACTTATTCACGGATTCACCAAATAATATTGTGAACCCAAAACCCACAATATTACAGAAAAATACAACAATTTCACATATAATTTTACAAAAGTCATCTATCTATGTACAAAATTTGTAACAGCATTTCAAATTAAAAAATAAAATACCTTCAACTCCCCTACATTGCTCAGTCAGTATGGATTGCTTATAAATTTAGATATTTAGAGAACTACATTCTTTTGAACCTTATGCGTTTTCAATAAGTGCAAGGGAACTGAAAATTTTGAATAGTTATTGTACATGAGAATCTGGAATAGTTAACTATAAAGATGTAATTAAAAGCATCAAGTACTGTTTAAGAAACAATAATGATCTCATTAATAAAAGTGAATATATAATTACAACCCCACTCCTGAGAACCTAAGAAGAAAGCATAGAATGGAATATTCTGGGAAATAATCATGACTCGAGGAGACTAATGAAAAGTTTCTTTCAGAATTTTTCTCTTGCAGGTTTAAGTCATTATAACTATTGTGCTAATGAATTTCCACTTTTAACGAAAGCAGAATGATTCGTTGGAGGCTGGCTACAGAGCATAAAACTATGAGTAATAAATCAGCATAATGAGAAATAATGCATTTACATCTATTTTTCAACTTAAAACGGAAACAATAGACCAGCGCCTGTGGGACTTCCCGATTCTTCCCCTGATGATGAATCTTCATTTGATGACTTAACAATGTAGAACTTGATGGAATTGTATTACTAATAACGGTATGGCAACTTTAATTAACGGAAAATTAATTAACGAAGAATAAAAACTTTACCTATGGAGTATTTCTAAATCCAAAGTCTAATGTATTTTGGTTTTATTTTAAAAAAATCAGAGATCATGCATGAAATCCAATGACCAGGCATTCTTGGTTATAACAGTAACACTAAAGTTTGTTTACTATCATTTACATGCAGTTATGTAAAGTATTCAAATCGTCTATTCATGAGGGTTGCCAAAACGCAACTGTTGAAAGTTATTGTAAGTTCTTCTAAAGGTGGCGCTGTTCAAGGTAGAAAATTTAGAAGTTCTTAATAAACAAACTTCATTTAGTGAAACCTTTTGATAATGACATAAAATAATAAATTCCAATAAGTGTCACGTTGTACGAGAATTCCTTTACAAAGGTTGAAGCCTTTTGTCAGAGGGTTAATAATAGAATAAATTCAAATTATAGAAATTAATTTCTAGCAGTTAATATGGAAAACAAAAGTTCTTAAATTTTTGAAAATAATATTGATTGAACCGTAGCTTTTACATCTGGTATCATAACTATAAATCAGAAAATTAAATTAAGGAAAAATATTGAAAGGGAACAGAATTTTTGTGATAATAATATTGCTCATTAATGCAAAGGATTGAAACAGAATGCTTCTTTATAATAAATTGTGGCTTTTAATGGAAAAAAGTTGTATTTAAGCATCTTTCTCAGAAAAGCAGTTTCCAATCAAGTACTATACAAATGTTACAGTGTACTAGGTTTATAGAGGTATAGGTACATGTAAGTACACTTCTCATTCTTCGACTCTTTCAAGCTACGAAACCATACTTCAGAAACAAAGCGACTGCATGAAAGCAGGGAAAGAAGTATAGTAAAACCTTTACTGTTTTTTTAATGAAGGATGCAAGGATAACTTACAAGGATAACTGAAGTGTAATAAAAAGTCCATTAACTAATAACTTAAATCTTAATTTAGTAACTTATAACTATCCGTAACGTAGTCTAGTAATTTATAACTTAAGATTTAATTTAGTCTAAACACTTGTAACTAAACTTAATGTAATCTAGCAACTTGTAACTTTAGTAAACTCCTGTAAGGACTTCTATAGGAAAGAAAGCAAAGTAAAGAAAGAAATCATGTTTCGGAAACACCGTCAGCATACCAGACATCGAAAGAAGGCCAATAAAACACAGTGTTTAAATTTTCTTTGGCAATTAGGCTCAATTCAACAAAACGTGCAGTTTGTTTATATTCTTTATATGTTGTATGGCTGAAGTTTTACTAACCCACACATGAGCTCGTAGAGGTACTCTATATGCATGTTAATGCTTCTCAGCTATGTTTAGTCTTTCTTGTAGAGGAAATGATGTGTGCATCTAAATTAATTTTTGTTAACCATGACAAATATTAAAATAATAGCCACGATAAATTCCAATGTAACTTGCTGAATATTCAGTGATATAATTAAAAAATCCTAAGATAGTTAGTAATTTGAAAAAAAATAAGTTAATGATTTGGCGATTAATTAAAGTATAACTTGCTAGCTACTCACTCATGTAGTTAAAAAATTCTGAGATATTTGGTAATTTAAAAAATAAATCAATGATTCCGAAATTAATTTAATTAACATAAAATAAAGTTGTGTTCAGAAAATAACAAACTTAGAAAGCCATAAAGCCAAAGAAACGTAGGTTCTTCAGTGACTTAACCTAGAAAACCAATCGTTCATAAATTTTTACAATATCACTGACACATTTCGTAAATTCCCCTACTCCGCTTTCTCTTTAAATAAATGTTTCGTCTTTTCATGTATCCTTAATTAAGTTTGAAACATCTGCATTCTGCGCTACTTGGATCGTTTGGTTATATTATTAAGATACATCGCGAGATAATTTCGTATATTCTATGAATGATTAGCTTCTGCGTAAGCTGTTTTTTGAAATTCGCCTGAATTATCTTTTTTAAATTCATTTGTTCGACGAATAAGCTTATAAATTAGCTATAGACTTTGGTATTAATAGCCACGATAGAAAAATGATTTGTATGATAACCGGATGTTGTTCTCAAAATTTTATGACCTCCGATGCAAAGATGTTGCCGATGAAAGACAGGAAAGACGCAAAACATGAACGAAAAATTTTTATAGTACAGGTTTTTACTTATGAAAAATTTTTATACCACAGATTTTTTCATTTAAGTCCAAAGGAATTGTAATTTATACGTAAAAATGTACACAGATAATCAACTATTTCACAGACGTGTCAGAGTGCACATACTGCTGCTAGAAATATTGTGCGTGTAGTACAGACTCCAAAGAAGAATGGGAAAAAACAGACTCTCCAATGGAATTTTTCTTATTGAGAATTACTAGCGATATATTTAAAAGTATCATGAAAGCCACCAGCTCAATGATATGTGGAAAAGATACAAAGTAGTCTAATAAAATTTATTTTCTATTTCATGAAGCTAACATTCTTGAAATAAAAGCGCTGATGGGTATTCTACTTCTGTGTGACAATGGTTACATATCCATATGACGATGATATTTTTCCATTAATCTTTTCATGTAAAATATTCTTTTGAGAATTTTAAATTAAATCACGTTTTTAGGTAAAATGTTATTAGCCGTATTATTTAAAAATAATTAGCTTCAAGGTTTCTCTGTAGTAAGGTCAGCGTTTTAGGTTTAAACATGATTTCCATTCAGAAACTCTTTCAGAGGTGTCAGAGGCCTAGACTGATGACTACAAGATTCCTGCTATCACGCTTGCTTCATTGCGCTGCTACTAACATGAAAAAGCACAATACTGTATAAAAATATATATAAAAAAAAATCCTGAAGTTGCCATGTTCATATAGCCTTAATTACAGTTTATTATTGTGTAATTATAGTATATGTAATTATCCTTCCTCGAGTGAATCACAGTACTAGTTTACATATATCTGCATCCAAAACATAATAGCATACTAGTATAACTTGGATGGCATGCTAGTAAACTTGGATTATGAACATATTACCATATAATGTGGTGTAGAGACATTAGATTATTTTGAAACATTAGACAAGATAAATGAGCAGGGCCCTCGCCGAGATTCGAACCACGGACCTCTCGAATACGCGACGAACGTGCTGATCACTACATCACGAAGACATGCTAAGAAGACGGGAGAAATACATTGTATACCCACTTTTAAACGGCTACTGGGAATTAGGGGATCTATGCTAAGAAGGCGGGAGAAATACCTTATAATACAATTATGAAAGTAGCGAATGCCTTAGAAAAACTTACCGCTCGGTTACAGCCTTTACAGGAGAGGAGTCTAGAGCTAGATTACTTGTCCTATACTTAATCATAACCTTTATCGAAATAAAACATTTTTATTTAATCATACATTTATCTACTCTTAACCGTCACAGAATTTACAGAACAATGTGGCAAATAATGTTAAATTAATATGCTCATGGAATGAAAGGAATCATTGCAGAATGTAAATAATATGAGATGTATAAATATTACCGATAAAAATTGTTTTTTACAAATATGGGGAGCCTATAATATCATAATAGAAAATAAACGACAACTGCAAAAATGACTAGACACAATGAAGTTAATGAAGTTAATTTTAATGAGTAAGGTACTTAGGACATTTGCTTGCAATGAAACATGCTAGGGCTCTGAACGAAATACTGGAGGGTAATTCAACGAGAAAGCTAATACTTAACATCGAACAAAAAGGAACAGTACTTATGTCAGAAATACAATCAATAAAAATACATACGTAACGTCCATTTCAATTTAAAAAAAAACATATAATTCAAAGTTAACATCCAATTCTTATTACATAAACATATCATCATATTAATTAATCTTTCAAAATTTATAATAATAAATAATTTCTATGGTAATAACAACAGAGTTAATTCAATAGCACGATATAAATAAGACTTTCATTTCTTGATATTTCTTTTAAGATCCTAGTGTGACCTATTTTTCTCACTTCATTTTAAAAACTTTGATTTAAGTCTCCACTTTTCTGAAGAGGTGGAAGGAACTTAATCTATTTATTTCACAGACTTACCCGTACGGCAGTTTTAGTATACCAGAGTTTAAACAATTTACTCATGTGCGTGACTGAATTTTTTAGCAATTAGTGTTAATATGAAGCATTTTTGTCGACACAATCCTAAATATAACCCATATGAAATATCACAAATATTAAAAAGCAGACTCGTGGGACTCATTCTTTATAAGAATTGGTTTTTTAAACTAATTAAACTGTTCTTTGCCAAGTGTTGTTTTTAGTCAAGGGAAAAAAAAATCTTCCATTCTGTTAGGTTGATCCAAACCCAATCCTGTGTGAAACGATAAAAACGAATAATGTTGTGGCGACAGGATTTGGAAGTAAATTTGCTTCCACAATGCCGTAAATTTTAAATAAAGACAATACATGTTGAAACATTTAGGCCAGGTATTCACTGAAAAGGTATCGTCATCCATATGTTAAGTTCTTGCGAATAGAAAGACGCTTAAATATTGAGCGCTTTACCTGTTTCCTATCGTATCCTTTAAACTGAAATGACAAATGTAGCCATGACTAAAGCAGGTATTGCTTTCTCAAATTTAACCAATTAATAATTTTTCTTATCTCAGCGATTAAATTTGCAAAATATATTCCATCCACTTTGAAACGACTAATTAATTTTGAAAATACGTGCATTGAAAGAACAAAGATGCTAATAGATACTCCTGTTTTTATCGAATTATTTTAAGAAAACTACTTTAATAAATGTTAACAGTTAAAACAATGAAATGAAAAGGACACAAAACGTGAAAAGGACAAAATAACAGCTAAATAATTTTGAAAAAAGTATTTTGTTCGGTACTTAAGCATTATTAATACTTAAGTTTGTAATAGTTTTTATGAATTGTCGAGAAATTATATAAATATGTTTTCTATGTTTTGTTGGCGAATTGCTCTAAGTTTTAATCAATTTAGGCACTCTTTGATAAAGGAAAAATGCACAGAAAGTGCAATCGTTTGGCACAGCAGTGAATTTAAACTATACTAGAAGAAGGAGATCTTAAAATTATTTTCATAAGGCAATAATAGTTTTTCTAAAGAATGATTTATGGATCACTAAAGAAGAAGATACATTAATGATACTAAAAAGTGCATAAAACTTGTACTTATATCTCGGTATGAAAAAGGGTATGAAAAAGATACTGGAAAAGGAAGGTTTTTGTTTGCACAGATCAGAGGATATAATTATTTAAATTTATGAAATATTCCTTTTTAATCAGAGACGGATATTATTGTAGCAGGTTTGCAACGTATTACGAAAATGCGCCGTCGAAAATATTCAGTGTTTAACAAGGGCTCATTTTTGCTCCCATAGCTTCCGCATTCTGTACATTCTAAATTAAATTTTATTAAACGTATTTGCCCAATTCTGGAGCATTTTCATATAAATTTTGTTTAAAGTTTATTTACGATTATCATAGTTTTAAGCATCAGAAGTAGCTTTTCTTACATACGAAATTCATGGATGTTGTAAAGCAACAAAAGATTCTTGATGAAAAGATTTAACCGAGAAGAGCTAAAACTAAGTAAAAAGAAAATCACGTTATTCTGTTATATCCAAACAAAAAGGGAACATCCTCAGAAGAAATAAAAACAAAAATAGTCGTAACAATGTATCCTGTTAAATTAAAAACAGGAATTAGAAACTTTCGTAAAATTAACAACAGTAGTATCGTGTTTCAGTTTTTAAATAAAGATTACATCACAGTTTTAGAAGATGAGATTAAAGTTAATCCCTTTTTAAAGGATCAAATTCAAGTGAAATCTCCTACGAAGAAAATGCCTAAAATAACTTTCAACGATATCGGATTAAAGAGAGATGAAATTCAAGGAGCCATAACGAAGCAAAATAAATATTTTCAAGAGAGAAGTATAGAACTATTATTTTCAGTGAAGGCGAAAAATGCTAATTTTCACTAGGCTTCAAATATCCAGCCCGATAAATTTAAGGCAATTATTACTCAACGTAAAATAAATTTGGAATGATATCGAATATCATTCAGAGAATACCTCAAGAAAGTAAGGTGTTTTATATCTCAAGAATTTAATCATTTTCGCAAGAAATGTGTGAAGGAATTGTTATGCGCTAGATGTTCACAAAAAGTACACAATGATTGGGAAAGCAAGATTAATCTGGAATGCTTAAATTGCATAATTGCGAACAGCAAATATAAATTGAGTCGAGAAACTAAACAATCTCGCTCAGAAAAATATTGTGTACATTTAAAAAGGCTATCAGGTTCAATGTTTCTTCTAACCTTCTTCGGAAACATACAATGACCTGACTAGAACAGAGAGCTTACTAAAGCTATATTCACTAATTGTAGTAAGTAGACAGGATACAGACGAAGGGTATACAAAACCCTTTATTTTTTTCTTTATATACAATGACTTCCGTACTTCGGAATACAATGACCCTCCACTCGGGGTCTAACTTAAAAGATATCAAAATAAAACTAAACTCTAATTTAACTTTAGAATAAGATTGGCCTTATAATAACAGAAAGCGTATGTAGCACAGAGACTGTGAACACTACAATACGTTTAATTTATCAAGAGGATTAAAACCTCTGGCCTGGAAGGCAAAGTAACTTCTAAGGTAAGCGGCCTGCTTCGAACTCACGGCTTCCTCTCTTCTGCTTGGCAAAAAGGCCACACTTAAATACTTGGCGTTCGCCAGACAACTTTGCATAAACTCCTTCACGCTTATAATTCTGGCCGGAAGTAGAAAATAAGAAGTGATAGTAAAGATTTAAAATAAAATAAACGTTAGTAAAACTTAAGATCCTTACAAGGCAAGTGAATCTATTAATTAGAAGGACTGATTATGCTACACAGTCGTTTGATAGAACTAAAAGAGGTTCATATTGTGAACCTATTTTTCTGGTTGCACAAAAGGAAAAGCTATTGTTTGATTAAGGAACTTGCAATGACTTAATAGTCTTGGATTACAACTGAAGACTCATCCTACATAATATTATATTTATAACTTTATTTGGGATAAGGTTTCATGGATTTAAAATTTCATGGATTTGGAAATAATGCAAGTGTGATTTATAAGTACTGGCTTATCAGCAATGTGTCAGTATTCAGGCTTATCAGCAATGTGTCAGCTTAGGTATTCGGCTATAAAGAAAGCTTTGGAATGATTAGGCTTCTAATTTTGGACATTAAGATGTGAACGTGTTCTCGGATAGTTAAAGTGCTTTGCAAGCGGTAATTATCATAATTATTATTATTATAATCAGAAATAAGATTCCAATGGGGGGGGGGTAAAATGCTGCCGTTGAATACGTGATATTACGTGAAAGTCTGTGAAATAAATGGATTAAGTTCCTTCCACCTCTTCAGAAAACTAGAGACTTAAATCAAAGTTTTTAAAATGAAATGAGAAAATTGAGTCGTACTAGGATCTTAAAAGAAATATCAAGAAATGAAAGTCTTATTTACATCGTTCTATTGAATTAACTCTGTTGTTATTATCATAGAAATTATTTATTATTATAAATTTTGAAAGATTAATTAATCTAATGATATGTTTATGCAATAAGAATTGGATGTTAACTTTGAATTACATGTTTTTATTTTTAATTGAAATGGACGTTACGTATGTATTTTTATTGATTGTATTTCTGACATAAGTACTGTTTCTTTTTGTTCGATGTTAAGTTTTAGCTTTCTGGTTGAATTATTCTCCTGTTTTTTAATATCAGTATTATTAATTGATATATTACAAGTTGCATTATAATGTATAATGTAAGATGTGTTGCTTTATTTTGTTTCGTCGAGTTGTACCATTATACAATAAAGATATTTGTTGGTGGCCCCAAGTGTGTTAGTGTGCTGGTCAAGGATTATAAATATTTAAGTAAATTTTTTCAATAATCCCTGCGTTTGCCAGATTGGTTAGCAGGTTTTATTACTGTCTTATAGTCTTCATGATTTCTATAAATCTTAAACAAAGTCCAACAGAATGATGATCTGTAATAATTTTTATTTCTATTTTACGATTTTTATTTTTTACGGTTTATAAAAGCTTAAGGGTCAATCAGGTGAAATCTCCGCTGCATAACTTATAAGGTATTTCTCCCACCTTCTTAGCGTGCCTTCGTGGTGTAGTGGTTCTGCATGCTGGGCCGGTATTCCAGAGGTTCGTTGTTCGATTCCCGGCGAAGGCGTTGCTAATTTTTCATCTTCCCTGCTACCAAAAAATCCTAATGTCTCTACAGTGGCACCCTAACTAAAAGGGATGATGATTTCTCCCCATCCAGGATTGGGCGATTTGGTCCCTTAAAACCCCAGTCGCCCTTTAAAGGGGGGAGTATATAAGATATTTCTCCTTTTAAAGGGCGACTGGGGTATTTCTCCTTTTAAAGGTCGACTTTAATTTTAGAGAAGAGATGGGCCAAACAACTATCACAAATAAGTAGCATTTTCTTTCTAATCCTCTATTATAACAATGATAGTATTCTCCTCGTGGAATAAAAAAAATCAACTTTTTGTTTCCAGTTTTGTTTATGCATTGCATTTTTATGATATCAGAATTCATGTAAATATCTGAATTATATGCATGCTAGATATATAGTTTTTCTTAAAATTAAGGTAGTGTAAGAATGAAACTGAAGATTAAGAAGAAGTAAGATTCTACAATATTATAATTTCAAAGAAAATGTTTAATACTTTAATTTGTCTATAACTCTCTTCACAAATGTTAGATATCAGTTACGTTCTTACTTTCATAGCTTTTTTGTTAGTAAAACCATTGATGTTCAAATATTAAATTGAAAATAACTAGAAACTAAGTTTCATTTTAGAGAAGAGATGGGCCAAAGAACTACCATAAATAAGTAGCATTTTCTTTCTCATCTTCAATTATAACAATGATAGTATTCTCCTCCTGAAATAAAAAAAAAATTCACGTTTTGTTTCCAGTTTTGTTTATGCATTGCATTTTTATGATATTAGAATTCATGTAAATATCTGAATTATATGCACGCTAGATATATAGTTTAACTTCTGTTAACAGACAAGTCAATTTACTAAATACTTCATTTTAAAGTACAATTTCTAAATACTCGGACCTTTGAAAGAGAACATTAAATATTCCATCTCCCGATAACAAATACTTCTGACAGAGGACATCGAAATATGCTGATTTAAAATTATCTTAGTGATCGAATACTTAGAGAAAAGTGTAAATAAAACTATTAAAATGACTGTATTTTTTCTGTGCATTTGTTCCGAAAAAATATGGAATTTAGAAGGATTGAAGTAGGAATTCTGAAAAATCTGAAGTACCGAGGGATTTATAAAACGAGAATGGTAACGAGATTATCAATTCACAAATGAATACTTAAACCTCAAAAATAAGAGGACATCAGTTTACAGAGTCATCAGTGACAGTCTGGTAGTTCAAAGGGAAATGCTGGCAGTAAAACATTTTAACAGGTTGAATACATTCAAATGAATAATTAGAGAGAAAAATTAATAAAAGAAGCATCTCCTTCTATAAAGATTAGTATGGAAGAGAAAATATGATATTCAGGATATTAAAAGTGACGTTTTAAGAAGTTCGAAACACGGAGGATGTTGCAAAATGAGAGTAATTGGAGTAATATAGGTTCCAGTTTCTGAAAGTATTCTTAAGGATAAATTTCGACCCTTTTCTGGAGTTTTGTAAAAGAAAGCTCCTACGATGACAAGTTTTACATATTTAGATTTGGTACTGAGATCCCAGCCTGTTCAGATAACAGTATGTGAAAATTCTTCCATAAAGTTTACTAACATTTAGTTTTAAATTAAATTTTGTCCTATTTGTTTTTTCTTGGTTCGTTTAAGCAAATTGGAAACAAAGGCTATAGTTTAAAAGAAAGATGGTAAATCTTAAACTGTAAGATTCATAAAAAAGGAAAACTTTCACAATGATTTGAAAACTGATACGATAATAGGATGCCAAAACAAGCTTAATGTGAAGTTCTGAAGCAAGGAAGCAACCAATGCTATGCAAACTTTTAAATTGCGTAATGTTAGTGGACGATTTTTTTCATTCGTTCTGTACACAGAACATCTTTTACGGCAAGAAGGATTTGTCACTTGACGTGCGGTTTCACTCCTCACCTGCGCATAGCGCTTGTTAAGCTTCATGAAGTAAATTCTTAAATAAGAAGTTAGTTGTGTTGAATCCGCAAAGTCGTTGCAGATTTGATATTTACACTATTGTTGTAGATAATCGGAATTTTAACATCAAGACAAGTAAGTGGCTTGCAGAGTATGGTTTCCTACAAGAAAATGTATGTTTCTTTTACATTATCATTTTAAATTTCAGTAAATCCACCAAGTATTGGTAATTAAACTATGATTTGATTTTACACTTGAATTGCATACTGTGTTAATAGTAAAGTACCGAAGATAATAAGTCGCCAAGTGTTCGAGTAAATTTTTCGATAGCCATTAGATCATAAGATCAGGATATTTCACACCACAGAAATTACAAGATCACATGCTATAGAATGCGGAATACATGTAACTTTCCTTTCACTGGATATGATTGATGTTGACAATGGTAATAAATCCTTGGGAATATTTAAAATACCTCTCAGATGAATTAACGACAACCGCATCTCATCCTACTGGCGACCTATGAAACTTTACGCTGTTTCCTGACGTTTAAGTGTTTATGCGTAAGTTGCAAAGGATAATAAGATTACTTATCTAAGGTAGCGGTGCTTTTGGAGATTGCTTTCCAAAGGAAACAGATCATATTAACATTTTATACGAGATAAAGTAATAAAATTACCATGCAACGAATTCTTTCGCGAGGGATGGAACTCGAGTCAACTATTTGTGTTCAGTGTTCCTATCCACTCATTCTAAAGAGTTAAATTTTATTTATTTTGATACAAGCTCTAAGATTAACACTACGGTGGGAAATAACTGAAAGGCTCCTTAGAAAAAAAATTTGCATCAGAATTATAAAGATCAATTTTTAAATTTGTTTTCATCTCCGTTTTCTCAAATAATATTAGTATTGTTGCGTGCGTACGGGTTCGTTATGAAATGAATGCACAAGTCCGATGAAAAATGAATAAAAATTTATTATTATTACAACAAAAATGCTTAAAGTTTCTCAAATTATCATGCAGTATTACAATATCTCACAGTAGTTATCTTTTAACTACTCAAATGTACAATAGAACGTAATTCAAAACAGCTAAAGAACGCTAATCCGCGAATTCGCTATAATCAACAACAGCAGTTTTCTAAACAACAACAAACTAAGCAGCAACTACAAACTGAGATGTTTTCCTCCTTTTATAAGATTTTAAAATCACGCGCTAAAATTTTCCAGTACTTTCTCGAAATCAAAAAGAGATATTTATTTATTTAATGCACGCGCTCTTGTATTTTCAATTTTCCGGCTTAGCTTTCTTTTAATATTCGTCACGCGCTGCACTGCGCGAAAAATAAAACCATTTAATTTATAATTGAACTAACATTAGCTTTTTAAATACCAAATTCGTAACACTGCCCCCTTCCCAAGGACTGCACGTCCCGGGCAGTACAATCCCTGGACAGGAAGCTAAACTTACAACTGTGGCATAAATGCATTAATAAGCATTACATTACAATAATAAACAACATGAACAATAAATGCAATACATAAAACAAATCAAATGCTATCAAATACAAATCAAATACAAATTTAAAAACAAAATGGACCATGGTCTTATACTATTTACAATTATTTACATTATGTACTATGGCCATAGTAATGAGCTAACCTGTCGTAATGAACGACTTTAGGTTTAGAGTTCGAAGACTTACGAATCCGAACCACGACGTCATTCAGCCTGTTTAGGACTGTGTACGGGCCATCCCAAGGTGACTGTAATTTCGGACAAAGTCTTTTCCGTCGAGTCGGATTCCACAACCACACCTTGTCTCCTTCGTGGAATTGATGTTCAGTAGCTCTTGTGTCATATCGGGTCTTCACCTTCTCCGTCGCCAACTTGACTCGCTCTCGTGCAAAATTGTGCATCACTTCAAAACGGGCCTGGAGATCTTGAATATATTCCTCAGACGATGAAGGAGCATCCGGAGGGCGGCCAAACAATAGATCACAAGGCAGACGAAGGTCACGACCGAAGAGCATCTGTGATGGAGAATAGCCGGTAGTCTCGTGGACAGCACTGCGGTAAGCCAGTAAAAAGAGTGGTAATTTCTTGTCCCAGTCCTGTTGGTTTCTGGAAACCACTAATGAGAGGTTATTAAGGATGGTTCGATTGAACCTCTCTACCATGCCGTCCGACTGGGGATGCAATGGCGTCGTTTGAGTTTTGTCAATGCCGAGTAGTTTGCATAGTTCTTTGATTACTGCCGAGGCAAAATTCCTTCCCTGATCGGAATGTAACTGAAGAGGCACTCCGAACCTGGAAATCCAGTGCTGTATCATTACCTCAGCTACTGTGACTGCCTCTTGATCAGGAATAGGATAAGCTTCAGGCCACTTGGTGAAGTAATCAATGACAACGAGTATGTATTTGTTGCCATCAGCAGTTCGTGGCAGAGGTCCCAGGATGTCAAAGGCGATACGTTCAAAAGGCGCACCTACGTTGTAACGTTGCAGTCTGCCTCGGCTGCGTTTCCTCGGTCCTTTCCGACCTGCACAGGCATCGCAAGATCGGCACCACTTTTGCACGTCATTCTTTGCATTATTCCAGTAAAAGCGCTCACGAACTCTCTGTAAGGTCTTCATAATTCCAAAGTGACCTCCTGTAGGGCTGTTATGTAGTTCTTTGAGGACATCAGGAATCCGGGATCTTGGAAATATCAGTTGCCATCGGAACGTCTTCCCATCATCCGACTCGAATTTCCGGTATAAGACGCCGTTTCGAATGTGAAGTGAATCCCAGAGTGCCCAGTATTGTTTGTTGTAGGACTACAGATAGAAATGTCCTGCCATGTAGGTTTTCTGTTTGAGGACTCTATTAAATCAAGTATGGGTTTAATGTCGCGGTCTTCCAGCTGGTCTTTCCTGACTTCATCATCACTCCACGGGTCTCGATCAGCCGATGTGGATGTTGTAATTTGTCTTGCGACCGGAGTCAGCAGCTCGTATTTCGCTTCCACCCTGGAACAATATCGGCAGCTTTCTTGGCAAGGTATTCTAGACAGGGCGTCGGCGTTTCTGTGTGATGATCCCTTACGATGATGGATAGTGATGTCATATTCTTGGAGTCTCTGTATCCACCTGGCTATCCCTCAGGATTTTTGAAATTTAAAAGCCAGGCCAATGAGGCATGGTCCGTGCGGAGGAGGAATTTTCTCCCGTATAGATAATGATGGAAATGTTCTACAGCTTTGACTATGGCGAGCAACTCTTTCCTTGTGACACAGTAATTCCTCTCCGGTTTAGACAGGCACTTGCTCCAGTAAGCTACTACACGTTCTTGGCCGTCTATTTCTTGGGACAAAACAGCACCGACACTTTCATTGCTCGCGTCGGTGTCGAGAATAAATGGTCTGTCGAGCTGAGGATACGTCAGGATTGGAGCAGATGTTAAAGCTTCCTTTAAGTTGTTAAATGCATCCTCGCATTCTTATGTTCACAAGATCTTTTGCTTGCTCTCTGTCAGCTTGTGAAGTGGTCTTGCGATGGAAGAAAAGTTCTTCACGAATCTCCTGTAGTAGGTGCAAAGCCCTAGGAAGCTTCTCAGCTGATGGACATTTTCGGGACGCATCCAGGATTTAACCGCTGATACCTTTTCAGGATCCGTGCGCACACCTTCTGCAGAGATGACATGTCCCAGGTAAGTCACTTCTTTTCGAAACAATTTGCATTTAGCGGGAGTCAGCTTCAGATTGGCCTCTTTCAGTTTCTGAAGCACCTTTCTAAGATTTTCTAGATGCTCTTCAAAACTCTTTCCGACGATGATGATATCGTCCAGGTATATCAGACAGGCTTCGTAGGAAAGGCCTGTCAAAACAGTCTCCATAAGACGTTCGAATGTTGCCGGCGCATTACACAGTCCAAACGGCATCACTTTGAACTGCCAAAGTCCTTGTCCCGTAGTAAATGCCGTCTTTTCTCGGTCATCAGGATGGATTTCTACCTGCCAATGCCCACTCTTTAAATCAAGTGTTGAGAACCACTTGTTTCCAGAAAGAGTGTCTAGAATGTCATCAATTCTAGGAAGAGGGTAACTGTCTTTCTTCGTAACCTCATTCAACCGGCGATAGTCAACGCAAAATCTTGTTGAGCCGTCTTTCTTTCTGACGAGAACGATGGGAGATGCCCATGGACTCGCTGAAGGCTCGATGACATCGCCTTCTTCCATATCTTTTAACAGTGTTCGCACCTCTTCCTGTTTAGCAAACGGTAGACGTCTTGGATGTTGCTTGATCGGGGGATGATCGCCAGTATCTATTCTATGTTGTGTCAAACTAGTTCGACCCACGTCAGAAGACGAGCGGGAGAAAACAACTTGAAGATCTTTAATGACGCGATCGGCAGCATTTTTCTCTTTATCGTTTAATTGTGCATTCTGCAATAACTCCGATGTAATGCTCTCTGAGGACACGGATTCTGAGATGTTACTCTTTCTTTCAGCGCTGGTTACTGGAGTACATGTTGCAACCACTTCACCTTTCTTAATAACTTTCGACTTTTCAGTTACATTGGCGACTCTCACCGGGATAACCGTTCTGGATAGGTCGACGAGTGTTGAGGCTACTAGTACTCCTTTTGGGATATTACAGTTATTGGGATATTCTATGATGCCGTAGCGGAAATTTCTATTTTCGGCTATGGATCCAGGAAGTAAAATTTCTGTTCTTGCCGGTATTGTGATATAGTCTTGTGCTATGATTTTATGAACAGATTTAACTTCTTCATCATTAACGAGAAATAATGCTATGTCCTCAGATGTAGAATGCAATTCGTTTTTTTAAAATCCAAGGAAAAATTGTATTTCCTTAGAAAGCCCAATCCGAGTATGCAATAATCAGTGATCTCTGCTACATATGCCGTGTGATGGTAAGCGGCACTTCCAAACGTGATGTTAACATTTACTTTTCCGTCGATATCGATCTTCTCACCGGACACAGTCTGGAGGGTAACGCAGGGCGGCGTCCAGATAAGTTTGTTTCCTAGTTGTTGAGCCAAATCTTTTCGGATGATGGTGACGTTGGCTCCTGTATCTATAGTCATACTGCACGGAACTCCATTAATATGTCCTATTATGAAAAGTCCATTACTGCCGCCTCTCACTGCAGAAATCTGAAGCGCTTTAAACGGGGGCTTTTCATTATCTGGCAACCTCCGCCCCGCGAGATGGCCACTAATTAGTTTCCCTGCTGCTTGTTAGAAGCGGTCTTAACATCAGTACTCTGGGGTGTTTTGCAGTTTCGTCGTATGTGTCCTTCAGGCCCGCAGTTCCAGCACTTAACGGTCGGTTTCTTCTCACCAATATTCCGTCTCAAGGCGTTAAGTTGTCTAGTTAAATCGTCAAGTCGAGCGGTGACTTGATTCCCCGGTTCCTGGACTTGAGCAGCTCTGACTGGGTGGCGGTCTCGACGAGTGGCTTGCTGGGCTGCCTCAAATTTCATGGCGTACACTAGAGCACTTTTTAAATCTTTTACATCCGCCATTCGTAGAGCTTTCTGTATTTCAGTACCTCGGATGTCGTCGATAAAGTATTGCAAGGACAGGAATTCCCTTGTTTCTGTCGGGCATTCCGAAAAGGCGAGATGGGACAGCCTTTCAAGATCCGCGGCGAGCTCCTGAAGTGTTTCGGTAGGCTTCTGTTGACGAGATTTTAATTGGAGCCTGCTGTAGTCTTTTAAACACTTCTGCCCAAAGCGCAACTCCAAGGCGCCGGACAGAGCTTCGAAATCTAACCTTTTGTTTTCGGGAAGAGTCTGAAGGATATCCGCTGCGTCGGCTCTTAGAGAAGCGGCGAGATGACAGGCCTTAGCTTGGGAATCCCATCCATTAGCATCCGCCACGATAGAAAATTGTGTCTTATACACCTGCCAGGAGGTCTTCCCATCATATGTGGATAGCTTCAGAGGTGGACGAGCAGGCATTGGTAAGAATGTAAAATCATCACTCCTGCTCCCTGCCGACGCTACGAATTTCTTTAAAGTATCCATTTCTTTGGCAACTGCAGAAACTCTCTCATCAATTTGTTGTTCGATTTGGTGTTGGACGGCACAAACTCTTCCTTCAATTCGTTCCTCCACAGCAGAAACTCTCCCTTCTATATGTTCTTTTACAGAAGAAACTCTTTCTTCTATTTCTTCTTTCACCGAAGAAACTCTTTCTTCAATATGATCTTTTACGGAAGAAACTTTTTCTTCAATATGTCCAACTTTATTTTCAACTGCGTCAATTCTGCCTTCCATAGCTTCAAATTTATTTTCTATTATGAAAGTAATTTCACTTTTCATTTCTTCTTGACCAGCTTGAACGGCTTTCATTTCGTCCTTAACGGATTCCTGGCCCAATTTCATTTCTTCCTTAACGGATTCCTGGCCCAATTTCATTTCCTCTTTAATTTCTTCTTTAAATGAGGCAAAGGCTGATATTAACTGCCTTAATTGCTCTTCCATCGCTCTTGTTATTGGCATTCAAATCCCACTTCTGACACCAAAAATTGTTGCGTGCGTACGGGTTCGTTATGAAATGAATGCACAAGTCCGATGAAAAATGAATAAAAATTTATTATTATTACAACAAAAATGCTTAAATTTTCTCAAATTATCATGCAGTATTACAATATCTCACAGTACTTATCTTTTAACTACTCAAATGTACAATAGAACGTAATTCGAAACAGCTAAAGAACGCTAATCCGCGAATTCGCTATAATCAACAACAGCAGTTTTCTAAACAACAACAAACTAAGCAGCAACTACAAACTGAGATGTTTTCCTCCTTTTATAAGATTTTAAAATCACGCGCTAAAATTTTCCAGTACTTTCTCGAAATCAAAAAGAGATATTTATTTATTTAATGCACGCGCTCTTGTATTTTCAATTTTCCGGCTTAGCTTTCTTTTAATATTCGTCACGCGCTGCACTGCGCGAGAAATAAAACCATTTAATTTCTAATTGAACTAACATTAGCTTTTTAAATACCAAATTCGTAACAGTATTATATTAAATTAGTATTATATAAAAATTAATATTACGTTAAATATAACAGTATAAGAGCACGGAAAGGTATTTACATATGTTTTATTTATGCCTGTCAATGCTTTCATATTTCCACCACTTATATCATCAAGTTTTGAAACATTTTGGAATAAAATCATGACAAGCAAACTGTTTGCAATTATGTCTCTCGAAAATAACCGAAATTAAACTGGTTTGACGGTAACTGTTTTCATTTTATGCAAACTCAAAAGATCAATGAATGGTGAAATTAACGGTAATGTCGAATGAATTCTTTGGAGAATAAGTTCGTTACCGGGAAAACTAGAAATGAAATTTTCAATAATTCCATCGAATTAGAAGCACCGAATACAGATTTATTAACATGATGTTGAGGGATAGTATTGAATGTGTTTCCAATATTTTATTCATGAAAGCCAGAAATTTATTCGGATTTTATGAAGTGCTTTCGAAAAAGTATTTATTTCATCAAAGCAGAATTCTGCGTTATTCTTACTGAAATATAAAAGAAAAATCCATAATTGTTAACCGATAATTTGAGAGGATGTTTTTAACATTTATTTAACATGAAAATAATTATTTACCCCAAAATATGTTAAAGTAAATAACTTAAAAATCTTTAAAAGCTTCTTAATAAAAAATAGAAACTTATGCACATGCATATACATCCAGTGAGGGTACACAATTGCGTTTATGTTTTTTTAATTTTTAATTTGTGTCAGAATTCTTGCGACTGAGCATTGCTGTAAATGTAACTGCTCTGCAAATATTTAGATAACCGTAAATTATTACCGTAAATATGTATTATGTATTTTATGCATATTTATTTCGTACCATGTGTGATCTTAAACTATTGTATAATTCTCACATGTTTTGCAATATTT
This sequence comes from Stegodyphus dumicola, assembly GCF_044657685.1. Classification (NCBI taxonomy): domain Eukaryota; kingdom Metazoa; phylum Arthropoda; class Arachnida; order Araneae; family Eresidae; genus Stegodyphus; species Stegodyphus dumicola. The sequence continues at coordinate 76,352,643 of NC_140775.1, forward strand.
AAAATTGGAGTATAAATTTTGTATACTTATGTACGCAATTATACTACTAAATTTGTGAAATTCTTTAACCTTTTTTCTTGGTGTCCGCCGATAACATCGCGGCAAAAACATCGTGGACGAAAACGTCGCGGAGAAAACAACGCAAGGTGAAAACGTCGTGCTACAAAACATCGTGGCAGAAAACATCGCAAAGAGAAAACATCGCAGTTTTAAACATCGTGGTACAAAACATCGTCGTAGAAAATAAAGCGGTTCAAAACATCGCAGTTTAAAAACATCGTCGTCGAAAATATCGTGGTAAAAAATAAAGTATCTACAAATCATCGCATGACGATAACATCGCAGACATGCTTTTTTCAGGTTTTAATAATTGTAAATGGATATTCCCATAATGATTTGTGAGCGCAAGGTGTAAAGAAGGATAAATTTTACTTTCACATATTTTATTAACTAATAAATTTTTGCTGAAAACGTAAGAAGGAAACTTAAGCATAGAAAATTAAATGTAACTTATAGATTATACTTTTCATGAAATATTACCAGTAAAAAATTTATAAAAATGATTTATTAATGGCCTTTGTTAGTTAACTATGTCGGTTTAAAATTCTATTAAGTGCTATAAGTTGCATTAATTTTTTATGCTTAAGTTTCCTTTTTATTTTCTCAGCAAAAATTTATTAATTAATAAAAAATATGAAAGTAAAAATTATCCTTCTTTCCATCTTGCGCTCACAAATTATTATGGGAATACCCATTTACACTTATTAAAGCATGCCTGAAAAAAGCATGTCTGCGATGTTATCGTCATGCGTTGATTTGTAGATACTTTATTTTTTACCATGATATTTTCGACGACGATGTTTTTAAACTGCGATGTTTTTGAACCGCTTTATTTTCGACGACGATGTTTTGTACCACGATGTTTTAGAACTGCGATGTTTACTGCCACGATGTTTTGTAGCACGACGTTTTCACCTTGCGTTGTTTTCTCCGCGACATTTTCGTCTGCGATGTTTTCGGCTGTAACCTTTTTCTTATGTTTCTGTAAGATGATGAAGCATATCAGAGCATCTGCTTAAAGGGATGGATGCTTTAGTAAAGGACTTTCTAGGAGGAACTGGCTCATATTTACATAAACCATGAAAACTCACCCTACAGATTTGAGCTGCACGACGTGTCCTGAGCTTCGTCAGTACACAGGGTATTCGACTGCTGCCCTGTCCTGCACGGTCTCCAGATCTGTCACCCATTGAAAACATCTGGACATGGGTTGGTGAGAGACAGCCCCGCCAACCCTCTTCAACTAATACTGTTGATGAAATGTGGCATAAACATTGATGAAATGTGGCATAAACTCATTCCATGCGGCCCCGTTTCTCTCATCCAAGTCTAGTTCGACTCCATGCCCACCGTGTTAAGGGCCGGTTTTGCTGCTAAAGGCGACAGCTGATTCTACTAATTTCGCACCCCTGTAAACACCCAAACTGCTAACAAATTTAATCATTTTGTCTTCATGCGTGCTGTTTACGTATAATACATATCTTTTCCGTATTTGCTTTCTTTCGTGGTGTTGCAATTTTAATGGCCAGCAGTGTACATTAACCACATTGTAACGAATGATTTTATACTTTCAGGTGCGCAAATCCGAGTTTTTTAATTGCTTCGTAGTGAAATGAAATTCATTATGGCAGACTATCTTCGGATAATAAATAATATAATACAATGTATAATCATTTTAGATGTTAGATATTTTTATCTATGAAAACGTATAAATAATATGAATTGGTAATGCCACTGTTTTATAATGGATTTAATTGTACAATTAAAGTAGTATTTTTAAAACTACACTATGTAAACATTATTGCTCTTATTATTTTTTTACCTAAAAATTAAATTAACAGGAATATTTAATTTTTTTAATGAGTGAGACATTAAGGTTTTTATGGTCATTAAAACAAAACGTTCTCGAAACGGCAGACATGTCATAAGATATCGGAGGTATTTTCAACAATTACCTTTTCTTCTTTTCAGCGTACTGTGCATTTTTATTTCTTAGAGGCTAAACGTTTTTTATGTAAAATTTCAAATAATTGAGTTGTGGTTTATCATAGAACCTTTACGTGTTTAAAATCCTTCAAACGTTTTCAATTTAATTTTTTTTCATGGTTGTAAAAAGTGCTTTTCTTTGCAATCTAAGTTTCAAGCCCGAAGTTATAATATATTAAAAGACTGAAAATTCTTTTATTATACTTATATGCAAGCCTTAAGCGTTTTAAGCGATGCTAAAAATTTCAGACCTTGAAGCTAGATTTTACAAATTTATGATGATAATTAAAAATCCATTAAAAACTAATTTTATCATTAATAACATATTTGAGCTTTCCTGAACTGTTTTGAATTGCAAATGTTCCTGTTATTAGAGATAAAAACGTTTCTGCACCTTTATTTTAAAAATTCTTTTCATTTCTGTTCTTTTAATCTGCTTAGTGAACAATCCATAAGAGAATAGCCTAAATGTTAACATTAAAAAAACTGAAATGCAGTAATAATTAAGTAAGCATTCAGGATGCGGATCTAGGAAAGAAACAACCGAGAAAATAATGTTAGAGTAATAACGTAGAGTATTTTAATATTTATTAAATGCTGATAAAATGCATATGCAATGTACAATGTTCACATGTTCTGAAGACACAGAGTGTGGTATGTATGCACTAGCGCAACCATCTTCGTTCTGCTTGGCAATGTTTTACACAAAAAAAGTTAATAATTGAAAAATTAAAATTTAAAAAGTGATTAATTACACGCATACATATTATTTCATTCGTATTTTACGTTTTATTTCAGTATTGATACTGACAATTAAAATACAATTGCTGGAATTCCGTGCGATTACTTTGAAACAATTGCCGCCTTTAGTGATTTATTCTATTTCTCCAGTAATTTTACCACAGTTTTTTTCATTACAGGTAAATATCACAAGCGATTACTTAAAAATCGAATTTCACAGGAATAAAATCTCACGATTTATCTACAAAAAACATTTAAATTTGAAATACAACAAAAGAACGTATAGAAAAAATGGAGAAGTCGCTGCAGGGCTCACCGAAAAAGTTACTTACCTACTTGTTAGAGTTTGGTGCATTCGAAAAATTTCGCTACTTATATGAAGGTGGAATTTATACGTATACATAAGAATCCAAAAACGAACCTTAGCTTAGCGTAGATTTAGAGGTCAGTCAGACACACATCTCTTTACTTTATAGAGAAAACCAAATTGCACCGATTTTGCATCATAAACTGTGACCGGACAAAGTGAACACTGAGTTACATTTGTTAAGAAAAACATTGATGAAATTTGGAAAATTAAGGAATGAGAATTTTGAAAGTGTAAAAGGGAAGAACTGGTTAAAAGTAATATTATTAACTAAGAAAGATAAAATTTTGTCAATGTGTAAAGCTTGAAATAAATCCAGTTGATGAACTGAAGAAGTTACATGCATAATTGTCTCAGAACCCAAACAAAACCTTGTGGTTACGTAATCAACTATGACTTACTTACTACCACCAGCTGAGTTGCTGTACCGCCTGTTATATAGCTATCAGCATTTGTACTCAATTGGTGAAGCATTCTATTATCGCTAAGCCTAGCCAAAAATTCTCTATAGAATATTAAAATTTAATTAAAGATTAAGTGAATTTGTAGCAGAATTTATAAAGTTACTTCGTAAGATAGGTATTTGTAATCTGTGGTTATTAGAGAATCTATCAAGACTTTGAGCTTGATGTTTTCAGATTGCTTTTTGATTTCCCCAGTTCATTGCCAGGTAGTCTACAAGAGTTTTAAGTTTCTTTCGTAGTAGCTTACTCTTTTCGGCTTGTTTCAGCCATACCTGGGCATTTTCAGCTGTGTACGGCCAGAAATGTAGGTCTTTGATGATTTCATACTTGAACAAATAGCAATAGATGGTACCTGTTGAGCCACCCTATGCATGAACGTTGAACCAAAGAGACGTTGAAAAACGTCTCTTTGGGCGTAATGTAAAATTTGAAAGCTTTCAGATTTTTAGTCCAAAGGGGCGTCGTCCCTGAGGGACTATTGTTTTCGTTTTGGCATTTTGCGTTGAAATCTTTAAAAGGCTGTATCACTTTTCAAAGTGTTACCACCAAATACTATCGCCCTGTATTATATTTGAAGAAATTAAATAGTGAAGAATCTGCATAAATGCATGTATGTTTCTCGCTTTGTGATAAAACAACGATACTTAGAGCCATCCAATTTGAATGACGTAATCATTCCTCGAATATGGACATCTGAAAGCTCACATTTGAAATTTGGAAATTGTTTTATTATCGATTTCATATTTTGCAAAACTTTAACGAATTTTTGATTAACAAACTCAACGATTTAAAAGCGAGCAATGACAACACTCTACGGGGGAAAAACTTTTTATCTCCATTGTTAACATTTGGAACTGTATATCGGAAATTCTAAAGATATGCTCATTTTAAAATTATTTTGCGACATTGCTGTTGAACTGAATTTTATGGTTTAAGTGCAAAGACATTTAATAAATAAAGGTAACACATAAAACGTTGAAAAACGCCCCTTTGGACGTAATTTAAAATATGAAACATTTCAGATTGTTTTTTATTTAATTTCTTAAAAATAATGCAGGGTGATATTTGGTGGTAACAGTTTGAAACGTGTTACAGTCGTTTGTAGTGGATGACTCAAAATCCCATTTTGAGACCAATAACCTAATCGGACTAAAGCCCGCCGATAATTCCATCTACTTAAAATCCATATAATGACACATCCTATACTAACATTATTTATTAAGGAGACGCATGTATTTATCAGAGGTAGAAATATTTTCAAATTTTTGTAACTCCACCCTCCTTGCATCACATTCATAAATATAATCTTTTATTATTCTAATAATTATACAGAACACCACAATATTTTTATATTAGTATCATTAAAGATGTCTTCACTTCAAATTCAAGAAATTATATTTTTTAAATAAAAATTTTACCTTTAAACAATTAATTTTAAGAGCTATTTGATTATTCAATAAAAATAAATACAGGTTTCTGTTATCTTGAAAATACTATACTAATAACATTTTACAACAAAAATCTAAAGTAACTTTTTTTTTTTTTTTTGGTTGAAAACATTTTGTAACTTCGTAGATAATTTTATCGCGGTCTAAATGTAACACAAATGTATTAAAGCCTCCTAATTTGGGTAAGTTTATTGCGTCTATATATTTTCAGTACCAATCGATACAGAATATAATTTCATATAAAGTTTCACAGTGTATACAATACTTTAAAACCAGGAAATTTTGAAGGAGCTCTTCCTGCAGGATTGCAGCGAACTCTTTAAATTAAAGCAGGCGACTGAAATATTGCCATCATATTTGGTTTGACAGCAATACTGAAATTCCGTTAAGCACAGTGATTAAATGACTTCTCGTGAACGAAGCAAGAATCATCCTAATTTATATCTCTACTCGTTTCCATAGCATTCCAGTGACAATTTCCTGTCTCAAACAGCGCAGGCAAAATATGATATGCATTACCCAAATTCACTACTGAGCCGGATATTTACCACGCCGTTTCTCTCTCAACTATCCAGCCTTGCAACGGATATCAAGTCTTGAAAATTAATCACCGCTTTTGAAGAAAATTCTTTAGGGGAAAATTATACATAAAATTACGTTGCACATTTATTGAATCAAGAGCCCACAATTCATTAAAAGACGAACTCAGATTTGACAGTCGCATTAAAAGACATATTTTAAGACAGTTGTTATATTTTAATAAATGTGAACATTTTGAATTTTGCAATTTACGTGATGGCAGATTCTTTTATTTCTAACAATTGAGGTATTTGCAACGACTCTTACTAAACGTTTAATGCAAAATGACAGAGACTGGAAATATTTAATTTATGAACATATTTTTCAAATATATGGAGAGAGTAAATCATACGTGCTGCAAACATGTATATCATCTATATTTCTAAAACATAGGCTAATGAATTCTAGTTTTCATACACTTCTTTGCAGCTATAGGAGTTTTAATGAACAGTGCTATCATTAAACATTTGGTGATGTGGTACTATATTAGATGCGGTACAAGTAGTACTATATTTGTGTGGCACTATTTTGGTGAGTAAGATTTTCAAAGAAAATTAATATTAATTCAAACTATTAAAGCCTCATAAATATAGGATAAACGTAGAATAAACTATTGTAAATAAATAAATAAAATAAAACAACTAAATAAGTAAATACTATATTTACATGCGTATTTTCTCCCTTTCTTTCTACTTTTAGTCTACGAAAATCGAGAGGATAAAATTATGCAAATAATTTAAATTCCGAAGGACGCGGTTACAGCAAGAGCAAAATAATGATCCTTTCACTACAGGTTATCTCAATATTATTTATTTAAAAGAAACCTACATTTTAATCAGAATGCATGGTAATAAATAGATAGAGTATCTAATAGGATTTTTCTAATTTTTTATTTTCCTGCACCTCAAGTCTCACCAACCTTATTGTTGCCCACTGCTAGATCCTGGGCTTCAAATCATTTAAGTGCTGCGGGATTGTTTTCTGCTGCAGCTGAATTGTTGTCTGTGCCGTCTACTGTAGCCTGCAAGACATCGGCATCGGTTTCCTTACTCTTCAGTCTGTCTTCCTACGTACAATGATCTTTATAATCATTTTTATGGGCATTAAATATCTCCATTTTGTTGAGACCTTCGTTATTACTGCTCGATCATCAGACCCCTTGCGCCCAAAATCTACGAGCACGTCAATTGGTAAAACTAAAAAGGAAATATTACGTCTAAGAATCCTTTTTGAAATTTAGGAAAGCTCCCTTTCTGAACGCTTTGAAAAAGGAGAAAATTAAAGAGATATCTTCAAAATTTCAGAAGCTATTGCTAAAATGCTAATAGAGATAGCACGCAGATACGAGAAATAAAATTAAAACTATTATATACATATCCTGTAACAAAACTGAAGTTTTGGTTTATCTTTCAGGTGGACACAATGTATAGCATTATTAAAGCCGTAATAGCATAACGTTATCTTCAATAATTCATCATTAAAAGTGTAATAAGCAAATTAGGCAATAGAAATGTAATACATCTCTCCCCTCTAGAGAGCAGTTTGTATTTTGTATGACTTTCTTCAGAATAAGACACGATATCCTACAAGTTAATTCCATCTGCTGGTCTCTTCACAACATGGAAATACGAGAAAAATGTCTTTATCTGCAAAGAAAACTGAGACTTTCTTGAAATCAAGAAACTAAGTATTTCTTGAAATTTGTGCAATATGCCTTCAAAATGGAGGAAATCGAAAAATAAGAGAAATTGACTTACGTTGGCTTTTCAAGAAAACTTTCACAGAAAACATCTTTGTAACTAATTTAAATAATATTTCTTATTGATAAAAATGTTAGATACGATTTCTCAGCAATGACTTCGATTGTCACTTACAAGCATTCTCTAAGCGCTTGAAATCTATATGAAACAATCTTAAGCCTGTACTACACACTTGAATCAGATGGATATTTGAATAATATGTAAATTAACTATACAAACTTGTTCTTTCAAAACATTCGCACAAATGCACTAACACGTATTATATAACCAAATTGTATATATATATATATACAAATTGGTTTGCGATAAAGGAAGATGCCTAGTTAAAATTTTTATAGCTATCTAAACAGCGTATCGTAAAAAATATATTGTGTATTTTTAGTACTTTCCAAATAAAAGTGCATCAAATACTTCTCATTTAACGTAAAATGTGTAGTACACTGTGGAGAGCTCCAGATAATCTTAATAAGCTCTCAGGTTTTCAAAACAATATTTACCAAAGATAAATTGAAATAAAGTACACTTATTTACTTTTCTTAAATATTAACCACCAAATCATTAACCAATTACATTATCCAGTTTTGTTTTCTTTGAAACCCATTTGATAAAAGAGATAAGAAGAAAATAACTTTTATCAAATGTTTCTCACAGAAAAAAAGCAATTCTGCTATTTTATCCCACTTTTTAAAGACAGCATCTCTTTATTCTTGCTGATAATGACTGTAATTTTCTGGGTTTAAACCGTTTCCGGAGAAAATGGTGTCCTGAACTACCTATCAATGACCAAAAGAAAAGCAATTCTGCGAAAATATCTGCACGATTAATCTTTTTTTTAATGCGGTATGGAAAGGATATTTTTTGCTGCATAGGAGGTAAAAGATCGCTTTACTCTCCATGGTAGAGGAAATTTAAATCCTCCTAGCAATATATAAGAATTATAACTATAAAAATTATAACACAGAGTTTTGAATTCGAATTATTTGAAATGGAAAATTTTGAACTTCTAGTGTTTTCAAGAAGAGATAATTTCTTAATATCTCAAAGAGGTACTATTCTTTTCAGTTAGCGATAAAACTCTTTCCATTACGAATAAAACCGGAAAACACTAGCACATTGTTGACAGACGTTGATGCATAAGATCGTTTGTTTATCATCGATATTATAATATTGCTATCATTTAAAATGTTACAATTTAATCATTTGAAATTTTGTTTTATTTATATTATCAAAAACATTTTGCAACCAGAGTTTTTGATACAAAAAAAGGTAAATAAGTTACCTTTTTTATTACCTAAAATATATCGGATCCCAAATTTGCATAGGCAAAATATTTACAAAAATTTAAACTCTACTTCCAGTTATTCTGCGCAGAACCGTCTGCGTCTAAAAAATCGAGTAGTGATGAAATTGTGTACTAATTGTCAGAAAAAAGAAATTCTATATCTTCTTTTTTTATTTTACTTTTTTTTTTTTTTTTTTTTTTTTTTATGTGGTAATATAGTTCTTAGTAGACTACTACGCCATCCTGTTCGACATGGTAAGTAACGATATAAACTGCCATAGCCCTGAGTCCGGGTTCGAAACTGGAAGAAGTTTGCATTTGTGTCTTCCCCATTCCCATGTGTGTAATATCGGTCTAATATCTGCGGAGATTCCTAGGCACCATTTTGGTTCATGAGACAATTAAATGCTTATGTTTTTGGCCAGTTTAGACTAATTCGTAATTAGATTACTTCCGGAATTTTAAAAATTGCGTTGATATATTTTATTCTAGTTCATATTCAAAAGCGAACTCCAAAACCAAACGCTAGGCTCTTAACTGGAGTTCGATTTGAGACAGTTAAAATTTTTTTCCAATAGAAAAAGATGTAATTTTTTTAAATAGCTACAACCTTTATTGCGCTTATGGAGAAAAGAAATAAAATATTTGTATGATTTTTACATTAGATATTTAAATTTTTGGATACAGATCTGCAGTATTTGCTGTAATACGAACCTGTAATATAAGTAATATTTATGCAGTCATTTAAATTAATCTCCCAATGATACGTCTGCTTACATTTTCATGAGATTTTGCTGCTTCTGAAACTATTGTTTAATTATCTTTCGTCAACGGGTTGCATTATTTCCTTTGTTTAGTCTGTTCACTTGCATTTCCATTTACAAACGTCACATAATATTTAAATCAACATGGACCACAGCTGCTGTCATTAGATTCCTGTAAGATAATTTCACCAAAGTGAAATAAAAAATTAAAATTTTCTGACGAAATGAATTATCTAAGATTAAAAAAATAGATTAAATCAATTCTCACAAAGATTACAGGTTTCATGAATTTTCTTAAACAATATTTCAGCTACAGAATATTTAACTGCAAATTCTAGCAATGACAAAAGAAAAGTGAAAAGGTGTTTTATCATTTGCGAATGTGGAAGGAGTGCTCTTTATATGGATAAAATATTTGAGAAGACACACTTTGCTCATACAGAATCGTATTTTATTAGAAGTATTACAAGTTACTAAACAGATACTACTTAAAATATTTTGACCACATTGTCTACAGTATTACCGTTTTAAAAACGAAAGCTTTTGGGAATGAAAAAATACTCCTAAAATTGTTAAAACAGAAAATTTCAAAACTGAAACTTCAAAATTTGACAATAAATATCCAGAAATTTAGAATGACATTAAAAAACTAAATCCCCAGTATATAATTACATCCACTGATAAAACAAACAATTTTAGCATTGTTTGAAGAGCAATTTATTATGAAATTATTAAAAAATAATCTCATCTTACCTAAACATTACAGCGAGAAGACCATTATCAAATATTTATCTGATTTCTATAAAAAAAATTAAAATTAAAATAAATCTTACTGTGACGAATTTGCTAATATTTTTGTTCTCCTTAAATTTCATAAAACGGCATTTAAATACAGATTTATTCCCAATGGTACTAAAAATAGCAAAAAGGGCATAGACTTATTTTTCAAAACATTTTTTTAAAGATTTGTAATCATCTTGTCAATAATACTAACAATGCGCAACACAGTTACTCGGTTATTAAAAACTAGAACGCCCGGCGGTCATACGAAATGACCGCTGTTCTAGACATTATAAATTGTAATTAAAATGATTTGTGCAAAGGTGTCTGCTAATTTAAACTGAATTACCCAGGGCAGGCGGCGAGGACGCCCCTTTGCTTACTGCCCCACGGGTTTTCCTTCTTCTACTAGCTTAAAGTAGAGTGCAATGAAGGAAACTACTGGCGGTATATTTCTTAAGAGCTACAGTTGCTCATTCAATAAAGGTGACTTAAATAATTAAATGTTAATTCACATGTCAAAGATCTCTTTGTACACAAAATTTCTTGTGTAGCTCTTCCCATCATTTTTAAACTCGCCTTGCAGAAGATCATCCATTATTTTAAATTTTACGTCCATTCTTTCATGAACACTTGAACAGGCAATTTAAAGTTGACCGTGTTCAAATGCAGGCTCAGGTAAAAAAATGCCAACACGGTTAAGCGTTTGGCCCTGAGACTTATGGATGGTCATAGCAAAGGCAAGTTTTACAGGAAATTGTCTACGTCTCAATTGAAACGGAAAACCTGTGCCGTGGGAACTTCACCCGATTGACTAGTACAGTTACGAAAGCAACCAATAAACTATCAGCGACAAACAGACACTTAAGCCGCATATATATATAAATATATATATATATGGAGTCAAGTAACATCATCTCCTCCGAAACGGCTGGCTCCCGAGCTTAGTGAGATACAGCGTTGGATTCCCCAGGTCCGTGGCACGCCATTTGGACCATTCGCGTCTTCTTAGGACTTTAATTAGCCGAGATATTAATTAAAAACTAATTTTCTCCTTCGTTTTCCTTACATTTCCCACTTTATTTCTTGAGTTTTCCCCATTACAGGGATTTGGCTACGTGCCGAATTCTTTTTTCTCGAATGTGTATGGAATGGCGCCGAGTTGAAATTCGAGACGCGTATCCTCGGATTCCAAAAAATTCTCCGAATCCATCGACACCGTTCTCATCTTCGTAAAACTTTAATCGGCCGAGAAATTAATTAAAAACTGTGGAAACTTTAATTTCCGAGCTTATTATTCCGAGTGGCAACAATAAACTATCGGCGACACACTCTTTAGCCGCTTATAAAGATAATAAAACTATTGTAAACACTTTAAAATTTATTGCATCAGAAATAAACAGCTCGGATTTTGAAAACCTTTACAGCTCTCTTCCATTAAATGAAATAAAAGAATATCTTATTTCATTTTATTAGAGTTTTCTGGATTTTAATAACACGTATTTAACTTTGAAAAATGGATTATAATTTTCATCTATTTACTTTTCAATTATTTTACTTATTTTAAATATGAAAGCTTCATTATGGATTAAAGGAATACACATCTGTACGCATTATTTTACTCTATTTGTAATTTCTTCCTTTTTGGGCAAGAATACAATTTATGCAAAACTGAGAGCAACATGAAAATTTAATTTTACTTTCAAATACACTGATGATATTTTTTCATTCAATAGATATTTGGTTTATTGTGAAATGCGAATATATATCCAAAATGTTTCAGGCTTAACAAAACCAGTACCAACAGCAAAAATGTTTGCTTACCTTGATATCAAAATTCTCAAATGTAAAAGACAGATATACTTTCATGCTTTTCCATAAAACAGGTTGCTTAAAGTTAATACCAATGAACCAATCAACCGCATTACAATACTTCTAAATGGATAACTGGCGGTACAATCGTTGATCAGATTTTAAGAATAAAAACAAATGTCATAGAGAAATTCACCCACTCAAAATTGTACTTATTCATAATAAAATTCCTCTTAACTTTTTAAATTTACAACTTCAATGTCTGCACATTATTCGTTTAAATTTTTTATTACTATTAATAGGAAATAGCTAAAGCTGAAAACGATGTATTTATTGGATACGTAAATATTGCAAATATGTAAGCACTCCCTTAGTTACTAACAAAAGAGCATTTGTATTCAATGCCTCTTGTACACTAGATAGATGACGAATTTTTACTGTCAACTTACCATTTTTTATTTCTTGACATTCTTTTCTCCTACTTGCCCTGTCAGTTAATTTTACGTATTTTTAATGTAGTAAAAATATTAATTAAAATTAAAATAAATCTAATAATAAAATTAAAATAATCGTAGTTCTGTTTTTAATCTGTCCCAATATAAATTTAATTTTTTTTAATTCATTAATTCATATTATTTTTGTTTTTGATGTTTACTAAAGTATCACTCTTACCATTCAACTTCAACTTGTGTCTTTCAAGCAAATCAAGCAACTTGTTTCTTCACTTTTTATTTCTTGCTGGGCTCGGAAACTTATTTTGTGTCTCCCATTTTTTGCTTTTTCGGTAGGTAACATTATATCACTATTTTTTCTAATTTTTCTTCTGCACAATAACAAAATACTGCATTCAGTTAGGCAGCTTGTCTTTGATTCTAGTCAGAAACAAATAACTTCTAATCTGAACCATAAAGGAATATTTATGCTCTCATTAACCCTTTGCGGCACAGTGTGTCCGGTCTGGAAACACCTAAAAATTTCCTTCTGTACGTATAGAAAAATTGAATGAAAAAGGATTTATAGGTTACTATAGGTTACTCTGAACCTTCTTTATTTATAGTAGATGGCAGCTCAACACAATCCAGTCCATATGTTTTAGCCATGTTTAGTTTTTTAAGACCGTCATTTTTCAAAGAAATCTTCCAGATTTTTTAAGGTATAAAAGGAATTTTTTGAAAAAAATTCTATTGTTTCTTTGGCTGTATGCTAATCTCGTTATTCTATATTAGTTTTAAATTTTTACCTTCAAATCTTTCCTAAAATCAAACGGCGAAACCTAGGTGTGCCCAGACCGCTCTCACCGATAGTCTTGGACAACTGAGAGTCTGTATTCTTTGTTTCTCCGCATCTCATTGGTCAGTTAATTGACAAAAATTTGCTCGTTTCAGCACTCTTTTCGAAGCTCTACACACCCGCATAATTAAAAGATAACTGCTATCTTCACAAAATTTTACTTGTGTACTCCTCTAGGCCTAATTAGACTGTCTATCTTTTTTTTTTTTTTTTTTTTTTTTTTTTAATGAGAATCATACATTCTAGTAAATATGGTATATTTAGCTAATTCAATACACATTTTCTTTCATTTTAAAGCTGAATAAATTAGAAGGTAATTAAAAAAAATAAAAATACTTAAGAGATTATCTGAACATTGAAATTAAATTTACTTTTCACTGAGTTTGATGTGCATCGGTTAATTCCATTCTAAACATTCGATTTTACGTATATTGGATAACATTATGGTAATTAAAATATATAATCAGTATAATTGCATTTCATAGACTTATACAAACTGCTAATAAAAAGAGCCTACTGAATACAACCATATTAATTACTATTGGGAAATATATTACAGTTTGTTATTTTATCGGTATGTATAAGATACACTATTGCAAAATATGAAAACTGGGCATACGTTTCAGATGTTTGTAGGTTATATATTTAGTTTCTGAAATTAGAAGTAAGCAGGAAGCCTTTAAGAGTGTAAATGCACTGCGTTTAATGAAGTACTTTAGTATGTAAATTTATGTAATTTGTTGGTCATTTCTCAAATGTTCCAAGTTTATATGTTTTAAAGCAAGACATAAACACAGCGCCATCTCAATCATAAATTTCTGAGAGCGTAGCGATAACTTCTTTTATCATAACCTGCAAAGGGACGAAAGTGAACAATCTCGTAAACCAAATGTGACGCAAAAGCCGAAAGAGTTATGAAACTGCAGTTGTTGTTATGGATGCATAACGAGATATATGAGGAGCGTAATATCCAAAATTAAGCAGGAAACGCGAAAAGTTGGTCATAACGGCTAAGAATAGAATTCTATAGTGATTTTGGATTATAAGCATATTTTGGAGAGTTGACATTTATTCTAGGTCCTATTCTCAAAAGTGTAATAAGTGAAATGCCTGAATTTAATTCTTTCAAATAATTTTCACAGTCTTTTATCAACCTAGTGAAAAATTGTAAATTTGCAAGCAGTACTTTTAAATAATATATATACCGTATTTACGCGAATCTAATGCGCATCGCTTTTGACCAAATGTAGTACTCAAAATTGGGGTGCGCATTAGATTCGATGGCGCATTAGATTCGAGTGCAAAGTTCGCCGATGACGTCAGCAGTTCGCCGATGACGTCAACCGAATTTAAATCGTAACAATGGATTACTGTATTTCTCGACCACATTTACCGTTACATTTATCGTTGACACATTATTGCATACTGCAGAGTACGTAGTCACGAAATGGAGGGCAAGCAGAGAAGAATGTCATATGACGCTACTTTCAAACGTAAAGTAATTCTTTATCCTGAAAGAAATGGCAATAGGAAGGCTGGGAGAGAGTTAAACGTAGCTGAGAGCAATGTTCGCTTGTGGCGGCAACAGAAATTGGCACTGTTTGCAACTAAAATTAGTAGAAAGAAATTCACTGGCCCTCGCAAAGGAAGACACCCTAAAATTGAAGAAAAAGTTTGGAATTTGTACGTGAAAGGAGGAAGAATGGACAACCTGTGACTAGCGACACTATAAGAAATAAAGCAAAAGAGGAGGCTGAAGTTCTTAATACCGAAACGAGAGTTTAAAGCTAGCCGTCGATGGGTGGATCGGTTTATGAAGCGGATGGGCTTATTTCTAAGACGCCGTACAACAATATCCCAAAAGCTTCCTGCAGATTTTGAGGGAAAACTACTAACATTTTAGCGGTATCTCATCACACTTCGGAAGGAAAAGAATTTTTCAATGGGGCAAATCGGCAACGCTGACGAGACGCCAATTTGGTTGTTTGATATGCGTCGTAACTACACCATTACGGAGAAGGGGACTAAAAAAATTATCATCAAAATAGTGAATAAAGACGTTTACTATTAATCACTGATTGTAGAAACTGTTAGCTAGATAGAAATGTTACCATTTATTTCATGTTCATACTTTACGATATGTACCGTATATACGGTAGTGGTAATTAACAATGATTGTTTCACATAACAATAGCCCACTAATAGGTTAATTCTATGTTCTGTTACTTTATGTATAAATCCATTGTTGTATAAAATATGGTATCTAAATTTAAATAAAATTATCATGCCATTGATTGATAGTTTATATACAAATCCATTGTTGTATAAAATAAGATTCAATAAATTCCTCATACCATTGATGCGCATTACATTCGCCGACAAACAGTTTTTTTATTATTTAAAGTTTTAAAATGGGGATGCGCATTAGATTCGATGGCGCATTAGATTCGCATAAATATGGTATATATATATATACATATTCATTTATTCATTCCTAGATATGTAATTATTTTTCAAGTTTAGCTATAAAAACTGGCACTGAAACTTCTCTGCGAGATTAAATTAAACTATATTAGCCAAATATTTGAAATAAGAAAATAAATATTTGAACACTTGTTTTTTTTTTCGTCGAACGTTTTATATCAAGTTTAATAGTTGACAGTGATAGTGATTTCTGACTCAAAAGCTTGAAGATTATATACGCCGAATACAGATGTGATACTTCAATATACAGATCAGTTGCAGGTATTTGTAGGGTTGAGTATATTAAAAGAAACAAATTTAAAACAAGTACACTGATAAAATCAACAGATAGAATAAAGTGATGAAAACGGACATGTATAATAAAATGCAGATGATTCAACTATTAAAATAGGTAAAATTCATGAATGAAATTAAAATTATTTGAACAGACATTAAAACTATTTCAAAATGAATGATAACAATCCAGTATCTCTTAGATAAAGGAATATATTAGTTTAAAATCTTGCCCGATGAAGAGTTACCTCACAACTATTAAAATATTTCTCACGAAGTTTACTAAAATAAGGTCATTGTGTTAAAATGTGACATACGTAGAGTACAGAATCACCTCTGCAACAAACAGGTTCTCTGTCTGTTTTTAAATGGTAGTTATGTGTCACTCGTGAATAATACCAGATCTTCCCACCTGCTTTCAAAAAAGGAGAAGTGGTCCTGTTCCTGAAGAAGCAGAGATCCCCAGATGACCCAAGCTCGTTTCGGCCAATTTGTCACTTTCGTCTCTGGGAAAAAATTATGAAAAATTACTGGTAAACAGACTTAAATTCCATCTCCAGCAGACTAACTTTCTCAGCCCACGACAATACGGGTTCCGAACTGGCTTGTCAACCATACATGCCCTGAGTCATCTTAAAAATAGCATAGAACAAAATAGAGGCAGAAATCTTCATACGGCATTCATATCCCTGGACCTGCAAAGCGCCTTTGACCCCCTCTGGTTGCCTGCTATTAAGCAAGCACTTAGAGAGGCACAGTGTCCCAAAAACATCTTTATCATCATCGCGGACTATCTACATGCACGTAGCCTCATAGTAACCAACAACAATGGTCTCACTATCAAGCGACAGGAAAGAGGGTGCCCACAAGGCTCTTGCGCCGGTCCGTTGCTTTGGATAATCACCTTTAACTCCATACTACAACATGAATGGCTCTTGCATACAGATATCATAGCATACGCATACAGATATCATAGCATGATGTAGCCCTTCTGGTGTCTGGCCGCACAAGAGATGAACTGGAACGGAATGCCACAGAAACCTGCTCGATATTCACGGACCTATGCAAGTTAACCATCTCTCGGCAAAAGTCCGCAGCCATCGTAATTCCACGTCCTGGCACAAATCCCACAAGACGTCCATGTATAAAGCTACTGGGAAAGAACTTAACCCACCGGGCGGCTCGCATTCAAATCTATTTACGTCTCGAAAACTGCAGTAAAAATTAACCATGTTTACAATTATTTTCATTTAGAGTGAACCAAAATTGTCCTGAAAACGGCCTTTGTTAGATTTTCTTCCCCCCTCCTTGTAGCATGGAGGTAGGAAGTAAGAAGGAGTCGCCCTAAACAAGTTTCTCCGTACCCTGCTCTGAAGCACCGGCGATCCCTACGTGGTGACCAAAACATTGGGTCATTTACCATTGAGTTCTATGGGATTTGACGCGTTCGGGTGTAAATATTTTGTAATTACGTCGCAAATATACAAATAAATGTATATATTTTCTTTTTCTACAAGACTTCAGAGTCCTAAGTATGTGAAAACAACATATTTTTAAACAACATTTCATTCTGAGCGGAATTAAATGCTATGCTTTTCACAGAACAGTTTTCTCAGAATGGTTTAATTTGAATGAAATATTTTCACAAGTTTTCGTTAATTACATTAGAAAAAAAATTAAGGTAATTCAATTTTATTCGGTTAAGGTACAAAAATTAAGATCAAAGTTTATTGTATTATTAATATTAAAATTATGCATTATTTCTTTTCTATTTATAGAGCTTCTTCCTAAAATACTTTCTTAAATATGACATAATTTTTTGGCTTCTTTTAAATCGAAAAATGTAAGTCAATTTATAATTAATGCTCTATTCGGTTCATTTTAAATTAGAGAATTACTAGGAATTAGCGAAATACTTTAATAAGTATTTCGCTAATTCCTAACTAATAATTAAATAGGTATTAAATAGTATTTGACTTTCTCTGAACATTTCTGAAAGGGAATAAAATAAGCTTTTTTTTTTTTTTTTTTTTTTTTTTAAGTATTATTTAAAACTTGTATAATACTTAAAAAAAGTTATTATAAAATGTAAAGGGAATAATTCTTTTAATTATACTTATCAGATTTTTTTTTTACCCTTCATTTCAACAATACATATTCCAAAACTCTTTATTACGTTCTTAAGTGCGCATCTTATAGCATTTGCTTTACAATACCTTTTAACAGATTGCTTTCCAATACGAACAATTCTTGCTTAAATAGTTTTATAACGTATTTGTCAACAGGATTTTATTTAAGTATTTTGTCAAAGGCAGATACATGCTTTTTGCAAGCACATGCATAAATACCCGTACATATTTCCTATTTATCATTGCCGGCATGTGAAAATCTTTAATTTCTGTGCATTCACTATATTTTTCGTGTAAAGTAATTTACATTAATTTAGCATACACCCGAAAGTTTTACATAAAAAATATATATGAATATAATTTGAATGAAAATTATAAGTATTATTTTTAATACCCACTTAAAGGTCAGTTTTTCTTCAAAATTCCTCCACGATGGCATCTCTCTCTTTAGGCAGATAGCCCTTGCATGCGTTACTCTATTTAATAAAAACTTAATCTGACCTATGTGCCTAATTACAAATATTTTAACATACATAATTTTATATTTACATTTAGCCATCAAGTTTCAAACTTTTCAAATCTTCTAGAAAATAAATTTTGGCAGATCTCTTATAGCAATTTTCTTAAAATCTATATTTTTGTAGTGCAACAGCTTAGAATTTTATAAAACAAATTCATAATCAAAATCGCTGTTGTTAGTTATCGAAAAATAACCAAGATGTGATTTTTGCGTAAATGTCAGTAAACTATAGAAATTGCTATTATCCATCACACTATGAATGTTTCTTTCATGCGAGAGTGTCCCTTTTTCGATTTCTATGGAACTGTCGTGTGTCGAAATACTATCAGAATCTTGTCAAGCGAACTTCTGAATGTAAACAAAGAATACCCCGTCTGGTGACCCAAGCTTCAAACCAGTGCTTCACTTCTAGCGCGGAATGGCCCCTCCTCCCTTTCCTACCTCCATGCCTTGTAGGGCGATTAACAAGTCGTTTCACTTAAGTGATGGCTTCCTACTGTCCTTTGATTACCGCCTAGAGGCGATTAAGCAGATGGGCTGCTTTTGCCCTTACGAAGGAAGGAACACGTCTTGTGTCCATGCTTTGGTTAGACGAAAAAAGATATTTTTTTCTGGAAATCCAAAACAGAAAAGGAAGTTTTGTATTGCATTGTTACTAATTTTGTGCATATTTCTAATCTTAATTGCTTATCAGAGCCGTGCCAAGATATTTTTTCACCTGAGGCAGAAAGGTCAATGCGCGTCCATATAAATATAAAAATAGCTACACTTGTATTAAGCAAAAGTAGTTGTATTAAATCAAAATGTCATAACTCTTATAGCATAATTATACCATAATTCCTAAAGTATTTTTTAATCGTAGTTTTATAAATTCAGAGAAATAATGTAGCCAATTATTTATAATTTTCAAATGAAAACGTTAAAAAATTCGTTTTTGATAAATAAGAAATAACACTGAAATGCATATTGCATTAATTTCCAGGTTTTCTTGCAATTTTTTTGGTTTGTTTTATTGATTTAAGTTTGACGAAGCTTATTTCCCCTAATAATTAAAGTAATTTTCGAATTCGCATAGCCAATTTGGCGCCTCTTCTAGTGATTCACATGAGCCCGGCTTTGTTGCTTTTTAAGTATAAATGTTATTAATTTTTATTGCGTTTCGGTATTTTAATGTACGTTTATAGAATGTTAATTTGTTTTTATATGCATATTTCAGTAATATAATCTTACGACTAGTGAGACAGTGTAGTTTAACTAATTTTCTGTTTTTGATTCATGTTATCGAGCTTTAACGCTAAGAAAAAATTTATAAGAGGCTTAAAATACCTAATTCCTATTGAAAGCTACATGTAATTGATAATTAAATTACTATTAAAATAACAAACACATGCTGTTATGTTTGTAATTCATTTTACCACAAATTTATTTCGTTTATCTTGTTTCATATTTATAAAAGGGGAGTTTACCTTCATCGCATTTATTGGTTGATTGAATATTTTGAAACAAATTTCAGTCATAATAACCTTATTAAAAATTTTCTACATATAGACAAGATGTCACAGATACCTCTCAGTTTCCGAACTAAATTACATGGTACTGAAATTCGGTGCATTTTCATATGATTATTTTTGACAGAAAGAGTTACTAAGACACAATAACACGCCGAATAAATACTAATTCAGAAGTCAAACAACAAAAATCAGCGTTATACCTACAAAATTTCGTAGGTATAATGCTGATTTTTGTTGTTTGACTTCTGAATTAGAAAGAGTTACCTTACGTAAATCACAAAAGAACATTGTTTTAATTCTTAATTAAATATAGCACTTGTATTAAATTGCTAAAATTCATTGTTAGGAAAATCTCGCTCTAAAAAATTAGACACTTTTACCTTTCAAAGTGGAATTTTTGTGGTTTTCTCTGTGCATAATGTGGGCGCGAAAATGTTTTTCTTAGAATGTCCTCCACGGAGGCATTCCTCCCTTTAGGCAGATAGCTCTCCCTTGCTTTGAAGGAAAAATAAAGCAAACCAAAACAAAAGCTTCAAAATTGGTGTTTAAAATTTTTTTGGGTTCAAATACGCAAATTACTTAGAGATCTCAATTCACATTATCAAATGTTATTAGTTAAATAAATAAAAGCAAGCTGAGGATTTCCATTTAAATTGTTTGTTTTAAAATAAAAAATAAGAACAGTCAGTTTTGAATAAATCTTGTCAACATCAAGCAGGGACAGGAACATGCCAATGTAAAATTTAATATTAGGCCAAAAAGAAACGCTTTGACGTAGATTTTGGATAAAACTTAATCAAATTCGCAGGTAGTCAGAGACAGGCGTTTCTTCAGTAGAGAGAAAAAAATGTTTCTGAAGTATTTGTGCATTTATTACATAAATGTTTTAATGCTTCCATAGCACTGCTAATCGATAAAATTTATTTGATGAAAAGTAGGAAGTTTGGTTTTAAAATTCCGATTTTTCAACCTTTCTCAGTGACATATGGGGCATCGAAAAACACGTCTGGCCAGGAGGCAGATTAATGGCTGAAAAATTCTTAGAATTTAAAGAGGCATCGAACAAGAAAATTTAGGGATGGCGAAATTCTAAGAATTTGGCACTTGACAACGGCAAAAGTTTTAGAATGTAGAGAGCTACAGAATTTAGGCAGGGCAAAATATTTTTAATTTATAGAACATCGGTCAGTTTAATTAAGATCCCACAGCGATTGCACTGAGAAACAAATCGACCTGCTTCTCGATTATGCGGATGGACGCAGATTAACTTCCGAAAGCTCAGTGAAGCAAGAGCTATACATAATGCAGCTATTTACGATTTCTGCTATAATAAACTGAAATTTAATATAATAATTTAACAGTATATATCAGTTTACGAAAACATGATGATACTTTTGAGAAATTTTCTTTAATTCCCCAGTACACTAAAAAAAAAAAAAAAAAGTACAATAGATTATATAATGATATTACTAACAAAAGGATGTCGATGACGCATTTAATTTTTATCTTTTTATTAATCTAAATAAATATGTCATAGAGTTTTCCATAACTTATAGTTTTGCAAATTAAAAATGTTCAATAATATAATATGTGATTATGGTATTATTGGTATGGTACTATTCAAGGCAAAGCACACGAGGGTTATCTGCCTAAATGGAGGGATGCCTTCGTAGAGGACTTTCTAAGGGAAATTGGCTCGTATACACGTTACACATGGGGAAAACCACGAAAACGACCATGCAGCCAGCCCGTTCGCGGGATTCGAACCACGGACCGAACTACCAGTGTTCAGCGTCTTTACCGCTCGGCCGCTGGTGGGTAATATGTGATTATGAAAGCTGTGTAAAAGAAGAAAATTTCTTGCACATTCGTCAGGCAGCATACGATGGGCACCTGCTTGAGGAAAAGGATGCGTTTGTAGATGACTTTTTCAGGGAAACTGGTTTGGTATATTCAACCTAAAATTCACCAAAATACCAAGCAACGAACGCATTCGCCGGAATTCAAACTTAGGCAAAACTACCAGTGTTCAGTTGCAAAAGAGAGTTAACAACATAAACAGGTAACATGTCTGAAATTAGTATTTATTGCATCCAACAGTGATATGATTTTCTGATATAATTTAATGGAATATCACTGTAAAAGAATGGGAATCTTTTTTTTTTCTCCTTTTGCAAGGAGATTTTTTTCCGCTTTGTTTTCAGCATTTGGTTGAAATGCAAATTAAATAAATATTTACAAATGCAGAATATTGGATAGTTATTGATGATTTCGAGATTCAGTTTCTGAAATCCATTTCATGTGTCATTTCCTTAAAAAGGTGATACTGAAACCAACTTTCGAGGAGTAAAATGATTACTAGAAAAGAGTTTCCGATTTCTTTCATTCTTTTATTCCCATTATAAATTTATCCCGTAGTTCTTAGAACATTCTTCTATCCGTAAGTGATGATTTGCTTTCCGAGAAAATTTTCTGAAAGGAATAAATTACTTAGTCTTCAAACTATGGAAAAATCTTGCCATCGCCGGTACTTAATTCCCTTCATTTACTGAGATAACCTGCTTTGTTATAAGTATGGTACTTGTTTTCTGATTTTTACTGAATTTGCATGCTCAAAGATATCTAAATAAAGAAACGCTATTGTGAATATCAGGGTATGAGTACATATATGAAAGGGTTATATATTTTTCAGAATTCCCCTATGAGCTGTTTATTCTTAGGGCAGAAAGAGGAAAAAGCTTGCATACATCGCCATTCCCGGAAACTAGACAGTACCGAAAACATTACTAGACAGTCCGGTTTACCAAACAATAGAGTTTATCTGATTCCAAGTTGTAAAAGCTGACAGTTATAAATTGTTATGTTCATGGCGACCTTCAGAAGGCATCAAATTACTTCAAAAGTTCCGCTGCTATAAATTTTCAGACTGCTATTTTGTTCCTTTAAATTTTCGAAAATACCTAATTTTTAAGTATTTTTCGGTACTTATATTAATATTGATACAAATAATATAGAAAGCACCAAACGTAGCTATGATGTATTTTAATTTGTCCTTAGTATTTTCTCACATATAAGTATTAACACTTTGTCTACACGTTTCTAATGTTTCACCATAGTAAGCCTTCTCTTTCCGAATGTATTCAGTTCCTTTTCGCTTTCGTTTTCTGCTTCTTTTTTTTTAATTTAATTTATTTATTTATTTAATGTTACCATATCCCGAGTTTTACTCTAGCTATTAGCTAGAGTAGCTACTAAGTACCATTCATTATAGTACATTCATTATATTCATATAGCTACTAGCTAGCATTCATTATAGTACAAAAACTAATATAGCTTGTCAGTATCAACACATTTTTATCTTCAATAAAATCCACTAATTCGATTGATGCTGTAAAAATTACAATTTAATACTTTAGCCAATTATTCTGATTATAGTGATTTAAATTCGATTTTAGGGAACATATGCATTCTTTCAGAAAACGCGATATATTGAGCACCGCTGTTACAAGTAAATACTGTACATTCAACCATTTCATAATATGTAAATGTAGCATAACTTCTTTTCGAGTGCTTTCATTGAGAGTCTCCTTCAAGTAAACCTTAATGGAACTTTATTTCATGAAAATTTAGAAGTATTATAAAAGCCTCAGAATTATTTCCATTGCAAACATTTATGAATTATGCAGAAAAATATATAAGAAAAACATCAATGAGAAACTATTATCGAATATACATTTTATGACAGTAGTAAAACATTTTTTCAGTACCGACGGTGTTAAAAAGCTCAATATTGTGATAAGCTAAATAAAATAAAACGGTATTAAAAGTTTAATATTGTGATAAATATACTAATCTATAACACTCATTTGATATTTTTGCCATTAGGAACTATAATGTAATTCTAACCGTTAAAGTAACATTGTATTTGTATTAACTACAATTGTAATTGTAATTTCAATTAAATTTATCAGTACTCGTTGTTTCCTGCACCTTGAGGGAGACGCATTATTATTTTTGTTTCTATTATATAAAATACTGTCCTCAGAAAAAAATGTCTCTAGACATGATTCTGTCTCCAAAATTAATGGATGAGGTGAACAGAAATAATCTTGGAACAGCCTTTGGGCAAGTGCTGCGAGTATGCGAAATGTAAGACTGTAATTAAACTTCGACCATCCTGGAGACTACACTTTCTTAGAATATTGCCATTCGACAAATTATAAGTCCTTCCATTTATCTTTAAAGTTTAAGCTATCTGTTATTAACTGAGAAAAGCTGGTAATTCATTGTAGTTACTTTGTAGTTAAAACTACAACTAATGCAGTTATAATTGTAATTGTGCCGCCCAGATGGTATAGTGGTTAGGGAAGCCAGACTGCGATACCGAAGGGCCTGGGTTCGAATCCCGGAGAAGGCATGGCTTTAACTGTTCGTCCTTTCATAGGAGGCGATGGTGGCCCACATATTAGATGCCTCCATAATAAAGTGACTGCAACTTTTGGCCTTGTATAGACTAATGGACTGTGTTGAACTGTTCCCAATCTGCCATTGGAAAAAAAAAATAATAATAATTGTAATACAATGATTGTTCGAATTACAATATAACTTCAAAAGCAATTAGATTTTTCGCTCAGCAGAGTAATAAGTCGTCTTTTGAATACTACAAGTTCAAATCAGATGCCCATTTTGGCAAACAATCTAAATGTTTAGATAGCTCCGTGGATTTCCTTATGTGTAACATGAATACAAATCATTTTATTTTAGAAAGTTCTCTATGAGTGCATCATTCTTCTTAAACGTTTCGTTGCATTCAATTAAATAAAGATCTTTTCCTGCTTTTATTAACGGGTGATGTGAACATGAGCCAGTTTCCCTTAGAAAGTCCTCCACAGAAGCATCTTTGCATCTTTGCAGTAATCCAAATAATATGACAATCACAGGTGCATATGAAAATTGTACTTTTATTTGTTCTTACGTGAAACAATGATGGAAAATAGTTCATGCAAGTACTTTCACTTGTAACTGAATAATGCATTTTAACTATTTACGGAAAATGTGTGTTATGTTGAATAAAAGACCAATTCGTAATTTTTTTTTTCAATGGCAGGGAGTAGCCGTTTATAGACATTGATCACTACTAAGGCCGGTCATGTTATTAAAGAGGGAACTAATAAGTGGGCCACCGTTGCCACCTATGAAGAGGACGAACAAATTACATTCATGCCCTATCCGGGATTCGAACTCAGGCTCTTCGGTACGGCAACCAGAGTCACGAACCGCTTTACTGTCTGGGCGGTAATTCATAATAAATGGATTTAGTAAAATGTCTAATACACACAGCAATTAAGCATACTGATTGCTGATCAGAATCCTTTTTTACCAGCTAAAGCAATAGGTTGGACAAGCGTCCCGTAACAAAACCTTTGCGAAAACATCCCTTTGCACTGGCATAAACTTTTTGCTTGCTTTCCCTTAATCTTGTAATTTAAGTTCACATGTATATCGAAGATCATAAACATACATAATTGCTTACTAACGTCGGTCTATATAAAATATTTCCTTTAAATAAACTCCTATTTATGCTGGTACCACAAACTACAATATATGTAAGATGATTCAGAAGACATGACAGAAAATATTAATATTTTTCTTATAGGTGATTATCCCGTTGTATTATTTAAAAACTCATTATCCAAAATGCAGAAACATTCCAAGTATAATATTATTGACTGTAATTTTCAAATATTATCACGATTTCCTTAGCCTATGTCACTGAAATTATAAGGGGCAGTTGTTTTTCTGATTAAATAGTTACAATCATCTGCTGCGCAATTTAATTAAGAGGTCATTACAATTGCATTGTAATTTTTATTAGATTATATAATTATAGTTATACCGTTTATTCAATTTGATTTCACAAATAAAATGCAATTATAATTAAAATGCATTTGAGTAAATTGTATATATAATTAAAAATTGTTACATTGTAATTACAAGATAATTGCATAATATTATTCCAATTACTATGTGTTTTCAATTGCATTCTGCAATTACATTTGCAATTAAGATCATGATTTTCCTGGGCTACGTAACTGCTTTTATCAGAAACAATTGCTACCCTAATTACATTATTATAATTACTTACTGGAGTTACAATGACAGTGTAATTGTAATTAGATTATATGTTTGCAGTTGCATTGAATATGAAATTGGATTTCACAAATATAGAGTAATTGTAATTTAAATGAAATTACGTAAATTGTAATTGTAATTAAAAAAACAGCTACTTTTTAACTATAACTACTTAGTAATTGCATAATTTTATTACAATTGTATACTACACTTAGAATTACAATTATGATCATAATTTCACTATGTTAAGTAATTCTAATTATCAGAGACAATTACTTTCCTAATTACGTAGTTATAATTACCTACTGCAATTGCAGTTAAAATTACGTTGTAATTAGCTAATATTATCGTATTTGTGATTAGATGCAATAAAATTTGTAATTGTAATTAGATTATATAATTATAATGTTTGTGATTATCAATGCATTGTAATTGTAAGATTTAAGAATTAAAATGCAATTACATACATTATTGTTGCATTTAAAAAGTACTTACTTTCTAATTGTAATTGCGAAGCTAATTACAATTGCAATATAATTGAAATCACATATTTCAAAATATTGTTGCAGTTTCTTGCAATTTTAATTTTAATTCCAATTACATTTTGCCAAACTGCATCTAAAATTTGGAGAATAATT
The DNA here is from genome assembly GCF_044657685.1 of Stegodyphus dumicola. NCBI lineage: Eukaryota > Metazoa > Arthropoda > Arachnida > Araneae > Eresidae > Stegodyphus > Stegodyphus dumicola. The sequence continues at coordinate 76,379,663 of NC_140775.1, forward strand.
AGGCTGGAAAATGAAAATTCTCTTTACAAACATAAACATTTAAGTTTACTATAGCTGTTATAAGCACAGAACAGCTGGAACAGCTGGAAGTTTTGAACGAGCTATTTATTCCGAGCTGTTATTCAAAACCTAACGATAAAACCTATTTGCCCCTAGCGAATAGATAGTTTCCTCTCCTCAATTACCTCCCGCAGAGAAAAATTATCACCTGTCAGTTTACATTAAGAGAAGAGGGGAGGGCATTCAAAGACAGGCCGTATATATGCTGCTTTGCTGTTTCGGGCCAAAATTTAAGTTTACGTATATATGCTGCCTTGCCGCCATGAGGACCAAAATATTCGGACGCATATATGCTGCCTTGCCGCTGTGAGAACCATTATTTTCGAACGCATATATACGGCCTTGCCGCCTGGAGGGTTAAAAATAACGAAGACGATTAAATATCTAGGAGTCACTTAGGATCAAAGACTCACCTGGTTACCTCACCTCCAAGAAATACGTACAAAAACATCGACCATCGCAAGGAAAGCTAGGCAATTTCAAGGAAGAAATTGGAGACAAAACCCCCATATCAGGAAACTATTATATCTGACAGTGGCAGAGAGAATAATTCTCTACGCAGCAATCACATGGGCACAACCAATGAACAGCCGAAAGACCAAGCTACTGACCACAATTCAACGGCCGTTTTCATTAAACATCTGCGGAGGTTATCGCACAATAGCGTCCAGCGCCGCCACGATACTTGCAGGCCTGCTGCCATTACACATAAAGACAGAGGCAGAGGCTACCTATGTACGAATCATCCAGCACAGACAAGAAGCCACATATGCAGGAATTACGTTCAGAACAACAGACTATGAACTTCCTGGCAGGGTGCAACACATCCACCCTGCAATCAAAGGCAGAGGGATCCATGTCAAAATCCAACATCAACAATCGCACTCCAGACAACACACTTCCTCTACGATTACACAACTGTTCACTGATGGATCAAAGCATGATCAGGGAGTGGGCTGCGCGTTTGCTCACTACGAACATGGCACACTAGTAAAGGAATGGAAAGGACATCTCACTAACAGCAATAGTATCTTCCAAGCAGAGGCACTAGCAATATTGAATGCGCTACGACATGCCCTCAACCTTTCCCTTACCAATGCTACTTTCTTCACGGACAGCATGTCAGTGCTACACGCACTCATGTATCATCACCACACTTCACCCATCATCATCATCATACAGCAACTTTTACGCAATAATCATGAAGCCCGCTTTAATAATTAGCCGCATGGTATGTGTGAAAGGACACTCCGACAACGAAGGGAATGACGTCGCAGACCGACTGGCTAATGAGGCTGCCAACAACATCCACGCTAAAACTATAAGCGATAAGCAACGGAGGACGTGGACACTGTCCCTTTACAAAAAGGTTAATCGGTATAGCACCACGTCCACCTATATCCAGAGCCTAAAGAGGAATCACAAGACGCCACGCACCGGGCGCCCAAACCCAGAGCCAAATTCAACCCGGGGGCAGTCCAACAGACCAAATCCCCACGAAAGACAGTCCCAACAACCGCCCAGGCCCCACATTTATTAAATAAAATAACAAAAGCATGCAGGGCCAAAAAGGGCGAGTTTTGACAATAAGCAAAAATTTTACAAAGGTGTAATACACACAAATATAGAATATACATAAGCTAAAGTACAGTCTGATGTTGGGCAGCCCAATAATATACAATGAGTAAAATATAGACAGTAGAATTAGACTTAATGACAATATAACATAAAAATAGAGAACATAGTGACATAATGAATGTAAATGATTACAGCAATACACAGAGGATATACCAAAAGAAATAAAAATAAAAGAATACAATAGCCATCAGTGTGTGACTGGAAGTACTGATACATGGGAAATGCGTAAAGCATTCAGAATTCGACTTAATTCAGAAGACTAACAACTGGATCGGGATACATTGCATAGCCAAGTACATATATTTGACAAAGCAACATATTGAAAGTCAGTGTAATAAACTAGATATTCGCTATGACAAAGTCATGTTACAATACCGCAGGTAGTGATGTGATACAGAAGAAGTATGTAGCGTACAATATAATTTGATCTCGATACGCATTCAATCCCTATAGTACAACAATAGTTAGGAAAAAGGAATATGTTATACAAAATATATTTAGCATGCAACTGTGTTTAAGATATACAAAGGTCGATACATTGGTTACTACCAATTATGGTACAGGTTTCGTACCAAACTTAGTAACAGAATGCAATAGCGGTACAATACAATTGATCACGTGGTATTGTGGGAAAAACATGCAATAAGGCTAATTATACGATTATCTATAATAATAAAAGCAAGTGTAATGTGTCTGTCTGTCTGTCTGACCGAGCTCTCCAGCCAAATCTATCGCACGCAGGGACCTGGAATTTTTTATACGGAAGCACAAAGGGGCTGGCCACCAGACCTCGAAGCCCGATTTTCGATTTTTGAATTAGAAAAATTTAAAAAAAATTATTTATAATTTATTAATCACGGTTTTTTTGACTCACTGATATTATTATTTGTTTTCAAATAACGTTCGATTGTAACAATTGATTTCTTTATTCTAGCGTTAGTTTGCTGTTTTGACGATACATTAAATCGATTAATTACAATTCATTTCTTTTTTGTAGCTTGTGGGGGGGGGAAGAGAGAGAGACAGTCTACATGTCCTACACTACTATTCCTGCGCTATTCACTTATCTGCATTTTCTAAATGCACGGGCAACGCCGGGCGGGTACACCTAGTGAGGAATAAAAATAACATATTTAGCCTGCATAAAAGTTAACGAATATAGGATACCATACAATACTATACAATATTACAATACAATACAAAAAAAATTAACATATTTAACCTGTACTAAAAGCCAACTGATATAAGATACTATACAATACCACAATACAATACGATACAGTAGATACAATACCACAATACAATACGATACAGTAGATGCTATACAATACTATACAATGAAAATACAAAATACATTCAGTGTTGGTAACACAAAAATACAGTTAAAATTGTCATGACACTAGTGATGAAAATACAAAATACATTCAGTGTTGGTGACACAAAAATACATTTAAAATTGTCATGACACCAGTGATCCTAATGCAGCAAATAAATTGATGCAGTTACCTGCATGAAAGATAACTAATATAAGATACCATACAATACTATACAATACTACAATACAATACAATACAAAAGCTAATTAAACGATTATAATGAATAAAAATTTACATATTTAACCTGTATAAAGCCAACTGATATAAGATACTATACAATACTAAACAATACCATAATACGATACGATACAGTAGATACTATACAATACTATACAATAAAAACATAAAATACATTCAGTGTTGGTAACAAAAATATACAAATATACATTTAAAATTGTCATGACACCTGTGATCCTTATGCAGCAAATAAATTGATGCAGACAGTTAAATGTGTTACTATACATTTGCAAAGGATGAAATATAGACTTAAGTATGCCACAAATTATGAACATATATTATACCGTGAAAAACACAAAATACATTCAATGTTGGTATAAATACAATGGATATATTTAAAACAATGGATAATAGTTGTATATATTATACAATGAAAATCTCTAGCGACCCCAATACATTCAGTGTTATTATTACACAGAGAATTAAATGTATGATATTACATGGGCAATTGATGAAAAGAAGACAGTAACAGTATAATGTATAGCCAAATATGCAAGTATATGGTATACCGATGTTTTACAGCAACTGGCATATAATGTATCATTAATACGCCCAACTAGATATGCCAAGATATTATATACTATTATACAGTGAAAAACGCAAAATACGTTCAATGTAGATATTATCATAGTGCATTATGAGGGAATACAGACAGTTATATGTTTGATAATACATGGGCAAAAGATAAAAATAAAGACAATAACATTATTATTCATAGGTAAATATGCAGATTTAATATATTCAGATATTTAGAAACACCTGGTAAAAAATGTACCATAAGTACACTGATAGTTGCTATGGACAGCAAAGAGATTATTAGTACGGGACATATGCAACAGATAAATATGCGAATTCAATATATTCAGATATTTAACAGCACCTGGTTATAAATGGACCATAAGTACATTGATAGCTGCTATGGACAACAAAGAGACTATTAGGACAATACATATGCAACAGATAAATATGCAAATTCAATATATACAGATATTTAACAGCACTTGATAATAAATGTGCATATGCAAAAGATAACATTATTATTCATCGGTAAATAGGCAAATGCAAGATATACAGATACTAAACAGCACCTGGTATTAAATGTACCATAGGTACAAGGACAGCTGTTATAGACAATATTACCTGGTTGCACTTAGAAATAGATGCTGAGAGAGAATATACAAATATTTGACTGCTGCTATACACAGCGACTTATAACAGATGGATTACAATAGATTACAATGGTTACAAACACTTCAAAGCATAAAAGTAGATGGGTTATAATATATACAAGCAGTTGAAGAAGTTGAATCATATATCGATATTATAAGGCACAAAGATCAAGTCCCAGATTCATCAGTTTGTCAATTAAACGGACTATCTTTTTGACTTGATGCCTTTGCTTAATCAAAAAACGACTAAAGGCAGTCCTATCCGTTGGTGGAAAAGGAATATGGAATTCAGTAGTAAGTGGACAATAGATTAGATAGTGTTCTGGATTGCCCAGTTGTCCACAACTACAGAGTGCTGAGGAAGAGAGTCCATGTCTCTCGAAATATAAGGGAAAAGGCCCGTGGCCCATAATGTAGAAGATCAGCTGTGGTGGCATGATTAATCGGTCTAAATCTACTTTAGGGACATGGGCAAATGCTCCGCGACCAGTTTCCTCCGAACTCCATGCATTTTGCCACAAGGAGATGGCTGTGAGAAGTAAGTGACGCTTTAGATTAGATACTGGGCGTGAAACCGTCAAGGTCTGTGTTATCTCGTGATTCTGTGCTGCTTCTTTAGCAAGCCTATCGACAGTTTCATTACCGTAGTTCCCCACATGAGCTTTTGTCCATTCTAAACAAATGTGTAGATTTTTATGTCGAGACAAGCTAGTTTGAATGTCCACAATAATGGGGGATGAATGCAGAGGATTTAAAATGGCATACAATGTGGAGGCTAAAACTATAAGAGCCCCTACTCCCGTCTCACACCTCAAGAAAAATCTGCGTAATATCTGTAAAGAAAAGTGTCAAGAAGAATGGAATAGTGGCGGCACAGGGAGAAGGACGTATAACTTCCTACCAAAGGTAGATACGGAACGTCTTATAACAATAGCCCCAATGGCACAGTACATAACGGGTCATGGCCCATTTCCATCTTATTTTATGCGTCATGGCATCTCAACATCTGACAATTGTGTCTATGGCATGCTAGGTTTTCCCGAGCACTACCTATTTGACTGCGGTCTAACAACAAACCACCACTTACCACATCCAACGAATGATAGAACACTTTACTATCGTTTCATAATCAAACACCCGCCAGCTATAAGGAGTATCTGCGCAGTTGTACAGCAAATCAACTCCCTAGGGCAAGACATTTGCGAGCCACAATAGCATGGTACTGTAGACAATGTACTCAACGATTAGGTATTTGCAGTATGTACACATTCTGTAAGCGCCACATTCAATTTCGAGCCTCATGTAATCATCTGCTTTCAATAGCCAGCAACGTGCAGAAATAATGTTACTGAAGGCAGCCATACAGAAAGCAATGAAATTTGTTTTGAACTTCCCAAACACCTCCATTTTTCTGCGGAAACAGTCAGACGTCATATGCAACACACAGGGAACGTAATACAAGACTGTCACTAGGGTATACCATTACTGAGGACTTGTACTTGCAGCAGCTGCGACAAGTGCAGAAGGCATTACAGCAGAAGAAGCCAGCGTTGATTAATCACAAGGATGTGCTCCACCTACAAGACAATACGTGGCCACACGTGGGAAGAACGACTACGCTGGGAGACATTTTTGTCCCCGGACGTCATCCGTTTTGGTCCCTGGACAACCACCATTATGGTAAATCCTTAGACAATAAGAGAGAGACACACAGATAATCAAGGATTTCTTTACATCCAAGACGAGTTTGATTGACAGGGGTACTTTTGCGAAGGTTTCTGTATGTTGATGGAGATTACTCCCAGACCTAACGCTGAGTACGATGTCTCGGTTGATCTTAACGAGCGGAAAGAACGCTTTCAGTTTGTAGTTCAGTCTGTCTTAACATTTTTTTTTTAAATTTTGATTTCATAACTCTTAAATGATTAACATTAGATTAAATTGTTTCGTTAGTTATGAACTGAGATATTACAACAGTATTAAATTTGGAAAAACGTTTAAAAATTAATGAAGATCCTACTGGTCTCTTGGAAAGACAATTGGTAGAAAAACACGATAGCAAAAAGATAGTAAATACAAAAAAGGAGATTTATTTACTTTATGAAGTTCAAACTGTTGGCGATAAAGAAATGTTTAGTGCCCCCCCCCGAAATATACAAATACACAGATTTCATTGGATGATTATTTTAATGATAGTGAGCGTTTTTGAAACTATTAAACATAATTAATATTTCAAGGTTAACATTGTGTTTTTCTATTTATTTAGATAAACGATTTTGCTTTCATATCTTAGAAATGTTATTTGCTCACATGAATTTTAAAAATTTACAGATAATCCATTTTCTAATTTTATTTTTGGTGCAGTATTTGCTATATGTAAGTAATAATATAATAAAATTAATTAATCGATATGGCAAATTTATTCTGTAGTATTTTTCTTTAACAGACGTCAGGAATCATGGATAGGACAATTCATAAAGTAAATCGATATAACGTGGTCATCATTTTTAAAACGGCTAACTGCTCAGGGGACTAATCGTTTATGCCCATGAGGTGTTTGTCGTCGAATAACTTCTAAAAAGCTTGCTTTCTAAAAAACAAATTTGATAATGTATGTTTTCTGCCCATAAAACAGTAGCATGATTATAATAAATGTTTCAAAATGTTTCATTTCTAAATTAATATATGTTACATAATACTTATCTAAGGATAATGAGGCTGGAGTTTATGTAACTACTAAAAATAAAGTTCTTTACTTACTTTAAAATTCCAACCGACCAATGCTGTTGGATCCTTTTTCTATCACGAAAGTGTCCTTTTCAATTAAAAAATCAGTTGTCTGTCAAGACAGTCATATTAATGCCATCCTGCTTTTTAAAGCAACAACATAAAAACTTTGCAAAGCTAACTAACCAAAGCCTTTATAGCTTCGGTAATAGCCGAAGAGATCTCTTAGTATTTGTAGCATTTTAGGTACGGTAAAGGAAGAGAATATTTTGTCTACAATGATGATGACGCTCTGTTATTTCTGTAAATTGTTTTGAAACAGCATGTTTGAAACATAGGGATTTTCATTCCTTGCCTGCCTTACATGTAAACGCGAAATTTTCATTCCCCTTCCCGGAATTTTCTTTTCCAATGTCAAATTGCATATTATTGCGTAATAATACTTACAATTAAAAAATAATTCTCAAAATGTCTTTTCACTAGAGAAAACTTCTTTAGTAAAGTACTAGATTTCATATTTTGCATTATTTCCCCAGTTTAGGTTTATCTTGAATAAATCGTTCTTATTTTTCATGTTTCCAAACATTTTGTGAAATATCTGTCGCGTACCTTTCTCTCTCCTGTAAAGAGAAAAATTATAGTAATTCCAAAACTTTTGAACCACATTGAAGAATATCTGTTTTCATTAAGTCTCGTTTACAAACTATTAATGGAAGCTTTAATATATAGTTAAATGCACATGTTAATTACCCTTGATGGGAATTGAATATTAGTATTTCCCTGTTTGTCGATAACCCAGTGTTCAATATGCTGGTGTAATTCCTTTTATAAATGATCCCGTCAAAAATCCGGCATATAAAGAGCTGATGCAATAATTTTGAAGCAAGTGTCTCCTCTATATTAATATCAGGACATTTCCGAAATGCGAATGTTGAATTTCATGTGACAGCTGTGTTAGGAAGAAGCATTATTATCAATTCTCTTCCGTAAATCTTTATTTTCATTTGGCCGGGTTGTAACTTAATTCAGGCTACAGTTTGAGAGTTAAACCGGGATAAAATGCGTCTATGCTAGCGAATTTGAAGTAACTTACTTTTGTTAAATGAACATTTTCTCTACATATGTTTATTTCCTGTAACCGTGCTGGAGACGTATTTGGCATTCACAGGAAAATGTGTATTGGAAATATACTGACAGTAACACAATATCATATATAGTTGTATTGCTATTAGTATGTAACGCAACATCCTATTGACAGTAATGCAATATCAGTATCAATATATTTTCTGTAACCATGCTGGAGATAAATTTCATATTAATCGAAAATTTATCGGAAAAAAGTAACGTAATATATATTAGACTATGATTTCTACTTGACACTTCGGTACTGTGCCTCTTTCTATATATGATTTATGTAAATTATATCTGCGAAGATCTCAATGACGCAGGCGTCCATATACAGCCCTTACATGACATAGCAAAGATGTTGCAAACTGTTGCGAGAGGTTGCAAAGTGGTCGTAGTAACGTCTTTGCTACGTCATGTGCTACTTGGGAGAAGTATTCAAATGTACGAGTCCATATTGAGATTACCTATATCGCATTCAAAGGAAATCGAATCAGGAGGGTAACGTTATTACGTTATGCAGTGAACGTTAGAATACGTAAACATTATGTCTTTCCTCATTTTGCTATCATTCAGCATTTTATGAATATCAGCACTACTCCTGAAGCTTTCTGTAACCCGGAACAGTCTTCTAATCATATTTATTTTATTTTAGGACGAAGCTTTATTGTTACAACCTCTGGTCTATTTGTCATTTAGAGGGAGGAACAAGCAGTGGCAGCCCAGACGGTATAATGCAGAGGTGGGGAACCTTTTTACCATTAGAGGCCACATTTAAATTAGGCAGCAATAAGAGAGGCCGCATAAGCTGATTGACCTAAGAAAGTGACTTTTGTGAAATTATTATAGTTTTTCTATAGATTTAACAATTTATTGCATTATATATAAAAAATAAAATATAATACTACAAAATTTTAAATATAATATACATATAAAATAATATAAAATATTATAAAAAATACAATAAAAAATATTTTATTATTCACTAAGTTAGTGACTTATTTGGCTTTGTTTTTTGTTTGACAGTAATTGTATATTTGGATCAAGCTTCGTAACACATAGCTTTAATTGATCCTCTAAATGTGCATCTGTAATTTGCGTTCTTAAATTTGTTTTTATTTTTGACATGAGAGAAAATGTTGTCTCGTAACAGTAGGTACTTCCGAAGCAGGAAAGTAAACGGCGAGCATGTTCTCGAAGGCATGGATATTCAACAGCATTTTTCCAGATTTCTATGGGATCCTTTTTAGCGTTAAAAAGGGATTTAATGATACTATCTTCCCCTAAATCAGTTAACTCCATTTGTAGTTCTGCAGGAGCCTCGGATATATCTATTAAATGTGGTTCAAATGCCAGTTTCATAGCAGGAGTGTGCTCGTCAAAATCAGAAAATTTATTAGTATACTCTTCTATCAAACAATCCAAGACACCTACATATTCATCGAATATTTTATTTTCACAATTCTGCTCATTTAACATTTTAGCTAGCTCCGGGAAGTGTTGTGCAGATATTTCCGATCGACAAAGCAATGTTTTGAAAAATGATAATTTTTTTCTAAACGCTTGGATCTTTTGCCACATTTCATAAATATACCTCGTTTCACCTTGCAGGCAAATATTTAAATTGTTTTGTTTTGTCATCATATCAGACAAAAATGCAACGTTTTTGAGAAATACTTCATCTGATAGATCACATTGTTTTCCTTGTTCTTTATAAAAGTTTAAAATTTGTCGTCGTAAAGACAAAACTTTTATCAAAACCTAACCTGTTGATAGCCAGCGAACCTTGCAGTAGTATGGCAGGTCAACACTATACGTTTCCTCATCTAAAGAGAGCATCTGCCAAAATTCACGATGATGCATTCTATTTACGCGAATATAGTTGACAATGGCAATGGTTCTATCCAGAGTGTCTTGCAAAATTGGAGATTTTGCGCAAAGATTTTGCTGATGCAAAATGCAGTGAAATGATATCAATATTTTCAAGTTTTCCTTTTTTAACAAAGCAACGAATTCTTCTTTTTTGCCTCTCATGGAAGGTGCGTCATCGGTGCAGACACTGACTAAATTACTGACATTCAATTGTAATTTATTACATACTTCTTTGAAGTTTTCGAAAATATCGGCTCCGCGAGTTCTTCCAGTTAGTGTACCCAACGCAAGTAGTTCTTCGTAACATTGAAAATCTTTAGTTATAGCACGAATAAAATGTAAAACTTGTGCCGAATCTGTTTTATCAGTGCTTTCATCTAAATCAATTGAAAAATAAACATCTTCATTTTGTATAATTGCATGAAGTTGCTCTGTTACATTTTGCGCTAATTCGTGCTGTCGATCTGTTACAGTTCTTCTTGAAAGAGGTAATTGTTTGTATTTGTCGACATTTCTTGGATCTAACATACTCACTGATTCAACAATACATTCTTTAATTATTTCAATGTCACTAAATGGTTTTCCCCCTTTTCCAAGTATATGTGCTATTTTATACGTAACAGCAACTGCAGCGGAATTTTGATTTACAAAGGCACTAAAAGATGCCTGCTGATGATGCTTCTCATTTTTCAACTTTTGAAGTGCAGCTTTTCGTGATTCACCTTCTAAAGCGAAATATTTATGTTCTTTATGAGTCAAATAGTGTTTATTTGCATTCGGTTTTTTTAAAGTATTTGAAACTGTATTGCACAACAAACACATCATTTTATCTTTCTCAGCAGTAAAGAAAAAATCAAACTCCCATTCTACATTAAATGTTCTGTTTCCATCACCTAATTTTCTTCTCTTACTATTTGACATGATGGATAAAAAAACGAATATCAAATAATATCTTTAACAAAGTGTGTACTTTCTGGAAATACAATAAAATCGTGTACCTGTTATAAGCACCCACTGTTAACTACAATTAGCTGAAGATCGCAACAGGGAAGCGTTGAGAGATGCGAGTTAGAGAAGCCAAAGAAAGGTGTGACACTCAAATGGGAGATCTGAAACCGAGTTTTGTTTACTTCTTAGACAAGGTAGTTGGCGCTGCTAGCTGTGGGCCAGGGCCTCGCTCATGCGTGTTAGAGTCCGTTTCAGACTAGTATTCTGACGTCATGTTACAATATGACTGTCTTTGGCGGGATTTTTCGCGCAACTGTCATGGCGTTGATGTACAATAGTTGTTTGAAACTAACTCTACCATTTTGTACTAGGTGGCAAAGGGCCGCACAAGAACCTCGCGGAGGCCGCATGCGGCCTCGAGGCCGCAGGTTCCCCACCTATGGTACCTATACGCAGAATATTAATTTTCCACTAGCTATTTATTTATGATTTATAGTTATTGTTTTCAATGCCTGTATGTTCTAGCACATTCCTTTTCATTTAGTGTTTTCTCACACAATTAGAGATCTAATTCACGAATCTTACTCATTCTGTTTTCTGAAAATATTAGTTTCATACAATGCATCAGAACTGGATTAAACATTAAGGATTTGATTAGGGCATAAAGGAAAGGGGACACAGCAAAAGGTCATCCAAACTCAAGGAAGGGGGCACCACGGAAAGGTCATTATAATTTCGAGGAAAGGGGTACCATTAAAAACATTTTCATTGCCTGTTTTATCATGGAATGGTGCAGCTAAACCAAGTCCAAGAAACTCAAAATGGGGAGTAAACAAGTGTAAATCTATTTGGGGCACTGAAGTCTTTTAAGTGCTTAGGGCTTCTAAAAGTTTTAGTAGTTTTAGTTATAAATTAATGCTTAAAGATTTTAATAACTTTAATAAAAGTTTTAATACCCTGCACTATATGGGGGGAATAAATACAAAACAAATCATCTTTGAAGAGTGAATCCATAAAACTGCATAGAAATGCAGGCTTCAGAAAATTCTGAAAATCATTTTTCTGTAGATAAATGGCTTCATATAAAAGTCTTGTTCTCGTAACGCAGACACTACATCTTTCAAGTAAAATTCGAAACTGTTGATCATGGACTAATCAGAGGAGTCTATAGTGACACATATTATCAAAATAGTGGTATACAACTATATTTGTCATTTAAAAAACTATTAAAATTATTGATACGGTGGAACATCAAATAGTCTACTAATATTTAATTGTCATTACTGTTATCAAAAGTTTCAAATAGTTAGCAATGATCAAACTAGTTTTTACATAATCGGGGTTAAAAAGCAGATTACATAAAAATATCAGTTAAATTCTGAAAATGTTTGATATTATCTAATTATGCATAAATACTTAAAATTAAATTATTAGCATTATTTATATATACACTATAATTATGGTGAAAGTGTGATCCCATCACCAAGCGCATCAAACTGAAAATAAAATCTGCGCAATTCAAAAGCAATAAATATTCTTCTTGAAAATTTAAGTCCTTATTTCATTTCTAATATATCACTTCTATGTAATTAAATACACATTTAAGTTGCAATATAGTTCATAATAATAATATATAGTTCATAATACACGAATGTAATTAATAAAATATGTTTCTAATGCCATATCTCATTATAGAAAACTTTTTAATAATACTCATTTACATTTCAAATTAAGGACTAAAGAACTATAGTGAAAATATATTTATCTTCTTAATGCATTTATTTAGATTAAAATTCATAGAAAGCTTTTAATTTATAAATTTCGTAACTGATATCAATTCCGTTTTTGCCCTAGTAATAATTCTTATGTTTCAGCTAATTAATATTTTTAAAATATAGGTTTGGCATTTAATTTCTGTTTAGAACATTTGTGTTTTCAATTTTCACTTTACTAATAACACTTTTCCAAAAGTCATCTTCTGAGTTATAATAATTTCAATTATCGAAAACAAAGAAAATTGAAAATTAAGAAATCTTCATTTAAAGTTTTTAATTTAGATACACATCAAATATAGACGGACATTCACAAGAACATTGGAAACATACCTTTTAATGGTAATATCAAATGAAATTTAAAAATAATTACTTTGCAAATTTAAAAAATTTTTAAATTAAAAGTATTTTGGTCTGAAATTTAAAAATCGTTATCCTTTAAAGGATTTTATGAAAGTCTCAGCAATTAATCTCTTTTAAGAATACAACTGATATTAATCTTAAGTACAAGCACAATTATCATATGGTTTTTTTTTTAAACTATCTGTTTCACTGGTTGGATAGAAGTAAACAAGTACACTATTTAAAATATATTGTTGAATTAAAAGAAAAGTGAGGAAGGGTATTTAAAAATTGTCCTGTGCTTTTTTAAACTTTCTTCAGCTGCATTTTTATTGAATTTTAGAAGACATAACCAGAAGGGAAACATTCTGAATATAAAATGTCATATTATTCAAACGCATCCTTAGAAGACCGCAGACAGTGTATCACTCATTTTTTGGAGAAAAAAAAAAAAAAAAGAATATTACAACGGTGGGATGCGCGACAACCATTCTGTATGCAATTCTGTATTCGACAACTTTAATAGAAAGAGGGGTAAAAAACATTAAGTTAACATAAGTGAAAAAAAAATAACACACTACAAGTGCAGCAACAAAACTTTAAAAAAGTAATAAAGTTAAACTTTAAAGGTCCAAAACAAAAGTACAAAAACCAAGTAAACTTAAGTCCCTAAACTCAAATTAAAACAAAACAACTTCAACTCAAAAAAACTTTTAAAGCAACCAAACCTTAATTTTAAAGTTTACAAAAGTTACAGTTTAAACTTACAACCAACTTTAAACAAGTAAAGCAAAAAAAAAAAAAAAAAAAAAAAATTATAACTTCAATTACAGATCAAAACTGAATTAGTACGGACATTTAAGCTTGAAAATAATAGCAATTAATACATAACAAATTCTCCCCCGTTCCGAAAAGAAAAATTTTGGTAGAAAGAATCAATAGTCTCTGACTTTACAAACACACATATTGCAAGATACACGCTAAGTAGTGGTGACAGTGAAAAAATTTTAAGAATTACTTGGAAACAAAACCAGCTCTTAAACTGGGCAAAATTACAAAGCTTTAGCAAAACACTTAAGTTAAAACACAATTAACTAACCTACCAATTCTATTCAGAATCAGAATCACCCAAAACTCACAGCACAACAAACACTCAAAAAGTAAGCAACTCAAAGTATTAATCAAACAAACGGCAAACCATGCCGAAAAAAAAAAAAAAAAAAAAAAAAAAAAAAACAAGAATTCAACTTGTATACTTTAGTACACAACTAACTTTACCAAACCCAAACGGTGCACCCGACAAAACTTCAAAGATCAATGAATCTAATACCAAAGACGAAATATAGTCGTCTTCCAAAATAAAATCAGTAAACTACAAAGTAAAACACAAAGTTGCTCCTAAGTTGCTAACCCATCAAAATAGATACAAAAAAGTAGGCAAAAGTGAAACAACCCAAAACTCAGCAAACACGTAAAATAAGAAACGACAACCAACAAGTCAATACTAAGTTGCAACATAGAAAGGAAAAAAAAATACATAATCACCTTAATTTGAACCTTAATTTATAATAACCTTAATTTGAATCTTAATTCGATAACCTTAATTTGAAGAAGAAACCAAGTGGTCCAGCCACCAAGATCTAAAAAATTGAGACATGAAGTTTGACAATACTGACAAACGTGAGCTGGATAAGGCAAAACAACCCCAAAACAACTAACCAATCGCGCAGTACACACAATAACAAATACACTGGATCCAGTAAATCGTTCACAAACAAAACTTGTGGTGAAAAATAAATATCTTCCTAACCCAACCAATATGTACAAGGTGTTATGGTGATTTCCGGTTATGTTTTTACCACCAATCCTCGAATTCCATATCACAGATTATGTTCTTACTGCATTAATATAATATTAACAAGACATAGTGCACAATAAAAATTAAGCTTTATTTAGGAACTTCGCGCACACTGCCCGACAGCCTGCCTGATTCGCTCTGCTCGCTACTCGTAAGAAACTTCTCCTCTAGGGTTGCCACACTTATCGGAGGGCGCAAGGCGCGCTCCTTATCGCCATCACCACAGAATTTCCCCCCAGTTCCTTTAATGGCTATTCAAAGGAACGACATAGGTTATGAAATTATCTCAGAGTATCCGTACTGTCGGGTATTTTTACATGATTACAAAATTAGAATATAAAATTAGAAAAGATCAAAATGCAATTCAATATATAACAAGGTATTGACACATATAATAAACATGAAATAACAAGAAATATGTTAAGATATGAATTTTAAAAAAGTGTTTTAAATTGTTATGTAAGAAGCAAGTTTCTTAGGGAAGTGAACATGTCTTCCCGATCTGGTGACAGTTTGTGTCTTAGAGAGTTCGTTTGCAGATTTATTCTGCTGAACTGTCTTTAAGTCTTTATTTGTTTTCAGTTCAGGCAAATTAGAGTCCGAAAGCAAATAGGCTGGTTTCACACGGTCTATAGACACAGTAGATTTCAGACCGTTAATATCAATTGTGAAAGTTTTGTCCGTTCTAGAAAGAACTTTATGCGGACCTGTATATGGTTGGCACAGAGGTGGCTTTACTCGATCGACACGTAAGTATACATGCGTACACGACTTTAAGGTAGCACTTACGTAACATTTTTCTTGGCAATGTGCAGATGTTGCTATTGGATTCAACTGTTGCATTCTATGCCGAAGATTCGTGATAAATTATGTGTCATACGGAGATATCTTAGATGACGTTATCATATCACTAGGCAGCTTGAGAGTTGTGCCGTACACCAGTTCAGCACAAGATGACTGTAGATCTTCCTTTACGGCTGTCCGAATACCAAGCATAACAACTGGTAGTGTTTCAGTCCAGTTATTGGTCTCGTGAGCCTTGAGAGAAGATTTTAAATGTCGATGAAATCGTTCAACAATGCCGTTTGACATTGGATGATAGGCTGTTGTTGTGATTCTGTTCGTACCCAAAATGCGCGTGAATTCTGCAAAAAGTGCGGATCTCATTTGAGAACCTTGGTCTGTTGTTATGATCGATGGGCAGCCAAAACGAGATATCCAACAGTTGAAGATGGCTCTGCAAATGGTTTCCGTTTTCATATCCGGGATGGGAATGGCTTCAGGCCATCTGGAGAATCTATCTATTAGAGTCAAAAGGTACACGTTGCCTTCTGATGGAGGTAACGGTCCGACGATATCCATATGGATTTCTGAAAAACGTGCATCAGGAAGAGAGAATGTGCCCAGTGGTGCTTTAGTATGCCTAGTAATTTTCGATTTTTGGCAAGATTCACAGGATTTCACCCAATTTTTGATATGACGTTTCATATCGGGCCATACATAACGAGAACAAATAAGCTTCGTAGTAGCTGCAATTCCTGGATGTGACAGATTATGCAGATGATTAAAGATGAGTCTGCGAAAGGAATTCGGAACAAATGGACGAGGAATGTCTTTTGATATGTCACAAAGAATATTACCATCAGAATATTGGCACGGTTTAAATTCCAGTTTCAAAGATGATGTGTTGTTTTTGAGAAGGTCTTGTACCTCCGGATCATGCCTTTGAGCTTCCGAAAATTTTTTAAAATCCAAAAATGGAGATGGAATCAATTTCGATTCTTGAAAAGCGTCAGCAACGACGTTTTTTGAACCTTGCACATGCCTAATATCAGTAGAGTACTGAGAAATAAAATCTAAATGTCGCAATTGTCGAGGTGAACATTTATGAGGGTTCTGTTTAAAAGCGTATATTAACGGTTTTTGATCCGTATAAATTATAAAATTTCTGCCCTCTAACATGTGTCGGAATTTCTTAATTGCAGAATAAATAGAAAATAATTCCCTATCGTACGCGGACCATTTCTGTTGACTTTTACTGAGTTTCATAGAGAAAAATGCTATAGGTTCCCATGTTTGTTGAGACAACTGCATAAGTGTGCCGCCTATTGCGACGTCTGAGGCATCTACCCAGATGCTTAGCTGGGCTCCGGGAATAGGGTGTCTCAAAAGGGTAGCCTGAGCAATGGCATTTTTGGCAGCAATAAAGGCTTGTTCAGCATTCTCGTTCCAATTTAATTGTGGGGATGAATCCTGAACACGAGAACGAGATTTCTTTTTATTAATATAGCCTTCTAACAATTTTATTAAAGGAGAAAGAATATGTGCTGCTTTAGGTATGAAACATCTATAAAAGTTAAACATGCCTAAAAATCGGCGAAGCTGAGTGAGAGTGGTAGGTTGAGGAAAATCTAAAATACATTTGACTTTGTCAGGAAGAGGTTCAATTCCGTTTTCACTAAGGTGAAAACCTAAGAAATCAATAGATGTTTGACCAAAGGTGCATTTTGAAACATTTATGCAAAGTCCATATTCCTGAAGTTTGGAAAATAAAGCTTTCAAATGCCTGCAATGTTCCTCAGAATCTTTAGAGGCTATGAGCAAGTCATCGACGAAAGCGTAAACACCTTCTAAATCCCGCGTGACTTCATCTATAAAACGTTGAAAAGTCGCGGATGCATTGCATAAGCCGAATTGCATACGGGTACTTTCGAATAAACCGAATGGTGTGCATATGGCGGTTTTGTGGATGTCGGCTGGGTTAATTGGTATTTGATGGTATGCCTTAATCAGGTCGACATGACTAAAAATTTTAGTACCGTGCAATGCAGCAGTAAAATCGGCTAAACATGGAATAGGGTATTTGTCTTTTATTGTTTGAGCGTTCAATGCACGATAATCTCCTACAGGTCTCCATTCCAGACTTCCCTTTTTTGGAACCATGTGAAGTGGGGATGCATAATTGCTGCTCGAAGGTCTCAAATGCCCCAATTGCATAGTTTGAAATTCTTGTTTTGCTATTTTTAAGCGATCTGGAGCTAACCGACGAGGTTTTGCAACCACAGGTGGACCTTTAGTTATGATATAATGAACGGTGTTATGTTTAACAGGTTGGTTAGGATCTGGTAATCTAGTAACTGAAGGAAATTCTTTTAAAATTTTGTGATATGGTGTATCACTAAATACAGTTTTTACTGAATAAATGCTTGCATTTTTCACGCAACCGACGGTTTTAAAATGCGTTTTTAAATCTTTGAGACATTTGTTTCTGAGATCAGGCACCAATTCAAAGAAATGGAGAAAATCTGCTCCAAGAATGGGTGTACTAACATTTGCTATAAGAAAAGTCCATGTAAACTGCCGTCTTAATTTGAAATCCAAAGAAAGTGTTTTTTGACCATAAACATGAATAGTAGAAGAATTAGCAGCGAAAAGTGTTTGTTGGGACGAATTCCGTTTTTGAGAATTATTTGCTGGAAGTAAGGACACGTCAGAGCCGGTATCGACCAAGAATGAAAGGTTTGTTCTACGGTCACGAACGAACAGGCGACGTGAAACTTGAGGCAAAGAATAAGTCGCCTCTATTCTTTGCTGGTTTCGTTTCCCTGCCATGAACAAGGTTTTGTACATTTGTCATCTCTACACTTTTTCCCAAAACGTCTATGATACCAGCAAACAGAATAATCTCTCCTTTTGGAATTGCTTCTTTCCTTATTGCGATCTCCGCGATTTGGCGAGCGACCACGAGAAAGAGAAATGCGATCAATACGTTTGTTTAATTTTTCTATTTGTTTAAATAATTTATCCTCAAGAGACTGATCGACTGTGCGAGAAACGGCACAAGTCCCTGGGGTTGGATTTACTTCTAAAATTCTGTCGGCAATTTCTGCAGCTTTATCTACAGTTAAATTGGAAACCGCTGCCAAAATAGACTGAACAGTCGAAGGCAAACGTTGAAGGAATAATTCTAACATTAAGTTATCAGGAACATTTAAAGATTCTGCTCGACGTTTCATATTTCTAAGCAAATCGGAAGGTTTTCGAGAACCTAATTCTTCTCCAGATAATAATTGGCGAATTTCTTGCTGAGAAGATTCTCCTGAACGATTTATTAACTCAGTTTTAAGCTTTGCATATGGATCAATAGGGTCTGATTTCATAAGTAAATCCCGTACTAGTGATGCGATATCTGGAGGAAGATGAGAAACTACATAATTATATTTAGTAATGGATTCTGTGATAGGTTTGGGGGTGGCAAGAGCAAAAGTACTTTCACACATAATAAACCATAAAGATGGGTCTGATCGGTTATAAACCGGAATTTGGACGGCATGAACATCAGACATTGTGCAAGGTTTTTAAGCCAAAATAAAAGCAAAAATTTAACTAAAGAAAATTAAATTAAATGATAAGTAGAAAACAGAATTATAAAATGATCTATAATTAGTACTCATCTGTGATTCGGAGGATGAAAACCGATGTAATCCATTACTTCTGGTTTGGAGATCTTGAGTGATGGCTTGTAGTCAAAACCGAAAGTGCTTGAGAACTGTTCATACGATTTAACACAGTCCAGGTTACCATTATGGTGATTTCCGGTTATGTTTTTACCACCAATCCTCGAATTCCATATCACAGATTATGTTCTTACTGCATTAATATAATATTAACAAGACATAGTGCACAATAAAAATTAAGCTTTATTTAGGAACTTCGCGCACACTGCCCGACAGCCTGCCTGATTCGCTCTGCTCGCTACTCGTAAGAAACTTCTCCTCTAGGGTTGCCACACTTATCGGAGGGCGCAAGGCGCGCTCCTTATCGCCATCACCACAGTGTAAAGTTCAATTACTTCTGACAATTAAACGTTAATAAAAAATTACCTTCTCAGCTAGAAATTTAGTAACAATAAATATTCAATTTTCATCTACTTAAACATGACAGCTCTTGCTTTAGTATTAAAAATTTCCAAATTTATAAAGATTAATTAACGAAAGAAAAGCACCAATGAAAATATAAAGTCACTCACAAATTCTGCGTACACACATCTGAGGGACTCAGGGAGCTGCCCGGATCCAGTCACAAAACGTCGAAAACTTAACAGCCAAGCATCATTGTCCAAAAAACCGATACTGATGTGTGTTCATAGCATAACAGGAATACTCTAATAGCGCACCCGCACTACTCGGTTCAGCAGCATTAGCTCCAAAAAATAATAATAATCAGCCTTCCCTTTTATTTCGAAGACCCTCTGAAGATAACGGAAGGAGATTGACAACAGGAGATGACGACTTCTCTCTTTTTCCATATTTTTCAAAGCAAACTGGAACTTCAGCGTGAGCAATTCAGAATTCAGCTTTTGCACACATGGAAAACGTCAGAGACATGATTAAAACGCTGGACCTAGCCCCAGATCTTTTGCCAGTTATGCCGAAATTTAACCGCAAAGAACCCGCGACGAACTGAGACCGGTCCCCGCTGCCTGTGCCACGGAGATTACCAATATTAACCGGTCGCCCCCAAGGGGTCGCCGGGTAACGCTCCTGTCAAAGTCGATCAAACTGGACCAAATGTAACAAAAACCTCTTCTTCTTATCCCTTGCAACGGCTTAAAAAAACTCGATTTACACTCACCAAGAAACGCCTCAAAAACACTATTGGCTCAAACAACACTAAAATTAAAAATTTAACCAATCTTAAAGAAACTTGGACTCTCTCTAACCAACTAGAAAAAAAGTAATAAACAGCCTCTAAAATTCTCAAAAATTCAGAACTTTCTACAAAATGACAGACCCTTTCTTTCCCACGCAACAGAAGAATGTTTCCAATCTATAACTCTGTCAAAAAATCGCCGCCCCTTAGAACTATTCGCCTCTGAACGAGCGAAACACGTGTTTTCAACCACCCCGAAAAGAGGAAAATGCAGCTGGGCAGTCTGACCCTTAACCTCGAAAAGAAGCCGACTAATGAGAAACGGAAGTACCCTTTTAACTGTAACACATATTCTGCCAAACTTAAAAGAGCTCTGCCGTAAAGTTTAACAATATTAAATATTATACAGTAATTTATAATTAATAACTATACAAATTCATTAAAAGAGTAAAATAATATAATTAGTAAATTTACCACTTGCACAATAAAATAATACATAATAATTGTACCAAATAATACATAACAATTTTCCATAACAATTGCAATCACTTACGTAACCTGCATTTTAGTAGTCTGCATTTTCTATCAGCGCGTAATGTGGAGCTAAACATCATTTTATCTAGTTTAGACATGAAAATATAAACTACTAATAATATGCTATTAATAGTATGGTGCTACTTTGGTAGACGTTTGCACGGATTTTGGCGAGTTTTTGGCAATTTTTCTTTTGGCGAGTATTACGACTTATGGTAAACCCATTGCTGGATAAGTTATTTATGGTAACCGATACTTTGTTGACATTTTATTTAAAAAATAATGCGTGTTATTATGCATAAATTCCGTGTTTTAAATATTATTTATGGCTTCTAAATATTAAAAATCCATTTAATTTTGCATTTTTATTTGAAATAAAAATTTTATTCTTTATCATATTTTATGAAATTTTATGCTGTGGATGATGTAATCAGTGACGTCACCTTACTTTAAAAGTAATTGGTTTTAATATCTATAAATTTAATCTAATGTTTTAAACATTATTTATGTCTGTTAATATTAAAATACAATTTAATTTTGCATTTCTTTTTTAAAATGATTTTATTATGTATGATTATTTAAATAATTTTAATTCTAGGCGTGATGTAATCAGCTCTCTGATTGGTTATAGAATATTTGTGCATTAATGAGCTGTAATCAGCTCCCTGATAGGTTGCTGAAAATTTGTGCATTACCGCGCCATTTTAAAATTTAATTCATATCTTCGAATTTCTTCAAAAATGTCTCCTTCAAAGATGAATGTTGTTTTTGATAAGTACCGAGAATTTTTGGTTTCGGAATCAAAAAATTGTCCTTTGAGACCTTATTTTCGCCAGCCTGGCTTTCCTAATCAAAGATTTATTTATAAATTCTTACAAGGGTCAGAGGAAATTTATTTTAAAGTTTTGGAGGAAACGTCGCTAATTGTTTCTTCAATGAAGTGCGAAAATGTATATGATATTGTGCTCATGTTGGAAGAAATAACCGCTGTAACGTAAGAAAATTATTAGACATTTTTTCTTTTTTACCGACAATAAACTAATTGCTGTCATTTTAGCTCTAGTTCTTATTTATTTATTTTAAAGTATTTAAGTAGGTAGGTAGGTAGGTAACGGGGAGCACGGGCACTGTCCCTTTACCATAATGGTTAATCGGTATTGCACCGTGCCCACCACTGTCTAGAGCCAATGTGTAGGAGCCACATTTGCGCCCAGCACCAAAAGCCGAGGCCCAACGCTCGGACCATCCAGAGACCAGTCAAACTGACCAAAAGCGCCCTCCACACAACGCTCACCCAACCGTCCAGGCATTAGTACATATGATAGCAAATACTGAGATTCTCTGACGATTATAATACAATGTGCAACTGGTATATAATGAAATTGCAATTATAAATATACTGCATAATACAAGTCCAATAGTACAATATCAATGTAAAAAGTAAGATATAATTACAAATGCAAATATTTCGTGAACCATAAGTGCAAAATAATAGTAAGTTAAAGGACTACTGCTTCAAATATTAGTACATATGATAACATACTGAAATTCTCTGACAATTATAATACAATGATCAATTGGTACATAATAAGATTGTAAATATAAATAGACTGTATAATACAATACGAGTCGAACAGTACAATATAATGCAAACACGAGTATGTAATTACAAATGTTAATATTTCATGAACCATCAGTGCAAAACAATACTAAGTTAAAGGACTATGCATATCAATGCAAAACGTAAAGTTAAAGAGTAGTAGTATACAATGTTAGATATAGATATACTATACAAAAGAAAGTCATATTCGTACAACAGAATGGTATTGCAATTTAAATACCAACAAAGTATTTAAGTAATATTTTAATTCTTTTAAACGTTGGTATGATGGTTTTTAATTCGATATTCAATTTACGTAATATTTTAATCCAATTGAACGTTGGCGCAATGTTTTTATAGTGGTATTTTTATTCTATTTCTATGCTATATGAAAGTAATAATTTAACCTTTCTTTAGTATTTTATACTCGTAGTAAATGTATTTATTCTATATAATATATATATATATATATATATATATTATATTCTATATAACGTATTTTAAAGTAGTTAAATTTAATAATATTATAATTCTTTTAAATGTTGGATGATGTTTTTTATTTCGATATTCAATTTCAGTAATATTTTAATCTAATTAAACGTTGGCACAATGTTTTTATAGCGGTGTTTTTATTCTCTTCTTTGCTATATGAAAGTAATAATAACCTTACTTTAGCATTTTATACTCATAGTAAATGTATTTATTTACACTTGCCTGCCATCTTGAAAAACGACATTTTCAACAAAAAAATTAATCCATTATTTCCTACGATATTTATTTTTTTTAAAGTTTCGAATACTTTACTATGCGTAAAAACAGCGTTTTTCAAGATGTCTGACGTTTGTAGAAATCGCGCCAACAATTGCGCCAACGTAAATCGCCAAAAATCCGTGCAACCGTCTACCAAAGTAGCACCAGTAGTATTAACACCTCATAAATAATGCCAAAATTTCTTGGAAACTTCCTTGAAGATACGTTATAAAACTTATTCTATTATATTCTTGCTCCCTTGCAGTTCAGCGTAAGCAAACAGAGAAGTTTGATTTTATTCAGTTCTGTAACTTTCTTTGAACAGTTTATTCAGTTTATTATAAGATTATTAGAATCGTTTGTTACATGGGCAGCAGCGCTTAATTACAATGTTCGATTACATAAATACGTGATTGTTGAACAGATTTTCTAAGCTTAAGAGACGACTTTAATGCTAACATTGTTAACGTCATGCAACAACATTAGGAGGAGAGAAACGTGCCCAGCAGATATAATACAACGCTATTTAACGACACAGAGGCAACAAACTTTACCTGAAACTTTCTTGGTAAGAGACTGCACCTGAATCCAATAAGGCAAGCATAAAACTTTTCTTTCTGTTACCTTCAGCGACAGCTAAAGCTTCTAATTAACTGTTTTAGAAACCTCGACCTTTAATCAGGAAATTGGCCGCTAGCAGCATCTGCCCTGCAATAACTTTTAATTAATTTTTCTCTTGGAATTGGAACCGTACCCAAGATGTGTCAGAATTTGAGTCTCTTGAGCGCAACGAGCAATTTAATAAATACGTCCAGATGAAATTATTTTAACCTGAAGAGAATTTTGGTGACTTTTACTAGTTGGTAGTGAAGATTCTATTTACTTTCTTTCATTGGTAGGGAATAAATTAGCTCAAATGAAGAAACTTTTAATGAACCTAAAAGAGAAATAACAGGAATTAATAAATAATCATTGTGAGTTAGTTGAATCTTTATGTATTATTCAAATAAAGGCATGCATAAACAATACTTCTGTATTTACTATAGCTAGGAAAGCTTCTATAACTCTTGCTTCTTTACTTGATTTCCAAACAGTTCAATTAACTCAGTTAAACTTTGTGTGTTAGTTTTTTGTCTTTCTTTACACAATATTCAAAAAAAGCATGCATAAACAATACTTCTGAATTTTCTATAACTGAGAATCTTTGTTCCCCAACATTCCAATCAACTCAGTTTAAAATATTTGTTACTAAAGAGAAGAATTAAGGGAATCAACAGGTTTTTGGTTTGGTCCTGTTTTTTATATCAAAATGTAAAGGTTTTGTGAAGTGATTACAAAATAACATTAATTACGAGTGCTTTAAAATTTACAATCCAGAACAAAAATTTCGCTCTACTGCTGTGATAGTGTATATTAAATTTTGGGCGTATTAAAGTGATGTGGAATGCGTGTAGAGCTGAAGATTTTGTTTTTTTTAAGTAGATATTTTAAATGTTTAGGCTGCCACAGAAGTCTTGATTGCAGAAATCCCTTGGCTTGTTATTGCTGTTCTGGTGAGCGTAAGAGTTCCGAATGCGATAAGAAAGAAGTAAAAGTGTGTAGTAATTGCATAAGATTTAATAAAAAAACGAAACATACAGCTACGAAAGTTGTTGTAAATCATAAGCCATTTTCTGGAACTTGCCCCGGTCATACATGTATGATGAATCTTGCAGCTTCAAAAATGTATTATGGATAAGTCCGACAATTCATCTGTTTCCTTTTGTACAAATAAATTTACACAAAACAAAATGGGGTACTCAGCAACTTATTTTACATATGGAGACAAATGACATTGATGTCGCACTGATTCAGGAGCCGCACTTTTATAAAGGTGTTCTTCATGGCTTTCCAATAAAATATAAAGCTTACTATAATTCGAAAGCAGAAGTTATCAAGTCTGCAGTTATTATTCGTAACCAGGAGTTTCTCCTTTTTTAAACTTAAATCATACAGTTTATAATAATCTTGTTTTAGGTATAAAAATTAATGCATCTGGCCTGACTATTTGTTTCGCTTATTTTGAGCCTCAAACTAATACTGATATAGAATTATTAAAAATTTCAAGTATTTAATAATTAAGAAACCATACAATTTTTATGTGGTTATGGATTAAAACAGCAAATGAGCGATCTAGCATAGTCCTATTATACACGCTAGAGGAACAAAGCTTGGCGATTTGATTAGTGAGACTCGTGTTTCTAATAAATAAAAATCGCGGACCTACTTTCTGTTACACGCATGTATCGAGTTATATTGACCTTGCAATTTGTAGCTTGGGATTGTTGCCATATGTTCAAGGTTGGAATGTCTCTGAGGAAGATTCTCTTTAAGACCATAAAATGATTATCTTTGAACTTGTTTTATGTCGACGGATTACATCTTCTAATTTGTGTACTTTAAATTTAAAAATAGTTAAATTGTATTTATTTACAGAAATTTGTAAGAGGGAACTGTGTGATTTGAATATCCTTCTTCATAGTTACTCTGACTGTATTGTATTAGAAAATATTGTAAATAGACTTTCTACCGTTATTTTTAATTGTACTTCATTTCCGATGCAGAAAAGTATGAAGAATGGTGTTCCTTGGTGGTCTAAGGAAATTGATTGTTATAGAAAGCATGTAAATGCTGCTATTCGTAGATTCTAGAGAGAAAGAAACAATTTCGTTCAACTATTAATGTTCACAATGTATAAGTATGGGGTCAAGACCAATTTTGCGAAAAGCCTTGAGATTTTGGGAATTAAACTTGATTCCCAAAATCTCAAGACAGTGTTACTTGACAGTGTTACTTCGAGTTTGAGTGATGCAATTGTTGCTATAATGACAAAAAATTTCCCAAGAGATAATACGCGTGATGAAAGATATTCACATAAAGCTATGCGCAAACTGAGTCTGAGGGACATTATCTTTCATTTATGGACTGTCACGTTTCTGCTTCAGAAGTTAACAGTGTTATTAAAAATCTCAAGAAGAACAAATCATCTGGGCTAGACTCTCTTTCCAATGAAATTGCACAGCACTTTCATGCAGTGGATACCATCATTTCAGCACAGACATTTCAACCTTTGTTTACAAATAGGAATTTTTCCAGCACAATGGAAGAGGTCTAGGGTTGTCGGGTTCTTTTGATTCTTATGATTTTGATTCCTAAATTAGCTAAAACTTTAGATATAAGAACTCCTTATCTTGGTAATATTAGATGCATTAGTCTTTTTCCTGCTTTGGGAAAATGTCTTGAAACTCTCTTCATTAACAGAATAAATTCGTATTTGAGACAGAAATACTTTTATAAGGATTCTCAGTTCGAGTTTACTTTTCGGAAGTATGCTGAAGATGCCATTATTCGTCTTTGTAATATCTTGCAGTATGGAAAGAAAATGAAGTTTACAACAGTTCTTATTTTCCTCGATTTCAAAAGCGCTTTTGATAATGCTTGTGAATATCTGTCTTAAAAATTCTAAAAGATTCTGGTATACCACATAACAGAACCTGCTTAAAAGCTTCTAGAAAGGGAGGACCGTTTTAGCTTGGTCCGAAGCTAAAGTTTATTCACTATAAAACGGCTATCCTCAAGGCTCTGTATCCGGGCTTACTCTTTGGAACATAATAATAAATGATCTTTTAAGTCATCTCTAAGGTTGTTTAAAAATTGCATTTGCAGACGACTTACTTTTAATTTCCCAAAGAAAGACTTTGGATAGCATTCTTTTGAAAGTACAAGAAGTGCTAGATTTTGTTTCCAATTGGGCAATTTCTCATAAACTCACTTTCAGGCCATCGAAAAGTAAAGCTATGATTCTTCCTAGAAAGTTTGATAAACATAATATTGCTCCTTTGATACTCGATGATTTTTCTTTGGAATTCGTAGAAAATATTAAGTACCTTGGTGTCATTATTGACCAAAAGTTAACATGGAAAAAGAACACTGATTTTCTTTCTACCAAATGTGAAAAAAATATTAATGGTTTTCACCGAGTTGCCAAAAATACTTTTGGAGTAAGCTACGATGTTAAGAAACTGATGTATAAGCAGTGAATTTACCTTTCATTTCGTACGGCTGTCGTGCTTGGCGACATGTTCCTGCAAAGAAGGTTAACAAAAGAAATTTGAGAAAGATTCAGAGGAGAATTCTTCTTCGTATTGTTAGTGGTTATGGAACCTTAAGCTATGAGGCTACTTTTGTTCTTGCAGGAGTTTCGCCAATTGATTTCGAAATTGAATATAATAATAATATTTTCGGAACATTCGCAACTGATATTTTGAAAGACTGCGTAAATGGAAATGCCTCTTTCCCTGATCTTCCTCATCCAGCTACTTTAGAGCCCATAAATTTCTGTGATTATAAAGAGACTAATGAAATGAGTTTTCATATGGCTTCCTTTACAGGTGGCAGCAAGACGAACACGACTGGCCTTGTATTTGTTCTTTTTGAAGGCCATTCTGAAGTTTGTTATTTTAAACACTGTGTGATAATGAATGCACAGTTTTTCAAGCAGAACTTCTCTGTGTTTATCTTGCCTTCAAATGGATGATGGATAATGGGACAGCATCCTCAAGGTTCCTTATTTTTTCTGATTCTCTTTCTACTCTTCACCTTTTGAACAGTATTAACAACAGAGATAAATTAGTTATCGAAACCCTATTAACTGTCAGATCGCTTAGAAACAGTGGAATTGATATCCGCTTGGCTTATGTACATGCTCATTATGGCTTTTATAGAAATGAATTTATAGAAATTTTATAGATTTTATAGATTTTTATAAATATTACAGAAATGAATGAGAGCGGATTTCTTAGCTAAAGATGCCTTACCCATTGATATCATTACGGATATTACCCTAGAAATTTATTTAGGTTCATTTATTAAGCATTATATAATACAGGTGGGGTATGTTTTGAAAACTTCTCTCTATACCCTTCCTACAGTACGTGATCATTCTGACATTGTTAGAGATTTAGAACTGTTATAAATAAGGCAGGCGCTTACAAACAACAGCAATTCTGCTCATTTGACACATCAGAGTTTAGAATACCTAGAAGATAGAAAAATGAATTAATGTCCGTTCCAACAATTTCGATCATATATTGCATTTTTGTTATCTATTAGGCTGTATAAAATTATTTCTGACTATTTCTCTCACTATACATATCTCTAAAATTTAACTATTTCTCTCAGTGATATTTGTTTTTTTCTATGAATTCTGTGTAAAATGTTAAGTATCGTGTTATTTTACTAAATGGTGTCCTGTCCTAAAGACCTAATGACTCAACAAATGTAAGTCAAGAAGGAGATTTGGCAATACTTAACAACTTCACTGTTCTGTCCACGTGTAATACTTGCTGGTTTTTCTGAATGCCTTTTTGGCTTTTCCTAATATTTCCGCTAGGAGATAGTGCTTATAGCAACCAGATAACTAGGAATTTTAGCAACCAAATTACTAGGTACTTAGTTCACTACCAGCGTGCGTGTACATAGTATTTATCTTATTATATTTCCAGACCCGCAAGCAACGGTATTTAAGTTATTGTATTTTTAATTGTAACCTACAAGCTGTAGTACCAATAAACATTTAATTCGATCTTATTCTTTTTGTGTTAAATTACTGTTTTGGATTGAAGGCAAAGGCGATACACCTACTGTAGCCAAGGCAGGTTAATATAGATTGCAGGCTTACAGTAAAACTGAGTTTATATCTGCCCATCTGGTCTCTACATGTAACAGATAAAACTTTAAAATGGAGCTAAAATCTAAAGTTTTGCTCATAAGGAGATTTTGGAAGTTCAGAAAACATCGCAGAAATTTTCGGGGTTGCGGCAATCATTTTAAAAATCGTAACCATGAAGTACTTAATTTAAAAGACATAGTGCAGAGTATGATGAAAATGATACAGGAAGTGCAAGCCGTCTGTACATGATAAGATGTTATCATGATAGAGTAAAAGATGGGATAGAGTAAAGATTAGGAGTGACCTGGAGAAAAGTAAATTATTCTTTAAACAGTGCCTCAAAGATAGAGCCCTATTATTCTGTTAATAGTAGAAAATTCAAATAAATTGAGCATAACTTCTTTGTGAGATTTCTCTTGAATGCTTGCATAGAACTTTTAATATATCCTTTGTAAACAGAACTATCTGATTCAGAAAATGTTGAATCTATACGTCTTCATATACGTTTAATTCAATACGTGTCTTTACTGAATAATAAATATATATTTTTAATATCAGAATTAAAGAAATACGTGTATTTGGAAAAAATAATTTTACAAGAAAGAAAAAATTGAAGAAGAAAGTAGATAGAAAAAGAACTGAAAATGTGATTTACTTACACACACATAAAAAAAAAATATATTTACTGAAAGTAATGTGAATGAATATTCACCTAGATAAAACATATTGGCAACACAGTTACACTTAAATATTTGAATGCATCAGAAATAGACTAAATATTAAAATGTAATGGATGTAAATTATGCTAGTCAATTAGATGTTAAACTTTTGATTAGTAGAAACTATTTCTTATTTTGAACGAATTATAGGAATTATTTATTTTTTGAAATTTTTTAACAAGATCTGAGAAAAAGATAAAAGCAAAATATTGTTTTTGTGCAAAACAAATTACTTAATAAAGTGTTAATTTATAAATCTCGGATTTAATGCAGCCAACATATAATTTCAGTTAACTTTATTTTCCTTTCTTGTTCGAATTTCCTATTCTCATGGAATACATATTTCACGCTTAGGGTAATAATCATTTTCACCTTCTTCCAGACTTGAAGTAAAGAGCGTGCACCACTTCATCATCATTACTGAAGCACGTATCCGTACAGCACGAGATGCAGGTAAAATTATGGCAAGGTCGATTCATAAATCAAGAGCATTAAAGTATCTCGTAACTCTTAAGTGTGGAGTAAAGTCAGTAAAGAATGATTCACTCAGTTTTACGGAGCTCCTTTTAGAGCGTTTCTGAGAGTTACTTATTCAAGGACTTCGAGCTAAAATCCCGAAATGAATTTTTTATTAAAATAGCATAAAAACTTTTGTAAATTCTTTTCTTGTGAGTTAATAAAAGTCTAGGAAGGATACATTATTATATTTAAGAATTTTATGCCTACAAAACTTCCATTATCTCGGATGTAAAATTTCTCTTATAAATTTAATATTTTAATTGGAAATCCAAAGATGATCATAAATGTTTAGCAACGGTACAGAAATTATACATTATTTACTTACATGATGTAAACTAATATTCAACTTAAAATGCATCTGTTATTATATTCTATGTTTTTGTTGATATCATAATGTAATACTTTAGCGCATGACAACAACCGTAGAATTTGGGACTGAAAACATAAGAACGTGCATACATGTATAAACCACTATAAGTCTTTATTCTATATGTACAGTAAAAATCCTTAGTTGAGATTTCTTAAAATTTCTCTGTAATGAGAAGCAGTTTCTCTATTATATTAAGTGATTAATACATTTGATTATTCAGAAGTAGCAGTTTGTAGTTCGCAATGCATGCAAAAATGACATTTGCTGAGAAGAAACATTAATTATGTTACAACGAACATTAATAATGTTACAGTCGAACATAACGATGCACTAAAACAAGTTAATCTCAATACGAATGTGTCTCACATTCGAATAATTGAGTAGCATCAACGATTTGGATAAGTACAGAGAAGATGTCGTAAGTAAAGATCTCAATGAGTAATCCGTGATTAAACGCTTTCAGAGGTTGCTGGAACTGCATACGCCAATAGACAGCAAACGATGCAAAATACATTGCAGAAACCTTAAAAATCCCACATATAGCTACATTTTTATACAGTATTTGAATAATATTGAGGGTATGCCAGCATATTTTTTCCCACATGTTTAAGGAAGATTTCATGCATTTACGGATGAATATGGCAGACAATATCACAGCTTCTTCTGTCAATTTTCTAAGACTTTGGGAAAAGTCTTCAATTACCTCGTAAAAGTGAAAGGATGCACAAATGATAGTACTGCTTATTGGAGATGTACAGCAAGCGTTCATCAATTGAAAGAAGCTAATTTCGCGAAAGATAGCAAAAAAAGTAAGAACGTATTAAGGATGATATTTCACAACAAGAATGCTATCAATCCGAAGTATAAAATTTGGCTTGGAATTTGCTGCATATTGTTACACGATGTGCGATTTAGTACTTATTCCCTAAGCTTGCACCAGTAAACAATTTGCAAGCCCAGAAAACGTTAACATCACTGCAATCACTAAACTATTAAATATTTGAAAGGTAAAGTTTTAGATGACTACAAAAGACTCTACAAGGATTAATAAATGTATGTGTCCGTTAAAGTTTCCTATTTTATTAGCTTTTCCTTCTTATTTGTTACAATATACGTTTAACTGAAATTATAGTAATAAATAATAATCACATAATTTTATTTCTTGCTGCTTGTATCAAAATAATATTTAAGAGCTGTGTTTCCATTTCTCAGATTTTAGGATCTTCTTTCTTAAAATCGTGTCATTAAAACAATTTAAACTTAAGCGAAAGCATTGTTACCTTTCTGAATAAAGTGTTTAAACTTGCTTAAATAATATAAGAAAAGAGAAATAAAATAATCGCTGGAAAGAGAAGAAAAATAATCGCTGGATATTCGTTAGATGTTGTAAATACGCATATACAATCTTTGTCGCTAAAACTCAATTCAATTCAAAATATAAAGAAATCTCACTTACCTGTCAGACGCATTCTCATCTTTTATCATTTTCTCCATATTTTATTGACGACACAATTAAATACATTTACAACAAAGAGAAGCACATATAAACTTTGCTTAATGTCTCGCGATGGTGTTACATCTTTCGCAATCATCAAGGTTCTGAACTAGTCCGAAGAATTCAAGCGCACACAGCACCATCTGGTGCAATACAGTTTCTACAATTAAGGTTCTGAACTAGTCCGAAGAATTCAAGCGCACACAGCGCCATCTGGTGCAATACAGTTTCTACAGATGTGTCAGACTACTTTTTAAGAAAGTTTATCTGAGCTCTGAGCAGACCTCAGTCACTAGAGTCTGTTTGAAATTTTACGTTTTATCCTGTCAACAAAAACTTATTTTTCTTTCTGTGAGGCAAAGAATTTTTTAAATGCATTGTAAATTCGTGGCAGTAAAGTTTGCTTTGTTTTTCTTCCCAGGCAATATTTAGAGTTTCAAAATATTCTCGTATTTTCTCGTGTTAACAATATTTCATTTTTTCCGTCTTACCCTTCATGGATGGTTTCCGGTTTATTCTAGGGTTTTTGCGCATCATGTTCTTTCAGTTCTTTTTCCGAATTTTATGCTTCAGTTGGGATTTACATGTTTCTTTCGATTTCTCATGCTTTTATATTTCTCACTCATTTTCATGAGATTTTAAAGATTAACTATTGTTCATCTTTAAAAATGCACGCGTCAACTTGGTGACGAAGACCTGATACGACATGAGAGCTACTGAACATCGATTCAAAGAAGAAGACAAGGTGTGCTTGTGGAATCCGACTCGAAGGAAAGGACTCTGTCCGAAACTAGATTCACCTTGGGATGGTTTGTACACAGTTCTAAACAGGCTGAAGGTCGTCGTGGTTTGGATCCGTACGTCATCGAATTCTAAACCTAAACTCGTTCATTACGACCTTAAACACCTGCCACAGAAATATATTCGATGAGCAGTAATTTGACTTCTTATTAATCCCTTCATATTTCTAATGCAATAATTATGAGAATTTTGAACATCTTTCAAATAAAACAAGTTTACGAGTTTTCTAATTCATTGTCAGTTATTCTTGATGGATACAGTGATTTTTGATAGTCACTTACATTCACAGAAATATGATTAATTTCTCAAATTGCTTCGCATTTTCTAGAGGTACAGGAAATACTAATGCTTTAAAATTTCATTTATTTTTCAGTTTCACATAGAGTGACAATCTTTCTGGATGAACCTTTGAATTAAAAACAACAGTTAGAATAGACGACATAAAACATATTCTTAATTATATATAGCAAATCCAATTTTATACATATGAAACAATTGAAAATTTAGTTTTACTTCTTAATCTTTCACATTATTCGAAATCTTTTCAATCACAATATTTCTTTTTTGTATTTCTGTATAATCAAGAGTCATATTGCTCTTTTTATCTCTAAATATCAATGTTTGTAATTTTGATTTATAAGCGGTTTCATTTAGATCAGTTTCTTCATCAGCATGCAATTGTATATGATGGTTGCCTTTTTGAAGATCAGACAAGTATTAAGAAGTATACTT
This sequence comes from Stegodyphus dumicola, assembly GCF_044657685.1. Taxonomy (NCBI): domain Eukaryota; kingdom Metazoa; phylum Arthropoda; class Arachnida; order Araneae; family Eresidae; genus Stegodyphus; species Stegodyphus dumicola. Next base: position 76,413,669 of record NC_140775.1, read on the forward strand.
TTGTAAGACAAGTATACTTTTGTAGTAAACTCAAAAACGCGTCCGTCATTTATCTAGCTCAAACCTATTACAGCGTTCAACTGTAATTATTTCATATTTCTTAATTTAGAGCCAACAGAAATGCATCAGATGAGGGAACTGATAGGAAATAAACAACAGAAAAATTTCTTGAAATGTATAAAGTATCAAAGAATCCCATCATTTCATTATGTTTGATTTTAAAAATCCTAACATGAGATAAAGAGAACATTTTATCCCTATATAAGTGGAAAAGATATTTGAAATTTGGTTGTATGTTTATCGCAAGAGTTACAAAGTTTATAAATGAGAGCAGTTTACCTTCTCCAAATGTTTGTTTAGTGCAAGTTCAATATCCACCTTCACGCTTTTGACTCTTTATGCACAGATTATTATAGCAGGAATTAACGAAATTCTAGATAAATTCTTAAAACAATTAGGATTAAAATATAATATGATCTTCCTTTTAAATTCTGTAAATCTCTGTTAAATTCTCTGGAAACTAAAATCATGACAGTGGAAGAAATTTTGATAAAAGAGCAAGAATTTATTACGGATTTACAGTTTTTCTCAATTAAAATGTATCTGTAAAAGGAAAATTTTAATAGCTGCTGAATTTTTTATACTATATAACTGAAGAAAGGAAAAGGTGCCATTAAAAATTCATTAACAATTCACCCTTTGAAATGCATTTGCCTGGGCTCTCGTTTATAGAGTACAGCACAGGGGTACTCGCACAACACAGGGTGGGGGGGCTGCAAGGTACTCGGTACATGTACGCAGCTTTTATAGGGAAAAATGACATTAAATCCTGTTTTTACTTATAAAGAATGGTCTAGGCCTATAAACAGAGTGGATGAAATAGCATACAAACACATGATATATGTTATTTAGGAATAGAGATATTGACAGTAGACATCATGTTTGTATTAAAAATATGACAGAAGATTTAGACGCCATTCGAAATAAATCACACAGTGCGTGAAAGAGTAGGAAGAGGGATCATTAGACCTGTTATGCAAGCCAAAAAAAAGACATTTGGCATGGGTTACTATTTGCATACAAAGAAAAAAAATATAGGCATGAAAAAGTTTTTAAAAAAATCAAATCCATAGTGAAAGGTATTTGAGATGTTCAGTTCTCTAGAAAAAGTACATTTTTAGCTCAAACGGCTTATCAAAAGAAATCTTGTCTGGCAATCTTGAAAGATGCATACTATAATTCTGAAACAGGATACTGTGGTGAGAAAAAACTGCCGAAGTAAACCAAAATGCTTCAAAAGGAAACTGAAACATTTTAAAGGCAACAAAATATTTATACGAAATATGAACCATTATTCAGACATTTTAAAAGGAGAAGAATATTTGTTCCTAGCATTGACGATCAATGGCAAGCAGATTTTATTATATTTTATGCCCTTTAGTAATCATAACGAAGGTAAAAATTATTTGCTAACTGTAATTGATTGTTTTAGTTATTATGAAGGTCTATTCACATAAATAAGAAAGCATGAGAAATCCTAAATGCATTTAAAAAAATTCTAAATTACGAATTCCCATGAGATTCAGACCTACAAAGTTACAAAGGTCATCACTAAAAATATTCAGCAATTGCTTGAAGTTCATTCATTGGTTTACCACAGAAAATATATAAATTAAATATGTTATAGTCGAAATATTTAATAAGACATTAAACGAGAAGATAAGGCACTATTTGGATGCATACAGATCTAAAATATGGACAGACATGTTAGATAAATTAATTAAAATTTTTATAATTCTTATCATCTATCTATAAAAATGACACCTGTAGAAGCATTTACTAAAACTAATGGAGCTGTATTTTATAATAATTTCCATAAGCTTACTAAAATTTAAAAACCAAAATTAAAAATCTGCGATACCCTTTCAATTTAATTCAAATTTATTTTTATTTGGGGGTTTGATCTTACATTTACAGAAGAGTTTTTTTTTTTTTATTATATCTGAAGATTCAAACATGGTTCTTCCTACTTATAGACTGAATGATTTAAACAATGAAGAAAATCAAGGAACTTTCTATAAAAAGAAATTGGTTAAATATGATATAAAGATGAAATCGATAAAATTGAAAAAATAATAGGGAGAAAAGGAAACAAAGTTTTCATGAAATAGAAAAGTAATCCAGAAAGATCAGATTGTTGAAAACAAAATGTTTTAAACTTCTGAATTTTCTTAAAATAATAACAAATATTTTTTACTAAATATATGTTTGGATTTTTAACTTAATCCATTTTTTAATTTTTTATATCATTTTGTCCTTGCCATATTTTTTAAATCATCGTGACGTCATTTTCTTTTTTTTTCCTGTTTAATTTTACAGAAGTTTTTAAAAACTTTTTGTTTTGAAAATTGAATCTCTTTCACAGTTCTTTGCAGTTATTAATGTTAATTAATATAGAATCTAGTCTCATCATTTTATTAGAAAATGTTTAGTCTCCGATTTGAAAAGCAAGCAGCTTACTTTGTGGTTCTTCACTGAACATGTAACTTAATAATTGGTACATTCGTATATTGTACCCAAAAGGAGATTTTGGAATTTACAAAATTACTAATTTAGATACATCTGTTTCTTTTTAGCCTCCCAGACGGAAAGTGGTTAGTGACTCTGACTGTTGTACGGAAGAGCCCAGTTTCGAATCGCGGAGAAGGCATATATCAATTTGACTGTCCCTTCGTAAGAGGCAATGGTTGTCCAAATTTTATGTGCTTTCACAAAATACAGACACCACCGTTTTCGGCCATAGTAGTACCAATCTTTTGCCAAGCTTTCTGTTAGCCTCCAAATGCATAGCTGGTATTTATTAACTACTTATCGATGTTGATATCACGAAACCCTTATTTCTCAGGTATAGAAGGAGTATAGTTTGCGTATCTTTCTCTAACCAAGTTTTGATCAGTCATTGTGTATGATAATATTAGGCCATGTTAATGTGTCTGGCTGTTAGTTTTTCTTTCTTTTTAGGGGTGGTCAAAGCCCATTTATCCCTAATTATTCTATTGCAACCAGCTGATGAACAGTGATATTTATTACACTTCTGAAGAGAAACTAGATACGCCTTAAAATAACCACAGAGCTTGACCCCATGTTTTGTAAATCAAATTGTAGCAATAATTTATTTTTTACTTTTTACTGAATTATTTGAAACAATTTATACGCAAAGATATCCTGCGTATTTTTCTACTTATATACGTGTTTTGTTTTAACTTGTGTTACAATGTCAGTTGCTTTCGTGCCGTTCAGTTTTTATATATATATATACAAAGAACGTTTCGCAGCTTACTTACTTCTCTGAACATGTAACTTAATATACTGGTGTCCAAATTTCAGATTACAAACGCGCAAAATGTGATATCTCGAAAAATAATGGGTATATTTCACTGAAAGTTTGTTATCATAGATGCTTAGTTATATAAGACAATAAATGGCAGCATAACAGAATAATCGAAGATAAATGATTTTCAGTATGCAAATGAATCCAAAAAACGGTTAAAAACAAGGTACATCGTGTTTCCAAAATAATTGGGACAACCTTGGGCAATTTTAGATGCTTCACAATATTAAGGAAAATAACATACAGAGAAACAAATATTGTGGATAATAAAGCAACAATAATCAGTGCAACTAAATTTTCAGCATAAATTTCGAAGATTTTGAATAGAAACTTTCACCTTTCACCAAGACTGAGAATAACGAAGCAGAAGCCTGTGCTCAAACGATAACAACAAACCAGAAAATTCGAGAAATTTCCTGTTAGGGAAAGAAATAAAGCTATTAGCACCATCTATTGAGAAAGTGTTAAACAACTATGAAATAATTCCTTTTAGAGATGAAGGTAAAGATGGACTAGAATTGGGATCATAAACTAAAACTGAAAAATGTTTATGAATGTGAAACGCTTCTAGAAAATTAAATTTCCTCAAATGAAATTTCTGTGAATGAATTTCACAGATTTATAAACTTTTACTCTTTCTAAAAAACCCTATAGCAAGTGCAAGATGCATACATTACAGTTACCTTTCTTCAAATTATAAATTACACTAGGTTTTAAAATGTTAGTAGCTATATTTGAATTATTAAAAAATAAGCTATGTTTGTAACTTTATTTTTGGACACTAGTAAATTTGACTCTACACTCATACCCAGTCCCACACAGCTTAGCGGAATTGATTTGCTTTATTCCCATCGACATCAATTAAATAATGTATTTTATAATCTGTATGAAAGAAACTAAAACCTTCTAAATAAACTCTAAACAATATTAGAACATGGTCCTTTCTTTCTAACCCCATTATTGGTCAGACCGAAGAACTAAGTTTCTCGATAGTTAACACGCGACTAATATTGCAAGTACGCAAAGAAGTACGCTATTTCTGAACAAAGAAGAAAGAAATGGATGTTTTTGCCCCTTTTTCTTTCCTTTGTGTTTATATGTTCATAAAAGCTCTAAATAGATAAGAAATTAATTTATATTTTCCATGTTAAAAGATTAAGTTAAATTTTCAAAGTATCATTTTTTTTTTGTTATTTTCGTTGGGATAAAGTAAAAAAAAAAACTCCTGAAAAGTGTAAAAATTACTCTATAATCAAGAATTACTTTAATAAACTTAAATTGGCTAAACATGGGAACATGTGAAATTTGTAATGAATGTAAGATAATAAACATGGTAGTAAAGAAATTTACAAAGAAAAACATTTCAATTACTTATCTTTATACTGAAGCAAATAACTGCAGACAAATTATTGTTTTTACAGTATCTTTTTGAGATAGAATATGCCCCTTTAATAACGGATTTATGGAAACCAGGAAAGATTGCATGCGTTTTGATTCAAAACCTTTAACTGTTTTGATGCTGATAATTAAGAAACAGCCTTAAAATCACATTAGATTATTATCCAAATAATTAAATGCAAAAAAAAAAAATATTCATCAGTTTTTTTTTACTTTCTAGTTTCAATAATCAAGATATCAAAACTCACATATCTTTCATTAAATTTACATCAGATTACTGCTTTTTAAATTAAAAATAAGAAATACTAAGTGAATAATTAGGGAATTCTTATTGTTTCATGTGAGAAGATCTGCCACTGAATTTAACTTTTAAAAATACTGAGGCTGAGACACAGATGTTTCCAAATAGAAAAAAGAAAGCTAAATGATCTCATTAATTTACTGGGAACAAGGGAATGAGTAAGACAAGGAAACTCTAAGAAAAAATTTAAATAATGTTGATTTTCTTATATTTTCGTTGAACATTTGAGCTAGGACTTTAAACTTAATTTTCTTTAGCCCAAATGAAATAAGTTAAGAAAGGATACGTTTCTAGTCAATTGTAGGAAAAGAATGGAGTTGAAGCGAATAGAAATAAGTGTTTAAGGGTATGAGGTGTGATTTAAAAGGTACAGTTTCATAATTAACGTAATTGTACTTCCTTACTGTAGCGGTCGAAGTGCGCAAGGTGACTACATGCAATAAACTTCATTTCATAAGCCTAAAGACATTATCATTTGTCATGCTTATTAGCAGATGGTAAATGAAATATCATATACGAGCTGCTCAAATCTACTGCATTACTAGAACTGCACCACTAAATAGCTGCAGCATGTAAAAAGAGCCTATTGCTAAGATATTGGCTATGAATTGAATTTATAATTACAGAAAATGTTCATAAAAATGCCTGCTACAACAACTTTTTTACCTTTTACTTAGCAGTTATCTATTAAAATAACTGACTAAAATCTTACTTTTTGAAACAAGCAGAATTTCTTTAATATACTTTAAAAAGTTGTGATTTTTATGAGCCGACAGAGTATGATATTGAACTATTTCATCGTATTTTCCCTTTAAATCTGGTGCATAAGAAATTGTTGCAATGAATTTCATTCTAATAATAAGAAATTTTTAAAGAAGAGAGAAACGTATGTTATTTAATTTATGGAACTTAAAAGCAACGTCAAATGAATGAAATATTTTAAGTTCCTTATACCCAAAATTCTAAAAAATGTGTACCGTGTTAAATCTCATTTGGAATATGTAACAATAACTCATTTACAGTACTTAAAGAAAAATTATTTTTTTTAATTTTATTTTGTTTTTTACCTCGATTCTGGATATTTGAAGTTTTACTGCATATATTTAAGACATTATTTCATTATATATATATATATATATATATATATATATATATATATATATATAATATCTCCAAATATACGGAATCCATTTGAAAATCTAATTATGAGGATAGTTTTCTCTTCTTTCTAAACAGCAAAAATTAAGTTTATTGTTAGTTTAATTGCCTGCTTTCAATATTTTACTAGCCCAGATAAAAGAGTTCGTTTACCGAAGTCTAAAGAATTGGTTTAGATTTAACTGGGAAAACTCAAGTTATAGGAATTACACAAATATAATAATTTACGCAAATAAACATAATTTCTTCTTTCTCTGTTTTGTATAATGCAAGGAAAGGTAATATTACGTATTTAATTTATGAAACGCTATGTACATAAAAAGTTAATTCTATTATTTTATTACACTTATAATAGAAATGGCTTTTATACTATTTAAGAGATACTATTAATTGTTTTAAAATAAGAAAAATTAATTGCGAGTATTTAAGAAATTCTTAAAGGAACTGGAAATCTTTTATGTGCTATAAATATAATGCAGTTATTTAATTTTCTTCTCCCCGAAAATTTCTTTTTTCTTCTCTATGGGGATAAAAGATTTTAATTTTTAAAACTGTAATGCTTATTGAAAAAAATCTAATATGCAAAAAAATAAATTTCCTTCATTTGCACTACAACTGTGACTGAGTAGTTAAGATCGATAAATACTGATAATTCGACCTGCCTTGGGTTCGTGCCCAGGCGAGTGCATGGCTGTATGCTTGGTTTTCTGTTTTTACCATGTGTTATGTGAATAAGAAATATGTGAATATGTGCGTATGTGAATATGTGCGTATGTGAATGTGAAAGTACATAAATACGTGAACACAGTTACATAGTTACGTGGATACGTGAAGTTTCCTTTAGAAAGTCTTCCAGAAGGCATCCATTCTTTTAGGCGAGATAACCCTCGTAGATATGTCATATTCAAATAGCATAACCTAACCCTCACTTGCATTACTATAAAAATATATATTTCATTTTGAGATAACCGTTATTTGAATGAATTGTTATTCATTTCGGATAACTTGAACTCTATTATATTTCCATTACAAATTTCCTAAAAAATATAGCGTATTTTATGAAAGTATTTTAAACACTGTATGTGAACGGGCTCTATACAAGTAAAATGAAATTTTTTATGTTGTCCGCGGACTACAAAAATCCCAAATTTGGTTTATTATTCATCATATTTCAAAATTAAACGCTTCATTTCAAGGTTTATTTTAACTAACATGTTACTTGCTTTGAGTATCCCTTTAATTTCCAAGGTTTTCTTTACTTTGAAAAAGAAAAGGAAACATGTTGCGAGTTTCAATTATGTGAAAAAATATACAAATTTAGAGAGTGCGTTTTGCCAACTTAGATCCTATGCTTTCAGATCCTTCTTTCTTGCAGAAATGTTCATTGACGGTGAATTAGTTTTTCACTTGTAGGCTTGAAAGAAGGCGCGTTAGCGTAGAAGTCAAGGATTTAGTCGTTAAATAATTTATCTGAATTGTAAGTATCGAATTATTATTGTATTCTAACGACCCAAAGAGTAGAAATTTTGTTTTGTTCTTTTCCTCAGTAGTAAACTGCAAGCTTATGTGCCAATAAACATTTTAGTTGCTCTTATGCTTTTTTTGTTATCAGTCTGTGTTATGAGGTTTTTAGGAAAAAAAGGGACGAAGATTCGTCCGTCGATCAAATAAGGTATATCTAGTAAGGTACTCAGAATTTAGTTTAAGTGTATTCGAGGGTAAATTTCTAAGATACCTTCGAGTACAGAATTTTCGAAGATGTGTGAAGAACGATTTGTTGACTTCAAGCCAGCCAAAGTAAAGCAATTTTACTCTTTCATTCAGCAGCATAATTCAACACTTTCAGGAATAAATTTATGAAGCAGCTGCAAAAACAAAGTTACTTAGCTTGAGGTTTAAGAGTTTTATTTAGGTAAAAATAGTATTCGTCATTAAATATTTAACTTCTAAAGCCTTGAAAACATTTACTAAATTTATTTTTATTATAATTTACATCTAATACAATATAAGTTTTACAGATGACACACTGAAAAATGAGACCGTCAGTTCTATGAACTGGTACTTGAATTCTTGTGAAATGCATAAAACTTTGCTTTCATGGCATTGAGTGAAACCTTTCGAATTCAATTAAGATGTGTTTATTCAACTCAGCAATTGGAGAAAATAGCACCATTAAGTCCAGCTGACAAGAATACTCTTCATCTTCTGAGCCTGAATTTTACACTGCGAAAGGAGTAGGGAACAAACAACAGTGATTCTGTATAGATCAAATGATATTTTAGCGAGAAAATGAACTTTGGATTTCATGAGGTTTTTCTGTATTACATCAGCCACAAACCTGTACAAAACTGTGACGCGAAACGTGAAATCTGTGTTTAGTTTGCTTTATTTTAGACTTCGGTGTACAAGCATGGCATTAAGCTACAGCAGAGTTTGATGCTAAGTACAACGTGAACCGTTTGATCAAAAATCGCAGTTAATCCGAATACTGGTTGAAAGCAAAAAGTAGGATAGAGAGAAATAATGCAATTTTTAATTAAGAGAAAAACTGCTGTTAAAATTTACCCATATTTTTAAAGTTTAATTTGGAGAAGTAAGTTCGCTTGGTATGTAACTTAAGCCAGAATTAGAAACAAGAACACTCGTAAAAACAAAAAGATAAATAAAGTTAAGTAAAAGAGCAACGCATTTTTTTTATCTTACCTTGTGTTTTAGTAAGTGTCAATGAAAAGCTGAAGGTTAATGGTTGTAAATTTAATTAATTTTCACGATTTAGCAATTTAGTTTTGAAGGACCAATTTAATAGCATTCATATGTTCCTGATTATACAAAATTAAAATATATGTTATTGGTCGATAGAAACCGTTCCTAATAAATACCGTATCTGTCGTCTTAGCTCTTGTTCGTCTCATTTATTTATCCGAAGAAATTGTGCTTTATTTTGTAAGTCTGTGACTGTAACTTTTCCATCATTTTTTAGTAAACAAACTCAATATTTTTTAGATAAGGCCTAGTTAATACGCCCCCATTACTTCGAAGTCAACTGTATAAATATAGCTATATATTTGAAAAGGTTCACCTTCACATTCGTTTCATAAAATTAGTAATTAAGCTCAATAAACGCAATAAAGTTACCTTCTGCCTAAAAGAAACAGTTATGTTGAATGATTTTCTTTTCTTAATTAAGGAGTATTTTGCTTATAGAAGCGAAATGAATATTAAATTCATTTCGAAACATTATAATGAACAAAGAAAATTACCATAATCCAGATGCAAATATAAACGTTTTTGCGCGAAAATGGGACGAAAATCTCTTTGAATAAATTTAGCTTTTCAGTAATTCTAATAACATGAACTTCTCAGAAATATATTAAGGAATAGTTAAATCTGAATTTCAGTTGTTCAAATTAGGTTGTTCCATAAATTATTCACACCAATCCGAAACTATTCAGTAATTAAATTGTTAAAGGAACCGTAGAATTCTGGAACATAACACTTGAATAAGGAAAATGGGAAATAAATCCAGTTAGTACTGCATTTTGAGTTTTAAAAGAATTTCGAAGAAATTGCCGTTGGAAATCTGAACAATAGTTCCCTTACACAAAGGAAGGTTAAACTATTTGACGTAACAAAGAAAGGTAAAAATCAATTTAGATTTGTGATTCCAATTAAATGTCATCTTTACTTTCTATGTGATAAAACTGTAAAAGTGTTGTCAATGCGCCTGCGCCTGTTTATTAATTATGTTAATTAGTTAAATATGGTAGGAATAATATTAACACATTTACAAGACATTGTTTACAAATTTAAAAGCAATTTTATTTAATAATCATATGAAGATAATCATAAGTTTATAAAAAATTAAGTAGCTTGATTATATGATATAAAATTTTGCTATGTAAAAAAATTCCCAAAATGTATCGAAGTAATTTAAATATTTGGCAATTTTTGCATACATAAATCATAAGATGTATATAAAATTAACACATGAATTTAGGACCAGGTAAAAAAAACTACGCAATGGCCTAGGCCTCTGCTATTTGGAAACCAGAGTACATGTTATATTTTTTCCGAATTGCATAATACATTTTTATTTAAAGCCTTGCCTACTAGAGCATAAGGCCAACCCTATTTTAAAAGCAAAATGGGCGTACTTAAGGTACATTTGTTTCAGCATCCGTGATATTGTCGTTTCTGAATTTATTCACATAAAGAGGCTATAAAAGTTTTAAAAATATATTTAAATTAAAAATAAACTCCGAGTTCATATGCATAATGTTCACAAAATTTCTTATTCGGCCTTTGGCTTCGTAACCATTAGTTGTAGATATATAGTGTCAATTACAAAAGTGGTTTAAATGCCATAAGGATTCATATTTTAATATTTTAAACTAATGCAATTAAAGTCATAAAAAGCCAATTTTGTAAAAATTAAGCAACCTTAGTTTCTGTATGTTCCTCTAGTTCCTATAAATATATTTAGAAAAATTTGTACTTATAAAAAAAATACAACACAAAGCTTTACTGCCGTATATTTAACTACATAAATTACCGGTTGAATACTCTAAATTTAATCGCATAATTAGATATTTAATGGCAAAATCTGCGAGTTTTGCTGTCATAATCAGTTTGCATTGAGAGGTCGTCAGTAAATAAATTCAAATAATTCGAGGATGACTTTTCCTCTTAAATGCTACTCAATAATACTTTTTGTGATGTATCAGTGTCTTTAATTTATAATTTTACTGTATTTCACATGCCGAAAGAATTATCACAAAAGTAATTCATAAGTTTTGAAAGTCTAATTTAAAACACTTTTACAATATAATATTACTTATCAATTTGCAAATTATTCAGCTCTAAAATTTAATAGTATCACACTGTTTTCGTTAAAAATTAATTAAATTTCAAATTAAATGTTTTACAAACTTTCCAGGATATTATCTCCTAATTAAAAAAATATTTTCTTATATATATATATATATATATATATATATGATTATCTTTTGTTACATAAATGTTATTTATATTTTTTATCTTATTTATTTTATTCTTTCAGTACTATCCAAATGAATAGTCTAAACTGCTTATTTCTCTTTCAAATTTTACCTGCAGTATAGAAACTTTAAAAATGTATTGCTTGCTAAAAGAAATGTTGAAAAATTTTTTAGATAAATATTTTATCTATTTTTAATTTGTGTTGAACTAAATAATATCAAAAATTAAGGTAATGAAATAGATATCTATAAAAGAAGCTTTTAAATTAATTGAATGCAAGCATACGGCACGCGGTTTGACTTATAGTGTTCATTTAGATGTAACTTATAAATGTAATGGAAAGCGATAATGGTCTGCTTAAAGGCCAACCGCTTTTTGTTTATTCCGTGCGTGCCTGCATAATTATAGCATGCGTTTCCTTTCTGAAACTGGATTAAACAACGTGAGGAAGGTATGTTTATTCCTTCTACAAGCAGACTTTCTTTTAAAATATGCAGCCTAACGTATGTCAATTGCTTTTCATTAAGGTTTAGGTGCATGTCTAACTATTCCTTGAAAGTAGATGAAAAAACAATTAGGGGAGAGGCCGAAAACCAATGTTTAACATTTTGGGTTACATAAGCAATAAAAAAAATCTGCAAGATCTACTGTTGAAATAAAATACGACTATAATTTGGTTTCTTAGGATATTTTGTAAAAGCATGTTTTCACTTTGTCATGCTTATGCAGTTACACTGCACTAATAAATACAACAGTATATAAATAGTTATCATATTAGACAAAAAAGCAGCATTAAATTAGCATAAATTTTAAGGTGATCTGATACAGGTTGATCTTCTTTAGGAACAATATTTTCCTCCGTAAGAGAAAGGACTTAATGCAGTGTTTATGTGGAAATCAATAGACAGAGTGTTGGTTTGTGCAGTAGCACTGAAGGCGTAATGAGTAAGTTTCCTCAAGCGCAGTTTTCATTAAAGAATCATAAGTCAAAAAATTAACTACGAAATCTTTATTTAATAAAATAGGATAATTTTGCTTAACTTAAGCATAACAAAAAGTAATAACCTTCACAGGCATTAAAACACTGAAGTATTGAAAAGAATAACTTAAATCATCATCCGTCCTAAATATCATCAGGCTTACCTATTTAGGCAATAAAAAGGAGAAACACGAACATACTTCGTCACAGTACCTGAAAGAGAAGGCACTATCTGAATTAGACCTTTGGTCGTGGATACATGAAGCTAAGGTGAGAATCGAATACACTCCACGTAGCTAAAGTGAAAGTCAAATATACTGCATTGCCCTTCAGTTAAAGAGCTTTACATCTGAGAATAGGTGATTCCTTCTAACCATGAAATCAAGCTGGCTGTACAATGCTCCATTTTTAGACTCCTTATTTACGTAGCCTATGTTCTTTCTCTTGCCAATATATATCTTGGCGCACGCTCGTTTCGTATGCCTTTCGAGTTTCATTATACAAAATACCTAAATTTATGCTAACACAGAGCAAAACAAAACCGAATACATAATAATCTGGCGACACATGTAAAACACATACGTAAAAAGTGTAAAAGTAGAATTCAGACTTTTTAAAATATTAAAAGCAAACTCTAGTCATTTTAATGGCATTAATTTCAGTCCAGCAGTTTCAAAATTATAACAGATTAGTATTTTCATGTTTAATTACTGTTGTTCCTTGACAAATGGCCTTACGCTGATTTTTCTTAATCTATTGATTTCTAAATAAATTTACTTGTCGCTAGTTTTAACTTTACCTCAATTTTTTATCGCCTCTGGTTAAGAGACTCTTCTTCCAACTGATTAAGTTACACTTTTCGTTTAATCTCATCAACATTATTTACTTTTCCTTCAGTTAAAGAGCTTTACATCTGAGAATAGGTGATTCCTTCTAACCATGAAATCAAGCTGGCTGTACAATGCTCCATTTTTAGACTCCTTATTTACGTAGCCTATGTTCACGGCATTCCACTTTCAAGGCCGACAAATGCATGATTTCCAGCTATGTCGATGACACGATCGTTGCTCTGTATCAACAAGAATCATGCTTTAAAGAAAATGCGAGATGAAATTAAATCTATAGAAACTTGATACAACTGTTAAAGGACCTTGATCGATGTTGGAAAGTTATAATGGTTTAAATTTATGCGGCCCCATAAACGGTATTTCAACTCTTAAGTCAAAACATCCTTAAGGTACTTAAACTCTTTGATACTTTAAATTCAAATTCTTCTGTTAAAATATCATCCAGTGTACAACAGTTGATTATTGTGGAGTTAAAAGAAATACTGGTCTATTCTAGAGCAAGCGCATAAATTTCACCAACAAAGCCATAGAATATATTCTTTTTTTTCCTATGTCGTCTGTCTGCCCAGGATATTCCGAGGGAAATAAGATTATATTTAAGATTCGTCTCAGTTTTACGTAAGCTGCTGCAGCATGGATCATGCTTTCTAGTAACAACATCAAGTGTTTTCTGAACCTTCAAAATTAAATTTCATCAGTCATCTACAACCCAAACAGTTTATATGTAGTAACATTGTTTTCATACGAATCTCAATACACAATGAAAAAAGGAATATTTGCAGAAATGTCATTCAAATTTCTTGAAAAGTGCAATCATCTCCAACAATGCCACATTTTCTAAATATTTAGACTACGAAATTTCAGAAATATACTTTGAGGTCTAGACATTTTACGTTTACTCCTAGAGTCCTCTAATGAGGTTATGGGATGTCTCCTACATTGAGAATTAAAATTACATGGAAGAACACATTGAAGCCTTAGCTCATGTGTAAAATCACTTATGTGCCTTTTTATCACATAGTTCAATTGTTTCCCAAGCTGGAATTTATTCTGCAACCCTGCAATGCTGTAACTTCTTATAAATGTATGATAACGTAGCATCGGTTGTCCGTTCACTCCAAATGGAACCTGTCCTGCCTAGTTGATTAAAATGATATGTCCATCGAGGACTTATTTATCATATTCTAAAATAGCCACCTCCGACAATGTTTACGCTTACGTACAGGTGACAAATGAGAGTGGGGTCCGGACACCTGGGCGGCTTCCATTGACTGTTCGGGTATCGTCCAGATTCCGCAATTACGCTTACGCATAAATGAACCAAAATGTACTTATATGACAGTGTATGTATGTATGTGTACATAATTCTATAAACATTTTGTGTACTTGAGAAAGAAGAGCATATGTCGTTTATGATCGATACAGGTTTGAAATAAATTACGCCAATCTGAGGCTGTTCTTTTGCAAAATTTCAAATTTTACTTTGGTATGTTTTGCTTTTACTTAAAGTTATTATAACTAAAACGGAATTTAAACAAATTTCTCTGACTTTCAATAAGGAAAAAGGTTTTATTAATAAGGAAAATATCTTTTGATGATACCCAAATTATTTTATAATAATTCATAGGATATTATCCTAAGCGATCATTACCTATATCGAACGCTTTGGTGGCGCATTAGCGGATTTGTACGTCCTGCCTCTATCTGATAGACTATTTTCTAGCGTTTCAGAAGTCAGAAGTTTTTCTTGTGATCATTCATCATTTTCAGCTGGACTAGTTCCCCGACTAATTTATCATATCCACTCACGTGCTTGACAGCTATGCAAAAAGCGGAAAAGAAATTGAGATATCGGACAGTTGCAGACACTTTTAATGGTTTTTAAAATTTCTTTATTTCCTTAAAGTGCAAATTAATGGTGATGAAACGCAATCGAAATTTCAATATTTCCCTTTTGTGGTTATTGACAGAAAGGAAGATTAATTGCGATTTCTAAGCAACTTTGCTTGTATTTAGATGTCACTTTACGCAAATATAAGTGAGATATTTTTTCCTCTTTCTGCTGGATTAGAAAAATTCAGTAAAATCTCTTCTGGCATCATCTGGATAACATGTAACTTTTCGAAAATAAAAAATTATCTTAATTACTCATTAATATAACTTATTAATCTCTACTGCGTTTTTAATCAAAAGAAAAATCTCTTGCGCCTTTATTCTGTTACTAATTTTCGTTTTAGAGTAACCCAAGTGTGGCCAACCTTTTTGGGAAGAGTTCCACTGTCTGAAAGTAAAAGGTATACGTTCCATTTCCAGCTTTTCCAACATACTAAAAATATAAAAAAGATGAAAAAATGTTATTTATAGCCTGATTAGGGGAGTTTTAAGCAAATAGCATAAGTCTGATTAGTGGACATTTAAAAACCAATATAATCAATAAAACAAACGAACAAACGTAGGGTTTTAAATTGTTAATAAATATTATTAAACGTTTAGTCAGTTAGGTATGCATTAAACATGAATAATTTGATATAGTTAATTCTAAATAACTATTAAACAGTCAGTATTTTATTAAAGTGATTTTTGAATATATAGTTTGTTTAAACAAAGTCGTCTAGATTAGGATTAGTTCTTGAAGATGCTAACAAAATTAGGTGTTTAAAGTGCACATCAGTTAATCTTCAAAAATATTTTGATTTTATTATGGTCATTTAAAACATTTGTTAACAGATATATTGATTCAAACCTACAATAATATCTGACAACCAAATCGTGTAAATTTGGGAAATTGCTTGTTGGTACAAATTTCCAAAATTCAATATAAATTGGATCACTGGCAGTAGAAGTAAGTTCCTTACACTTACATTTCAGTATATTATACTGCTGTAGGTCAATTTCGATTTGGATTTCAGATGTTTAACAATTAACGTCTTTTAGAGAAGTTAAATTATTATATTTATTCTAATGTGGTTATGTGTGTATCTGTCAGCGGAGTTGATACAGGTGGCAGAGAAGAGCGGATCCGGACACCAGGGCGGCTTACTAGGACTATTCGGGTATCGTCCGGAAACCGCAACTGATGAACGCGATAAATCTTTGGCGTCCCAGAAGCCCAGCGTCAGGAGCTTAATAGAAACTTTTGTTGGAGCATTTTAAACTGATATTTAAACATTTTACAATAATTGTAATTTACAATACAATAATTGTATACTGATGCACACACTGTAGCTGTTGCATAAATAATATACATTAATAATTAAACATTAACGTGGTGCATTTTACGTGCACCTAGGTTTAAACACTGGGAATAAATTGTTACAATATTTGTTTTGCACATGCGTACATTACTGCACGTACGTAAACATTCCACACTAAAAATTAAACATTTTACTGGTTACAGGCCAATTCTACAATAATACATACATATATACATAAATAAATAAACACACTTAAGTTACCCTGGTACATTTTACATATATAGTAGCTTTGGATAGGTTAGTTACTTTAGCGTTCATGTACTGGGCTCCATCATACGCTTACTAAATGGCACACTAACATGCTCGTTGTATGACTAGTACCATACAACGAGGCACTCAGGAATAAGGCAGTTAGTACTGAAGACTGGGTAGGAATCTGTAGTGCACTAGGTGGTATGACAAAGGTCCTGCTCCAAAGCCTTCAGTTTTTCCATTATGAGTTTTAGTTTTTTGAGCAGAGCAGGCTGCTTAATGAAGCAGCGCATGAATGGTGCATCATCAACTGGTAGCCGCATGTGCCACGTCTTTGTGAGTGGGCATGCTGTTATGTAATGGTCTGGAGTACCAGCCTCGCCGCACACACAGAAGTTAGATGAGACAAATCACTTTTTACATAAATACTCTGGAAAGGGGCCGTGGTCAGTTACAAATCTTGTTAGAAAGGGTGCCGAGATAAGTCGATCAGTGGAAACTTTATGATAAAATACATGAGCTCTTCTACCTTGAGGAGCTGCATCCCATTTCTTTAATGCCTACTCCCAGATCTGTCTCTTGAGATGAGTTCTAGGTAGCGGAATGGGCACAGGCTGAACATTGATGTTTCTTGCTGCTTCTTTAGCGAGTTCATCGGCTTCTTTCCCTGGTGTCCAGCATGTGCCTTTATCCAGGAGATATGAATATTTCTTCGACTCTAGCTCTCTCTAAGCAAAGCCTGGATATCAGCTATCTGAGTAGAGGAATGGTAGGGATTACGGATTGCATAAATAGCAGAAAGGCTGTCTGTGAAAATGCGGAATGCGTACCCATCAAATTGTTCCGTCACTGCGATGACTTGCCTAATTGCGGCCCCCTTCAGCTTGAAATACCGTATTTCCTGATTTAAGTGGCGTTTCCATGTATGTAAAACGTCATCGTTACATTTTATTACAGCACTGCATCCAACTCCTCCACCGAGTTTGAAACCGTCTGTATATATGCAAATTGCATTTTCCGAAATATTTTGGCAATTGAGCATTATTGAGTGGGCATGAATACCTACTCCACGTTGCGCTGGATATACATTAAGCAGCGACCTCTTGCGCTCGTAATCGGGTGGATTAAGGTGAAGATCTCTGTAAGTTGCCTGTTTTTCAAGCATTGTGACTGTTGTTATTGCTGACTCCATGACTGCCCTAATGTGGAGAGGTATTAGACCTGATAGAACCATGACAGCTGCAGTCGCTCTAGTGCGATATGCTTTGCAAATGGCTAAGGCGAACGGGCGTTGTGTGCTACTTAAGATCTTGATTTTACATGTATTCATGGGGTTGTCCCAGATTGCAGCAACGTACGTAATGATTTTTTCCTCTACCATATTGTAAATTATTTTGAGACTATGTAATTTTAGGCCCCAATCAGAACCTTGCATGTTTTTAAGGTTATTTGCTATGCGCAAAGCTTTCGCCTTCTGTTCTCGCAGGTGCGGTATCCAACTTAAGACTTCATCTATAACAAGGCCCATGAGTGTGAATTCCTTGGTTCGTTTCACTCGTTTACCGTTCATTTCTATTAATGGGTTTCTTTGGATAGTTTGACCAGGTTTGTGGAAAACAATATACTTGGATTTCGCTTCCGAGACTTTAAGACGTTTCTGGCAACAGAGACGATGGAAGAGGCCTATAACTTCATTGCAAGTTTTCTGGAGAATGTCTCTACTATGCCCTTGAACAATAAACGAGGCGTCATCAGCAAATGCTAGGGCTTGTGTGTGTGATTGCCATTGAGCTTTGAGTTTAGAATTGAAAGTAATATTCCAAAGGTCTAGACCAGCGCATGATCCTTGTGGGCAGCCTCGAGCCTGCTTACGAGTGATTATCCCTCCATTGTAGACCATAACGTAGGTCCGGTTGCTGAGGTAGCTGATGAAAATTTGCAGGTGATTATTAGTAATACGGGCTCCATGCAATGCCTCTATTATGGTGGGCCACCACAAAGAATCGAATACGCTTTGTAAATCCAGACTAAAAACGGCTTCATGGCATTTGTCGCTTTTAATTGCTCTCACTTCATGTTGAATAATGTCAAGGGCATTTAACGTAGTTCTATTTTTCTCGAAATCCAAACTGGGTCTCAGAGATTGTGCCCCTGATTGTTAAGTGATACTTCAAGTGCATTGCCGCTAGTTTTTCGTAAACCTTTCCTAGAGCCGGAAGCTGGCAGATCGGCCTGAACGAAACCGGGTCATTTTGGATTTTATCAGGCTTCGAGAACAGAATAACCAGTCCCGTCTTAAAGGCTCTAGGGAACTGTTGCAGATCCAAAAGTCTGTTGAAGTAATTGATCAGGAAACTTGACTTGGCTTGGATGGACAGCTCGGATGATGTTATAATCCAAAGAGTCTGGCCCTGGGGCCATTCGCCTTGGAAGAATGTTAATCACCGCGTTTTCTTCAGATGGCGTGAAGGGCACATTATTAGGCGTATCAGTGGACAAGCAATAGGCTGGATCTGGTTGAAGGTCCAGTTCACCCCGCTGCTTCCCTGGAAATACTGCTTTCAAGATGGCTGTGAGTGTCGCTTCCATCGAACTGGAAGTGGAATGTCTTGAGCGCACGTATTTCCTACGCTGAGCTGGTCTGAACACTTTATTAGAAGCGATTTTATGTAAAGTACCATACACTTCCGTATTATTCGTGCAAAAATTACACCAGTTTGGCCTTTAGTATATTTTTCTTATAGATCGCCAATGCATGTTTGTAAGCAACACTTAGTTCCTGCCTTGCCTACTTGTTGTGCTCAGCTCTCATTCTTCTCCTCAAGGCCCTCGTTCGACTGTGTCTTGAGGTCTTTCGACCACCAGTTCGGACGATGTAGCACTTTTAAGGTTCTTAGAGAGAAGATCCGATTGCACAGGTCCTGTAGGCTTGCTATTAGCTGAGCTGTAAAAGAGTCCAGCTTGGAAACTGTATGACAGTCTTTTAATTCGCATTCCATTCATGCAAGTACCTGCCTCATTTGGTTGGTGAATTTTAAGAGACTGCCTCTTTCAGCTTATAACGTTTCATTGAGAATTCGGCATTGTTATGGCTGATACTATAGGTGATGCACTTATGGTCGGAGACAGACGGACATTTTACACTGTCCATTTGGAAATTTTCCCCGCCGTTGTGACGGTTGAAATAATAAGGTCTGGCCACTCCATCCCATGAATAGTCTCGTTAAGTCAGGGACTCTTTGTAATATTGTGAAGGATTAGGTCATTACTTGCAATGAAGTCTTCGACTTCACATCCTCTTATATCTGTATAAGAGTATCCGCACGTCTCGGCATGTGCGTTGTTATCTCCAGCCAGCAAATGTTGGGCTGAAGGATACCTTCTGAGTAATCCTTTCTGGATCTCTATAGCTACCATAATATCGGCTGTTGGCGGGATGTAAATGTTGGTAGTACAGATACTGAGGGTCTATAGCTTTTGATACAGGTGATATTGTTATATTTTCGTATCTTTTAATTTTTCAATAAGTCTTCGAGTGCCACTGTTAAAACTACATCGTGCCACACTGAGGCACGCGTGCCGCGGATTGGCCATCCCTGGTGCAACCATTTAGTTCCCAGAACACATTCGCTTGATAAGTTGTTTTAACTGAATTTATATGGCATGTATCTTGAATTTCCAATACTTCTCTTTGACCACATTCTATCTAATCAGTATTCTAATCAATTTGTATATAACCGTTTTATTTATAAGAGTGAAATGTATTTTTCTCTCCCAAACTATTGTTTATTCTTAGTATAAATAGAATAATATGAGTGAAAACTCTTTAGTGCATACATAATTTATACGCATGTCAAGAATTTATCTTTCATGTATGATACAGAAGTTAAGAATTTAATTACTTAAACGTTAAAATTAAATCTCGTTAGAATGATAAATGTAATCTACTTACTCTTCGAATTTATATTGTGTTTATTGCAAGCCATTAACGACTAGGTTATTCTGCAAAAGGATTCTGCTTTAAATGTTTCTCCAAGTACTATGTTTGGAATTTAAAACTATTAGCAATTAATTTATCGAGTTACAATTTATGCACCATGGTGTATATAACTTTTAGCGCTTTAATACTCTTGGTTATGTTTAACTCAATTATTTTAGAGATTAACCATCTTTAAGCATGTTTCTATTCAATTACCTTTGGATGTGTCCTTGTTTCACTTTCGATACATTTTAAACATAATCTGCAGCAGGACGTTACAGATGTCCATCGGATCCTTCCATTTCCTGTGGATAACTTTTGCCAAGCTAAGGTTAATTTGTCTCTTGGCTTGGAGGGAGGTATAATCGCATGATAAGTTTTGACAATGAAACAATGACATATCCTTGAATTCTGTAATCTCTTCCTCATAGTATACTCTACCTAATCAGTAATCTAATCTATTCGAATGCAAGGATTCTAGTTAAAGGAGTGAAATTACGTTTCCTCTCTCAAACCGTTCTTATCTAATCAGTATTATATTCAATCATAATTTAAAAGCTGTTATGAAATTTCACTTAATATAACAACTTAATATAAATTAATAAGCAACTTAATATAAATTTATAAATTATTATGACCATGCAAAAGCTGCCGATAAATCACGAATATCCTAAACAGTTTCTCATGGTTCTGTAACACAGACTAAAGATACAGATGAACAAGATGCCATGAGACTACCTTACTTAAATAACATAATCATTATTATTACCAGTCCTTAAAGAAGAGTTATATGAAGGTAAAGTTATCTTAATGGAATCGCAGTTCGTTATTTTAATTACAGGAGGAAACACTTCTAGCCGAGAAAAAAACGTAAGCACGTGACAGCTGCATAATATTTCAAATCTCATGGAAAAATATTTCCTTAGCGTAAGTTGAAAGGGTATCTGCAGAAATTATTATACTCATTGTTTCTTTCTAGAGAATGGTCAGACGTTATCTTTTATACTTTCCACCATTGCTAACTATTAAATAACCAAAGTTCAAATTGAGGATTCTCTTCACAGAATATACGAGTATCTTTAATTCATCCTTACTAAGTATTGGTTTCATATCAGAGCCACTTAAACATTCTTAGCGACCAGCGTTGTTGTCAATGTCAAGGTTTTAGTGCGAACACAACGCAAAACCCTTAATCCGCTCAGAATCATTTGGGTGTGCTGTGCATATGACACAAGAAACGCACAAGATGACTTGAATTATCAAAACGCATACTGGGGTTTAAGAAACTTTGCAACATATTTTGATTGCTTATTAAACGAAATTCTTAATCTTCAATATGAAACATAATGTTTTACTTTAACTCCTTCTAATCTACTAGATGAGAAATAGCTAGCTGTTGACACTGGGACACAGCATGTATCCAGACACAGAAACTCTTGGCAAATTGACACGATGGATGTCTAAAACTCTAAAACATTACTAGATTATCTAAACATTGTTTTTCTATGAATATCCATATTCTGCATATAGACCTTGTGCCTTCAACACTATATGAATCTGTTATGATCCCGTGTAATTCAGCATCATTTATTATTTTTAAGTCTTCCACAATACTCCCTCTAAGTTCTGGAAGACAAATTTGCAGTGCATGTTATTTTTGATTTCAAGTCTGTAATTATGTAATTAATTTTTAATTATCTTCTTAGGCTGTAATACCTGCTCAGAATTATTTGACAGACATTTATGACAACAAAAGAATAGTCAAAGCATTTCTCTGAATAAATTAATGGTAACCGTTTCTATGTTTTGGCCTACTTTGTCTTAAGGAAAGTTTCACAAGAAGTTTTTACTTAACTTACAGCAAAGAAATATGCTACCAAGTAAAATTTCTATGTACACTAAATGCCTCCGAAGTTCACATAGGAAAGACCAAACTAATTTCAGAAGAAAATAATGGAAAAGTCTGTAGATTTATAAAAGAAGTTCAATAACGGAAAAGAAAGATTTGTGTTTGTGTATTTCCTATCTCAGTATTTTAATTGCATCTTTCATTAAAAAATTAGTAAGGCCTACAATTATACGTGATTTCAAGTTAAATAATCTCAATATATTCCAAAATCAACAGCCAGCATGAAGTGGGGTTTCTACTCAGAGGAAAGGTATTCATTACTCTGCAGAATAAATTGCACTTGAAAAAGAAAATCTGAACAAGTCTATAACTCGAAAGTTATAAAAACATTTTATGCGCCCCTCTAGCACCCGAAAAAATGTATAAAGCAAAATATTATATATTACGAACAAAATCTGCTTGGATGTAATAAACTATAAATTAGCTGAAACTTCTGAGGTTTTGTGTGTTAATATTAGCCCCACCTCAAATGTCGTCAATAACTTTGTAAGGTATATTTTAATTTCATAAAAGTTGTTTTAATTTCAAAGCCCTTTCCTAGCAAATTTTTTTCCACTTACAACTCCCTACCAGAATGAGGTTTTCGAATCGCGCTGAATGCAAATGAATTAGAAGGAGTATTTAAGAAAGGTTCAACTAAGTTCCATACAGAATGCTAGGAATCCTTAGTAGCGCGTGCTTGCCTTCGGACTAATTCACTCTTGAAGCTGTAACGCTCGGCCGTATTATCCCGTGCCTTTCGATATTCCCGGCTAGTTTAATTTAAGGGCCAACTACGTTAGATACTTGCATTTAGTTTCGGCTAAGTCCTTTAGTTAGCTATAGTTTAGTTTCTTATTCCTTATTCTGAGTTAAAGTCCGAGTAGAGGTTTCCTGTAAGCCCGAGAAGGGGGACGAGTGTTATTCTTACTTGAGTGCAATAAAGGGTTTTTTAACCCTTCTCGAGTCCACGTCTCTCTTGAAGTCTTCAGTTGTTTGAACTCAGCGATAAGTCGCTACATAATTTATTAGGTTTCTCAACGTTCATCTTAGACAAAAGGAGTGAGGAACCCTACAACGTGATTATTGCATTTTTACATATCAGGGATTCCGTTACTTGGACACCACATGACCTTCTACGGCCTATTAAATCACAGGCATTTTTTGCTGCTGTTAATTTTAATTTATTTCATCGAATTATTCAGACTTAATTAACCGATCGCTCAAGGCAAGTTCAGAAGATATTTAGAAGAATATAGTGATCTGAGGTTGCTTGGAAAACTAGAAATGAACTAAACCTATCAAATCCAAATGCATAATATGTAACTTTGAAAGTCGTCCCCATCTAACGAAAACAAAAACTTACTAGATTTTAATTTTCCATCAAAAGACTGTTACCTTTCATGTCAAAAACATATGACTTCTACAAGATTGAAAGTCCAGTTGTTTGCACAATGTATTCTCTAGAACATGATTTCTATTTCCCCTCTAAGCTCTATATACTAATAAAATAAATTCTAGAATACCTCAAACACTTTTCAAGCATTTCAGAAATCCTAAGTGAATTCAGTTACCGCGTAAAGAAATACTACTGTGAAATTTTATCCTGAAAACAACTTCTGAAAAAAAGTTTCTTTAGACAAAAAATAACCACCGGATTTTATTCAAGATCCAAAATGGTTTATTTCAGTATTATTTAAATAACTAAATGCTGAGGCATCTTGTTTATAGTAATTTTCCTCAGAGTGTAGCTATTAAATTGAAAGAAGAAAATGCATACATTCATGGCCTTCGCTTTTGAATATAAAGTCTTCAAACAGTAGCAAATGCCCATAATATTTACGACACTTAATATTGTAATTTCAACAGTTTCATTTAAACTGAAAATTAGATGAGAAACTGTCCAATGAATTTTTCTGTTCTAAATTATGCATTTAGTTTCTAGAAAAGTGGAGACAGCGATATTTTGTATATAATTGTATACATATATTTTATATATATTTTATATATGGGAATTAAAACCATGCCGTTTAGAAACGAATTACCGGTTGCTCTCCACAGGAGAATTACCTACATGTTCTTATATTTAAAAATGTAGACGCTAAACGTGGTCTTAGGAGAATTTAGCTCAGTGCCTAAGAAAACGAAAGAATAAAAATCATGCAAAATTAGAAACATCGGAATAATAATGTAATTTTTTCGAAATATTTTTTTAAAATTATTTGGAAGCCTGATATTTCAGATTCCAATTTGAACGCCTAAAAATTGACATAAACTTACTTGATAAAATAGTTTAATAAAAAAAAATCTGAAAGCTTTCAGATTTTATATTACTCCCAAAGGAGCGTTTTTTAACATTTTGTGAGTTACCTTTATATATTAAATATCTTGTTCTTTGCAAGTAAACTACGAAAAATTCAATTCGACAACAATTATCACAAAATATTTAAAATATCATATCTTTAAGAATTTCCGATTGACAGACTCACGCGCTCTAGATAATTTTTTTCATCGTACAGTGTTGCCGTTGCTCGCTTTGAAATCTTGAGTTTGTTAATTAAAAATTACTTAAAATTTTACAAAACATGAAATAGAGAATAAAATAAATTGGAAATTTAAAATTTGGGCTTCCAACTGCTCATGTTAGGTTGTAGGATTATGCCATTCAAAATTTGAAGACTCTAGGTACGTTTGATTTTTCACAATGCGAGAAACATACATACATTCAATGCATATTCTTCACTATTTAAGTTTTTTAAATATAATACAGGGCGATAACATTTAGTGGCAAATATTTAAAAATGGTACTCTGTTTGTAGTGAGCCGACGCAAAATGCCATTTCGAGACTAATAGCCCATCTAAAGAGCTACAGATCCTCTAGGCTACAAATTTGTGCATTTAATAAAACTTTCAGAGCGCTGAATATTCAGACGATAGAAATATAACTAAGAAGCGTTAAATAATAAAATGAGGAGAAAATAAAATTATACTGCTATTATCATATACTTCTATGTTAAACGATTTTTAAAACTTGAACTGAAATATCATAGTTTATCTTATTATGACTATTAAACAGAATTTTTTACATCTTTGTTGAAAAAATAATAAACATTAAGTCAATTGTTCTATTTTACTTCATTAAAAGTTTTAATATAATCTTGCAAATCCCTTTAATAAAGTGTGCGAGTCAATAAAAGAGCTTAAATTAATTCTTTCCAAAACAATTAACACGGGAAAAGTCTTTATTCTTAATTAGATTTACTGAGTTTCTTTTTGATACTGCCATTTACAGATTATATTTCCCACATCGTGTCACAAGCGCTTAATTATACTATTCACATTATGTTACATTATTCACTTTCTAAATCAACCGAATAATCATAATTATGTGCTACTCGTAAAATATTCAGAATATTTGTGGTGTGACATGTACTCTGAAAATACGATGTTTTGTAAAAGTATTAGCAAAAACCTGATTTACTGATGGAAAAGGCTTATTTTGAATGATGATGAATGTAGTGCTTGCTATCTTTCAGTGCTGTGCTCTTGTGATGTGACTTTGGAACCTTAAGGTATTTCTCCAGCCTTCTTGGCATGCCTTCGTGGTATGGTGGTCTGCACGCTCAGTGCGTAATTGAGAGGTCCGTGGTTCGATTCCCGGCGAAGGCGTTGCATGTTTTTCATATCTTCTGCTTCCAAAATTTACCTAATGTCTCTACAGTGGCGCCCACACTAAAAGGGTGTTGGATGATGTTTCTCGTCACCCAGGGTTTGGCGATTGGGTCCCCTAAAAACCCCAGTCGCCCTTTGAAAAGGGGGAGTATATAAGATATTTCTCCCGCTTTCTTGGCGTGCCTTCATGATGTAGTGGTCAGCACACTCAGCGCGGAATTGAGAGGTCCGTGGCGTTGGCGTTGCATACTTTTCATCTTGTCTCCTTCAAAAAAATACCTAATGTCTCTACAAATTTAGTTAAAAATAACAGACTTTTTGCAATGACCTTAGATTTTGAGTGAAATTCGAAAAGCTTTAATGTGTTGAGTATAAAGAATGACTAAATTTACATATATTAGACATTTCTGATATGGTTCTATTTACAACTGAATCATAATTAGAGTTCCCTAAATAACATATTAATCATAACACTTACAGTTTTTTTATCATATTTTCAGGTGCATAACAGTTTGAATATCCGATGTAAAGAAAGGGAATTAAAATATATAAAAGGGAGAGAAAAAGAATATGAATCTAAACTTTCGAGGAAATGGCATTTAAATTTAATACAATTTAAATTAAAAGAGAAATAAAGATTTCGAAGCAAAGAAGAAATTACCTTATTCAAAGAAATGTAAAATAGAAAACATAATAAAATAATAATTTATTCCTTCCTAAATAAAACATAATGCAAATTTCGTCTAAATATTTACTCCTTTTAAATTATTTATCCCTTATTTTAAGACATTGAAAACGAATTGTGCATATGCACTTTTATTTTCATAGTTATTTGAAGTTTTCCTTTCTATAAAGCTGAATTTCTTGAATTCATTAAGGCTTGAAAGACGCAGAAATTAAAGCTTTAAGATATAAAAATTTTACTTTTTTAACTAATTAATTGAATTGTAATTTATGTCTCTTTTGATAGAAATTTTACTATTTTACCAACCCTCTCGCAACTTTCTTAGCTAGTTTTACATTCACCTAGATTAAATTTGCATTATGTATGAGAAGAGATATGTACAATATAAATAAAAATGAGAGAAATAAGCTGTACTTTGTTTATTTTATTCCTCATAAAACAGGCTGATTTGTGAGGAACACACTTTAGGAAGGGGGGAAAATTGATTTATCTTGGTTGAAAATAGTAAAATCCCGTAATTTGGGGCAAATTATTTCTCTTCTGTATAATAAAATTTATGACACCTTTCGTATCATTAATATTCACTGCGAATTCTCAAGAATGAGGGCCTTATTTCCATTATCATTGTACATCTGATTTAAAGTAATAAATCGAATTTGTTTACAGATTTTACCTTGCTGGATTTCCAGCTCGAATTTTTAGACGGCTCTCTTTGAATTAAAAGCAAGATGGCTTCAGATATAAATATGAGGTATTCTACTGTAATATGATCATATATATTTTTAACTGTATGTAGATTTGCATATGAGAGGTTTTCAATCGTTTCAAATTTTGTACAGAGAAATAAGAATCAAAGTTATATGTACAAAAAAGACGCCGTTTTACATTCATTTTGAGTAGTAATTTAAATATTTTGTGCAAAACTTGAACCACCAAAAATAATGTAACGTACCATTACGTTATTTTTGTATTATGTATATAGATACCATAGTTTAAGAAATTGTGCCTTAGATCAAAGGTCTGCTGTAGTGCAAATTTTTAATACATTCCCGTTCAAGAGATTCACTTCCAGAGAAGGAAAATGCCCTTCTTCTTATATGTTGGAATATGTTACATTTTTGAAATGGTAAACGTCTCTAGAGATGATCCAGTTGAGAGCAAAAATAACCAAATTTCATAGAAAGCGATAATATTTATTAACTCTTAGAATGTACTCAGAAACGGTCCAAAGTATTTTCGTACCTAGCTTTTGAATTCGTTACTTTCAGAATGTTGATTGTTTTCGACTAAAAACTGCAGTGTTTCACACATTTGAATCCGTATGTGAATAGAACAGCGCAAATACATCCCTACATCTAATAATCATGTTGTACTATCTAACTCGTATTCTTTTATCAGATTTAGTTTTGTACTATTCTTTTATTATTCATATTTACCATAGTTCTGTTTGTGGCCTCTCATGAAAAATGATATGTCCTTTTATATCTAAACCATGAATAAAGTCTGTTTATTGTCTTTTGGACCAGCCTGTTGATCATTGATGTCAAACTGACGGCACCTAAAACAATTTTGTATGCCCCGCGAATACATATCTCAATTAGGAATTCTTTGTAAATACGGTGTTACAAAGATTTCAAGATTTTAGTTATATGAAATCCGAGTTTACATTATTCTTATTACCATTAAAAAGGAACATTAAGCAGAAAATCTACAAATGGCGCTAATTAATTTCCAATGTGACATAAATTTTAAATAGATAAAGATTTTATTAACTTTTATTCGTGCTAGCCAAAACTAAATAAGCTCAGTTATGAATATTTACGCTAAGAACAATCGCTTTGTTTACACTTGTTTATGTTTAAGAATATATTTATATGTGAATAACGTTCCTTTCACAGATGAAACCAGATAAGAAAAAATCGATGAGCAACTATAATCTGTGATGAAAAAAATTTCTTGTAATTTTATTTATTTTATGAGTCGAGAAAAATTTAATAAATAAGAGAAGTGGACTTTATTTTTTTTTTATTTATTTTTTATTTTCAAGTTTTTCCCCACTTGGGAAATTTTCTCTGAAATCTTAAGGAAGTTTCCATGATTTTGCATTTTTAGATTAAATTACAATAAATCATTTTATGATAAATTAAACATGTTGAACTAATTAAGTAAATGTCAGTCTAAAATTATAACATTTATTTATTAGTTTATTTAAATAACAAAGTGTAAGCAATAAGTTTTGATAACTATTGAGCAAGAAAAATGTAAAATTTAATTCATTTTTTTATTTTGTTGATTATAATATCGTTTCGTAAAAAGATTCTGGCCTGTCAGCTGATTTCAGATGGTGCATTCTAACCGCATGCAATTTCAGTTTGAGACCACTGCTGCAGGTCATACGATAGAATTATTACAAAGTATATCATTTTTGTCACTAAAGAATTATTTCTACTCTAGTTTGAATGATTTACATGTCTTTTCAATGAAAAGATCAGTATCCACATAACGCGTAAAAACACTGTAACATAAGAAGATTTTAAAATCCTAATTCCATGAAACACAACTAAGCTTCTAAACATTATATCACATGTGTTTGCGAAGCAAAGCTTTATGAATTCTTGAAGACAGCTGTCATGAATTAATTCCAAATAGTCACACTTCACTTTTGTGCATTACTTTTAAACTGAACTACAAGCTGCGATATTAATGAAATTTCAGTTTATCTGGTTATTTTGTAATTTCATTTTAGCTAGTGTAGACAAACACAGCCGCAATATTTAGTAGTGTGGGCCATTAAGCCAAATGTGTCACACCAGATATTTCTTAAAACCCATATTAAACTCCTAATTTGTGGCATACTGTGTATTTAAATTACTTAAATCGAAGAGATAGGTTATAAAAGCCACGTATACGATTTCCACAGTAACAAAGTATTTGCTGTAAAAGTCGTGCATTAATATAAATCTACTCTCTGAACAGGAAGAGAACCTATCTCAGTGCACATAGAGCTCTAAAATTATACAAATTAAAACTAATGACATTATCGCGGATTTCACTGACCTCTCCAATTATATGCTTGGAATTTTCAACAAACATTGTATATTATTCAGCACGCAAGTAAATGTAAGCATTTTTATAAACTAAGATTGTTAACAATGTTGGATAATTAATTTGAATGACACAATTAAGAGCTTCGTAACCATACTTTAGAAATTTA
Source organism: Stegodyphus dumicola (assembly GCF_044657685.1). NCBI lineage: Eukaryota > Metazoa > Arthropoda > Arachnida > Araneae > Eresidae > Stegodyphus > Stegodyphus dumicola. The sequence goes on from NC_140775.1 coordinate 76,443,627, forward strand.
AGAGAAAGCTGTACAGCCGTATGCATAGCAATGTTTCTCTAGTTTATAAATTTCTTTGCTAAAATTATCGGATGACTATTTGACATAGAATTTTCTTAATTAAACAAACGACATAAATAAAGTATAAAGGGGGAAAGGGTCTGTAATGTTAATTTTATTGGAACGTTATAGAATTAAAAAAGGGAAATAATTCAAAATTATGTATTTTATTGACTGATTTAAAAAAATCTGAGTACTTGTTTATTAAGTGACAGAATATATTATATTTTGAAGTAAATATCAACAAATTGAAATTGAGTTTAAAGAGATCCCATTACCATTCTTCACAGGAGGTACATATTAAGCTGAAATTACTCAAAATAATAATTATTATGTTGAGTTTTAGAGACTAAATACCTTTAAATGAAGCAATACCTGAAGTCCTAATTTAAAAATAGGAAGTTTGCAAACATTTCATCATAAATCGTTAATAAATTCCTAAATATTTTCTTAATTTTCTTTTGTTAAAGTTATTTCATGAATCTCTAGATTTAATGAATTAAATTTCCCTAAAACCTTGCACATTTTCCAAAGTTGGAATTCCAATTACTGCTTCCAGGTCTAATCTAAAAATCTAATTATTCATAGATTAGTGTATCTTACGAATAAGGTTTCATTTCTCCTTCTCTTTCTCTTTCTCAAATAGATGGAGCAAAGTATTAATTATTGCTTTTGTCACCTAACGCCATTTGAACGTCACTTTGCTCAGAAGTTTGTATAAGCACTCTGAAGTACAAAAGTACATCTATTATCCCCAAATAGAAAACTATAGCAAATTTATTCAAGTATTTTCCTACCAGTTACCTCGTACTCATAGTAATAAAAGTTTTAATAATTTATTAATATTTGTGCTTTAAATTATTTATTTTTCTTTTGCTGTATTCTAAAAAAAGTAGAAATTTGCTTAAAATGACAGAAATTTGAAAAAAAAAAAAACGGTTTTTTTTTATATACTATTTCAGTTACCAGTAAGCGTTTACAAGCAGCAAAATTCACAGTTATTGCACAAGTAAACCGCATATTTGCAACATTTATATAATGGACTTATTATAGAAAATTATAATAATTAATAACTTTAAATATTTATATGATTTTTATTTGAATACATTTATTATATTTCTTACAGAAAATAAAATGCAAATATGATCAACATTATGTAGCAAAGAATTCAGTTACATGGACAGAATATTATGATATGATTCTAAAGCTACACAGAAGAGTGAAATAAGATTAACATAGGCAAAAAATGGCGTATGTCTACATTTCAAAACAGAAGTAAGCAGTAAGGTGTCAGTAAATGTATTATGAAACGAAAACATAATCGCTCCTTTAAAAAAGAAAGAAAAAAATTGATAGCTTTCAGATATTAGCCTTGATATGCTGCGGACTGACTTATTAGGGACGCTGGTCTAAAACTCGTGGATTCTGAAACGTGTGGTGACACTAAGCGGATCGCTTGGTTTTCATTGCAAAATAATTAGATTCGAAAAAAAAGACTGCATTTAATACACCTTAATGATTAACGTCGTATTTTGTGTAAATATGTGTAATTAGCAATAATTATAATAATATTGTCACTTTCGTACGGGTTCGTAATGAACTAAATGCGCACAGAACGGATGACAGCTTGATGACATTTACTTTTTTCCCAAAAATAACACTTTATGGTGCTGGACCTTTTCAGACAAAAGCTCTTCTCAGTATGACAAAGCGTATTCAGCAATTACCTCTTCAAACTACTAAAAACTTTGAACACAAGATAAGGCAAAGATTGCACAGCCAACTCTCAGTGCGCTAAACTCAACTAAAAACTGATACTTTGCTACCTGGACACAGGCCGGCGACTGAAACCTGCTGCTCACACCGGTCGTATGTAGTCACCCCGTTCGACGGGAAACTTCCAGCACCTTCGATGTCTCGAAATTGCTAGAAAGCATGCTCAGTTACAGTTACATAGGGCTGGATACAGTTTACTCAGAGAACGGACCTGTTATAATTGAGTCAAAGTATAGCCGAAATTGGGGACATTTTTCGAAATCTCGCCAACTTTCGCAACACCAATTAAACTCAGGAACAATCGCCAAATTGGCTAACAAGATTATCCCGCCGACTTGTCGACGTAGCCAATTAAATTTTCTGACAAATATAATCATATTTTTCCAACAATGTTTCTCATTTTGGTTGCATTGGAGGCTGGCTGTTGGTTGCGGAGGAGAAGGTGCGAATTATGTGTGCTAGGGGATGGGGCTGCACTTTTCAGATCTTTCGTGGTATGTTATACAAGAGATACTACAATTTGCATATAACTGCACTAAAATTATTTACATATATACAAAATTCGTGACATTTACCGTTTTCTAAGCACTAGACATCCCGACCAGTATAATCCCTGGGCAGAAAGCCTTGTTATTTCTAAGGAAAATCAGAGGAATATTAAAAAATTCAATAAATAACATCCAATAAATCAAATACTAAATAAATAAATAAATGCATGAATATACTAAAGTACATGCACACAGGACCATTATCTTAGTAAAACTATTTTTATTATTTACACTGTGGGGACTATGTACGACGGCCATAATAAGGGGCTGCTATGACGTACTGAGCGAATTTAGACTTAGAATTTGTTGACGTAGGATCCAAACTACGACGTCTTTCATCTTGCTTAGGTGTGTATAGAGACTCTCCCACGATGACTGCAGTTTAAAATAAAATACTTCCCATTGAATCTTCCACAACTACACTTTACAACTTCGTTACAACTTCGTTAAATTGATGTCCTTCAGCTTCCGTCTCGTAACGTGTTTTCAACTTCTCTGTCACCAAACTGACTCGCTGTCGTGCAAAATTATGCATTTTTTCAAGCCAGTGTTTGGAAATCTCCAATGTACTTCTTAGGTGATGATGGCGCATCCGTAGGGTGACCAAACACAGATAACAAGGCAGACGAAGGCCACGTCGATACGCCGGTAAGAACAGAGGTAAATTCTGGTCCCAGTCCTGTTGGTCTATGGAAACCATCAGCGAGGGATTAATAAGGATGCTTCAACTAACTCCACCATGCCGCCTGATTATGGATGTAAGTTTCCTTTGGCTTTTGCATAAGCCGAGTAGCTTGTAGAGTTCGTTTATATCAGTCGAGATAAAATTCCTTCGTTCATTGGAATGTAACTGAAGAGGTACTCCAAACTTAGAAATCCAGCAATAGATATACCTATGGTACCGTGGCAGCCTCTTGATGAGAGATAGGATAAGTATCAGGCTGAATGTTAAGGTATTTAATGAAAACCAGAATGTATTTGTTGCCATCAGCAGATTTTTGCAGTATTCCCAGGATGCCAAACTTGATGCTTTCAAAAAGCGCTTCCACACTGAACGTTGCAGCTCTCCTGAGCTGCAGTTCTTCAGTAACTTCGGCCCACACAAGCATTGCATGATTGACACAAATTTTGCACTTCAGCCCTTCAGCGTTACTCAAGTAGAAATCCTATCAAACTCTATTCAAAGTTATTATCATTTCGAAGTGGCTTCCTGTAGGTCTGCGATGTAGTTCTTTAAGGATATCTGGAATAAGAGATCTTGAAGTATCAAATGTCATCGGAATGTCTTTTCATCATCCGATTTGAACTTCCGATACAAGACACGGTTTCGAATAAGGAGTGGGTCTCAGAGATCCTAATATTGTTTTTTCGTAGGACGATAGATCAAAGTGCCCTCCGAGGTAAATTTCTTAATTGAGGACCGTATTAAGTCAATTATGGGTTTAATGTTGCCCTGTTCCTAATGGCAAATGATCCAAAGTATCAATTTTACACTGAGTTGCACTGGTTTGACCTACATCAGAATATGTACTGGAGAAAACATCTTAAAATCTTGAATGATACGTTCTGCAGGACTCCTTTCTTCATTCCTTAGCTGTACATTCTTCAGTTACTCTGATATTACTTTCTCTGAAGACACATCAACTGGATAACTACTTTTTCATTTAACGCATATGACTATAGTACATTCTAGGACCACTGCGTCTTGCCTAATAACTTTCGCTTTATTACTTACGTTGGCAACTCGGATAGAGACGGCGGTTCTCTATAGGTCGACAACTGCCGAGGATTTTAGCAGTCCTTTATGGCTGCTACAATTATTAGGCTATTCCACTATGCCGTACCTGAAATTCCTGTTTTCAGCTAAAGATCCAGGTAATAAAAGTTCCGTTCTTGCTGGTACTGTAGTATCGGTATCGTCTTATCGTCTTATCGTCTTGAGGTTTGATTTGATCGATAGAATTTACTCATTCATCATTAATTCCGAATAGGGTTATATTCTCAGAGGCAGAATGCAGTTTATTTTTCTAAAATTGTATTTCTATAGAGAGTCTAATCCAAATATGCAAGAATATTTAATATTTGCCACATATGCATTTTGAAGGTAGGCGGCAGTTTCAAACGCAATTGTTAATGTTCAACGTTGCACCGACATCGATATTAGCTCGGACACAGTCTCAAGGGTAACGTAGGGGGGGTGTTCAGATAAGCACACCACACAAAAATTGAGCCAAATTTTTTTGGATGACGGTAACATCGGCTTTTGTATCGAATGTCATATTACAGAAAACTCTATGCCGCGACTCATTGTAGAATTTGAAAGTCTTTAAAATGTGTATTCTCAATATCCTGCAAACTCCGCACCGCGAGATGGCGACTAAGTTGTTTCCTGTCTCCTGTCTCCTTGCTGGGGAGCGATCTTGGCCTCTCTGTCTTCAGATATGCTGCAGTTCCTTCGAACGTAACCTTCACCACCGCAAAGTCTATCACTTTAGTATTGGTTTTTTGCCGCTTAAATAATGCTTCATGGAATGGATTTAGATGTTTAAAGAGTCTAGACTAGTAGCCACGTAATCCACTTACTCTTGAATATGAGCAGCTGTGGTTGGATGGCTATTTTTATGGGTTATTTCTTGGATGTCCTCGTATTTCTCAACGTACATCAAAGTTCTCTTTTCCTTGACACTTTTTTCCTCGAACTTTTTGTATCTCAAGATTTAAGATGCCATCGATGAAGTTCCGCAACGACAGGATTTCCTTCGATTCTGTTAGGCAGTCAGAAAAGAGATGATACACCCTTTCAACATCTAGACGATCTCCTGGAATGTTTTTGTAGGCTTCCGTTAGCGAAATTTTAACTCAAGGTCTGTTGTTACCTTTTAAGCACTTCTCGATAAAGCGCACCTCCACTGCGCCGTAAGCTTCGAAATCTAGCATTTGTTTTCGGACAAAGTTTGAATGATGTCCGCTGCATCTGCTGTCAGAGAAATGGAGAGATGGCAGGCCTTAGCTTCGGAATCCTATCCATATGCGCCCGCCACTACAAAGAACTCGTACATTTACCCGGAAGTTTTTCCATTATATATGGCTAGCTTTTGAGATGACCGGGAAGACATAGTTAGGAATTTAAAGCTTTTACAATTGCTTTTCAGCTGTCACTATGGATTTCTTTAAGTTATCAGCTTCCTTGGCGACAGCAGTAGCCCTGTAATCAAATTTTTTGTTCGACAGCAGAAAACGTTCTTCGATCTTTTCCGATAAAATATTTCGTAATTCTTTTCTAGTTTGTTCAGTTTTACTTTCAACCGTGTTTATTTTGCGTTCCATAACCTCAAATTTGTTTTCTAATGTAGCAGTAATTTCTCTCTTCATTTCCTCTTGTTCTGTTTCAATCTTTTCGTGAACTTGCATGACGGCTTCTTCCATTTTCTCTTGGCTCCCTTCCATCGTTTCTTGGCCCACTTCCATATTTTTAACAGCTTCCATCTCTACTTTAACAGACTTGAGTGTTAAAGTAGTTAAAGTAGTAACTTCAATCTTTTCTTGAAAAATAGCAAAGGCTTTCACCGCTGTCTTAGTTCCTTCTCCATTGCTCTTGTCATCGGCATTCAATCCCACTTTTGAGACTAAAAATTGCGTACGGGTTGGTAAGGCATTGAATGCACACAAACCAATGATGGCTTGATGAAATTTATTTTACCAAAACTCTGGAACGTTTCACTCAAAAGTATTCGTACAGCTCTTCTCAGTGTGACAAAGCACAGTCAGTAGTTACCACTTTAGATTACTAAGAACGTTTAACACAAATTAATGCAAAACGAAGATCCCACGGTTAAATGTCAATACTCTGAAGTCAACTGAAAACTGATGCTTTATCCGGTCTTATGCAGTTTTTTTTCCAGTCCGCTGAGAAATTTCCAGTTCCTTTCACTTCTAGAAATGGTTCTCGTTCTCCTGGAATGCATATACAGTTACATTTACATAGGGCTGGATATAGTTACATTTAGATAGGAATAGGTGAAGTTACGATTACACAACAAGCTAAACAGGAATCGGAGCAAATACATTTACGGCTTGGCGAACATATGGCATCATTTTTTCCGATAAGAACTAAATGCCGCTAAATGGCCGCTAAGCTTTGTGACTTTTAACAACGGTCTAGCCAAATTGGCAAAACCTTAGTTGCGAATATTGTTGCCCATTTGGCAGTATCTCACCAACTGTATTCTTTGGGATAGGTTAAGAATTACATCCTTTGTAAAAATTGACAATAAATACCATAGCGAACTTTATTGAGAATTCAAGTCTAGATAAAAAAGTAAAATGCAAGCTAAAGAGTGAAGATTATCCCTGAAAGAGAACTGATGTCTTGGAAAATTGCATTAAAGCATTCTATTAGAAGCTACAAATGAATTTAACAATTTTACCGGAAGCAGGAAAAAATGAAGTTTACAATTTTTACATTAGAATTTGTCAGCAAATGTTTAAGAATAATCAGAGCTATTTGACACCAATAACTATTATCAATTCATTGTTGCATAGCATACTTTTGATCCTTGAAATTTTGATAGAAATATTTTATGGAATTTAACCTGAATCTTTTAAAATCATTTTAAAACATACGATGCACGTAAAATAATGACAAAGTATTTAAAAGCAAAGTACCCATTTCCTAAATGAAAATTCATGCCGAAAAGGTTTCTGTAATATTTACAAAATTGTTGTTACCTCTTCTACAACCATTTGGCTTTCGTTGGAGTTGATAATTAACTTTGTTCACTCGAAGACAGTTTTCCGTTCTTTTCGTCCCTGCTCTGTGTTTTAATTTAGCTCAGTTTAATCTCAGAAAATATTAAAGTGAGAATAATAATAACTAATCTGACTAACTTCTGGTGAAGCGACAAAGAGAGCTTTTAATGTATTATTCTAAGAATTGTCCCAGGAAAGGAAGGAAACTGTGCTGTAAGAGAAAATGTCTGCTTTTGAAACAATGATATGAATTGTTGACCCTTGAGCAAAGTTAATTACATGGAAGAGTTTGAGTTTTTTCTTGTTTAAGTAAATGTGTACGTAAATCATTTCCTTCGTTTTGTTTCCTAAAGAAATTATGTAAGTTTAGCATTCATTAACATTGCAACTATATTATACATAATAAAAGAAAAATATCTTCTCGGATATATGTGTTTGACAACGGACTGCATATTCTCGTTTGGCTTATCCATTGCATTTAAACATCTGTATTACTTTAACATAATTAAGGGCTTTCTGTTTTGATACAGATTAGATGAGGTTTTTATTAACAAAACTGTTTTATTAAATTGGTCGTAAAATCATTTTTGTTTCATTTTTCTAATCAGAAACTGTCTAATAATTCTACAGTGGATAGAGGTTGCGCACAATCCAAGTGCTTTTTTTTATTAATTTGGCGCATGTTTTATTATTTGAAGGTTGTAACTTTCAACTCTCAGTTAATGATCTAAGAGTTTACGTGTTTTCACGTGGAGTCAGTATTTTAGTTATTATGATATTACTGTTTTTGTAAAGGGAAAGCTGACTTTCTAATGTATCAGTTCCTTAATGTTAAAATTCTGTATCATTTCTAAGTTTTTCTTTACCAGTAGCCGAGCAAATAAGACCGTTGAACACTGGTAATGCTACTCTATTTGGAAAATTAACAAATGTATTCGCAAGATTAGTGTTTAAATCATTTACACCTTATCTTAAGTAAATGTGATTCAGTTTCTGATAGAAAACCCTTTGCAAAGTCATGTATTTCTTTATTCCTCATGTGCTTTTCCATAACTGATTTAGCAGCAACAGCCTGTCAACTGGTATCATAGCACAGCGAAATAACTGATATAAATCATTCTAACAGTGTAATGCTTGAGATGTTAAACATTAGAAATTCTGCATTGACTTGAAAGCTAGTGGCAAAATAATTTCACTCGAATCTTTTAAATAATTAATTAACTTTTTTATTTATAAGATTAAACACAAGCCGTTTTGTGTTAGAAAATCATGCACGCAGTCATCATTTCAACATGCGGCGACCTTAAAACTTCCTAAATTTTTATCCTAACTTAGTGAATGTTAATTTGAAAGGGAAATGCTTGTAATTACATAAGCAAAAGACTTTTTATTTATTTATTTATTTTTGCAAAATTTGAATTTATTTTAAGATTTTATGGAGATATCAAGGTAGGAGAAACATACCAATTTTTAATAACACAAATTTAGCTTTATTTATTAGTCCAAAAGAAATATTAACCTAAAAACATGAATTTGTGTTTGTTTCACTTTTCGAGACTGCTGCCATTAGCAAAAATTTATGATGTTATTCTTTCTAATTAGTCTATGATTAATGAACAAGCTAAACTATTTGAAACAATAAATGCAGTTCTTAATATTATTATTACATTTAAAAAAAATAATCTAATTGTTTAAATAAAAGTTTATTTAATTCAGGCTATATCTAATTAAAAACATCAAATACTTTTATAGAATTACATTACGTATATTTTTGCTAATTAAATATGCAGATGTATAACGTTCCAATATTAACCTAAATTCATATTCGTCAAATATTCTGCAAAATGTTTCGCTATTCTGACTGGACCATCTCTATCGATAGTCTTTACTGATAAACCGTATTAAACTTCAAAAAAGCCCTTTTGGGCAATCATTGAAATCTGAATCATGTCACATATTTTAGTACTCTTTATCTAGTTCTTTATTTCAAAAAAAAAAAAAAAAATGTCATCCTCCAAAAAATTCAAATGCTTTTAGTACAATAAGACGTAAAAAAAAACACAAGGCAGAAAAACCAAAATGAAACAAGACCTGACTATTATAAATCTTCAAAGGTTCCCTTATTATCTACAATTTTCATTTTCCCTGATACATCTGGTATCATTAACTAAGTAACTGTAATTTTTAACAAACTAAATAATCTATTATAATCTATTAAATGGAAGCACATGTACTTTAGAAGACTAGTCATATTATTCCGCTTATTTATTAAAAGTTCTATATATTAATGGCATCAAAATTATTTGACATTGAACAATATTCTATTAAAGCTGATAGTTTCAATTTTGAAAAGAGGATAATAATTTCTGAAAGCTGGAAAATTTTAACCTTAATCTTCTTACAGCTCATATGCTGGGCACAAGGTTTAAGTAACTAAGTAATTGTTCTAGGCTTGCATGAAGGATTATGTAAGGTTAATATACTGTATTTTGTGAATTAATTAATGATTACAATGACTGCTATAAATCTTCATTACACAAACTGAAGAAAACTAGAATAAGCTATTCATGTACCACAGCGTATAAATAAAAGTTTCTAGCCTTATTTTAGGAAAGTATTTTAGCGTTAATAAACATAATAAAGAGCTTAAAAAATTAAATTTTACTTCGTTTGCAAAACATATTATTCTAGAAATATTTGATGCGTATTAAAATAGATATTAAAGTGGCATAATGTAAGAAAACCTCGAGATACTGTCTGCATTCGATTTCCATCTACCACATTAAACTGTGTTCCTTAATGAAACAGGAATGATTGAGTTTTAGTATGCATAATAAAATGATGATCAAAATATCTAAATTTCATATAGCTGAAGGATTACACATGTTCTGGTAATACTATTTGGTCCAATACTGAAACAACGACAAAGTCGTGAGGAAATTTTAAAACTGTTAATTTAAACAGAACTTAAAACACTAAGGCACTGTCTTGTGCACCAATTTCTACAACTCGTAGTGAGGCAACACAAATACAATAGTGAAAATTAATCAGATTTTGAACAGTAGTCAAGGACTACAGTGTTAATTATTGCTAGAAGCTGGCTCTCTGAATCTACAGAAGCGTCAGATTTAACGTACGAGCAGCGATAGAACATAAAGCCGAATAATTACAATTAGCAGCTCTGGCAGGAAACCAAAACGTAGCACGCACACGATGCGAGAAAGACGCTCTCTCTTAAATTCCAGAAAGCTCAGTTTAAATACTGTCTACTCATTTTCATTCTGCTGAGGACTACGGAAAAGAAACGTTATAGTAAAGGCTAAAATTATAAATGACTAGCTAATTAAGATAAAATTCTCTACATAGTCTACGAAATAAAAATCACTTTCATATGATCTGCATGCTGGGTCATATGAATGCATTGGAATAGATCCTTATTTTCCAATAAGAACTTTACCTTTGCTTTGTCTTTCGGCTTAATATATATTGGAAGGTGAGTCTAGGTTTTTGGTTGCCTCAGAAAATGGCATGTCCTATTTTTCCGAGATCAACCATTTGCAGGCCCTGAACTAAAAAAGAGTGATATCAGTCTTAAATTTTCATCCGAATTTTCAGAAAAAATTGCATGTTTGTTTCTGAAAGTACTGTGTGGTTGTTTTGGAAAGTTCTTCAGAATCTGCAAGATTATTTCTGATGCTTTTACTGATCCCGTATACTTTGGAAAAAGAATAATGGAAAACATTATAGAAAGATTTGAAGATGAATGCGACCGTTTCATTTTCCAATGTGTCATGTAATCCTTAATTAATAATTAAAATTTGTATTTTAAATTGCTAAAGTAAGTTTTCTTTTCATGAGTTAGAGTCATGAAAAGAAATCCCATGAAAACTCATGATTTCTTTTAATGAGTTTATGAGTTTTCTTCATAAGTTTTGTCAATGTATGATAAATATCTATAGTTTGGGAACCTTTCCAAAAAGATTGCGTAAACCATCAACTTTTATTCTATAAGTAGCTTTTAACTTTTCATCTGAAAGAAAAAAACACCTAACTGCTCCAAAATGGTTGCGTTAATACTTAAGTTCCTTGAAAACTAGCATAGCCAAAAAAATTTTAATGAGAAAATGGAAACATTATTTAGAGCTCCTGATTATTATATAAAGTTTGAGGTCATATACCACATACAAAATAAACGATACTTTGGGACAATTTTCTTATTTCGAGTTTTGCTTATATTAAAAATATTTGTCCTATAAAGCTCTTGTTTCGTACATCAAATAAAGTGCAAATATTTAAGTTACGAGAAGATGATCCGCCGGCCGTAAAGAACACCTTCAGTTGCGTCCGTTATGAGCAATATTTATCCTTATTGGTGAGTTTCTCCATCTTGTTGAGTAATACGTAATTACTTCATAAAATAGTGACGTGCTAGGTATTAAGATAAAATTTTACTTGTGAATTGTAAATGCATTGCGTATTGTCTATTATTACTAGAAACAAAAGTAAATTTATGCTCATCACTTATAGTTTTTTGTACTATAATCTAGAGCTACAATAAACTTTAATTGCCGTTGTGTGTGTTGCGCTCATTTAGTTTTTGGATTGTAGTAAAAGGCGGGATGTAAATTCGGGTAAAAGATTAAACTGGTGTACGAAATGCAAAGCTTTCAGAGAATTCTGCGAAGTAAACTAAACATTCAAGCTCAGATTTACGTAATTCATGGTAATAAAGGTGTTCCAAAAGAATCCATGTAAAATTTGCAGAGAAACATAAAATGTGTTAAAAGTGACACAAATATACCAACTCGCAGCAAATGATATGTCATTTTCTCTACAAGTACAAACTAGTTTCATGTGCTATCTATAAAACTAATGTTTCGTTGGTAACTAAGGTATTACGATATTTTTACGTCATTTATTCTAAAGTAAATATTTCTTCGCACGTGCTAACGTTTCGAAAACGCGAGCATGTACTTAAACGATAAATAATCTCGAATGCCAAGCGCAACAATGTGTCCGAGAAGTTTCAGCCCAAATAGTCTCGAAATTAGATTTTGCTTTGGTTCATTAAAAACGGTGAATCACTTTTCTAATTGTTACGACCAAATTTATCGCAGCAATTAGAGAAGTATTATTCTTTTAAAAACTAAAGTATGTTTAAGTATAAACTGTAAAACTGTATAAACTGTAAAAGTATAAACTGTATTATTCTTTAAAATAACTAAAGTAATGAAGAATCTGCATATATGTTCCTCATATTGTTAGAACACAAAACTATCTAGAGTCATCAAATTTTGAAAAATATTGTTCCTTCACCCGAACGTAGGCACCTGGAAGCTCGAATTTTAAGTTTTAGATTATTTTAATGTTTGTTTTATACTTTATAAAACTTTAATTAATTTGTATCAACAAATTTAAAGATTTCAAAGCGTTCAGTGGCAACACTATACTGAATAAAAGATTTTTATCTCCAATGCATAAGACTGTTGCCATTCGGAAAATGTAAGATATTTATCTTTCAGTTTTAATTCAAATTTAATCTGGAGGGTAATAAAGTGAGCGATTTAAAGGCAGTAAAGTCAGTTCTTTAGAAATTTTTTCTACTTTTTAATGTGATTGTTTTAACACGCATTATAGTCATGAGATGTCTAATTAGAATTATTCAATATTTTTAAAAAATGGCACTAGCTGGACTCACTAACTCATTATATACTCTTCCTTTTTGATGTGAGTGCGAAGAACGTGATATTTAATAAATAAATTTGGCACATAAAGTGTTAATAATAAACATAGAAACAAATGTTTTTGTTAGTCATCTTAGTAAGAAAACTGAATGTTGATATGATGAATTAAGAAAAGTCTAAAAAAGTATTAAAATGTATGCCAACACTTAACAGTGCATCTGGAATTCTAAACATATGCTTTTAAATTTTTTTTTTATTTTGTTGTTGAAATATATATGTAAGTCCGAAGAAAATGATACTTAATAAAAAAGCTAAAAAGACAAAACAAAGCGGTTTTGCAGGAGTGAGAACAAAAGCAAACTGGTAGATTACGAGCTTAGCGAGAGCATAAAAAACCCTTAACAAACCCTTTGGATGCCCGTTAAAATTTAAATTATTTCAAATATATTTTTTTTGGTAGTGGTCAAGCTGTTTTTGTGCAGCTCCTGCTTCAGAGAAAAACATGATGATAGTGATGATATTAATGCATGGGAAAAATAGCTCTTACCTAAGCAAAATTTTTGGAAAAAATTTTTATTTAGGTTCATATGATCAGCGGTATTTTTTATCCAAATAAACAGCTTAAAAATTAATATATTTGTCGACTAATGAGCTGTGTAACACTGTAGTGTAATGATCTAAAATTTGCATCCGCGAGAGACTTGTGAATAATTATAGATTTACCATTATACCAATAAGAAAAGTTTCATATTCATTGCTTAATCATTTAATTGCAGTAACTCATAAATACTCATTTCGTATTTTTTCTGCTAGTAGCTTTGCATTCTAATACCCATTAACTCTTGCTGAGAAGACAAACAAACATTAATCATACAACTGTGCGCATTTAAATACTGGTTAATTATTCGGAAGCTGGCTGGTTGCAAATTCAAACACGATTAGGCTTGGTTGAAAAATATCTTCAGAATTTTATATTCGCGGCTAAGATCTTTTTAGTCTAACCCATTTCTAAAGCAGAGAACACGTCTTGATAATGCAAATTAAAATTAAAACAAAATGGGGGAGTCTTGAAAGGAGCAATGTTTGTGTTATTCATTAGTATTAAATTTTTTAAAATTAATGAATAAAGGGTAGAAATAATTTAGGGAGAGAGAGTTATGAATTGCTTAGTTTTAATAGAAATCTAAGGTTTTCTAATTTTTGCGTGAAGTAGATAATTACTAATCCTTCGTTTGAAATTTAATCCTTGAAAAATATTTAGGTTACAGATCTGAAAAATAGTGTAATATATACATCTGTTCTCAATTTTAAGAATATTTTAATTCACTAAACTACGAGTTTTCTAAGTTGCAGTATGATCTAGTTTGTTTATTTGATTAGGCAAGTCACTCGAGAGCTATCTGCCCATGAGAAAGTCTTATTTGGCATGTCCTTGTAGAAGACTTCCTCAGAGAAACGGGTTTGTATACATGTTACACAAGCAGAAAATCCCGAAAACGCCCAAGCAGTCAGCCCGTTCGCCAGGATTCGAGACCCGGACCGAACTACCAGAGTTCAGCGATTTCTCCAATTGGCCACTCGTGGGGTAGCATGATCCAGATGCACTATGTTTAGAGCGTACTTTGCTATAAAATGCCAGATTTTATGTTTGATTTATGTATGGTGCGTATGCTCAAACCAAAACCATTAATCTACAAAATCATCGTTTTAGAAAAGTATATAATAATGTCTGGCACAATGTTGCATTCAATAAAATCGTTTTATGAATTTTACAAAATAATACTCCAACATTTATCTTCTAGCTTAAAAATGTTTAGTATGTTTCACTAATATATGATTTTTATGGATTGATTTACTATTATTACAACCCATAATTATTTCAGAAAGAGTAGTATTTATAAGTACACAGAGATATTTGAAACTCAGCAATACTTATACTGGGAAAATTTAAGATTGCCTAGTCTATATGAAAAACCACCTATTCAAGGAAATCAGACAGGATCTGTCGGTTTTAGATTCACAAGTGATCAAATGATATAACAGCTGAACACGGACAGTTCAACTTAGGCTCTTGACAAGTGAGCAGGCAGCATGGCATTTTCGTGGGTTTCTCTGTGTGTTACCTAAATAAGAGCTAGTTTAATTAAGAAAGTTTCCACAAAGGTTTCAATTTTCCCCGTTGGTAAGCCCATAATTAATCACTAAAACAAATATTTTTTTTCAGAAGAGGAAAACGAATGTTTCCTTGAAGACGGGAAATACACTATTCAAGTACGTGAAACAAAATCAGTACGTATTCAAAGAGGAAATAACAATCCTAGATTTAATGATTTTGCAAACAAAAATATAAGTATTAATAAACTATCTAAGGCATTTGAAAAATCTTTCGATTTTCAGAAAAAATGTAACAATCTTAGTTCAAGTATGTGTAATTTCAAATCAAAACTTAGCACTCGCTTTCCTTACATGCTGCTAAATACATCTGATGATCAGTTTTCGCCAAAACTGATTGATGGTCTGGAACTCTCCATTATTAATTTCTTTCAAGTTTCAGACTTCACTGCATGAAACATAAACTTTTTAATTTCCATGTTCCCCTCGTGTAGCGCTTTCTCAGAATGTTGCCTATAGACAAAGCTTTAGATTTAAAATTAGGCAAAAAAAGCACTTTATTTTGCATAGATTTACAGTAAAAGATATAGGTCCCTATTTTTCAGTATATCGTTGGTGCTGAAAAAGAGAGACTGGTGTCTGATCTCCTTCGAAAACAATAGAGTTTAATTCCTTTTAGTCTACGCTAAGCTACGAGGTTTCACTTTTGCCTGATTTTAAGTTATGCTTTGTATTTCTTTAGCATTTAAAAATGTAAGATATTTATTTTTCAAATATATCAGTTTATTACGCGTTTGAAAATCCTGATATTTAAAAACAATAAATCGAGTTCTTTAACTATTTAAGTATTAATTTCAGTCTTTTAATAATGTATATATTTGGATAAAAATTAAAATGAATTTATTAGTCCAAAGGGGTAATTTGCCCATAAGGACTATTAATTTCATTTCGGCATTTTGCGTTGATTCACGATAAGCGCTTTTTCACTTTTAAAATTGTTGCCACCAAATATTATCGCCCTATATTATATTTAAAAAAATTAAATAATGAAGAATCTGCTTGAATGTATGTATGTTTCTCGCACTGTGATAAAACAACGGTACCTAGAGCCATCAAAATTTGAATAACATAATATTCCACAGAATATTGGCATGTGGAAGCCCTAATTTGAATTTAAAATTTGTTTTATTATCGATTTCATATTTTGTAAGACTTCAACGAATTTTTGATTAACAAACTAAACGATATCGAAGCGAACAATGGCAACACTGTAGGGGAAAAAACATTTTTATCTCCTGTGCGCGAGACTGTGTATCGGAAATTCTAAAGATATGCTCATTTTAAAATTATTCTGCCATATTGTTGTTGAACTGAATTTTTTGGTTTGAGTACATCGAACATGATACTTAATAAGTAAAGGTAACACAAAAGACGTTGAAAAAACGTCCCTTTGGGCGTAATTTAAAATATGAAACTTTTCAGATTATTTATTCTTTTATTAATTTTATTTTATTGCAAACAAATTTCACTAAAACTTTTAAATTAAGGAAATTTAATTTTTATTTTAAATTACAATCATTTTAATTTGTATACAATATTTCAATCTGAGTGACTTAAACAATTTAATTTATTAAGGTTCAAATGCATGAAGCAACATTTATCAGTTCACCCCTTTTCTTAATATAAGTATATTGTAATAAAATATAATTAAGAATAAGGTTTGTATAACGATTTCGCTTAAAATCAATATGATAAGGAATGCAATAAGGGAGAGAAAAAGAAATTATATATAGAGTAATGGGAATGATACTTTTAGAATTCATCTAAAATTTTATATCGCTAATAATAAAAGCATGAGGCATCCATAATAAATTAAAAAACGATAATAGTTTATACATTTGCCAATGCAATGAAGTGTCCAATTATTACATCATTTGCGCTGCGCAGGCCATGCAAAATTGAATGATATAGAAATGACGCAATTCAGAGAACTTATTACGATTTTTAGAACAAAGAGAGAGAATTTAAGTTTTACCGTTACTTTAAATTATAATTTTGATTTACATATTTTTTATCTTATATATATATATATATATATATATAATTTTAGCTTTCTTTGCATTGCAGAAAAACAATGTATTCAACTTATGTATGTTTCTCGCACTGATTTTATTTAATCATTCTTGCAATATAGAGTTATTATTAAAATGATTAATTCAAAACGCTATATTTCACAACGTACTGAGAAAGATGTTATGAAAAATTTTAATTAATACTACATGAAATAAAGTTGAAATTTTTCAAATTTTAACTCAGAGAACTATGTTCAGTCGTCTTTCTCTACCAGCATGAAACACATCCAAATGTGTATTTCAGTTCTGCCAACGTATATTTTAACTGTTCCTCCTTCTCATTAGAAATGCTTTGCCATCTGGGGCTCTTGCCTTTACACAAGCAATTAGTATTCTTAAATTGTCAATACTAACTCAGAATATTCTGATGACTCGATGACTCTACATTTTAGTGCTTTCAAATCACATTGCAAAGTAACGAAAATAAATACGTTTTATATTTCAAATCAAGAAAATAATTCAAGTATAAATATTAACAATCAAAGCATAATAAAATAGCGAATAATGACGTAATAATCATGGAAATTATAACAAACAAGTGAATGAAGAGTTAAATAAAATAATTAAATTAATAAATATAATCGCTAAATAAATGAAGTAAAAATTTAATAAATAATTAAACAATTTCAATTTTGGAATATTCCACAAATCTAACGCAGCAGACGATACAGTGTTAACATTAGCTATACATGCGTGACATGATTTCTGAAGTCATCGGAATGAATCTCATACCCCATCATGATTTATTTTGTGTGCTGACTTCTCATAAAATAAAATAAGTGCTTAATTTTTTGCTCTAGCCGACATTGTGTTTCTTTTAATTTAAAGCAGCAAATACAATAAATAACTGTAAAAGATTAATTAGAATATAATGATACTGAATAATAAAACACTAAAAATATTTAAAGATTTAAAAAATAATAATATTTAATTTAATAAATAATTAAATTTACTAATTTAATAAAGAATCCTTACTAATATTTTAAATGCGAATGTGAGTTTGTTACGCTTTCACGCCTTAATTATTTAACCGATCATGATAAAATCTTCAAGAAATATTTTTGATATATTAGAAAAGGTTATAGGCTATAAATTGTCTTCGTACGACTTTAATTAGCCGAGATAGTAATTAAAAACAACTTTTCCCCTACAATTTTAATTTACTTTGTTGGGTTTTTCCCTATTAAAGGGATTTGGCTACGCGCGAATTTAATTTTTTTTAAATATCTATTTAATGGCAGTTGGTTGAATTTCAAGACCCATATCCCCTAATTCTAAAGATTCGTCGGAATCTATCGATACCATTCTCATCTTCGTACGACTTCAGTCAGCTGAGATATTAATTAAAAACTCTGAAAACACTAATTTGAATAAGACTCAATAGCGACATTAGGGATTTTTTCCTTAGGTCTTCCCGTGTGGGTACAATAAATTGGTGAAAAAAAATTATAACTTTTGATCTAATTTTCCAAATTTCTCGACATTTAGAAATTTGTGTCGCACTCTGAACGATAGGAATAATGGTGGTGGAATTGTTTTTGTCGCTTAATTATTTCCAGCTTAATCGCGGATGAAACAATACTCCGCTTGCTATTGTTAACTTTTTGTTGACAGGCTGTGATTCGAAAGCGACGGATGGGGGTAGCTGATATCTGGTCGACCGTTCGGTTGGCGGAGTTCACGGATTTACACGTAGAATATCATTTAAAAATTAATAACTTCTAATTATCTTACCGACTTGAAACTATTATCAACATTTCGACTTTTGTGATATATTTAATGTTTTGTTTCGTGTTTTTTAAAGATCTATTCATTCATGTCAAATATTTCTGTTATTGCTGCTTGAAAAATTGCATTTATATTTTATATCTTTTACATTTTACTGTGTGAGATAACAAGTATCGTTTAAGGCGCTCGAATGTTCTTTATTTTTAAAAATAACCCTTTGGTCAGGCGTAAATACAAAATATTCGACCTACAGGTAGTATTTACTGAAGAAGGGTAGAATTTACTGAAATTTTACGCGGAGTGTGTTTTTTAAATTCATACGGAGTTGAAACTTATTTAAGAACATCAATGCGAGCGAAGCTGCGGTTAAAGCTAGTTTAAATATAAAACGATTTCAATAAATAATAGAAGACGGCAATGAGCAAACATATTTATAAGTAGCCTATGTATATAAAATGCTACACATTGTTAAAGCATCATATCAAACAGGTTAAAGTGAAACAAGATATTGTATTTAAAATGCGAATGCTTTTGAGACAGATTTGATGGAAAGAGACGCTTCCTAAATATCCCAGTCTTTTATAAATTTAAATTATTTTTTTGGTTCAACTCTAATAAAAATTCAAGTGCACTCGTTATTGGTGTCAGCAATAATTAGCTATCACAAAAGGATTGCAACTTCCCTGGTTGAAAATACACGCTCACAAGTTAATAAAGAAAGCATAAAACATATAATACGTAAACATGGCGGGGGTTCAGCGTTGCTTATTACATTTTCTTTTGTTTGTTTATGTGTGTCTGTGTATTTGACGTAAATTACCTCCAGAGTTATACATTATTAAGAAGATGTGATTTAAAACGTGCTATTACTAACTATTAGGAGATTTCCTGAGAGTACTCGGATCATGGTTAATTTCTGTTTCAAATATACGTGCTCCGAATACTATGATAGTCACAAACAGCCAGATTTTAAGTAAAACTCAGAGCAAGGCCTATTGATTAGTGCATGATGGTAAAAATCAGAAATAGGATGTGGACACCACATAACTTCCTTTTACTGCCTATTAAGTTATGCACATTTTATCTGCATTTCATTTAAACTTATTTCCTAGAATTATTCTAACTTAATTAACCGATTCCTCGAGGCAAGTTGAATATGACATCAAAAAACTACTAATTTTAGAATTAAATATCCCAGTCAATTTTTGTCGCACGGACGCCATTTTTAATTTTTTTTTTATACCAAGTATAAAACATTTCCAAATGTAACAAATGTAAGTACAAGAACCGACAGACAGATTTCGTTATTTGAAAAAAATATTTTTTTTTAATTTCACATTTCCAAACATGAATATGTTCGTCATTTAAAACACGTAATTTCTTAATAATTAGAAGTATGTGGTTACAGCCAACGATTGCGAAAACAAAGACCAGATAAGGACTTTGAAACCTGTTAAACTTGGTAGAGGGGAGGAGGTATATATAGATTCCTTTAGTGCTGCCGATTCGAATAAAAGAGGAAAGTGCTCAACTAGGTGTTATCTTAGTGCCATATACAAAATTTCAACGTTGTATAGCTAATCATTTTACGTTATGCGAAATACATACACGTATACATAAAAACATACACATGTAAGTATTTACGTACGCACAGACGCAGCGAAAAAGATTTCTTTTGAATTCATTTTAAATATATTTTACAATCCGTGGGAAAACACTTCCTTTATTTCCTCAATGTGTACAAACACCATGCATAAAAATCGTCCAAATGGATTCGAAAACGATGAAATTAAATATTTGTTTTGAAATATGATACTCGATATTTTTCGAAATTACAATACTTTCCTTACTTCCTTTCCTCGTACATGGAGGTAAAAATAATAGGGGGGAATTATCTAAGGCTTGTGATTATTGGCATTAATGTTGGGTAATTTCGAGATTGATAAATATATATTCTATTATTTTATTTGAATATGGCAAAGAACAAGATAGGTAGCTGTTTAAGGAAAACTTCGTGAAGGACTTTCTAAAACACACTGCCTCGTATTCAACGATCTTTACCATAAGATCGGTTGAAACGTTGAGCATATATAAAGTCTCTGGATTGATAAAATTAGAGATACAAATCATAGATATACCGATCATTCTTCTTCTTTTCTCTTTTTATCTGTGGGCATATACCCAAGCTAAATGCAATTTAAGAATGCTTAATATTTGCATACTACTTACTGGAAGAAAGTGCATGTATTAGCTACAGTATAAAAACTTGATATTTTAGAAGGGTTTCCAAACCTTCCTTTATGAGTTTATTTATTGTAGTTTATATTGGTCGTTCAACTGAAATTTGGAACTATAGTCGGTTTGCGAAATGGTTCAATGATATTAATATAAATTAGTATACAAAAGAAAGAAGTAATACAGACGTAACAGATAGGCTAGACAAAGTCACCTTGTAGGTTGAAATAAGTGTCCCAGCGTTCGACGAGACGATGGATACCCTGGGTGAAGAAACGCCGAGGTTGGTTATGGAACCACTTTTCAACCGCAGCTTGAAACTCATTATCGTCGGCAAATCGCCTTCCCTTCAGAGCTTTCTTGAGTGGACCGCGAAGATGTGGTAGTCACACGGCGAAAGTCAGAGCTGTAAGGGGAGATGTTCAAGAACCTCCCAGCGGAATTGCGTAACAATGTTTGGCAAGTCACAGCCGCAGGAGGACGAGCATTATCATGGAAGAGGATAACTGCTTCCTGGGTAATCACCACATGCGCTTGACCAGCTCGTGGCCTGTCGTCAGTACTGCTTCTCCCACTGCGAAAATCCCTACACCATTAGAATACCGATCTGTGTTTCATACGCTCCATGCAATACACATTTTGCATTCAACTATAAATTTCAAAAGCACTCGCATTTTCCGCTGTTAGAAATTGCACGATCGTGCATTGACACCGTTTGAAGGCATTCATGATACGAACGATGCCTAAATAGCTCCAACGCTATAATTTGCTCCAACGCTATCAAACACATATCTGGCGAGATCTGACGATATCGCATACACTCTCAGGCACTCTCCGCATGCACAGTCATCTTTCTCTCGAAATCGAGGAGTTGTTACAGCAATATCACTTTCATTTGAACGACCCTTACATAAGGTATTTTCTCCTTTCTTTCCGCATGCCTTCGTGGTGTAACTGGAAGCACACTCAACGTGTTTTCGGGAGGTCAGGAGTTTGAATCCCAGCTAGGATCCAACTCCACACTTTTCCCGTTCCTGCATTGATGTAACATAATGACGCTACAGTGCGGCCCGAAGTGAAACGTGGTGGACAATAATTCATCACCACGAGGATTTGGCGATAAGACCACTTCAGTTCCCTTCCCTCTTTGGAAGGGGGGGGTACATAAGATTCCGTATGATTTCGTGGACTGAAATAATACTTCACGTGTATTCAGGACGTCCGGGTTTCGAATTCCAGCTATGACATTATGCATTTTTCAAGTTCCTGCATTGATGTAACTTAATGAACCTACAGCTTAAAAGAAAATGAGATAATGTGAAGCTATATAAATTGTATTTATTGATTTAAATTAATTTAAGTGGTTTTCTATATCTACTGCTTTGCAAAAGGTTTTCTTTTTCTTTCTTCATTTTTGTATTCGCTATGCGAATAACCTGCTTTTAAAGAAATTTTATGAGAAATAAAATAGAGAATTCACAGAATAATAGCACAAAAGAACGATACATACACATATATATATTTGTATTTACTAATTTTAACATTTACTAATTATTTTTGTGTATTAATTTGTAAATGCTTTTAGTAAATTTTATTTGCTATTCATTTATCGCTAACTTTTTTTCCATGTTGCAGTCTGTATATTTGTCGTGCATTTGTTAGTTTTTTTTTTTTTTTATAATGTTATTACGCTTGTGAATTTTTTGTAACGAAAATAAATATTCACGAACGCTTTGTACCTGTAAAACGCCAGTTTATACTTCTTATAAAGACCAAATTGAAGCGGTTGAAAAAAGGTATAAAAATAGTCTTTGAATGAAGCATAAAAATGTCTTGGATTGAATAATAACATATTTTATATTCAAGCAACAGTAATTCTTATTTGTAGAGGATAAATTTGCTACATTGGAACACAAGATAAAATTTGAAACGTAATTTTCGGATTAAAATTAAACTGTGGCTTAAATTACAAAATTTTAAAATTTTTGTACTATAAGGAGTTTTATCGAGATAATTTATCAGAATTACACTTACGATTTTTAGTTATCTTTTAAATATTATGTTAAGTGAAATATAAAATTTATTTCATTGAACATTCTTTCAGCTTATAGAAACCGATAGCAGAAATTACTCTTATAGAGGAGTGCTGGTGTATTTAATTATGGCAAAGCACACGAGGGCTATCTGCCTAAGGGGAGTGATGCCTTCGGTAAGGACTTTCTAAGGAAAACTGGCTCGTATACACGTTATACATAGGGAAAACCACGAAAACGCCCATGCAGCAGCCCGTTCGCGGGATTCGAACCTCGGACCGAACTACCAGTGTTCAGCGACTTTACCGCTCGGCCGCTGGTAAGCACTTTTATAGAGGAATGACGTTCCGGTTATTTTGAAATTAATTTTAAAACAGAGAAAACGTAGCAGCAGAGTAGTAAATATAAGGCAATTATTGCTGTGAATAAATTTACTGTTTAGAAATTTCTTCCTTTTATACTAGTTCTGTTCCTCAATTGTTTGGCTGTTAAAAGTGCGAGGAAAGGGCAAGAAACTAATTACCGGTGGTTTGATCATAGGTATTTTGCAAAATGATGAGAAAAGCATTATGAGAAGAAACGTATATTTTGAAATGTACACAGTTTTATTCCAATTTTAACTCGATAACATATAGTTACATCTCTTCAATTTTATTTTAACTGTCTTTTGCGAATTGTGACTTTTCTTTCATTTTAGAATTAATTTCATTTCAGAGATTTCAGAATTAATAATGTAACTTTTTTATAACAAATGCAAGTACAGTTGCTTAATACGAATAACATTGAGGATAATGAACAAAATACGTGAATTCAAATTATAAATAAATATATAATTACGCTAAAAACCAGAGCAACTTAAATACTTGTTCTAATTAAATGATGTACTACAAGAAGCTGTTTATCCAAATTAATGCGCTATTTGGTATAAATAACAATTTAGCTATTGTGCTATTTAAGTTGCGGTTTTAAATTTCTGTTCAGCTGTTAATTTAAAAAATAATTGAACATAGATTTTTAATTAAAACTGAGATCATTTTACCTTTCTTTTATAATCAAACGAACACCGCTTAAAATCTGTATAAATAATATGAAGTAATACTAATTGGGATTTAAGCAGTCTACCCAGTACATCAGTTTCAGTCAAGAATGAATCAAGTAGATTTATCCAGATTTTTTATTGCAGAATTATAAATACATAGGACAGAAGTGAATGAGAATTACTATAACAGGCAGTCCTAATCTCTACTGTGCAGTGGATGGTCTAGGGGTAAAGCTGTACTATTTCACTCAACCGGTTCAAAACGTACCATCGGAAATTTGTAACAAGGAGTATTTTGTTAAGATTAGAGATGCCCTTTGGAATGCAATGAAAAATAGTTGCATAAATTGCATTTAGAGGATATTATTTGAATTAGTAAAATATTTTAAAATTATGGTTTAGCTCTGCTACACAGATTAAATTCCAATTTATTTACATCCTGACTGTATGTGTATAATATATATTGCACAATAAACTGATAGAAGATGATTTTGACAATGCTTGATCTAGTGATTTCCTGAATCTGCAGAATTCCTGATAACGCAACAAGGAAACGATATAACTTGCACAAATCAAACATGAAATGCACTTTTGTCATATTTTGTCTACTTGCATAATAATTCGATTTAGTCATGTCTAAAAACCTTAATCATGTGCATTCTGGAATAAAAACGTATATGTTTTAACGAAAAACGTATCTTACTTTTAGAGTTCATGCTTTCATGCACATGATGCACGAAACAAAATATATTTAAATGAATCTTGAAGACTATAACGATTTCATAAAATAATGTACAACCATCACTTTGCAAAATCCTTTCAAACCTGCTATCGTCCAGATTCGTAATTTTTACAGAAATTTCTGCCAGGCAAGAAAGAATTTGCTGTGGAAATTTAAATTGCGATTTTAAGGTTCATTCGCAAATACATTTTTACAGCGGTGAAAGGACTCATTATCCATATGTGGAAGGAATTAAGTGATAATTGCAAGAAAGCGCATTTGCAATTTGTTGGACTTCTTCTTTTTTTTAACTATAATTGCGTAATCATGTAATATGTGATCTACCACTTTATTTCTTAGATTGTGCCCTCAAACGCTATTTTTAAATTCAAAAGTGAAAACAAATGACAGGGAAAAGAAATGATAGGAACAACAACTAGTTTTAGTGTCGTGATCTAAAAGATAAATAAATAATTAAAAGCGCTTGATAACATTATCATATGATGGTCTAATATTGTATTGATTCAAATTTTAATATTTCAGCCCTTTGCGGTCCCTTACTGCTGTGAAAACGTTTTCAAAATTCACTGACACCGAGGTTAAGATATAGTGTTACGGATTTGGTATTTAAATAGTTATTATTAGTAAAATTATAAATAAAATTGTTTTATTCCCCGTGCAGTGCAGCGCGTGACGAATATAAAAAGAAAGTTAAGCCGGAAAATTAAAAATACAAGAGCGCGTGCATTTAACATTTAGTAAATAAATATCTCTTTTTGATTTCGAGAAATTACTAGAACAATCTCGTGCGTGATTTAAAAATTTTATAAAAAGGAGGAAAACCTCTCAGTTCTGTTAGTTGTGGTATTAAGAGTTTGTTTAGAAAATTGCTTTTGTTGATTGTGTCGAATTCGCGTATTAGCTTCCTCAAGCTGTTTTGAATTAGGTCCTATTGAACGTTTGAGTAGTTAAAAGATAACTACTGTGAGATATTGTAATACTGTATGAATATCTGAGGAAAATTAAGCATTTTGTTTTATTTATTGTGACAATAATAAAATTTGTTTCTTTTTTTCATCGGACTAACTCATTTAGTTCCTAACGAGCCCGTGCGCGCGCAACAATATACTTTTATAGATGGATAGATATATTAACCCAGGTGACGTCAAATTTAAGTTTTAGTATCTCACTTCAGTTACCTTCAGTTTTCCTTTGCAGTAGATAGTTAGCTTATAAAAACAAGGAAAATTGTTACTTATGAAAATTATTAACTGTGCAAATCAAAACTGTATCCTTATTATCCTACTTCCCCTTACTCGGCTTTAAACAATGGAAATTATAAAGAATTCATATTTTCCTCTTATTTCCGATGTAACACTGAGCACGCTGTACTGGTTACTTATAAAGAACTCACCTAGAGGTCCCTAATTCACCACCGAATGATTTCAAGATTCCCTTCTTCCAATTTCGTCTCTTTGATTTGAAATAATGGAGATGAGTTCATTATAAATGCCCTTTGAGGCATTCTGTGGGTGTATAACGTAATAATACAACTTACATTTACAATTTGCTGAAAACATTTTCCTTTAATTTTATTGCGACAATAATAAAGTACATGATGGCATATTTTTAAAATTTACGATTGATCAATTGATTGATAAATACTAGCTGTGCTCTTTCTGAAACTTGAAAATTCAAAATTAACTTCAAACTAAAATTTAGTCTTATTGCATTAATAAAGGTTCTTAGTTTTCAACAGTAATTTAAAATCAGAATTTGAATTTAAGATAAAATAAAAATGATAGCTGCAATGGAATTGAAAAAAAATATTGTTCGATAAGAAGGGAAACATGAGAGTATAAAATACAAAACTAGATATGGGTTGGAATACTTTATCGATTTCAAAAGCAATTGATATGAATTCCTTTTCTTAATAAATAATTGACTTTGTTGCTGAAAAAAATATTTTGCTTTCAAAAGCAAAATGTACCACTTCTGATAAAGAGTAATTTACGTCATTCGAAGATGATGAAGTTATATTTAAAATTTCGGCTAAGCTAAGTTTTTCCCCAAATTTTTTATAATTATTCATAAAATAAAAGACATACAGCTGATCGTCGTTTGAAAAAAATAATTTAAACATAAAAGAAAATTTACCTTGTACATACAAATTAACCATATAAATATTGTTTGCCTTTAAACCTCGTGATATAAATTGTATCACTGGATTATTAAATTTAAGGAAAATATATGGAGGTTATCCATCTCAATGTTGACTGAGACCACCCTCAATGGGATGAAATCAGCGCGTTCTACTAAGCCTTTCCTTTTACTAACTTCTCTAGGGAATTTCTGGAAGCCCCATCCCAGTCGAGATAGTGGAGCACTTCCAAAGCATAGAATCTATAAGGTTCGTATTTCTCTTCAGGTTTGATTTATTTGATTCGGCAGAGCACACAATAACTATCTGCTTAAGAGGAGTGATGAGGTGGAGGACTTTCCATAGGAAACTGACTCGTATCCACGTTACACATCGGGAAATCCACGAAAACGCTCGTCCTACTATCCCATTTGCATAGAACCAAACGTAGGTCGAACTACCAGGATTCAACGACTTTATTGCTCCGCTGTTGGGCTCTTGTGTTTAAGATTTGTAGTTGTCTCGTAAAATGTTATTACGACATCCGTAATTTTTAAACGATTTAGCTCGCGAAGTCGCTATAATCACAATGATCTATACCTTGTCCGAGAATGGAAACCAAATACAATACCTTCGATAATTAATTTACTGTTCAGAGTGAAAAACGAATGCAGAGACAACTGACAATAATTGAGTGATAAAGATGTAGCAACAATTGATAATAAATGAGTGATAAAAAATGTAGCAATGACTGTGTTTCCTCAATTGTTCCGTCAAAATTAAAAGCTTATTTCTTGAAGTACATTTCATGAACAACGTTTTTTATGCTATGGAGTCATCTCTTGCTTACTATAGGCAATATACCGAAAATATAACAAAACGAAGAGTAAAAGTAGCAGTTCTTTTCATTTCATTTAACCAAGAAGAATGACACTTCTTAATCCAATAAATCTAAATTTTCTTTTACTATTGAATTATCTGCCGAACACTTCAGAAGTAACAACTTTGGTAATTGTCTTGTTTTCAGAACTTTTACCAATTGTTTGCTTCATGCGAAATTTAATAAAATTATTAGATTTAGTGCTTTATCTCAAACATTTCGAAGTTGAAAATTTGGCACTATTTTATTAAATGTTGCATTTTCTCTTATAAAATAAAGGAAAGCGTAAAATTTTCTTTTAAATTAGATTTCTATCATATGCGTAAATAAGTGGATTTTAAGTTTTATTGAAACTTTAAAATTTCGTGTTGATAATGTATTATGGGAAATTTTAAAGAAAACTGACACGTTGGATCGGGTTATATCAAATGACTGTAAATTTCAGTATTCTATTTTAAAAGCAACATTAGTAGTCATATTTGGAAAAAAACCGGTTGCTTTATATATGATGTAATCACTGTCATTTATTACAACTGTCTTGCAGTGTTTTGAATGTTTGTGGATTTAGTTTTCTTAGGAAGTGACAGATTTTTATGCGGAAAATGTAGTATAGGTGGTATGGATACTTTCTTCAAAATCAAACTTCTTGCTGTTCAAAATGTTTTAAAAGATTGCAACAGATAAAAATTGTAAACCCGCAACTAATAGAGAATACGATGTTGAATCGAATGTTTTCCAGTATTATTTGATGAATGTTTTACGCGTTACTTGGGCAACCGCATTTCTGACTGAATTTCCATAGTTTGGTGAGTTATTCCCAGTATTTGTTCGCCGCGATTGTTTCATCATATGGGAGAAGTTTGAAGAAAAGGATTCCTTCATATTCCCATTGGAAAGAAACAATACATTTGCTAGATGAAGGACATCTCTTAGCCCAAATTTGCCATTACTCCTGCCTGTTTACAGTTCCTTTATCATTGTATACTCTTACTAAAGATTCATATTTGATCACTAATTATTACGTAAAATATGACTTTTTCATGTTCTTTCAAGAGCAGAGAAATGGCAGCACAGGAACCAGCTCATATTTTTACAACTAACATTGCTGTACATATAGAGAGGTGGAACGATTTCGGTAAAAAGAAAATTTAGAAATCAAATGCATTAGAATAAAATTTTCAGAGAACTTATTACAGTCTGCTACTTTCAAATTTATACTTCTTTCAAAAGTTTCATGTAAACAAGCTCTAGATTGCAGGTTATGTTTTTGCGCTTTGGAAGAGAAGTATTCCGTAATTTAAAAAAATTGCGAAATGTATGGCATTAAAATTCCTAAGTTCAAAATAAGCAGCATCACTAATCGGAAAATCCGTTAATTATTACTTCTTAGTAGAAATTAGACTCTAAACAAATACTCGAAACAGGTACGTACTATTTTCCAATTGTTACTAATAACAGAACATTCACCGACGCAGAAATCAGTTGCAGAGTTTCAGAGTTTTTAAGTACATTTGTAGCAGCAGTAAATAAAGTAATAAACCACGGTTTACAACTAACAAAAGCTAAAAATCTAATATTCACCGGCTTTTGCTGAGACATGCAACTCAACACAGAACGATTTGTAGAAGCCTCTATGAAAACTATTTAATAGAAAAGAAATGGAAATATATCGCAACCCTTGATGAAGCATGAGTTTACCTAAATGAAAAAAAAAGGTCGAAAACGAAGAGAACTAATGTACAGATCAATGGAAAACTAAAACGAGTAAGAGTGGTAAAAATGTTAGAATCAATTGAACGTTCAATCAAGAGAAATTTTTGCGTCCGATATTTTCAGAAGAAATTACATTTACTTATCACATTGCCTTTCAAAGAATGAAACATCATCAAGACAAAGCAAAAAGTCATACATTTAAAAGGTGGTCCACCAGCGGCCGAGCGGTAAAGATGCTGAACACTGGTAGTTCGGTCCGAGTTTCAAATCCCGCGAACGGGCTGGTTGCATGTTTTCGTGGTTTTCCCCATGTGTAACGTGTATACGAGCCAGTTACCCTTAGAAAGTCCTCCACGAGGGCATTCCTCTCTTTAGGCAGAGAGCCCTCGTGTGCTTTGCCATAATCCAATCCAATCCATTCCATACATCTAAAAGTACCACAGAATTCCTTAAAAAAGGAAGTCTAATGCAGGTACTGCATACATCGAAAAGTAACGCTGCATTCTTTGAAAAAATGAAGATCGATATAGGTATTGAGTACCTTTTCAACGTATTACTGTGAAGTCCCCTGACGTTTATCCTATGGATTATTGTGCTTTTGGTCTCTTGTAAAGAGCTCTTGCTAAGCACAAAAACACCACGAGTGATTACTCTGTAAAGTAGCAGAAGAGTAATGGAAATAAATTCACCTGGAAATTTAATGAAAAACCCTTCTGTCATGGAAATCACGATGCAGATAAATGGCTATCAGGCTGAACATTTAAAAATGTACTCTTTTCATTTTAAACATCGAAGTTTTTTTTCTCCTTTTAAGTAGATATAGTGTTAACTCGAATACTGATCTCATGTGCGAAACGATTTGAAACTTACAAAGAATCAAACTGCTTTCATATAGAAGGGTTTGGTTTGGTTTGGTTTATAGTCTATAGGAGAAAACACAGTGGCAGAAACTTTGCGTACGAAAATATCACCGAGAAAAAAACGCAAAGCGAAAACATCGTCTTACAAGACATCGTGGAAGGAAAGATAGCAAGTAGCAAATATCGCAATTCTAAAATATCGTCGATGAAAATAAAGTATTTCAAAAACTTCCCAATTTTAAAGTATTGTTGCAAAAATATCGTGGTAAACAATAAAGAATCTAAAATTCATCACATGATGACGATTACATCGCAGACGTGCGTTTCTCAGGCTTTAAAGTTGTAAATGTATAAACGTAACACATGAGGCAAATTATTACAACATTATTACAATTATTACAAGAATTATTTACAACTTATAATAAGTTGTAAATAACACATGGGGAAAAACCATGAAAGAGTACCATTAACCTGTAATCGTCTACCCGTGTAGAACAGCCAGATTTCAAAGAATTTATCCCTCGGCTGCTTATGGATCCCATGTGATATGATTACAGTAAGACCCCGCTTAACGCTGTTTCGTTTAGCGCTGTTTCGGTTTAGCGCTCTTTTATTTCAACACGGGGATTCCACGAAATCGCTCGCAGCATACGGGGATTCCCCGAAATATTATGCAGCGATAGGTTTCAAATACATATCCGAAAGAGTGTATTTGTATTTCTTGTTTGGTGCGGTATTGTACAGACATATTTTGAAGGGGTAAATGTGGAAGATGTCGAAGAAATAATTCAAGAAGCAGCAGCTAGTCTTTCTAATGATGAGCTCAAGGAATTAACCGAACAAGAAGAAAACAAAAATGTTGACAGCAGTGATTCAGAAGAAGAGCAAAAAGAACTTTCGATGGCGCTTGTAAAAAGGAGTTTGTCTACCATAACTGAAATAATGGATCAATTCATTGAAAATGATCCGAATTTTGACAGGAGCTCAAAAGTAAGGCGTGGTGTTAGAGATGCTCTATCCGTTTATGAAGAACTTTTGAGAGAACAACGCAAAAGAAAAAGGCAAACAACATTAGATGCTTTTGTCACAAAAAGGCAGAACACTGAAAACGCGGAAAGCTAACTAAATATGACTGACTTAGAATTTTATTTGTTTTTTTTAAGAATATTCGTTTTGTTATTTATATTTTGTTTTTATTTTTGCAAGAAATAATAATGTGGTATTAATTTGGCCTTTAAGAAATAAATGTTTGGTTTTATTTTTATTAAAAAAACATACTTTTTAAATTTAATACCTAACCAGTTTCCTAGCCATCTTCCCCTAATCCCAATATTTACATGTAAAGATAGCCTCGTTTAGCGCTGTTTCGCATTACGCTCTACTTTGATGGAACGTATCCCCCGCGTTAATCAGGGTCTTACTGTATGCATGTATAAGATTAATGCACAAAGGTATCATAGAAGAAATGTAACAAAGCTAATTAAGCTCGAGTAATGCATCTTCATGTAATATTCAATTTTTTTTTTATAATTTAAAACAGTGATTGGAGCAATGTAAAAACTGTTGAGTACTATAGCTTTAAATTTGTTACAGTATTCTTCTCTAACTGGATGTGTAAACATAAGACGAATGAAAATATATGCTTAGATGTTAACGTACAGACCCGATCAGAACGTTTTTCCCCTGAAAGACAGGAAACACAAACTCTAACGTTATCTATTGATAAAAATGTTATCTAGAGATAATTAAGTACCAACAATTTTAAAATGTTAATTGTATAAGTGCTTGAAATTTGGATCATTAATTAAACAAAAAGGCTTTTATAATTTTAAAAAGTCTTAAGGAAAGACACAATAACACGCCGAATAAATACTAATTCAGAAGACAAACAACAAAAATCAGCGTTATATTTATAAAATTTTATAAAATTTATAAATTTTATAAATATAACGCTGATTTTTGTTGTTTGTCTTCTGAATTAGTCTTAAGGAAACTCAATTAGCCAACTGAAGACATTCGTAGAATAATTTTTGCATTAAAGAATCGAAAAGTTTTGATTTTTTTCAATTATCAGTGCTGCTTCAAGGATGATATTTGATTCACATTCCTCCAATTTAACTTCCACGTGTTTGATGCAAACTGATGTTATATACTTTGACTGTTATATATTTTAAGCCCTACTAGTAAGTATCATAAAAACACAAGTATTCATATCTGAGATCGGGTTTTTAAGGAACGAATATTACTAATATGATAAAAAATGTCATTAAAAATTTTTAATTAATCAGAAAAAAAAAGAATTGAGTACATACTAAATTTTTACGATTGCTAGGAATGAAAGAATGGTTTTACTTGCGATGATATGAAAATTATTAATCGCTTGGTCAATATGGTATGAAACACCATTCGTAAATGGTTGAGTTTTTGATTAAGAGCTGAATTGAAACTGAAACATTTCAGTGCAAAGAAACTGAAAGAATAAGCAACAGCGAAATTTTATTTCCAGAATGATAATAATATTTAAAACGAGAAGCGAGAGACAAGCTGATGAAGGCTTCAGGAACATGAGTCTCTGCGTCTCACAAAGACGTCTATGATCGGCAGGCAGTTAGAAGTCTAAAATTCAGAAGGGAATAGAATAGTAAGTTGAATTTAATTCAAATATGAGAGTATCTTAGTTAAATTTTTTTTCTTACCGTGGAATGGAACAAATACAACACCAGTAAATTAAACCCATGTCGAAGATTTAATATTTTCAGTAATTTGGATTCATAATAGTACATGCATATATCAGCAAGAATAAGACTGAGAGAGATTCTTATGACTGTTCCTTCAGGCTGGCCACACTAATTATTTAAAAAACAAATTATGTTTTTTGAAATGAAAATGAGTAAGCTAAAATTTTCCATCGGGGTTGATACAAAAGAAATGTAATTTCGGAATTCTAATTTCTTTATGTTTTAGAGCTTGTTGCTTTGGAAAAACGAGAAAAACAAATTCACTTCGAATAGAAAACATATGAAGTTCAAAATCGTAAAAAACAACCTTATATTTAGCGTAGGTATAATGAAACACTCAATCGATTTCGAGGGCAGCTAAAGGTCCCTCCTCATCAGGAGAAAGAAATACATAGAAAGAAGAAAATAGGAATCACAGAAACACGTGGTGCTTATCAGCACTGCACGTGGTTATAACTAGATTTTTAATCAGAGTTGCACTGGCCGCCTACTTTTTCTGAGCCAGGCTGTCTGATCAAGCATAAAGAAATATTAGCGAAGTTAAAATAGGGAGCGAGGGGCAAATGCACATTACGCTCAAAATCTGAACTTCAAATAATGGAAAGGAACCACTGAACGGATTTTTATACCCTCTGGTAGTACCAAGTGCGAGGAGGTAACGCCATCTATCGGCAAAAATAATTGAATTAAGATAGTAGAATTTTAAAGGCATTAGGAAGGACTGGATTGGACTTCAAATCATTAACTAAACTTTCTAAATCTTTGTGAATGTGAAAAGCCTCAAGAAAATCCAATTCGCCTATGGAAGAAGCCTTTTGGATGATTTTTGCAGACCCAAAATCAAAATTATGGTTAAAAGTCCAGCTATGATACGCTATTGAAGACTTGTTAATTTCCCCTTTTTTGACATAAGATTCATGTTCCTTGATACGAAACTTCAACGCTCTTTTTGTTTGGCCAATATATCTTAAACCACACTGACATGATATACTATAAATTCCCCAAGAATTCAAGACAGAAACGCAATCTTTTAGAATCGAAGGGTGAATTTTATTAATAGGGGAGAAACCGACTTGAAAATTGAATTTCTGGAGAATCCGTGCAATTTTATAGCTAACAGAAGGATAAAATGGAAGCACGACAAGGTCATTGATATTATTTCTAACAGTGGAATGTCTTCTTTGATGGGAATCTGAAAATTTTTTGACGGCTTTATCAATAATCACGGGAGAAAATCCACGGTCAATCGCAACTGCTCTCAAATAATTAAGTTCATTGGTAAGCAAAGATTCAGAGGAACAAACTTTTAGCGCGCGGAAAACATAATAGTAAAAAGAAGCCATTTTTTGCTTAACAGAGAGGCATGACTTGGCATGGGGTGGTAAACAAACTGCAAAGGGTTTACGGTACACAGTGGTGCTAAAATCGGTTTCATTGCGGATTATAAGAATATCGAGGAAGGGGAGGGAATTGTTGGATTCAATTTCAAGAGTGAATTGGATGGCTGGATCAATTGAATTCATAATAGATAGAATCTCGGATAAATCCTCTTTATAACCGTCAAAAAGTGCGAAAGTGTCGTCAACATACCGAATCCAAAGACGAAAAGATAATTTATCAAATAATTTCATCTCAAAATAGTGTATATAAATGTCAGCAAGTACCGGACTGAGAGGATTACCCATAGCCAATCCTTCAACTTGACGAAAATATGCATTTTGGAAAACAAAGTGGGTTTGACTTAGAGAAACTTTAGTAAGCGAAACCAACTCATTAATTTCAGTATGTGTAAAGTGAAATTCCCGAAGCCTAGTTTCAAGACAATTTAGTGCTCCTTCGACCGGAACATTAATCAAATCATTCATTCAAATCATCAGTCAAATCATTGTTTACTAATGTTCCGGTCGAAGGAGCACTAAATTGTCTTGAAACTAGGCTTCGGGAATTTCACTTCACACATACTGAAATTAATGAGTTGGTTTCGCTTACTAAAGTTTCTCTAAGTCAAACCCACTTTGTTTTCCAAAATGCATATTTTCGTCAAGTTGAAGGATTGGCTATGGGTAATCCTCTCAGTCCGGTACTTGCTGACATTTATATGCACTATTTTGAGATGAAATTATTTGATAAATTATCTTTTCGTCTTTGGATTCGGTATGTTGACGACACTTTCGCACTTTTTGACGGTTATAAAGAGGATTTATCCGAGATTCTATCAATTATGAATTCAACTGATCCAGCCATCCAATTCACTCTTGAAATTGAATCCAACAATTCTCTCCCCTTCCTCGATATTCTTATAATCCGCAATGAAACCGATTTTAGCACCACTGTGTACCGTAAACCCTTTGCAGTTTGTTTACCACCCCATGCCAAGTCATGCCACCCTGTTAAGCAAAAAATGGCTTCTTTTTACTATTATGTTTTCCGCGCGCTAAAAGTTTGTTCCTCTGAATCTTTGCTTACCAATGAACTTAATTATTTGAGAGCAGTTGCGATTGACCGTGGATTTTCTCCCGTGATTATTGATAAAGCCGTCAAAAAATTTTCAGATTCCCATCAAAGAAGACATTCCACTGTTAGAAATAATATCAATGACCTTGTCGTGCTTCCATTTTATCCTTCTGTTAGCTATAAAATTGCACGGATTCTCCAGAAATTCAATTTTCAAGTCGGTTTCTCCCCTATTAATAAAATTCACCCTTCGATTCTAAAAGATTGCGTTTCTGTCTTGAATTCTTGGGGAATTTATAGTATATCATGTCAGTGTGGTTTAAGATATATTGGCCAAACAAAAAGAGCGTTGAAGTTTCGTATCAAGGAACATGAATCTTATGTCAAAAAAGGGGAAATTAACAAGTCTTCAATAGCGTATCATAGCTGGAATTTAACCATAATTTTGATTTTGGGTCTGCAAAAATCATCCAAAAGGCTTCTTCCATAGGCGAATTGGATTTTCTTGAGGCTTTTCACATTCACAAAGATTTAGAAAGTTTAGTTAATGATTTGAAGTCCAATCCAGTCCTTCCTAATGCCTTTAAAATTCTACTATCTTAATTCGATTATTTTTGCCGATAGATGGCGTTACCTCCTCGCACTTGGTACTACCAGAGGGTATAAAAATCCGTTCAGTGGTTGCTTTCCATTATTTCAAGTTAACAGATTTTGAGTGTAATGTGCATTTGCCCCTCGCTCCCTATTTTAACTTCGCTAATATTTCTTTATGCTTGATCAGACAGCCTGGCTCAGTAAAAGTAGGCGGCCAGTGCAACTCTGATTAAAAATCTAGTTATAACCACGTGCAGTGCTGATAAGCACCACGTGTTTCTGTGATTCCTATTTTCTTCTTTCTATGTATTTCTTTCTCCTAATGAGGAGGGACCTTTAGCTGCCCTCGAAATCGATTGAGTGTTTCATTATACCTACGCTAAATATAAGGTTTTTTTTTACGATTTTGATTGTCACATTAGCGTGTTTCTCTTCTAGTCTACATATGAGGTTATTAGAAATATTTGTTTTTAAATTTTTTGACACGCTTAAGATAAGTTTTTATAGGTTAAGTGTTACTGATCAGTTAAGGAAAAAATCTGTTTTAGACGTAATGATTAAATTCGAAACAATTGAGCCGAATATTCACGAAGCCTATCAAACCTGGAAAAATTTCTAATATCAATAATAAGAGACATTTGTAATTGATTTCGGGCAATATGCGAAGACGTAGCAGCAGTTTTCTTGTTTGTCAAACCCAGCAATAAAGAAAGGAATCAGGTTATATAAACATTCATTTAAAAGTCTGACAGATAGTGTATGTGGTTTGTGACTACTGTCTGCCTATTTTTGTTGACTGTGGAAGTAACATTACCTCTATTAAAGTGAATTTTTCGTAAAGCA
Source organism: Stegodyphus dumicola (assembly GCF_044657685.1). Taxonomy (NCBI): domain Eukaryota; kingdom Metazoa; phylum Arthropoda; class Arachnida; order Araneae; family Eresidae; genus Stegodyphus; species Stegodyphus dumicola. The sequence goes on from NC_140775.1 coordinate 76,480,645, forward strand.
GTTATTAGTTTCACCATTAGGTTAAAGGGCGTATAGATGTCATTTATGTTATCATACATGGTATCCTAGAATTCTCACCGTGATTATAAATATTCGTAAGGCATAAAACATGACAAAACAGACAAATACTTTTTATTTAGAATTGCATGTAACATATTCAAGTTTTTGTATACACAATTAATAAATTTCTACATTTGATACTTTCGTTGTCCGAAGGATATGCAAGCGATGTTCCATCTCTGTGTTGGTCAACATTATACGTGACGGATGGTTGTTATGACTTCTGTTATTCTGGGCCGTAATGCTGCGATGTCGTTCACTGGCTTTTGTAAACCTTATCCTTGACATAACCCCATAGGAAGAAATCAAATGGCGTTATAGCCGGTGACCGTGGAAGCCAGTTTTATAGGACCATTACACCCGATCAATTTTCCCGGAAATGTTGTATTTAAAAAGTCACAGATAACCCCCAATGAGATGGCTCACCATCTTGTTGGAAAATTAAATCTGGAATGTCCTGAACTTGTGGCGCAATAAATAACTGCAACATATCAAGATAGGTAACTACTTTGATCGCCTTTACGCTGAAGAAAAAGGTTTGTATAATTTCATTGTGCAAACGACCGCACCACCTGTTCAGCTTAGGGCTGTCTCTGACGGTTTCAATCACAGCGTGGGGATTTTCGAACACTTAGATTCTAGCATTTGGTCGGCTGACAACACCATTCAAATGAAATGTGACCTCATCTGAGAAAAGGACACGTTTTATCTTTCTCAATCTCAGACAGCATGGCAACAGCAAAATCATAACGAGCACTGAAATCCGTTGGTTACAAGGATTGAACGATCTGGAATTTGCACGCACAAAAAAGAAGATGTTTATGTAGGATGCTGTGCACTCATGTCTTAGGAATCTGCAGTGCAGGTGAGTCTCTGCGGACTGACTTCTTGGGACTTTTCAGAAAGGCGTCTCTCCCCATCTGAATTGTCTATGTACTAGGTTCAGGCTTGCCACAGAGATAACATAAGTTGCCAGTTTCCTTAAACTGAGCATACCACAACTTACTGCTTCTAACATCTGGTGGCTGCCTATGGTATGCCGTCTGGAATTGTCTCTCGACTGTAACATTAAGTATGTACACCAAAACGTGAATATCTTACATGCAATTTAAGATAAAAAATATTTGTTTATGGGTCATAGTTTATGCCTTATGAATATTTGTAATCAGGGAAGAAAAGCAGAGACACCCTGTGTTATACACAATAAGAAAAGAAATCATTTCTTTCTGTGATTATAAAGTTTTACTGAATTGGAAAGCTTTTTTAATGGAAGCTGAAACTTTAAGAGAATTTTAACAGTTTTGTCCGGACAACTATCTGAATACTCTTTCTCTCTCTGGAAATACCAGTACCTCTATTATTTAATACTCGAATTTAGGGAATTTCCCGTAAAGCCGGTTTTATTAATGGAAGTTGAAACTTTGAGCATATAATTTTAAGTTTTTAGAATTGTGAGAAATAAAAATTATAATGGAGAACCACCTTTTGTGCCTGATAAATTAATACTTGAAAAGTTAACTTTTGGAAGTTTAATTTAGTTTATTTTGGATAGTTGTTTATAGTTCACAATTTTCAAGTGGTGATTTCAAAAGCTTATAAAAGAAGGGCCTTTGTTCTACGGTAAAAGTTTTTGAGAAAATATTTGTAAGTTCTAAACAGAATCAGAAAATTTTAAATTTAGTTTCAGATATCCGATTTAAGGGAAATTGAAACTTTAAGAATAGAATTTTGAGTATTTATATCTGTGAGAAGTTAAAATTAAAATCGAGAAAAATCTTTTGTTCTTCAGATAAATTAACGCTGAAAATATTAACCTTTGGATGGATATTCATAATTCATTTCGAACAGTTATTCATAGTTCTTCTTTTTAAGTGCTGTATACAAAAGGTTATGAAAGAAGGACGTTTTTTATACGGTAGCAAATTTTGAGGAAAAATTTGTAAGCTCTAAACAGAATCAAGGAATTTCAAACCAGGTCAGTTCAATTTTAGATAGCGGATTTAATAGACGATTATATGTATTAAGTCTGCGATTCGATCATTAAACAAATGGACGTTGTTGGCCCCGCATTGCATTACAAACTGTTAGACCCCATAACATGATTTTCACTGTACGACCGTACTATAAAACTTTCACCACCATAACATCATGTTGAAGTAAGTCAGTGAGCGGAACGTAAGGGATGAAGAATTGCGGATTATTTAAGAGAATAAGAAAGTTCTTTACAGAGTGTGTCATATATGTCAATATAAAATTCAACTACTCTAATGGAAAATAGCTCATTTGAGCAGCCATTTTTGCATTCAGGTTTATGTTTATTAACGCATAAATTTAAACGCAGAAAATTAGCGTTTAAATGTACGGAATTTAATTTCTTTCGTCTGTGGAAGATGATATGTTCTCCATCGTCTGTAAGGACAGGTCCTCAAATTTGTCTTTCGGAAAGCAGAACAAATGTCTTCGGTATAAGAATGGCGTTTAATATATTTCGTTTCTCTTTTTAAATACACTGCTGTAAGAAATTAATAAAATTTTCATATTTGATCTACGATCTCCAGAACTACTGGACAGATTTTAATAAAATTTGGTGTGAACATAGGTTGATATAATACAAACAAAATAAACATTCAACAGTTATAATAGCCACACATATTCGTGTGTAACAGTCTTGGGAGTCTGAAGGTCTGAAACAGCGGTTGAAGAAGACACAAAAGAAATGGGTTAATAGGGGGTATGGTCCCCCCTTACAGCCATACAGTTTATCAGTGCCTGTGGGAATTGGTCCCACTCATTCAGCAACGATGTTTTCAGTTCCTGGATGGTTCTCAGAAGGGAGTTGCGAGTTGGAATTGCCCTCCCCAGAGCGTCTCGACCATGCTGGAGACCTGGCTGGCCAGTCCATCCGGTGAATATCCTCACTCTCGAGAAATTCGTCGACCAGAAGAGCTCTATGTGGCCTCGCGTTATCGTCCTGCACGATGAACTCGGTGCCTACTGCACCCCGAAAAAGGCGAACATAGGGCTCCAAGACCTAATCCCTATATCTCACACAAGTCACGGAGCCTCTGTCAAAGACGTGGGAGGTGTGCGGCCATCTAACATGATGTCTGCAAAGACCATTACACCGCCATAATTGTTGATTTCGCGAACATTGGAGGGTAGGTAGCGGGTCCCTGGCTCTCTCCATATGAAAGTACGGCGAGAATCGGTTTTTAGGCTAAAACGGGACTCGTCGGTGAACAGAACGGTCGCCCATTGCTTCGTACTCCAATCACTATGCTGCCTACACCATGCTAATCGGACTCTCCTGTTCGCAGACGTGAGCGGAACGCAAACAGCCGGTCTTCTTGCAAACAACCCCTCTCTCATTCAGTCTTTTGGAAACAGTAATCCTTGTTACACGGGTTCCTGTGGCTGCATACAGTTCCCGAGAGAGATGAGAAGCTGTAGCCCCTCTCTTACGCCTCTCTAAAATGGACAAATAGCGATCTTCTATGGCCGTCGTGGCTCTTGGACGACCTTCCCCAGGCTTTCTCTCAATGGATCCAGTATCCTGAAACTGTTTTCATAGGTTACACACGACGCTGGGGGTTAAATTAAATTCCATGCATATCTGGATTTGCGACTAGCCTGCATCTAGCCTCCCCACAATTCGCCATCCCATCCCATCATCTAAACGTGAGTGGCTACTCATTTTCACTGATCCTATGTGAATTTAAACGATTGCTGCAAGATAACACCCAGTTATTCTACGAATTGTGCTAGCGCCGCAATTCGTCTTACCCTCCACGCGCTTAGCCTGTTTTTCTGCTGGCTCCGCCTACACACACGTGTACGCTTACGTATTTGCCATACAAGATTTTCATTTTTATCTAGAAGCAGTGGTGTTTCCTTCAGTTCAGTTCGGTTCTTTCCATTCAATTCGATAAAATATGCAAATTCTCTTAATTTATTTCACCAGTGTATATACAATAACGCGATTTGTATAGCTTAGTGACATTAAAAAAACTTACTTTAGTACAACCATAGATCATCCGTGATTGCTACATGGCATCTGAAATGAATACTGAAGATGGTGGCTAGCGAAGCATTAAATTGAAATCTCAAAATTAAAGCATAGGAGAATCTTCTGAGGAAATCAATGTTTTCCTCATTAGAGCTTTTCGTGGGAAAGAAGAAGTGAGTGGAAATTTGATGGATTTCTGGATTGGTCCTCTCGGGAGTCTCAATCAAGTAATCAAGATTCGTGTAACGTCTACTTGATGGAATTTCCTACGTGACAGTTATCTTCCCACTGAAACATTTCAGTAAATGGCTTATTTAGACCTTTTCTAGAATAAAGCTCGAAGTGAAGATGTTTAATGAATGACTTTAACGAAGGTGGAACTAAATCTTTCATGTTTCCTTTCAAATTGTGGTTTATCTTCGTATTTATAAAATATTTATAAAAACTTGAAAATGCCTCTAAATAATTTATTTATGCTGTATAGATATGAGTAGGATGTTTTATGATTATAATTCTTATGCTTCTTTACGCTACGAGAACTATTCAGTTACGTTAAAAAAGAATGGAAAGAAATCATTTTAAGTTTTGCTATAAATTTACGGTTTTCATTTAAGCTATTATTTACTATTATTTATTATTATTAAACTATTATTTATTTTTTGCATAAGAAACATTTTTAAATAAATGAGATTATTTTACAGAGATTTATTAAATAAAGTGGATACGAATTCATTTTAACCACGTGTATGAGGGGAAACGTAACTCTAATATTCAGGGATACGTATGATATATTCTTCCATGCTAAAAAAATCTGAAAGCTTTCTGATTTTACATATCGCCCAAAAGGCCTTTTTTTTTTTTTTTTTTTTTTTTTTTTTCCCATAGGGCATTCAAAACGGGATTTGAAAAGTGATACAGATGATACAGACATTCAAAGTCATTCGATGTAAAATAAAAAGATTCGATTGAAAATTAAAAAGATTTTCAAATGATTTTCAAAGATTATTTACTTAAAATTCAAAATAAATGAGGAAACTATAGTTATCTTAAGTGGAATATTAAAGAACTAAACAAACTGAACAGTTCATATTTTTAGGTAAAGAGTATGATATTATCGTAGTTACTAGAACTCGTAATCTAAATTTGATTGGCTCTTATAATAACTAAGCTTCTATTCCATCTGAACTTTACGGAGTTTTTAGCACAAAGGGCTATTAGTCTCGAAATGGCATTTTGCGTCGTTTCACTTTCTGCGGTGGTTGACTTTACAAACTTTTGCTACCAAATATTATCGCCGTGTATTATATTTAAATAACGAAGAAACTAAATGATGAAGAATCTGAACGAATGCATGAATGTTTCTCGCATTGTGAAAAAACATCGGTACCTAGAGCTATCAAATTTTGAATAACGTATTCATCTAACCGAACCTGGACACTTTAAAGCCTGAATTTTGAATTTTCAAATTGTTTTATTATCTGTTTCAAATTCCGTAAAACTTTAACGAATTTTTGATTAACAAATTTTTTATTTCAAAGCGAGCAATGGCAAAGCTGTATGTAAGAACTATTTTTATCTCCAGCTTGCGAGACTGTGTATCAGAAATTTTAAAGATATGCTGATTTGCTGTTTTTAAATATTTTTGATATTGCTATTGAGTTGAATTTTATGTGGTTTAAATGCGAAGAACCTGATATTTAATAAATAAAGGTAACACGCAAACCGTTAACAAAAACGCCCTTTTGAAAGTAATATAAAATCTGAATTTCTTTTTTTTTTTCTTTTTTCATTTTTTATTTAAGCTGGAAGGGCTATGAATTTTGTTCTTGTATTTTGCGTTGTTTCACTATAAAAGTCTGAATCACTTTACAAACTGCTGCTTAGATGCCTGCATTATATTTAAAGAAATTAAATAATGATAAGAATCTATTCTAATCTATGCGTATGCTTCTCACGGTACTTAAAGCGAAAACAACCGTAAAAACAACGGTACCGATAGATATCAAATTTTGAATAACATAGTCCTCTCCTCAAATATGGGCCCAAATTTGGAATTGGTTTTATTATCTATTTCATATTTTGTAAAGATTTAAAGAATTTTTGATTAACAAAATCAACGTTTCCAAAGCGTTCCATTAACATTAATATCGCGTGCATCTTCAACCAAGAATATTTTATGCACGAGATTTCTTTACATTTCTTACTGGTATTACGTTGGCAGCGTAGCAACGCAAAAACGTTACAATGTCTAACGGTATTTTACATCGAATGACTTTGAATGTCTGTATCATCTGTATCACTTTTCAAATCCCGTTTTGAATGCCCTATGATTTTCAAAGATTTTCAAAGATTTTTTTCAAAGATTTTCAAACACTACATGTTTACTACAGATATTCATATATAAAACGCAAAAGCGTAGTGGGGATGAACGATTTCCTGCATATGTAGACTTTCCTGCTTTAGAGCATTTACTTTTATTAAAGGCTTAAAATAACTCATGTTTTCGGAATTTCAAATGCATTTTTTTTATTGAAAGATACACAAGAATTTCCCCAGGTACCACATAGTATCACATGGGGCTTACAGAAGTAAGTATGAAACACAATACAAAATAAACAAGAAGAGAAAATTGAACAAAATTAAGAATTTTACAATGAATTGATTATTACAAAGATTTACAATGATTCACAAAAATTTACAATGAATCTTTGTAAATGAATTTACAATGAATTACAAAGATTTACAATGAATTGACGAAAGCTGTTAAAGACACTTTATCAGGTTCAATGTTCCGTCTTACTTTCTTCGGGAACATGCAAGGACCTGACTCGGAACAGAGAGCTTACTAAAGCTATGTTCAATAACTGTGGGAAGTAGACAGGATACACAAGAAGGGTATACAAAACCCTTTATTTTTCTCTATTTACAATAACTTCCGTACTTCGGAATACAAAGACCCACTACTTGTGGTCTAAACGTAAAAATATACAAATAAAACTAAACTCTAATTTAACTTTAAAATAATAAACGTGGAAGATTGGCCTTATATTAACAGGAAGCCGTAGGTAGTACAGAGAACTGTGAACACTACAATACGTTTAAAAAATTATCAAGAGGATTAAACCTCTGGCCTGGAAGGCAACCAGCAACTGAGTAAAACTTCTAAGGTAAGCGGCCTGCTTCGACTAACTGCTTCCTCTCTCTCGCTTGGCAAAAAGCCACAACTTAAGTACTTGGCGCTCACCAGACAAACTTTGCATAAATACGTTAACGCTTATAATTCTGGCCGGAAGTAGAAAAAAAGAAGTGATAGTAAATATTTAAAATAAAATAAACGTTAGTAAAACTTAAGATCTTTACATACTTCCCGCCAGAGTTAATTAGTTTGAAACTGAGGTCTAAAACGACCTTGTTGAAAACTTTTAGCTCTAGAATCTAACGCGAGGCCAATCTTTTACAAACATTTTTCGCCAGAAACTAGAAATTTAAAAGAAAGAAATTTGTTTTTACAATAGCAGCTCCCAGGACACGCAATTTTTTCATCTGTACTGCATCTAAACAGGAGCTTTTATTCAAATCTGGTTCCTTCCATCTGGAAGGAAAACTAGTTTAATGAAATGTTACACAATGAAATGGCAAGTAACATGTATAATTATATTTCTCTTAACATTCTTATTTCATTCATGACTATTTTAATTATCTCTCCCCGTGCTCTCTGACATGTGTTCTAAAAGAACACCAAACACGAATGTGTTTATGTCTATGTGTTCAACACTTCCTCCTACAATCAAAGCACTAACGTGTTAAAAATTCAACATACCAAGACCTCGTAACACACCCTAACTTCAACTCTAAACCCTGAGGTACTATTCTGAAAGTGGCTAACTCTGAAGTGTAGCGTCAGAGAGCCTAACTACATTCATTCAACCTTTAACACATATTCACCATGATTTCGTCTTTTTACAGTCACACGAATAAAAATAAAAAATAAAAAAAAATTAACATTACTTTCACTTTTACCATATCACGGTATTTTTTAACATTTAAAATAACAGTTCACATTATATATCAGAACATATTAACATGCCGTTAATTTTATGCATTTGAAAACATACATTAGTAGTATATTGTTAACTTCTATTCTTTTCTAAGCAAGTGCCAATTCTTCTACATTGAAATAATACATTTCAAAAAGTCTTTCAGACTAAAACTTCTTTCTTGCCAGAATGTTTTAAATAAAATTTATACAATAACTTTTACAATATTTAAGTCTTTACACATCGCTATTATACATCAACTTTAGTTTTACACGCGAGTAATTGAAAAACATAATACCAAAATCGGTAACAACTCATTTCTCGCCCTTTTGGCGATAAAGTTAGACCTCGCATGAGGTAAAACTTCTTGAAATCTGCCACTTGCAGTAAGAATGAAAGATTAACTTAAGTTTGCAAAGTAACATAAAATTTTACTTATCTTTGTGATATTCGGACTTTCTTTTCTGAGCCCAGTCCTGGAAAGTAGCGTAGATTGTTGTTTGATTTATCCTCCTTCGTGTCTGGGCTCGCCCTTCAGTGCCTTCTTCTAGAAGCTTTCTTTTTTTTCCAGTTCGGTCACCCTTGAATACCTTCTTTTTCGCCTCTGCCTGTGGTCTTGGCCGTTTGATGGCTGCTGGTCTTGGCGGAACCGGGAAACTTCTTTCGTGTTCCTGCTTGGACCTCGTTGCTGGCCGTTCAAATTTTCCTTGTAACATTTCCTCCGCCGCTGGTGGCCCTTCCGCAGTTCGGCGACATTTGCTGCGGAGAGTCCTGTCAGATGAGTAGATCTCCCGTTTTAGAGCCGGGTTATAGTTGCCGTCATTTCTCCCTACGTCGTCCTTCTCCCTTCTTCATTTTGGGGGTGTTCGTGAGCTCTCTTTTCTGGACGGTGGAACGGCTTCTTTTTCTTGTTACTTTCAATTTTTCCGCGGGGAAACTTTCTTTTCACTTGCTCCTGGCTCTTAATGGCTTGCCCTTGTACTTGTCGTTGTTCCACCTCTGGAGCTTGTGCCTGCGGTGTCTGCTGTGCCGGATCCTGCAAAAGATCTTTGAAAATTTGCATTTTATTACGATCATAGTAGGGTTTGATTTGATCAATATTTGCGGAACAGGTTTCACCATTTCTAGCTTTTAACACTACTACAGCGTGAGTTATTTTTTCTATGACATATGGTCCTTCATATCGTGGAAAAAATTTGGCAGTTTTATCTTCTGGTGCTGAAGAAAGTGAATTCTTAATTTTTAATACTTCATCCCTTACTTTATAAGTTACTCCCCGTCGTTTCAAGTCATAATATAGCTTTTGTTTTCTCTGTGCTACTTCAGTATTCTTTTTTGCTTCTTTAATTAGTTTTTCTATATCACCCATTTTAAATTCTGGGGCTCTTTGTTGCACATAAAATAATTTATCTAACGGCGTTATAATCTTTCTGCCTAAAAATAACTCAGCAGGAGTTTTGCCCGTTGTATCATGTTTTGCGGTCCTAAGGCCGAAAGCAAATTCATTGACATAGTTATCCCAGCTTTTACGAAAATTTTTAACATAACTACGGATAATTTTCACTATATTTCTATTGACCCGTTCCGCTATATTTGATTGCGGCCGATACGGGACCATTTTTAAATGACGTATGCCCAGTTTTTGGCACATGTCTTCAAATACATTACTTACAAATTGAGGACCATTATCCGATATAACTTTTAGGGGCGCCCCGTATTTTAAAATATATTTATTTAAAATAGAATCAGTAACTAATTTCGCGGAGGCTCGTTTTAAGGGAACAATTTCGGTCCACTTACTAAAATGATCAACCATAACAAGGAGATAGCGACTTTTATTTAACTGACTTTTTGGGAAAGGGCCCAATAAATCGATGCCAATTATTTCATTTGGAAATTCGGATTTAATACTATTTAGAAATCCGGCCGGGCGGAAATTAATATAATTAACTGCTTGACATGTTGGGCAGGACTGGACATACGCCCTTGTTAACTTTTGCAGTTCAGGAAAATAGACTGCGTCGCGTACGCGTTGGATAGTTTTTCGAATACCAGCATGAGAAGCTAATGGGCTGTCGTGTAACTCCTGCAGGATATTTAATCTAAGACTAGCTGGGATAACAGGTCGAAATTCGTTGTTGGAATCTGTAGGTTTTGTATAAAATAATAGACCATCTATTAGTTCGTAATGGGCCGCCCTATTTCTTATCGCCACAATATCTTGGTGGCTAAAATTTTCAGGATCCTTTAAATACTCATAAACACTTCCAAACTCAGGATCCTTACCCAGTTCGGTTATTACAGTTTCTCGGGAATTTATTGTACATGCTGTGAGCATTGCCACCTTTACGGTATTACCTTCTTCATCTATTTTAATTCTGGATAGGGCATCTGCTGCGACATTTTCCTTTCCGGGAGTATGCTTGATTACCAGATTATATTCTTGTAGCTTGAGTGCCCATCGTATTAACCTTGGGGATAAGTTTTTCCCTGAGTACAATCTAGTTACCGCCGCATGATCAGAGTACATTGTTATTGGCGCCTTTCCAAAATAGACTCGGAACTTTTGCACTGCTAACAAAACTGCAAGTGCCTCTCTCTCGGTCGCGGAATAGTTTCTTTGTGTTTGATTTAAAGTTCGGCTAAAAAATGCCACGGGCTGCTGATTTTGCGAAAGTACCGCTCCTACCGCATAATCCGGAGCATCCGCTGAAATTTCTAAATTCTCATCCTTTTCAGGAAATTTCAACACAGGGGCTTGCGTTAATGCTTGCTTTAATTTTTCGAAAGCACTATTGGCTTCGGCCGTCCACGAGAATCTTGCCTTTTTCCTTTTTAAATTTAACAATGGTTCAGCAATAGCTGCAAAATTTTTTATAAAGGACCTATAATATGAACAAAGTCCTAGATAAGAAGAGAGGTTCTTCGGCGTGTTTGGAGTCGGATACTTTTGTACAGCAATTATTTTTGATTCGTCTGTCTCGATTCCTTTCTGAGATATTTTGTAACCTAAATATTTTAATTCACGGGCTGCAAATTTGCACTTTTCGACATTAATTTTTAGACCGGCCTCATTTAATAAAGAAAGCACCTGTCTTAAATCCTGTACATGTTGGTCGAGATTATCACTAGTAATAATGATACCGTCTAAATAGATAAATGTGGACTTTCCAAGAACAGGCCTTAACACAATGTCCATACATTGCTGAAATGTTGCCGGAGCCCCTGAAAGGCCAAACGGCATACGCAAAAATGCATAAGTGCCAGACTTGGTTATAAAAGCAGTCTTAGGCACGTCTTCAGGCCTAACCCCTATTTGAAAATAACCAGTCGTTAAGTCTAAAGTCGTCATATATTTGGTGGATGTTATGTTCCTTAGAATTTCTTCAATAATAGGTAACGGATATACCGGATATTTAGTTATGGAGTTTAATTTACGGTAGTCAATTGCAAATCTCCACCTTTTTGGATGTGTCAAAGGATAGTCATTATTTTTCTTACATAAAACCACCGAGCTAGCATAACTACTTGAGATGGGCGTTATGATCTTTTTACGTAGCATATCGGTGATATGCCATTCTATAATTTTTTCCTTATTCTTATCATACCGGTATGCTTTGTGGCGAACTGGCATTGAATCTCCGGTATCAATACTATGGTTAGTAACCTGAGTAAATCCTGGAATATCACTAAATAACGAAAAAAAAATTACTTACCACTTGTCGGATTCTTCGCTGTTCTTCATTAGGCAGGTGGTCAAGATTTAACATCGGCGGTTCAGCCTTTTCTCCACGAACTGGTTTCATCGTCAGCTTAAGGGACGCTTCATTAAAATCCAGCGTTGCTTGTGCCTCTGAAAGAAAATCTATTCCTAAAATAATATGTGTTTGCAGATTCTTTACTATAAAAACATAACCTTTACTTGTTCGTCCTTGATACGGACATACAGCGGTAATTTACCTATACACTTACATTTTTCTCCTTGCGCCGCTAACACTGTCGTATTATCCGAATTATATATGCGGTATTTCCGAAAATACTTCCTAAAAAATCTTCTGCTACACAGGAACACTGCGCGCCTGTATCCAGGAGTGCAGTGGCTGGGATATTATTCACCAACACTTCAATCTTCGAAAGAGTCAAATTTTTCACCATTACTGTATTTAACTTGAAGGAAGAGGGGTTTTCGTGGCCTTCGGATTTCCGCACCCTCCCGTCAGCAGAAATCCGTTTTAGTTTAAATTATTTTTCATTTCCGTGCTTTCCTTCTTTTTCCACTGGCCTTGAGACTTTTTCCTGGATTGCTATTGAACTGTCGACGTTCGCCGGCTGTTTTTGAACGCTCGAGTTTCCTTGCCAACTGATTCGCTTTGCTTCCGTAGCCGTGTGCTTGAGTTTTGCTGTAGTCTTGGCGCACCAAATTGGTTTCGCTGTTGATATTGGCGTCTTCTTTCAACGTCCGCCGTTCTTCTACTTTCAAACTGGATTGCTAGCTCAAATAACTTTTCCAGTGTAGTCGGATTTCTTAATTCAATAAAGTCTTGCACTTGGGGCAGTAACCTCGGCAAAATCACTTGAATTATCTCAGGATCCGGACGGTTTCCATACAAGAGTTTGAAGACGTAAATTTTTCTTAAAATAAAGCTGGAGAGATTTTCGATTCTTTGTTGATATATGCTGAAAAGTTCCGTTTCTAATTTCGCACTATCCCTTACGACAGGGAAGGCTTTTAGTAGGGCAGTCTTGAAATTTTCGTAAGTATAGGTGGGACTTCCTGCTTGACCCAAGAGACTTCTGCATATACATTTGAACCAATTAAGCGCTTGGCCCCTCAAAGCGCTGGTAGCTAAGGTAATTTTTTGAAATTCGTGCACGGGGTAGAGCATTAAGTGGTCATCCAATTTTTCCAAAAAACTGGTTACCGGTGAGTTTCCATTAAATTTTGCGTCTGGTTTCATCGAAGCGCGCATGGTCTGTACGATGTAACCAAATCCTTCCAGGGCGGCAGCTGGCATTTCTGGATTCTGAGCCGCTTCTGCAGGCAGCACAGGTTCTTCTTGAAACTCGGCCATGGTTATTCTTCTTCGTTGGGCGCCACTATCAGGTTCAATGTTCCGTCTTACTTTCTTCGGGAACATGCAAGGACCTGACTCGGAACAGAGAGCTTATTAAAGCTATGTTCAATAACTGTGGGAAGTAGACAGGATACACAAGAAGGGTATACAAAACCCTTTATTTTTCTCTATTTACAATAACTTCCGTACTTCCGAATACAAAGACCCACTACTTGTGGTCTAAACGTAAAAATATAAAAATAAAACTAAACTATAATTTAACTTTAAAATAATAAACGTGGAAGATTGGCCTTATATTAACAGGAAGCCGTATGTAGTACAGAGAACTGTGAACACTACAATACGTTTAAAAAATTATCAAGAGGATTAAACCTCTGGCCTGGAAGGCAACCAGCAACTGAGTGAAACTTCTAAGGTAAGCGGCCTGCTTCGACTAACTGCTTCCTCTCTCTCGCTTGGCAAAAAGCCACAACTTAAGTACTTGGCGCTCGCCAGACAAACTTTGCATAAATACGTTAACGCTTATAATTCTGGCCGGAAGTAGAAAAAAAGAAGTGATAGTAAAGATTTAAAATAAAATAAACGTTAGTAAAACTTAAGATCCTTACAACTTCTCTCAGAAATAAAGTGGAAAATTCTGGAGACTAGTTAATATTAAAATGTTTCAGTCTCAGTTTCACTTGTCTTTCGTTGTCATGTTTAGGACATAGAAGAAGCACATGTTCAACATTCTCCTCGCCACCGAGGCTACAATCAAAGACAGACTCGGAGCTCAACTTAAATCTGTTCAGATAACTTTTGAAATTTTCATGGCCAATAAGAAATTGGTTTAATTTGTAGTTTGAGAATAAGTGATGACATAAAAATCTCATTTTGATGGAAGGGAAAAATCTCTTAGTTAAGCTCCCTTTACTTGAGCTAATGAGTTCGTGGTTCCACGACTCCACAATACTATCATACATGATCTTCTTATAAAAGGAATTATGGATATTGCGAAAAGTGTCAATTTCCGGCTTAGTCGCAGTTTCAGCAAGGAATTCGACTCGTTCGTTCCTAACAACTCCTCTTTGATCACAAGCAAAGGAAAATGCAACCGAAATATTTTTATCTTTTAGGTTTTTAGTTGTTTTTGAATCTCGATAATGATATTATTAGAGGAAGAAATACATTTTAGGACCTCTCAAAGATGATAGGGAATCAGTACAAATGAGATAGTCTGAAACAGCATTATTTTGTTCAGAGATCTATTAGATTGCGAAGTTTAAGCACGAAAAATCAGCTATGAAAACGGTACATTCATCTCTAATTCTAAATTGAAAATGCTTGAATTCAAGAGCATTTTTGAAGACAACGCATGCGAGAACAACCTTGCCATCAATTTTGCTGCCATCAGTATAACAGGTTACAGGCGAATCATCTACAATTTTATTGCTAAACTGAATACTATTAACAGTATTTCTTTCTGAAGGATGAGAAAGATCAGATGGAGGGGTGATATTTTGTATTTAATTATGGCAAAGCACACTACGGTTATCTGCCTAAGGGGATTGATGCCTTCGTGGAGGACTTTCTAAGGAAAACTGGCTCGTATACACGTTACACATAGGGAAAACCACGAAACCACCCATGCAGCCAGCCCGTTCGCGGGATTCGAACCTCGGACCGAACTCAGATGGAGGTAAAATACAATCATATTGAGAGACAGCAGAAGCGAAAATACATTTCAAATCTTGAATTCTTGAGTTTCATTTCGAGGTTTGATAGTGATAATTAATTTCTAATGCATAAAGCAATGGAAGGAAAACCTTCTATTTGGTTTTATTTTATATTTTAATTTTAACAACTTGGGTCTTCACTATTTAGATTTTACTTTATCCCTTTTGCTTATAACTGCTCAGAATAATTTATTTTAATGCCCGTCTATAACACACTATAGTCTGTTTATTTAGTATATAAACACATTTTGAATTCTAAGAGGTCTTCTTTATTTAGGATTAATCTTAGGTTAAATTAGAAATAAAGCAATTAAATCTACTACATAATAAGCAGGCATAATTAATGTAAATCCGTCTTTGAATCAGTAACAGATGGTTTGGAAGTCAGAAGGTTTTTTTTTTTTAGTCCAAAGGGATTTCAGTCCCGAAGGACTATTGCTTTCGTTTTGGCATTTTGCGTCGGACTCATAAACGTCGGTTCACTTTTCAAACTGTTGCCACAAAATGTTAGAGTCCTGCATTATATTTGAAGAAATTAAATAATGAAAAATCTGCATAAATGATTGTCTATTTCTCGCATTGTGATAAAACAATGGTACATAGAGCCATCGAATTTTGAATGACGAAATCCTACTGCGAATATGGGCATCTGAAATCCCAAATTTGGAATTTGTTTTATTATAGATTTTATATTTTGTAAAACTTTAACGAATTTTTGATTTACAAACTCAATGCTTTAAAAGCGAGAAATGGCAACGTTATATATAAAAAAAACTTTTATCTCCAGCTCGCGAGACTGTGTATATCGGAAATTCTAAAGATATGCTTAATTTAACATTATTTTGCGATATTGCTCTTGAACTGAATTTTATGGTTTAAGTGCAAAGAACATGATATTCAATAAATAAAGATAACACTCAAAACGTTAAAAAAACGCCCCTTTGGACGTAATTTAAAATCTGAAAAATTTCAGATTTTATTATTATTATTATTATTATTATTATTATTATTATTATTTGACTATTTTCTTCGGGCACTTGCAGTGTATGTTTACTTTTCTTTATAAGGCAAAATTGAAAAATAAGTTAATATATTAATGCGTTTAAAAAATGTCCAAATGTAAGTGGTATAAGCTTTTAACAATAATTAAGATGAATTGTAATTTGATTAACAATGCTAGTATAGGATTCATTACGAAGATTTAA
Organism: Stegodyphus dumicola; assembly: GCF_044657685.1. Lineage (NCBI taxonomy): Eukaryota > Metazoa > Arthropoda > Arachnida > Araneae > Eresidae > Stegodyphus > Stegodyphus dumicola. The sequence continues at coordinate 76,496,743 of NC_140775.1, forward strand.
CAGATTTTGTTTTACTGCTTCAAATCCTCATATTTAGTTTATCTTACGAATCCTGATTTATTGTAACGTTTTGTTTAAAATGTGATGAAGATTTTCCATATCTGGAATATCACGTACGAAAAATAGTTTTCACTGTACATTATTATTATTATTATTATTATTATTATTATTATTATTTTTAGTCCAAAGGGATTTGAATCCCGAAGGACTATTCGTTTCGTTTCGGCATTTTGCGTCGGACTCATAAATGTCGGTTCACTTTTCAAACTGTTGCCACAAAATGTTAGAGTCCTGCATTATATTTGAAGAAATTAAATAATGAAAAATCTGCATAGATGTATGTATATTTCTCGTATTGTGATAAAACAACGGTACATAGAGTCATCGAATTTTGAATAACGTAATCCTCCAACGAATATGAGCATGTGGAAGACCAAATTTGAAATTTGAAATTTGTTTTATGATCGATTTCCTATTTTTTAAAACTTTGACGAATTTTTGATTAACAAACTCAAGGATTTCAAAGCGAGCAATGGCAACGTTGTGCAGAAAAAACATTTTTATCTCCAGCGCGTGAGTCTCTGTATCGGAAATTCTAAAGATATGCTCGTTTTAAAACTATTTTGCGATATTGCTGTTGCACTGGATCTTATGGTTTAAGTGCGAGGAACATGATATTTAATAAAGAAAGGTAACACACAAAATGTTAAAAAACGCCCCTTTGGACGTAATTTAAAATCTGAAACATTTCAGATTTTTTTTTTTTTTTTTTTTAATATTGCATGTAGAAACGAATACAACAAAAACCGAGTTAAATAAAGATTTTTAAACGCAGAAGAATATGCAGCAAATTTTAAGTTTTAGGCAATGCAAATATTGTTATATTTCGAAATAATTTATATAATTACTGCGTATTTTAATATTTTATATCGTACAGTAATGAATTTAAATTGATCATCACATAATTGAGTAAATTCCTTAATTTATTTTAATGCAATTTCTTCACGACTTTTACGAGTATATAAAACTTTAAAGCTGATATTGTGGATTACAGGAACTTTCAAGGACTTGATATAACACCTGTTCTTAGTTTTTAGCGAACCTCGTTTAAGACATGTCTCAATATGTTCTTAAATTAAAAATAACTGAATTTCTTTAGAAACTTACATTCCAGAAACTCGGTATGAACAGAAGTATTTCCATTTGGAATCATCCAACACTCATAAATTTTATCTAACATATTAAGTTAACCTATATGGCTTTTGTTTAACCGCCTCATTTTATATTTTGCTAACTTTTATTTCTTTTCCTTCCCGGTCTTAAGAGAAAACATTTAATATTAACATTTTTAAAAGGGATATGTTGCAATAACATAGAATAAAGGAGCATCCTTCTATAATAACTGCACACTCTGTTTTATTAGATATATTTTATGTGCTAAGATAAAATATGTTTTTTATTAAATGAAAAGATAGGATTATCTAGCAAAAATATACTAAGAATTTAATAGAAGCATAATATACGCGCGAAATTTCAGTGGAGATAAATATATCGTTAAATCCCCGAGACAGTCCAGTTTGGCTAGACATTGGACGTTGACCAGTTCAGTGCTATTAACAGCGCAAGTGTTCATCACTAGCCAATCTCTGGCACGTGACTAGCGAAAGCCAGATGTCAACAACATTCTAATCGCCCTTGCAGTAAATAGTCTCATTCGGGGTGACTCTCAATCATCTTCGATATTGGAGATCATTTTAGAGGTAGGTTAAATCCTCGCTCATTTGAATTTAACTGAAGACGGATGTCGCTATCTAGATCTATGCTCGTTTCCATAAAGACATACGTAATAATGGTCTGTAATCTCACATCATATATCTGTCACGAGATAGAATTTCTTTCAATGCATGTCACACTTGAATAGGCATCGGCATACATATTTAAATTCTAGTCACATTTAAGTTCCTATGAATTTTTTTAAGATCGATTTATTAGAATGTCGCTAAACAGTTATGCTTTTGTCACTATACATTATTGAGAATTTAATTATTGATAAAAAACTGTAAACAATAGAAATTAGTGCTGTAAAGTAATTTTTGAAGATCTCTCCCTACAAAAAAGCAATGTAAAAATTGCTTTCAGAATTTAATGACCATAAAATATTGGGAAAATTTCAAAATTTGATAATAGGATAAAACTTACCAAGAGTTTAAATTACGATGATTTCCTGTAATTAAGGTATGTGCCTACCCTAAATTCGTCGTTTTGGTGAAAATTTTCGAAATTTGTTTTTATTTATTCATTTTATAGGCCATACATTTAGGTTTCCAAAAATGCTTTAATTTTGTTTTTACGATAACCAGAAGAAAAGTAATAAAAAAAAATCGGAAGTGAATTTTTGGATGCCGGAAGTTGACATTTAAAAGGTCGTAAAAATGTAAACAATAAGTTTAAACAACTATTTTCTAATTATTAAACAATATAAAAGCTGTAAAAGCAACACATCTTTCACTGTGTGACAATTTGCTGATAAAATGCCTACATGGGAAGACTCAAAACAATAATGAGTGTTTTAATAACCTTTTGAGGGCTATTTTACCTAAAGAAACTTTTGTCCAACTGAAAACATTGCTTTTAGGTGCACATATTGCTGTATTATTATTTAATTCAAGATATTTAGGACTTTTACCTATTTTCAGGTCTATAGGAAAGTAATCCCTTAGAAATAGAATAGTCTTAGAAATTAATCCCATTATGCTTGAAAGCTACATGGGAATAGACAAACAGCGAATTCAGAAATCGAAACGCCAATCTCTACAAACAACAAAGTTAACCAGAAAAATGCTAAAAGAAATTCAAAATTAGTTAAGAATGAACATACAAACATACAAATACGGGCTTAACATACAAATACGACGAGCATTAAAGGTCTAAAGTGGCAGCAAAATGTTTTGTGCTGTATTAAAATCTTTAAATGCATTTTCTGCGAAATTGTGTTTTTCGTTACTTTTGATTGCGATTACGTTAATTTCTCAAAATGTACTTAGAATATTGAAATGAAATTTTGCCAAAATGTTTTATTCATCTTTAGCTCTGTTCTGTAGCAAAATATGACCTCTTTGTATTTATTTATTGATTTTATTGACAGTATTTTGAAGAAAAGAGGATTTTTTTTTGCTTTAATTTTGAGTTTTTGTACTAAGTTTTGAATATTTCAAAAACATTTATAAATACAGCAAATCTTTTGATACAGAATACAGGTAAGTATGTTTTTTTATATACTGTGTAAAGATTATTGAAGTATATTCATTAGAATCTATTATAGGAGATCTAGCGTAAATGAAAATGTTCACTAAAATTTTACTTAATATTGCCTATATTTAAAAAAAAGTCATGAAACGTTTTATAAAATACCATTTAAATTCATAGTTTTATATCCCATCTTACTCAAAAACATGTGGTTTTAGTTAAAATTTTATGTATTTTAAAAAAAGTGCTTCGTATGTAGGCACATACTTTAAGTTATACAATGGTTTTTCTTAAAAAAATCGTTTTGAGTTTTTTTAAATTACAGCCGTATTATGTTCTATTACTTTTCATTTATTATACTTTGTAGATAGCGTATCTTTAAAAAAACTGAAGCATTACTGCAATGATTCATCAAGCATCTTGAGTTACAACATTTTGTGATCCCATTTTGTTTTCCCAGGACATATTCCGATAATTTGAGCAATATTTTAAGCTTTTTTGTGATGGTTATATTGATAATATATCTGCTGATAATCTTTCAATAATTCCACATATTTAAATAATTCTAGTAATTATTAGTTTTGCCTTTTTGAGAATTGCTCACCTGATGAATTTCGTTCTTCTTGGAATATTACAATATTTCTCTAATTTTCTTTAAGGCATAGACTATTATTTACTGCAGTGTTCTAATTTTGTTTTCCAATATTTCATTCAGATTAAGATAATCTTAAAAATATAATGATTTCTAACTGTTTAACTAAGTGTTTCTCAACCTGGATGCAAGGTGTAATGTTTATATTGATAATACATCTGTTACGTAGACCTGCTTTACGTTGCGACAATGAATGGCTTGTATCTGCGAATAAATTACAAGTCATCACGACTTATAGTACATACGTTGAAACGGTGAACACAATTTACACAAATAACAATGCTTCTATTTTTCAGAAAGCCGTTATTAATGAATAAGTTAAGCTGATACAGTTGAGTGATATTTAAGTGATACATAAATAGTTAAGGACTATCAGCATAAATTTTAAAATATAGCACCCATTTTAAATCAGAAAGTTCGAGTTTTGGTATTAAGGAGAAAGTCAAGCCGAACGACAAAGTCTGAAAAAGATATGAATTTCGTAATCGCATGCAAGAATCTTATTTTCCATCTCTTTAAAATTTAATAATGTCATTTATTGATGTGAAATAGTAAAGTTTTACAAGGTGCGGATATGAAACATGAGGTTCTCATGCTCTCATTGAACAGAAACGGGATTCAACAAAACTAAGCATTTTCTACGGCCGTTCCTAGACAATGGTGTAAGACCTTCTTATATTCAAACACACTGTGACTATGATTTATTATTCCGCATTTGTGGCTATTTCTTAAAATAGAAGATGATTCAGAAAATTCAAATGTCTCCCAATGTCTTCTGAACTTACGTTCAAGGATTCTTTTTATTTGGGTGCATGCTAAAGACAAGGTATATGCGCCTCTCTAGCATCAATATTAGTAATCTCCAGGATCTGTTCTGGTAACCAACAAATGAGAGATATTTATAACATGCGATCAGTATTCGAGTTCGGCTTAGACGTGTAACATGTTACAAGACGAGTACGCATAGAATACTTTTGCAAAGTTTTTGGTGCTTAAAATTAAAAGATTATTTACTTCATTCTATTATATTTGTTTCTAAAATTTTTTGAAATACCATGTTTCAAATGCGATAGTGTATTTGTAATAACAGTATTATGAACAGATAATTCTGTAAATTAAATAAACGTTTTGGATTTAAACTTTAAAATCCTGGGCTTGTACTCGGAAGGATAGGTTAATATTAAGAGTTTATTTCCAAGATATTTTCAAAAAATTAATATTAATATGCCTAATTAAATTACTATAATAAATATGTGTTGTTGGTTTTAAGGTCATGAATATTCGTGATTATTAAAAGACATAACGTTTATTCTTAAATTTTGACTTAAGAGAAGTAGAGTTCTTTTCTGCTGAAAATAACGAATAAGTTGTTATCACAAATGTGAGCACGATTGTGATCATGAAAACTTCCAAGTATATAGTTTATGCACAAACGTTAACCACATTGACGTTGCTGATGAAAAACAATCTACTCAGATTAGTCAAGTAGACAAGCAGACTAGTAGCTTTTATTGGCAGACACTTTTAATCCATAAAACAGAGTATAGCTGCCTTGATATGGATCACATAGTATAAACACATCCTTGCTTTATGTTGCTCACGGGAAACGTGCACATTCTCAGAACACCCCAGAATAACCTTCTAATCTCTTAAACACATACTTCCAAGTACTTGATGTCACATTCCGGTGTATCCTCAGGACTAGGTCCTATCAACAGCGTGAGAAATGTTAAAAAGATTTATTGTCGAACCTACTAAATTCCCATCAACGGCGTCAGGAATGTTATTAAGATTTCCAGTCCTACCTACGAAGTACTCAGCACATCCCGAAATATTCCACAAATTTCCTAAACAAATCCCATTATATCGTTAGAACATCCTATCTAGGTCCCGTCGGAAGCTTACTGGATATTATTAGGATCAGGAAGTAAAGAGCTACTTCCTGCATTTTCAGAACACCGTGGAAGATCCTAGTTTTGGATGTTATGACACAGATGATATTAAGAAACAGATATAGTAGAAATACGGATGATATAAATATATTGATAAATAATAAATAGCAAACGTGGCAGCTGAGGCAGATTAAATACTCATTTTTATTTCAATCGACACTTGTGGCCACAATTTATTTGGCACTCTAATGCCTTTACATTGGAGTGTTTATCTTTCAGTTTAACATTTTGTTCACTTAGACTACGAAACAAGATGGAATGCTAAGAAAACAAGACTGAACTTTTTAGATGTGTTCTGCACCAAAGGTCAAGTGTAACAGAAGCCGAACTCTTGCACTACCTATAAGACTAATTTAATTGTTGAAAGTTTGGCAAAGAAATGGTTCTCTCTGTTTAGGGGAAAGCAATTTGATTATTTAGTGATCAAATTTCAAGAAGACTGTCAGATTTTGACACGGATCGTTTAAAGCAGTATCTTCACCGGCATCCTGTTGTACATCTTGCGAATCCATACAATTTACGGAATTTGGCCACAAAAAATTTATGTGCAGTTTCCATTCAATTGGTAAATTAAAACCTGTTAACCAAATGCACTGACATTATGCAATGACAGTAGTCTTTCCCAGTCAGCTATTGTTGGTCTTTTTATACTATATTTTTACTTCCTTGTACGAAGTAAAAAGGAAGTATTGTAATCGCGAAAAGTTTCAGGCAGCATATTTCAACAAAAATATCCATTTTGACCGCTATCGAATGCAATTTAACGATATTTTTGCGTGATATCTGTACGTAAGGACAGAATAAAATACTCTTTTCCTTCAAAAAAATTATAAAACTGCTTTAAAATTAATTCTGAAGAGAATTTTTCGTGGCATCTTTACGAACGTATGTACGTACGTGCGTACGTACGTATCTCGCATAACTCGAAAACGAGTAGCCTCAGAACGTTGAAATTTTGTATATAGGACTGCTATAACATGTAGATGTGCACCTCGTATTTTGGTTGCAATCGGCCGCACCAAACGTATATAAATATATTTATATATATATATCCACTCTGTTACCCGGCTCAGTGATCTCAGTTTCTTTACTCTTATATGTTTGTAAATGGTACATTTTTTGCTTTAAAAATGATTGAATTATGTTGTTGTTATCTTCCGGTTAAGGATTTATGACTTTATTAAATCTGTGAGCAATATTTTTAGAATTATCAGCAATTTTAAAGTTGTTTAATTGCCGCTAAGCCTGTTTTTAAAGGCGGCCATTGATGCTTACATTTGAAACAGGAGACTAGTGGATTTGTTGCCAAACTAGAGAAACTTAGCTTCGCAACAACAAAGATAACGCATTCATTTATTATTGCCAATTAAATCATGCTTAATTCTTTCTGGAATTTTTTCGACGAAGTAAGTGTTTGAGATTTACTTCGTAATTTTTAATATAGATATTTTGAGTTTTTATGTATTTTTGCCTTCTCGCGAAGTGAGAGCTGAATTAATTAAATGCGAAATACTCAATTGTCTGTGAAAAACTGTTTCTTTTTTGTTTTGTTTGCTTAATTTCTTTTATACATCATTCTAGCTTTATTATGTATTTGAATAGATAATGTGGCAACGATTAGATAATTCTATTCTTTAAATGATATAAATTTTGTGCATTATGAGTTCTAATATGAACGAAATATATACGTCTAATGTTATATAATTATTGGATTATATAACAGTGAACTTAGTTTCCGTTATATAATTATTATATAAGTTAACTGTTACATAATTATTAAGTGAATCTAGCGCCAGAGTGTCGCTATGGTAAACAAATACTAGAGTGAATTTTGAAGAATGGATTTATTCTATTGTGGTTTATGCGCTGTCGGCGAAGTAGATTTAATTCAATCCAATAAGTTTAAATGAAATGCAAGAAAAAATGCTTATAATTCAATATTCCAATTTAATATTCCAATACAAGGAAGTCATGTGGTGTACACATCAGATTTTTTTACAATTATCAAAGCGTATACTATGATTATGGTAAATAAAAAATAAAGAGGCCAGAAAAAAGAAGTAAAGAAGTAACCTATGAGAAAAATGGGTATTGACAGATTATAATTTAAATTGTGTGAGTTTCTTAACAAAAAGATTTATCTACCGAAGAAAAAAAAATTACTCCCTTGATGGGAGAGGACCCTGTAACATACAGTATAAAATATAATAGAATTCAGAAGAGATAGATATAATATAATTATTTAATTCAGAAGAAATACGTTAGCTCAACAGAATGTATCGCACTATGTAATGTTATTATCATTTCATTTTGGGTGACTAATCTTTGTATACACTTACGTGCGTTCGACATAAAAATAAACAATTACATTATATTGCATTATTTTATATACATTATATGATATGACAGGAAGTGGAGCTACACGTAAAAAATATTTTCCAAAGTGGAATTCTTAACACATAAACATAACAGAAACATTGGAAGAAAATATATTTCAAATAATAAATATCCAAACACTAGGAGCAGTATACGCCGCAGACAGCATTTCTTTGTTGACACATCATGTAATGGTATGGTTGTGAGTTGATATTCCCCAAAATAAATCATTTGTTTTATTTCCGTCTCATTTTTCAAGGAAACAGAAGCGCCATTTTCGGATTCGATTTTTCACGAGCAAGGTATAGAAAAATTACTAACACAATGGGCTTTGCCGAAGTTACGTACTTTCAATTTTTTAAATGCCAGAGGTTTGCAAGATTATTTAAAATTCTAGAAATTTGCGTTGTTTTGCATTAATGATTCATAATTACTCTACTGCCTGTCATTTTATGTATTTCTGATAACATATTCATCTATCTAAATCATTATCTTTCATTTTAATTATAGTAATACAGACTTGCATGTATGAAAAATTTTAATTTGTGAAAGTAATTTTTCAAACATCTTACTAGCTCTATAATGTTTCGAATATGAAATCTGAAAATAATTTTACATTTCTTCCATCACCTACAGTTTTAGTTTAAGTTATATTAGATCTTTCTTGGATAGTTTTATATTGCTATACTGAGATAACTGTTGAAATTATCAATGGAAAACATTCAAATGAATAAAGTTAATGGGATGTACTTTATTAAAATATTCCTTTTTATGTGTCTTCTGACTAGTTTAAATTGCGTGATTTTATGACTTCATCTCTATATGAATTATATAAAATTTTAAATTTTTAAATTGATTTCGCAATTTTCTTCGTCTGTTTAAAAATTTCCAAGTTGAAACCAGTACATTATATTGCTTAGTTTTTTTTTTTTTTTTTTTGCATTATGAAGAGAATTTTATTCAAGTATACGCAAGAGACAAAACGCGATCATGCCTTAATTATTGCAGATTTTGTGGAAAAAGACTTACTCCCCTTAACAGGTGAGCCTTCTTCTGTGGGATCATTAATAATTAATATCTTTTTTCATGCATGTCCAAGTATTTTGAGATTTTTAATATGTATTCCATTGTAATTTAAAGCTTCTACTAAGCATTTGGTTTTTAGTTTTATCTCAATATTCTAAAGAATTAACATTTTTGGTAAGATTTGTTTTACAATAGTTTTTCCCCTTCATTTCCTAAAGGATAATATAAAATAAAAAAAATATTAATTACCTCTCTCGCTGCATATATAGTAGGGAGGGCCGAAAAAGCTTTTTCTTTATTTTTCTGTCGCTATACCATGCAAAAGTTGCCTGCCATCTAGCTATGCAAAACGAAAAAAAAATGTTTTCATAAAAAACAGACCTTCCGTTCTCGTATCGCTCTCGAAGCTTTGAAAAATGACGAAATTTTAATGATTTTCATAACTTTTTATAGTTGCTAAAATCAATTAATTTTCTATGATTACAACTATCATAATGCAGTTGTTCTTAATATGAAATTTGGGGCATGAGCAAAACGAGCGAAGTTTGAAACCTGTAATTTCAAATTATTTATTACTTGTGAAAAAATTTTAAAAAAACGCAAGTTTCTTTTTTAAAAACTACTATATTCTGTAATTTCTGATAATTTTACGTTTAGGTTTTAGTAAACAAATGGTAAATATACTTATCATTTTGAATTTGAATTCTTATTTTTAAATGCTGGCATAATACATCGTTTTAAATAAGCCGTCTCTAGTGTCAGTGCCATACACCATTTTAGATGCTTCGATAACGAGTTTGACACGCCATTCTAGAGCCTGGGTGTGACAAGGAAAGCTCTGGAAATCCAGTTGTAACGATGCGCCAGTCTTTAATAGATTTTTGATGTCCTCATCCGTAATGTTCCTTAACAGTCGAGAAGGAGGGATATTGCAACGATCTCACCAAATGATGTTGACTTAGTGTGTTGGTTAGAAGTTAAGATTTGGCAAGTTAAAGTATCGAATAATCTTTTCTTTGAAAAAGCTCGGGCTTTCAACAACAGGCGCAGCCCTAGATCTGTGATATGTCTTCTTTCATCCATCGTTGCAAGAATAAAATTTTACTGATGAACAAAGAAAGCATTTTTCTGAATTAGTGGGTTGATGGCTTGAGGTAAATTTTGAGTTAGATATCATGATGTTATGATGGCTTCAGAAACTATTTTTAGACGATCTGTGAAATTTTTGCTGTTTTAGATTTTAAACCAGAGAAGTGTGTAACAATTCAGAATAAAATGTATCAACTACCTAATTTCATCAAAATATTTTTCTAAGCTCAGGCAGAAACTATACAATGATTTTTGTAGAGAGAGAACCTAGCCGATATATGCTGATTCTGTTTTTTGTGTGAGGGAATAAGGATCCACATTTTAAATTCTTCGAAAACGCTTTAAATTAATTCTTTAAATTACAATCTTGTCGTCTTTACTTCCATCAAAGTATTGTTTGCTTAATAGATTGATTCGACAACATATTATATTCGTTATTAAGAGTTTTTCCTGTTCTGATTTTATTTCTGTCAACGACGTGAGAATTGTCTGTTATAGACATAATTACATAATATTTAAAATTACACAACACAGTTACATAATACTTGATAGTTATATTCATTTTTTAAAAGATTTCCAACAAAAATTACGAAATATTGCTATTTTTACAAACAAAATGTGTTTTGTAGCTTTTTGTGAGAACAAATAATTTGAAATTACAGGTTTCAAACACTATTTGTGTTCCTTATGTCTCAAACTCACATTAGGATATACAATTTTTTCAATAGTAGTGAGTTTAGTAGCTATCAAAAGTTGACGGAAAACTTCAAAATTTTACCATTTTTTCAAAACTTTGAGAGTGATGCTCGATCGGAAGATATAATTTGATTTGATTTTCATTTTTCATTTTGCTCAGGTACGTGATAGGTTACGTTCCCGTGGTACAGTGATTAAAAAATAATCAAAAATTGTTTTTTTTTGGCTAATCATAATATATATATGTAATAAAAACAAAGTCAGAAGTAACTGAAGAGCAGGAGGAGGAATTTTGATGGTGTAGAAGTGTTGATCGATAATCAGTAGAAAATTTGAGGCGAAGGCAGATTAAATCTTCAGTTTTATTTTCAGCAACATGTTGCGGGTACACACAAGTCGGCACATTAAATGTGCCTGTTCAAAAGGGCTTACAATTTTGATAGATTTGCAGCAAAAAGGAAGAAGCACAGACTACAGTCCAGCTAAGGCAAAGCGTAGAAAGAAAGGGCGTAATGTTCATGATGGAATCTGAAGTCAAACTGAGTTAGTTTTGGTTCTCAAAGCATTTTTTCAGATAGTTAATATTGCTGTAAAATTATTATTGGCTGCTTGAGTTTTAGTTCAATTTACATAACCAGAATTACGTAAGAGTCATATGACATAGATTTTTTTTTCGAAATGACGCAGTGCAAATAGATGTTGCTATTTTTAGAATAGGGACGGGAAGTTAATTTATTTACGCTACTAATTTAATCTTTTACATATTCTTTATTTTTCTTACTCATAAAATGAGAACCTCCAACATTATTTTACATCAAGAGTATAAAAGGTACAACTGTAAAGAGGTAATTAAAGGCCTCTGTTTAGGAACCAGTACTCGCTCAACATACTCAACAAACAATCACCCATAATTTTAACATGGCTTTACCATAATTTCATATTACTTATCTGTACTAATTTCACTTATATTTACATCTAATTCAATTTTAGAATAACTATAAAATTCGCATTCAAAATTTTCAACAATTTTTAAAAAATTCAAATTCAAAATTTCAAAAATATAAAAACTTATCGTAATAGCCTTCCCTAAAAATAATTAAAAATTTAAGAATTCTTTACTTGCTTTACTAAATTATTAGAATTCAAATTTTCTGATATTATTAAATTATATTTCTTTATATCACAGTGTTCATTTTTAATGTCCAGTTTATTAAGGAAAGAAATATCAGTTCCCAATGTAGATTCAGTTACGCAAAAGCAGAAGCGAAAATAATTTTCTGGCACCTAATTTCAGTGTAAATTTAATCCCATAACTGCGAATTTATTCGCATAAGAGCCGGTTCAAGATATGCAGTTCGATGACCTAGAAAGCACTGGAATGATTTGAACGTTAGCACTCGGAAAACATTGTCATTTTACTGTAAACAAACGCTGAATTAATTTTGAAAGGAAGTACTCGCAGCAAATCTATGATTCGATTTTTTTCACATTTTTATATTGCTGTTGAATTACGTTGCACTTATTAAATCCCCGCATATGCTAGATTAAATTTCGAAGAAGAATGGATTTTGACTTGAAACATTTAAAACTTTAAACACGACTTGCTGATTCCAGGTTGCGTACATAGATTGACGGAGCGAAAGATATCTTGAAGATTATAATATGAAGGCATTAATTAAATAATTCGCTTTCACAGTCGGTGCCACAATTTGGATGATAACACTTCTGTGAAGAACAGGCAGACTTTCGTGATTTAAAACACTTTTTCCATTATGAATTTCCATTACACATGAAAGTTTGAAGAGATTGTTGGTTATTACAGACATTTCCAATGGAATTCCAACTCACAGGATATGTGTCCTGTCGACTCAGTTGTAATATATTCAGGAGCAGGAATTTTGTTGGCTTAGTGTGTGTGCTCCATAATGACTAGGAAATTGTAGGCGAAGGCAGAATAAATCTTCAGTTTTATTTTCAGCAACATGTTGCGGCTACTCATAATTCGGCACATTAAATGAGCCTGTTCCAAAGGACTTACATTTTTGATAGATTTGCAGCAAAAAAGAAGAAGACGACAGACTACAGTCCAGCTAAGACAAAGCGTAGAAAGAAAGTGTGTAATGTTCAGGATGAAATCTGAAGTCAAACTGAGTTAGTTTTGGTTCTCAAAGCATTTTGATTGGATAGTTAATATTCCTATAAAATTATTATTGGCTGCTTTAGTTCAAGTTACATCACTAGAATTACGTAAGAGTCATATGACATAGATTTGTCTCGAAATGAAGCAGTGCAAATGCTATTTTTATAATGGAGAAGGGAAATTAATTTACGCTGCTAATTTAATCTTTTACATAATCTTTATTTTTCTTACACATACACACACACACACACACACACACACACATATATATATATATATATATAGCAGAAATTAAAATGTAACTAATTCCATATGAAATATTGTAATTAAAGTACGCTTCTCTCCTTGGTTTTTGTCAATTAAAACTGCGTTTTTTGTTCTATAAACTTACTTTAAATAACACGGTATTGGTATGTTAAATCTGTCTCATACTTCTAATTCTCCGAGCAGCTCGACTAGAAATGTAAATTGGATGACATGTAAATAGGTAATTTAAAGACTCATAGTTTGGAAGAGCACAGTGTTATTTGTTTCGGGATAGAGTCTCCTGTTATCCACGCTAATTTTCTGTGTACTTAACTGGCTTTCATCATTATATCGGCTAAGGGATCGTATATAATTAAAAGCCTGGTTATTAAGTATTTAATTTACTAAATTTGCAAACTTGGTGCTGTTTGAAAATGAGACAAAATTGTCTCATTTTCAAACAGCACCAAGAATGGTAATTAAAGGGTTGCATTTTTAACTGTAGGAGTTGGATAGTAGGAAATAAAATTTTAGTTTGTATGACGTTAATCCTAGACCTTTAAATTAAAATTATAGGATGATACTTCGTCTGGGAGATTATTTTAAGTTATCAATGAGATTAAACTTACAGATTATTACGGTTACTTATGTCCAAAACGACAGTAAAAATAGATAAATTTTTTAATAAAGTATTTCATTCGCAGGTCTGTATATACATCTAACTAAGTTGCAGAATTTGTATAAAGAGCTATTGATACTAAATTTCCAAAATGACATTGTTTAAATATAACATATAAAATAAGAGAAATTTGAGAAATTTGACTAACAAAGGAACATATCCGCCGTCATAAAATACAGAATGAATGAGTTTTCGCTTTTATTTAATTATATGAATGTATACCTCCAACGGCGAACACTGTGAAACTAAATCATAAATTTCCAGCTAACCATGGTTAATGGCCGAATGGAAAAAGAGCTGAATACTGATAATTCCAATTCAAATCCCGGCTAACTGGATACATGGACGATTTCTTAGATTCCCTCATATGTGACATAGATGCGAGACAGTTATCATTCGAAATTTTTCCAAGAATTCGAAATTTTCCTCACCTCCGGCATATAAGACTCCTATGCTTTACTGTAATAAAACAAACCATATTAAACAATTAATCTTTGATGCCTTGATGATTGTTTGTTGAGAGGAAAAAACCTACAATCTGAATTATGGTTTCCTGGTAGTTATACCGTGTTAAATATTGCAATGACAGAAATATTTCTTATACATTAAACTAATGTATATTATTTTTCGAGTATTTCATAAGCTTAGTTTTAAGTTTGCTTTAATAAAAATGCTGTGTGACGTATATCAATTTAAATGTGTTGTTCAGGGGTTCTAAGAATAACCATTTTTTTATTTGAAGTGCGAAATATCGCTTATGTAATCTGAACGCAAAACAAAAGTGAAGTATTGAAGCGTCATAGAGTAAGAGTGGAATATCAATCGAATTTCTAGATATTTTCCTAAAAATTTATAGATTATACTATATATTATATATGAACCTTAACAGCATAAATTTTATGTAAATATTTATAAGACTAAAACATTAAAATTTTGGAAAGATGAGAGATATTTCTTCCAGAACAACAATTTACATTGGATGCTTCGAACAGCCAATATTTCGTGCGAAGTTGCGAAAATAATTTTAGTGTTTTTTATCGCGCTGAAATATGCCTAAACAGCTTCAGTGTTATGTTAATTAATAATATATCTTTTACTTTTCAAAACATAATTTTAGAATAAGAGCAATTATTTGTTCTACTTTGCTAATGCCTGTTGAGCAACTGCAGTCATCTGCGGTGTTTTACACATTCGATGATTCATACCTTAAAAGTAAAGCCAGTAGCTATTTCAAAACATTGGAAGCACGCTAGCTTCAATTCATTGCAAAATAGCGGAGAAAAAATGTATTTTTACTATTCTTTGCAATGAAAATGAATCTGAAAACTGCATATTTCAGCAATAATAAAAATTTCATTAAAAATACTTTGTGAAATTAAATGCTCCTTAGATTCCAAATCAAGATTTCTCAAAATATTTTTATTCCTCCCTTCTTTTTGATGAAATCAAAATTTAAAATATATTTTAAATTAAAAAAATTTTAATCTGTTGCTGTGACAATATTATTTTATGACTTTGTTATAATTGATAATTTCTGTGCATTCATTAATAGTACAATTCATAATAATGTAATTTATCGATTTATTAAAAATAGGTACGGTAATAAAACCGAAACATTGCCCCCAAAATTAAATAATGCTATTATAGATATCGCAAAACATAATTTTTTAAGAAGTTAAAGAACGATCCTAAGATATTTTGCATCATGTAGACGTAATATTTCTATTTACA
This sequence comes from Stegodyphus dumicola, assembly GCF_044657685.1. Taxonomy (NCBI): domain Eukaryota; kingdom Metazoa; phylum Arthropoda; class Arachnida; order Araneae; family Eresidae; genus Stegodyphus; species Stegodyphus dumicola. The sequence continues at coordinate 76,512,576 of NC_140775.1, forward strand.
TAGATAAAACTCTTTACCTAAATATTTATAAAACATGACATTTCAAAATACCTCTTCGAAACCAATACTTCTATAATATCACCCAAGTGGATAGGTATTAGCAGAACTCTCATGCAAATAACCATTTGAAATATTGTTTCAAAACATGATGAATACAATGTGGATTTGCATTTAAGATGAATCGATAAATATAAGATAAGCACGCTTAACAACTACCTAATTATTTGTTGGAAAATTTATTTCCTTTAGTCCCTTTCATTTTGGTCTTTTTCATTTACCACGAATGCATTCTTTATGTAACCAGCATTTTCGAATAACATCACCATGTTTTTTAAATTGATAATAAGTTTCGCAAAGCATTTAACTTTTAAAATATATTATGTAAGTTTTACACATTATCGCAAATTGTAAATAAGGTATTATTTATGTTTCATTTCATTAAAAAGCATTTGCAGGTTGAAAAAAAAAGGTTCTAAGTTTTAAAAATTAAGGGTAAGTAGATTTTATACCAAAAAGTATTTCTACGTCTGCACCTTTCAATTTGGAGACATTTTTTGCTAATGCAAGCATTTTGAAAACAACGAAGCCTTTTAGTAACGAAGTCGTTGTTGATTGTAACAATTAATTTCTACTAATTCAGCTTCTAAATGAAGAAACAATATATTTTTTCTCTTATTAATCTTATATACCTAAAGGTGACGCGTTGTTATATGCGTTGAAAATAGCTTATTTACCAATTTAAATACACTGTCTAACGTATCTGGTACGAATATTTTTCGACACTTTTGGAAACATTACTAGGAACATCCATGAATTTTAACTATGACAACTAATATCGCTTCTTCTTTACATTTATTGCCGAGCGAGGCTAATCTCAAACAGGAGCAGCAGAAATAATATTTAAATAATAATATCGGTTAGGTAGCAGTGTATAGAATAAGGCTTTAAAATTATACTCATGTTCAGTACTAGTTTTTATTTCGAAATGCATAGAAGAAATCTAGCAGTAGCCAAATTTAGAAGTTATAATTCAAAGATAGAAGTGATAAATGAATAGCAGCCATAAAAAAGTTATCTACATCTTTGCCTTCATTGGTGTTATCATACACATAAATGTTTCAATATGAAATTTTGAAACATTGCTTGTGGACATAAAATTATATAACATTTGAATATTTGGATTGCTTGTGGACATAAAAATACATAACATTTGAATATGTGAATATTAGCCTTCCCATATGCCTGTTAAATGAAAAATTGTTTTTATTTAATTGGCTTAGTTACTAGAAATATGTTTGTTAGTAAGTCGTTAAGAACTGTTAATTTTTTTTTTCAAAATAAAAATCATATGATTACAAAGAGGTACTTTGACTTTAGTTATTGTTTGATATTAAATGTGATAAGATATCGATATAGATACAAGAGTTTAGAACATATTAAAAGTCGTTATAATATTATGAATTTTTTTCTGAATCAGTTAGGTGGATAATGATGAGGATTTTCTAATTCATCTGATAAAAGTATTTTTCCTTCGTTTTGATGGAAGTTAGTGCATTTCTTATTAATATTTTTTCAAGTTCTCTAAAATAACATGCGAAAAGCGAAAAGCCGTTATAAATCGCAGACGCTCAGAATCCGACTAATGACAGCCACACTCAGATAGTGTTTAATAACAATAACGATGATATTTATGAAATAAATTTATTTTGAAATGAATCCTTTTTTCCCAAAATGCTTATACATTTTTCAAAAGATCTATTTAGTGCTTGCATAAAACAAATCGAAATAACCAAGCCTCAGGAATTATAAGGCATATAATAATTTGATAAGGAACATTAACGAAATAAATGCGAAGTTTAAAAATTTAAAACCTTAGTTAAATTGTAGGTTTATTACTTTAACAAAATTCCATGTAATTTTTGTATTTTTGAAAACTAGAAAATGATGATTAAGCTTGAAAATTTATTGTAAAGAATCGCCTGCACACTCCAGAAAATCTATTCAAATAAAATAAACCTTACGGATTCTGCTTCTTACCAACTGCCATCCGAAACGCAATCCTCATCTCGGACGTAGACAGGGATTGATTAGACTGTATCCTCTCGCGGCGAGTTGTGATTCGGTTCGTCTTCCTCCGCACACCGAAGCAACAAGCTCAAGTAGTTCCCCTAGTTTGCCCCATCTCTTTCATAGCAACCACTGAGAGTAGATTCTTCATTCTCTTGCTTCAGCTGTAGACGTTCGGTTAGAGAGGGAGCAGCATCCTTCTCTTCTTCGAATAAAGTTGTTTGTTTTCTTACCATCCTGAAGGGGAAAATTAGTGGCGAGAACTTAAGAATTAGGTGCGAGGATATCGATAGGTGGTGCGCGAAATGATTGATCCCCTTTCTGATTTCTGACTGGGCTTCTCGATAATGTTTTTGGAGAGGTGTATTGGAACTTAAAGGGACCGGTGAGTGGACATATTTTGTTATCCTTTTATTTTTTAATATCGATCATTTTTCTTAAGAGTATAGTTAACTGAGTAAAGAAAGGGTTCAAAATGTTGTGCATCAGGTGTTTTTATAGGCTCAACAAGTACGAAATGTGGCAAATACGCTGACCGAAAATAAAATTGCGAAAAATTTAGAAGTAAATTCATGTATTGATCCCCATTTATATTTTTATTGAGAAAATATAGCATGTCTTTGATTTGTCATTATATTGCTAGTAAATCAGTTATCATTAAACAAGTTGCAGTTTTTTTGTTTCTTCTGCATTTAAGGTGTAATTTTGTGTTTACAGTTTCTCGCTATTAATGCTTTATATCCTACTTGCATTTTTTACCATGTAAAGAAATAAATTAATATGATATTTACAAATTTATAGTTGTACATATAAGCATGTGTATTACATGCGTTATGTATATGTATTAGTATTATGTACATGCGTTATGTATGTATATGTTACATGCGTTATGTATATGTATGTATATATAATGTATATATATCAGCATACATATGCTTGTATATATTAGTATAATACATATATGTACTATATATGCATGTGTATGTGTATACACATATAATATGAGACGATTTTCTTGTAGAGTGCCTTCAATTTTCAAACTTAAATATATAATTGAAATAAAACACCATTTTTTTTCGTAAGATACGCTTAAAAGAATGTTTTAGGTATAAGGTTGTATGTGGGGCATTATATATATGTGTGTGTGTATATGTAAAGAAAAATTAAGTTTACTAATGTAAGCATAAAGAAAATATTTAATAATATTAGATTTCATATTTACAACCAAGTTTATAAAATTCAGCAAACATATGAATACCAAAAATATGTTAAATACATAACATATTTGGATAAACCACAAAAACAAATTGCACATGTGTGAATGTTCAGGTAAAAACTAATATACCTCAGCAATGAACCAAAAACATCCGCATATTTCCAGTTAATTTAGATCCCAAGATAGAAATGGTATGAAAATATAGATATCATTAAACATATTTAATGAATAGTGAAATTATCATAAGTCTCATGAAGGCCGATATATGTCTAAGTCTGTTAGCTGCGTTTTCAATGTCACCAATTCGCTTAGAAAAATTATCTTCACAAGAATCGCTCAGGATATTTTGTATGTGTGTGTGATCATGGCAAAGCCTCGAGGGCTATCTGCCTAAGGGGAGGCCTCCCCTTAGGCAGGGGATAATCTTCGTGGAGGACTTTTTAAGGAAAACTGGCTCGTATACACGTTACACATGGGGAAAACCACGAAAACGCCCATGCAGCCAGCCCGTTTGCGGGATTCGGACCTCGGACCGAACTACCAGTGTTCAGCGACTTTACCGCTCTGCCGCTAGTGAGGCATCTCAGGTTATTTTGAAATTTTTAATTAAGATAAAAAAAGCGCTCCAGAATACCTTGACTATAAATTAATTAAATTTTTATTCCAATTTAAGTTAAATTAGTTTATAATATTTAATTGAAATATTCTGAAGCTGCCGCAGGTGTGAACTAGCTAATTCCGTAGTTAATAATAATTAATACTGGTCTTTTGTATTGTTAAAAAGCATAAAATTTTTTTGAAACTAATTTCGGGATTAGATTAACGAGAATAAAATCGCAGCTAATGTAAATGCCGCCGTTTGATGAAGCATACGCATTATTCCATTGTTCATTGGTTATATTTATTTGTCGCATGGCTTCTGTTGCTAGGGGCTTGGAATCAAGGGGAGTTATATGTGCATTTCTTGGTAAACGTAAGAATAACGGCATAATTTCATCCGCGGGGATATCTAATTTTCTGTTAATAATGTTATATGAGAAAGTTTTATATATAGACAAGGCATTCAAAGAATAAAATCATACATAAGGCATTCAAAATTAAAATCATCAAATTAAAATTCATTTAATTTCGTAACGTTCACATTTTTTGTTTAATAAATTAACAGAATTTATAAAATTCTAGTTAATTGAGTAAATTAAGACAAATTACACGTGGGCTATTGAGTTAATTTAGGAAATGCACACGAGGGCTATTTGCCAAGAGTGAGATGCCTTCATGATCTTTTTAAGGAAAATCTCATTCATATTCATGCTATACACTGGTAAAGTCACGAAACCAAACATGCATTCAGCCTTTTAATCAGAATCTGAACCAGGGTACAGCTCTTAATGTTCAGAAGTCTTATCTCATTGCCTAATATTTAAAGCTATCGTCTATTTTTGAACGCGTTCTTGAAGCAAAGCATGCTTATTTGCAAAATGGTTTCGTATCTATGAACTTGATATGATTATTTCTCTATGAAAAGAGAAATAAAGGATTTAAGTATCTCACCTATCCTGAAATAAAATCAATAATTATGGAAAGCATAAATAGTAAATTATATTTTAACAAAATTTTCGATACTAGGGTTCAAATGACATTCAAGCATGTTGAAGGTATTTTCAGCAAAAAAGGAATCTATCTTACGTACGGAACAATACCAAATGAAATCTGCGATTCTGTTTTCGAGAGTTTTACTTTAAAGTAATTTGTAACTCATAATCTGAGAAATTCTTAATTAGATTTCGCAATGGTTTTAAATCCTTATCAGACCAAGGAGGAGGGTTTCATGGACATCTCTTTAAAGTAAATTAGCTCAGTGTTACCGTATAGGCAACCATGCAGTCAGTCCATTACACAAATGGAAAATTATTCCGCGAAGAAATAGCCAGAGTTAATTATACGCCGTTGCAAGGAATAAAATATTTCGCATTTTATAATCAGTATATCATTGTTAATTTTATTAATTCTCTGAAGATCAGCTTGATAAAGTCATTGAATTTTTTCGCGGCTGCAAGATATAAAGCCTGCCGTTGGACAAGCCTTGGCGTCTTATAGTTGATAGTATGAATTGCACAACTTCATCTAACTTTTGGTGGAGAACATCTCATTGAACTGCGCCAAGAGTCTCTTCCCTGGTAAGTTCTCAAGCGTACTTTTGGATAATAGGTATTTTAAGTTCTCCCGTTTCGAAACGGTGCTATATATTTAGAGACATTAATGTTTCTCCGGGATTCTAACACAGACTCAAACATATGACAATCGGTACCACTAGCAACTATGCTGATCAGGCGTATTGTTATATCAAAGGCTGTTTAAATTTACAAAATTTAAATAACCACTGTTTAATTGTTACTGAAAAAAGAAAGCTTTCAAAAGACAATAAGGTCGTTCTTCTTGGACAGTTTATTTTTTTCATACAATTAAAAAAGTTAAGGAATAAGAAATCTGAAACATCATCCAAGATAAATGGAGTGAAATAAAGTAATTTCATTGCTCAGCCACTGTTTCAGCTACTTATAGAAGAAATAACTTTCGTTATAAAGTTAGATACCTACCCGTGGCTGAGTGTTAAAACAGCTGGTAATTTGACTGGATTTCAAATCCTGACAAATGGGCTGAGTGCATGGTTGGTTTTCGCAATGTGTAACGTGAATACGAGTCAGTTTTCCTTAGTCGAGTCAGTTTATATCCTTCTTGAATGGATCCCTATCCGTAGGTTGATAGCCTTCAAGAACTGTCTATATTCAAATAACCTAACCTGACCGTCATGAAGTGCTACTTCATTAAGAATAATTGATAATCATTACCATTTTGATTGAAACCTTCTTTTTAGTTTGATCATGAGGTTAATTTTGATTTCATTACATTAAACTAATTTCATTGTACTAGTTAGGTTACAAATTGTATTAAAACTAAAATAATTTGACAATTACGTACCCACTGGAGAAAGATTTAGTATTTTTTCTCTTTAGTTCAGTTTTAAAATAGGATGATTTTCTCACTTAAGAGCATTTAAAAAGAATGGTTGTTTATTAAATTGTTGCATTTGGTTTCGCAAAATAGGTCTTCCCTGTTCAATTCAAACTTTGGACGTGTTCTGCTGGTCAACTAAGGTGTTGTCTTCATATCCCAGGTATGTTTCTCATAACGCAATGTAGATTGCTTTTGCGTAACGTTCGAAGTCACCTAACAAATTTCTGTTTTAAAGTTGTTAATGCCATACCTGTTGTGAGTAAAGACTTGAGCATTCAAACGTTCCAAAAACGTGTTTGTTACATTCCCCGACCTATTTCCTTTCTATTTTGGGACATTCCGAGACTCAGTGCATCATTTGGACCTTATTGCAATAGACATTTTTGTGAGGTATATATATATATATGTGTGTGAACTCAAGGTTTACTCAAATCCTCCTTGACATTAACAAACATAAAAAGTCATCCCAAAAACAGAATGCGAATGTTATTCAGGATAATCTATGTCCTATCTGGCTGCAAACCTAGGTTGTTTTGGAAAACATCTTCAAGACGTTGTAATGAAGAAAGGAAACTTGCTTTATGAATTAAAGGTATTAACTTGGCTATTCATATTCCGTCGTATTTTTTGCTTCGTAAAATAAATGTTATCTTACCTCGAAAAAGGAACCTTTTAGAAACCTTACCTTTTAGAAAACTAGAACTTCGACCACTTTGTAACACTCATTGCTGCAAAAAATACTGACTTTACACATATACTGGCACGGAAGATGTCTACAACATTAATGTAGATGAGAGATGTTTTCTACGCTGTATATTAGGTCCATCGATTGCAGAATATCTACAACATTTCTTATCTGCGCATGAAGAACTTTTTAAATAAAAATTAATTAAATATAGTAAGAAAGAAGATCTGAAAGGGTCCAGATTTTAACGGTCATTTAAAAGGGCTGTTTTAAAGTTCGTATGGTTTATCAGTAGAGAATATCAACAGAGATAGCCCAGGTAGAAAAGTAAAACATTTTATAGGATATTAGATGAATATGCATTTAGACGAACATGGGAATATTATAATATATCTTCTGTTAAAAATATAGTTATAAAGTATTATTCAAGCATTTAGTATTATTAGAATTTTTAGACAAATTGCTAATTTTTATAGACTTTTAGATATACAAGAGCAAAATGTATTTATATTATGCTCGGTAAAAGCATAATGAGTGCGGAAGTTATTTATATTTTATTTAGTTTTCCATGATAATAAGAAAACATTTTAAACGTTATTAACTTCTCTTTAAATACGATCATTGAGACACTCTTGATTATTATATCTCAGTTACTTATAGCAATAAATGTTTCGATCCCCACAAACACATGAAAGACTCATGAAAAAGACCGTGGGCGACAGATTAGTTTAATAAGAATGCGGACCACCGTGAGAAATCACAATAGCATCATTTCGACTCAGAATAAATGAATAAAGACAGTATTCATCTATTCTGCGCATGGAATGTGTATTTTATGTACCGTAAAGAAAGGTATTTTATTCCCACCTTCTCCCACTAAATCTGCTCTATTTGTAAAAGTGACGAAATAGGCTAATATAAATGAATGCAATGTATGGAAGGTTCACGGCAGAGGTGGCGTAATTCCGCCTTTCATGGAAACTAGAGTTACATATGCAGTTGTTTGTTTATAAAAGTGCTACATTTATAAACTTATTTCATTAACTGTTACATTTACGAACTTTGTCCACAGATGACATATCTCTTTTAGGCACAAAAAGTATCCTCCTTTTCAGAGCAACAAGCGAATGATTCCCTTCATTCGAAATAAGAATTAAATGCAAGCAGAATATTAGCAGATCGTAAAGTAAATAAAATTTATCTCAAATAAGAAAGTTTAATCGAATATTTAAACAAAAATGTGCTACTGATAGGCATTATTTATAATGCTAATGGACATCAGTTGCAAAGATTAAATGTTTGGTTAATAAAATCTGAAAACACGTCAAGGTACTCGTTGAGCTTTATTGATAGATAAAACACAAGCAAAACTTTCTATTATCTTTACTCTGATCAAGCGAAATATATTCTTTAAATTCTGACAATACTGAAAGAAAAGATAATAAAAAAAATCAGGAATAATTTGGTACTTTCCAAGAAAAAGGACAGATTTGGCATTCTTAAATAAGTGTTCAAATATTCTAAATAGTTTTCATTTTCGCATTACCCACTGAAAAAAATTATGTTTGATCTTTTAAATTTTGGTATCGACATTTACTTTTGTTAACTTTTATTCCTCTTTAACATACATGAGGGGTTCAAAGCATAAACAAAGCAGTTGTATCATGGCCATCTTTCAGAGTAAGATGGTCAGTCCAAGCAGTTGTTCCACTCGCACAAAAAAAAAAAAAAAAAAAAAAAAAAAAATGCGCATATGAACCATATATTACAGTTCTTTTATTCAAATAAAAGCATACAATCCAAGCTTCATTTCTGCATAATTAACAAGTTGGGCGAAACATATACGATAGAGTGGTATGAATATCTAGCTCTATACTTAGTTTGAAAAATTTCCATTCAAACTTCGCTTACTTTCCTTGCGTTTCGATTTGGACTTTCTCATCGGAATGATATCTCTTCATGTCAAGTTCTTTATTTATAAGCATGAGTAGAGCTTTAGACTTAGATATATTTACATCCTCCAATTTTGCAGAGGGCCCTTGGTGACATGCAATCATTCTCGAACACCTCACATCATTTTGCTGATGATGATACTCAGTAAAGGTATATCTTGCCCATAGAAAAACGTCTCGGCTCGTGCCTCCAATCTGGATGCCAATTTCCAATAACGCGACACCAATATCGACTACTAATATCTATCCTGGATGCAACATTTCCTTCTTTTTGAAAGTACTATTTGGCAGTAATGCCAACTGCTTCGTTTAAATACATCACCCCGAAAAATCATTTAAGTTAATTTCAGGCAATTTTTGGACTTATACGTGAGCAAAATGTGCAGGATAATCTTGAAAACATTACTATGGGTATGACATTTTTAAGTTGTTAATTTTTAATAAAATAGCTTGGCACTAGGTTTTTTTATTTGAAAATCGAGTAATGCCCTCTCCTGGACTCCAACCTGGACTTCTCGAATACGCTATGAGTGTGCTAAACAGTAACCATGAAGGCATACGGAAAAGAAGGGGAAAATATCATATATATTCTCCCTTTTTAAAGGGAGACTGGGGTTAGGAGACCCAAATGCCAAATCCTGGTGTTGAAGCATCATCATCCACCACTTATTAGTTCGCGAGCCAGAACCGTTAGGTTTATTTTGAAGCGGAAGATGTGAAAAATGAGCAATGTCTTCATCGGAACCTGGACCTCTCAAAAGATGCCCCGAGTGGGCTAACCGTTACACCACGAAGGCATATAGAAAGGAGGGAGAAAGTACCTTATAAGCTCAGCTAGGAAATTTCCTAAAGTAACAGCATGCAGGAGTTCTTAAAACAGTCTCAGCCCTATGCCTGCACTGAGGATTATGCTTCTATATATTTTTAAAAGCTGCTTTTATTGTTAAGGTGTAACTTTATATACACTCTTAGACAGAAAAAACAATGCACCACGACGCACCGAGAAGATATAAAGCAAATTGGACACAAATTCATATGCATACAGGTTTCGACGGAAAATGCAAAATTTTACATTTTGGCTGCCAATGAATGAACGTTTGTTGCTACAGCGCATCTGATCTGCGCTCAGTGTACTCTGGTAAACAGTAACTAAACCCCACATACAGGTGCGCAAACGATATGCGCAGATGTCAGAATTTGAGAAAAGTCGTGTAGTTGGGCTCAAAACTGGTTGGTTTTATTAGCGAATAGCTCGACATTTGAGCAGGAGCGATGCCACTATTAGACGATGTTGCCAGGAATGGGTGAACCATGGCCGCACATCGCGTCAAGAAGGAAGCGGTAGATCTAGAGAAACGAGAGAACGTGAAGACCGAGCAACCGTCAGAGCGGCACTCACAGCGCCAGATGCATAATTATCATCCATTGTACGTGCAACTAGTGCTTCAGTGACCGCAAGGACCATTCCTAGACGGCTCGTAGAAAGGGGGGCTAAGGTCATGGCGCCCCTTGCACCGACTACCATTGGCCTCTGTACAACGTCAAGCCCGTTTGCACTGGAATGCCACTGACTGGAGTTGAATAGTCTTCAGTGATGAGTGCCGCTTTGAACTGAGCCCCGGTGAAGGCGAGTCTGGAGACACCTCGGAGAGAGGTGTGATACCAACTTGACTGTCTTCCGGCAGACAGGCCGACAACCAGGTGTGATAGTCTGAGGTGCCATTTCATTTCATAGTAGGATCCCTTTGGTTGACATCCATCGCAACCTTACAGCACAGCGGTACGTCGACGAAGTTCTAAGGCCTGTTGTGTTGCCCTTCATGTCACGCCACACTGGGCTTAGATTTCAGCAAGGTAATTCCCGCCCCCACACTGCACATGTTTCTACTGCTGGCCTTTGTGCTTGCCAAACATTACCTTGCCCAGCAAGGTCGTCGGATCTCTCTCCTATTGAGCACGTTTGGAGCATTATGGACAAGGTCCTCTAACCAGCTCGGAATGTTGACGATCTAAAGCGCCCGTTGGACAGAATTTGGCACGATATCCCTCAGGTGGACATCCGCAACCTCTATCAATCAATGCCAAACCGAATAATTGATTGCATAAGGGCCAGAGGTGGACAAACGCGTTACTGACCTTTCTCACTTTGTGAAGCTCTATCACTTCAATAAATCATCCAATTTTTCTCAAACTGTAATCATTTGTTTTTCTATACATGTACATCACTTTTACCAATTCGTCCCATTCGGATAACTCCTTCTTGGTGCGTCGTTCTTTTTGTCTTAGAGTGTAGTAAAAATTCCACTTTGTTCCTTTCATTTCACTTTTATAAGCTAAAAAAATATTTTATACATTTTCAAGCAAAATTACGAAAGATGTTTAAGAATAAATGTACTGAATTTCAGTGTGGCACTGACTGGAACCAATAACATTGTTTAATTGAGTTATTGTGGTGGCAGCGGCGTCATAAAATACAAATGTTTTCAGACATTTTTAAATGATATCCGCATGCTTCCGTGTTAATCTTGATTCTCTAACTAAATACCCCCGATTTGGCAAGTTGTTGAATTTACATTAAGATTTGCTAATTTTACGAATATCCCTTATGTTGTTTTCCTCTTAGAGTTTTCTTCTATTTTACCCATATCGTAAATATTTTGACGATTATTTTTATGCTTCGAATTTTTCACTAGATCATCAGCTTTTGGCGATATCTGAATCCGGTCTCAACAACACGGCAGTTCCAAATATTTATCCGGTCTTCTTTTTATATCAAAATCTTTATTAACGTTTCTCAGGAAATTTTACAATTTGTGGATTCTTTAAACAATTTCAGTTTTTGAATATCTAAAGCATCTGGTTGAAATTAATGCCTTCTAATGACCACATAAAACCTTATTTTTGTTAAGAACTATCCTAATTCTCAGAATTCAAATATATTTTCGTAAATATTGAGACGAGCATATTCTGTTTTGAAATTTTATATGCTTTATGTATATACTTGAATTTAAAAGCAAAAAGCATGAAAATGAATAATTTTCTGCGATTTTTGCAAAAAATAAAATTTTATTTCGAAAGGTAGAATTGCTCCAATCCCTAATGGATACTAAAAATATAAATATTTTTAGAAGAGAACTTATCTCTCTGCTACTGCATAAATGCGGAAAATAAAGCATCGGGCTTTGATTTTTTTTCTTAAATCAAAGAAACAGTTTGCTACGTCAATGGATTTCCGACTATAAGAAAATAAAATGAAACTTTTCTCTTTAATTGCAAGTTCTGAAATCTCTAATGCGCTATTTTCATCCTACTATAATAGAAAAATGTTTTCTGAATTATTCTAATTTATTCAAATACTGGGCCCACCAGCGGCCGAGCGGTCAAATTCGCTGAAAACTCGTAGTTCGGTCCGAGGTTCGAATCCCGCGAACAGGCTGGCTGCGTGGGCATTTTCATGGTTTTTACCATGTGTAACGTGTATACGAGCCATTCCCTTAGAAATTATTCCCTTAGAAAGTCCTCAACGAAGACATCCCTCCCTTTAGGCAGATAGCCTCGAGGCTTTGCCATAATCACACACACACACTATTCAAATACTGATATTTAAATGAAACTGTATAGTTTTTAAACACTTAAAAGAAGTACTTAATATTTTCAGTAGGCATATTTCCTTCTCTTGAATTAGGAAAACCTTGCTACTTGAGTTAAATATTTGTAGCACGCCTCCTGCACAAATATTACATAAAATAATTACATAGGTATGCTTTTATGACTTAACATATGTTAATAAGTATTACTAATAAAGTCGCATCCTTTTTAATTAAATAAGTGCACGTATTTTCATTGGATTTAATTTACAGTGAAATTATGTCAGAAATTATTTTTCAAATACTTTTCTAGTGATTTTAAACAGCTGATTTAAACACCAACAGGTATTATATCTCCTAGAAATTATAGCCTTAATTTCTCGGATTTTCGTTTTTAACGTAGAAAATCTACTGGACCACTTAGTCTAAAATTGCTTCAGGCGTTAAAATAAAGTTTTCTTTCCAAGATTAGATGATTGCATTTTGTCTTTAATCTTATTATTTTATATTTTTAATTTATCTCTTTTCCTTTTTAGAATTCAAATATAATAAATACTTCGAGATATTAATTTGTCATCTGAAGTTTTTAGATTGAAGTTTATAATTTCAGTTTCTCACAGTTTCTGCCTTTTACAATTTAATTACTCTTACATCATCATATGTGAATGTTAAAAATTAAAATATCATAGGCAAATTTTTATTTTCTGTAATGTTGAACATAGAATTGCAAATTGAATTAGGAACCATTTCAGTTTTTACTAGTTAAAACGGACTAATACTTTATGCAAATTATAAATTCAGCTTTTTCTTAATAGAGACCAACTAGCATATGAGCTCTGTATTTTAATTTTCGCTGCATTTTATATTAGGTCTTATTTATTAAAATCTAATTATAATTTTTTTATATTCTGCTGAAGATGTTGCAAATTCTCATGGATGTCACATTAATCTATTCAGGCTACAATATAAGCTTTCTTTTATTCATTTCAGAATACCGATATATAATTAGTCCGATATATAATTGTATGTATTAATAAAATAGAAAACATACTGTTAGAAATTTCACATCAATTATTTTTTCACGAAAAAATTCATAGTCCAATTTAAAAGGAAAAAAACATTATTTATTATAAATATTAATAAAAGCGGAATTTTATTAACTGATTTTAATTCAGTTTCTACTGTTAAAATTGAAAGGAGAATATTATAATTTAAAATCACAATGCAAAATCGTTTGCTTATATGCTTTCAGGAAGATTTAATAATGCTGTACTTCCTAATCTGATTGAATATGATTTTCCTACTTTGAGAAGCTACAAAATGCAGTTTGGTATTAATAAAAATTATTAATTTGGTATAAACTTTGCATCTCTGTAATTATTACTGAATAATTATAAGAGTAACCACAATCGAGCGAAAACTTATTAGTTGTATTGCTTCTGCACGACACCGGAATTACTGATGAAGGAACTGAAATAAAAGTGGCAAAGTTTTGTAAATAAGAAGAGCAAGTTTAAATTGCAGTGTTTCGTTTTTAAAATGATTAAGAATTTTTTTGTGAGTTAATAAACAATAGTTAAAAACAGTTTCAATGTGCGTTTCAAATTACTCTTATTAATTATCCTACAGATAGAATAAGATTTAAACCAAAGATAAGATTACATAGGTAAGATTTGAAGAGTCATTATAATTTTTTGATATAAAAAAACTGAAGAAATCCTCGGTGCTTCGTTAGGATTCGAGCACAGGACTTTCGATTGCTAGTCATACGTACTATCCAGTTACACCACAAAGGACGAGGAAGATACCTTAGTTACTCTGCCTTTTAAAAGCCGACTGGTAATGCGGGGGACTCAATTGCTATACCCTGGCGTAGCAGATGTGAGAGAATTCTTGAAGCTGACAGTTACATGTCTCTTGCAGCGCTCTAATAATGTGCCAACTGTCAAAATGCGGCTTCAAGGTTCGGGTGACGTGTCTTTCATCTCATGCTGAAATAATATTTCGTTGTCTGTTGTCAAGTTTACAACTAATTCAATACTCTTAAGAGGACTGCTTCTCCAAACGCCTCATTTCAAGGGCGTAGTTGCTGATGTTAGGCTCTTTGTCGTCAAAGAGGTATAGTGACTTCATATGAAATGTATTATCGCTGGCAGATAACAAGATACTACTTCCACTATTCCGCTATGGCCCTCAATTTACATGTCTAACACGAAATTTGAGAGGGAGTTGTTCAACCCAGCCATGCAATATTCGGACATATATTCGGAAATTCTAGTCATTTGCATTTCTAAACCAGCTTTGAATTTTCTATGAATTTCAGTTTATACACATGATTTCTTAATGGGATTGCAATTTTCACATACGGGAATGCGAATAAAAAAACGACTAACTGTGAAAATAGTAAAAGAAAATCTCTCTACAGATAGATATTTGAGAAAGATGGCTGTAGACTCTATTTCGTTAAATAACCCCCGAGTCCCCTCAGCCTGAAACTTCCAAAGAAATTCCATTTTCAAAAAAATGTAACAAAAGAAGTGCTGAAAGGTTTCAGATTTTAATAGTAGCCTAAAAGGCTTTATTGAGCTTTTTTTTACGCTCTCGCTGGAGCACGGATTCTAGTAGTCTGCTCTTACACTCACTCCTAATCCATTCTTTGTTTATTTTTAGCTTTACTATTAAACATTGTTACTAACAAACAATGTTTACTAACAAACAAACGTACGTCCTATACAGTTCAACACCAAAAGCACAAAATTTTTATAAGCAGCACGTGTTAAGAATTCCCGATGCATTGTTAAATGATGGCATACATTTATATCGTTTTCAGTCTTTCTTTAGTTCATCATATCAATATTCAGTTTTCTCAGTAAGATGGCTAACAAATTTTTCCGTCTTTATATTATTGAAATTTTATAAGATACTCTACTTATTAAATATCTCATTCTCATTTACACAACATAAATTTCAATTCCCCCCAAAATCATAAATATTTAAAAACAGCATAGCTTTAGAATTTTCGATAGAGTGTTAGAACTTGCCATACATACTTTTATATTCGCTGCATCATTTCTTTGAAACCTAGCTGCTCGCGCGGCCAGACGGCTAAAATATTCTTATTTCATGAAAGTATTGAATATATCTAATTAGACATCTCATAATTTTAATACATGTTTATTTAAACCAATTGCATTAAAAAGTAGAAAATATATACTTAAAAATGCTTTTATTTTTTTAAATCTTTTAGTTTAGTTTTCAGTATTCCAGATTAAATTTGAAACTCTTTTAGGATTTACTGAATAGCAATACGCTGCAGCGTGAAAGATATACATATTTTATTTTCGGCTGCGGCAACACAATCTTTTCATACAACCAAGATTCTGGTGAAGGTCTACGTTCTTCAAAATTTGAAGGCTCTAGGTATGGTTGTTTTTTCACAACGCCAGAAACAGACACACATTTATGATGATTCGTCACCGTTTTATTTCTTTAATACCAGGCGATAATATTTGGTAGCAACAATTTGAAAAGTGATGTAGCCGATTATAGCATGAAGGTTAGAATAGTTTGGAGTAAGTTTTCTCCGTGTCCCGTGCAATAAAAGTGAAGCCGTGAAACGTCACGGTATGACGTCATTACTTATCGTGGCCGTTTCCATATGCGAACTTCTGGTTGGTTTTGTTTACATTTTAATCAGCATTGTTTACATGTTGGATATTCCTCATTGGATATTTATAAAACTCCTGTTCTAATTTTAATACTTAACATAAAAGATTTTCTACTTAGAAAAATCACAATGATTTCAAATAACGTTTTCAAATTTAATAAAATCTCAGAACATAAAAATGTGTAAATGGTAAATATAGCACAAATGTATACGTATCAAAATCCGAAGATCAGTCAAAGTTTCAATGGTATTTTATACAAATTATGCCTAAAAACACTTTTCTGATCCTGCGGACATTGATATTTGCTTTCAAATTCAGTGTAATTTTACTTAACAATATGTTTCGTAGTTTTAACCGTATGCTGTATAGTGGCCATGATAAGACTTGACGTCATTTTACTAACATTTCCTTGGCTTCAGTTTTGTGACGTCATGCTTACTTTATATATTCTAGCATCTGTAGTTTATAATAGTGATTCGACGCGAAATGCCGTTTCGAGACTGAGAGCCCTTCTGGGCTACCAAATTTGTAATTCAAGATTCTAACTTCCAGGTGCACATGCTTGGGGAGGACAATATTATTTAAAACTTGATGGTTCGAAGTACACCAGCTTTTTCACAATACGAGAAACATACATACATGCAGATTCTTCATTAATTATTTTATTTAAAATGATAGGGAGTGATAATATTTGGTTGCAACAATTTGAAAAATGTTTCGTCGTCTACAGTAAACCTATGCGAATTCCCATTTTGATACTCCATTTTGGGCTAATAAGTTATCCATCGCTATTTTAATAATTACAGATAAAAAAAACACATATACCTCTTAATTTATAATAGGTGCAGGTCTTTAAGAAAACAAACATAGTGACCTAGCATAGGTCATTTCTCCATATCTGCAGCCAACTAGTTCAGGGTCTTTCAGGATAAGCTTTAAAGCTTTATGAAGCAAAAGCTGCTGTTGTTGACTGATGGTTACGTTTTCTGGAGAATAGAATTCTTTTCTCAAAATTTCTGCTTCGTTCCTTGCAAGAATTTGTTAAAACGTCAACATGGCTGAAACGTTTAGCACAGTCCATTATGTGAGCACGAAATGTCTAAAGTATTTTGCATTTTGCTTTCACTAGTGAAAAGCATAATTTTCGTGTAGTCGTATGCAAAATTCATAGACGTATTCGAAGAAGAATTGTTATGTTTCTGTTTTTTCCCTTGCAACAAACTTAACCTCAAAAGTCTGGTAAGAAAAAGGAAGCAGGTACGAAACAAAAGATGTTTGTCTTGGAAATTAATTATTTCATTCTGAGTGAAATATCGTCGGTCATTACATTTATAGCTGACATTTCGTTTAGGAAGAAAAATATTTATTAAATTTTCTTTGCATGGTAAGATATGAAACGTTAAGGTCGCTCTTTAAGAATTTGATTTTAATTAATTACAGCATATTTGTCCCGTTTCCTGCTTCGACAAACCTAAGGACTCTACACTTTAAGTTATCTTTCTAAGAACTTATAACTTTACTAGTGGTATCTCCTTTTTGTTTTAAACGATTTCTACTCATAATTTCAATAGTTTTAGGAGGGGTAAATACAGCCTCTAACTGTTCGCAAAAATCAGCAGTCAGTGAGGGGTTTTTTGGAGTTTTTAATTTTGTATTTATTTCATATTTGTATATTTTAAATATAAGTAACAGATCCCCGCTAAATTTTTATTTTGGTATACTATATCTCACATTATATCATCCTATATGAAAATTCGGTCATCTTATACGAGTTAATAGAAAGATGAAACACATGCTAATCATAGGTATTACACTGACCTTCAACAGATGTTAAATAATTTAATTTATGCACTTATAGACAACACAGATTAAGCTAACCATCTCCTGAATAAACAGATGTCAGTTCAAAGATTTAAAGAAATTAGTTAAAATCTCTCACAAGCTCTGAAAAAAATTCTGAAACACGGCAATTAGAACATTACTGATTTATTTATTAGATCTAAAAGTAGCATATTTAAACTATTAAGGAATATCCTTATTTTTAAGAATCAGCTTTAAGTTTTAAATACTTCAGCTTTAGGCATTTAGCTTTAAGCATTGTTAAGGCAACCAAAATTCATTTGAGATAACAATTTGAGATGTTGATTAGACTGTTTGAGATTAACGCTAAAAACCATACTTGTGTTTCCTCTTTCAACCATATGGTGTTTTTCTCGTAAAATTAATCCTATCGCTAACAGATATGAACGAGAGTAATGTAATGCGTATGTTAAAAGGAACTTAGAAATGATACTTTTAAGATAATAAACTTTTTAACTTCGAATCAAAAATCATACACCTTTTAAATTTATCTTCATAATTCCATACCATGCAAAGTCTCAAAAAGCGCAAGATTTTTACTATTTTACAAGTTACAAGATAAACCAGATGATGGATAGCATAAAGGCATTGAGCCACATATTATGCCTTTTTTAACAATGATCCTTTGAAATCGAAGATTTTATTGTTAATAATTAGGGAAAATAAACTAACTCTTCTTTGTGACAGAAACGTCGCTTCTAGTATCGAAACCTAAAACATAGTTTTTAACATTTCATAACAGTTCTCATATATATTTTTCAAGAAATGTGTCCATTCATGAATCGTTATGAAATACACATTTTAAAGAACCTAAATTCTACCTATAAATATCGACTTTTCAATCGTAAATTCAAAAGTACTATAAAAATGAAAAACGATTATTTCAGTTCAAAGATAAATGTTTTTTACCTACAAGATAATCAGCTTTTTTACAGTTATGATATACTGTAAAAAGCTTATTATCTTGTACTCATTAGGGTATTTTGATGCAGGAGACATGAAAAATGTGTTAGGTTATAAAACGAATACATATCACGTATAGTACACTAAAAACATTTGGCAAAATGTTTTTTCACTTACGTACCCCATATCTGTGGCGAATTTAAAGCCCGTATAGCACGAAACTGATTATTAATGTATGATGAATTTGTTTATGATGCACGCAAAAATTACCTTGTACAGAAAACTTACATGTTATAGTTAGAAAATGAGCTATGGCGGGATTTGACGCAAAAAGCAATTTTGCATACCAGTAAAATCCTGCTTTTTCTTTTTGATTTTCTTTATGAAGTACTTTGCGAACTGAAACGTCAAGTAGATGAACAAAAACTATATTTAACTGGAAGAAATACGAACACATCTAAATATAATAAAAGCGAAAAGGTAGTTTTACACAAAATTTACTATATTGTTATCACTCCGTTTATATATTTCAGTTTCAGATTCCTTCTATTGTTGATCTTGATTTCTAAAGAATAATATGTTTGAATCGCATATGAATTTCAGGAAAAATTATAAGCACATATTTTAAGTAATAATTGTGCAATAATTTTAACTGAACATTTATTTATCTTATGAAACAGATATTTACAATAAGTGACTTTTGTTCACAGGCATACTGTTAAATAAACAAGAAATAATAATAAAATTTAATAATTCCATTCAGTTCTTCTGAAGCACCCGAATTCAATAGCTGACACTCATCGGTAAGAACAATTGCTGTCGTATAAATAAACACAAGTGCACCACCGAAAATGTGGTGGCATGTACCTTTTGACGTATATGTGTCACATGTTTAACATAAATAACAAGCAAATATATACT
The DNA here is from genome assembly GCF_044657685.1 of Stegodyphus dumicola. NCBI lineage: Eukaryota > Metazoa > Arthropoda > Arachnida > Araneae > Eresidae > Stegodyphus > Stegodyphus dumicola. The sequence goes on from NC_140775.1 coordinate 76,532,450, forward strand.
TATATGTAAGAATAGTATCAAAACAGTTTAAGTATAAAAAATTTTTTTTGCTGAAGCTGACTTCAGATATTACCTTGGCAAAGTCAATTCAAACGCAAATCATCACTCAGATTATTAAGAGAACATTCCATTCCACAGAACCTGGCTGTGACCAGTTTAAACGCATGCCACTGGTGACATGATGCTATTTACTTAATACCTTTTTACCTGGATTACAGGAAATTGGACCATGACAGCAGATGCTTTGTGTCATGTTAGTAGGAATCTTGTTACTAGCTTTTTCGAATTGATGAATGTATTCGTAGGCAAAAGCGATTCTATGAATCGATGGATCCATCCTGTCAGAATATTGTTGCGCATGATGATGATGATTTTGGCCTGATAAGTTTTATATTATTTTAAGAATCACAGGTACACTAGTTGTTCTTCAAGATTGGAAAGGTATGTTCCTTTACTGATCCTTACAGTTCATTTTAACCTCTTTACGAAAGATTCACCAGTGACTATAGTCCATACTAAGGAAGTAATGAAGTTCTGAAATGAGACACAATCTGCTTATTGGACACTCTGCTGAGACATATTCGATTAATTGCTGCTATGCACAGGAAATTAAACGTTATTAAGCACGAGTGAGACAATTCATCAATGTTATTAAATGCCTTGCAGAGAAATCCAATCTATTATAATCATGTAAACGTACGCAACTGATATACTGTTACAAAGATTCCAGTATCCCCTAAATGCAGTACCAGCCAGAGTAGCCTCAGTTATTCGGGCTCGTGGAAGTAAATGTTATTAGTTAAGTGCACCAAATTAGTTCGGCACATTATTTTATTATAAGAGTTTATTTCTAACAACTGCCTGTTTTATATATATTATATATCTCAATAATTTAAAAGTAATTTATTTGCTTAGTATTCTTTTTTTCTAAACCCAGTAAATCCAAAACAACTTAATAAATATGGTATAAATAAAAAACATCTTTTGAAACAGCAGGCAAATTTGAAATTTAAAACATGAATTAGAGTTTAATTTAAATTTTTTCAACATATAGGTTTTGTGAGATAATAGCTAATACGACCTGTCATGAATATAAAATACATCTTTCATGTGCTGGTTTACGTGAAAAGACGGTTATATATAATTCAGCAGGAGGGGAAGAGACTTACTGTCGCCGGAACTTTGCTTTTGTTAGACTGATGAAAAATAAAGAAGATATTTAAAGAAAAAGCAAAAATTATCGAATCATCATGGACAATTCCATGTTGTTATCGAATAACAACATGTCATGAATGTTACATGTTGTTAACGAATAACAACATGTAAGATATTGAAATTCCTAGTCATGAGGAAAATACCTACGTTCATGCTTAATGCTAATTATTAATAAAGTTAAAAAATGCTTCCCAGTGAAACAAATGTTTCTTCATTTTTACTTCCTTGTATGAAGTAGAGGAAGCACTGTAATCTCAAAAACATTTCAGGATCATACTTCAACGAAAATATAAATGATGACCTTTCCTGAATCCATTTGGATGATTTTTTGCGTGACGCCTGTAGGTACGGAGAGAATACCGGATTCTTATTTCTAAATCGAATTCTAAAATGGATTCAAAAGGGATTTCTTTGCGATGTCTATACGTGTGTATATATGCATGTGTTATGTATCTCGCACAACTCAAAAGTGACTAACCGTACAGCTTTGAAATGTTGTGTATGGTACTGCTATAACATCTAATTGTGAATCTCTCTTTTTTATTGCAGTCGGCATTACCATATATATATATATATCTATATCTCTATGCAAAGAAGAGGAAAGTTCAAAAGCGATTGCTTGAAAGTACATTTGATATATATAGCTCTATTATATATAGATCTCTCTTACCCGGCTTAAAAGTCCTTATTTTAATTAAAGTTTCAGAATCGTTGGTCGTATACTTTCAATACCAGATCTGTTTTAAACGACAAAAATATTCATGTTTTAGCAATTTCAGATTTACAAAATATAATTTCTGGCAAATAATGGAATCTAACTTTTTATGCGGTCTCCCGGTCCCTATACTTACTTATGCTTGGGAAAGTTTTATACTCGCTTTGAAAAAATAAAACTATAAGAAATTTGATACACGTATGACAAAAATTAACCGAGATATTTTTAATTTCAAAATTTGCTATTTTTATGTCATTTTCGACTTGTCTTGAGGAATCGGTTAATTAAGTTAGAAAAAGTTTAGGTTATAAAATTAAATGAAGTGCAGTAAAAATTTGCATAATTCAGCAGTAGGCCGTACAAGTCACGCGGTGCCCAGATCAGATTTTGGTTTCGTTTTGCATTAATATAATTACAGCTTTTTGTTCCTAACACAACTTTGTTTCAGTTTCAAAAAATTAGAGGCGTACATAAATATACGTTATTGCCTCTTGACAAAGAATAAAATCTTTAAATTTTGCATTTACTTTATAATAATGAGCTGTTGAATACAGTTGAATTACAATTCATCATATTATAAATACCTTATTATGAATAAGATACCTCAGTTGTTTATGCATCATAAAAGTGCTTTGCTTAATACTTAAATCAATCGTTTAAAATAATTTCATCCGGATTTTTTAAAACTGTTTAGCTTAACCTATTTTCCCAGCTATTAATTTGCATCAACAGGGACATAAAAGAGGTTAGTTAATTAGTTCTAAGCACTGCCCCCCCAGCTCACCTAGCAGGCGAAACCTGCCATGTGGCTATGAGGGGACAGGCCAAGCCACAAAGGCCAACAACAACAACAACAACAACAACAACAACAACAAAAAAACAAAAAAAAAAAAAAAAAAAAAAAAAAAAAAAAAAACATAAAGTAGATACATACATTCCAAGCACTTTCGGTGAATTAGTATATAAATGCGTCGTTTCCATTTCTGTCTTTTTTCTGAAGTTTAAAATCTTTATAAGTTTTACTTTCAATTAGTTATTATTATTGAAATCTTCTTTATATTATCAAAATTCATCTTAAATTTATAAGCTACCTCAATTATTTCTGTTTTCAGTATGATTTTCCGCTTTGTTATATCTCGATACCAATATTCTTCTTATTCTCATTCACCGTTTGCATAATATCTCTTGCAAATTTTCTAAACAATTTATAATTACTAAATAAATCCTCAAACTTCGCAAATTTATATTTTTCTCTCACACTTCCAGTCAGGCAATAGTCCTCGACGAAATGCTTTGAATTGCCGAATTTATTATAAACTTTACATATATCATTTTCCTGGAGGTGGAACCTTTTTAAGTAAGCAGGGATAATTCCATGTGCAGTGAGAATTTGATTAAATTCTGCATCTCCTAAAATTCCCATTTTTTTGCTAATTTTTAAACATTTTAGATAGTTCTTTTTCTTTCAGAGAGATCCCATAAAATTTTCCAGACTCTAATAAGCTTGTCATATATTATAGTACATGTCTTCTTTTTCGAATCTTGAATAAAATCCTTTTCGGTCCCAACCACCAGGGAGGCTTCTTTCGCTAGAGCATCCGCTCTTTCATTCTTATAATGACCAGCCTGAGCTTTGATCCAATGTAACTTCAAAATATGCTTCTTTCGTAGTTCTAAATATATATGCTTAATTTCATTAACAATATTATTCTTTTGAAAGGGGCGAGAGAGTGCCATAAGAGCAAATAAGGCATCTGAGTATAAATTAATGTAATACCCCATGGATAATTTCTTGATCCAGGATAAAGCCATTTTAATTGCCAACAATTCTGCTTGATAAACTGAATTTCTTGGTTTTAAAGTAAACGTTTTGTAATCAATTTCAATACAACAAAATACAACAAAGGCACAGCCGATGTCTCCGCAAACCCTGTTCCATCTATATAAATTTCAATTTCTCCAACTGAAATATAGTCTTTATCGTAGGATATACCGTAATATTCGATAGGATGGCTTGAAGTCAGATCATATTCTAAAAAGGCCTCGCTGGTAATTGCTTTATCTTCATACATTATTATCTGTTTTATACCATATTTCAGACAAAATTTGTCATAAGTAAATTTAAATTGTAGTGAGAGAGGCGGTACACCAGCCAGTAAGCACGCAACTTCTGTCGAGACTGTTCTAAATGATCTTGTAATTGCAACTGTCCAGGCCCTCTGCAACGAGTCTCATTTCTGCCTTGTCTTGACGTGAAAGAGGTATATTTCTAACATTCTATATTATATCGACTTCAACCTTTTTAGCTATACTTCTGTGCTAAAAATTAAATCTTGTATTTGCTATGAAGCTTTGCCTTAATATACAAAATACAAAACACTCTATGTCTTTACTTTTTCTAATTTTACATTTAGTTTTTTGATTACATCCTAACATAGCAAACAAGCATATTTTCTTATTAGGATTCCCTTTTAACGGATATCACTCTTTCAGTGGCATTTTAATCCTTTTAACACCGAAGTAACTGGGTGATATTTTTTATTCCATTTACGATAAAGCAGCTTAAATTATAAATTTGGGAACTACTTCTTTTAGAGCATATATGTGAAAAGGCATAGGTGAATGCATTTTATGAAATTTCAGTCATTCTTATTAAACACTTTTGGATTATGTAAATATTTAAAAATCATTATAGGATTAAAACAAGATCCGTTTCCTCTGATTTAATAGATTTTAATCCTAAATTAATGAGCATACTGCAGTAAGATAATTATTAGACGTGTATGTATTTATCTTTCGGACTTAAAAATTATGTGCAGCTTTACAACAACGTCATTTTCTTGTCTCATTTTTCACTTTGGCGAACGTATAATACTATGACGGTTTTCTGGAGTTATAAAATAAAATAAATATTGTTAGAACAATTTGTTATCCTTTCATGTATTATATCTTCATAGCAAAGTATAATTTTTCTAAAACAAGAAAAGATGATTTTAATAGAAACTACTTCTTTTGTAAATTAATGCTAAGAAGTACTAATTAAAGGTAAAAAATATTTCATATTAAAAAATATTTCTTTTTTTCTCATTTTGTAAAAAAACTAAATGCAGTAAATAAAGTAAATAAAGGCTTTTGGTTTCTAATACATCTTGAAGAGTGTATTAGACACATTCTAATTTCGATAAAACTGGGTCATGCGTAAATAGATGTTATTGTCCTTTGACAAATGGGAAGATCATTGATATACTTTTTGTTTTAATAAATGCGAGTTGAGGAATACAGCATAATCACATAATAAGCTACAAATGATGATTAAGATATAATTTTGGACATTCGCTATGTGGACGCCCAGGTGGCATGGTAGTTAGGAAAGCCCCGCTACGTTATCCAATGGCCTGGGTTCGAGTCTCAAAAGGCGTGGATGTAACTGTTCTTCCCTTTCCTAGTCAGCAACGATGGTCACCTGTTAGGTGCCTCCATAAAAATGGCCACTAATTCTAGCCTTAGGAGTGAATAGGAAAGTGTCCCCTATTTGGAAAGAAAAAATGCCTTTAATATAACAACATTATTTTGTTGAATACTTAATTTAATCGTTTAAAGTAGTTTTATTTGGATATCTCAAATATATTTTGCATCTTAGAAAATATGTCTGTAATTTACACTCTGAAAAAAAAAGGGCTGAATCAAATAGCGCAGTTTTTGAAATTGCAGTAGTTTTTATGCTGAGTTTTAATATCATTCAAATGAAAAGGTATCGTTTTATCAGTTGGAAATGCTATATATTCCAACAAAATTATGTTATTCATAAAATAATCAGTTGCCAAAGACTTTGCACTTTGACTGACGTTTTCCCTTACTTGCTTTCCTTAAATAATTTCCTCTGAAATAATCAGAAGATTTTTTTTTTTTTTTTTTTTTGTTATGGCCTTTAAATACTCTTTTTTTTCCCTACAATGGCTGTTAAAAATTTACATTATTTTGCACATCATATTAAAGTTATCAGAATATTCCGAATTCAGTGCAAGAGGAAACAACGTCAGTCACCGAAGAAAATGGGAAGGAAGGAAACTTTATTTGAAGCATAAGTTTGTTATTTCAAATAGCTAATATGCTTAATAATTAAGGACGTTTAAGATATCAAGTTTTCGAGATGGGCAACATGAGAGCCTTAGCTGCAATTTTTACCAAAATATTGTAGTGCCTCATTTAACGAATGCAAACGACGTAAATAATTCTAATCTGTTCCCGACATCCTTTTAGAATCATGAGTTTAGTTTGAGAAAAATTGGATGATTTATTGAAGTGATAGAGCTTTACAAAGTGAAAAAGTCACTAACGCGTTTGTAAGCTCTGGCCCTTATGCAAGCAGTTATTCGGCTTGGCATCGATTGATAGAGGTTGCGGATGTCCTCCTGAGGGATATCGTGCGAAATTCTGTCCAACTGGCACGTTAGATCATCAACATCATGAGCTGGTTGCAGGGCCATGCCCATAATGCTCCAATAGGAGAGAGATCTGGACTTTGCTGGCCAAGGTAATGTTCGGCAAGCAGTAGGAAAGTGTGCAGTGTGGGGGCGGGCATTATCTTGCTGAAATGTAAGCCCATTGGAGCGTGACATGGAGGACAACACAACGGGCCTTAGAAATTCGTCGACGTACCGCTGTGCTGTAAGGTTGCGACGGATGACTACCAAAGGGGTCCTACTATGAAATGAAATGGCAGCCCAGACCATCACTCCTGGTTGTCGGCCTGTCTGCCGGAAGACAGGTTGGTATCACACCGCTGTCCGGGGCGTCTCCGAAATCGTCTTCGCTGGTCATCGGGGCTCAGTTCAAAGGGGGACTCATCACTGAAGACTATTCTACTCCAGTCAGTGACATTCCAGTGCGAATGAGCCCAAACACCACTGCAAATGGGCTTGACGTTGTACAGAGGTCAATGGTAGTCGGCGCAAGTAGTGCCGTGACCTCAGTGCCCTTTCTGTGAGCCGTCTAGGAATGGCCCTTGCGGTCACTGAAGCACTAGTTGCACGTGCAATCTATGATAATGATGCATCTGGGGCTGTGAGTGCTGCTCTGACGACTGCTCGGTCTTCATGTTCTATCGTTTCTTTAGGCCTACTGCTTCCTTCTTACCGCTGTGTGCGGCCATGGTCCACCCATTCCTGCCAACATCGTCTGATAGTGGCATCGCTCCTGCCCAAATGTCAAGCTATTCGTCGATAACACCAACCAGCTTCTTTCAGCTCAAGTGCCCGACCTCTCTCAAATTCTGACATCTGCACATATCGTTCGCGCACCTGTATGCGAGGCATAGTTACTGTCTACCAGAGTACACGGAATGAAATTCGTGAAGAATTTATGACCTAGAATTGTAATTTCTTCTCTTAAATATCCTGCCAGTTGCGCAGATCAGATGCACTGTAGCGACAATCTTTCATTCAAAATGTAAAATTTTGCATTTTCCGTGGAAACCTGTATGCATACCAATTTGTGTCCAATTTGCTTTATATCTTCGTGATGCGTCTTTTTTTTTTTTTTTTTTTTTGTCTAAGAGTGTGTATTTATATATATATGTAAGATATAAAAAAATACGATGGCTGCTCTAAGAAATAATTGGCAACCTCAAAATTAACTGTTCTAAATTTGGTCTTTTCTGTCGCCTAAGTTCATCTGTTCTTCCAAATTCGAGATCTTTCCATGTTGCATAACAACCTAAAATTATCCAATAGCAGCTTAGATATACTTATGCATCTACTTCGTAAAATACTGTTTTGCGAAAACTACGTCATTTTTTTCCCTAGCTTACACCATGCCCACTTGCCTAAAATGACGTCGCAACTCTTTATCTGTGTATATATAAATTATTGTAATTGCTTATGATCTAGAATTATCTTATCTACTAAGAAATTATTTGATATGTGCGAAAATAAAGATTGGTGGTTCGACTCAGCCACGTCGACTGCTAGAAATAAAAATTAGCGGTGTCTAACTAAGCACTTAAAATATCACATACACACACACACACACACACATATATATATACACGGTGGTTCAATACTATATGTCAAAAATATAAAGGGAGGTAGAGGAGACCAAAATAAGCAGGTTTTGTGTAGGAATGTGTGTGCGGTATTGCCGCATCAAAGCGCTAGCACGTAAAGCAATGAGAATAATAGGAAACTGAAAACATAAGTAAAGACAAAAAAAAATATATTAACAGTTTACAGTAGGTGCTCAAATGAGCGGCCAACAGCGATACCAGATACACAGAGGCGGTGCGTGGCTCGGCGTACATTAGAAAAGATGTCGGGCATGTCGAGAACATGTCCAGCAGCAGTAGATAAGCAGGCAACAAGAACATCTGCAGATATGACGGGACTCTCGTACACGAGGCTTTTAATAGAAGAAGAAGTAATCCAATCAGGTTAAAGCAGGAGAACGCGGAGGCCAGGGAACTGGTCCGCTCTGTCCTATCCAATGCTGGCCTTAAACATTATCCAAGTGATTTTTGACATTCCTATAAGCATAAAAAGATCCACTCGTGCTGAACTGCCAATAAAGATGCTCGAATGTTCTACGATCCGGCTGATTCCTATCCGGGAATTGCTCCCTGTAGATCCTTTGAGCAACTAATCCATTTCCTTGTGCAGTTCAATACATGAAATGCATGTCGACAAGCTGCTCAGTGGTTTAACGATCATTTTGCTCGAAATCCGTGTGGAAAATGAAGGATCCAGTTAGCGCAGCGCTTTTATACGCCGCAGTCATCAGCGCTCTCTGTCGACTGAACGCGCCATTACCACCCACACATTTCTAAAAGAAACATACTTATTTAGGTCCCCTCTACGTGTGCATTTTTACATATAGTTTTTAAACACCCTGTATATATATATGAACTATCGAACAAATCTAATAAGTTACATTGTTCAATAGTTTTCTCCCTCCTTTCCCATGCCTACGTGGCTTAACTGGAAGCACACTCGGAACGTGGTATTAAGAAACGTGGTAATTCGCATTAAGAAACGTGGTATTTAAAAATTCTCAATAGTTGCAGCTGGCATGGACCTATACATTTCCTTCCTCCTGATTAGAAGAAATTTCCTTCTCGGTTTCTTCATATTCTTGGTCACAAACAGCAAACATTTCTAAAATAATAATGCAATTTTGAGGAATATATATAGAGAGGAATAGAGGAATGCCTAGCAGAAAGTATTGCAGGATCATATTAGGAATCTTTATCAGTCCTTACCTCAAAGTTTACAAGTATGCCTCGCGCCAGGGGAGTTTCACAATTACTGATTTGAACATTCAATATGCAGTTGCTAGCTACTGATGGGTCCGATGGCTTTGAATGTTTAATCCCTTCATCACCTCTATATGACCTTTACGCATGTTTAATTTCAATAAAAACAATCACATTCTTAAAGGTACTATTTTTTTTTCAAAAGATTGTAGTATCTTTTCGAAGTTAAGCTTTACTTTATGTATTAGCCTCCTCAGAGTATTTAAAACGCAACATGTTCAAATTTTCTACTGTTATTTGCTGCCAAATACGAAGCATAGTTGGAAGTCTAACTTAGAATCTCTTTCAAAACCAATAATTTTGTTAAGCTCGAGAGCCACCTGAAACATATAAAGCAAGATTATTTCATTATGATCTGCACTTTCGATTCCATAATAACATTTTTATGACGACACAGACAAAATTCATGTCGACTACATTTTCATATCTGGAAATATTTTCAGAACGTGGGACATTTTACGAAATACATCTTGAAACGACACCTTACAATGAAGTGACAGACTTACCTGCATTATCCGGTATAGTTAGTCACTTAACATTATATTTAAATCGGATGTAACTTCTGCCATAAACACTGAAACTAAGAAAAGCATTTAAAATATTAAGCTTTCTGTACCATTGATAAGTGTTCTAAACCTTTATTTACTTCCGTTATTTAACTAGTCAGCAAGATTGTGTTGCTTTGTAGCGAACAATGTATGTTGTCATTACAGAGGATTTGCTTAAATATGTCCTGTTACTTCAAGATTTGAATTTTTATATCTACTAATAAAATGAAAACATGCTAAATCAGCAGACGATAAAAAGAAAGTTAAACGTAAATATCTGGCACTAGCGATGAAAACAGTGAAACGGTGTTTAGAAATTAATTACGTAATCAAAGCATATTAATAAATATATAATATGAATATGCATTAAAAAATGAATTTACCAAAGCATTAATTTCACTGAAATGGAATTATTATATGATTTACTGGAGATATACATATTTGATTAACATGCAAGAAGATTTTTAACATAATTACTACTGTTTGCATAATTTACGTAATTGCTATGCCAAGTTCATTATAATTACTACTAAGAACTTATGTTAGCATAATTACCATTTGTAAAGTAATGTTTTTTCTACACTAGAGAAAAAAGGGGATGTTATGTTAATTTTTTTAATATGCTTTTCATTTATTATTAATTTCATAAATACGTGAATTTTTTTATTTGAATTTAAATCAAATGCATTCTCCGAAACAAACGTGCTCCAAAACTGCCGATTTTGAGAGTGAAGATGGAGTTATAAAATTACAAATAAAATTACATCTTAATCAAAAAATTGGTAGAAAAGTACCAGAACAGGGATCATCCACAAAATTCAAGTTATTCTCATAACAAGATTATAGAGTCGAACAAATCCATTTCCTTAATTAATTAACCTAGATAATTTAGTGTATCACACAATTCAGTTATAGCCAGAAAAAGTTGCTTTCTTTCCTTAGAAAATTGAATAGTCCCATGCAAAATTCTTCACTTTGTCTATTTCACTGCATTGTAAAATATTTCTCATTCCGTATAGTGCTACTTCAGATCTCAGGTTTAACAGTATTCAGAAAAGTGTAAGTATTCATTTATTGCCCTCAAATATTTGCAAAATTGGAATCATATATATATATGATGTTTGATAAGTGTTTGCACAGTATATACTGCATGCCCAAATTGATCAAAAGGAACTGATTAATGCTTTTCTTTTATCCTCAGAATATAATATTAGCCTGAAAAGAATTTGGAACATTTTATACTTTGGAATACCTTTACACGTAGAATATTTCCATGGTCTTAAGATATACCCTCAGATTACATTTCCATTAAACACTGATCGTAACCTTATATGAGTTCAGCAAGTTTTGAAATGGCGGTCGAATGTTTAGATTAACGCATCTTTATTCAACCAGATCCTATATAAACGTAATAACTATTGATTCCCCTTAATGGAGGGTAATGCAAGTCGCTGCAGAACAATATTTGTCAGAATATATCCAGAATAGGTATCAAGTGAATGACCTGCGTAACGCCAGGTCTATGCTCCACTAGAAAATCTGGGAATGTTGCTATCATCAGTCTGCTTACTGAATTCCAGATAACAGTTATTCACCAATGGCAGTTACTACTGATCGCCAATATAAATTGCCGTTTTAGTTCAGGATAGTTAAAGGACTCAATAAATAATAGGCATCGAAACAGACTGCATCCTCTGAGTCGTGACTGTGAATACCAAGCGTTCTTGCAGTGTTTCCATGTTGTTGAAATGCATATATATACATATATTCTTATGTGCGTGAGTATACATGCGTGTCATTGTTTGCCTATGTAAACTAAATTAAATGCAATGATGATTAAAATTTAGAGATTTCGATTTAAACTAATTATAATAAATCGAAATGTGTATATTTTTAGTTTAGAAAAATACGAAGATTTTCTGAAATGGATATATATACATATACATATATGTAAATCAAGACAGACGTATAATCATGAAAGTTTTCTGGGTTTGCACCAGAAACATGTACACAATTTATACATGAGTATTATTATTATAAATTTATAGATTTTAATAGTTTTTTCTTATATATTTGTCATTCTATCTATAGTTACAAGAATTTATTCAAAAAATAATGTTATATACGTTGTTTTCGGAAGGTTTCAATAAATTGAATACAGCTTCATGACGACGAGACTTTTTAAGTTAAGTGAAATGTATTACTATGATTTAAACTAAAATTTGGATTTAATCCTTTGTGGATGACAATTAATTTAGTATATCTTTGCAAGTACGTCCTTAATACGTTTTCTCAAAATCGAACTAGAGGGATTAATACACTTCAGCTGATCTCCCATGAAATATAATTGATAAAATAAATAAACGAAAAAACAAATCTGCATATAATTGTGTTCGCTCGGCGTGCGAGTTGCAAGAGAATAATGTTATGTCATGCTCTGTCTCGATATTTTAGAGGAAATGATTAACTCTATAGAAACATTTATTAATCTCTACGCACGTAAAATTTGTAAAATTTGTTATTTGTACATTTCCACAGAAAAGAAATGCATTGAAATTTTGAAATAACTATTCATAAATTTAATATTTAGAAAACTGCTTAATATTATATCTAAACTGAATAATGGTAATAACTATTTCTGCTATTGGAATTGTACTTGGTACATGAATTAACTGAATTCTCCAAGAAGCATGAATTTAAGAACAGATTTTAACTGCATGCACTTTAAAACTTGAGGAATGTTTCGAGAACGACGAATGCTATTTAGAATGAAAGATGCATTTGACCATTAAGCAAAATAAGTACAAGCGTAGATGATCAAGGAAAAGAGGTACCACAAAAAGGTACTGAGAGGTTCGAGAAAGGGAGCACCATAATTATTTCTATTGCCGGTTTTATCATGGAATACGTGATGCAGCCAACCAAGACTGAGAGAAAAAGATGGGGGGGGGGGTAGAAATTGGTAATATTTTGTAAATGTATGTGAGCACACAAATATCTTTTAAGTTATCTGATAAAAATCTTCTGCTATTTTTAATCCTACCTTATCTAGCATTGAAAAATCCTCTGAGAATACACGTCTTTAATACGTGTTTTAAAAATCGAATTTGGCGAATTTAGAGCACGAAGACCTTGACATTCAATAATAGGTATCGTAATCAAGAAATCTCTTATGCATGAGGATGATTTTTAATACTTTGCATAGTATTAACCAGAAGGTTAAAAATGGCCATGACATTAGCAAAGACTGATATAGAAATGTACCCATAAAAATGAGAAAATTACCTGTCATTGCCGAATAGTAATTTTGAAAATAAATTCCTGTGTTTAAGTCCATGAAAATCAATCCATTAATCCATTAAAATAGGATAACAAGGGATTGCTATAGCGTAGAATTTCAGTGGCGTAGAATCAACACGGGGTCCTTATCAGTATACGATCTACACTGCACTCTATTACTTTAAAATAGAAATTTCAAATTATTTTCTGCTGCCCGAAATGACTCATAATCGTGGAAATGCTAACAGCTGCGAGAAAAAGGCACCTAGCTTAGTTTTTTCTCACTACATTTCTGTTTAGCGCCTTTGGCTTCATGAAACGTATACGAAAGAAGACTAACTTGAAGTGCAGTTTCATATGACGTGGGAAAAATAAATACTGTGCGGTGAAGAAGCTGAGCGTTATGATCGCAAATGGGGATGAGAGAGCTGACAATGTCATTGAAATGCCTGTTTTAGAGTAACAGGATGATAGTTACCAGCATAGGATAGGAAAGAAATTTTGATAATGATTACGAACTTAAATACACACTTGTCACTCCATGTACAGAGTCGTAATGTGAGTTCAATCAACACCGCATGGACTCGACACTAGCATTTCATCGAAACGGCATACATCTACATTCAATCCTGCTGTACATCTACATTTTTATATAGTATGCAAAATTTTTAGGATAGCGAGGAATTTAAGAGTTTGAATAAATTACATAACTTTATAATGTCTATAGAGGATCGATACTATGGGATCGAAACCAGTCTTGAAATGCTCTAAGTCCTATTCCACATTCTTCCATAATCCTAACTAAAAAAAAGAAATATTCATAACATACGTGAAATACTGAATTTATAATATTTTTGTGCACTAGTTATGTCAACCCGTTCTAGTATATAATACATCAATTCCGTTATACACCCTGCATTTAAATTTCAAAAAAATAATATATATATATACATATATATATATATATATATAATGTATTAATTACCGACTATCGGTATTTCGCACTTCGCCAGAGACAACTGTAAAAATTTTAAGCAAATTACTAAACTACAGCAGAATACTGAATAATGTAAGCATTTAAAATTTTTTTACGTATATGTCAACGTCATTAAATTCTCAGTAGAATTTTGAAATGAGTAACACAGGTGAACTTTTCCTGTTGTATTGTGAACCGTTTTTAAATGATGCCTCTAATCCCATCGTAAGAACTTTTATTATTTTTACATTTTAGGGGTGGGATATCGTAATGACAGTTCTTTTAAAAGCTTTCCAATGCTGCCTTAAAGGATTTTGTATTTTCCTTTATTTTTACTTTCACAGAATCAGTCTGGTACATTAAGTTTATGTACAGCATAAAATATAATCAAACTGTTTTAATATAATACCGTTTACATTACGAAAGCAAAGAAATATTCATATTCCTTTCTTTTGTAATGTCTGCTATACTAAAAACCGTCATATTAAATAGTAAGGGTGATATAATGTATTTTTATTTATTATGCTTTATTACTTAATCATACATGCATTAGTTTAACCAAATGTTATACAGTCCGTAGATATATAATCCGTAGTTTTATCTACTTTGTTTACGTTGTTCGCCAACAGTCTTTCAATTGTATTTTCATGTTCGTAAAACTGTTGGTAGCGTTCCTGATCCCTACCATTCAATTCAAGAATTAAATTATTTTTGAGAGTTTCAGTGCTTTACTCGATTCAGCTAAGATTGGCATGTAATCACTTCTGAAGCTCTTTTAACATTTTTTAGAATATCATAGTCAGTGTTTTGATCATAGTCAGTGATCATGATGACCCAATAATATCAACTGAAACGTATTTTAAAAATAAATTTTTATAAATTCCCTCATTGATCTCCGAAAAATTAGAAACATTTTGCAATTCCTCTGTGGCTTCCTCTATGTAGAAACCACATTTTCTAAAGCGATTTGTAACTCGATTTTGAGAAACCGCTTCCAATGTGTTGTGCATAGTATTCATAACTTCTAGCAAAAATAACGACTTTGATCTAGCACAGATATCACTTGTAGCAAAGATGTAGATCACTTCTAAGATATACCTCGAACTGCTTGAATTTTCACAAGATTCAATTTTGTTTATTTTTTCTGAACGTCACCTTTCCTGTAACGATATTTGAATGTTATTATACCTTTGTCTAAAGACTGAATGATAGAAGTCGTACTTGCAAGAAGAAATACTAATTTAAACTTTTTTAGAACGATATCAGTAAATTCTTGATTCCTCTGAAACATCACGGTTTTCTACCTTTTCCAGTAACCAGTGGCGTTTTTCTAATTGTTGCATCCATACTGCACGTTATTAACACAGTAATTAATTCTTTCAAATTTTTAACCCAGCTGCTGTCTCACTTTTAAAGATAAATGTGTGCTCGGATAAGGCTCTGTAAATAGATCAGTTTCATTTCCGTTATAAATTTCGTGTGGCTTATGATGATCTGCCTCGCGCTACTCAGCATGTAGTTTTCCAATAAACGTTGTTATTTCTCTGTTTCCACTTGAGTCATCCGCTAATTAGCACAAAATTTCCTCCCAGCATTTTTGCGAATTCTACAGTTTTGATCACTAAAGTTTTTTAGGAACTGTAACAAATTTTAGACTCACAGCTGGAGTTCCTATGACTCTTGATTTTCCAATCCCTTTTGCCTTCCTTGAGATATAAGCACTTTTTATAGGATCTTTATTAATTTTATTCTTTGCTTAAGTATACCGCACAATGTTGTTCAGAAAATTCCCATTTTAAATGCTGCTTCTTTTTGGCTGGATTTGTTAAAAATGTAGTCTATAGCAGTGGTGGCGAACCTATGACACGCGTGCCACAGTCGGCACACAGAGCCTCATCAGCTGGCACGCGACTAAAATATTACTTTCTCAATCAATAATCACAATAAAATGATACTGTGTAATTTAAATACGTGTTTTAAATTGTATTTGAATGTTTCACTTACTTACTTATCGCATAATGCCACTGGCATAGGGCCTAAGCCTAGATATAAGATTTTCATATATCGCCATAGAAATGATATGCATATTTATTGACCTATTTTATGACGTTTCAATTGTTTTGGCCAATCATATTACTTATTATTAGGAAAGTATACGTCAAAGTTGAAGCGCGTAAAGTTTGCTGAACGAATTCAAATTTACTGCAAACTGCCGGTGAGTTTTAATACTTTCATTGTTAAATATATTTTCTATATTCCAGATCTTGAACCCTTACAAATGATTCCAGGAAAAAAGGCAGAATTAAACATTGATAATGGACGATCATTTCAAGAAAATCATTTGGAGGTATTGAATATATGCATTATGCATTATGTGCGGGGAAAGTGTTGTGTGCCGCATATCTAGTGTCAGACGGCACTTTAACAACAACCACAAGATTGTTAATGAATTTGATAAAGCTGACCGGAAGGTATTTATTGAAGGGAAACTGAGGAAATATAATTTTCAGAAAGTTGGTTTTTTGCAATTATCTTTCTAAAACAAACTATCTAACAACGGCCAGCTTTCAGACGATAAACCGCACTCCGATGGGAATTTAATCAAAGAGGTTTCGGGCACGCGGCTTCAAAAAGATTCACTACCACTAGTCTATAGGTTATTTGAAGCAGGAGTACATGAAAAATAAGTAGTGTTCTCACCGGTATTCGATACTGTATGTCTCGAATACTCGCTGAGTGTCCTACCGTTACACCACGAAAGCATGCTAGAAAAAAGGAGAGCGAAAATGTCTTATATACTGCCCCTCCTAAAGAGCGACTGCGGATTAAGAGACCCAGTGTCCAAATTCTAGGGGTGACGAATTATTGTCCACCACCTTGGTTCGGGTGCCATTATAGTGTCATTAGACATTTTAGAAGCGGGAGACATGAAAAATGTGCAATACCCTCGTCGATACTCGAACCTGTCGAATACGAGCCGAGTGTGCTATCGCTGCACCACGCAGGCTAGAAAGATTGGGAAAATACCTTATAAACGTATCATAACCTTTCAGCAATTTGTCCTTTTTTTCAGGCTTAAATCATTTCGTTTAAGCATTTTTGACATGTTACAAGTCACGCACTCTGCAAATAAAAATTGTTTCTTCAAGTGATTTGTTCAATTTCGTTCGTTTCTAGGCAGCAGGAGTATTGTACTTGTCCGTCAAATCGAACTAAGATTTCACAGTTATTATAAGCCCAATCAATATTTTTTCAAGTCTACAACGACCAGTTCTCTTTTTAATCAAATACAGAAAATGTACGTGAGTGCCAGCAAACATTTCATGATGTTTTCTGGCAGCATTCTGCAAACTATCGTTGTATGCACTTCCATCCCTTATCAGTTGGTGTTTGAGAAAAGGAACCAGTGCTCACTTAAACAGCACATTTTCTTTAATCTGGAAAAAACTCATTTAAAATTAAAGATATTGTTTCCAATGCCTCTAGAGGACTGCCTTTGTTAATCATCTGTCGCTCTCAACTCTAGTACGGGCAAAGAAATTTACAAACAGTGTCTAACAGGAACTGAGGAAAGGTATATAACAAGTAGGTGGTTACATTGCCCGACGTTTTTAATAAAACCGTTTTATTGAAGCTCTAGATAACTCAAAGACAAATGAATGAACTAGTAACAGCTTTTATTAGCCAAAAATAGTTTATTTGGGATCTTTTGCCAGACTATGTTTTCTAAGTGGCGGTGGAGAGTTTAATAAACGGTGGTTTTTTCCATTGATCAGTATATATTTGTTCTGGTTGCTGGAAATTTGAATGTAATAAGCGACTGAGTTTATTAGCCAGCGAATTTAGTAAGAGGCTGTCTGCCTGTTGTATCTGTCTTTTATTAATTACTATTGTGGGTTGGCAACGTTCATTTATAATCGGATGACGCGACAAGCTGTGAGAGGAAATCTTTCACTTTTTCTCTGAGGAAGGCAGACGATTCCGCCATTAAGACGATGAAGCGATTCAAAGATGCTTGCTTATAAAATATGATTCCTTCTCTTCATCTGTAAATAATCTCATCTATTTCCTTCTACGTATGTAATTACTTTGTAGTTTGTAGCAACTATTCATGTTTCATTAAATATTCAAGTTTTACATAAATCGGACTAGTTTATTAGCCCCTAGACAGCCACATCGGAAGTAAGTTTACAAACATCATATTCCTAGACAGTAAGTACCGATTCTACACTATTATAATTTGTAACATAACTGATAGTCATATCAGTTTCTGTAGTAGCGCTTCAGATTCAAATATGAGAAAATAATTATTTAATTAAAATTAGAAAACTTTATATAGAAATAGAAGGAAAATGATTGCAAAATTATTATTCAGCTTGTTCTTATGGTGTGGTGTGTGTGATTATGGCAAAGCCTCGATGGCTATCTGCCTAAGAGGACGGATGCCTTCGTGGATGACTTTCTAAGGTAAACTGGCTCGTATACACGTTACACATGGGGAAAACCACGAAAACGCCCATGCAGCCAGCCCGTTCGCGGGATTCGAACCTCGGACCGAACTACCAGTGTTCAGCGACTTTACCGCTCGGCCGCTGGTGGGCCCTTGTTCTTATGGAAATTAGTTTAAAAATAATAAAATTAAAGTAAAACATGTGTTTTTAAAGTTTCAGAATATTATCTTCAATTACTTTCATCTGGAGGCATATTTTAATCTATTACAAGAGCTACCTTAAAAAAATACATAAAAAATAAATAAATAAAATAAAATTTTAATTCATCCTGACAACAACGTTTTAATTTGGATAAAAGTACGATTATTATCGCCTGATGGCGGTAGAAATGCAAAAATTGAAACCAAATAATGATTGGAAGAAAGAATTATAGTATTTTTACCCTTAATCCTTAATGTTTAGTGAAACTGCATTTGACGTGCATATAAAACATTGACTGAGCGAAAACTTTAAAGTGATACCACAAAAACTCAAATCATTTCACATAATAAAGCAAGATATTATATTTATTTACACGAACTTTTGTAGTAATATATAAGAAAGAAATCAATGACTGGAACTTAAATTCGTAATATTAAATCTAAAGTATAGATTTAATATGCAGTTCTAAATTCGGCTGAAATAGTCATTAACCATACGATTTTGAACAAAGCTATGAGCAATAAAATTATTGTATAAATTATATTTACTGCATAATTTTAAATTAAATTCTATGAGTTATTATAATCCTAAAACTATATTTTTCACGTAAGGTACAGGTAATTTGTTAGTTCAGTATTTTGGTTCATTTGCAAAAGAGATACCAAAAGTTATTATTATTCTTTAATAAACGTTAAACAATAAATTTTAATAATTTAATTTTTTATTTTTTTATTTTATTGTTTTCGAACAATACGCCCTTCTGTTGGTTCATAAGAATGTAAAAAAACCCTGATGTATCATCAAAAGGAGAACATAATAAGCAACATTAACCGAAAGAAAAACACTTATTTTGGAAAAAACTTCCATTTTTTTATTTTTCGCTTTCCTTTCTCAGGGCCCATGTATCCATATCGATGACTTTTATTATTATGTCTATATCAAAAGAGCGTAATACGTTACTAAACAAAATAGAAAGTCCTTCCTTAACTATTTTCAGACAGTTAAACAAGTGTGAGTGCAAATAGATGTTTTACAAATATCATTTAGCTCTGTTAATTCATAACTAAAAGAAAATACAATTTAATATAAACAATAATGACAAAATTTTAAATAAGAGTAAAATCACTGGTTAAAACTTCTTCCTTTCTTTCCTTTGAAGTCTTTGAAAAATAAAATTTTACAGTTCACAAGAAACTCTAACTTTACTATAACTTAATATTTATTACAAAACGTACATTTCAGACTTCATTTATCAATTTTGATTAAAATATAGTAAATTTTAAAACATTAAGGAACCCAGATATTGAAAGAATCGTAAACAAAACCATCAAAAGTTATTTAAACCTTTAAATATATCAATGTATTATTTCGATTTTGTTACAATAATTACATATTGAAGAAACATATTGTGTTATTTTAAATAAATTAATAAATAAGTACAGCAAATAGCCAAGTAGAGTATTGTTCAAAATTTTGTAAATTATGAACACACATTTTTTAATATTATATTTTTAAATTATATGCACTAAATTTTTAAGAGGAGAATAGCGAAAATATTTACGTTTATTTACCTGTTCATGACGATTTAATACGGATGTATACACTTTGAAAAATTACTGAGAATTTGCTTTGATCTATTAATGAAATCAAAGTAGTGTTAGATTTTAAATTCCTTCAATTGGTGCAGCAACTGCATCAAATATTTTAAATTTCATATTTTAATAACTATCTCTTTCAAAATGGATTTGAAATTATTTATTATGTGAATCAGTTTTTGTTTAAATTTACCCCGAAATGAGGACACATTTTATCAATCCCTAAAAACACTTGGAATCGCGCTTCTTGGCAATATTATGTATTTCTATAAATGTGGCGGTTTTTCCACGAAATTGAATATTTCAGAACTTTTGCTGAGCCTTCCAGAAAATATCTTTACTCATGTAATAAATATTTCAGTTGTCAAATTTTACCTCATTCCTATTTGAGCAACTTTTGTTGTAAGACAGATGAATGGAGTTACAAAGAGTCCGGAAAATGGAGGGAATGTAAATCGCATAAATGCTGACTACTGCGAATAAAAATATGATAAATTAAACTTGTTCTTCTTTCACCTGGCATATTTCCCTTTAGGATGGATATCTATTAAGTAGCAAATGCAATCTTTAGCTTTTCAGAAAAAAACTATTTTAATGAAAAAATACAATAAATAGGTAGTAAGGTAGTAATAAGGTAGTAAGTACTTTGCGGATGACAAAAACTATAGATTTGCGCATATTTTGTATGGTTCAGGTATTATTTTTTGCCGTCATATAATAAATTAATGTAGAAGAGAGAAAATTATTTTGGAAAAAATTTACATAGATAATGCTATGCTGTATTTTTCACGTCGTTAGGTTTATATTCTCTTCTTTTAAGATGAGTTATATGTCTGACATTACCTAGATAAATATTACTATAGTGGAAAAAGATGCAAAGAACATTAAATTTTGTGGGGGAAAATCCCTAAATTGTAAGATATTTTGAATACTAGGCTTAAAGAATAAGAAAACGTATGAAATAAAACTTCATTTTAATTTTTTTAAGCATGAACGTTCAAGGCTTGGTAACAAGGCACACATATTTGATTGTTTTTAGTTATTAGGTGAATGGAATCAGTAGAATTATTTTTCGACAGTCTTGTCGAAAACTGTATAAACTAATGAATAGAGAAAACATAATTTTTTATGAAATAATCTTATTACATTCTTATTCTAAATAGTGTCCTAAAACCACTGTTGTAGCAAAAGTATGTATGGTTTATATTTACAATAAATAATAATCAAATAAATAATTTGTTAAAATATCATGACACTGTGCAATTCCAGCTTAACCACTGATATTTCGTACAAGACTTATTGTGAAAAAAAAAATTTGCAGTTTCTTCAAAAAGTTTCTGAAAGCTGCAGGATAGAGTACATTTCTGCTGTAGTTCTGAGTTTAAGTTATGAAAGTAGAACGTTGAGTATTAAAGGAGGCAATCAGTGTCATGTATTTTAAATAGGTAGTCGCAACATCCGAACTCACTATGATACTACAAAAAGGATAAATAATTCACATTTCTCTATCACTACCACTACCGCTTTGTAAAGTCTTCAGATGCTAATATGTGCTAGTGTTTCATTGAATGGGATCATGTTACAGCAGATTTGTTCTTATTTTAGTGTAATAAACGGTAAAATAGCTTAACACTATATACATTTTTGCAATAATAACATGCGTTAACGTTTTCAAGATTTTTAATTTTTGGCAAGTTATACAGCTTTTCTAGTATATTTTCCTCTAACTACTGTAAATACATAAAAAATGATGCAATACGTTTACAGAAAAAACTTCACACGTACGCAGATTGGCGCGAATCAAATTTCATAATATAATTATTCGTAGCTCTGATGAGATAAATCTATTTTTATTGTAACTGTTTATTTAATTCAACTTGAAATTTGTGTTTTCTTTCATCATAAATGGATTTGAAATGTTCATTTCCCTATTCTTATCTGTAGTAAGGTTTTATGATTTTCCTCTTTCAAAGTGTCATTTATCAGATTCTGCAAATAGCGATATACATTGCTAAATACACGAATGCTGTCCAACCAGTAAACTGGTTAGGGAAGCTGACTGCGCTACCGAAGGGCCCGGGTTCGAATTCCGGGCCCTTCGGCATGTTTGTAAACGTTAGTGTCTGTGCGATATGGGTGGCACTCTAAATATGCGCTGAGCTAAAAGCCCTCTGTAGAGGATGGTTGTAGGGAAAGAGGGTGAGACCCTCGGCTCCTTTCCCCCGGGATGCTCTCCATCAAAATTGTGGGCGGAACTGAGCAAAGTCGAACTGCCATCTGTACGGTGCTAAAGGCTCCTGCCCAACGGCAGGCCCAATCTTGCACTCTCTGCCATGCATAATTTTGTGAGTTTGTTCTGATGTTACTGTCAGATAAGTCACAACAACACAACAACAAATACATGAATTAAAATGGTATATTTGTAAAATTCTGGCATGTCTTTATCTTAATATTTGCTTTTCAATATTTTTCCACTAGTCCTTTTCAAGGGTTTTTTCTTTTCCGTTTTCCTCAGCACAAAATACTGTCGATAAATGCATTTCATTAAAAGTGTTTTCTCCTTCCTTTACGCATGCCTGGTGTAAGCAAAAGCATGTTCGACGCATATTTGAGAGGTTCGTAGTTCGAATCTCGGTGAGGGCATTGCATATTTTGTACGATCCTGCCTCCATATAACCTAACGATTCTACAAATGCAGCCCGAACTAAAAGATGGTGGATGATAATTCGTCATCTGGAGATTGTCCCCTAATCCCCAGTCGGCCTTTAAAAAGAGTAGAATGTAAAGGTATTTTCTCCCTCCTTTCTGCATATCTTTGTGGTGTAAGAACAAGCATTCGTCAGGTCTGGAGTTCGAATTTCGAAAAGGCCATTGCACATTTCTCAGTCTCCTGAGTTGATATGACTTAATGATTCTACATCATATACCAGAAGAATATAATGTTGATCATTGGTTTATTATGTTTTTCCTTAAATTTCGATTTTTTTTCAATTAATTCAATTTCAATCAAGTAAACCATCTTCTTTTTATTACAGGTGAAACATAAAAGCTATATAAGCTGAAATATTTTTAATATCAGCAACATATTCTTAACACATGAGCAAACATTTGGCCGACCGAAATATCAGACTTCTATTTTATATACTCACTTTTTTTCCTTCATAAGGTATTTTTGTGGTTGATTGTTTAGTACGTTTCATGTATTTTGTGTTAGCAGTTGTTCAAATAATTGTCACGTATTCCTCCTTCTATCTATTATAGTTCATATCCTCTTATTATCTGTTGCGAAATGCCAAGTTTTCCTTTTATCAGTGTATCCAGTCTGAAAAGATACACGACAGTTGCTAATGGTGCGTAATAATATTATTAGTAATGAAAATCATTAAACGATCATCTTCTTGTATCAGACATCTCTTGTAGCTTGAGCAGTATCATTTCAGTACATAAAGTGTCATCTTGTCTTAGATATGTGATATTTCCAGTTATTCCATTTATCTTCTAAATTGAAGTTCATTATGGAATTGCATATTGT
Organism: Stegodyphus dumicola; assembly: GCF_044657685.1. Taxonomy (NCBI): domain Eukaryota; kingdom Metazoa; phylum Arthropoda; class Arachnida; order Araneae; family Eresidae; genus Stegodyphus; species Stegodyphus dumicola. Next base: position 76,556,268 of record NC_140775.1, read on the forward strand.
ACACACTTTAGATATAAAGACTTTAAATTTTACCGTGCCGTAAAGCTGAATAACGAAAATGAGATGAAAACGAAGTCATTATCTCTATAAGATTTTAAGATATCTAGCCAATACTGTACAACCAGCCATCCAGAATCGTCCAGTCATTCATCACGGTCCATTCAGTCATCCATTACAGACATGTTAATATTCTGTACAATGGTTAATTACGCGCAGTTAGAAAATGGGTAGAAGTACTTTCAGTTAAATATTATCTGGTATAGTAATTCTTGAATCGTTGCGTAAAGGTCTGCAATATTTTGAATACATTTCATGAAGTAAATACTTCTGAATCTTTGTAAAGTGTCTAAACCCTCATTAGAAATGCACTGAAACCTCCAGCAGAACACTGCTTCTTTCCTGATAGTATAAATAAAATCCAAGAAGCTTTGAAACTGATGTAAAACACTGTTATGGCTAGCGGGTTAACTTATTGCTTTACCGAAGTGTACGTCTCTAACGACAGAAACTCCTTTCGAAACTCCTTAACTTCAAAGGCATTCTAGCTCTCATCCAACAATTAGTCCAACATTAAACTTCTTATATTTTGACACCAACTTCCTGTTGGTATGTCATGAGTCCTTTCATTGAAATTTCACCATATAAGCAACAAAACAAATATGGTGATTTGGCCATTAGGCCAAAGGATATTTTAAACCAACATCTCAAGCAAACCTACAGGAAGAAAATAAGTGACTTAGTCTTCAGAAACATCAATATTGATAATTTGTCTTGTTGTTTCGGTTACAGAAAAGGTAAAAAGGAATGCCAACATACTGGATACAACGATCTTTTTAAGTTACAAGTATCCTGGCCACCATATTATCTATCCCAGCACAGTCCTGTATAATAATCGAAGCTTAAGTGGAATATACTAATTCAAAATTTAGTGTCTCTTTAGGGCAAGTACACTGTCTTCAAATTATGTATAAAATCATTAGCAAATAACTAAAGATGTTGAAGGACGAGCACTATTTTGTTAGCATAAATTTCGTGATGATTTTAATTATTTCTTGTTTTTAGAGCGCAATATGGATGTTGTCGTAATTCAGGACATTTGTTTTAATAATTTTCTTTGAAATGTAAGGAAAACTTTTTGAATAAATTTTAAGGGCTTTAAACGGAGAAAATCATCTCGTTTTCTCCCATAACAAATATGAATTGCAACATGCTCGAGAACAGTGTGGCGAGGATAGTATTTGAGCTTATTCATTTGCAATCTGAATTGCCGTTTGAAGTTATTTCAGATGCAAAGTAGGTACGTTATTAAATTATGCAAATATTTCAAAGCTACGGATTTCTCTTCATCGTCAAAGCTTTATTTTTAGACATATGCCTCGAAATATATATATTACTTTGGTCTAGGTTTTAAATATAGATCACATGCATTTGATACATTAAAATTAATTGCCTTACTCCATGTGATAAACCTTTCGCATAACCTATCATCAGTATTATGTGTTAGCATATGTGTAACCGTCCATCACAGGTGATTAATAAATCAGGCAATTACATGTAGCGGAGAACTGGTACCATTAGCACAAACCTCAACGGCACCGAATTACACAAATAGTTAATACCATATGAACTTGTTTCATTATTTATATATATATATATATATATATATAATAATTAAGTAATAAATAAACAAAAAATGGCTACTAACTAGCTAACAGGAAGAACACAAAATCAAAATTGGAAACAAAAGCAATAAAATTATATAAAAATATGATAATATATAAAAATATGATAATAAATAGTTCAAAATTCTTTGTCTATTTCAAGAAGCAACCGAAAATTTTCTATAGATAAACGTTTCTGGATTATATCTGAATTGCCATAAAACAAATTCATTAAATAATTCAAAAGCAAGTACATGCATTTTTATGCATTGAAGAAAGGGCGAGTTTTGATTGCGAAACACATTACAAGAATGTTGAGTATTCTGCAAAATATTAGGAAGCTTAATGCAGTCTTAGACGTAAAAACGCACCTAATAGAACAAAAAACGCAGATTGGTAAAGAAATTTGAACTTGAGGACACAGTTTCGACATTATACATTAAATTACCATGCTCTCGATTCAGCTACTTTGTTGAAAACATAGCATGTTGGAGTTGCAGTAACATTGCTATTGTGCATGACAATGTTATTGCAAGTCCCAAGGAATCCAAGGATTCAAATAAGCTTCTTATGCTTGTTTCAAACAAAAGAAATAATGCACTAAAATCCCATATACACTAAAATCTAGAGTTTTGGAAATTTGTCATATATCCCATCTTGGAGTTCAGAAAACTTATCTTATCGAAACGCTTCTTTTGGACCTGTATGTGTATAGATTCACAATATTTTGTCCTCTCCTGTCATTTATGTAACAAATACAAATCTTTGTCTTATAAACAAGCTCCATTTAAAGCCATCAGTATACCTAAATATCCGAATGACTTTATTTCCGTGGATATGTCGGACCAGAATGAAACTGTCGGCATATTCTCACTATTTTAGATCATTTTCTAAACATCTTACTTTATATCTTGTCAAAAATCTCACTGCTGAAACTGTTACAGCACATTTATTACAATATATACCCACACACATATATATATATATGCACATTTATTACAATATACAAAATATATATATATGCATGGAAGACCAGAAATGATCTTAACTGATTTAGGCACATAATACCCTTCACTGATGTTTGAATCGATTACCAAATCACTGGGTATTAAATTATCCTACTATACTCCTCAAAGACCCTGAGTGTAAATGCACAAAGTGAACGTGATAATGCCTCCATCAAGAGCTATTTGCTTACATTTCATGGAAAAGGAATTTCGTTTCAAAATGTGTTGCTTATCCATCAAAATATTTATAATGGTACTTTCCATATTTCAACAAGTTATTCTAATACTGCATTTTGGAGGAAATTTATCTTTAGTTCTTGATACGTTTAATCCTGATCCAGTTCAGTTCAGTTAGATAAATCGCATTATTTGAGTGATCTTTTAGCATAACTAATACTATGTTACGAGCATGTCTATGGGGCGTTGGAAAGAAAGCAAATAAACAGAATACTCTTCAAATGAAAAATGCTATGTTCATTCATTGTTGATGATATAGTGTATGTGAAATTTAAGGATAAAACTCAAGCCTGTATCGTCTGAACCTTTTTATATTGTTTCTAAAGAAAGTAATGTAAATTATATTATTCGTGCACTTGACAATGATTTTCCTCAGCCGTTTAGAATTCATAGCAATCGCTTTCATTTCGCTCCTGGAAGATTCTCCCACTTAGTTCAACATCCCTCTCCCTCTCTTCAAATTACTCATCAATATAATCTTATTTAGCATACTTAAATTTTCTTTTCTTCACTCGTCTTTACATATTATTGAATGTTGGTACTTATGAAAGTTATGTAATGTGTTTTATTAATATTGTTTGAAATTTATTCTATTATGCATCTTTTGTTGATTTCTCATGATTGTGCGGTTATAAATATTAGAGTTTAAGGATTGATTATCCTTAAATATCATTTCGGGATTCAACAACATTATGCTTAATAGAAGTAAATGCTTAAAAGAGTTTCATTTCAAAATTCCTGTTATGATGCGATTGTAGAGCTTTGTAATGTTTCTTCATCCTATATATGATTAACCTAATTAACTGTAACTGGGGACGCACAAAAATTGCATTTTGCATTATCATAGAGTACGTTTAATATTTTATTTACAGTTCTGTATTGTGTACGCTCTTTAGGATCTTTTAGAAATCCTTGCATACCATATTTATATTATGAATTGGTGTAATATACGTATTTGGCATAAAAGGTTACTCACATGAATGTTTTAGCAATTTATTGAACAGCGAAGTATTATATGACACATTGTCGTGACATGAATTATATTCTAATAATGTGCAAATAAGACTGAGTTTTCCTGTTTTATAATGGAATATTTAAATAAGTGGTTCCATGTTTTAATATTAGAAATCTTGTTTTTATCTATATGGCATGGTTTGTTGACTCCCATACGATAAATCATTCCATTTAAAATGCAATTTGCAATCTATCTATCTAATATGTATAACAATTTATATATAACAATCTATCTAATATGTATTCCAGATTGTAATTTTTCGTATGTATGGGATTCTCTATGTATCTCCATAATTATGGTTATTAGCCGATATAAGGCTTGCACCATAATATTGGTATTTCCATTATGCACATACGATTTTTTCTCTTTTTTTCCGAAGAATAAGGTGAATATGTGACGAGGTCAACTTAAATTTAAGTCTTTGGAATTATTACAATCTTATAAAAACAGATAAGATATTTCATCTGTTTGGTTTGGCAAAATGTTTTCCATCAACAACTTTGTTGTAACATAACTAAGAGATTTCATCAGACAACAACTCATTTCAGTTCAGTTTGTCAGTTAAGTGAGGGAAAAATTATGATTGTTTGTTCTTCCCGTTACGGAGTATTTTCTTTGGCTGAGATGTTTAACTCTTGGTTTAAATGTACTAGGCTATAAATGGTGGGAATTTGGGGAATATAGTGGATTTTTCCTTTTTTCGTTTTATTTGGATCTTTGCTGAGGGTACTCACTCTTCTTGCTACTATTACGTTATAAGGTATTTCTCCCGCCTTCTTAGCGTGCTATCGTGGTGTAGTTGCCTACACGCTGGGAGCGTATCCAGAGGTCCGTGATACTATTCCCGTCAAAGGCGTTGCTCATTTTTCATCAATCCTGCTTCCAAATAACCTAATAGCTCTACAAATGGCGCCTGAACTAAAAGAGTGGTGGATGAAGATTCTTCTCACCAGTATTTGGCAATTGGGTGCCCTAAAAACTCCAGTCGCCCTATAAAAGGGGGGATTTGTAAAGTATTTCTTCCGCATTCTTAGCGTGCCTTCGTGGTGAAGTGGTCTGCACGCTGGGCGCATATCCAGAGGTCCGTGGTTCGATTCTCGGCCAAGACGTTGCTCATTTTTCATCTTTCCTGCTTCCAAATAACCTAATAGCTCTACAGCGTTATAGCCGCTTTTTTCGCAGTTGGCATTTCTTCGCTTTCTTTTGCAGATAGCGGATTAAGTGCCATTTTATTATGGCATTCTACTGGAGATATTTTACGTACAAAACCTGCGGTGATGGCTGTCTTTATTTTTCAAACCCTCAACTAATGAGAGATACAGCCCTTTTCTTTTCGTTCTCGAGTACGTTCGACTTTTCGTCCGCGCTCACGTATGGGAGATTTTGACTGCCATCACGAAGTCTGTGAAATGGCATTCGCGAAAAGGACCACCATTTTTAGGTGCCAGGAAGGATTCTACAGTGGCGAGCTTTTAACAATCAGTATGAGCAAAGTAATAAATAAAAAGTCTTTTAAAATGTATCTGGAACTCTCTTTTCCTTGTATTGGACAGGTCACCCTGAAACGGCGGAGACGAGGATTCTACCTTGGGCAAATCACTGTACCATTAAAGTGTTCTTTAACATCCTAACACAACACACAAACCACGTTACCAAACTTGAGTAAAAAATAAAAGAATTTAAAGAGTAAATTAAACGTGTTATTAGTTACTTTTATAGGCACGTATTAGAAAATGTGATTAGGAATTTCATCGAAAGATTATGTAGAATAAATTGTCATATACATGTCATTATTTTCTATTCTTATTTCAGAACATTTACAATAGAACAATAGAACAATAGGTATGCAAAAATATTTTCCATTTCCTAAAAAAGAAATATTTTACTAGGCATATTGTATCTTGGGCCTTTTATTGAGTGGTTTCAGCCGAAATCATCGCGGCAAAAATATCGCCGACGCAAACATCGCGCAGATAACAACGCGAAACGAAAACATCATGGTACAAAATATCGCGGGAGAAAAGAAAGCGGTTCAAAAACATCGTAGTTGAAAATAAAGCGGTTCAAAAACATTCCAGTTTAAAAACATCGTAGTCAAAAATATCGTGGTAAAAAATAAAGTACCTACAAATCATCGCATGACGATAACATCGCACAAGTGCGTTTTTCAAATTCCATAATGACATATTATGTAACAGACGTTCGTCATAACTAACAATTCGACATCCAAAAAATTTATTGCACGCTATGCATGAAAATGTTAACGACACTTTAAGAATAAACGAAAACAAAACAAAATATAATTTTCACTAAAATCGTATCAGATTAACAAATGTAAAAACAAATAATTTCATAATTAACTAAGCGATTTTTATAGATGTAACCTTAGTCAGTTATTTATCTCTTTTTTTTCCTAAGCGTTTGAAATTGTATTTTTCATAAAAATATTATTATTAAACTTTATAAAAACGGTTAATTTATCAATGATCTTTGTTAATTAACTATGTAAATTTAAAATTCTATTTAGTTCTATAAGTTGCATTAATTTTAAACTCATTTTCAATTCTTAAATGTTTAAAAGTGCTTTTAATGCTTCTTATTTTTTCAGCAAAATTTTTTAGTTCATTCAAAAATATGAAATATAGAAGTAAAAGAATCCCTCTTTCCTTCTTAAGCTCCCAGATCATTATGCGAACATGCATTTAAAACTTTTAAAACTTGCAAAACGTATGTGTGTAATGTTATCGTCATGCGACGATTTGTAGGTATTTTATGTTTTAGCACGATATTTTCGACAATGATATTTTTAAACTGCGAAGTTTCTGAATCGCTTTATATTCGACCACGTCATTTTGTACCACGATGTTTTAGAACTGCGATGTTTTCTCTTTGCTTTCTATTTTCTCACGATGCTTTGCACCACTAAGTTTTCGCCTTGCGTTGTTTTCTCCACGAAGTTTTTGTCCGCGATGTTTTTGTAAGGATGTTTTCGGCGGACATCTTTTAAGTCACCCTTTATCGTCATATGTCATAAAAGATATTACAATACTTTCTTATCATTATGATTCTTATAATTCTTATTATTTAATTGGCTCCAAATTATCATCTTCTTTTAATTAAGAAGTTAAGAACTGTAGCAAACATGCTTACTTCTCGTAAACGGTTTTTGGATGACATATATCAACGATTATAGAATTAAAAGCATTTTCTCGTCCCAAAGATTTTCAGCATGCAATCGTTCAACTTGCTAACTCAAACCCATTATCGCTATCGTTAATGGACTGCTTCACAATGGTAAAAGTATTCCGAACTCTTCTCACGAGGGACAGATTATAAGTAATCGTGATTAGAACTACCTGTCTTTCCATTTGAAGGATTTACTCTGTAAAACCTAATATCATCTGTCTGTTTATACATTACCTTATAGAGGGATAAGCGGCATATGTGGGCCGTGGGCTTACATGTGTAATAATATATCTGTAACCATGCCATGTATTTGGCGACGGTTTACGACATACTTTGGCGATTTATCGCGAGACTGTGTGATATTTAATCAACGGGAGCCGTAGGAATAAGAAGTACCGATATAAGTTGGCACATTAGTTTGCCTGTTGTTTAGTTCACTGCCTGCTAGTTGTTTAGTTGTTGTTGTGTGTTATGTTGCTGTTACATTAGTTTGCTGTTGCCTGTTGTGTTGTGTTGTTTGTTTAGTGGCACTGCTGTTTGACTGCTGAAAGAAAATTTTAATGGGTGTCAAGGTTGATAGAGATCGTAGATTTGGAAATATTTTCATTTTCAGTTTTGAATATTGAAGTGTATATATTTCGATATAAAAGACGAAAATATTTCCAAATGAATTACAAAGTTATAAATAGACATATTCCTGATCAATCGAGGATTTCAGCACATTATGATGACTGATATACTGCACTGTTAGTGAAATGATATCGTTAGGCTACCCAGCTAGTTTTAAAGGCAATAGAATGCCATTATCATTAATGATTACGAAAAATGATATGAAATGACTGTACATCCGGCTAGATAGAACTTTTGTCACTTTAGCATTAAAGCTAGGGTAGTAGGATTAAATTGATGTCGACAACATGAATATACATCGCTGGCCATGCAGAATGCAACACAAAGAAGGCCAAGATATCAAAGCCAAATTTATTTCACAAATCTAACAATGTGTCAACGTTAATTGTTTTGAAGTACAGTCTTCTTGAGGTAAGGAGGACGAGAAAATCAATAATGAGTTTTTTTTTGCCTTCACGTTTGTCAATAACCGCTGCTACACGCCGCCGCATTAGATGAAAGATGCTTTGGATGTGCTGTTGGCGAATGGCAGCCCATGCTGCCTCCACATGTAGCCAAAGTGTATCTGGGTACCTTGCGGATATGATATGCCGAGCTAGGCATTCTCCAATCGTTGACCAGACATTTTCGATGGGCTATAGAACTAGAAAACAGGCAGGCCAGGTTGTAATATAGCTGCGGATGTGGCAGTGCGCTGTCTCAGTACCATGCGCACTATATGCGTTTCTGCATTCGTCCTGCATTCACTGATTCAAAGGTCACATGACTGTTGCTTAGCTACGTTCAACACGATAACCGATTTCCTGGAAGAATAATCCACAGTTGATGGAGGCACTTCTTCTCCCTCAATAGAACTCACAATCGTGCTCGAATGATGCGCATGTTTTTCTATGAGGTATGCACACACCAATATTTGAAACGCATTTTCTGCAGGTTCTTCGTTAAGCTACCAGGACATGGAATAATTCTAATACCTAAATTCTAAAACCATCCTAATACTTAAAAAAGTTTCAAACATGTGATTTCACCTTACTTCTGGTCTATACGTTCCAGATCATTGTAGCCTTATTTACTGCTGATGTGTTCAATGTTTTGAAATCCAGGTCGTTTATACGCCCCTTTTCATTTTCGTTCTTTCGATGTCCCTCTTGGAAATTGCGGTCAAGACTCAATCATGTGAAGTACCTGTGGGGTTGAAATTCCATCAAATAGCTCACCATCCATCAGATATTATAATGGTAATATTACTGCGTATTCTTATCGGAATATAGGTTTCTTTTAAAGAAATAATATTGCAATAGTTAGCAGCAGTGTATCAATGACTAATTTGCATTTGTTATGTTCTTACTCTAACCGCGTTCTTCGTAAATTAAATTACTCGCATAATTTTCCCCTTTCGATTTTTGGAGCGATAAAATTAGTTAAAAAATAGGGGGTGTGGAAATATGTAGTTGGAAGCGTGCTTATAGACATATTACTTTTATATATTTAGTATTATATGTATCAATAAACAAATACTCATAACTAATTTATACAATGACGAACCTTCATACGAACCAAACAATCAACCAAGAAACGCTATTGCGTTGAACTAAATTTACAATCCTGTGCTTTTGAAATGCAGCGAAATATATAACTTTTTTTTGGAACTGAATTCTCTAAATTCTATATAAGGTAAAATATTTACGAACATTATTATAAGCACTTTAATTTTTTCCGTCCAGTATCATGGTATATATTTCATCTGCTCCTAAAAGTAAATGAATAATATATATTTCTTTTTCTTTCCTTTTGTAAGGATGACGAAAATTCTTCCGGAAGTAGTATACTATTTTCTTTTCTGAGTAACTTTCCTTTAAAACTCTTCATTTATTTATTCCAATTCTTGAAGTTGAGCTAATGTTATAAATAAAGGATTTCTGCTGGAAATTTCACCTCGTAAAGGTTTCTTTATTACATTTTTTTTAAAAGTTACACCAAAATATTATCTAGGCTTTTGTTTAAAGAAACTATATTTATGCTACAATAGCGCATTTTATTCATCATAGTAAACAACTACATATAATTCAGAAAACAAACAACAAATTATTGTGTCTTAACTACATATAAATTTACTATTAATTTTAGAATTGATTCATCGATATAATGATAGTTTCCTTAATCGATTCATCGATATAATGATAGTTTCCTTATAATCTTGAAAATTATTTTTTTTTCGTGTTGGCTTCGTGATATCTATCTTTCAGGAAATACTTCCAGCCCACGCCCTTTCATTTCAAAACCAGATTTTAATTCTGTATGTTTTAATATATCTTTGTTTTACTACCCACTTGTTTGGCATAATTGTGTGTTAGTTATAAGAATATAGAAAGCACCAAGAACGTAAAGGAGGTGAAAAGACATAGATTTCAATAATGTAGAGGTAACAAATGCGCGCAGGGTCCAAAATGCCCCGCGTTTGATCCGATTTCATGGGGATCTTCCAGTATTGCTGAAATGAGCTACAGTTCCATCATTTATATTCAAATCTTACTCCAGATCAGCTGAGCAAATCTATAGTCCCATCAGACTAAGAAATATTAGCTCAGCAATTCTAGAAAACCAAATAACCAAATCTTCACATATGAATTAGTTATCACTCGGTAGGTTGCCGAGCTTGTTTCCCTTTCATAGGCTCCCCCCTCAGGGCGGGCTGGTAGCGTCACTCATTTTACTATTTTGATTACTTAGCTATTAGCTGCAGGGGCGGTATAAAAGTGGCTTCTTGAGTCCTAAAATAAAAAGTCTCTGGTATATTGTTTCTGAGAAAGTTATTAATCCGAAAGGAGCCTCTGCTATGAAGGAAAATTAGGAAAAAAACAAAAGTTCAAAGACTTCGCCTTTACTAATTTAATGATCATATCACTCGTCTGCAAATCGAGAAATCTTAATAAAATTTTATTTTCAAATAACTGTTTAAATAAATAGTCTCGAAAACTAGCAAGAAATATAATAATTATAGGAATTAAATTTCATTCTTAGTAAAACATCTTGCTTAGTGCTACATTTACGAAAATTAGTTTTTATTTACTAAAATAATAAGTATTGGAATTTAATATCTTAATTTTACAGTTATTTACTTTTTTTCTATCCACAGCTCAAACTGTAGAAAATGGAGTAAAAATATGATATAAAAATCACATTAACTTTCTAATAATTAGACTACTCTTTGACAAATTTGAAAAATCTGATGTGTACACCACATGACTTCCTTGTAAGGAATATTAAATTATACGCAATTTTTCTTGCATTTCATTTAAACTTATGAGATTGAATTAAACCTACTTCGCCGACAGCGCATAAACCACAATAGAATAAATGCATTCTTTAAAATTCACTTTATTTACCATAGCGACACTCTGCCACTAGGTTTACTTAACAGTATTATATTTCGTTCATATTATAACTCAGCATGCACAAAATTTATATCATTTAAAGAATTATCTAATTGTTGCCACATGTTCTATTCAAATACTGTAATAAAGCTAAAACTATGTATAAAATAAATTAAGCAAACAAAAGAAAAAAGTAACAGTTTTTCATAGACGATTGAGTATTTCTCATTCAATTAATTCAGTTTTCATTTCGCGACAAGACAAAAATACATAAAAACTCAAAATATCTGTATTAAAATTACGAAGTAAATCTTAAACGCTTATTTCGTAGAAAAAATTCCAGAAATGATTAAGCATGATTTAAATAATAAATGAAGGTGTTATCTTTGTTGTTGCGAAGCTAAGTTTCTCTAGATTGGCAACAAATCCGCTACTCAGCTGTTTCAAATGTAAACAAGAGCAATAGTTACCATCAAATTAGGCTTAGCGGCACTTAAACAATTTTAAAATTGTTGATAATTCTAAAAATATTGCATACAGATTTACCAAAGGCATAAAACACTTAACCGGAGGACAAAGACAACATAATTCAATCATTTTTAAAGCAAAAAATGTACAATTTACAAATATATAAGAGTAAAGAAACTGAGATCACTGAGCCGGTAACAGAGTGGATATATTTATAAATATATTTATATACGTTTGGGGCGGCCGATTTAAACCAAAATACGAGGTGCACATCTGCATGTTATAGTAGTCTTATATACAAAATTTCAACGTTCTGAGGCTACTCGTTTTCGAGTTATGCGAGATACGTACATACAGACGCCACGAAAAATTCTCTTCAGAATTCATTTTAAAGCATTTTTTAGTTTTTTTGGAGGAAAAGAGCTTTTTATTCTGTCCTTACGTACAGATATCACGCAAAAACATCGTTAAATTGCATTCGAAAGCGGTCAAAGTGGATATTTTCGTTGAAATATGCTACCTGAAGCTTTTCGCGATTACAATACTTCCTTTTTACTTCGTACAAGGAAGTAAAAATAGAAGTAAATCAAACTATAAAAGAAGGATATTGTTTAATTGAAAATTTAATGTCTGCTTAAAGTACCTTGAATTTCATATTTTCTTCTTTGAGTCTTTCAGACATATTTCAAACTAGCGCATTATGTTACATGAATCTCTTAAAAGTATATGCGTTTAATTAAAATTTCTAAATTCCTTTCTGACTTCTGTAATAAATTTCCAATAATAATTCATTTATTTTTTCCTGTAGATCAAATAATATTAGTTGTAAGATTTTAAAATTGAATTCTCTTTGGGAGGAAAAAGAATGGTGTTATTCTCAGAGAAGTTATCGATTTCTGTAATAGATGGACTGCATATTTTAATCAACTATTTAGTATCCCTTGTTTAACAAACTTTCAAAAATTAAAATTGCAATTTAAGAGCTTCAATGTAATAAACCTTCATATCCCTACCGTATTCCAACAGGACTCCTAAAAATGGAGATCCACAAAATCTATTTTAAAACTTTCCTCATCTATTTGGAATAGTATAAGACATGTGGTGATGCCTACTGAATAGATTTTGTTTATCATGTGTTCTGTCTATTAAAATAGGCAATTACTGAAATATTCGAATTACCGCTGACGAAGTGTTTTCAACAAAACATTTACAACCTTTTCATATACACTATTCAGTACGTTATCTCCCTTATAAAGGATTTAATTAGAGAATATTATTCTGGATTTCGAAAGAGAATATTTATCTGCCAATAAATCTTTGGTATACCACAGACCTTAAGAAAATTTTTAAAAAAATTAAATAAATGCCATAAACATTTTAAGCAGCAAATGACTGTGGGAATTAATATATGCAACTACAATGCAACAATTGATATGACGTTAAATCTTACTGTCTTGCTTCAAATTATCTGTAAACCTAACTAAATATTTTCAAGTTAAATAATTCATTAGGAAATTCCTATATTCGTTTGTTTCTATAAGTCCTAAATAATTTAGCAAATTCCACTGCAAAATAATTAACTGCAAATTTAATTCGTCAACAAATTTTATTAGAAATTCTAAACTTTAAATATTCGATAAGTAGAAGTAAAGAAATGCTTTTTCGTTATTCGTATAAGTGTGGATCTCTTTCAATGTTGTGCAAACAGCATCCGATATGTAAGTTATTTGCGAATATCTTTGAAAGACGATAATCCTTTTTTTGGCCCAATTCATTGCTATCGATAATTCACCAGCATTCCCAATAACTGCTGCATCAGCATCCAATTCTCTGTTCCTTTCTACGCGGGAGTAGCACAAATAACTCCGGAGAGTCTTATAAGACCTCTCATTTCAACACAACTCCCAGGGGTGCATCTGAGCGAAGAGAGGCAAAAAGAGAAAAGAGAATGGAAAAAAAGCGAATTCCCGGATTCCTGGAGCGAGATTTTAGTTCCCCTTTTTTCTGCCAGGAGAAGTGGCCTTAGGTCAGCCACGATCATCGATCGTTTCAAGTGTTTAAAATTCAGGTGGAGGAGGCAAGAAGTTCTTTGATTTCCTGTTAGGGGTATGCTGTGAATAAGTCATTGTGTCGTTGCCCTGTCTTGCGCGTTTGCGATAAACTAAAAGCGGTGGCTCCGAACCTTATATTATGGATTCACTGAATAAATCCTGCAAACGCTTATACCTCCCCGGAGTTTTGCTGAGAAAGCAGACATGAGAAGGAATTATTTTCTTGAATTTAATGTCAAAATATCTTTGGTGTTTTAAATCTGGATTTATGTACTTTTAATATATAGCATTAATTTCTGGGATATATTTTAAGATGCACGTATATATATATATATATATATATATATATATATATATATACGTTCTTGCAGGTAACACAAAAAATATTCTAGGCCGTATAATTACGGACTTGCTAGACAGAAAGGTGAGAGCTACAGAAGATAAACTGCAGAAGTTTTACTTCACACTTCGTGTGTTTCTTTTTTAATTTTATTGCTTATGTTGTTTTTAGATACTGGAATTTAAATTGTATGTGTCTATCTGTAAGTTATATAAACACCTTATTGAAAAACTTTTCGAACTGTTTATTGTTTTCAAATGTTTTGAATTTGTGTCCTGTAAAAGCAGAAAGTATTGCTACTTGAAAGAAATATGTGTTGCTACCCTCGTGCGCAAGTGTTCCAATGAAGTAAATAAATAGGTGCATGCGGATAGAATAAAGGACTCTCTTTTCCTAAACGGGTTTTAAAATGGATTCGAAAGGGCTTCTCGTGACGTCTGTATATCTCGTGACTGGCTTCTCGACGTAAGTACATACGTATGTATGCATGCATATATATCACATATGATGCATATATATCACATAAGACTGATCCTTTAATGGGTTTCCGATAATGTATGTGTTTTTTATCTTTCCAAGTATGAAACAATTACTAACGAAATCCTGCATTCAGTTCTTTAGTCTCCCTGATTTTAATATTGGAATAACAAGAAATAATTTTAGTTTATTACTACATGTGCAGAAATTGCGTTTTATCGCTTATCTGCAAGTCACATATATGCAAGTTAAAACTGAACGTACGAAAAGTTATTACTTTTTACCATGATTTGATCAATATGTGTGATATATTTGATCAATATTTATGCGTATGTATGCATATATATCGCAAAATTAAAAAACGATTAGCCGCAGAACGTTGAAATTTTATATATGGGACTGCTATGGTCTGCAGTGTATACATATATACACACCGCTTCCCTTACCCTGCTTAAAAATCCTTAGCGTGCCTTTATTTTCGCAATCCTTGGTAGTAGTTATATACTTTCAATTCCAGACGTGTTTTAAATTACGAAAATATTCATGTTCTGGCAATATCTAATAAACAAAATAATTAATGTTCGACAAATAACGAAATCTAATATTTGTTGCGGTCTTCGTGTTCCAATATTTATATCTAGAAAAGTATAAAATGAAAAAATAAAAGTATAAGATATTTGACTGTCGTATGACAAAAATTTATCGGGGTATCTGATTTAAATTTAAAAAATAAAATTTAATTAAATATTTAAATGATAAAATTTAAAAATTTGCAGCTTCTGAGGTCATTTTCAACTTACCTCGAGATATCAGTTAAATCCGTTTAGAATAATTCGAGGAAATGAATTTAAATTAAATGCAGCAAAACGTGTGTATAATTTAATAATCCGTACAAGGAAGTCATATGGTGTCCACATGAGATTTTTATTGCAAGTGAATGTGCGATATATAAATAGGCTTTGTATATAAAGAGTTAGTGATGTATAAGTAACGATGAATAAAGTAGTTTTTAAAATGTGGTTTGTTGTATGAGCGAAGCATGAAAATGGAATTAATATTGGAGTTTAACCTTAGCTGATAACTTCATAAAATATAAATTTTCATTGCGTAATCGAAATACATTTCATTAAATGTACCATGTCTCTTAAAATGTTGAGAATGCGAATGAACGCAAGTTAAAGTGTAGAGCAGCTAAAATAGTTGTACATCGTAACTGCTAAATGTAACAGCGAAGTTAATTTCAGACTAAAGGGCGGGTGAACGTTGCTTTTATTAGAAATTCATGGGCGAGGCTGCTTAAATTTCCTTTTCGAAATATGAAAATTCCTATGAGAATATTGATCAAATCATGGTAAAAAGTAATAACCTTTCGTACGCTCAGTTTTAACTTGCATATATGTGACTTGCAGATAAGCGATAAAATGCAATTTCTGCACATATAGTAATAAACTGAAATTATTTCTTGTTCTTTCAATATTAGTAAATCAGGGAGACTAAAGAACTAAATGCAGGATTTCATTAGCAAGTGTTTTATACTTGGAAAGATAAAAACACATACATTCTATACTTGGAAAGATAAAAAACACATACATTAACGGAAACCCATTAAAGGATCAGATAATTGTATCTATATTTATTTATTAAATGTATTCTTAATCTAAATAACTGAAAATTTAAGGCTGCATATTTAGTTTTCTCCTTGAAATGAATTCGTGCAAAATTAATCAATGGTAAAGCCATAATTAAAATTTTCAGTATTTTATATCGAATTTAGTTTTTGCTATATCAAGTATATTAAAGTAATTATTAAGAAAGAACGAAATTTTATGACTTTAAAATTTACTTATTTGCATTTTTTTTTTTTTTTTGTTACTTAAAATATTAAATGAGTTTTGCTGTGGCTTTAGATGCAAATTATAGTCACAATATGTGTATTTTCGAAACACATTCTACATTTACCTACATTATTATTTCCAATATTTAGAATATATACTTTTTAAAACTTTATCAGGTTCATAAGAATTAGGTAAAATAATTTTTTATTCCATTCTCTGCTTTTGATATTCTTATAGTCTTGTAATATAATATGTTAATGACATATAATATTACAAGTATGAATTTCATGAGGTTGCAGCTCCATTTCTGCTGCTGAATTTAAATTGTATTCCTTTCCATTTCTTATCGAATTTTAATTGGAGTCTCTCAGAAAATGTTGAAAGTAAGTTTACTATTAATGGAAAAGACCAACGACTTAGAATACGTAATGGATTCGAAAATATGTGTATGAATAATTCTGAAGTTTTTCATGTGATTTTAGTATTTATGATATGTTAATGCCCTTGTACATGTGGAAATTTAACAATTTACGTATGTGCTGTCTCTGATCTTTTCGTCTTCGCAAGGAAATGTCATGCTCATGCAAAACTGCATTCCTCTACCAGTTCACTGACATTAAAATGCGCCTTTTCAAAAAGTTTCGATACTGAAAAGCATACAGTACATTTCGTAATAAACAGTTAATATGAGAAGCCGTAATTTCAGATCAGTTGGGTATATGATTTCATGAAACAATTAATGAATTATTCCAATTATCAAAACAAAATTATACTTTGAATCACCCACATAGTTGATTAAAAATTTTAATCAAAGATTAAATTATTGTGTAACTTTTCCGCTAATTATAATTTTTAAAGAAATATTTAGGCTTAACTGTAATAAATAATAAAAGAGTACTTTTAGCTGAATAATGTGAAATGATTAAATTAATCAAAAATAAATTATAATAGTTTATCTTACTTACCAGATCACGAATTCTCTGGTGCAAGAATTCGTTCTACTGAATCTAATTTTAATCAAAAAGGAATATATTTCTTTAATTTCAGCTGTTGAAATAATACCATTTATTTATGAGGTTTATTTAATTCGTTGAACCAGTTATTTTATGTTTGAAATCTTAACTTTCGCATCTCGCTTTCTCACAAAGTTCGTGCGCTTAAGATTGTTTTCAGTATTTTTTTATAGTTTTCAGTATTGAAAGTGAGAGTTTAAGATTGTTAAGATACATCATGCTCTGCCTTTTGAAGGCCAAGTTATTAAGCTGTTATTCTAAGATAAGAGTTCCAGTGTTCGGTTTTGCATTATACTTTCAGATAGTTAAAGTTACGCCGGTGAAGTTCAAGCCGACTTCGAGATAAATTACATTGTGTAACTTTTGGCAATTAGGTTGTAGGGTTTATATTTATTTTAACCAACCTTTATTTTAAGTTATCTTTCCTGTCAAGCCTTTCTTTTCCCCTAGAATTGCCACTGCTAGAGTATGTAAATTGTAGTAGAGCGCGCAGTATATTCAAATTTAGCGGAAGTAAGTTTAGTTTAAATAGAAGGGAAACGAGATTGTAGGTGTGCTTCTTGAATCGCGAACGGGAATGTTGCTAGGTAGAAATTTTAGAACCGCGCGTGTCGGCTTGTGTGCCTATCTCGGCAGATTTTGCTGGATCTCTCAACTGCTTAATTAGTAAGCTCGCTGAATCTCAGCGGTACTTTAGAACGCGGTTAGGTTAGTTTAAGATCTCAGGGCTTCGTGGATAGTGATCTCGTTATTTATTCATCTAGTCATTATTTTTCAGTTTTACATTCTGTTTCAGTTAAACCACCGGGTCGGCGTAGTTTGTGAGCGTCAAGTGGACGCAGCTGTTATTTTAAAAGTTGAATAAAAAGGGCTTTAAACCCTTCTTACGTGTCTGTGTAAATTCACACTTAGTAGCAGTCATTACCACAGTTGCTGACAAGTTGGGGGCCACACGATATTACAAGGTATTTAAATTTTGCTTTACATATAAATTTCTACATTTCTCTCCATAAATCCTAGCGAACTGTTCATCCATTTTAGTTTAAAATAAAGGGTTTTTTACAGCCTTCTACGTCTCTGTTGTACTTAGCGATAAATTGCTTTACGTCTATCAAAGCCTTGATTTTTCCATTAGTGAAAGACGTTAAATCTTATATATTTATTTTAAAAGATTTTAGAACAGCATCAATAAAGAAATCATAAAATGAATTGAAATCACAAAATGTTACAATTTCGTAAGTTCGGAACAAATATATTTTCACATTTTCCGTTTGTTTTCATTAAAATCTCATAAAAGAACATTAAATAGAATGCAAAATATATATATTATTTGAGGATATTTAAAAATATCATAACCTATATTTCTATTTTTCTCTAACGTATATAAATTTCAAATTCGATAACAATATGAACTGAAAGGTGTTAATTCAATAAAATCGATGCAAAGCACTTAAAGATGGGATAAATGTCTCTGACAAGAGGAAACGTTATGTTGATTAGTATTATGAAATAATCAACATTGAACCTTTTTCTTCTTTTACAAACACTTAAGTATTCATTAGAAAGTATAACTTATTTACCAATAATGATTATAAGTAGCGTGTTATCTACTAAGGAGATCACTACTGCTCAAATTATGTCCAACGCAAAATCTGGTTAGTATTAAATTTGAAACATTCTAGATACTTATCACTTGTGCTTTCCTGTTTAACATAATGGTAAGGAAGCCAGCTGTCATAGCGTTGGACCCTAATTCGAATCTCTGAGAAAAGATAGCTATTTGTAAATGTATAATGTATTAGCAGCAAGGGTGTACACTTAAAATACCGAAGAGCTGAACATCCTTTGGAGAGGTTGGTGTTAGGGGCCTTAAATCCCTTCCTCAGAGCTGTTATGCATCAAAACTGGATCGGAGCAGAAGAGACTTCTAGGTGACATCGTATCACCCAGATAAGGCATTCATTATAAGGAGACCAAAGACTTTTTCAATAAGTGCAGCACTTTCGCTCTTGGCCACGATCAGCACTTTCCCTCTTGACCTGATCTAAATTACATTCAGTCATGAGCAATAGTCACGATAACAACAGCATCATTAAATACACACAGATAAGGACCCACCTTTCGCTAATTTAAAAGTCATGTATCTCGATCAAGTACATTGACGAGGTTAAAAATGAACGGCTTCAGATACCTTCAAGACCGCATCATTAGGTTTATGCACTGAAAGTAATAAAAAAAAAGCAATTTTCCATCTGATGCAGGCAACATGATCTAGTCTAGATTTTAATAATGAAAAAAAATGCTTTCGTTCCGATGTTAAGCTAAATTTTTTTCTGCCCATAAACAAGGACTCCTATCCTGCCGATTGGTTAGCTGAATTGATATATCTTTCTGATTATTTTTCATGTCAAAAACAATGAATTCACCTTATTAAAGTTTGGTATATTGATTATTTTAAAAGATCTTTTCCTTCGGAACATATTTGAGTAAAGGTTTTTTTTTTATTTCTGATTTTTAGTAAAATATAAATATTGTGAGACCAGTTTTTTGTATTAGTATATAATACATTCATAATGTATAATACGTTTTACGTTTCTTCTTTTCCCACCCTGGTTTTCATTTGGAATTTGAAATTTAAAAAGTAAAGGAGAAAAGGATAAAAATGTGAGCATACTGCCATTTATAAGCGTAGAGCAAAAAATGCACAGTTTTAAGCTTTGATTGTTAACCTCTTTTTCTATTTAAGAGGGTGTTATAAGAGATATAGAAAACGAGATTTTATTTTGCTAAATGTATAGAATGAAAACATTCGTAATTTTCCATAGATATGCAAGAAATGCTGCTTTCTTTGCATCATTTGTTAAGTTTGGTGTAAAACAATCTGATTGTAACGTTTATTGAAAATGGAAAAAGAATACACTTGAATGTAACCGACGAACCAAGAGCAAAATATAGGTCCAATTTTAGTAAAGATGCCATCAAATAATCCTTTGATAAAATTTCAAAAATGTGCGTAATGGATTAGAGAGTACGAGAACAATGCACTCTAGAATATCCATTGTAAATAATAATGCCAGATATTACATTTTATTAATATAACAAATTATTTCATTCGTTTTACTTAATTACTTGTTAACTGCAGTTGTCCTCCTACTTAGACGATATTCCTAAATGGGGAGGTGTTTCGGACTTTCATCATTATCTTCGCCTATTGGTTGCAAAAGTCAGTATTACAACATTAATTATGTTTTTATTTATTTTATTAAAAATTACGTATTAGAGCCTACTCAGTTTATTAAGAAGTGAACTAAGAATGGAATCTCCAATATTTAGTGATTCCATCAACTTAACCACTTTTGATGCCATCTAAACGAATCATTCTTAAGATCAGCAGTTTATGAGTACGCGTGGTTATTATTTTTCTGGTAATATAAACAAAGCCGAACCCAGAATGCGAGAACTAAACTGTGATCGTTTCTGTAGTCAAAAATAGAGTTTGACTCAGGAATATCACTACACGCTCGAAGCAAATATAGTTCATTACTTTTATCTATTTAATTTAAATCTATATTTTTTATTTCAAATGAGATTCGTGATCCTGAGCTTTTAACTAAAGTGACTCTGAACATGCAGAGTAGGTTTCAGTTGCAACTCGGATGACTGCATACTAGAATGATCACGACGTAATGAAATTGATAAGACTTTGGTTTTAAAAAAAAAAATTTGTCGTCGACTGTGGGAAACAGGAGAACAATCCGAATGTTGGACATAGGAAGCATGCAGGAAATTATAGTAGCAGTAACCCCGGTACAGAAGTAACGGCGAGCAATTTGAAGCAATAAAAGGAATCCTGGTGGCATTGTCGTTAACTGTTCTTAAAGCTGAAAAATGAAGTTTCTCTCTGCCAAATCTGTTTTCCTGAAACCCTTATAGACGAATTATCTAAATCATAAGCCAGCGTATCACTCGAGTGTTATGAAGCATACCGCCGTATCACTGTAGAACATCGATAGCACTCACGAGGAAATATAATTAAGCAATTTTTTTCATCTGTCAATTCATTTATTGCACTAATCTTATTTTTCACTGCTGTAAACTTGAAGGCCAAGCAATAGAATTTAAAATTGTCATATGTCTGAGAAACTCCGTCGACTGTAAAATGTTTAATACACTTCGAACGCAGACACCATTTATAATTTGCGTGTCATAAAGTGAAAATTTTGAATATTTTCAGGCGCATTTCTAAAGCATAAACAATATAATCGTAGTTTAATTATAAATCAGAGAATGCTTTAATATTTCATTTCACAGAAAATATTTTTTAATATCGCTCCTTCTCGCCATTAGACAGAGATTTAAGTACTAGCACAGGCTGCTTATAATCTTCTCATTTATGCTGCGTCAATACGAAAGCTTTAATTATAAGCAGTGATAATTAGGTTGAACAAAGAAGAGCGTATTCATAATTATGGAAGATGGCGTGAGCAATTACTTTTTTACTTTTGGGAGAGTTCTGAACATTATATTAAATTCTAATTATGCATTTTCTCTCGAAAAATTACTGCATGGAAAAAAAAGATTTTTTAAACCTTTCTTCTTTTAAAGGGAAATAATTACTGTCTGAATTTATTATGTTTGCGTATTTGATTACAAACAGATAGTTAAAGAAAATACATTTCCTATTTTTTAATTTTCTACTGCATCTATGAGGATTAGCATTTGTCAAAAAGTTTTTATTGGATAAATTACGTTTTAATTTTCAATAATTTTTTTTTCATACAGATAATTCAGTACTGATAGAATATCTTGCCTAAGAGGATAATATAAAAATTGTTTACCCATTCCGCGATTAACTTAAATAATATAAGATATATTTATAAAATATTATTTCATTAATGTATTTTAGAGTTTATGCTATTTCATAAAATTCTAGTTTATATTGCAATAATATGAAATAGAATGCTCGGTAATTATAACTATCTATTCATATTTCTAATTTATATAAACGTAATTTTAAAAGTATTGATCGGAGTGCTGTGTTTTGCAATCATTAAAAAATCTGACGTGTACACCACATAACTTCCTGGTACAGAATATTAAATTATTCGCATTTTCTCTTGCATTTCATTTACATTTATTGAATTGAATTAAATCTACTTCGTCGATGGCGCATAAACCCCAATAGAATAAATGCGCTTTTTAAAATTCACTGTATTTTTAATCATAGCGATAATCTGGCGATAGGGTCACTTAACAGCGTTACATCTCATTCATTTTATAGCTCAGAATGAAAAAAAAAATTATATCATCTGAAGAACCATCTAATCATTGACACATTTTCTATTCAAATATTACATTAAATCTAAAACGATGTATAAAAGAAAATAACCCCAAAAATTAACAGTTTTTCACTGATGATTCAGCGCTGCTTACTTATTGCGCATGCGGTATTCGTAAATATTCTCCTCTGTCTGAAACAGACTGGCGATCTTATTTTCTGTTAATATGAAACACTTATTTCCTCGAATTTCATAAGAAATATATTTCTCATTCAATTAAATCAGTTACAAAATATCTTCATTAAAAATTTAAAGATATAGATAAACATAAAACACCAAATACACTTAAAAAATAATAAAAAAATTTAAAAAAAACAATTTTTACAATTAAAATTACAGTTTCTGCGCAAAAACAAGCAAATCAGCCAGTGGGTAAGAAGACAGATCTTTCGAAAGTACTTTTCGTTTCATTCGGTAAAAAAGACACTGAAGGCCTAGAAGCTGACTTAATTTGTTATGGACGCTATGCTGATATGGGATACCTTAATAACTCAAATCATAATTGCATAATGGATTAAGCATAATTCCATTCCCAATGATAAAAGAAGTTACTTTGTTGTTGCGAAGCTTAGTTTCTCTAGATTGGCAACAAATCCACTATTCTACTAAGTTTCAAATGTAAACATATATGGCTGCTATTACATTAACAAATTAGGCTTAGCCGCATTAAGACTTAACAACTTTTTAATTGTTGACTTCAAAAGAATATCGGGGCTTTTTCTAAAATGTCACGATGCAGTAAACTTCATACAATTCTTTTTTATTTACTCTGGATTTCTGATTTTGTAACTGCTATTTCTCCTGACCAATAATAATTGGATCCTGTTTTTACTTCCTTGTACGAAGTAAAAAGGAAGTATTGTAATCGCGAAAAGTTTCAGGCAGCATATTTCAACGAAAATATACATTTTGACTGCTATCGAATGCAATTTAACGATGTTTTTGCGTGATAACTGTACGTAAGGACAGAATAAAATACTCTTTTCTTTCAAAAAGATTAAAAAACTGCTTTAAAATTAATTCTGAAGAGAATTTTTCGTGGCGTCTATACGAACGTATGTACGTACGTGCGTACGTACGTATCTCGCATAACTCAAAAACGAGTAGCCTCAGAATGTTGAAATTTCGTATATAGGACTCCTATAACATGTAGATGTGCACCTCGTATTTTGGTTGTAATCGGTCGCGCCAAACGTATATAAATATATTTATATATATATCCACTCTTTTACTCGGCTCAGTAATCTCAGTTTTTTTACTCTTATATGTTTGTAAATTGTACATTTTTTGCTTTAAAAATGTTTGAATTATATTGTTTTTATCTTCCGGTTAAGGATTTTATGCCTTTAGTAAATCTGTGTGCAATATTTTTAGAATTATCAGCAATTTTAAAGTTGTTTAATTGCCGCTAAGCCTTTTTTCAATGGCGGTCATTGATGTTTACATTTGAAACAGGAGACTAGTGGATTTGTTGCCAATCTAGAGAAACTTAGCTTCGCAACAACAAAGATAACGCATTCATTATTGCCAATGAAATCATGCTTAATTCTTTCTTAAATGTTTTCGAGGAAATAAGTGTTTGAGATTTACTTCTTATTTTTTAATATAGATATTTTGAGTTTTGTTTTTATGTATTTTTGCCTTTTCGCGAAGTGAGAACTGAATTAATTAAATGAGAAATACTCAATCGTCTGTGAAAAACTGGTTCTTTTTTGTTTTGTTTGCTTAATTTCTTTTATACATCATTTTAGCTTTATTATAGTATTTGAATAGATAATGTGGCAACGATTAGATAATTCTATTCTTTAAATGATATAAATTTTGTGCATTATGAGTTATAATATGAACGAAATATATACGTCTAATGTTATATAATTATTGCATTATATAACAGTTAACTTAGTTTCCGTTATATAATTATTATATAAGTTAACTGTTATATAATTATTAATACTGTTAAGTGAATCTAGCGCCAGAGTGTCGCTATGGTAAACAAATACTAGAGTGAATTTTAAAGAATGAATTTATTCTATTGTGGTTTATGCGCTGTCGGCGAAGTAGATTTAATTCAATCCAATAAGTTTAAATGAAATGCAAGAAAATGCGTATAATTTAATATTCCAATACAAGGAAGTCATGTGGTGTACACATCGGAATTTTTAAACTTATCGTCTGATAATTTAAGCTGCGACTACGTTTATGATTCTTCAACAATCTATTTATTCCTGACAAAAGCTGGTACATCACATATATATGTGATGTACCAGCATATATATATATATATATATATATATATATATATATATACATATTATTTATATACTTTTGGTGCTGCCGATTGCAAGCAAAATAGAAGGTGGACATCTACATGTTATGGCAGTGCTATATACAAAATTTTAGCTTTCTGAGGTTACTCATTTTTGAGTTATGCGAGATTTTTGGATTATGCGTGATTTTATTATGCGTGGCGTCTGTACGTACGTACATACATATACAGAGGCTGTTCACACATTTTTTAGACGATGTATATTTTATTCTCAAAACTCAATTACATAAAATTCTCGTGTTTTAAATGTTCTATTTGACATCTCTTATTCTGAACTATCTTTCAACACCACAATTTTCAGGATAATAATGCTTTTTGAAGTGGCAGAAGAGGTATTCTATCCCATTCCTCCCGAACAGCTTTCCAGAGTCCTGTTAGGGTTTTGAGATAATGCAGTTTTCAAAAGTCCGAAAGCACAAATATCCATAGGTGACACATCGGGATATTTAGTAGGTATATCAGTTAAGGGTATGGCCTTGCTACCACTTTTTTGTTCCATTTCTTTAAGGAAATTTACAGTGGATTTTGATGTGTGACTGCTAGCTTTGTCCTGATGGAGTCTTACAGATTGATGGCACTGTGAGTAAAGCGATGGTATTTCATTGAGAAAAATTGGCGATAAAATATGTTCCTGATAGTATTTGAAGTTAATCTTGACATTTTTTGCACTCTCTTTATTTTTAACTTGCCATTATAAGAAAACCCAGCAACAATCATGGATCCCTTAGAAAAACTTTCTTTCAATTCTTTGAACCATGTACTTAAATTTTTTTCTCCTCTTTCATGATAATAAATGGCTCTTTTTTTGTTACAATCATTTAAATACGCCCATGCTTCATCTATTGTGACAATTGTTTTCCATTTTTCTTTGGATAAGTGTTTCTCATATAGAAATTCTGCAGCGTGTCCTACGTTGAGCGATATGCTTTGGAAGAAGATGATGCACATTGCGTTTTTTCACTTTCTTAAGATTTAAATCAACGTTTATCATTTTGTTTACAGTGGACACCGAGCATGTTAATGATTTTGCAACTGTCCTTTAACTAGGGGGATTTTCTTTTAATATTAAACAACGTACCTTTGCAATAGTCGAAGATGTCCGTTTTTTCCTTGTATACTTGTTTGGAATTTTTGTCCCACTTGAGGCTCCAATTGGACATTTTGTTCCTTTCTTGTTGATGATACTACCTATCGACGCTTTAGATATCACAAAACCATGACTCTCACATCGTTTTTGGATAACGGAGTATGCATATTTCTCTTCGGAAAGAGCATAAATGTAGCCTTCGAACTACTGCTTTGTTAAATTCGCCATTTGAATAAAAACAAAACTTTCAAGCCACAGACGATAATTTTGATTTTTAAAAACATAGTACAATTGCAATTACTTCTTTTGCAGCAAACGAATTTTTATTACCGCTTACCAAAATCGTCTAAAAATTTGCGAACAACCTCTGTATACATACGTATGTACGTACGAACAGACGCCACGAAAAAATGTCTTCAGAATCCATTTTAAATCAGTTCTATAATTTTTTGGGAGGGAAAGAGTCCTTTATTCCTTACGTACAAACATCACGCAAAAGCATAGTTAAATTGCATTCGATAGCGGTTAAAATGGGTATTATTTTTTATTTTTAAACTTTCAACCTACAAAGAAATAGCTAATATTTTGTCAATTTTTTCACATATGTTTGTGCTATGGAAATTTGAAGACCAGGGTAATTATAATGACAATAATTTATCGGAACGAGAAAGGTTAGACTGGCTGAATTTAATAGCTAGTTAAGTTTAATATCAAAAGAAAGGGAAAAAGTAAAATCGGTAAATATTCTTATCTTTTAGAACTCCCAATACCGTTATTACCCATGCCTAATTTAATAATAACTGCTATATTATTTGACTTTTTAAATACTTAATGCGCATTACATTTAACGTTTAAAAAATTTGGTGCAAAGGAATATTTTCTTATATCTGCAGAAGCAATACAGGTTTTCTTGAAAGAATTGATAGTTAATGTTATGAGGAAAACGTACTACCGAATTCTTTAATTTTTTCTTATAGAAAAAGTTCATGTCTTACAGCTCAGTCTGTAGGTTGGTTTAAATAAATTATCTACTCCTTACATATTTATGAGATAAATTAGCTACATTAAAATTTTTCTCCTTGTTTGTGGCTTTTTTCACTTGTTTGATAGAAATCTTTATAGTTGGCAGAATCTATGCCGAAATGCGGAATCTTAGAGTGTACACTCCGCCATATTTTGCCTCACATGTTTGTAAGTCACCAATCAAATCTGTGATGAAACAGAGTGCAATCAGAGGCACACCACACTCTACTTTATGTACATTGGCTCACGGAATTGAGCAAAAACCTAGAATTAAGAACCACTATACCTGTCATTTAATGCTTTTGACGTTAAAAATTTGTATGATACAATTTTCCCAGAATTTTTTGGGTTGTTACGTTAAGTTACGCTACAAAGGTATTCTTCATCCAACACTTGTTGCCATTTCGCAGCGAAAAAAAATTTTAACTGATATTTAAACTTATACATTAGTAAGTAATTTAAAAGCAGTAAATATACTTCTTAGTAATTTACGACTAAATGTTTGTTTCTTAAACTACACATTTATTTGAAACCCAACGCTTGCTAGGGTGGTGGACTAGCAGTGAAATATATAATGTTTCGCATTGCTTCAATTGAATTGTTCTATTCAAATTGATACACACTGAAATTAACATTGATTTCTTCTGTAACTTACAAATTTTGCAGACCTCGCATTACAAACACAGTAGTTAGAACCTCGAATGCTGAGTTTCTATGCAACAAAGCCGTCAGTATTTATCATATGGAATTTGAAATAATATGGGGTTAATCGGAAAGTAATTTCTTTTTTTTTATCAAAATGAAAGAAAATTTTCTTATAGTCAATAAATATTTTATTGAATTATATATTGTTCATTCTTGTCCACAACCTTTTGACATTTTTCTGGCAATAGCATGATTCCACTCTCATAAAGTTTTTTTTCTTTGCTGGCAAAAACTGATCCAGGTGATTTTTGACCTCCTCATTTGAAGTAAAAGTTTTACCATGTACAAAATTTTTTAGTGATCCGAACAAATAATAATCAGAAGGGGCCATATCTGGAGAATATGCTGAGGATGTAAATCCCATTCAAGCCGTAAAAGCTTTTGGCGAGTTACCAAACTTGTATGAGGTCTAGAATTATCTTGGTGGAACACTACACCTTTCTGGCCTTTTCTGTTTAAGCGAATCATTCAACCGGCTCAAAGCACTTGGATAGCCGATATTCGTAACAAAATGTGATGTTATCCGTTTGGTGGGATTTCAAAGGAATCGATTGTTTGAGCTTGTACCGGACAACACAACAATCAATTCTGAAGTGCACTGTCATCAGATGGACAAACTTTCTTTCTTTTCACCATCGACGGAACAGCTGGCCCACTGGGTTAGGTGCTATGAGATGACATCTCAAGAAAAGAAAGAAAGTTTGTCCATCTGATGACAGTGCACTTCAGAATTGATTGTTGTGTTGTCCAGTAGAAGCTCAAACAAACGATTCCTTTGAAATCCCACCAAACGGATAATATCACATTTTGTTACGAATATCGGCTCTCCAAGTGCTTTGAGCCGGTTCATCGTTTTTGCTCCATGATCTCTTGCATTTAACATTGTTGTAGAAAAATAACGTTTCCCCAGTGATGATACGCTTATAAAAATCGATCACTTTCTTGATGTTTGAGAAGCAAATCACAAACGTCAATATGATGGCGCAAATTTCTTTCCGTAAGAACATGTGGAGCCATATGTCGAGTTTTGAGATTAAACATAGGGGTTTCGAATGATCATGAATGCTCGAATTCGATAATAATATATTTAATCTCAGCGATCTCACCAATTGTTATTGATTGGTTTCCATCAATTAATGCCTTTATTGTGTCTTCATCAGCTTTGGCTGGCCTTCCAGAATGTAATGCATCTTCAAGGTCACAATGGCGGATCGAAATTTTGCAAACCAATTTTGGCACAGGCAATCTGTCCAAGACATTTTCTCCATACACATCGGATAATTTTTTTTTCTAGTTTATTTATCGCAAAAATGCACTCGACGTTAGTCTGTCTAGAAGAAGTACCATCATTGAGGGCTTCTTAATGAAAATTTAATTTGTATGAGGAAACTCTGAAATCGCCAGTCAGATCAATCACCGCATAACCGAACCCAGAATGAACAAATGATAATGAGATATTCACTGGTGTCACCATTTAATCATTGAGTGATCATTCACCTTTTTGATTATTCTTAGAAGTTTTTTAAATGTAATATCAAGTATTGCAACTTCATTTTAAAGCAAAGTGACGAAATAGACATTTTTTAAGCTAAGCTCTTTATAAACATTTATTTCCCAATTCTTTATTTATTTTGCTTTTAAATTTGACCTTAAAAGATATTTTTCAAGCTAATTTTGTTGACAAAATTCAGTGTTCATTGAAAGAAATATTGATAATATCGAATGGCAGTCGACAAAACAGTAGCAGAAAGTTGTTTCTTTTAACTGACCTAACGGAAGAACAAGATACATTATGTATTTTACATAATGTCAGATTTTTGGCTCATTTCCAAGACACCTTTTTTTCATCTCCTCGAGCAGCATTAATAATGTCAATTCTATGTTTTTTATGCAGATATTTTTTTCGTTATATTCAAAGCAATCTTTTATTAGGTTGCGTGACATTATGTTTCAGGATAAATCCATCTGTATTTACTAGTAACAGAGTTTATCGCACTTTTAAAATCGATTTATTGATCTACATACACTCTTGAATCTCAAGTGTTATATTCGCATACTGCGTTTATATATTTAGACAGAAATTGGATAGGTATTGTAATCGAATGCATTTAGTTATATGGCCCAGATATCCCAACTTACAATTATCTGCATTTCTGTTCTCTTTTCCGGGTAAAAATTACTTTTTACTTCCTTATACGAAGTAAAGGAAATGCAGTAATCACGAACAATTTCGAGTTTCATATTTCAACGGAAAGCATAAAGACTATCAATCGCAGAACATTGAAATTTTGTATATGAGACTTTTATAACATCTAGTTGTGCACCTCCCTTTTTTATTGCAATTAGCAGTGACAAAAGAATATATTTCTTAATTTTTGTGTGTATGTACACCCATTCCCAAACGCGGCTTCAAAATAATTATCCGGCATTTATTTTCTCAATCATTGGTCGTAGTGATGTACTTCCTATTTCAAAACTGCTATAAATGACGGAAATATTCATGTTTTGGCTACGTAAAATTTAAAAAAAAAAAAAAAAGGCAAATAACGAAATCTAACTTTTAGCGCTATCTCCCGGTTCTTATACCTGTAGATGGGAAAGTTTTTTTTAGAATCGTTATGAAAGAATAAAATTATAAGATGCTTGACTTCCGTACGACAATAAATAGATGGTGATATTTAATACAAAATCTGCAGTACATGATGTTATTTTCAACTTGCCTTGAGAAATCGGTTAATTAAGTTAGAATAATTCGAGGATGTAAGTTTAAATGAAGCTAAAATTGTGTACAATTTAATGAAACATGTAAGGAAACCTATTGCTTTACAGAAAAGGACAACACAATTAATAGGATTCTTTCATATGGGAAATGGCTGCAGTCTCAATTGGCTGCGATATCCGAAGTTACGTTATGCTTTTATAATCTGGTTGCGATACTCAGTTGGCTGAAGTTATTTTACCATAGTGGTGAATTTTCGCTCGTAACAACTATTTCACTGCCAACATAATCAAAGGAAATTAAAATCCCAATAAAATCTACTAAGCCACTCCTGATGAATTACAACTGTAAATCACAACATAAACTGAAACGATATCTTCCTGTTATAAAATTATTTCAAAGGTGAAGCTGTTTGCCCTGTCATAGTTCAAATATTAAAAACATAAACGAAGTTCTTGTTGAAAATTAAACCTCTGGTCGAGCCTACGGCTAAGATCTTAAATATCTTTCAAACAACACAGTTCCTCATTTATCTACATTAGGGCTCCAGCCCATGAAGCAGAAGTATAGTATGTTACTCTATAACAGACACTTGAATGATATTTTCCCTTTCTGACTTGCCTCATAACTATAGCAACTGCTACGGAAGATGATCGAGTCTGCTAATTTACTAAAATTCCCTTACTATGATGAGAACACGCGTTACAGTTGTAAAAGAGGAGACAATCAATACGACTTTGAAACGTCTATTTGAGAATAATAGAGTACAGAACTTAGTAATGCAGCTGCGTTGTGGCGAATGTTGCAGTTAGCCGCATTTTTAAATTAACCTGCTACTTATCTTTCAACATTCTGTTACATTTGCTTAACTTTCAGGTCTAAGGTAAAATTATGGCGCAAACCTGAAAAAGATAGGATGAATTCAGCTCAAATTTAACTTTCAGCAAAATTTCAGAATAATTTTTACAAGATTATGTGAGGAAAATACATATTAATTTCATTCAGTATAAATTTTTAAAAATGTACCTCGAATTTTGAGAAAGAAATATTGAAATATTGTATTGCCATATCATTTACGCATATATGCGAATTTTACATCCCGGATCCATTTCAAAATTCGGGCCCACCAGCGGCCGAGCGGTAAAGACGCTGAACACTGGTAGTTCGGTCTGAGGTTCGAATCCGGCGAACGGGCTGGCTGCATGGGCGTTTTCGTGGTTTTCCCCATGTGTAACGTGTATACGAGCCAGTTTCCCTTAGAAAGTCCTCCACGAAAGGCATCCCTCCCTTTAGGCAGATAGCCCTCGTGTGCTTTGCCATAATTAAATTAATTAAATACACCACCATTTCAAAATTTGTTTGAAATAAATCAACTGACTAAAAATAAGCACAGAAACAGACGTAAATTAAATTTGTGTAAAACACCTTACTACAACCTCGACTTTATTTACCAACTTTTTTTTTTCAATTTAAAGGAATTTCCGTAAGATCACGTAACTGCACCCTAAATAAAAGTAAAGTACTTTGCTCACGATAAGACGAATACGAATTTCGCATTTATTGTTGGCAGCACCTATGCTTCCAAGTAACAAATGCGTTACAAGGAAAAGCTTTATCGTATTGAAGCAAAGCGTTTCTTTCTGTCGCCTGTAAACGATCCAGTAAAAATACAGGTTGCAGTAAATCTTCTCCTGACATATGGTAATACTCTCTTCTGGATAAACCGAATCCCCTTAGATAGTGCAATCTAAAAGAATAAGCTCGCTTCTCGATGGCTATCGCATAGTTTTTCTTCCGTGAACTGTTTTTGATAGCAGTTTTCTGTCTAACTTCAAGAATTCGGTCTCGTTCTAAGATGTCCTAGCAAATATTTTGAAAAGATGTTGTTTGCGCAGTTTTGTTCGTCTTTTCAAATCCTGCTCTCGTATTACTTATATTAACAGAAATTCTTTGAAACATAGTTGTTGTCTGTTTTTTTAAATTTATTCTGTGATGGAATTCGTTCGCAAGTAACATTACTAATATAATACAAAAACTTTACCGGAAAATTTTATCTAGATAGATGTGTTTGCAGTTGAATTAAAAATGTAGTTATTCATAACATTTTAATTTTTTTCACCCAAAAGGGCTATTAATTTCGTTTTGGCATTTTGAGTTGGTTCACTATAAACGGTGTTTCAGTTTTCAAATAAATCAGCGCTAACGAATTTTATTCCATCTTCATGAAGAATTATAATGACCTATAAAATATGTTTCAAAATTACGCCAAAGTATTCGTTCTTTTAACACTTGTATTATTTTCTGCAGCACGAAGAAGTTGCTCGGCATTACATCTGAAGCATTTCACACAACAGCACATGGCGCATGGATAACAATACCAGTCGAACACACGTCTTAATTAATTATGGACGTTATGTTTCCACGAAATGAAGCTGTGTTGTTGGAATTGCAGGTAATCTATGTCAGTTCTGTCAGATTGCGATTATATACAATATAGTGCTGTGAAATCCATAATCCTTTTTTACAGAAAGATTGGAATTTGAAGATTTTATAGCACATATACTCCCAACGTGCGAAGAAGGTAAAGTAGTGGCCGAGAAGAGGCCCGTCTATTACAGCGCGCGTAGAATAATACCTCACAAAACCGGTTTTCCTCTCGTTGAGCGATAAAGATTATTTCATCGAAGTCGTAGTGTAAAAGCTTGCTTTTACATTTACACTTAAGGTGTAAGAGTGGAAATGCAAAACATTGCTTTTTTAGAACTGAGAATATTTGAACAACTCTTTAACACATTTTTAATTATAAATTGCTTTTCCTGATTTTGAGATTGACCATTTAAGCATGAAAAAGAAATTTAGATAGATTTGTTTTTTAATAGCCTTAGTTCGCATTTGAATTTTAGATACATATATTTTGTTGAACTAAAAATGTTTTATTGTACCCGTATTAAAATCACATATTTTGTCCTCATTAAAATCACTCCTCAAGGGAAAATTGTTAACTGCACAATTATAGTTCAAACTATGTTCGCAATTAGCTTCTGAGCATAAATCCTAAGCATAAAGTTCAGATTACTGAGATGTTTTCATAAACAACGATATTTTGCTGCAACTGGAATGGCAGCCACTTCAGTCAGTCTTCATTGTTAAGCAAGCGCCTTTGATACGCCGCTTAAAATGCTGCCCTCCCCCCAAGTAGATACATGGTAGTAGATTTCTTCTTCTCTCTCTTTTTACGTTTCACTTCGGAAAAGTCTCAAGAGTGATAGCAAACATTTCCTTCTTGTTGATACAATTTTTAAGTGCTCCAACTTCATCCTTTCATCATGTAACTCTTTAACAGAAAATACAAGATTTACTAAATTTTAAGTCAATTGACTTTTTGAAAAGTACAATAAAAAAACTACAGCGAAAAATGGTACGAGAAAATCTGACTTTACTAATAATATTAAGAAAACCAAATAATCCTAATAAATCATTTTTAATCAGATGCTATAACGTAAATAACAGCTGGTGTACCAAATGACGCTCCTTTAAAACGAAAGGTGAAGAAATTCAAAGTGATTAGTAAAATTACACGCATTAAGTACAGTACCTAATATTATTTATTAAGAACTGCTTTTGTGCTTAGATATTTTTTTCTGGAGAATCGCATGAAGTAATAAAATCTGAATAAAGTTACAAATATTTTCAATGGAATTTGAAAAATTAAAATATTATTCATATACTACATATGATAATTTGATTGTGTGACTACAGATGTAATTTGATGCGCCATTAAAGACATTATGAAGACATATGAAAATATTAAGCAATGATCATAATTTGTGATTTATTATGTTGCATTCACACGTGGTTTTTGACTCCTACTTGCTAAATAAATGAACAGATACTTCAGTAGCAGATAAAAGTGGCCTCTAATTTTTGGACCAAAGTTTTTTTTTTTTTTTTTTGACCAGCAATAAATAATAGTGGAAATACTGATTGATGGTAGCTAGAGTATTGAAAAGGTATGTCCGGGAAATTCTTCATAAAACATGTCAAGAAATTCCAGACAAAAACTTATCTAAAAATATGTCTTAAAATACAGCAGCATCAACATTGCCACTAGTATATTACAAAGTAGCTTTATTTAATGTTAAAAAATGCTACATTCATATTCGTCTTGTCTGTTACTAATAGGCAAAATTTCAAAATAAAATTACTTTTTGTATTTACAGTTGTAGCATAATTTCTAGCAATTTCCTGTTTAAACATAATTTAGTAGTAAAAATAAAGATGCTATGCTGGTTATTGAAATAATTTTGCAAATTTTAATTATTTTAAAATATGCGTATTTACAATGTTTTATGAATCAGATAGTATTTATTTATTTTTATTTTATGCATGAATTCTCGACATTTTGTTACTTTTCGGTTCCTAATCTTTGTTTTGAAATTGCTTTCTTTCTGTTTATTTTATTAGCATTTTATTTGTTGGTTAAAATATTGATTACTTCTTTCTTTTAGAATTGCATTATTATTTTAGTCTTTTTTTCGGTTCCATTTTTATATCCTTTTCAGCGATGCTTGGGCCAAGGAGCTCTGGTCATTTCTTTTTGTTTATGGTTTTGCAATATACATTCTTTTCTTTTGCGTTTATTTTCCTTTCTTCCTAAGAATGTGCTTCGCTTTATGGTTGCGTTTCTGTGAAAACTCCGAAAATAATTGACGTTTTCATTTTGGTTTCGAAAAAGTTTTCCTTGCTTAATATTCGAAAAGTTCTTTATTTACTCAAATAGTTTGGTCGAGTATGAATATATTGCTTTTATTTCTTTCCATTTTATGTGATGTTAGAATATATAATAAAAATTCTTTTATGCCATATTTTCTGTTTTGGATATCTAGATAAATTATTGATTATTTATTGTATGTAATTCTTTTTCATGAAATTCTCTTAGTAACTATCTTACAATAATGTTTTTTGCTATAAGCATTTTAAATAAGCTTTGCTTATTACATTAATTCTTTTGAGAAATGTATGTTTAGCATTTTAGAATATACGGTTTGATAATCTTTCAGTGTATATATTTTATTAATAAGTTAGCGGCACTACTTCAGAATTACGAAATTAAAAACTTGCTTTTTTCCGAGAGAAATTTGTATAATGTTTTTAAATGCATTCAAGGGCACATTCAGAAATATTCACCTGACGTGCTAGATGACGTTGGAAGCGTTTTTGCAAGGAAGCTTCATGTTAACATGGGCACAGAGGTAGTAGGATGAGAGATTGTACGAACAGGGATTTAGCCCATATGCATCTAGTATATGGGATAGGGGATGTAATCAACGAGCCGCGCAACGATCATAGGAGGAATGCTATCCGGTTCACAAGTCAGACATAAAATCTTTGCACATCTGCATCACAGGTTAGTAAAACGTATTACTTTCATACTGCCGACATGTATCAGGAACGATCGGCACGGCCCCCGAATATCAAAGATACTGCATTACGGCATGCTCAACTCATTTTAAATTGGAATACGCGAGCTTTAGTACATGAAGACAGAGTTTTATCGCTGCAGCGTCTGGATGATTGTCAGAGATAATAAAATGCATCCATATCATATGCAGCAAGTCCTTACACTTCCACAGATGGTTATGCACCTCGGATTGCTTTTGCGCTATGGTTTCTGCAATAGAACGCTACCGATCCCCTTTCCTTACTAATGAGTTATTCACCGATGAGTCGTGTTTCACAACGAAAGGAATTTTCACTTTACATATACATACATATATGTAGCTCATGTATGGTCAGTGGCGAACCCCCCCCCCATGCTACCCAAATTAGTGTAGAAGAGATGTCTATGTCTCATCTCCTCATGAATAATCTCACTGGATCTTACCAGCTGTCCTTTTGTCTGACTTTTGATACCTTTCTATTTCTGAAGCACGACGCCCATTTCAGCCTTAACGTTCGTAGCTACTGACGTAGTGGTACTGTACATTTGCCTGCTCAGTCGCTGAACCTATCCTACCTTGATCACTTCTTCTTGGAGGCACATGGAGACACGGGCGTAAGATATCTCCTCTGACAATGCTGAAGAATTGATTGCTCAAATCGTAGTACCTGCTGGAGTAGTATGAGACACGCAGGGAAACTTCCAGAGTATCAGGCTTTGGAGATGTGAACATACTACCCGTCTTGCAAATTTTTAACCTTGGTATTAAGGCACTCTATATATCCAGGCAGTTCCCTACTTATGTATTAACTAAAGTTCTATGTGAAATGAAAATTCTAACGTATAATCTAGTCTTTCTTTTTAAAGTAGAGTCTTTCTAGAAATTATCATAAAATCTATTTTTTAAATTAGTAAATTTTCTTTTCCTTTAGAAAACTGTAGGGAGTGTGGTTTAGCTATTTCTTAATCTTATTAAATAACGTTTGAGAAATTTCTAAAACTTTTTAAAGCTTTATATGTATTTTTATCAAAAAAATGTTAATTTATATCTTAGTTAAAAAATTTACTCATCCACATATCCTTGTGGTGTAAATCTATTTCATAAAACCTGGATTATAATTTCACTTGAATACCGGTATTTCTTCTAACACACGCGTGCAAAGATGAACTCAATCAAGCTACCCTAATATAATTTTTTCATTAAAGGCAATTATGGTTGTTGCTTTCTTGTTTGATTTCTTGCTTTTATTTATTTTATGTTTTCATATTTATTTGCACATGTATTGCTTTGTATGCTTACGTTGTTTTTCACCATAAGTTGGAAATCAGTATCATACTATTACTGACAGCATGTCTCACATACTATTTTAGGTAAAACGTATTATATGTTCTTCTTTCACTAACATACGTATAATTTAGGCACCTTTCCAAAGATATTACTGTTCCAATTTGTCTTTATACATGAGGTGATGAAGGCTAATTAAGTCGTTTAGTGTTTAGGCAGCTAAAAGTCCGGAATAAGCAGATTTCTTTAATAATGAAAAATAAACAACCTTTACAAAATTGCTTTAGGTAAGCAGAGTTTCACTATCAAGTACCATGCATGTTACAATTAAGACTAATTTTTTTGGATGATAATGTTAATACCAATCTCACTGAAAAATACTCGAAGTCGTATGTATAAACCAATCAGTTTTGTGAAAATTAATATATGTAATAATTACTCTATCTTGCATTTTTAAATTTCAAAACTTTTAAAAATTTCAAGAAGATTTAAAACTTTTGAAGAAAAACATTTTGCATATAATTAAATTCGAAACTCAAAACATTGTAAGTAATATTAATTAATTAATTTACAATCAAAGTCTTTATTTAGTTTGTGTTTGGAATATATGCTTCTCTTATTTTAAAAGGCTCCATGACAAGGACATATAAACAAGATGTATATTTCAAATTTATTTTTAAAAATGAGTTTTTTAATTACTAGCTAAATAATGATGCACTGCAGATTCAGAAACTACTAATTTATTATCTGCAAGTATATAAACTCATTCCTTCAAAGCCTTTTTTTAAATGATAATTTGAGTTATTTGATACATCACCGGTAAGGTACATTTATTGATTAATAATTCTTAATGTAGCTCAAACATTATTTAAAAGTTTTACTAGATCGACACTTGCTTTAAATGCTCAAAACTGTTATGAATGGTATCTTTGAAATAAAACCATTTAAGTGCTTTCAGTTTTCTTGTTAATTTTTTATTGATAATAATTTCATGCGTTTTAATAAAATGTATGTATACCGAAAAATTGAATAATTAATTACGCAGCACACACATAAATGTTAAATGTTTTTGTTTATTTTGAAAACTGTTGGTCGTAGATAATAATTTCAAACACAAAGAGGTTTTAATTATGCAAATACTAAGTTTTCTCATTTATAAATCGAAAAATTCAGTTTTGTTAAAATGATAAATTTTAACAATTTTTACTGTATCTCAGATCCTATAGTTATAGTTAATAAAAGTTTATACTTACCCTTTAAAATAATTACAAACGTTTTGACTTCCGAAGAAAAAACTATCAATTGAGATACTTTATCTTAAAATTTGAGATCCTATTCAGGTGTCGTACACAAATTGAAAAGCGAAATGTTTGCATTTGTACGTAAATAAAAATTAAGTATCAGCGATAAAAAATGTCTCTGGTGTTAACAGAATAGACGACACGCATTGTTGTGCATACTGAAATGAAAAGGATTAATCAATACTTCTTTTCTTTTATTCAAAAATTGCATCACATTCAGAGAATCATATAGAACTCGTCTATAAAGAAACTGTAGCGGACTTCAGTTTTAGGACAGAGCAAACTTATATTATTTGCATTAATGAAAAATGAAATTTTTTCTAGTTCAATGATTTTCGTTTGATTATTAGATAATGATTCTTAATTAATAAAATTGTCTGAGATTATTTATTACATATTTTTAACGTTTGCATTATATACATTATATACGATTTTAGCATTTGTAAACTTATATACATTATTCGTGTGAAAGTTTTCCGACGTACCATACGTTATAAAGTGAAGAATGTTGTTCCTCAGTAAATCACAAAACTATAGAATGGGAGAAAATTCACCTTCAAATTATTCTAATTAATTTTTAACCGACTATTAATGCAAGCCAAAATTAAAGTCAGATATCTCAAATTTGAAATTAAATTATCTAGACAAATTTTTGTTGTACAGAAGTCAAACTTACTAATCGTCGTACGGGAGTAAATTATGTTATTTTTATAACGAATATAAAGGTTTACTAATTATAACTGCAAGTACAGGGGCAACATATAAAAAGAAAATTTCGTAACATTTTCAAAATTGTTTTTTAAAATTAAAAATTAACAAACGAAAACATTAATATTTTCATTTAAAGCATTTTTTAATTTGTAGATTGTGTCTACTACAAACGGCTAGACTTTTGTGGGTATGACGTGCACAATCTGCTACAATGTGTAACATATATAGTGGCTTTACGCTGATAAAAGTCCATATAGTTTCATAATGCAGATCCATAACACAGTAAAATGGTTTATTTAAAAACTAGTCATATCCGTCAATTATTCTGGATGTTGAATATTCTGACACTCTTTTAGCATTTGATAAAGTTTTCTTACTCTATCTTGTACAAATCATGTTTCATGGTCCAAAGGGATCTCAAATATTCTTATCAATTTTCGACTTAGAATTCACTTGCCCAATTATACTTCTGTTTCTTATACATATAAATTTTATGATTTTTCATATATGTAGTTTATTTCAACAATGATTATCGATTCCATGAATCATACTAATAATTTTCAACTAGAAGTTGCTATATTTTTACGCACGGAGCCTAGAGTTGAAAATAAATCTATTTTATAAAACATTTCAACCTTTGTGATTCTTACTCGTCGATAGCATTAGGTCTGACACTCTCTTGTGTTCTCGTTGTTACAATATTTATTAAAAATTAAGATTTAGAAAACTAAAATTGAAAAAAGTTTACAATCATGTAGTGTCGTTTTGCTATGCCGCATTTTATTTTCCCCACGAGCTTGGAGTATGTTAAATTACGAAGATTTCGGGACATTTTCAGCAAGAAATTATCTTTCCTTTCCAGTTATTTGAATTTCTTTCAAGAATAAAATCCAGGATATATCATGGCTTATGATTACAGCAAGCCTACCTGTACACCATATCGAATTTCGAATCGACCCGTATGTTGTTGCTCGTATGTAAATGAAAATTAGGCCCATCCATAATATTATACTAGAAATTGAATTTTTGTTAATAAAATTCGTACTTTATGAATCTTTTAACATATATTGTTACAAGATTAATGAAGTATGAATTGTAACATATATTGTTACAAGATTAATGAAGTATGAATTGTAACATATATTGTTACAAGATTAATAAAGTATGAATTTTAACATATATTGTAAACATATATTTAACATATAACATATATTGTTAAAAATATCGATTGCAGATAATTGGTCAATCACGAAGTATTTTTTGGTCACCTCCCGCTATCAAGGAATATTTCTGTTTTAAATCAACAAACACACATATTAAAATAGATTATCATAACCACAATATTGCTATTTATAAGATTTATTGCTATTTTTCATTTCATAGCTATCTATGTTTAACTTAAAAAGAACTTTTATTTCATAGCTATTAACTTAAGAAGTTTAAAAATGTTAAATTTCGAGAATTTGATAAATAGATAGGGAATGACATATTCTATGCAAAAATGTGATACCTAAATTAGCAAACAAACCGGACGCAGTCTTTTCTTATGCGAAATAAAATTTCCAATAAAACAGAACAGTAAATTAACGAATTCATTTGTAGTGAGATTTTTACCAAGTTTAGGCTCATTTGATTATTCGCACATCTTGAATTTGGGTGGAAAATGAAGCATTAAATCATGATTACTGAAACTAATGAAATTAGGATTTAATTAAGCTTTATGAACAGATACTTAAACAAGAACAAAAATGGGAACGAAAGAAACCTTCAAATAACCTTCAAATGTACGTGCAAACTAAGCATATTTCAGTTTCTCCAAAGAAAAGCAAAATGCTAGTATATTTTTATTTACAGGTATGGCTGTAAAAAATTTCTTCCTCCTCCCATTTGTTGTATTCCCCGATTTTTCAAAACTCTGTTAAATTATATTAAAATAAGAAAGCAATTTCGAAATTAGTGTTTTAAATAGTGACAAGTTGATTAACAGAAAAGGCAGCTGGCAAAATGAAAGACAAATGGTTATAAGAAGTTTGCATATGTTTCTCTTATATTCATTGCATATTTTGCAATGTTTAATGGAAAGAAATTTTACTTTATGTTATAAGGTATTTCTCCCGCCTGCTTGGCATGCTTTCGTGGTATGGTGATCTGCACGCTGGGCGCGTATTCCAGAGGTCCGCGGTTCGATTCCCGGCGAAGGCATTGCTCGTTTTTCATCTTGCCTGCTTCCAAAAATACCTAATGTCTGTGCAGTGGCGTCCGAAATAAAAGGGTGGTGGATGATGATTCTCCACACCCAGGATTTGGCGATTGGGTCCCCAAGAATACCTCAGTCGTCCTTTAAAAGGGGGAATATAAAAGGTATTTCTCCCTCCTTCTTGGCATGCCTTCGTGGTATGGTGGTCTGCATGCTGGGGGCGTATTCCAGAGGTCCGCGGTTCGATTCCCGGGCGAAGGCAAAATTGTGCAAAAATGTGTTTTTCATCTGGCCTGCTTTCAAAAATACCTAATTTCTCTACACTGTTCTCAAAATTTAAAGGAATATATCCAAGATTAAAACTGTTTTTTGCAGAATTAAACTTCCTTGCTGGCAATCCTTCTTTTTTATAAATTGAACCTTAAAGAAACAAGTGAAAGATTTCATTGAAATATTAAGCTCTTTGAATGTTAAATTCCAGGGCTTATTAAAATACAGCTTTTTTAAGAATTTGACTTTTATTTTAAGCACAACATGAAGTTTTTTGCACTGAGTGACAAAATATTTTTAAGAACACTGACGAATATCAAAATAAAAAATATTTAAAGTACTTATTGGAGAATGTTACTATAAGAAATACTAAACATGTTTCACTCCTAGAGTTATACATATGTTATTTTCTTCAGTGGTTTCAGTCGGAAAAATTAATTTAAACTCCTACGATTTTTATATATAATTCATAATAAAGCTGCCTTCTCGTTTCAGGAATAACTAAATAGTAAACAGCAAAAAGAAAACTAAATGTATTCTCCAAAATTCCAAAATGTGAGACTCTTTGAGGAAAATAATTTTTTCTGTTTACTTTAACTTAGGCTAAAATTTATCCTTTCGCTCCCTCCAAATGGCTCTTTTCTTGCAAAATGGCCTCCTGCGAGTATTAATTACGTTTCAGTCTATATACTGGTCGAGATGTAGCTTGCTCTTCAATTCTATGGTTGTCGTGTTTGGAATGCTCTCGTTGCCTGCCCATTTATGCCGCTGTCAACGTCGAGCACGTATCGAATCGAAACACTTCAGTGAATTCAAAGCCTGATGAATAGACTGGTATTATTTATGGCATGGATGCATTAAGTTAGGGATATATTACGGGAGGTTCTAAGAGGACTCGTAACAAGGTTACGATCGGAAACTTCTAGGTGGTTGCGCATCACATTAATGCCCTGCAGCACATTTATGATGAGAATGCTCATATTTGGAAGTTATAATCTGACATAAACAGGTAGACGTTAAAATCGAACATTTGTAGCAGCTACAAATTATATTAACCAAGAAATATGTTTTATATTTTACTAAACTAAATTCAGTATTCATGAAAATTATCAGCTAAATATTATAAATTTAGTGTATCTTAATTTATAAAAACTAAGCTTACTAAAAAATAAAATAGTTATAAACTATTAAAAATTATATAATTGCTTTAAATCGAAATTTAAAAGTATTCTTTTTTTAATGAAGATCAGAACCATTGTTATTGCAAGAGTAATTAAGCCTCATGAAAAAGATTTGAATTAAAAAATCAAGTTCCCAAGAAGATTTAGAATATTTCCAGGATGAAAAAATCTGATATGTACACCACATAACTTCCTTGTATTGGAATATTAAATTGGAATGTTAAATTATACGCATTTTTTCTTCATTTCATTTAAACTTATTGGATTGAATTAAACCTACTTCGCCGACAGCGCATAAACCACAATAGAATAAATGCATTCTTTAAAATTCACTCTAGTATTTGTTTTCCAT
This sequence comes from Stegodyphus dumicola, assembly GCF_044657685.1. Classification (NCBI taxonomy): domain Eukaryota; kingdom Metazoa; phylum Arthropoda; class Arachnida; order Araneae; family Eresidae; genus Stegodyphus; species Stegodyphus dumicola. The sequence continues at coordinate 76,599,498 of NC_140775.1, forward strand.
AGTGACACTCTGGCGCTAGATTCACTTAATAGTATTAATAATTATATAACAGTTAACTTGTATAATAATTATATAACGGAAACTAAGTTAACTGTTATATAATCCAATAATTATATAACAGTTAACTTATATATTTCGTTCATATTATAACTCATAATGCACACAATTTATATCATTTAAAGAATAGAATTATCTAATCGTTGCCACATGTTCTATTCAAATACTATAATAAAGCTAGAATGAGGTATAAAAGAAATTCAGCCAAAAAAAAGAAAGAAACAGTTTTTCACAGATGATTGAGTATTTCTCATTTAATTAATTCAGTTCTCACTTCGCGAGAAGGCAAAAATACATAAAAACTCAAAATATCTATATTAAAAATTACGAAGTAAATCTCAAACACTTATTTCCTCGAAAAAATTCCAGAAAGAATTAAGCATGATTTAATTGGCAATAATAAATGAAGGCGTTATCTTTGTTGTTTGCGAAGCTAAGTTTCCCTACATTGGCAACAAATCCACTAGTCTCCTGTTTCAAACGTAAACATCAATGGCCGCCATTAAAAAAAGGCTTAGCGGCAATTAAACAACTTTAAAATTGCTGATAATTCTAAAAATATTGCACATAGATTTACTAAAGGCATAAATCCTTAACCGGAAGATAACAACAACATAATTCAATCCTTTTTAAAGCAAAAAATGTACCATTTACAAACATATAAGAGTAAAGAAACTGAGATCACTGAGCCGGGTAACAGAGTGGATATATATATATAAATATATTTATATACGTTTGGTGCGGCCGATTGCAACCAAAATACGAGGTGCACATCTACATGTTATAGCAGTCCTATATACAAAATTTCAACGTTCTGAGGCTACTCGTTTTCGAGTTATGCGAGATACGTACGTACGCATGTACGTACATACGTTCGTACAGACGCCACGAAAAATTATCTTCAGAATTAATTTTAAAGCAATTTTATATTTTTTTTGACGGAAAAGAGTATTTTATTCTATCCTTACGTACAGATATCACGCAAAAACATCGTTAAATTGCATTCGATAGCCGTCAAAATGGATATTTTCGTTGAAATATGCTGCCTGAAACTTTTCGCGATTACAATTCTTCCTTTTTACTTCGTACAAGGAAGTAAGAAAAAAGGGAAAACTTATCAAAATAATTTGCTACTTCCTAATGACTATTAGAACAAAAAGTGTATTATTTGGGAAAGTTTTTTTCAAATGAAGTGGTTTAATTATTTTGTGCAAAAGCCAGCGACTAAATTTTAAGCAAATTACTTTTATGTGCGAGTTTTTTAAAAGGAATTTGTAAATCAAATATATTTTTTGCACGTTTAATTAATGAATTTTCTCTCGTTTTCGTGGTGAAGATTTATGTAGATGTGTATAAATAATTTTTTAAATGCATTATTATATACGTTGATGTAATATCATATAATACTAAATTATTTTATATTTATGTTTTCAAACAGATATTTTGAAAGAAAGAATTAACTGTTTTAATTGGTAATTTTACAGAATTATTGGTAACTGTAGAAGTTGGTAAATTTGCAATTTCTAGAAAAGAATAATGAATAGAATAACAAAGATGACTAAATGGTGCACGAGAAAGCTGATCAAGATGCAAAAGAATTAACAAACATTGAGACAACGAGAAATATAAATTTAAAACTTTCGGTAATAAATGATGTAAACTAGAAACATAAGACCACTTTCTTCTACTGAAACAGAAAATCTGTTCAATCTGAAATAAATTAATATTCTATTGTGTAGAAAGATCTATCTACACTTATTAGATTTTTCATGGAGTATTCGATAAATTTAAGATTTGTTTCCTGAATAATTCTAAAACTTAAAAGTGATTAAATATATAAATAATAAAAGAAATTTAATATGATTTAGTTTGCATAAAGCAGCTGAATCTAGGGAAGACATAAAGAAGCTATAAAATATGTAGAGAAAAATGAAAACAATATTGAATCTGAATAATTAAAAACCACTGAGCATAAAAAAGAAAAATACAATTATATCGGCTGTGTCAAGTCAAACAAACTTAAAAGCTGGCAAAGTAGGAATTAAATTCAGTGTTAGTGTTCCCAAGTGGATGGCTGATAAATGTTTAATCTCAGGAGATGTTATTTGTGTGCACTTACAAATCGATGAAAGGAAAATAATTTATCCTACGCTGAAAATTCTGAAACTGAAAATTCATTGGAAATGTTCAAACATGATAAATTGTTGAATTTTAATGAATTATTAAATCATTTTGAATTAGTTCTTTGTATCAATTTGGCACGAAATGCCAGTTTTCCTAGACTTTTAGATGGTAACTCTAAGACTTTGAACAGAGACAGATAAAGGCAGTAAACGTCTTTCGAAATTACTTGGAATAAATCGTACAGCTAAATGAGAAAACTTGACAAAGTAATTCTTTAATGTCACATATCGCCTTCTTTCTCTCCTTTAAATTCTATACCACACTTACTTTTGAGAAAATGAAAATGATGGTCTCGCAGAATATATATATATTTATGTAAAATGTATGTGAATGATTTTAAATCGGTTTTTTGGATTAGTTTAGAGCATAGGCACTTCACAATCTCGCGCTTGACACGAATTTTGTTTATAAATACAAAATTATTTTAGTTTATTATCAAAGTTTCTGTAAGAAACTTTGATAAAATAAATGTATATATGTTAAATAAATAAATATATTTGTTAAATAAATAAATATATATGTTAAGTAAATAAATATATTAATTTATTTATTTGAGAATGTTTATGTACCTAAACAGTAAAACAGGTACTTTGACATCCGATCTATACTAATGCAGCTAATTCCGATATTCTTTAATTCTGATACTACTGTCATTCGGGCTGTAATTTGGGCATTTAATTAATCTGATACCAATCAAAGCAAGTGACCAAGCAGAAATATTAATTTCCACATTTATTTGTCAATACTAATAAGCTTATTAAAACAGAAGAATTTTAGAATTCAATAAACCTTGTGACGACGTTTTTCGTAGTTTCATAGCAGTTTTGGTTCAGAACACCATGATATGTAATCTGAGGATGCTATATACTTCTTCTATCACCAACCCTTTGACAAGACTTCGCATATGCAAAATATCCTGCCTTCCATATGTAGAAAACCGGGTGCATCCTTTCTCTTCTCCTGCACATTTGTTAAAAAGTGGAATACATTAACTTTATCTTACCTGCATAATTTTTAACATTTTCATAAATCTACTTTTAGTAATTCTCAAGGCAATGCACAGCTGACAGATTTTCATACTGTATTCTGTGTTCTACACTGATTGATCCCGTAAGCATATTAGTAACACATTAACCAGTGTACACCCTATGCAAATTTGGAGTTTAAATCTACAAAAATGTTAATTTTTTAGTTTGCTTTGTTTTTTTAAATGATTTAATTAAGTGAATAATCAATAAATTAAGTGACGAGCGTTGACATATAAACTGCAATGAAAAGTATTAGTCAGTAGAATTCTTTTTGAAAAGTTAGAGTTTATAAAACTCAATTAGCTTTAGAATCTACTCAGTAAACTGTATTGTGTTATTGGAATTTCAACTGCACTTGTTAACTCCATATTATGTTCATTGTTTCAATGCAAATTAGAAAATACATGTAAATTTTGATCACTCTGATTACGAAAAAAAAAAATAAAAATCTTATTAAAAAAAGAACGTGAATAATAGAGAAGGCGTTTGAGTACCAAGGGTATAAGCGTGTAAGAAGGGTAAAGTGCACTCAGACATAGCAGTGTAGGGTTTGAAAATGACATGTGCATACGATAGTAAGCAGTGCAAGATTTACGTATAAGCTACACAAGCTATAGCTTAGGGCCCCGACTTTCTTGAGGGCCCCCAAAAATTAAAATATAATATAAATATAGTATAACAGACTTATAAAGGATCCCATATCTCAAATAGATTAGGGCCTTATCAAATCTAAGTCCGGCTCTGGTAGTAACATGAAGGACCAGAAATGAAAGTACACCAAGTAACTGAATATGCATTTAACAATAAATATTCGTTCACAATAAAGGTTAAAAATTTTCGTCTAAATTGTATTCAAGGCTAAGAAGTGCAATACTGTACAAGCTGTAATGCAGGCTGCACGTCTGTGGCGGAGTTCCAAGTATTCTCGGACACCTGTGCACTTCTAGGACATACCAGCACATACTGCGATGCATGCTACCAATTTCTCGGTGTTATCATTTGGTAACTAGTACCGGAAAAAAGGGTATTTTTGCTTTGTCGTCATGTTTGATAATTAAGCAGGTGCAATCCGATGCTTCTCGCTATGTGCTAGAATATGCTTTATATTGTGGTGTGACAACGAATGCAAAGGAGTAATAATGGGCGTTATGTTAAAAACACTGCATATTAATTTATAACTGCTTAAAATGTACAACTGCACAGAAGAAGAAATTAAGTAACATTACGCAGATCGAGCTCGTGTGTTACCAGGCTGTCCAGGATTGCCTTGAATTCTGGACAAAATTCAACAAAATTCAAGGCAATCCTGGACAGCCTGGTAACACACGAGCTCAATCTGTGTAATGTTACTTAAGTGTCTTTTATTTGGTGATATAACATTGGTACGGAATTATGTCATGTATATTGTTCGGAGTCTGAGATAGTGTCTGGATGTTAGTAGACAGCTCATCAGGAAATGTTCAGAAGTTTACGTCTAGTGAGATGCTTATGTCCGTATTGCTTAAGCAGGCCCATGATGTGTAATATAGCGTGTTATCTGAGCAGTGGGAGCATACATCATTTAGTATTGACTTTGAGAAAGAATAAGTAGTGATGACGGTCTTGTGATGCATGAAGCAAACATATGAGAGCGTAAGTCCAGCATTTATTGTATATATTATACACTATGCCCATAAAAGTTATTATTCAACCTCTATATCAGTAGGAGTTGGACGTAGACATATATTTCCAGTTACAAAAATATTTTAAATGATGCAAAGATTTGCAATTCATGTTTTTATTCATGTTCAGCCATTTTAAAATTTAAAATACCATTTTTTAACTATTATGAAGTATAAAATTTTAAACAATTCACTTTAAATTTACAGTTAAGAAATGTTTGAAACAAATTCTGAAAAATTAAAAGACAGCAGTTTTTCCAGATATTTAATTTTAGTTTCTCAGATAGTGACTTATGAAAATTCAAGAACCGCATATTAATTGTAGAGCGACAAACATATAGAAATGGCCAAGTAATTAAAATATAAGTTTGCAAAGAGGTTTATGATGTTAATAAATTAAGTGACGAGCGTTGACATATAAACTGCAATGAAAAGTATTAGTCAGTAGAATTCTTTTTGAAAAGTAGATCTTATTCACAGATTTTTATAGAATTCGTGTTCCTGAAAATCTGCAAGATTCTAGTCTTTAAAATTAAAAACCTCTATCGAATTTTATCAAACTGTAATCAAATATTCTGTTTTGAGTTTCTTAGAATGGGCATGAACTCGAAGTAAATGTAACTGTAAGAACAGGAAGAAAGTACACAAAATTCGATTTTGAAATTTTTATAAAAGTGATTGTTTAAATGTATAAATTCCAAGAAGTGAATATTTGTGCCATATAAAATATTTTTATTTTGGAAAATATACGTTTACGATCAAGCATTGCAAAAATAAAGGCCACGTAAGCACGATCATGGTTGCGGTGTCCACAATATATCTCTATTTGTTCAGGTTTCCCCATTCATGTTTAAGATTTACACGTTTATTTTTTATATATGTGTAGCATTTAAGCAATAGTTTCATTTTATATAATATACCATTTTTTATTTATTGTTTTACAATATCCTATGATTCGAACTATGCGTTTTATTAATTACTCTGTGTAACTCTAAAGTTGAAACAAACTTTATTTTTATTGGTCTTTTAAAAATGAGCCCACCAGCGGCCGAGCGGTAAAGTCGCTGAACACTGGTAGTTCGGTCCGATGTTCGAATCCCGCGAACGGGCTGGCTGCATGGGTGTTTTCGTGGTTTTCCCCATGTGTAACGTGTATACGAGCCAGTTTCCCTTAGAAAGTCCTCCACGAAGGCATCCCTCCCCTTAGGCAGATAGCCCTAGTGTGCTTTGCCATAATTAAAATACACATACACACTTTTAAAAATGAAACGTTTTTAAAACTTATCTAGGAAATAAAAATTCACCGAATTATAGTACAACGACCTAAAACGTTAAAATTTCTATTTGTAAAAATTATAGATATATTTAAATCGTTTGCTAAAGCAAATAATGAAATGCTTCTTATTTGTAAAAGGAACTAATTTGCGACTATGATTCATTAATTACTTGGCTTCTAAAATCCGTTGCGCGTTTTCTGAGCACCCAACTAATCTCTTCGTAACAACTTAATGCCTCTAATCTTTGCTCTTTCTCCTTGCAGTTGTAAAATATACAAGCTAATTTCGTGTTAAATATAATAGTTCTGATGGGTTAATTACTTTACACTAATGGTTTTCTATTCTTTCTGTTTTCGCGTTTTCGATGAATTGCCATTTTAAACTATGATTATTCACTAAATATAAAAAATGTATGAAGGAATCATTTCGCTCATTTTAATTCTCTATTGAGTTGTGAGCTAAAATACACCGAAATGTTGTAACTGTAGTTTGCAGCCAGTTATGAACTTTATGTATCACAATATCAACTTTATCTACAATTTGAGCATTTCAGTTACATTATCGCCTGCGATTTGAGTAAATACAAATGAATAGAGGTTTCAAACGTAATAACTGTCACACTGATTGAACGTTAATTTTCTTTTAACTGAGCTCGGAGCAATGTCAGTCTTTTCCTTTAATATCTGATCTTAACCATAGGAAATTCTAGTATAGGTTAAAAAGACTTAACAGACAACCATTCAGGGCTGAATACGAAACTGATTAACGTCAGGTTACTAAATGTGGCATAATACGATGAATATTTGCCATATGAAAGATGCCTCCGTGGAGAACGTTCTAAGAAAAACTTGTTTATATTTATAAAATAATTGGTGAACGTAAATAACAAGTAGAATCAGTCAAGTAAATAATAAGCTTTTTCTCTGGTTAATTTCTTAAGCATATACATTTTTTAGTAGTTCACTTTCAATAAAAATTCATTATGCTTTATTACGCGAGCTCAAACATTATACGCGTCAAATTCATATTCATGAATTATCATATTTTTAAACCACTGAAAATGAAATTCTTCTTAGAAAGCAGATGGTGTTCGATCTGTTACCGACTATTAGTTTTTACTTCTTGACGTTTCTTAGATGAGAATGCCAGTTCAAAATATTTCCTTAAATTTTATTATTTAAATTATATTATTTCGTTTTATTATTTATTATTATTTAAATTTTATTATTTTCATTTAGTTTCTGCTTTATTACGCAAGGCTTTGTAGTTTTGTTGATTAATCTACTTAAATTTCTTCACAAATTTAGTTGAAATTGTGTTATTAAAATATTACAAGATCAGGAGAGGATTGAAAATATTTCATTGAATTTAATTCCAATAATACGCCTGCATAAATATGCAATTTGAAAAAACTTATGATTATTAGTGACGTTAGAAATGTCTCTAACATAGTTCTTTTCCTAAATTTTTGGAGCTTAGCATTATGATCGGAAATGTTACATTACGCTACCAAGTACTTTTCGTCCAGTGTTTTGGCAAACACTATCCCTTACTGATGACAATAAATCCACAAGTCGCCAGTGACCTTGAGAGTTCCTAGTTCCACTGTTTGCCGTAATGTCATGCTAATTAATATGCATAACGTGATTCGTCTCTCTGAGGTAGTGTCTAAGTGACGCTTGGCTATAGCAGCTCTGGACTGAGTGGTCTCCTACTCCAATACCTTGACAGAGCTTCTTGATTAGAGATTTGACTATCACCAGTGTCCTTCGATAGCGGTGAATAATTTCTTTAAAAATTTATGAAAAATATTTTACTGTACCATACGCTGAGCATCCGTGACCATAAGGTACTGATGATCAGCTCCGATGATGTCCTTTAATAAAAAAAAAAATAATTTCAGTTAATTCCATTGCCCCACACTGGTAAACAATGGGTTCACTTACAGTCAAAGAAACTTGTTGATGAATAATGTCTTACGCCCATGATAGGCAATGATGCTCTTAATTCTCATTTTAATTTAGTAATCTAACTTTACTTCGCCTTACCACATTGGTATGGATCATTGGTGTGAGACGCGCCTACTTGCGCAGGTAGCCGGTTATAACCGCCACCATGCATGTCAAATGTGACCAACAGCGTTCACGGTCAGTGATGTGCTTTTCGTTAATTTCAGTTTTAAAATGTATGTAAATTTAAGGGGGCCATAAAACCTAAATGACTTTTGATTGATTAGAAATGACTGTTAAACAGTTGTTTATTTGTGACCAACAGCCATTTTGATTATTTTTACCCTACGATTTAATTTGAATTTTAAAATTATGTAAATTGCACTGCCGCATTATTATGTAAATCACCAGAACCGGTGATTCATTTGTTGATCCCAAGTTGTCCTCAGCCTGTAGTCACTATCTGTCAACACGTTTAATGAACGGTGGTGATGAAGAGCCTTGGTGGGCATCGTTGTGCTTTGGTTTATTTTGAGTTTTAAACTCTATATAAATAAACTGCGCAACCCTTCACTGGTTGTTCACAGACTGACCATCTGGAACCCCAAATTTGGAAATTTGAATTTTTTTTTTTTATTATCTACTAGCAGTTTCGCTGCCAGCTTTCGTCTGGCTTTTAAATGTACCGGAAAAATGGCTGAAAGGAACACCAAACATTAAATCAAAAAACTGCGTAGAATTTTACTCTGCAGTACAACTTCATAAAAAAAGGTTATTGCGTATAACAAAATTACAATGAAATAAGCAATATTCCTTAATACAAATATTAATTAACCTAATAAATAAATTAACCAACTTCCCGTTGCAAAGTCTTAAGAACTCAAATGATATAAAGGAGGTTAAGAACTTTGTTTCCTAAAAAAAATCACTCAAAACTTTTCAATATCTTAAAAACAGTGAAATGAGCAATAAATAACAATAAAGAATACAAAAAACAAAAAATTCTGAAAAGCAAAGTATAATTAATAATATTTTATCTTATATTTTCAAGAGAAAAAATTACAATGGAATAAGCTATATCCCTTAATACAAATATTAATTATCCTAATACAAAAATTAACCAATTTTCCGTTGAAGAAAAAAAATCATGCAAAACTTTTCAGTATCTTACAAACAGTGAAATAAGCAAAAATGACATGAAAGCAACTCAAAAAACATAAAATTCCGCGCAGAATTTTACTCTGCAAAACAAGTTTATCAAAAAAAAAAAAAAATCAATAAAAATGTATTATATATATATATAAATGACAATGAAATATGCCAATCTCTTAAAAACAGTGACATAAGAAATACGATGAAAAATTGTTTCCAAACCCATATTTCTAAAAGAATGAAACTATTCAAAATGCTGCGATTTCATCAAAAATGTATCAACAACAACAAGACAGGAAAATTGTTGCAAAATCACATATTTAAAGATGTGAGATGCGAGAAGTGTACTCGAAAGCTTCATTTAAAAAAAAATTTAAATACAAAATATTATAATTTTTCCAAAATTCTTTTTGTAAAAGCAGTCGCAAGGATGAAAGTTTAACGTGTCCAAAGATCAAAGAAAAAAAAACTGTACTTTTTTAAAAATAAACTTTTTTAGAAAAAGTCCCGTTGAAAAGGTGTTAAGCTCCCTTTGTTAAATACATTCGTATTTAATCGATTTATTGAAACACGAAATTATTTTAAGTTCGTAAAATAGCTAAGTGGCTACGTTTCATGACGATGTGAAAATGGAGTGTGTAGAGTACAATCTCGCTTTCCTATAGCCCATTATGTCTCAAAATAATGCGATTTCGTCACAAAACATAAAATTAAAATAATTCGAATTCGAATTTCGGAAAAATAGCTTAGGTGCACTGGCTCTTCTCTAGATGCACCTATGTACCAAATTTCGTAGCCGTGGATCTATTAGCTTATGCTATATTATGCATAAGCGCAAACGAAAGACACACACACAGACTCTTTCTTTTATTATATGTAGAGATTTCATATTTTGTAAAGCATTTATGAAATTTTGATTAAAAAACTCAACTATTTCAAAGCGAGCACCGCAACCCTGTAAAAATAAAATTTCCAGCTCGCGAGGCTGTGTATCGGAAATTCTAAAAATATTCTTAAATATTTTGTGCTGTTGCTGTTGAATTGAATTTTATGGATTAAGGGCGAAGAACTTGATATTTAATAAATAAAGGTAACTCACAAAACATTAAACAAAACCTTTGAGCGTAATATAAAATCTGAAAGTTCTCAGATTTTTTTTCTTTGTGTTCGATTACAAATAGACCTTTTTTTTTGTTACAGTCATTTACGTAAACCTATGATTTATCAAGGGATACGAAGTGTTTCCAATGATCTCATGCTAAATAGTTTTTGTTACTCAGAGGCTCATACTTACAGTAAAGTATCCATCGATTTAGGACAACACACGTTAGTTAAACAAAAAGTGAATGAAAAAGAGTACACAGCAAATCTCATAGACTAGCGGTCCTCAACCTTTTGATTAACGCGTACCACCTAAAAAAAACTGAAAAACTTTAGTACCACCGCTATGTTTTACAATGATTATTTTTCAATTTCTCAGTAGAAATATTAAAAAATATATATATTTTTTGCCATTTGCACAACCTGTTGGCTATTTGTATTAAATGTGCACTCAAACAAATATAAGATTAAAATTTGGTTACCCTTTTAATTATCAAAATTTAAGTTATAATCTTTAATTCTAAAACTTAGTGTGACATTTTGGGCCTGTTTAGAACAGATTAATTTCTTTATGTTTGGTCTTATTTCCCCTAGTTTTAACCGTAAATTAATATCCATTTTAATTTTGTACTGTATTTATTTTTCAAATATAACATGGAAGAAAATCCTTGTTCACACAAATAGGTTGTGCACAAATCAATTAAAATATAATAGCTTTATTTAAAAGGACTTTTAATTCTTTTTTCGGTTTAGCCAAAAAGTTAACAAGTGTGTTACTTTTAAAATCTTCTGTTAGAGTTCGATCACAGGAAATTTCTGTCAACTGTTCTTTTCTTCACGAGATAAAATTTCAGGTACATTTGAACAAAATGGATTTCTGATCCAATTTTTTTTTTCATACTCATGTTTTTTTTCAAAACACATGTTGAAGTTATTTATTCAATGAACGATTTTTTTATGTCAGATGCTAATTCATCTTTTATTTTCAAATTATTTTCGGTTAGAAAACTTCCAAAAAGTGCTAAAAAGCTTAAAATATTATTATCCAATTCTTTGATTATTAGCTCGAGTATTTTTATCATTCATTTATCTTATCCATAATGCTAAACAAATTGACACCTCGTCCTTGTAATCCTAAATTCATTTGACTTTCCAAAAATATTAGCTAATTAAGCTAAACGCGCCAACCATAATTCACTAAATAAATAATTCTGCAATTCAAATTTTGAATCACAGAGAAAGATAAAAAATTTTTCTTTTCTTTCAATATTCTTAATGCTATTAGATTGTTCTGGATATATCATTTGTGAACTATCACCTTTCCGCGTAGTCAATACTAGCCATTTTTCCTTTTTGGAAATCTAGGTTTGTTTTATTGTTTTTTAACAAATAATTAAATGCGAAATATTGTTACGGGTTCCTAATAAATTGAATGCACAAGTCCGATAATAGACTAATAAAATTTATTTTTTATTTAAAGAAATATTTCAGACCTCTGGAATTTTCCACAGAAATATTCTTACAAGTGTTCACACTATCACGCAGTACAATCATAGTTACTCTTCAAAGTACTAAGAATGTACGCAATGTAAAGCTCATTTAAAGAGACAGCTAACTCGGTCTTATCTCAGTTCACGCGATACTACAACTCACAACAACAATAACTAAGCATCTGAGAGCAGATGCTCTCTCTTCGGTCTTAAATAGTTTTCGACCGGCTGTCAAGATATTTCTAGTGCTTTCTACTTCTCGAAATTACTAGAAAGCAGTACAAGGGTGGAATTACAGTTACAGCTAACATAGTGATCTTTGTTCCAACTAAAATCCCCTAAAGGGATAAACTGAAGTTTGCTTTTCCCGCGGTGGGGGAAAATGCAGTTAGAACACGCAGGAACGAGGATGTGCTAACATGTATAGATCCGGCACTGTGCCGCGTATGATATTTCATATTTGTTTCAATCATGATGTTATAGTTTTCAATAAATAATCAAAAGACAACTACTGTGAGTTAAATGACTCAACACTTCAGAACGAAGATATCACAAAAACATTTATTCAATTTCAATACATATTACGGTGATACAGGGGCAAAACCATAATGTCACCAAATTCGACTAGTTTTGGCAATTTCTCTCGAAGTTTGGCGACAAAATAAGTCGCTAGAACAGTTGTCAGCTTGGCAATATCTCGCCAAATTACCGAGATACCTATTTACTCAATGTTAAATGCACTTGCCCCTGTATTCTTATATTTTGGCATAACTTCTCTTTAGATTTTATTTTACAAAACAAATACAACAATTTTACTTATAATTCTTCTAAAATTGCCTATCTAAGTAACAAATTCGTAACAATATACTACGAGTCCTTTAAAAGCAAACGACAATATTCTTAAATCGTGAAAAAAAGTAAGGAATACAAAGCAACAAGAAGGCAAAATACCTGCTGTTAGAAACAGCAAACTGACGTAAAAAATTATTCTAATTGAAAATAGAGTAATATGAGCCCGGAAATGGTGGTGACGTAAAATGTGGACATGCTAATAAATTCATCAAATCTAAAAAAATTAGTGAGATACTACTATCTTTTTGTAGGAACTTATCTTTATTTCCTATTGAATACAGCATCCATTTCTATTACTCTTTTTAAAAACCTCATCTATGACAATTTTGTTTTAGTCTCTGGCTAAAAGAATATTTGCGAAAATAAAAACCGATGGTTTTGCTAAAGTCTAAAGTTTGCTAAAGTCAGATAGTTTAAATTTACGAATGTTGAAAAATCTTAAACAGGATGTTGAGGTATTTAATTTTGGAATTTAATATTTAAAAATACTTTGTTTATGTGCGTACAACCTTTGCGTACCACCGATTCAGAATCGCTGATCATTGACCATCGTTACAAGCACAGTATATCACCATCTCCGTACGCTCGAATGACGGATGTGTCGATAGAAGCGACCGCTGCGCCACCATAATCAATACGCGTGCGAGTAAGGAAAAAAAAAGGCCCCTACCCACCAGTTTTCGTACAATGTTCTACATATTGTCCTGAGTTGATCCTCATGCATAGGCGAAAATTAGTGAATATTATGTTTTTTATTTTTTATGATGTAACCCTTAATTTATTATTTTATTTATTGTTGCTACAGATGTATTCAAAGACTTTGGAACTGATTTTTTCCCTTGTTACTAATGATTTAAGCTTAGAAACTTTGGAAAAAATACGCACCTTTCTCGGGTATACGTTTGGAGTCTTCTTTCAATCTAGAAGTAATGATTGATGGTTTTTCAGTTTCCAGTTAATAATGTTGTTTATTTCGCACTTATAAATTTTAATACCATCTATTTTGCAGCATTTTTGATATATGGAATAGGAATATTTCTTTCCGGAAATCGCAAAAACATATTCAATTAACAGCTTGTTTACATGCAACATTCTATAAAGAAGAATAAATTTAAATTTGTTGATGATATTTCTCATTTCAAATAATAAGCTGTTACCAGGAATTTTTATTCCAAAACTTTTGCTTTTTAAAATTCTTTATCTAATTTGTTCTATAAATGTGTAAATACACTCTGTATTTTTATTTTTTTAGGAAATATTTGGAAAACGCAATATATGTATCCATCGACATATTATAGTTGTAAATAATGGTGACATTTCAAATTTTCTATAACGTGCGACATGTTTTATTTATTGGCTCGAAATGAACCAAAAAATGTAGCAGCCGAGAATAATATATATGCACATAGTATTTTTAAACTAGAGAAATAAAATCTTATTCAAAAACATCTCCAAAGAAAATACTACCACATGTGCAGTGAGCATGTCTAACATTTTATAACGTTGCACATCTGGTTTTCGAAAGTAGATGTATTACAGAAGAATGATCGCTTATTGTTCTTTAAGCAAATGTCATACTGATGTCTTGCTGTGGAAAGTAATGCAGCATGTGGAAAATATTCTATGATATTCCACCTTACTTCCAAATAGCTTCAATTTAATTTTATATTACATTTCATCTTAAATTATGACTTTCAAACATCCCAGAAGATCTGAGAACAAATATGCTATCGCTGAGAGCAAAAGTAGCACTTTATAGTTAATACAAATAAAACAGAAACCACGAAAATCTCACCATATAATCTTAACTTAATATTCGCAGGAATTGAAATCAAAAGGAATTTAACGTCATATTTCGTTCAGGGCTTGGGCTCAATCGCATAATACGCCATCATTTGAATGCATTAAGAAAAAGAGATAAATTTTGATGTAGATCATATTCCTTACGGATTTAAAATATTTTTTTTCTTTGTGAATATGCCTGTTTTCGGCATGAATTTAAATATATATAGAAAACTTACGCAGTGATGATGACATTTGAATTATCAGTTCTAAAATAATTTAGTTACTTTCGCTTCTTATTTTAAAGTATAGTGACTTGCATTTGAAAGCCTAGTGGTGCAGCAGCTAGCGCGTCGCGCAGGAACACCACGGATCCGGGGCTCGATCTCCGAGCTGGTTCACTCAGCCTTTCATCCCTCGAGTGGGTCGATAAAATGACTGCCATATTTCGCTTGAGAATTAAACACTGGGGCTTCTGCGACAAGCAGACCACTTGTCCAGGGCATGTGGTCATGCAAGCGGGGGCCCATTGTCAGGAAAGCAGCTATCAGGGCACTGCAGGTCATGGCTCACTAAAAGCATTTCCGTCATTGTTTCTTAGAAATGCTTTTAAACTGTTATTATTTGCTATAGTTATTTCATTTGTAATTAATTATGAAGTAATCGATAATGTAGTTGTAACTGAAATTATGTTGGAGGTGATTAGCAAATTATTATAGTTTTATTTCTTCTTGTTTCAGTCTGGCTTAAAAACCTCATATGCAAAGATGACAAAAAATGTCCATTTTTTCTATGAAATATTAATTTTTGTACTATCCGCAAACTTTATAGCGATTTGATGTAACAACTGCAATGATAAGTTAAGTAATAATTACGTTTCAAACTTGTATAACTCTTCCGCTCTGTGACAGCTACAATTAAACGTAGCAATCCGCCCAGACGATATAGTGATTAGCGGAGCCAACTGCGATACAGAAGGGCCCGGGTTCGAATCCCGGAGAAGGCATGGATGTTTGTGAATGTATAGTGTCTTTGCAGCATAGGGGCACTCTAAATACAGGGTGATTATAATTAAAGTTTAAGTTTAAAAACGCTATAAAAAAAGAACCACTGATGAAAATGATGTGAAATTTGAAAGGAATGTTATTGAAGAAGGCGGAAAGCGTATGGCAGAAGAAAAAATTTAGTTTTGAAAGTTAGCCACAGATGGCGCTGTAAGCGGCCGAATCACGACGAGAAATGATTCGTAAAACAACGGCTAAGGTGGAAGTTACACATTAAAACGTATTGACAAATTAGAATAGTTGAATAATTTTATTTGCATGACTGTACATATCACATCGAAAGGGACAAATCGGTTTCATGAGTTTTGCGGCGACGTACCGCATAAGAACCATTCATCAAAGAAGTTCGGAACTGTCACGAGACTGGCGCAAAACATGTTCAATATGGTGTCATTGTGTGCAACAAGTTGAAAGCGACAAACAGCATGTTCCACAACGGATCGCAGTGTCTCTGGGGTGATGTTCAGAATGTGTTGTGAAATGCGTGCCTTTAATTCCGCTAATTTGCAATTGGAGCACGGAACACAACATCCTTCAGATATCCCCACAGCCAGAAATCACACGGAGTAAGATCAGGCGATCGGGACGGCCAGGCTGTAGGGAAATGACGGCTGATAATTCGAGCATTTCCGAAATGGCGCCTCAGCAGCTGCTTCACGTGATGTGCAATGTGCGGAGGAGCGCCATCTTGCATAAAAATGATTTCATCCACACATCCATGCTGTTGCAGAGCTGGAATCACGTGGTTGCGCAAAAGAGACGCATACCTCTGACCAGTGACGGTTGCGGTAACAGGATCGGAAGCACCCGTCTGCTCGAAAAAATATGGTTGTAGGATGAATGATGCCGTAAAGCCACACCATACAGTGACCTTTTCAGGATGAAGTGGTACGGGGTGCTTTGCCAATGGATTTTCTGTTGCCCGTATTCGACAATTCTGGGTATTCACGTATCCTGTCAGATAGAAATGGGCTTTATCTATCCACAAAATTTTCCACGGCCATTCATTATCCATTTCCATGCGAGCCAGGAATTCTAACGCAAACGTCTCCCTAGCAGTCAGGTCAGACGGAAGCAAATCCTGCACATAGCCAATTTTGTACGGATAGCATTGCAGGATGTTTCGTACAATTTTCAGCACCGTGCTCGTAGGCCTGTCCAATGTTCGGGCAATTCCTTGTGCACTGCACGGTTGCACACCACCGGCCGACCCCTCCTGTAATGCTGGGGCCACTTCTTCAACTACCGTCGAATGCACTCGTTTTCTCCTTCTACCAGATTGCACATCAAACGAACCTGTCGCTTCGAATTTTTGCATCATTTTCCTTAGACATACGACACTCATTGGACCAATGCCTTCTTTTATACCCTTCAGTGTCCTGAATTTTTGCAGAGCTACTCTTGCACAATCATCATTCTTGTAATACAGCTTTACCAGCAGAGCGCGGTCCTGCAGTGAAACACCCATGGCGAACGTCTGAGACGCAAAATGAGGAACAGCCTGGTACCTGACGGCTTTATAACACTGAAATTTAACTAACATTTTAATTTACGTCTTCTTCCGCTTGCAGCGCCATCTGTTGCTAACTTTTGAAACTAAATTTTTTCTTCTGCCATACGCTTTCCGCCTTCTTCAATAACATTCCTTTCAAATTTGACGTCATTTTCATGAGTGGTTCTTTTTTTATAGCGTTTTGAAACTTAAACTTTAATTATAATCACCCTGTATATGGCGATCTGAAAGTGCTCTCGAGAAGTTGGTGGTAGGGGGAGAGATGTGAGAGACCATCGAAACCGTTTCCCCGGAATCCTCTGCATCAAAATTGGGGTGGAATTGAGCAAAGTCATACTGTCACCTGTACGGTGCTCTAGGCTCTTCCAATGACAGGTGCAATATTGCTGTCCTTGCCACCGATGAATTTCAGGGGCTTGTTCTGATGTTACTATCAGTGACATAAGTCACAACAACAAAACACAACTTAGTATAGATAAATCTAAGCGTTACCATTTAATATCTTGCGTATAATTATCAGTCCCAATGTGCGATTTTTAATCAAAAAGGATCTGTGATCGTAAATAGCCTGAGAATTTGGAAATGTGCAGCTGAATATTGGAATATATTGTCGATCAAAAATTCCGGTGCTTCACGGAAATAAACCAGTTGGTTTGGAACAATTTCTATTCCCTAGTCAAATAAAACGATAAACAAAATCGCGAAACAAGCAGCTTATGATCTAAACCATGCGCATTGTATTCTTTTCTCAATTTTGATACTTCATTCCAACTTTCACATCACTGGCTTCAAGTTTCCTCTTCTATAGTATGCGCTGAGCCTTGTTTTACAAAATGAATACTGTACTTTTATTTTAGGTCTTTATCAGGACATTTTAATTAATCTTCCTGCTCTGAGGATTCTACATATTGTTTATATCTTTTTAGCATCTGTAATTCATAAACGTACAGTTCTAAAGATAATACACGTTAAGAAATTTTGCTCCTGAGCATGTTGAATTTTTAACAGTTGATGTATTAGAAAATTATAACTATACGCTTGTATAATTATACTTTTATATATGAATAATACGTTTTAGATATATTTATAGTTATACTATACACTGCATTTTCTTCTGCTTCTTTAGATTTGCTTAAGTAGTTAGTATATCTTCAAGATTATCATGACATAGTAATTTTAGAAACTGCGATTCAATAAAAGTTGCTGTAATTTATCCAAGTTGAAATAACAGACTTAAGTATAAAAATAAATTGAACTGTCTCAAATATGAGAAGGCTGCACGTATCAGACAATGCTGAATATTTGAAAATGTTCTGAACGTCAGAAAGGTAATTTAATAGCAAAATCTGCGTTTTGTCGACGGGGTAAAATGATGATTTTATTAAAACACAAAGCAGGTACCTTTAGTCCACAGCGAGCATTCATTTCAAAAACTAAAAGTTTAACTTATTATTCTTCATGCGTAGTGTTGTTAAAACTTATATATTTCTAAAATATTGTTTCTGAGTGCTTTCTTAAGGGCCACTAATGGCAGAGTAGGGAACAAACTATTGCTAGAACCTACAAAAATAATAATTTATCCCAGCGTAATAAAAGAAGACGTTCCCCGCTTTTGCTATAGCAATTACCTATAAACAAATCGGTTCATCATGCAAAGCAAAACTTTTGACAACGCACTGCTCTTAAGCCATCTCTTCTCACCTTCTTTCGCTAGCTCTCAGGTAGATATGAGTGCACTGTGCGCTGCATTTCCAGCATGGCTTCGGTGCAAAGTGCATTTCGTGATAAACGTCTGGTGAACTCGTATTTCAAGGTCTCCCGTTCTCACTGGTGAAGAAATAATGTAATAGAAAGGATAGTAATGGCCATAAACGAAATTTCCCGTCTCCTAGATCTTTGTATATTGAAAACATTTTATGTAACGCAGACAAAATGGTGAGGCCATTTCGGTGGTTTTTAGAGATATGCCTTCAAGAATAAAAGTAAGACGCCTTTAAATTTTATAACGTGTGAAATATCAGAAGATTCATTGGCTGCAGTTGCAAGAAATTTCTACTTTCTGAGCTCTCTGCGAAAATGATGCCCTAAATGTGAAATATTTTTCATTTTTCACATTTTTTGTCATTTGCGTTTATTATTTACCGTAAAATTTCTTTTAACAGCAGACTAACAAAAAGAATAAATTCTTCTAAGCGTTTTAAATTGCTATTTTATTCCATTTTCCGTTTACGAAGTATCGGATAACCGAGAAGAAAGCTCTGATTATGGTTAACTTTCATAAGATGTAAAATTTAAATAGTACTCTAAAGTAAGCTTAATGGAATGTAAAGATTAGATCATTTTATACATGAAACACCAGTTAGCATTTAAATTCTAATTTTAAATATGCAGCTTAGCTCTGACTTCAGGACAGAAATTTAGTGAACACGATGTTACAATAGTAGCAAAACTAAACGTATAATATGACGAACTTGCTTATAACTTATTTAGATACTTATTTAGATCTTACATAGAAATTTGCTTATAAATATTAAACTTGCATGAATTTCCCCATCGAATACAAGATCAAATTTGGATAATACTTAAAATTATAATATGCTTTGCTTGTAAATTAATTATTGAAACACATGTAATACAAATTACTGTAGCTTAAGTCAATTTAAAAATGAGACGCTTCGGGACTTTTGAAATACGGTACGTAAAGAGCTGTTTCAACATATTACGTGCTGTTTGATAGCTGATGCATGTATGCATCATTTAGCGATAGAAAAACCTTTGGAAATATGATCCTACAACTATTATAAGGAAAAAATTGTTTCTTATATTTAGAGGGAAAAAACATATATAATACGCATTCTCTTTAAAAATCACACATTAAAATAATGCACTTTTTTATATTAAAAATATATGGCAACAAGAAATGTTATTAGATTATAAGAAATTACACAGGGTGCTGCAGTCATACTTTGTTGTTTACTAACTGCAACCAAGTTTCATTACTTGCATGCAACAACTTACATTTCATTACAATAGCAATAACTTTAAACAGTTTTCTAAGTAAAACTGTATTCTGAAAGCAACATTCAAATTAGTTTTCGTTTTATACTTCTGGCTTGTGAATCTGTGATTCATTTTCAATTTGAACGGTTCTATTTGGTCTGCACTGGATCTTCAAGTCCTAAAATCTTACTAGACAGGTAGCGAGTTATCGGTGTATCTGAAAAAGTAGGGCAAAGCATTTTTGTTACTCTAAAAATTAGGGGACTACTTTGTGCTATAAATAATCACCACTTGTAGAGAGGTAAATTAATCAATTAAAGGATAACAGTAAAATAAAATTTAAACATTGACAAAGTAGCCACAGAATACACACAGAAAAGCTATAGCTTGACTCAAACTAACTTTACCAGCGTATGAGTTTAAAGAATCTGCGAGAGTTCTGTAAAAACGTTATAATTACATTTAGCTAGAGCTGGCAAAATTCTAACAAAGCTAGGCGAGTGCCAGGAACTCTCTCTCTCTGTCTTGATCCAAAAGCTTTTAGCGTAAATATACACTACACGTAAATTTCCATTCTAATGTAAAATAAGGAACGAAGTTAAAGATCAAAATCTTAATAACTGGTTAGTTTAAAATACAAACCTTGCAAAGCATTTTTCTATTTATTTAGCTTCAAATATAATTTCGATTACATTTTTCCCGTGTTTCGTCATATTTGTTGCCGAAATAGGACACTGTAGTCTTATTAACTTTGCACTTATTTTTTATTTTTTGCTTTCTAAGCTCAAATCCAATTTGCACTTACGTCTTAGTACTTTAAAGTATATTAAAGGAATATGTCGCGGAATTATGTTTTGAAAGTTTGCTTTGAAAGAAAACTTACTAATTTAGCTTTCGTTGAAAGTATGATAATTACTCCCTTTAACTGCCTTTCTTTCAGAACACTTTCTTTCAGTATAAATAGATATCTAGTTCAAACGCATAAGATCATCCTGCAGACGGATCCTTTACTCTTGTACCAAATACACCAATTCATGATACACCCCATACCCATAAAAATCTTTACATCCCACTTTGATCTGACGACTGGGTCCCCTCCTAACGAGTCTCTCTTTAAGTGAGGGAGAATTTAAAGAACTTTTATCCTTCTTTACCAGTCTCCAGTTTCTAGTCTTCTTAGAATAACTGGAAACATATCCGGATAACAGTCCGAAGTTCGAATCCCGTAGAGGGCATTGCTGACGTTTCCTGTTTCCTGCTTTGATAAAGCTAATATTTATACAGACTGATTTAAAAGAATAAAACGACGAAAACGGACCGAAATGTATAATTTTAGAACGAAATATTTGCATTTATTCGTAATTAAAAGTAAAATGGCAAATTAGAAAATGTTTCTGGTATTTGCAAACTAAGTAGTGAACATTGCTATGCAGATTATCGTGAAAAGTACGGATCAAAATAATTTTCTCTTAGAAAAAATGCTTATTCACGAAGTTTATATGTTTGGTTTAGTTTAATATGACAGATCACATTAGAGCTATCTGCCGAAGGAAAGGAATGCCTTCCTGGAGAGCGTTTAACGGAAATTGGCTGGTATACACTTACATGGGAAAACTACAAAAATGCCTATACAGCCAGCCATTCTGCATGGAACCCCGTTCGAAATTATTAGTGCTCAGTGATTTTACCGCTCAGCCCCTGACAGCCCAAAATATATAAAACTCGTATTTTAGGTGC
Organism: Stegodyphus dumicola; assembly: GCF_044657685.1. Taxonomy (NCBI): domain Eukaryota; kingdom Metazoa; phylum Arthropoda; class Arachnida; order Araneae; family Eresidae; genus Stegodyphus; species Stegodyphus dumicola. Next base: position 76,621,345 of record NC_140775.1, read on the forward strand.
AGTAACAGGTGTCAGGGTTAAATCTTACTATCATTTGTATAAATTATTTTGGTGCTTGTTATTATTGGATTATCATTCTAAAGCAGTAAATTTGCCTGAGAAGTAAAGCAGCAAAGCAGTAAAATTGCCTGAGAAGTAAAGCAGTAAAGCATTAAAATTGCCTGAGAATATTAATCATGGAATTTTAGTATTTGAAAACAAAAATTTATTTGTGTGAAATATTTCAAATATATATGTATACCGTGTGTAAAGAAATTAAAAATTAAAGAAAGTAACACACAGATGAAATGCAAACGAATATCACTGAATGATATTAAAAGGGAAACATTCAACATCCAATTAGTTTAATAAATAGACACTTCAAAGGAAGTTTAAAATTGTACCAAAAATCTGAAATTTAAAAATGAGATATCGCGGCCAAATGAAATACTCCGGTCGTACCACATTCAAATGTTTAGTACTTTAAATAATAAATATAACCGTATCAGAAGTCAGATTTCGTCAGTTTTACAAAACTGCCTTTTTTAGATTAAAAAATTCTAAAATGTGAATATTTGTTTCATTGAATACACTTTTGTGACTCGAAACATATAATTATAAGAAACTGTCTCGAAAATAAAAACCTCACAAAGGCTCTTCTGAACACTATGTATATAAGGCCATTTTAGATATATGTTATTTTTATAAATACATAACGATGCTCATGTGTAGCAAAATGAATGAACGAAGTATACGGAGCAGTGACACATAGGGATTAAAATTCAGAAATCCAATCCTGAATTCAAATGCATTTACGTTTGCTAGCCCGACTTCTTTTACGCTATATTGTAACAAATATCTAAAAAAGGAAAGAAGGAATCTTAACAGACACAGTAAAAGGAAATTTTTCTCAATAAGCTGACAGAGTAGAGAAAATCTGAAGTATCGCATTAATGCATTAACTTTAAAAGTTTTGTCACATGATTTTGAGTTATAACGAACTTTAAACTGCAGAACATAAAAATCCATTGCTTAGTACTTAAGATGCTTAATTAACGGTATGTTTGTAATGGCTGAAATATTCTGTCAAAATAAATTTTCGAAATAAAATGCTTATACTTTTATTTTTGTCTTCAATTTGAAATGTCCTCTTATTATGCCACATTCAGAACTTTTAAATAAATCTTGCGAATTTTTGCTTTCAAAGTACCTTTTGAACTAAGAAAAGAAATTTAATTAGCAAAAGCAGTATTCTTATATTGTGTCGTTTGAAAAGAATGTGATGCTAATTAATTAGGAATATTTTTGGGGATTATTTTTGGAGTGCTTAAAGCAGCATGCATTTTCACTCTGAATTTGTCGTCTAATTAGCAGAGCATTCTAAGAAAGTGTTCGCTCTCCCAATTTTTTTTAAAATATAGCTTTAATTTGAGCATTCTTTTGCGAGCAAGTTCGTTTATCGAAGTAATTTGTTTTTGAAATTCAGGTCAGCTGTCTGAAACCGAATAATTTGTGTTTAATAGTTTTATACATTAGGATTTGGTAAATAGTCAAAATGGCTCAAATGCATAAAAATGTATGTGAAGTTTTATTCGTAGTAAAATTATATATATATATATACATATATATATGTAAGTATCAGGACTGCGACTACTTAACACGACTAATTGCATCGCAGTGAGATGGATGATGGACAATAAGGTTAGCAGTCGTGTTTTGGACTAAGATATAATGATAAACAACGAAGATGTAACGTCTTAATCATCACTCTTTTTTCATTTGTAAATAGTCAGTAATGGATCTCCATCAATACCTAAATAAAATACTTTAGTCACCTAGATGTGTACCGTCAGGCTAGAAATCCCCTAGACGCCGAGGTAATTCTTGAAGGTAGGGTTATACTTCAAATGCATTGAATGAATGAAATAATTCTTTCATACTTTTCATCATACATGTGTATCGTAAGCCTAGAAATACCCTAGAGCCGAGTTCATATATATATATATATTGTTACGTTCTACACGTTCGTGGATTTGGAGTAATCGGTGGTAACACTTGAAGGAGAATCAAAAAACAATTTATTCACCAGTATCACACAGGACAGTTCCGTTTACAGTCATCGAAAAACTACGATAAACACGCTGAAACAATTAGCAACACAGCTTTTAGGCTATAACCATGAAGACAGCTTCATGGCAAAACACTAAGTACAGCTCTGGATTCGCCCGATCACTCTCAAGCTAACTCTGAACTAAAGACGCTACTACACTGCCAAATTCAAGATACTAGTAATACTTCGCGTACAGGTACAGTATATATAACTTTTAACCAACCTTCAAGAACATTCCCGAGGAAAACCGCTAAGAATGCGTTCTAGAATGCTCTCGCTCCGTCTATTCCATATCGTCGATTTTGTCGCCAAACGGGCGATTTCGCGAACAATTTGGCAAATTTTCCATTCCCTGTCACTTTTTGGCAACCCTAACCCCGCCTTGGGGAAAGCTATCTTACCACAGCTGAGAATTTCGTGGGTGTTTCATAGATCATGGGACAAACTTGGAGGGGTGGTGGAGCGTACTAAAACAAGCATTTTTTATATAGGAATGTAGGGTCTAAAGTGACGGGTTAAGGCAGGAATGCAAAAAAACGACACGAGAGGAAAATGTTTTTATGTACAAAATCAACGTAAAGTGCTTTTTTGAAGCAATACAGTATGCATAATAAATGTTCAAAAAAGGAAAACACTAACAGTAATGGGAACTACATCTGTGATTAGCTGGCAATGCAGCGGTAGAGGGCGATAGTGAGCCGGACAAACCACGTTCCGATGCATCAGAGGATCATTCGCAACTCTGATGTTGAGCGTGATGGGAGAGTTTACGCACAGGGAAAAAGCTGACATGCATCTCATGTATGGTCCTGCTAATGGGAACGGCAGAGCAGCGCTACGGTTGTACCAGGAACGGTTTCTCAACAGGCGTATGCCGAAGCGCACAATGTTCGAGAGGTTGCATCGGTCTCTGTGTGAAAACAGGTCATTTGAAGCCACCTCTGACACTAAGAGTGGAAGAAGATGTGCGCGACAACCTCGCATCGAAGACCATCTTGAGCATTGTGCATGAATCACCTCAGACAAGTACAAGAGCTATTGCACGTCGTCTGCAGCTGAGTCATTCCATCGTTTGTAGAGTATTGCATAAAAATGGTTTGCATCCATACCATTTGCAGAGTCCAAGCCTTGCAAAAGACAGATTACCCTCTTCTGGTTCATTTCTGTCATTGGTTCTTGCAGCAGTGTGCGGCGCAGGCGGATTTCCCATCGGATGTACTATTCACTGACGAGGCAATTTTCTCACAGGACTGCATCTTCAATAGTCACAACATGCACGTGTAGGTAACTTATAATCCACACGGCACACGTCCACATTCATTCCAAACCCGCTTCTCCGTGAATGCGTGGGTGCGTATTGTTAACGACTACCTCATACGCCCATACCTCTTACCTGCACATACAAATGGCTTATGTTATCATATTTTTCTGAAAGAGGTGCTACCGAAATTGCTGCAGGATGTTCCGGCTTCGTTCGTGATCGCATGTGGCTCGAGCATGATGATGCATAACCATATACGGATCCGCAATTACTTTGAGACATTTCCGTTCCAATGGATTGGCAGTGATGGATCTGTTCGATGACCACACCGTTCGCCAGATTTATCCAGCTTGGGATTTTTTTATGGGGGTCACATGAGGAGCGTCATTTACGAGACTCCCGTTGACTCACTGGAGGACCGCGTTGCACGACTATCCATTGCGGCTGCAAGCGTGCGCGAAATGCCCGCCGTTTTTCAAAATGTTCGTGAATCCTTTCTGCGACTTTACCAAGCATGTAGTATAATTGCTGGTGGTCGCAATTTTGAACATTTATTCTGAATATTTATTATGTTATTTATTGTGTTATTCATTATTGTTGATTGCTTTCTTCCCTTAACCCGTCATTTTTAGGACCTACATTCCTATAAAAAATGCATGTTTTAGTACGCTACACCACCCCTCCAATTTTGTCCCATGATTTATGAAACACCCTGTATAAATTGATACTAAATCAAAAGAAGTAAAAGTCGGAACGTAAATTAAACAAAAAAATTTAGTGTACATATCGAACTACTTATCAAAAACGAAAGGAACTGAATGGATTACACTATAGTCAGCAGCTTCATAGTGCGGCCACCTGTATATGGAGAAGATTTAAAGAGTTTAATGTGAAGACAAAATTACGAGTAGTTTATGTCGGTAGCGTCCTCATTTTGCCTTTTGCTGAATAATGCATTAATAATGGCTAGCAGAGATACCCAGATACAAGAAAGAACCCTTAAAGCGGGCTAGCATTTCAACGAACAAAGGCAACCTTGTTGATAGTTTTTTCAGGTATCAGAGGAGATATGCCTTTAGAGTATTTTTGAATTGCGATCTATGCTTTAATCTTCGTAAATGTTTAAGAGGACCTTTAATTGAAGATAAGTTCAGTCAAAAGATCCAGAGGTGTATGTGTGTATGTATTATTTTTGAAGCATAGAAGAGGAATCAGCTTGCAGTCGTTGTGGCTTATGGTGAAGGCTTACAGATAAAAATAACAAAACATGAACTTGAAAAATTTCCAGTCTTTATTTCCACGGAAATAAAATCATTTCGGTAGATATATATACAATCATAATGAAATTTCATACATTTCTGTGATTCAATCATAATGAAACATGAGGAATTTCTATGTACATTGCTTTTAACAAGAAATGACGCAGTTATTTTACAGAAGCGAAGCGAGGAGATACGAATATTAGAAAGGTAGAAGCTAGCAGAATAATGACGTAATTAGCTCGCCAGAGGTATTTATACCAACGTAGGTGTGATTCTAGAAACAAGATATGATTGGTTAATATTAGTTTAATTGCCCTTTTCCAATAGCGTTACATAACGTAGAAAGAACTGGAATTTGGGAGAACAAGTGAATTTAGGGGGAGATCACCAAATCTAGAATGTTAACTTTGAGGACGGCAATTATTTTAAAGCAGCTATTGTGTTTTGTTGTATCTTACATATATATGTATATCCACTGTATTTCTCTAATTTCTCTAGAGAGATGAATTTAAGTAAATAGACTTCCTTCAAAATACAAGAGGTCAAATTAGGTTTCTTTTTTAAAATGCATTGATATTTTTATTTGAAAGTAACAAAAATTGATTTGTGCCAGTTTCATACAAAGGGATATAGATATAAGTACGGATATCTTTGAAAATTTGAGGTCCGAGGAATCACAAGTTCATAATGCTGTTAAGTTACTATTGAAGTTAATTTTGACAATTTTTGAGCTGCAGATAAAAATATGTTTGTGCTATGATGATATTTTTGAATTTTTTATCATTTTTCAAACTTACTCAACAGAATTATATTATGCATAGGAAGTTAATTGAAATATTTTTAACGTAAAAAAGTATTTTCCATACAGTTATATTACTTTTTTTTTCATTTTTAATGTTTTCCTCCACATGACAACATTTTTTCTCCTGTAAACTTTATTTAAATTTCTTCACTGTAACTCGGTATTTTAAGCAATAAATAATGAGGTCAGCATATGTTTTATCATCTTACGTCAAAAATATTATAAATATATAATAAATTAAAACCTATTTTACAATAGAAAAAGTTAATAATTCTGATCCTTTTGATATACGATTCATTCGTATATCCATATCACTTGAAATAGAATTCATAACACAGCACTTGCTTATTAATGAGAATATTAAGGCATGCAATATGACACTACTAGTATAAATTCCGGTTTTTCTTTATTGTATAAATCTCAATTTTCAAATGATTTATTTTTTAAATTTTTTGCAAGGAATAAGCTATTAAAATAGAGCGAAGGTTTTTAGTTTTTTGAGGAGAGGATTTTAATCTATGTTTTAAGTAGTTTTTTTTTTTAATAAAAAAATAAACGAAATACATTGGTATACGTCATTAATACTTTACAGATCCTTGTACGTATACCAAACTGTTATATAGAAAATGTTTATTTGGTGTTTAAATACCTTTAAACTTTAAACTTTGCTGCAAGGTGCCGGACAAAATTAACAAAAAAAAATTCAAAAATCAAATATCAAATAATTCAAAACATTCAAAATCTATTTCATAATAATCAAATATCATATCGACATTCTTATAAACATTCGTATAGTAAATCTATCAATCAATCGTATATCATATCTATCAATTAATCGTATATCATATCTATCAAACAATCAATCGTATATCATATCTATCAATCAATCGTATAGTGGTAGTACAATTTAACGTTTAAGGTTTGCGTTGTGAGCAACCTATGTAAAGGGAAAATCAATAACTCCATGTTTCTTAAAAGCCTCCCGGCTCAAACAAATGGAGGGACATGACAGACCACAGAAACTACACTAAATTAAACAAATTAAACATAAAATACATATCAAACACATTTATTAATTTCTAGAATATTCAAACATATGATAACTAGGTAAACTGATCAGTCCCCTACAAATTAACCTTAAGAAGTAAATTAACATATATATCACTTTAAATCTTATATTAGGTGTACTAAATTTTTTTTAACATTACATAACTCACAATTTAGGCGGTTGTACCGTATATTAATATAGTATCATTACTCGAATACAAATTAAATACAAAAGACTGAAAAAAAATTCACTCACAGGGTAAAGTTCATACATTCAATTCCTATGCCATCATCGACTGATTAATATGGAGTGCTGATAGTTCAACAGATCGTCCTACTCATTGCGTTGACCATTCGAAAAGATCGAGAATGCCATCATCGACGGATTAATACGGAGTTTTAGATAGTTCAACAGCTAGTCCAACTGCTTTTAAATCAGGAGCGCTAACGCTACAACAAAATCTGTATTAAGGTAACCTCGAGAATGTCAAATTAAAGTTCTTGGGAAAATATAACGAAGCAGCAGCAAAGCTATATTTTGCATAAGCACTTAGTCTCAACTCGAGCAAAATTCTCATCAGCTGAAAGCCGACAGAAATTCAAGACCGCCGCCCGCTGATACACGGCATTCGCGAGAGCAAGACCCGCAAAGGGGTCAAGCCCCCGCCACTCGTTTTCTTCTTACTCTTAGCTTGAAAGAATCAGGAAACAGAATGAACTCTAGCCTGGTGCAAGCACCCAGGAAATCTCGGTTTCTCCGCCTCTGTGAGTTCATAGGCTTTCAAAAAAATCATAAAATTAAATCTTACCAATCCCGGAATTTTATGTTATTTAAATTGAGAAAATGACACACCCATGACGAATCAAACACCAGAAAATCTGACAATGCAATCCGAAAAACATCTGTACTCACAACGTGAGAAAAAAAAATAGACCCCCCCCAACTAACAAGTGAAACTAAGCTTTTACGAGAATCCAATTACCAGCCACCCCCACTGTCTTGAAGTAAGAAAACTGCAAACTTTAAACAAAGCGACAGGAAAACAAACATGAGCTAAAAGGGCGACATTGTTAGTGAAAAGGCCATAAACCAGATGTGTGTCCTCGCAACCCTCTCGCCTTTGTTACAATTCCTATTCAAGAACAACAAGTTAAACAACACCTTAAGAGCCTAAGAATACTTCTTTTTCCAGATTAAAATACACATGAATACAAACAAATATATTAGAATAATAATAACTTAAAACACATATTAAAAATTGAAATTCGCGACATAACAATAGCAGAAAGACAAAGTAATTTTCAAGCTGTCAAGTTGTCCATCTGGTGTCATGAGGACACCTGTCAAAAGAACTACTTGACATCAGATGTGGTCAAAGGGGATAATTAAGCCATTTTTGCAACCGAAAACAACAAACTAATTATTGATAACATCAAAATAACTTCCTACCTTATTATGTTAAAAAGAGCGTAAAGATTTAAAAATTGCAAGAAATGAAGATACCGCAGAATCCCCGTAATCCCACGTTAATCCGCTAAAAACATAATATTAGAAATATCAATTTTAGGCGTTTTTGTATTACTCTCTTCACATAATGCTGCTTTTTTATTTTTGGTGAATATGCTTTAAAAATGATGAAACATAAAGCGATATATCTGAAAGACTAACATAAAACTGTTTAATTATGAATGAATTACAAAAGCATGCAAAGGAAAAGACTCTTTGAAGCTTTTTTTTTTTTTTTGAAAGCATAGTAAAGAAAAGAACATCAAAAAGTATATATAACATATAATGTTTTCACAAATGTGATGTCTTTGTTGTATGTTGATGCTTATTATGTATTAGTTGGCTATATATGTTGGTATTTATTCACTGTAATAACATGTCACAGAATTAAAATTAATTACAAACATGTTTCTGTTGAACAGAGTTAAATAAAAAAGCAATAAATTGATGAATTAATTGCTAATTATATTACAAATTATGAAATTTTGTACTCTTTTTAACTTTTATATGACTTCCTTAAAGCGTTTCTTTTGCATAATGGGAACGATTATGTCTGGCGGGTTTGTATATTTCCCAAAAAAAAGTATTAAAATTTCAGATTAGTCTTCATGTATATAAAATTAATCATGAATGGATGATTTATAGGGATTTTAATTTCTAACACCATGTATGCATTTTGATGGGCTGGGTTATAAAGATAAATCTCCTTTCTTTCATTCGTAAGTTATCCATCAGAATGAAAGTCAATATTGTGAGTAAAACATGCTTCTCCTAGTCTGGCAGTAGAAGACATTTTTTTATAATGTTATTGGGAAACAGAAAATACCTTTTTTGTTCCTACACGTAAAATTCGCTCTCATGAAACAGTTTGCGAAATGATTCAGAAAATGTTACTAGTTATACTAAGCTGTGTGAGTACCTTCCTAAGCATCAGAAAAAATAATGTTAGATAAAAGCTTTTAACTTTTCATGAATGATGTTGAACAGGAAGCTTGGTGAGTTATAAAATGTTCAATTATTACGATTCGTGTATTTCAATAAGGATTTGATTCAGTGACCATAATTGAAGATTTGTTACAAAAACTGGAATCTTCAGGCATCCTCAGGCACTGTAAAACGTAACTCTGGATGTTCATACTTAGATATTTTTCGAAACTTTTGATGCAAGAATTACTAGAAAAATGTCACAAACGAACTTTCATCACTGGCATATTTCATAATGGATTATCGAAAAATTGCAGAGGTATTGCTGAAGAGAAAAGAGCAAGAAATAAAGCGAATATCAGTTTACTGTATAAGGTATTTCTCCCACCTTCGTGGCATGCCTTCTTGGTGTGACTCCCAGCGTGCAGACCACCCCACAACGAAGGCAGATGAAATACCTTATATACTCCCCTTTTACAGGGCAACAGGTGCTTTTAGGGGACGCAATCGCCAAATCCTGGGTGTGGAGAATCATCATCCATCACCCTTTTTTTTAAGTACGAGCGCTATTGTAGAGACATTAGGTTAATTGGCAGCAGGAGAGATGAATAATCTGCAACGCCTTCGCCGGGAGAGGAACCACAGACCCCTGGAATACGCGCCCAGCGTGCAGACCACCGCACCGCGAAGGCATGCCAAGAAGGTGGGAGAAATACCTTATAACTGAGTAACTATTTTTTATATTAAAAGTAATTTTCATATTTTTGTAAATATATGTTTCATTTACTTCTTATATGAAGCATTTTCTAAGAAATTGAATAAAATATTTTCTAGTAAATACTGGGTTAATATAGTAATCGACAACATGCTCCAATAATTTGTGATATTTATAATGATCACATCCAAAATTGCAATGAAAAGTAAGTTACATTGTAAAGTGAAGCATAATTTGAATTGTGTTACAAGTCTTGTAATTCGATATTTCGTGGTTAATAAGAAAATGCCTACACTTAGTTGATAATTATGGTGATGATAATTAAAATGTAAATATTGCCCATAAGGATATTTGCATGTAAAACGTTTGTATAATAAATGGAAGCATCAACTAAATTGCCCATATGCCATATGTATATTTGTTCATGAAAATTTCCGAGTGAGATTATTTCCATATCATGCATGGATATACAAGTTTTAAAATGCCGCCGGGAAAGGGGTTAATGACTCTGACTGCCGTATCTAAGTGCCCGGGTTCGAGTCCCGTAGAAGACATTGACATAATTTGCTAATTCCTTCACAAGGCGGCAAGGCTGGGCCACCTATTACATACCTCCATAATAAAATAGCCACCCTTTCCGTCCTTTGTAGTAGCCAACGCCTATAAACGGCTAGTCTGCCATTGGGGAGGAAAAGTTTTGAATTAAGAATGCAAAGAGCAATTCTCATGCATTATATCGTAATAAATAAAGAATTTGAAGGCAAGCGTGCATACGTTTATTTTACTTGGCGGTTTTTCGAACGTAACTTAATAAAATAATTGTTTTAGTGTTCGTATGGTTCAAAAATGTAAGCTTCAAAAACATTCATGCGTCATTTTTAATGAGAAAATTATTTTTAAAGGTTAATTGTAATTGTCTTGTAATTACTCGAATTGAATATTTCTGATAACTTTTTGTTTTTGTCCATTCGTCTAAAATTAATTGATTTTAAAGTACAAAAGACAATTTAAGCTGAGAATGAAAGAGCTTTTACACCGTCGAACAGAGCTTTGTAATTTTAATTGGACCTGCCGTTAATTATTTTTGAACTAGCTTTCAATTTTTTACGCTAAAAATCTTGTTATGATAAGATTCATCCTGTTAGTCATTAGTGTTTGTTTGACTTGGAAATGATTGAGCATCTGTTGCATTCTCAAGACACAAGCAACAGTATTTTAGTTTCTGTTAGTCTTGTGAATTGAACAATCTAAAATATCAATAAATGTTTTAATTGCATTTATATCCCGGTAACCAAATTTAAATGTAAGATTAATGCTACAACGTATTTAAATGCCGTTCCACCAATGTTTATTAATCGTAAGTAGCATCAATAACTAAGACGTATATAAAGATTATTTGGCCTTCTTTACATAAATCGGAATAGCAATAAAATCTACATCTTTTATATTTAAATGCCGTAGTTTTTATTCAGTACTTTTTAAACATTCAGTATTTTTAAACATATATGATTATTAAAATTTTTGGTTAAAATTGGTTACTATTTTAACTAAAAATTTTAGTTTGTTTTTAATAACAACCAAAACGTAAATATCGAACTGAGGTATTTCAGTGGTATGGTAATTGTGATGTAACAGGGAAAAGTAATTAGAAATGAGATCTGGGATATTCAAGTAATTTTATTGTTGGAAAAACTCCAGCGAAATTAAAAAGAATTTATTTTTATATATTTATTATAATAACAAAGAATTAAACATCAGCTGTCTCATTGTGAAACAATTATGTTCCTTTTATTTTCATAATCATTGACATATTAAATGCGTTTAGAAAAGATGAATAAGGTTATCATAAAATATATCGGTTTCAAGACACTCGCGGTTATTTTACAGCTTGATAAACTATGGGTTCGGTAAATTTTTCATGATGTCTGCCATGCATGTTTGCGTGGATGCATGCAATACTGCAAAAACGAAACTTTCAGCATATAATATTGAAATGTGTCTGTCCTATTTTTGCTGGCCTGTTAAGCTCTGAAATAAGAAACGGCCGAAGGAATTATTTCAACCGAAGTTTGGTAGTGGATGTCTAGGCCTCCCAAACTGTTTTAATGGATTGCTTGAGCACGTTTATTATTTACAGCTTTTTAGAAATGGGCCTCAATTACATCTGGATAATGATGTTAAAAAACCAAATAATATTCTTTTAGTTTTGTTTCCCAATTTTCCATTCATACTGTACATCGCGTTCTCTCCAATGCAATAACGTAATTGTATAATTTCAATGTGAAAACATTCTCAGTAAATAATACCAAAAAAAAAATTAATTTTATACGTGCAGAACTAATATTCTTTTCATGAGTCGTAAAGTAACCTACATATTCATAAATGCTGAGAAAGGAAATTTTATAATAAAATCTTGATCCATTCTATTCATACTCAAATATTGTTCTCACTATTAAGTTACTGTTTGCGTTTGAAAGTACAAAGATTTATAGTATTGATAGTCTCAAAAATTTGTACTGTGGCAATTCACATGGCCTGCATGTGCTTGCGAGAAAGCGCATGCAGGCCATGTGAATTGTTACAGTACAAATTTTCTTACCCCTTATTATTATTATCAAAGCTTATCCTAAACTATGATTAAGGTGACTACTGTAAAACATTCTTGTATATCTGAAACAACTTGAAAACATGCAAAATAGGCATGCCAGCTTAACTTTAATCTCAACACATCGGCAGCACTGCGTCACTACGTCAATGTTTCACTACGTCTTTCATGATTTCGTTCTGGTTATTGTAATGTAATTTTACCTCGTATTAAACAGTATTTCTAGTTTTCACGAACATATATTCACTTTATTTATTGAGCTATTTCAAATGCCTTTAAATTTGTGGCAGAGTATTTGATCAAAGATTCCAAGTGGATAATCTGTTTGTTCCGGTTAATACATTACAATTGTGAAAGATTTTTAAGCTTTTTATCAATCTGTTGTGTTTAATGCGTTATATTTCATTTTTCATTCAATTGTTTTTTAAGTTCACAGTTAGAATGTAATGTAATACTATTACGATAGATGAATGCGTTAATCCGTAAAAGAAATTTATTCTGCTTATATTTGACTCACTGAATATTAATACAGTAAAATATAATACACGTTAAGAGAGATAATGGTATATTGATGCAATAGAAGCGAGGAAGTGTATATTAAGCTGTCGTAACGAATCTAATGCTAACGACAACGAAGAAGAAACTTCTATCATTAAGTAACATAATTTTATTTTTTAAAAAAGGTAGAATTGCTTGTAAGGTAATCGAAGTATTAAGGAATTTCCAAATTATCGTCCAAAATGAAATTATTGATGAAATAGGATAGATATAATTACAAATACATTAAACATTTGTGTTCAAATGTTCTCCAGTTGCAAACATCAAAAGAAGTGAAAATCAAGTTAATGGAAATCGAGATATAAAGGGGCTTGAAATTTAAAATTAAATTCTAATATTAAATATTATTTCGAGACAAACACAAAAATCTATCAAAGAAGTTTATAGGTTAATATATCCAATAAATGTAACAGCTTTCTGCTCCGATATAATCAGATGCAGGAAAATATTCCTAGCAACGTTTACGTTGTGCTTCTAAAATACTGAAATGACACAAAAGCGAAATAAATCAATGTAAATTTATAGTAAATTATTTTCTAAAAGGAAAAAAGGAAACTCACAGTACTAGTCCAATATAACTTTAGAATATATTAGTTTTAAAGTACCTTTTTTTCTTTCTTCTGCTCTTTTCAATATAAAAAATGACATTCTTCTTCTGTGACTTTTTTAACTAAATTAGAAGCTAGATATATGAATACAAATTTTGTAATTTCTGACAGACGTCAACATTATCTAGGTTTTGAGTATATCTTAACTACTTTTCAATTTTAGGAAAGTACAGTAATCATCGTCTACGAATACATTAAACAAGTTAAATAAATGTAAGTTTAAATCTAATTATTTATCATCAATCTGCTGTTGTTACGGTACGGTATATGAGATATTCAGATAACATTTTAAATTGACACTGAATATTGGAAGACTTCTCCCTTCATCAGGTTGCGTTTTAAAACATTTCGTAGAAATCATAAATTTTAATACGAATAGAGTTAGATCACATTTAAGAAGCATGGAGATGTTAGTTTCGGAAGGTTAGCGAAGTTTAATTCTTTTCTTGAAAAGTATAAGGTCTTAAAGTATAGCACAGATAACCAAGCACATATACTCCTAGAATTTTCTTTAGTAAAAATTGCCACAGTTAAATTTTATTAAAACATTTACACCAATTAAAAAAGGAACTAGTTTGTTCATTGCATTTTCAGTTGGAATTAATGTTTTAAAGCGTTTTCTAACTTTCATTCAACGTAAGTTTTCAGGTTTGTTTCAATAATGAAGATTCTAAGCAAAGATATAACAACGATAACTTTTCATTAGGGTTTTTAAAAAAACTCTCAAGTTCGGTTATTGATATCAAAAACTGGAAGAAATGCCACTAAAGCATAAATTAATAAAAAAAAATGAGATATTTTTTATTTATTTACCATACTTCAGTATAATTAATAAATCTTTGCACAATCATAACAGCAATTCTGTATTCTTAAAGAAAGAAAAAAAGTACTTTTTAGACCTCAAAGAATGTGAGAAAATTATATCTTTACTTCTTAATTTTGGAGTACTGTAATAGCGAAAATGTCGGGGTATAATATTTTAACGGAAATATCAATATTGACCGTTATAGAATACAAGTCTTTGTGTGGGGTTTGTATTTACATACACAATACACACACACATATATACACTCATGGACACAAAAAAAAATTAGCGCACCAAGAAGGAGTAGTCAAAATGAAACGAAATTTTACATACGTAATGACTACTTTGATATAAGTAAATGATAAGAAAATCAAAGGAAAAGGATAATTTATTTCAGAGAAACTGGCAAAAGAACGGAGGAGTTAATACTCCGTTGGACCCCCCCCCTCTAGGGCGAATGCACGATGTGATACTATCGGGCATGGAATCATATAAGTTCTGTATGATGTCTTGAGACATTTCGTTCCGTATTTGCTGTAACCTTGCCTGTAGTTCGTTCAAACTCGTGGGATGCCCAACTCGTCGTCCCAAATGATCCCAGATATGCTCGATTGGAGAGAAATCTGGGGATCGGAGAGGCCAAGGAAGGATAGTAACATTGCGGAGACAGTCTTGTGACACCCTTGCCGTATGAGACCGAGCATTGTCTTGTTGAAAAATGTCTCCTGGGGGCCGTTGCATGAGAGGCAACGCATGTGGTTGCAGGATTTCATGAACATACCGCTGGGCTGTCATGGTGCCACGGAACAATACTATGGATGACCATGTATTGTAGGCAATGGCACCCCATACCATCACACAAGCTGTGGGAGCGATGTGTCGCTGTACAGCAAAGGCAGGATTGAGGCGTTCACCACGGGCTCTCCACACACGAACACGGTTGTCATCACTGCCGAGATTGAATCTGGATTCGTCGCTAAAGACGACCTGGATCCATTCCGCTGCAGTCCAGTTTCCTCGTGCTCGACACCACTCCAGACGGAGGCATCGATGGGTGCGCATCAAGGGCAGCACACGTAATGAGCGAAGCGATACCAACTGTCCTTCAGCCAGGCGCCTTCGTATGGTTCGACCCAGGGGCTCTTAGTGAAGGTGCTACATGTGCCTGGATGGCGGCCGATGAAGCAGTTGGCTGTACGTGTGCATTTCTTACAATGTGGCAGTCTTCTCGACGACTGGTCTGTCGAGGGCGTCCTGAGACTGGTCTTCGTGTACATGACATCTCTCGGGTCCACTGGTCCCAACACCTCCTCACAACACAATCAGAGCAGCCTAATTGATGAGCTGCTCGCCTAGCTGACCACCCAGCTTCCATCATCCCGACGATTCTCCCCTCTCAAATTGCGAGAATTGCTCATATTGTCTTCGAACACGGCGTAATGGTATGTCTACCTCAGCTCTTCCTTTGTAAATGATTCAGCACACTAAAACAAGCTTTGGTTACCTGTTATATACTCCACAGAGTACGACGTTCAACGCCCTTTACCGGCTATACGTAATGCGCAATCACGCTGAATTTCTAATCATTTGCATATCTCCCCGACATGTACCTTCATTGCAAGTTTCGTTACGATCCCGCAATTATTTCTTGGTGCGCTAACTTTTTTGTCCATGAATGTATGTATATATATATATATATATATATATATATATATATATCGAGCGGTGTAGTTGCTGAACACTAATGTTTGGTAATTCGATCTGAGGTTCTAATCCCGCAGAATGGGCTGACTGCATGGGCGTTTTGGTAACGTGTATACGAGCCAGTTTCCCTCAGAACGTCCTCAAAGAAGACATCCCTCCCCTTAGGCGGATAGCCTTCGATTGCTGCGCCATAACTAAATAAGTCAAAACAAACTCACCCAGCCTTTAGTTTCGCATTAGTTGGTCGCAGACATGTAATTCCAATTACAGTAGTGTTTTGAAATGACAGAAATATTCATGTTTGGAAATTTCGAATTTAAAAACATCGAATTTATATTCGGGAAATAGCGAAATCTAACTTTTAATGTTGTCTTCGGGTTCCTGTATTCGTCACGAAAATATAAAATTATGAGAAATTTGCAATTTTTGACGTCATTTTCAACTTGCCTTGAAGAATCGATTAATTCTAGAAAATAAGTTTAAATACAGCACAGTAAAAAACATGTATCATTTAATAAGACGTAGAAGGAAGTCATGTGGTATCCACATCAGGTTTTCGTATTACTGATCATCGCTCATTTCTGAGCAGTGTTCGATTGTTATGTATAAGCTACACAAGCTATAGCTGAGGGCCCCCACCTCCTTGGGGTGACCCCCAAAAATTGTACCATTTCCCATATTAAAAAAAATGACTCATTTCCCTCGTTAAGGGCTCCATATCTCAAATGGATTAGGATCTCGTCAAATCTAAATCCGGTCCTGTTTATGAATAATGTTTATTATTTGCTTTCAAGCCCGTCATAGAATGTAAAAACTCATTAGAAATATATTTCAGAAATTCTATAGCAGCAGTGTTTCTGAATAAGTCTGCTTGCTCATGAAAGCACTTTTCTAGTGTAAAAATACATGTTTTTCTCATAAATCTAAAGAAGCTTTAAAATGTTTCTTTACGAAAGAAATTACTAAAATCCATTTCACGTCTTCAGAATAAAATTAGTTTTAATTCTGCTTGATATAAAATACTAGATTATGGTTTACAGAGTTTGAATGCTTTCCATTAATCGAATTATATCCTGTTCCCCAAAACGAAAAATCAAATTTTGTAATCTGATATACCGACTGTTCTGAATTGTAATTATTTATGTACTTATTTGTTATACTTTTTATTTATTATTTGTTATTGTCTTTATTTGCTATGCATTTCAACCATGCAGACTAAGAATGACTGCTGCAGGACGAACTGCAGTGATTTTAAAAATGCATAAAAATGTTCATATTAATTTCACAAGAATATCCTTTCAAAGGCATTCAATTATTACATGATATAGCTGTTTACTTCAAAAGAACTATTTATTAGCTCTTTTTTACTAATTTACAAATTTATTAGGTTATTAAACTTTTATTAATTTATTAGTTCGTTATAATTTACTAATTGACAGTTAAAATTTTTAATGTGAATTTAATTATTTAAAAAATTCTGTACTTGCAATGCGAAGAAATATGAAAGAAATCAGAAATAATAATCAGAAACATTAATTTACAATAAACAATGCTCAATTTTTACATTAAAATTAAGAAATGGATATTTCTTAAAAATAAAAATTCAATAAGGAAAATTTCGCATTTATTCGAAATATATATAGTATATGTATATTGCTTCAAAAGAATGAATTGAATTTAAATAAATTTAATTTAAAGTATATATATATATATATATATATATATATATATATATATAAAGTAAGAAAGAAAAAAAAAATCTGAAAGCTTTCTGATTTTATATTACACCAAAAGGGGCGTTTTTTAACATTTTGTGTGTTACCTTTATTTATTATTTATCATGTTTTTCGCAATTAAACCATAAAATCCAATTCAACAGCAATATCACAAAATACTTAAAAGAACATACCTTTAGAATTTCCGATGCACAGTCTCGCGCGCTGCAGATAAAAATGTGTTTTTTTCCCCGTACAGTGTTGCCAATGCTTGCTTTGAAATGAGTTCCTTAATCAAAAACTCATAAATGCTTTACAAAATATGAAATAGATAATAAAACAAATTCAAAATATGGGCCTCCAAATGCCCGTATTCGTGTGAATATGTACGTTATTCAAAATTTAATGGCTCTAGAATGCGATAAGCATACATACATTTATGCAGATTCTTCATCATTTAATTTCTTTAAATATAATACATGGCTCTAATATTTGGTGGCAACAATTTAAAAAATGATTCGCAGTTTATAGTCAATCAACGCAAAATGCCATAACGAAACTGATAGCCCTTCTGGGAAAATTGCCCGCTTTGGGTAAAAAGACACTATTTTTATTATAAAAAAAATACTTGAAAAGTATGAAAAATGTATGATGTATGAAATGTATGATGTGTACACCACATAACAGCCTTGTACGGAATATTAAATCACACGCAATTTTTCCTGCATTTCATATAACATTATTTCGTCGAATTTCATTTCAGATACATTTTTCTCATTCAATTAATTCAGTTCTCACTTCGCGGGAAGGCAAAAATACATAAAAATTCAAAATATCTTCATTGAGAATTGAAGGCTATTAAAAACACATAAAACACCAAATAATGTTAAAACAATTTTAAAATTAAAATTAAAATTAGAGTTTCTACGCAAAAGCAAGCAATTCGGCCAGCAGGCAAAAACGCCAATTTTTTCGTGAACAAAACTAATAGTTTCGTTTGGGTCCCTCTCCGCAAAAAGACACTGAATACGCAGAAGACTGAAGGTGAAGAAAGACGTAATTTACTATTCTGGTAAGTTTGATATGTAAACAAATATGTTTGCTATGGTAAAAAAAAATTAGGCTTAAACGCAATTAAACAACTTTTAAATTGTTGATAATACTACAACTATTGCTTGAAGATTAAGAACTTTAACCGGAAGATAAGAACAACATTATTCAATCATTTTTAAAGCAAAAATTGCACAATTTACCAATATATAAGAATAAAATCTGAGGTCATTAAGTCGAGTAACAGAGTGAATATATATATATATATATATATAGTTTATATATAAACTAAAAAAATACCTTTGTGGTCAAGAACTTTGCGCATTGAGCTGCAAAATTTAGAAAACAAGTTAAAAGAAAATTCTTAGTGCTTACATTAAAAAGTAGCTTAGATACTGTGGTTCCAGTAACAATTATACATATATATATATATATATATATACATATATTATATTTCGATAGCTGTTAAAATGGATATTTTCTTTGAAAT
This sequence comes from Stegodyphus dumicola, assembly GCF_044657685.1. NCBI lineage: Eukaryota > Metazoa > Arthropoda > Arachnida > Araneae > Eresidae > Stegodyphus > Stegodyphus dumicola. The sequence continues at coordinate 76,640,487 of NC_140775.1, forward strand.
ATGAAACCCAGAATTTTTCGTAGTAACAACACCTCCTTTACTTCGTAGCAGGAAGTAAAAATATGTTTTATTTTAATCATATGTTTATCATCTTAATCATTTCTTTAATCGAACCCTTCAATTTCTGATTTATGGGTTAATTGTTCTTTCATTGCTCTTTTTCTAAGAATGCGGCAAAAGTGGTGGATACTTAAATCTCATAGTATCCCCAAAAATAAATTACCTGAACCAGGTACGCTTTTTGCGAAATAGTCAGACATGCCTAGATGATCTACTTTCTTAAATGAAATACTGGCTTTTAAGCATGTTTTCCCTGAACTGTTTTTTTTTTTTTTTTTTTTTTTTTTTTTTTAGTCCAAAGGGATTTGAATCCCGAAGGACTATTAGTTTCGTTTTGGCATTTTGCGTCGGACTTATAAATGTCGGTTCACGTTTCAAACTGTTGCCACAAAATGTTAGAGTCCTGCATTATATTTGAAGAAATTAAATAATGAAAATCTGCATAAATGTATGTATATTTCTCGTATTGTGATAAAACAACGGTACATAGAGTCATCGAATTTTGAATAACGTAATCCTCCAACGAATATGAGCATGGGGAAGACCAAATTTGAAATTTGAAATTTGTTTTATGATCGATTTCCTATTTTTTAAAACTTTGACGAATTTTTGATTAACAAACTCAAGGATTTCAAAGCGAGCAATGGCAACGTTGTGCAGAAAAAACATTTTTATCTCCAGCGCGTGAGTCTCTGTATCGGAAATTCTAAAGATATGCTCGTTTTAAAACTATTTTGCGATATTGCTGTTGCACTGGATCTTATGGTTTAAGTGCGAGGAACATGATATTTAATAAAGAAAGGTAACACACAAAATGTTAAAAACGGCCCTTTGGACGTAATTTAAAATCTGAAACATTTCAGATTTTTATTTTTATTTTTATTTTTATTTTTATTTATTTATTTATTTATTTATTTTTTCATCTTAGCGTGTTTTTGCACTTGAAAACTACCAACAATAATAGTAGTCTGCCTTTTAATCACGTGCCGTTATAGTCTACCGCTTAATCACGTGTAGGTTTTGGGGTGCGTACAATTTTTTTTTAAATGACCAGCATTACTCTTATATTTCGTTAGAGTATCCTTTTCTGGTTTTACTACAATATTTATCGCACATAGAAATAGGTGTGTATTTTAAGTACAATTCCTGTTATACAAACTCCTTTATTCTGTCAATTATTTTCTTTTTACAGCGATACTCATTGATAAAATTTATGATTACTAAATTGAACTATGTATTTAGAAAACAAAACGAAATAGAAGCTCTCTGATTCCAAAGTTATTGACAAGCCCGAACCGGCTGAATTATAAAACTGGCACTAGGTGAATAAGTAGATACTGCAAGAGAAAGAAATTCCAAACAGTAGGCGGAAGGCGAGCAAATTGCTGGAAAAATAGCATTTCGCAAATTAAACTAATTAACTTTAAATAGTAGTTTTTTAAAAAACACTATTTGTTATTTATTTCTAATCATTCCTTACGAAAAATTGAACGTGAATTAAATAACCAAAATTTAGTTATTACAAAATAAAATTTGAATAACAATATGCTTTAAAAATAGATTTTTTTAATTTCATATTTGAGAACAGCATTTGCAGATAAAGGTTTCATAACAATGATTCATCCTTTTACATTTTTGTGGAAAAAATATGTCTCATCATTATATTTAATCCTGCTGATCTAGATGTAATTCTTCAATTTTCCACAGCTACAGTTTAACGTTATCATGCAGAAGCTTTGTTTCATTTTAATCTTAAATAGCTAAAAATCTTTCTCTTCTCCTAATTACTTGCATTAAAACACTCACAAAAGCTCACATACTGGAGTAGAAGATCTAATTAGCAGACGACAAACCTTTCTAACTTCCCAAATCCTTTTGTTTTTACTCGTAATCTTCTAACAGGGAATTAGAGAAAATTCAACAGGAAATTAGAGAGAATAAGTGTAGCTGTGATAATAACGTTTTGGATATAATTATTCGTTTTAAATTATTCGTTTATTTGCGATTAGTTTGCTTTTAAATATTAATACTGCATGAACTTAGACTAATTTACCATGAAACTAAATGTCACTTTAAAACAAAAATGCTTTTTTAAGGACGTTAGAAAACTCAAAAGAATAGTTACGTTTCTCTGTTCAAGTTATACTACATTACTCTGATGGTGCTGGACTTTTGTACTCTAAAACGTTCTCAGATAACTACTTTCGACTAAAACATTTTACCAATTCTTTTATCAAATATTTCAGAGAGTAGTTCAGAGAGTAGTGAAATAATTACATTCCATCTCGAGTTCTGGAATTATTTCTCGCATCCGCATTGAAATCTATGCACTGAATGCGGTACAAAATGTTTAATTATCATAAAATTAGTCTATTAGTATGATTATTACCAAAACATCATTTATGATTTTATGACTTCAGAAATAAGTTTTCATGCATAAGAACTCTTTAGACAAATTGGTTAAATTCAAAATAAATTTTAAACCGTTTTGCAATAAGCGTATTGCCCACCAGCGGCCGAGCGGTAAAGTCGCTGAACACTGGTAGTTCGGTCCGAGGTTCGAATCCCGCGAACGGGCTGGCTGCATGGGCGTTTTCGTGGTTTTCCCCATGTGTAACGTGTATACGAGCCAGTTTCCCTTAGAAAGTCCTCGACGAAGGCATCCCTCCTCATAGGCAGATAGCCCTCGAGGCTTTGCCATAATCACACACACACACACACACGCAATAAGCGTATTCGCAAATATTTGAATCCACATTTTAATAAATACTTGGCCCAAAATTTTTCAGAATGTGCTTTATTCTTATTTTTCGGTAACATAAACTGTTGGAATAATATTATATTCTAATCGAATGTGATAGCAAAATTACCGCTGTTTATTGTACCCTTAGCATCTCAAATTATCATATTCAGTTAATCAAATTTTCTGTGTTAAACAATTATGTTTTATTGTTTAAAGAACGGTAGGTAATTAAAAATAAGATAATAAGAAAATCTTTCAAATTTTAACGGTCGCCTCAAAGGGTTTTTTAAGGCATTTTATCCAAGTTTTACTTGTATTATCAAGCATTATTTTCTTCGCACTTAACGTCATAACTTTATTAACTTAACGTCGTTTCGTGTGTTTACATTGTTTATTAAATATCACGTTCTTCGCACTTAAACCACATAAAATTCAATTCAGCAGCAATATCACAAAATATTTAAAATTAGCAAAACAATATATCCTTAGAATTTCCAATACACAGTCTCACGCGCTGGAAATAAAAATGATTTTTTTGGCTAAGCCAATTGCTCGTTTTGAAATCGTTGAGTTGTTGATCAAAAATTCGTTAAAGATTTACCAACTTCGTGGTTCCAGGTGCCCCTGCTCGAGTGGACGACTAAGTTATAGAAAATTTTATGGCTGTACATGTAGTTGATTCTTCACAGTGCGAGAAACATGCATACATTCGTGCAAATTTGTCATTAATTAATTTCTTTAAATATAATATAGGGCGATAATATTTGGTGGCAACAGTTTAAAATATGATAAGCCGTTTATAGTGAACTGACGCAAAATGGCGTTTCGAGGGTAGTAGCCCTTCTGGCTAACGCTTCTTTGGGCTAATAATTTATGCAAACCTAAATATTACTGTAATTAAAAGAAAAAATCTGATGTGTACACCACATGACTTCCTTGTACGGAATATTAAATTATACGCATTTTTCTTCCATTTTATTTAAACTTATTAGATTCAATTAAACCTACTTCGCCGACAGCGCATAAACCACAATAGAATAAATGCATTCTTTAAAATTCACTTTGTTTACCATAGCGACACTCTGGCGCTAGGTTTACTTAACAGTATTATATTTCATTTATATTATAATTCAGAATGCACAAAATGTATATCATTTAAAGAATTATTTAATCGTTGCCACATGTTCTATTCAAATACTATAATAAAGCTAGAACGATGTATAAAAGAAATTAAGCAAACAAAACAAAACAGAAACAGTTTTTCACAGACGATTGAGTATTTCTCATTTAATTAATTCAGTTCTCACTTCGCGAGAAGGCAAAAATACATAAAAATTCAAAATATCTATATTAAAAATTACGAAGTAAATTTCAAACGTTTATTTCCTCGAAAAAAGCTAAGTTAAGCGAAGCTAAGTTTCCCTACATTGGCAACAAATCCACTAGTCTCCTGTTTCAAACGTAAACATCAATGGCCGCCATTAAAAAAAGGCTTAGCGGCAATTAAACAACTTTAAAATTGCTGATAATTCTAAAAATATTGCACATAGATTTACTAAAGGCATAAAATCCTTAACCGGAAGATAAAAACAATATAATTCAAACATTTTTAAAGCAAAAAATGTACAATTTACAAACATATAAGAGTAAAAAAACTGAGATTACTGAGCCGAGTAACAGAGTGGATATATATATAAATATATTTATATACGTTTGGCGCTGCCGATTGCAACCAAAATACGAGGTGCACATCTACATGTTATAGCAGTCCTATATACAAAATTTCAACGTTCTGAGGTTACTCGTTTTTGAGTTATGCGAGATACGTACGTACGCATGTACGTACATACGTTCGTACAGACGCCACGAAAAATTATCTTCAGTATTAATTTTAAAGCAATTTTATATTTTTTTGAAGGAAATGAGTATTTTATTCTGTCCTTATGTACAGATATCACGCAAAAACATCGTTAAATTGCATTCGATAGCGGTCAAAATGAATATTTTCGTTGAAATATGCTGCCTGAAACTTTTCGCGATTACAATACTTCCTTTTTACTTCGTACAAGGAAGTAAAAATGAAACAAATGTTACTCGAAAGGATTTCTATTACTGCATAATAATTTGTTTTACGATAAAATTATTTCTTTTAAATAGCTTTTCGGAATAATGTTTTGCTCGGAATGATGCCTGATGCAACTCATTAGCTTAGATAATTAATTTAGAAAAAAGTATTTTTTTTAAATTTTTATTTCTGTTCAAATCGGTTAAAATATTCGGCATGAAGTTCATTTTTAAATAAACCACGTAAACTAAATGCACTGTAATCAAACATATTTTTCATTAAAGATATATAGTGGAACCTCCAGATTACGAGTTTAATTCGTTCCTGCACTGAGTTCGTATAGCGAATTTCTCGTATCTAGAAATAAATTTCCCCATTGAAAATAATGGAACTCTAGTTAATCCGTTACGCACCCCCAAAAATATCAACATAAAAATCAATTGTTCGAATATATACTGGTAAATAATACAACCGTAGTTTACCTTTATGATAGTTTCCAACATCGATCTTTTAACTGCTTCTTGTTAATCCACACCAACAACTTCTCAACAACTTCCAGGAGTTTTGAACGGAGCTTGAAGCAATGGTAACTCCTTTGCCTACATCACGTTTCTTAATTTCTTCTTCAGAATTGTACAGATCGTCGATGTCGAAAGGCCGTAAGTCTTCGCTAATTCCGTCACTCTTACACCACGCTTATGTTTATCTATGATTTCTTTGTTAATTTCAACGACCATGGCCTGCTTATTTTTTTTGCAGCACTATCTGAGGCAACAATCGTGTTGAGAGGCATCGTAAAATAATAATTTTTACGTTAAATGTAATAAACAATTAACTCACAAGCGCTCAAAGACGTAGATCAGAGAACACTGAATGATCTGACGAGGGGTTCCCCGAGTCGAGCCGGATCGGGAAATGGCGACTCGCATACCAACAGCCTGGCCTATTGTTCGTTACTCTAGTCAATGCTCGTATTTAGAAACACATTTTTCCCTCATACTTTCCTCGTATCTCGAATTTCTCGTATATAGACGTGCTCGTATCTCAAGGTTCCATTGTATTTGCTGACATTTTAATAAAAGTGTTTTATAAATAGCTAATAAACATTCATTTCTGAAAGATGTTTTTACCTGCATATCAGTAGGTTGGTCCCGTATCAAGAAATTGTGCCGTGTGTATGATCTATGTCATACTTTATTTATTCTTGTAAGTAATCAAACGATTGAACACCATAAATGTAAACTGTACTATTTTCTCTTTATATGTGCTTGAAATATTCTGCTTCAAAAATACCATCGGTTCTGAATATCAGACGATAAAAGTAAATAAAGGATATAAAAAGGTGTTTAGCAATATAATGGTGAGGAAGTGGAATAATATGCATTTGTCACTAACACAATATCAAAACTGACATTCGATCGACGCTGAATTGAATCGACAAAAGAAAAGGATCAGTACTGCATGGAGTCGACATCTACGTCAGATCGACATCATGACTTAAAATTAGCAGCTGAGTGTAATTAAGAAGGAAAGAAAGTATTTGACAATATTATGTTATTATAATTGCTTGCGTATAATTTCCAATGGCATAGGGTCGAAACCGCTTTCTGATCTGTCGTTTAATAGTGTACTGGCAAAGAGTCTGGAGGTGTAACGCATCGTTGAAACCGTGCTGCATTTCCAAATTGTATGTATCTGAAATCTGAACAATCATTTAAAAAATACTTATGTTCTTATATTAACAAGCTTTTATGTGTATTAATCATTTAGAAAGTAATTGTTTTTAATCCCAGAAAATGGAATAAAACAACGTAAATTAACGTAAGTTAGGCAGAACATAAAATAAATATATCGGTTTGGAGTAGAGTTTTGAATAGATTTGGGAAAAGAAAGTTACTTTTTTGCCATACATTGGAGTGTTTTACTTTCATCTTAACTAAATTTAGATTAACTATTTTTAAATTAATGTAGGCTTCATAATTTCGTGAATGACCAACCTGAAATCTAACGAAATCTGAGAGAGAAGAAACTTAATTTAACAGCGATATTTTATCTTCTAAACTATGACTTTTTATTTGAACCTTTCAAAAATATAACCATTTGCATTCATTTTGGAAAATGTTTGATGCCGTTTATCATTTTTATCTGTGCTTACAGAAGCGAATATTATATTTTTTATGTTCAACATACATCCTCCATGGGAAGCAATCAAAAATTATTAAACGTTTTTGCATTCCGATTCTTCTGCCCAAAAGTATTCAAATTCAAAAGAAGAAAAGAAATAGGAATGATTTTCAACATCGCATTACCACTCCATCTTTCATAGATTGCGATATGAAATATACTAATTTACATACCCCTTAGCATTAAATTACCATTCCCTCATTTGCGTTCCTTCCATAAATAACTTTTCATATCTTATTGGAGGTTTTTTGTATTTTTACTCGATATCCATTCTACGGTATCACACAGAGAATTAGGCAAGGAAGAAACAGCGTTAGCAGAACCCCTGTATTCCAATTTATTCTTTAATTTGCATCTTCTTCAGAGCCTTTTTTTCTTCTTAAGAATACTTATTTGGTAAATAATAAAAAAAGAAAAGTAACTTACTTTCTCAAGATCAAAAAAGAAATTCGATCATCAGGAAAACGAATTGGTTTCAATTCCTTTGCGGTTTTCAAGCTAATTTTTGTTCTTAACCACTGTATTTTATTCACACTCTGCTTTTATTCTACTTCTCTAAGCAAAAAGTAATTAAAAAGAGTACTGGTTACTGAATCTTAACGCCATGATTGGATTCTTTCTCGTTTTCTGCTCTTAATCACAAAGAAGAAACCAATTTAATAAGAAAAAGAAGCTTGAGTACAATAAAACAAAATATTTTTTAAAGACCGAATGCTACAAGTTCGCTCTACTACCAAAAATAAAACAAGTTTAATTTACCTTAATAAGTCATATAACCTCCTGCAATTTTTATATAGAAAATAAAATGCATTACCTTTATTTGCTGCATATATAATCGGAAATCTGAATAAAATTCACCACTTGCCTTATTCTGCATCCAGTAGAAAACTGGCATCATCAAAGCTCACTTTATTTGTTAAAGTGAGCATTTCGCATCGAATGTACCGATATTATTTTTATGACATTCTGAAAGATTTCATTCGATAAATGTTTAATGTACGAAATTAAATTTTTAATGTACGAAATTAAAACATCTTGTGTATTTCATTTAGAAATTTTTATGTTTTAGTTGTTTGAATACAGCGAAAACGTAAGACGGCAAAATATATAATGAAAGGAATGCTTTCGCGACAGATCTTCTACAAGAAACTTGATCATATTTACATTATCAACGTGAAAGTAGGGAAAGCACCAAGCCAGTCATTTGTCGAGACTCGAATATGTGATGAACTAGCAATTTTTAGCTTTCTTACCAAGTTACCAGCAATACTATCAGTTTGATCACTCTACTAAAATGTCATCAAAGACTATTTTTAGGAAAAAAATATTTTGAAAAGTAAATGTGTACTTTAAGTAGAGTTAAGTTTAAGCGACACGTTTTAAAATAGCTGTATAGTTACTTTTAGAGTTCCTCACTTTGTAAATGTTAAGTTACTGTTGAAAGTGAAAAATCTTAAGAACTAGTAAGCGAATAATCTCTTGAGTTCGTGCAACAAGAAACAACAAGATGGAAGGATAAATAAGTCTTTATTATTCAGATAAGATTTTAACAGAATTGCGTCTTGGAGTGTACAATAAAAGCCGATACTTGGGCTTGAACTCCCCTCAGGGGACTCACTTTTGTGAGTACGGGTGTGGCAATCCCCTAGCCCTTCAGGGGATCATCTTCTTGATGAGACGGGTGTCACGATCCTGGAGCCCCAGTGAACTATCCTCTTTTCCATCTCCTCTCCTCTTAACTGGAACTTTTCTCCTTCCCTTCTCCCTTGTGGTTTCTCTCTACGGAGTTTGGGGCTCGTCACGAGAAACTGGAACAACCCTTGCGTCCAATTTTCAAATGGCGAGAAAACTGCCCACGTGTTTGCCGTGCGTGGAGACCCGTGTCGCTGGAAAGGAGGGTCCTGGTAGTTGAGGGGCGAGGTACTGTCCCCAACACACTGCTTTGGCCTCTGCTTCAGCTAAACGGGAGGCACCTTAGTCGTCTTCACGGGTGTCAATCGGCTGGTCACTAGTCCTTGTGTCAGTGGCTTGGGGTCAAGCTCTCGGGAGTACCTGCTTTCGGGAAAGCCGACTGTGGGGCTTCAATTTGCGTATAGGTCCGGCTAGCCCTAACACAGGAATCTGTGTTCCCTTGTTGGGCTCCGTGGTGGGCGGGGCCGTCGGACCCGAATCTTTTCTTTCTTAAATATGGCTTCTATGTTTCTCCTCAAATCAAATGAAAACGATCAAAGTATTGAAATAATTGATAAATCTCTTACTAAGAAAATACGTACCGATGCAAATGCCAAAGTAATCACTGATAATCCACGCTTCCTTGTAGTCTCGAGTCCCTCTGGTGAACTGCAAAAGATGTCCCCTTTCGTTGTAAGCAAATATATCCGTTCTTGCATAGGTGAACCAAAGAACATAAAGCGTCTCCGTTCTGGAGACCTGCTTATAAATACTGTCTCACCAACCCAATCTGCTTCCCTTTTGTCACAAACCAAACTTGGAAATGTAGGTATAACTGTGTCAGCGCATAAAACTCTGAATTATTGTAGAGGTGTTATCTCGGAAATCGACCTTCTGTGTGTTTCAGAAGAAGAGTTCGTTTCCGAGTTAGCTGACCAAAAAGTCTGTGGTGCTAGGCGGATCAAGATGCGTAAGGAAGGTCAGTTGACTGACACTAAACACGTGATTCTGACCTTCAACTCGCCTGATCTGCCGAAAAATATTAAGGCTGGATATCTAAACTGCCCCGTAAGGCCTTATATTCCAAACCCCATGCGATGCTTCCAGTGCCAGCGTTTTGGCCATTCCAAGATGTCCTGTCGTGGGACCCTGACGTGCGCTCGATGCTCGTCGGTTGGCCACGATAGCGAAAATTGCACCGCTGCAGCACTGTGTATAAATTGCAAGGGCAACCATCCAGCATTCTCTCGCTCCTGTCCGAAATGGAAATTAGAAAAGGAAGTGCAGACCATAAAAGTTTCCAGGAACATTTCGTATGCCGAAGCCAGAAGACAAGTTCAAAGCACACAGCCTATATCAAACAAATCATATGCCAATGCCGTGAAATCAACCCGCACAATAGCCACCCAAACTTCCATAAGTACACAGACTCCACCAACTAAAAACCAGCAGCCTGCAAGCAAGAACAAAGAAAATCCAACACATATCATACAAAATAAAGAAATAGCAATCCCGAGCAAACCCAAAACTGTGCCTCGAAAAATAGAAACTAAAAATAGAAGTCCCAGCAAGAGTTCTGCAAATGAAATTATTCCTGAATCTGCAGATTCAGACAGTATGGAAGTGGAAGACGGTCTAGAAGTTCCCGATCATCTGCTTCCGCGCAAAACTAAAAAGGACACAGGAACAACAAACATCAATCATAATGGCCACCCTCGTCTCATGGAACTGTCGCGGTTTCCACCGAAATTTGCTTGACATCAAAGCCATAATCAATGCTTATCATCCTGTATGCTTCGCAATATAGGAAACAAATCTAAAACCAGAACAACAGGCAAAACTTGAGGTTTTCTTTCGTCAGGAAAGATAACATTGCAGGTGAGCGTGCCAGTGGAGGTGTAGGTCTCCTTACCTCACTGGATTATCCCTCAAATGTGCTTTCTTTGACGACATCCCTCCAAGTTGTCGCTACTCAAACAAATTTTGATATTGTTGTTACAGTCGTTTCTCTGTATTTGCCTCCAAATGAGCATATTGATCAGCAAGATTTAAATGGTCTTTTAGAGCAGCTGCCTGAGCCTTTCATCATAATAGGAGATTTTAACGGCCATAGTCCGCTCTGGGGTAGTAAAGATACAAATTGCCGAGGAAGACAAATTGAGCAGATGATCGAAGATCATAGCCTTTGTCTCCTGAATAATGGGCAGGATACTTACTTCCATGAGCCTACAAAGACATTCCATGCTCTCGACCTTGCCATCTGTTCACCATCTCTGTTGCCTTATTGCACTTTTAATGTGGGAAAAAATCTTTACAACAGTGATCATTATCCCATTTTTGTGTCTCTTGCACGAAGAGGAGCAAATCCCATGACGAGACTCCCTCGGTTTATACTGGACAGGGCAGACTGGGAACTCTTCTCTTCCATTGCAGAGCTCACAGATCAAATGGTAGAAGATGGGCATATCGATGACGCTGTTGAAGCTGTTACTAATACTATTATCCAGGCAGCTATGCTCTCCATTCCTAGAACATCAGGAAAGCTACTAAAATATTCAAAACCATGGTGGAATCGCGACTGTCATGAAGCACTGAAAAAACAGAAAAAAGCATGGGGTATTTTTCGTAGATATCCGACTTTGCGAAACCTCATAGCCTTTAAAAGAGCCAAAGCAAATGCACGAAAAGTAAGAAGGCAGAGCCAGAGGGATTCCTGGATTTCATATGTGTCCTCAATAACATCCTCTACGCCTAGTAAGCGGGTTTAGGAAAGAGTTCGAAAAGCATGCGGAATGTATAAAGACCACTCACTTTCCTTTCTGGAAAAAGATGGGCAAGTGATTAGCTCCATAGAAGAAATTGCAAATACTATTGGTGCGACATTTGCTGCTGTTTCTTCAAGCAGAAACTATTCACCTGCATTTCTCTCTATCAAGCAACACTCTGAAATAAATCCCATTGCATTCAACTCATCCAAATCTGAGCCGTACAATAGAGACTTTACTATAGTTGAATTAAGGAGAGCTTTGTTGCAGACACATAGGTCTTGTCCGGGTCTGGATGGCGTGTATTATGAAATGCTTAAGCATCTGTCCTGTAAGTCACTCAGTGCCCTTCTCACACTTTACAATAGAGTGTGGAAGGAGCGTACATTTCCCAGTGCATGGAGGAGAGCTGTAGTAATTCCTATTGGGAAGCCAGGGAAAGACCCGAGGAATCCCTCGAACTATCGGCCAATTGTCCTTACTAGTTGTGTTTGCAAACTGTTTGAAAAGATGGTAAACAGCCGCCTAGTCTACTTCTTGGAAAAGAATGATATTATATCGCCTTATCAAAGTGGTTTTCGAAAGGGGAGGACAACCGTAGATAACATGCTCCTCCTAGAGACTTCCATTCGGAAAGCATTTGTAAGAAGAAGCCACCTTGTCTCGGTATTCTTCGACATTGAGAAAGCTTATGATAAGGCATGGAGATACGGTATACTTCGAGATCTTCACGAGAGTGGCTTGCGCGGCAACCTACCAATTTTCATTCAGAATTTCTTGAACAGTAGAACTTTCCAAGTAAGGATTGGCTCGGGTTTTTCGGATGTTTTTCAACAGGAAGAGGGTGTGCCTCAAGGCTGTGCGCTAAGTGTAACGCTGTTCATTTTAAAAATAAACTCTGTACTGAAAGAACTTCCTCCCACCATCTTGGGATCTCTGTATGTTGATGATCTGCAGATTAGCCGTCGAGGGGCAGACATGAGATATGTTGAGAGGCAAATGCAGATGGCTCTGAATAAGATTCAAGAATGGTCCGACAAACAGGGATTTACTTTTTCAAAACAGAAAACTGTGTGCGTGCACTTTTGTAGGAAGCGTGGTCTCCATCCTGAACCTGAGTTATATCTGAATGATACAATTATTCCAGTTGCGCCCGAAGTAAAATTTTAGGAGTGACGTTCGACCGAAAATTGACTTTCCTTCCTCATGTTTTAAACCTGAGAAGGAAGTGTCTAAAAACACTAAATATTTTAAAAGTGTTGGCGAACACCTCCTGGAGTGCAGAGCGTTGCTCCATGCTTCGCATTTACAGAGCGCTTATCCGCTCTAGACTGGACTATGGCTCAGTTGTTTATGGATCCGCTCGGTCATCTGTTTTGTTAAAACTGGATCCTGTTCACCATCAAGGTCTGCGGATTTGTTCAGGAGCTTTCAGGACTTCTCCTGTGCAGAGCCTATATGTTGACTCTAACGAACCATCACTCTCCCTCTCTGATATGCACCCCCAAGCAGTACAGAATTTTGAAATTCCACCTTGGGAAAATTCACGGATCCAGCTTCTTGATGTTTTCAAACATCACGTAAAGGCGAGCACTAACGAGATCGTTTACAGACAACTTTTCGCTGAGCACAGGCACAGATATTGCAGTTATTATCCGATATACACAGATGGATCAAAGTCAAATGATCATGTCGGAATGGCTTTTGTATTTGAAGATTACATTGAGAGCAGATGCCTGCACCATGCTTTCTCAGTACTAACATCTGAACTAACTGCAATATATTATGGTCTTTTTTACATCTCAAAGCTCTGCCACAAAAAGTTCATAGTTTATACAGACTCGTATAGTGCTCTTAAATCCTTGGAAGCTTTTCCCAACACTCAGAACCCTGTGGTAGTGGATGTTCTCAAAATTCATAGAAATTTAACGATTCGAGGATATAAGGTCCTGTACTGCTGGGTTCCTGGACATGCTGGAATAAAGGGAAACGAGCTTGCAGACATCGCAGCTATACATGCTGTTGAACCGTCTACTCGCCTTATCCCTTTTAGAGACATCTGCTGTGTCATCAAGGGGAAGATACGGAAAAAATGGCAGCAAATTTGGGATGTTCAGCATCACAACAAGTTGAGAAACGTCAAGCCTAGAATTGAGCATTGGGATTCTGCTGGAAACCGTAAAGAGGACGTTCTTTTGACTCGACTCAGAATTGGTCACACTAGAGTCATACATAACTATCTTCTCAAAGCTGAAAATGAGCCTGTTTGTTTTAATTGTAATGTTTGTTTATCTGTTCGTCATATTTTAATTGAGTGTCCATGTTTTAATAGTCTTCGCCAGAAATATTTTAATAGCTGTGACTTACCTCTCGACCGTTTAATCGGAAGAGAGGTCAATTGTAATTTATTTTATTATTTAAAAGAGATTGGCTTTTATCACCTAATGTAATTTGTTTTGAAAATTGTGTCTTGAATGTGTGGTTTTAACTTGTTTTTATATGACTTTATCCTCTGGATTTGATACATTTGTCTACTTGTTTTTATTTATTGTATTTTAATTTCATCAATTGTAGTCACCCCATCTCGCGTTTGGCGCACTATAATCAACTTTGGTTTTGCGCCATAATCTCTCACTCACTCACTCACTGGGCTTGAACTTAAGAGGTTAAGAAGTAAATTAAACCTAATTTATACTAAAGAGATATAGCCGAAGCTATCAAGATTCTAACCGAGTTGACCTCTTAACGTTAATTGACTGCGAAACTATCAAGGGCCTGAGTACGGTCGAGCGTAAAAATAGCTTTGAGAGAGAGTAGCCAAAACGGCGGACGCGCGCTAATCAGAAACTATGATTCTCTCTCATTCAGAAAGCAGAACTTCGCGGTTAAACACCTCCCTCCCTCATTATGCATTCAAACGTGATTCTAAAACTACGTTCTGGCCGGAAGTAGTAAGTTGAAGTTAAGAATTTGATAGGAAAGGAATTTAACTCAAAATTGAACTGTTAATAAATTTAACATAATCCTTACATACTTTATAATGAGTTTCTGAGTACTGGGCATAATATGTGCAGAAGTTGTTTTCCTACTTGAATTTTAACAGCATTTCTCTTTTTTGAATTGCCACATAAATTCGTAAAACTTCCTAGATATGTATTTCCAATAACAACATTTCTGAGACTGAAATAGCGCAATTTATATAAACCGTTTTAGCATTGTTAACGAAAAGATTATTTGCATACAAATTCTATAACAAATCTTCTTAAAAACAGGATATACATTCAAAGGAAGACAGATTGATCAGTTTGTTTCCCATGTCGTTTTAAAATTTACTGGGAAATGCGCAAAGGGCATTTTAAAAAAATCGAAGAAACTAAAAATTCATACTTTTATGCTCGAAATATCAATCACATTTTGTAAAAACAGAAAATATTGCTACGAGAAAAAAGTATTTGTTTCAAGCCTCGTGAAAAGGCGATCTAGTGAACTCCGCTGTAAATAGTTAATTTTTAATTTATTTCATACTTTTATTAAACAAATGCACAAGTGTCAATATGGTGTTAATATACTTAAGCCGCACTAGTAAGGATTTATCCTAATGAGACGGAATTGGGTAGATTCGAGTGATATACACTGCGCTGGACAATCAAAATGCAACCCGAAAAAGGGCAATAGATATCAAAGCCAAATTTATTTCAGAGATTACACATAGTATCAAAGTTAATTGATTTAAAATACAGCCTCTTTTAAGGTAAGGAAGACGAGGAAATTAGTGTTGCTTACCCGTTTGTCAATATTCTCTGCTACACGCAGCGAAACTGAGTGAAAGAGGCTTTGGATGTTTTGTTGGGAAATGACAGACCATGCTGCCTCCACACGTAGCACAAATTCATCTAGTGTCGCCCACCAGCGGCCGAGCGGTAAAGTCGCTGAACACTGGTAGTTCGGTCCGAGGTTCGAATCCCGCGAACGGGCTGGCTGCATGGGCGTTTTCGTGGTTTTCCCCATGTGTAACGTGTATACGAGCCAGTTTCCCTTAGAAAGTCCTCCACGAAGGCATCCCTCCCCTTAGGCAGATAGCCCTCGAGGCTTTGCGATAATCACACGCAACACGGGTAACATTTAACATCTAGTGTATCCGCGGGAGCGGGATTTCGATGTTAGGCGTTCTCTAGTCATTGACCAGACATGTTCAATGAACGGTAGATCTAGAAAACTGACAGACCAGGATAACAATACAATATGGTGGGCTAAGAAGAAAACTTGGACATTGCATGCAGCAAGTAGTCTCACATTGTCCTGCTGAAATGTGGCCGCAAGCAGGCTCTGAATGTATAAAAAAAGGGAACGGGCTGTCCAAAACCTCATAGATAGAGCATTGATTGGTTGCGTACCAGGAGGGATGTTGGAGAGGAATCCAATACCACCCCACACCATAATACCGTATGCAGCACCAGTAAGAAGATGCATAACGCAGCAGTAAAGCATACTTTCTCCACGGTGTCTCCAAACTCTTATACGACCAACGTGGTACTTAACGATAGAAACGTAATTTCCCCGAAAACAGAGTGCTATGGCATTCGGATGTCCATCGGTGGCGTTCCACCATTGCAAACGCAATCGCCTAAAGTTAAAGGTAATTGAAGCAGTGGTTATATTTCCCGATGTGGCAGTGCGTTACATCAGTGTCTCACGCACAATATACCTGGCTTCCCGTTAAGCTATGCGAAGAGGCGGTTGTAACTTCTTTTGTCCGTGAGTCATTCCCTTCTGCATCCTCCGATTCCATATTCGTACAATTGTTGCTAGGCTACGTCCGACACGATAATAGATTTCCAGAAAGGATAATCCGCAATTTCTCTATGCAATGGTTCTTCCTCGGACTAACTCAGAAACGTACGCACGAATGATGTTCATTGTTGTTCTACGAGACATTCTAAAGCTGTACACACAAACAAATCTCACAAGAGAAAAATTCAAGTCATTGAAAACGGCAGTTCCTATGTATAGGGATTGTAAGGAGGCTGCAATAACCGTGATGTCTGCGTGGCATGCAATTTTAATTATTTGCAAATTTCACCGCTGTATGCACATGATGAAAGTTTCATGCTGTTTGGTTGCTTCTTTCATGGTGTTGGAGTTTGGATGCCAAGCAAATGAAAAATTAATTTTTTTATACATACGGAAAAGATTAGAATTTCAGGGTTAATATTAAGATTGCTGGAGTGCTCCCCACCCACCTGATCACAAAGTGATCCTATGATCTTAAATGGGCACCCATAAATCCAAAAATAACTAACCAAGAAAAATATATGTTAGTATAAGAGAGCAAAAAACAAGGAAAGGTACATATATAAGGACAACACAAACACAAAATACTACCAAACAAACAACACATTGGAATTGACAGGGCACCACACATAAAAACTAAGAATTAAAACCCCTTAAATCCCAAGTGTAATTAAAGAAATTTAAATTAAAACTCCTAAAAATTACTGCACCACCAATAATGCCCACCAAAGTAAATCCCTCAAACTAAAATGCCAACAACTTGCCTATTATTATTAACAAAGCGCATTAGAATTCTTGAAAAATGCTTAAAATGTATAAAATTTAAATTCTTAAAATCAAATGATACATTATTAAACTTTTTCTAATAGTATCTATTAGCGGACAGTCCACCACGAAGTGTCTGGCATTTCTTGGAACACCACAATTCAAACATAATTCATTGTCTTGTATATTAAACCTATTCAAGTAATATTTAAACCTCCCATGTCCCGTAATCAATTCATTCATATCTATATCATTGTAAATAAACATTTTATTTGAAATAAAAATATCTATGAGTAGGTCTTTCCTCCTATCAGAGTTTTCCCACAGTTCTTTCCACTCATTATTAAAATATTCTTTCATGAGAGTTAAAGCTACTCGTTTGGAGCCAGATATTTCCATAAATGGTATGTTCTCTTTAGTAACAGCCTCCTTGGCCAGAATGTCGGACTTCTCATTTCCGGCATACCCAACATGGGCTTTGACCCAGTGCAACACAATTTTAGGGTGCGTATTTTCAAGCAACAATTTTGATCCACAATAATCAAATTTGTATTGTCGGGGCGGGAGAGCAATTGAAGCAACGAGTGGCAATCAGTATATAAATTAACAATAACATTATTGTAAACATTCATCTTAATCCATTTTAAAGCTTGTAATACTGCTACACACTCTGCTTGAAAAATGGAGTTATAAGAATTCAGTCTATACTGACAATTATGAATTTCTGTTCAATAAAAGTAAATAACGAAAGCTGCTCCAATGCGTCCCCCGATTCCCGAACCATCCGTATAGACATCATACATATCAATTTTAGGTAAAGTTTCATCAAAACTATAAGCAATACGTTTTGTCGGATGAACCAGATGGTAATTAAATTTTTCAAAAGAATAATTAGCAACAATATTTGAATCATATTGAATAAAGTCCATATTACCGAATCGTAATAAATATTTCTGATAATATAATTTATACAAGACTGAGAGGGGCGGCAAACCGGCCATGATACACACCACCTCCGTGGGAACTGTCCTAAAACATCGAGTGATAGCCAAACCCCAAGCTCTCTGGATTGAATCTAATGTCATCCTGTGCCTTACCAACTCCCTTCCCTGGAAACCCATGCTCCAGGGACCCAATGCCGTACATGATTATTGCCAATTTAACTGTATTATATATAGTAAATAAGGTAGAGGATTTACTTGCAAGTACGTCACCTGAAAAATTCCTTTTATAAGAAGGTAAAAGTTGATCCGTTCTTCTTTGAATGCGCTTAAAATGTTCAATACAGGTTACTTTTGGATCAAAGATAACACCAAGATATTTTATATTTTCCTTAAATTTTATTCGTTTATTATCATATTTTATCCGAGGAGGCCTGACAGTTCGACCTCCCTTCGGAAAAATATAGCTTGTGTTTTATTCATATTGAACTTCAATTATTCTTTACTACTCCAATCATCAAGGATTTTACAAGTTTCGTCAAACAGTCTTTCCAAATTTTCCAGTGAATCATCTCTCAATAATAAAACTATGTCATCGGCATAGGCAATCAATTTTACATTATCGGCAAAATTTTGTTTCAACAATTTATCCATAATGATGTTCCAGAACACGGGAGCGCTGCAGGAGCCTTGAGGGCAGACTCTACCAATAGCAAAGTTAGAGACATATCTATCATCGGAGAAACAATTAAAAAGAATCTTTCTATTCTTAAAATAACCCAATATTAAATAAAACAAATTCCTAGGAATATGCAAATCATAAATGTTCAACAGCAAGGAGTTCCAATCAACATTATCGAAAGCTGAGGCAATATCGAATGACACCAATAGTACATGTTGTTTTATCCTATATTCTCGTATAAATGAGATAACCTCAAACAAGGCATCATCTGTGCATTTACCAGGCACAAACCTGAATTGATTATTGTGAAAAGGTTTATATTTCATGATATAATGTAGTCTATTTGTCACTAACTTGTCCAGTACCTTTCCAATAATATTCAAAAGTGCGATGGGTCTAGATTCCCCGTTATCCTTAGGAATAAGTATAACCCTACAAATCTTCAGATTATCCGGAAAAACAGAATACTTTAAGCACATATTGAACAAAACATAAAAGAAATCAGGATATAAATCAAAAATGGTCTTAACAATTATAGCGTGAACACCATCAGGTCCGGCCGCAGCAGCATTTCTCAAACGTCGAATTACGCCAAAGATTTCGCCTCTTGCAAAATCAGGATCATCTTCTTTAAAATAGGAATCACAAATCAATGAAAGATCAAATCGAAAGTCAAAGTCAGTGTTCAAATCGAAATAAACCTCAGCGTAAGCTCTATTAACCTCTTCAAAGCCGCCAGAAACACCTTCCGGTCTCTTAATTCTAGGTCTGCATTTCTTTTTACCAGAGGCAACTTTCTAAAATCCATAGTGATCAACACTATTCAAAAAGTATTTTATTTTACTATTCTTCTTTGCCATTCTGATTGATCGCTTATAGAGTGCCAATTCTCTTTTATATTTAACTCTTCTCCTTTCTCTAATTGCGTCATCAATATTCGGGACTTGAAAACTTTTCCTAAAAGCACGTATCCTTCTTTTAAACCTATTTAAATCTAAATTCCACCAAACAATTTTCTTACGTGTCTTTCTTTTTACCTTTAAGTTGGAGTCAATCTTTTTCACCAAGCAATCCTCTAAAGTTGAAACTATATTATTAACCTCCTCTCGGCAGCTAACATTTCTCAAACTTATAGTAAAATTCTCAATAACTGTTTTCAACTTTTTACACATTTTAAGAACCTTATAAGTACTTCTGCTAATAAATCTGTCACTCCCATGTTGGAGACAAGATTCTCGCATCTCAAAAAGTATGTAACGGTGATCGCTTAGTGACTCTTTCAAACTAATTTTAAATTTGTATCCATTCACATCCAAAGTATTTCAGCCAATCGCAAGGTCAGTCCAACCTTGGCCTACTGAGGAATTAAAATTTGGAGTAAGATCATGTTCATTATAAAGAATCAAATCTCTAGAAGTGATAAAATCAAAAAGCAAAGCACCACGTGCATCGTTAAAATTTGCCCCCCCCCAACTGAAATGTTTACAATTAAAATCCCCACTAACTAAAAATCGTTCATGAAAATCTAAAACATTCTCCAATCTATATAAATGAACCATCAAAACCTCAGCAGGAGAAAAATATACAGAGATCAATCCAAATTTTTGATTTTCCAAAACAATTGAAATACTAGTAACTACATCTATTTCAAAGTCCACGATAAAATCTATATTCTCATTAATTGCAATAATAGCAGACCTTCCATCATCACAGGCGGCAATTCTCCAATTCTTATCAGCGTATGCAACTTCGCCTCCGATCAAATATGGCTCCTGCAGCAGGATAATATCAGGCAAGATGCCTACTATATTCTGAACAACAGAGAGCTGGGTGGCAGCAATAGCATAATGGTTTAAGTTAATACTCAATATATGCATTAATATCAAAATCTCAGTAAAAAAATCCAGTATAAAGCAAGAAATAATAAGAAAAGCATACAAAAAAACCGCCAAACAGAACCGCCAATAACAAAGATACAAACAATCTAAAGGTTAGCAAATTAGGACAAAAAGTAACTATGTACATTTAAAAACAGCAAATTAAAATACTCAATTAATTTTATAAAAAAAAAAGAATAATAAAATCAGTTTAGACTAAAATTTGCAAAAATCTAATTTTATGTACATTTACAATTAATATCAATGTGATTTTTTATAAAGTTTACCTCTCTGACATACGTCGGACAATTTTTATCCATGGCCTGGTGGGAACAGTCAAGATCTAATCCATAATTTTCATTACATTAAAATCAGTTTACACATTTATAACTTTTACCCTTGTTATTCCATGAAGCCGCAAGATGGTTGCCGGCACACAAGGAGCAGCAAATCTTAGGATGGAAGTCTTATTCAGTCAAATTGTTCTTGCGTCCTAGTCAGTGCACTCAATGCCTGACCTATCGGCATGCTAAAAAGTTCTGCAACTATAAGAATTTCAGGGTAAATGAATGTTTTACATCTCTCGAACAGACTGCATGAACATGTATCGAATAAATCAATAAAGTCTTGACCCACCTCTGCTTCTTAGGCGAACTGTTATTTGACTTGATATTGATAGTAGAGTTAGAGAGATGACCGCCTTCTGGATTTCTTGTCAAAATCACTCCAAATGTAACGTTAGTTTAGCAATATTCTGGAACGATCGGAATCGTCGGCTCATCAAATCGCAGATTGAAGTCTTGCCGAGAGTTTCAGAAATCTAGCAATTCAAAAAGTGTTTGACAAACACGATAGCAACCAGCTGAAAACACTGCTCTATGTAGCTGAGTATTAACTTATGAAAAGCGAGTAGCGCGTTGGAGGGTAGAATATATTCGACATCCTGATGTGCTAAGACCGAACGACAACCAAAGAATTCTAATTATCAAATGAAATAGCGCCCCACATCATAACTCCCTGTTGTTGAGCTGTATGATGGCCGATAGTCAGGTCAGTATCCCAATGCTGTGTTTGGTGCCTCAAATGTTTCTTCTCTGCTCATAATATCATAATTGTAAGCCGCACGTTTCATTGAAAACTATTCAGCCCCAGTCAGTAGGATTCGAGAGTCAAAGGTTTTTCTCATCACTAAAAACGTGCTTGTCGAAGTGCTCAGGAAAGGAGTAATAGTAATGTTGCCTGCTAATTTCTTTTGCGGAACTGCTGTTTCAATCGTACGTAGGATCATTGACAGTGACGAACTGGTGCGAAGTGTTTCAAGAACCGTTCCGATGGTCCCTTTATTATGAAGTTTTGTAGTTTTCCTAGATTGACCGCTGCCTTCTTGACGTTGTATAATCAATCACTTCTATCCCCGTCGTCGAATGTCTGCTTTGCTCCGACTCAACAGTTGGATCATCTTTCGATTTCACCATTTTGCTCGAAATGTGTTTAGTATCAATAATGCAGATCATTTAATACCATTAACATAGGAATGATGATCTTATACATTCTGTGAGAAATTTTCTTATGGATTCTAAAAAATATTAAAGGAAGGGAATTTTCCTTCATGTTTTGGGCTTCTCAATCTACATAAATCAAACAGTGAATTAAGTATCGAGTGCTAACTTATCAAAGACCGCTGACAGTGTTTTTCTTAATTTCTTTTCAAACTGTGTTGGTCATAATAATAATTAAAATGAGATGGATGGCCATACTAAATATAAGATTCCATGAAAACAAGTATTTGTGGTAGTTTCGTTAAGGGATATCCAGCAAATCATGAATAGTTGTAATTGTGTAGCGTCTGAGGATTTGGAGAGAGACGTATTTGTCCGTCATGTAATTAATGTGTGGAAAAAAAGACCGAAAGAGTCATTATCTACAAGTTTCAGTGGATAATTAGTTTGATATTGATTGCGGTTAATGAGGAATAGTTTAATGACCATACATCAAAACTGAAGCTTATTGTTAATACTCTCTTCCTGAAAACACTAATGTTTGTTGATACTGTAACAACACAAAACACAGTTTTATAAAAGTTTTAAATTACATCTACTATAATAACATGTAAGATTTCATTTCATGCTGAAGTTTTCTTCTTGTTAATATGATACTTCAAATAAGATCATCACTTTTGACGATCCCAGCGGAATTTTATTGCAGATTTTTGCATCAGCGAAGGTATCAAGAGTTTTTTAAAGTTCCGTTGTAAAACTGGGCTAGTTGCATTAAAAAAACGTCTTTAGAAGTTATTTTTTTTCTTTCAGACAACACAATATTTGCCTGTTTTCAAACGTTTTTTGTTAATAAGATCACAGTCTGTGTTCGTTATTTGAATTTTTAAGTGTTAGTGCTTGCTATGTAGTGATCTTCAGTATAGTTAAAAAACAGCTATGCTTATTTCAAACACAAGGCAGTAAGACTGAAAGTTTAAGTTTTGCACGAATGATGGTTTCCAGATTTGAATAATGCTAATAACTAAACTGCGCATTGTCCAGTTTGTTGAATAATATCATTCCCTACTTTTGTTCTCTTGGATTACAGTATAATCACTGCAAAAGTTGAGTTATTCATTAAATCAGCGATGTGAGTTAACATACTGAGACGGAAATCCTATCGGCTAAAATTCTGTAGAAAAGAATTCATTAATTTTTGAGCTAGTGCAAAGAGCTGAGAAAACATTAGATAGAGATCATTTGTCGAAATGCGCAAATTTTGGATGCGATGCTGCAATGAATTCTATCATTTGTCTAGAACTTTCTTCCTTTTCCTTTAATAATAGAACATACATGACTGAATTTTTAAAATATGAGCCATACTGACTTTTCACTGATTTTTCATGCCATTCTGATACACGATTTTATGTCATCTAGGGCGTATTTCATTGATATATCTTTCATAATATGAAGGGCATAATATGTACTCTTCTAACGATTTTTGCCATTTTTACATTTGAAATAAGTGGTCACATAATTTCATTTGTTCTCAGAATAGATCTGTATCCCCCATAACCAATTCTTTTCTTGCCCCCCCCCAGAACTGCTGACTAAATTATTCATTTAGTCCTTAGCCGATATTCTTCGAAAATGAATATGAGCTCACCGGCGTCCCCAAAAAACACATTTTACTTGGGCATTTTACAAAAGCTTGTGACATTTGAGGTGAGAAAAGCTTGGTACTCCTAGAAAGAACTTTAAGACTTTATTCCAATGAGGTTTACTTTTTAATTTACATTTACTGACTAGTATCTGACCGAGGCCATTTAATGTAAGCTATCGATAGAAGGATAATATCAAAGTACAGATCACATTGCCACTTCAACTAATCTATATTTGTATTACAATTCAATATTAACTGCCAAGAAAACTATATTTAGAGGAAAAAAATTGGTTTTCCGTTTTAATCAATATTATTTCTTCCTCATTTTATCAGAATATCGCAAGTTATTTATCTTTTTCTATATAATTCATTAATTATCGTCCAAAATAATTGTGGATGAATATTTACATCCTCTACAAGTAACAATAATACCTAAAAATATAAGCAGCAGAGTAGTAATGAGTCTTTTTTAACATCTAGGGCCTATTCTTGAATCAATTTACCACAGGTAAAAAGTAAGCCTATTTTTATTCGGATGATAAGGGCGTTAATGTCTAGGGAGGAATTTAAGTTAGAAAAAACTGTTATCTAGTTTTGAGCACAATTCTTGGTTAAAACAAGAGGAAAATTATGCACATGAAAAACAGATGTCCTTGGCATTTCACTGCAGTTCTTTTTCAGCCAGAAAAGCGTGTAACTGCAAACTATTATTTTTTATTTACAATCCTACAATCCTACTCCCATACCATACTAATAATAAATGCTACTGCTATTTTATATCCCTATTATGCTTCGTATTAAAGCCAAAGTGTGCACCATAATTTTATGTTTAAGCAACATATACCAGTGTGAACTTCGCAAAAACGTCTTCTCGTTTTGGCCCATTAATCTCTAGGTTCATAAAAATCAGTGTCCATAAAATTAAAGGTTTACTATTATTCAGCCCAGTAAGAGATCATGGAGAACATTTCGTAGTCTTTCACTTTTATGAGAGTTAGATTTTTGTTTTAAGAGGAGCACTTAATAAGCATCTCAGTCACTTTGACAGTTTAAAAATACATAGGAATGATTTCTCGTTTTATTAGTTGTGAAAGTTACTTATCTATTTTGTTTTATTCTTTAAATGTATTTATTTGCTATGCCTTGTATCGAAAAAATACAAAATCCTTACTTTTTTTATTTGTTAGTTCAAAATCCCAGGATAATCAAAGAGTGCAATTAAGATAGAACTGAAAACTATAATTGGTTGAAAGATGTCAACCGTTCCTTGATTTAGTTTTTGTTGTAAATATATAAGTATAGGATAGAATTCAATTAAAAATCTAATATGAAATTAAAATTTGTAAAAACAATCAATTTGATAGTAATTAATTTCTGTTAATAAGATCTATACTATCGCCTACCAGATCATAGAACTTCACAATAAGAATGTAATTTATCTCCTTTCTTAATTTTCTCTTTTCTTCTTTTTCTTTAATAAGAATGTAATTTTCTCCTTTCTTCCTTTCTTAACGCGTGGCTTCGGACTTAGTTGGAAACATGTTCGGATAGCACGAAGGTCGGAGTTCGAATCCCAGTGAGAGAATTGCTGATTGTTTTTGTTCGTTGCTGCAAAATAAAGCTAATAACTCTACATTCCCAGTTGCTCTTTAAGTGAGGAAGAGTGTGAAGAGTATTTTTCTTTCCTGTCGTATGCGTCGTGGTGCAATTGGAAGCAAGTCTGGCTAGCATGGGCAGATTCGGAGTTCCAGAGTGATACATTGCTGATTTTCCTTGTTTCCTTCTCCTAAATAAGCCTAATGAATCTACAAGTTCAATGTCGAAATTTTTAATTAGGCATACATAAAGAAATTTACAAAGTAGAAATATTTCAAATTTCGTTTTCAAATGTATGGTCATATTATATAACAATCCAGGATCCTACTGTAAAATTTGTTTACGATGCAATCTTAGATTTTATTCAGAGATTTAATTTTCATGCTCATACAGTACGTAAGTTTTCGTACGTCAGGAAGCTGCCATTTTCGGGTAGATTGAAATCCAAAATTTTCTGTCTTATTGTCAGAAATTTCGCGTAATTTGCCCGACATCAATAGTTAAGCTTCATTTTCTCTGTTTGCTTTCTAAATTTCTAAGAAAGAATATGCAACGGCAGACAGTAAGCTGACATTGAAGAGAAGCGAGAGAAAGAATGCGACTTGTCCAAGACAAAAATCCGGTTTAAAATTATTAAGTTTTGCCTTGCCTTCATTTTGATTGATTAATGTTAAGTTTGGTTCACAAAATTGAAAGTTTTTGGCTGAAGCATCATTAGTGGTATGTAAGAAGCATGTGGAGGGGATTAATTTTGATACGACGGAGCATAATGAGATTTATTATAATCAGTTATTACAGGTATTAGTTTTACAATGGAAAAGGTGAATAATGGAATTTAAAAGGAAAGATAATGGGACTTCCAGAAATTAAAATTAGCATTTTATCTTATCTGTGATATATCTTTTTTATTTGTGCGCGTATACACCGTATATACACACGCTGCGTATATGATGCGTTTGAAAAAACTTAAATGCAGCATTTGGAAATTCAGAGCAAAACCTAAGCGTCACAAACGTTGTTATTATATCATAATAATTAAATAATGTGAGTAATTAGATCAAAGAATAATAATTAATCAAATTTTCTTAGTATCTGATAATTTTTTGACGCTGATTGCAAGCAATCATTTGGCGGTTACTGATTACTGCCGCTTTTGATATGTGAGAAAGAAACGAAATAAAACATACGTGTAAAGAAAGAAGAAAGCATAATGCCTCTGTTGCGCCAGACCTATGAGCAGCAACTTACTTATGATAAGTAATAATATAAATACTATAGATCAGAGGTGCTCAACCTTTTGACGAACGCGTACCCTACCACCAACACTCTTGAGCAAAGCTCAGATCGTATAAATTTACGAGTGTTACAGAAAAAAACTCAGTCAGGATGCTGGGTTTTAATTTTTGAATTTAATAGTTAAACATGCTTTGCTTCTTTGCGTACCGCCTATTTTTCTGTTGCGTGCCACCAGTTGTACGCGTACTACCGGTTGAGAACCCCTGGTATAAATAATACATAGAAGAGGTATACAATTTTTAAGAGAAAATAAAGCATAGAAACTGCTTAAATGAAATATCAAAGCCGTACTAATGGAAAGTTATAGTTATGAAGGATTGATTTGCATTTTATTTTGATGTTATTTTGAGATGGATTGCTCTGATTTTGTTTTACAGATATATTTTGCTTAGATAGATATTATTTAACTTATTATACAAACATGGTTATATTCTTGTTTTACATTTTATTTTTTTATTTTGTTTATGTAATTTGGATTTTAAACTTTAGCAGATGTACTTGCATTCATTACTTTTTATCTATTTTTTTAATAATTGTTTCGATAATGCTTCATATTTTTATCAACTCTTTATTATCACCATTTTAAATTTTTCTTTATATAGGTTATTAAAGGTGATTCTCAAATATGTGTCAAACATATAAAAACAGACCAAGGCTACTGAAATAAGGGGATTTTGTAATGAAATGTGCGTGCACAAATACCGCGGGGATTTGATAGAACAAAGTATTGAGATGGGTAGATGAAAGCACTGACGTAAATTATCATTCTTAAGGCGGATTTTTGAGACGTATGCATCACTTTGCGAACGCGCAGCGGGCTGATATGTATTATATCCATGGTAAGGCAGATAAAACCGGATGAACTGCTCAAAAGATATACAGAGAATGAAATGTCGAGTAGATAGCTACCAAACTAGCAAACATTCGAGTTAACTGGGATCTGTGCATGAAGAAATATATTTAAAACCTTATCATAAAAGGTTCAATAACGAAAATGTTTGTTTCTTTTGCTTTTCATGTCTTTCTTACTAGTCTGTTGTTCAATCTTTCCTCACGAACACATACGGACATTCATTTCCGCACACATGCTTTCTTTGTAAAATCTTTTTCCCCCTTGACCTTTTCTATCTCCCTTTCGTTCCCTTTCGGTTCCTTTCCCCTGTTTTTCCTTTCCCTTTACATTACTGCCAGATATTTTATAATTACCGTGTATATATGTATGTGCGTATGTTTTAATATAAATTATATAATTACATAAAAGTATCTTAAATAATAACGAAAATAATTTATATTACGACCAAAGGGGCCTTTTTACTTAACGTTTTGTGTGTTACCTTTATTTATTAAGTATCGTGTTCCTTGCACTTAAATCATAAAACTCAATTCAACAGCAATATCGCAAAATAATTTTAAAAGAGCATATCTGTAGAATTTACTGTACACAGTCTCGTGCGCTGGAGATACAAATTCCGTACAGTGTTGTCATTGCTTGTTTTGAAATCGTTGAATTTGGTTGAGAGAATCGTTGAGAAAATTCGTTAAGGTTTACGAAATATGAAAGAGATAATGAAACAAATTCCAAATTCGGGCTTCCAAATGCCCATATTCGAGTGGTGGACTACGTTATTCAAAATTTGATGTCTGTAAGTACCGTTGGTTTTTCGTGTTACGAGAAACATATTCTTCATTATTTAATTATAACGCGGGTCTCTAATATTTGGTGGTAACAATTTGAAAAGTGAAACGCCGTTTATAGTAAACCAACGCAAAATGCCGAAACGAAATTAATAGCCCTTCTGGGCAAATTGCCTCTTTCTGCTAATAATCCTTGAGAAGGAGGTACCAAATTACTTGAAGGAAGGTTAAATATTAGGCCAGGATTGGAACAGGGATATAGATTTAACGATTACTAATGCAGACAGACTTTATCCTATACGCCTTACAACAGGAAATAATCCAAGAATAAGTTTATATCTAGTAGTATAAATACGTTGATAGGCATAAAGAGATTTTTTATTTCATGTATTTATTTCATATATAGATATATATGCAGTTCATGTATACTATTTTAAGTATGGATAGAAATATATATGTTATTTCATGTATGAGAATAAAATTATAATACTTTTCCGAATTCTTGCAATATTTGCATCGTTAACAGTTATGACAGCGCTCCATCAGAATTTTTTTTAAATATCTTTCTCTTTTTATCTTTAGAAATGCTGTCTTAGAAATATCTTCTGTGGGAATAACTGCATGGTACTGCATAGTTTCATATGAAGATGTTCGGCTTGTAGTAAGTGTTTCTGCTTACATTTTACTTTTTTTTCCTTCTTGATGTAGTTCTTGCATGTATCAAGCAAAAGGTACTTAACTTTATAAAATAACTCTCCCACCTTCATATTGTGCCTTCGTGGTGTAGTGGCTCTGCACGCTGGGCCGGTATTCCAGAGGTCCGTGGTTCGATTACCGGCGAAGGCTTTGCATATTTTTCATCTATCTTGCTTCCAAAATACCTAATGTCTCTAAAACTTTGCTTTAAAATTCTATTGCATATTAATTTATTTTTAAATTTATGAAACTTGAATTTTTTAAATGGGTTTATTAAATAAGCACGCATGAGTTCCTCACGAACCATTATGTAATGTCTCAGCGCTTATCAGACTACTTCAAAAACTCAGAAAATCATAATTATTAGTTTCGTCAGCTGCAAATAGCATTTGTGACCTTAAATCTAAGTATAATCTCTACAATTTGTGGAACGTCACCTGCTGGATCACACACGCGTAGATGCAATAGTGGTTGATTCACAGTTTTTAAAATGGTGGAAAATAAATTCTTTAACAGCTGGTTGACTAATAATGTGCTGTCCAATCAATTCATTTTATTCCTCATCCGCTACACCTAAGTCCCTGAATCAAGCCATATGCCATATGCTAGAGGCAACATCTTCTGCCGTGGCTGAACTGCAAAAAGAGTACTTCTTTCTTTCCCAAAGCTAAAAATTGAATCGCTTCTTTTCTAAGAATGGAATCTAAAATGTAACCTGGTGTGAAAGGCATTGAAAAAACTTTCTTTGTTTGACATGAAGTACGTTATCATAGTTTTTTTTACATGTTTCTTCTTCATCTAGAGATTGACTGAAAGCTTAAATGGTGTTTGAGCTTCTACGACTATATTTATACTTCGCACTGTTTTAGGAAAAAGTGTTACTTGTTATTATTGAGCAAGGCAAGAAAATTTGAAGCATATTATTTAGATAAGGACTTTCCCCCCTCCTTCTAAAATATAATGGATATATATTTGATCGGTTTTGAAACTTATTTCAAAGTCTATGCCAACCTAAGTTTGTTTTCCTGTCCAATTTCAAAAACGCTACTACACTCATGTCCATAAATTAAAGTAATTCGGAGTCACACGGAAATCGAACTCTAAAATAAATATATCACCTGTAAAATAATTACACACATCTTCAAGAATCATATGCAAATTTCAGGAAGTAACCAGATGACACCGATGGTACGTCACAATGACAAGATTGTAAGAGAGTGATATATAAGGAATACAGGCAAAGAAGTAAAATTGTTCGCAGGCACTTTATAAGCATTTCAGTGCAATAACCGAATAGTTATGACACAAAGGACGATTTTTTACGTGGTAGAATCATCGGCCGTCTGGAATGTGAACGTACCCAACTAGAAGTATCAGACGAATTTGGAATTTCCCAGAGTGTCATCTCCAGGCTTTCGCAACGATTCGAAGATGATGGTAATGTGAGTAGACGTTACAGCACAGGTCGCGACAGAGTTACAACGCCAAATGAGGACCGGTATTTGGAAGTTACTGCCAAAAGAAACAGGCGGAGTACAGCCTCAGACCGGTCTCGTCAGCTCTCTTCAGCCACTGGTACGACAATTTCAAGGCAGACCGTGTACAGACGCTTAGGGAAGATTGGTCTATATGCTCGTAGACCTGTCAGATGCGTTCCACTTACTGCAACTCACTGCCGCCTGCGGTTAGCCTGGAGTAGAGAGCTGCATTGTGGACACCGCAACAGTGGGCTTGTGTGATGTTTTCCGACGAGTCCAGGTTTAACTTGCAGTCTGATTCTCGCCGGAATCTCATATGGAGAGCTTCAGGTACCCGTTACCACCAAAAAAAAAACATCATTGAACGACACCGTTACGGTGGTGCAGGAGTGCTCGTTTGGGGTGGAATTATTCTGCGTTCCAGAACTGACCTGCATGTTCAAATTGGAACCATGACAAGCCAAATCTATCGGGACGTCATTCTGGAACAACATGTACGTTTGTTTCGGAGCGCCATGGGCGCACAATTTCTGTTTATGGATGACAACGCCCGTCCTCACTGTGCAAACATCGTAAGCGAATGCCTTCAATCGGAGGATATCACCCGTATGGACTGGCCAGCATTCTTACCGGACTTGAATCCAGTAGAGCACGTGTGGGACATGCTTGGCCGAATGATGTTGCAGCCCTTCAACCTCCTCCTACATGTCTACCGGAACTTCGGAGAGCATTGCTTTTTGTGTGGTGTAATATCCGCCAAGATGAGATCGATAATTTGATACTCAGTATGCCTAAGCGTTGTACGGACTGTATTGCATCGTCTGGGAGACATACAATGTATTAACAATCATACCAACCATGTAATATTGGTTTTTTGTAAATAGGTTTTTTTTTTGTAATTTGCTCCAGGGAGAAATGTCGCTAATTTTTTTAATAATATCAAACATATAGCATCTTTTTTTGCTCTTTACCTTTTGTTTAATAAATTAGCTTTACAAATAAGTCAAATTTGTTTTGCTTCTAACTCTTCCTTTGCCTGCTTTTGCATTAACCTTAATTTATGGACATGAGTGTATATGCAGCATTAAATAAAAACAAAAAGTATTTCCTATCCATAAAACGTCTCGTTGGGTCCCTGAAAACGGCCTTTTTTTCGAAACATAGACGAATTTTACTAAAATATTGTGACACGTTTTTGTTTTAACATGTTTTCAGTTAAACGTGCTGTTAGCTAAATGTCTTTTGGTTAAATGTTCGTGTCGACTGAAAAAATTAAATTTTATATTCTAAGGAAGTTCGTTTTTTTCAAAACGTTGAATTCTTTCCAAAACATTCTCTACCACATTTATAGAAATATTTTAAATAGAAGTACAAAGGTGTACTTAAATTTAAATACATAAAGTATCAGTTTAACATTGAAAGGAACGAAACGTTTTTCAAAGAAAACAATCTTGGAGCAAACCAAAAATGAATGTAGCTCTATCTATCGAAGATAATATATTGAAACGTGTGATAGCTAAGATTTTAGAATTTTGAAAGCGGTAAGAAGAAGAATGCTGGAAAATTAATGCTATAAATCCAATTTACTATTTGAAGAAGTTATACGGATACATTTTGTACATCCTAAGTCAAAATTTCTTTCAAGTGTCCGTCGTGATTAGCTATAAAAAATTTCTTCATTTTTCCTTTTTTGAATATATAGTTCATGTTCTCCGAAGAGAAATTTCAATGCTCGTTTAGTTTGACTAAAATTTATCAAACAATATTGTCACGATATATTAAATGTCACGCACATTTTACTAAACCACCGTAGCTTGATTTTGGTCTTCATTTACTCATTGTCAACTAAACGTGCCGTCGGCTCAAGCTATTTTCGTTGGTTAAATGCCTTTTCAGCTTATTGTTATGTTGACTAAATGTCCTTTCGACTAATCGTCCGTGTCAAGGAAATGTCTTATCGGCTAAATATCCTGGCTTACGGCTAAATATACGGCTTACGGCTGTCTTACGGCTAAATATTCTGGCGGCTAATAACTATCGGCATGTGTCTTGTCATTTAAGTTATTGCGCTTTTAAGCGTCACGAACATTATGACGTGATTTCAGGATTTCATTTCAGAATATTTGTGCTGTATTTAATTAGATGTCCTAAGCCCGTGACAAGACTTTCTACTGCATACATGTCTTAAATCTTACCTCAAAGTCTGTCTCGTTGGATTTCGTAATAATTTTAAGGAGCAAAATGATATTATATTAAGGAGCAAAATGATACTATATTAGTCCTTCGGTCTCCTTCATTGCTGAAAATGAAGCTTGTTATATTCCTAATTGCAATCAAAAACTTAAAATACAGATTTAACTTTAAAAATAATAACCGGTTTCTTAACAGAAGTAAAGTGGATACTGAAGGGATAAGCCGTATAAAACTAATTCACAGGTTAGTAAAAGTTACAAACTTATAGAAACTTCAAGCACTAGCCTATCTGGGGCCATTTATCCAAACAAAAGTAATGATACTACATTGTTTCCATCACAAGATTTAATTTTACATCAAGAATCAGAAGCTCTAACAGATTCAGACGAACATGATACAAATAGATATTCCTCATTGATTTTAAATAGGGATGTTTTAAATATGTATTATAAACATAAAATCTACAACAGGCATTATTTAGCAGTGTATGTATTTAGCAGTAAATATATATTATAAACATAAAATCTACAACATTATTTAGCAGTAAATATGTATTATAAACACACAATTTACAACAAGCATTATTTAGCATTATAAAATGTAATAGAAATTTTTAATGAAGGGTGAAAACATTTCTTTGAATAAATTTTGTCATAGATAGGTGCATTCAGTAATTCCACAGCTAAGTGTTCGGACGGCTTTAATTGCCCCTGTGGTGATCTAGGGACTCGAGTTTGTCTCTAAATCCTGCATGCAGTAACTAAACTTTCACTTCAGTAACTCAGAACCAAATGAATGAAAATCTTGAAAATGGTATTTAAAAACCCATTAGCAAGGACTTCTCTGTGTATCTTATTATTGCAAAGAAAATTTTTAAATGCGAATCATTTCACTGGAAACCAAATTATGCACTCGATTAAGAGTTTACCTTATCATAATGAGTAAACGTTTATGGACTTGTGAAAAGCTAGATATAATGAGAAGTATGATGTAGTATGAAGAATTTATTACTTACTCAAGAATTTATTACTTTGTAGCATAGTCTTTATTTGAAAAAAAGAGAGTGTCTCTTAAAATTGCAAGATTAAGAAAATGCAGAAATATAATTGAACATATTGTATGCCGTTATAAATAAAATAGTAGGGAAACCCCTTAATTTAAAAAATAATTCAAAAGTTCAAGAAATACAATTATGAATTTATGTTGTTTCTGTTTATTATAATACAATATTTGTTCACTACATATTTTATAATTCATATAAATAGTAATAATGGAAAGCTCATTAAAATTGCTCGTTTATTTTTGCCAGTGCTTAACTACGGAAGAGCTGTGAAATTCTGCTGAGATAATAGTCGTAGGATATTTGACATCCATGTAGTTTAATAACCCTATAATATTTGTTTTGAAACATAATATACGTGCAACCAAATTTAAAAACGCAAATTATTTGTTTCCTAAAATTAGATTAGCTCTCAGATCAAATCTTAAATTTAATATTCCCAAACTGAAAACCTATCAACATGGGAAAGTTTATAGCAAAATATAATTTCATATTTTCCTAGTTTGTACACCAGTCTCGAAGAATTCACAAAGCAATTATAGTTTGCAACAAGAGTTACGTTTTATGGGAAATTACCATTTGTAATATGCAACACTACAGTCTCCCTAAAGAAAAAACAATTTACGGAGCAAATTTTGTTTTCAGGAACTCCCTTATTAAATTTAACTGCTTTTATGTAAGCGTTGATGATGCCTATCGGATGGTGTTTGACATACTGGCAAACATAGTTAGATTTCTAATTCCCCTTTTTAAGGGTTTGTTTGGCTGTTCTTAAAATGTGAGTATGAGAGTGTTTGAACCCTAAATGGCTTATTTTCTTCTGAAGAAAACTCTTCATCTTTTGAATAAATAATGTAATTTTTTATTGAATCATGTGTTCATTCCAGCGCATTTTTAATAGAATGTGAACCCGTGATAATAATTCTCGGAAACTTTTGTTTAGATTTCGATTTTGCTAAGAAACATAAAGAGGGTTACTCACTAAAATTCAACCAAAGTTCTTAAAACCTACCAAGACCAGCAATGGAGTTATCAGTCTGTCTGCGTAATAACCACTGAGTCTTAAGAAGGTTTAAACAAACATTTGATTAAAAGCTTTAAATTGAACAAACAATTACAAATTACAAATTAAATCTCTACTTGTAGGATATGAGTTAACAGGAAGTTGAAATTAAAATTTGAATTACTATGCAGAAGATTACAAATGCATACTATATTATTAAGTGTTAGCTCAAATTAGTAAGTGCATGACTTATTTCGACTAGCAAAATGGGTAATGACGGATGGTTACTGTAGGTGACCTGTGAGAAAGAAATCGCCGAAAATTCGCTGCCAAAAGCTGTCTATCTAAAGCATTCCAAAACTCCGATTTACATTCTGGTGAGAACTAACAAAAGCAGAAATGGTAGTAACGTTTCAAGTTATAAGAAAATGGGTTAATTAGCTGAAAATAATATTATACTCATAAGCCCGATGCATCTGCTACGTTCTAAGGTAAGAGTAAATATGATGGTTAAATATAATCATGTTCGTTTTAACTCCTTAATAATTTTAGACAAGAAATAAAACTTAAATTTTATTCTGAACTATTTACTAATGATTGATTAGACTTTCTAAAGAAAACTAATTTTTATCTGTGTTACACTTGAATAAGACCTGAGGTGACTTGGAAAAGTTTAGCAATATGCCTCCCACTTTATCTTGTAAAAACAAAATGTCAAATTTCAGTTAAATATTTTACTTTTTACAAAAGCAGCAAATAATTATGAATAAAGAAAATAAATAAATATTTTGAAATAAATAAAATTTTTAAAATTAATGAAAACACTATTAATCCGAGAAATCGGAAGCAAAGAAATAAATTTAATAATGCGGTTCAGTTTATGCTAGAAGTTGCGCATATTATTTTTTCTACGGCAGTTGATTATGTTCTAAGATGTTGCTATGATGTTTTTAAAAAAATGATTTTACATAAGGTTTGCTATTAAATTCTTTTAAGGATTTCCCGTTTAAGGAGATCGTCATTAAATCCGACGTATGCTGCATTGCGAAATAAAATCTTATTGAATCTTCTTATTGAATTACTGTCCATCGAGGTGGAAGTTCCTTCGTTTTACTTGTATTAATGGCGATGGTTTCTATAACTACTTCAGCTTTCATTGTACTACTAGGAATTTTCTTCTACAATACTTCTGTTAAAGCCACTTCAGTGAAATCGTTAAAATAATGTATTTTTTTATCTTATGTTTTAATATGCGATTAAATTTAAATGAAAGAGAAACACGCCAGTATAAAATTATCTAAAATATGGCCTTAATTTTGCGTAAATTTAATAAATAAAACTTAATAGCTTTTGAAGGCGATCACACATGTTTTTCTCTTCTTCAGAAGCAAAAATATGTTTTCAAGTTGAGAGGAGGGTCAACTGATATTACATCGAAAGAAATGGACACTGAAAAGCGAACAGGAATGCACAACAATCTTTCGAGGAAAATAGCAATGAAACATAATCACAAGATAAGACTAACATAGAGAGTCTAAGATATTAGACTTCGAAAACTATAGGAGGGATTGGATTGGAATTAATGTCAGAACTAAAGAAGATGAATTCTTATGAGTGGGGAAAGCTTAAAAAATTACAATTTGCAAATTGAAAAAGCTTTCTGGATAGTTTTTGAAATACCAAAATCAAAGTTATAACTTGGACACGTAATCACAGTTTGCTAATGTTTATTTTGATTTAGTAATAGACTTTAATTTTCCTTAGGCATTTATTTATCTCTACCTATGCTGAATTCAAATGACACATACTTTTTTACTGTAAAAATTAATAATTTTTTTTTCAGTAACTGTAAATTATTCGTACAAGAATATTAATTAAACGTCTTTTAGTTTCAACATTTTTTCGTAGATTTTCAAGCGTTATTTTATTGTTTGGAAAAAACTGAAATCACTCATAATTCCTCATATATTTACAACATGAAGTAGTTTATTTACCGCAGTATTTTTCATCTATGTAGGTTAGTTCATATGAATTAAGATAAATGCACCTTTTCTTAAGCTTAAGTATTTTCCTTTACCTGCAAAAATAGAAAAAAGCACGGTATTTAACATGAAATATTCTACGTCTTTCCTGAACACAATCTGAAAATCTGTTGCTGCATTTAAGAATCTGAAAATGATCACTTAGGCCAGCGATTCCTAACCTGGGGTACGCGAATCCCCGATGATATGCAGAAGGTTAGTCAGGGATAGGTTGAAGAGTTGCGCGGCTCCAACTTGCACGCAACCAAGAGGTGACTGTTGAAACTGGAAAATAGACAGAGTCTTGCTAAGGGTTTAAGTCCCTTTTTATTCAACTTAAGAAATTACAATTGCGTGCTCTTGACGCTCACAAACTACGCTGACCCGGCGGTAAAATAAAAATAAGAACCTGAAAAGAAAATAATAACAAGACTCTAACTACGAGGCTCTCTAAAAGTAACTAACCTCGCCGCGTTTTACAATACCGCTGCTAATTCAGCTGACTTTGAATATCACGTTGAACAATTAACAATTCTCCGAGGCAAGCACACAGGCCGAAACGCGGGGTTCTTCACTTTCTGGCTAACTACCTCCGCGCTCGTGAAGTACGAACAGCACACCTCGAACTCGTTTCCTTTCTCAGAATGCTTCCGCTGGTAATTTGAATCCTTGCGCGTTCTACTCAAATTTACATACTTTGGCATTGGCAGTTCCAGGGTAAAGTAAGGTTTGACAGGAAAGATAGTTTAAACTTAAAATAAATGTTAGTTAAAATAAATATAAACCCTACATTTGCCGCTGCCAGAATTTGGAAAACTTGGAAGCAGGTCCTACAAACGACCTGTTGTAAAGTTTCTATAATTCTGAACTAACTCTCAAGAGCCTCGTTTACACAAAAAAAATTTTATGTAACAAAATGTATACTAAATTTCTGTCGATACTTATATAAATCTCTCTTCTTACAGCAACTTTTCCTGGAATTCATCAATCAATCTTGTTCTTTTCCTTCCAGCATCTGGAAGGAATAAGTATCAGTATCTTTCTAAATACATTATAATTTACACTTTCTTGACACTGAATAAACTTTTGTTTTTAAACGATTCGTTTTCCTTAGTTATTGCTTAATTCACATTCATTCAATTTTTCAAGCATTAATTTAACTTTACCCTGGCTCTCCACCATGTGTGGTGTCAAACGGGAATATTCGTGTTTTAGTCTTACAACACTTCCCCTAACCACAATGATTTGTTAGAATTCAACGACCAAATAGACACACCTTACTCGACATTCTACAACTCGATGAGCAACTTTAACATTCTTAAAAATTCAAGTGTAGGTGGAGAACCCTACAAAACACATTCATTCTAACTTCCCCCTCATTCATCTTTAGACATGCAGGCTTTCGCTCTAAAGCATGATTTTATCTACAGTATAATACTTAAATTTTGAATTCATTGCTTTTGAGCATTTACTTTTAGCATCTAAAACTAAAATTCTTATTAATACAAGAATACGAAGTTATTTTTATCTTCGGCCAAATTTTGGCTTTAACATAACAGAATTAGTCTTTCGACCAACAGAAAATGCAGCTAAATAACGTAAAACAAAACTAAGTCTCAACCGAGACATATTGACTTTCGTCAAAACATAGAACTTAGTACTTATGCATAACATTTCGGCACAAAAGAAAAAAAAAATTATAGAAGATTTTAACTTATCTTTGAGTTTTCGATGATTGAAACTCCGTCATTCTTTTCTGGCAAAATTGTTCCCACGTTATAGGTTTCATGGACGTCAATCTTCTCCTTACTGACCTCCGAGTGTCGTCCACATTAGTTTTTCTCTTGCGTCCTCTGCATGCTGGTTTCTTGGCGGAGTAATCGTCGGGTTGCTATCTTTTTCGTTTTTCTCTTGGACGGCTGGTCTTGACGTCCTCCGGTCTGGAGTCCTTCTTGAATTTCTTCTGTTGTTCCTGGTATTTACGTTCCTCCTGCTGTCTTTTCAGTTTCCGGAACGGCGGTCTTGCTTGCACCTGACTTTCTGGCCCTTGGAGCGTTCTCCTTGATGTATAATTTCTACTGCGATACGTTGTAGGTGGTGTTTTCCTCTTTACCAAGGTTTCTTTACGCGGTGGCTTTTCATTATTGTTTTTCTTATATGCTGGAGTCCGAAAGTTTTCACTTTTCCTTTTTGTACCGTCGTCTGGGTTGTAGAAGCGCTAGGTCTCTCTTCAGTTCTCTGCTGCTTGGGTGGTGGAACAGTTGTCGTTATTTCTGGACCTTCTACTTCTTTTAGACTTGAGTCCTGCAAGAAACTTTTAAGGATTTCAAAATCATTTGGATTATAGTATTTTTTCACCTGGTCGGGACTTGCTTTACAGATTTCCCCTCTCTCGTTCTTAAGGTACAATATGACTCCTTTGATTTCCTGAATTACATAGGGGCCTTCAAATTTTGGAGCTAACTTTGCAGTAAAATTGCCTGGGGCACTTGATAAAGAAAATTTCCGCTTCAATACTTTATCCCCAACTTTAAAATCTGCTTCACGGCGTTTTCTATCGTAATACACTTTTTGCTTATTTCTTGCCGTATCCGAGCTTTTAAGCGCCTGATCAATAAGTTTTTGCACATCTTTCTGTTTAAATTCTTGCTCTCTTTGTTGCACAAAGAATAATTTATCTAAAGGCGTAATTAACTTTCGGCCTAAAAATAATTCTGCTGGGGTTTTTCCCGTAGTATCGTGATTTGCCGTTCTTAAAGCATAAGCTAATTCATTTATGTAGCCATCCCAGCGCTTGTGATGTGTGCTAACGTAACTCGAATTATTTTTACTATGTTTTTATTCACTCTTTCTGCTATGTTTGCCTGTGGTCTATACGGAACCATTTTGATATGGCGTATGCCAAGTCCAGTGCATATGTTTTCAAATATTTGACTAATGAATTGTTTTTCGTTATCGCTAATGACTTTTATCGGTGCACCGTATTTTAAAATGTATCTGTGTAAGAATGCATCTGCGAATGTTTTGGCTGACGCGCGTTTAAGTGGAACAATTTCTGTCCATTTTGAAAAATGATCTACTATTACTAAAAGAAAACGATTTTTATTTAACTCGCTCTGGGGGAAGCGACCAAGAAGATCTATGCCTAAAATTTCATTCGGAAATGTAGTGCGAATGCTATTTAAGTACCCGGCCGGGCTGTAATTAATATCATTTATTAACTGACATTGATTGCAGGACCTGACATACGCAGTTACTATTTTGTATAATTGCGGGAATTATACCGCCTCGCGTACGTTTTTTAAAGTCTTTCTAACCCCTAAATGACCCGCTGTTTTCGCGTCGTGTAATTCCTTCAAAATGCTTAATCGAAGCGAGGCTGGGATGACTGGTTTGTACTCGAGATTTTCGTTTGTTGTTTTCGTATAAAATAATAAATTATCTATTATTTCATAGTTTTCTGCTCTATTTCTTATCGCATCGATATCTGTGTGCTCAAAGCTTTCGGGGTCTTTCAAATATGCATATATATTTCCAAATTCAGGATCAGCTTTCAGTTCAGTGATAATCGTATCTCTAGAATCTAAAATTTTTGAAGTCAACACAGCGCATTTAAGTTCATTTCCTTCATCGTCCAGTTTTATACGAGAAAGTGCGTCAGCTACATTGTTTTCCTTATATATTTTATTATATTTTATTCTGAGATTATATTCTTGGAGTTTTAAAGCCCATCTTATTAAGCTGGGCGTTAGGTTTTTCCCCGAGTAAAGTTTACCAACAGCCGCATGATCCGAAAAGACTGTTACTGGCGCTTTGCCGAAATAAACTCGAAATTTGTGTACAGCCATTCATACGGCTAATGTTTCTCTCTCTGTAGCTGTATAATTCCTTTGTGTCTGATTCAACGTTTTACTAAAAAATGCCAGAGGATGGCTATTTTGCATAAGAACCGCACCCACCGCATAGTCCGACGCATCTGCTGCAATTTCCAGGTTTTCGTCCCCCTCCGGGAATTTCAAGACAAGGGCATTGATGAGCGCTTCTTTTAATCTTACAAATGCTGTATTTGCTTCCGCTGTCCACGTAAATTTACTTCTCTTTCTTTTAATTACTAAGAGTGGTTCAACAATATTAGCGAAATCTTTTATGAAAGACCGATAGTAAGAACATAACCCAAGGAAAGAAGAAAATTTCTTGGCGGTGTTGGGCGGTGGAAAATTCTTGATTGCTTTTATTTTTGAATCTTGCGTTTTTATACCCTTTTGAGAAATATTATAACCGAGATATTTAAGTTCTTTAGTCGCGAACTTGCATTTTGAGGCGTTAATTGTAAGACCGGCCTCTTTTAATAATTTAAAAACCTCTTCTAGATCTTTAATGTGTTGTTCCAACGTACTACTCGTTATAATTATATCATCTAGATAGATTAAAGTTGATTTTCCTAGGACAGGCTTTAGAACAATGTCCATAGCTCTCTGGAATGTTGATGGGGCCCCACATAACCCAAAGGTCATGCGTAAAAATGCATAAGTGCCCGATTTTGTTATAAACGCGGTTTTATGTATGTCTTCGGGTCTCATAGCTATTTGATAGTAGCCAGACGTTAAGTCCAAAGTAGACATGTATCTTGTAGATTTGATCTTTCTAATAATTTCCTCTATAACCGGCAAAGGGTAAACTGGGAATTTAGTAATACCATTTAGTTTTCTGTAATCGATAGCAAACCTCCAAGCCCTTTTATCCGAAGGAGGAAACTCGTTCTTTTTCCTACATAGTACGACTGGACTCGCGTACTCACTATTTATGGGCGTTATTATTTTATTCTTTAACATCTCCTGAATATGTTCTTCGATGATTACGTCTTTTTGTTTGTCATAACGATATGGTTTAGTCTTACAAGGTTTTTCGGCAGTTAATTGTATCTGATGCGTAACTATTTGACAACTACCAGGCTTTTCTGAAAACAACCCTACTAAAAATGCCCCATAGAAACCAGTAAAACTTTTTATGGGTACCCATAACATTTTATGGGTTTTTATTGACTTTTACTGGTTTCTGTTGGTCTCTGTGGTTTTTTTTTACTGGTTTCAAAAGGACCCATAGAAACCAGTAAAACTTTCTACTGGTACCTATAGAATTTTTGATGGTCTCTTTTGACTTTTACTGGTTTCTATTGATCTCTGTGGGTTTTTCTTACTGGTATCAATTGACACCCATACAACCAACATTCAATGGCAGAACTTTGTACTGGTTTGTATAGGTTTATACTGACTTTTGCTGGTTTTCTTACTGGTATCAATATAATAATAAATCGTCTGTTGGTTTATATAGGTTTGTGCTATTTTTTTATTTGACGTTAATAGACTTCTTGTAAACAATAAAATTAACAGAATGAAAACATGATCTCTTTAAGACCATCAGAGTAACCTGGAAACACAGGTGGTCGTTTAGAGAGGGTTTTTACTAAATATGCTTATTTATTTGATTTAATTTTTTTTTCGGAAACAATAACAGTAATCATATACACCACACACAACGAGGTCTCTCTAAGGCGACCAGCCGCAAAAAAAATTCATATTTGCAAGTGGTCGCCTTAGAGAGGTGATGCTCAATACCAATATATACTCACATTCTCAGAGATACGTTTATCTTTTAGAGGTGGTCGTCTTAGAGAGATTGCATTTACGGAATGAATCTCTCTAAGTCGACCAGACACACTTGCAGAATTTTCTTTGTGAATGGTCGCCTTACAGAGGGAATATTCAATACCAAAGTATACTTATGTTTTCAGAAATACTGGTTTCTTTCAGAGGCGTCGTCTTAGGGAAGTGGTTTTTGCTACGAGTTGGTTCTCTGAATACACACACATAAGCACTTACATTTCTGAATTACAAATAAACACCGGTATCAACCAACATCTCTTTAACGCGAACAAATTCATTCACAATCGCAAAACTTTTCTCCCTGTTAATGCTGACGAGAAGAAAAAAATTCCCCTCCCCCCACTCTCAGAAGTTTCCCAAACAAGCAATATGGCGCCGCTCTAGTTATTGTTGTGCGATGGTGGTGTTATTTTCTTCGTGGTTGTAGTAATGCAATATATTATTTACTATGCTTTACTGTATTACAAATTTTACTATGTTTTACTGTTTAGAAATTAGTAATAAACAATAAAATACCAGCACTGACTATGAATATACCACTAAAGCCATGCACGTGTAATCGTGTCTAATGTTTGAGAGAACGTTGCTGATAACTGACTAGTTGTGAAATGGAGTTTCTGAGCGTGAAATTGATTTATCCTGAAAAACAATGTGCTTAAAGACTGAAAAGTGATAATTTCAGACTTGATAATTTGGTTCAGTGATCAGATGCAGAAATATAGTTTTTGCATTCTACTGAAATTGTATTTTGGAAAATTTATTTTTTTGATTACAGTTTAGAAATACTTTTTTAAAGCTTGTTCATGTAGATGCTTTATCATTTGAATATTATGTACTAATAAATTTGATCATACCTTACTTAAAAATGATCTTGCATGATTCAATTTTTCGACTAATGTGATGTGGCCGAGCAAAAAGAATGTTTTTATATGTTTTAAAAAATGTACTAATTATATTTCGCGAGCAAAAAAGGTAAGTTTTATTAATGAAATAAACATTGAAATATTTAAAGTTTATTACTTGTTGAATGGGGTAGACAAGACATACAAGCTTAATGAATCTTTTTTTCCCCTACTAAAATTATGTGAAAATTTAGATGATCGTAGTAGCTTACATTGTTTTTCCTTTTTGGTCTATTTTTCTTTACAAGTATGAGACTAGAACCACATTTTTACATTAAATATTTTGTGCTATTTTGTTAAAACGCATATAATCATTTTTATGCATACTTTAATTTTCATTATTATTAGTTTGATGAAGAAAATTTCAAATGTGTTTTTCATAAATTGCTTTTGAAATAGAAATAGATTTGTGAATAAGATTTATGTAATATTAAATGTACTAGTCTTGGGAGTATAAAAAGTGAATTATTTATTTGAAAAATTTACATTAAGTTGAAACCTCATATAGTGGTTATTTTCTTAAATGACCACCTCTGA
This sequence comes from Stegodyphus dumicola, assembly GCF_044657685.1. Classification (NCBI taxonomy): domain Eukaryota; kingdom Metazoa; phylum Arthropoda; class Arachnida; order Araneae; family Eresidae; genus Stegodyphus; species Stegodyphus dumicola. Next base: position 76,684,252 of record NC_140775.1, read on the forward strand.
TAATGTCAATAATTAAATAACAAGGACAATAATTAAATAACCGGACTTAAAAATAATTTAATCAGGACAATAATTAAATAACAGGACTTAAAAAATCATTCATAGTTTTGTCAGGCTACAGGAAACTGTCATTTTCTCGAATTGTGGAGTTGATTGTTTTAGGAATGTTTTGCTGTATAATTAAATGACTTCGGTGTAGTAATTTTTACGTGGGTATGAATTTTGCAGAAGTAATTGAAAGTTTTTACGAGACAATTAAAACCAAAGCTTCTCGGAGCATGAGTCTTATAAGGGCACTGTTATAGCATTGCTTTCAGATATAGTAAGAGTAATATTTAAACATTATTTTCGGAAGCACTTCCACAGAGAATCTGGTTGTTCTCTGCGGATGAAAACCCATATAAATAAATCTTCTGTACAGTCTTATACAAATGCACTTAAAATTACTGTCATTACAATTAAGCGAATATAGCTACATTTGTTTACAAAAGGTTATTATTGCTAAATTATGCACTATATAAATTTCATTTGCCATTGTAATTTCAGAAAATGCTCAGTATGAGGTATTTTTATAATCTACTGTCAAAAACAATAGCTACCTTTTCAGTACTTTAAATTTTACTATTTAGAAATTTTATGGTTCAAAATAATATTTCTATACATTTTCTAAAGTATTCTTTCTACAATAGAAAACTAAATAACTTACACCTAAAACACTGACTCAAATTTATTCAAATAATGCATCGCTTTAATTAAATTTATGTTTCTTTGAGATGATATATGAAAAACCTTGTGTAATAATAAATTATTAATATATATATAGGTAAATGGTATTTTTATATATTTTTTCGGGTAAAGTGCAGAATCGCCCACTTATTTATTTGGCACTTTTTACAAAAGTAAAAGAATTTGGATTTTTGTCAATTTTCTTTTGACTTTTTAAGTGAAAATAGGTCGATGTGTACATGAATAAAGTCAAAGGAGTGCACAATGGCATTTTTGTGCAATTCTGGTATGTTTTTTTAAGTGAAAATAGGTCGATGTGTACATGGATACCGAGTATGTGCAATTCTTAAAAACACGCCAAGCAGTGGGCGATTCTACACTTTCCCCATTTTTCTATAGGAATTTAGTTTCATTAAATTAGTTATTTACTATAATTATGTGTATATGAGTATATTCATACTTATTCACATAGATGGAATTTTTACAGTACGAAAGTTGATCTTTTGAGTTGATTTTTTTACAGTACGAAAGATGATCATCAAGAACTACATATAGTATAAATACCCATTATGTTATAGATTTTATTTATATAAAATCTGTGGAAGATTATATAGCACTAAAAGTGAGATACGGAATAAAACATTATACGCTATGAGATATTTCCTTAATTCTCGAACTGTGCGTTGAGAATTGGTATTTGTTGAAACTTGTAAATTTTTTAAAATTCGTTTTGTTACAATATAATTTATTGTATTTTGGGTATTATTAAGTTTATTATATGTTATCTTCATGTTTCATTTATCTTTTGAGAGATACAGGTAATATTCAAAGTATTGTAATAAGGGGTCGACACAGTGTTTGTATATTATTTCTTCACTACATTATATTCTAGGATTCATCCTTTCTTCCACGCAAAACATCTATGTGTATGCGTGTCATAATAAGATGCAGGGTGTTACTATCATTGGTAAGCGAGCTTTAAAGGGATAGCAAGTATGCTAAATTTGAACTCTATGTTAAGTTTCTAATTTGTAAGTCTCGTATTCTTTTTGCTTGCTTGTTAATAATGTTTCTCTTCCTGAAAATTTGGGTTTCTTCTAGTTTTGTTTTTTAATTTGGTTTAGTGCATTGTAGGTAACTTAAAATTTAAGCAGATACTAGAAAGTACCATCCTTTGGCAATACATTTCTCATTAGGTATCAAATTGTTAAACAAGCTGATGTGATTAAATACAATTGTTTAATTTCCCAATTAAAGAACTGAAATACTAATATATGCAGTGAGGTACATTACTATATGTATATATTTATAATGAAATCAATAATATTTATACAGTCAAAGTAATGATTCGCAACCATCAAATGAAATGATATATATATATATGTAATAGATTCTGTAGTCGAATACAAGCAGCTGAATCCGTAATGAACAGCAAGAATTTTGATGGCTTAGAGATGTTGAAACTCCAATCCACAATGAATAAGAAATTTGGCAGTCGAGGTAGATTTAATTCAACTTTTCTTTCAGCAAATATGTTGCAGCCACAAACAAGTTGGCACATTATTTATGCCTATTCCAAAAATTAACATTTTTGATAAATGTGTAGTAAGAAACAAGGAGCAGACAGACTGCAATCCAGCTAGGCCAAAGCGTAAAAAGCAAATGCGTTATGTTAAGGGTGAAATCTTAATTCAGACCGAGTTAATTTTGGTTCTTGATGCATTTTTACTCGTATTTGATAGTTAATACTGCTGTAAAATTACTATTGGCTGTTTGAGTTTTAGTTTCTTTCACAACATCAAATTATGTAAGAGTCATATGACATGAATTAATCTCGAAATGATGCAGTGCAGAAAGATTACTGTTTTTAGAATAGAGAAGGAAAATTAATTTTACGTTGCTAATTTAATCTTTTGCATATTCCTTATTTTTCTTACATATATATATGTACATATATCATTCAATGGTTGTGAATCATGACTTTGGTTATTATCTTTCTATTAATTTTATTTTCAGAATTATAATGGTAGTTTAAAATTTTGTAAAGAGAATTTATACAAATATTTTGTAATATGTTTATAAATATTGACGTGCATTAAAAAGGACGGGCTCGTAGGCTTTTGGATATTTTAAAATTTTTATTTATTCGCATTGAGTTTTATTTAAAATTACTTTACATGCTTTCTCCGCCATTTAGTTCTGTACATTTCATCAGTGCTAATTATGTATTTCTGCTGGTTTATGTTTATGGAAATTTGATTTACAGTTCTATTTTTGTGTATTGTTTTTTATAGGGATTCTGTATATGGATACCCGTTCTATGTATGGATACTCCACTATGGTATAATGATATTGGTTCTGTTTATGGGTTTTTGTTTACTGTTTTGTGCAGCGATTTTTCCAAGAGGTACCTTTATTGGTCTGTGGACTTTTGTGTAGTGGTTTCTACAGGATTTGGCATATGGGTGCCTGTATAGGTGTACATGCTTTTGTTTACTGGTTTTTACAAGGCATAGACCTACGGAATATCCATTTTTTAATGGAAATTTGGCCAATAAATATGCATATAAAGTTCTGATTTTTGGCTATTGGTTTTTACTGGGATTTTGTTTATAGTGCCTACAGTTCTACAGGTTTCTACAGAGATTTGGCCTACTCGTATCCGTACAGTCATACGGATACGAGTTTCTGTTTACAGGTTTTTTATGAGTATTTGGCCTACAGGTACCCATACAGCCGTGCAGGTTTCTTTCTATGGGTTTTTACGGGTATTTGGCCTATCGGTACCCGTACAAACGTACGGGTTTCTTTTTATGGGTTTTTACGGGTATTTGGCCTACGGGTACCCATACAAACGTACGGGTTTCTTTTTATGGGTTTTTACGGATATTTGGCATACGGGTACCCGTACAACCGTACGGGTTTCTGTCTGTGGGTTTTTACGGGGATTTGGCCTACGGGTACCCGCAGAGCTGTACGGGTACCCGTAGGCCAATTCCCCGTAAAAACATTTTATGGGTTTCTACGGGGCATTTTTAGCAGGGAAGTTAGAAAAATTACTCACCACTTGCTGGATGGCTTGACTTTCATGGTCATTCAGATGGCTAAGGTCCACTTGCGGTTTCTCCACAGGTTCCACTACCCTCTGGTCCATCTCCAGCACAACGGAACTGTCTTGAAAATTCAGCTTGGCCCTCGCGGCCCTTAAAAACTCCATACCTAAAATAAGAGGATTTTGCAGATTCTTCACTACAAAAATTAATACTTTGAGGCTTTCCTCTTTTACCTGTATGTTTAATGATAATTTCTCGATTCCGTGACAGGTTTTTCCTTGCGCCGCTATAATTTCGGTATTTTTGGTTTTAAATAATCGTACCCTATAAAATTTCTTTTTGAAGAATGTTTCGCTCATAAAATTTCCTTCTGCTCCTGTATCGATGAGGGCTTCTACTGGTACATCGCCAACCAGGACTTGTATAATTGGTAGATGTGAGTTTTTTACGATGACCGTATTTAAATGTCTTTTTGAGGGTTCTTTTAAAATTTCCGGGGTCTGGACCCTCGCTTTCACAGGCCCCTCTACTCGTTTAAAGGTTTCATTTCAAGTTCTGCCTTCTGAGTACGCGGATGTTTGTTTTCGAATTTTCTTTTTAGGCCTTGACCTTCGAGGTTCGATGAGTTAGCTTAATAGCTCTTTCCCCCATAAGAGCGGTTTGCATTTCTGGTTTGCTCATTTGAAGATTTCCTTCGGGTACTTTGAGAATACGATGCCCCTCTAGCTTTTTCCGCTATTCTGCGATTTTGAAACTTCACCGCCAATTCGAAGAGCTCCTGCAATGTGCTTGGGTTTCTAATTTCGAAGTAGTCTTGAACAGCAGCTAACAATCTTGGTAAAATTATTTCAATAATCTCCGCATCGGGTTTCTTCCCATACAGCATATCCGTCAGCTTAATTTTTCGCAGAATAAAGTCCGTCAACTCTTCTATATCCCGTTGATAGAAACTATATAGTTCGGCTTCCAGCCTTGCTCGATCTTTCACTATGGGGAAAGCCTTTACTAACGATTTTTTGAAGTTTTCAAATGTATATGTCTGGCTTCCAAATTCCCCTAATAAAAATTTGCCTATATTCTTCCACCATAGCGCGGTCTGTCCTCTTAGTGCAGATGTGGCGATGGCAACCGTTTTGTCTTTCAGGCACAGGGTAGAGCTAAAAGTGATTTTCTAGGCCTTCTAGAAATATCGCCACCGAATTTTTTCCGTCGAAATTGACGTTTGGTTTGATTGACGCTCTCAAAGTCTGGACCAGGTATCCAAATCCTTCCAATTGGCTTGCCATTTCTTGGTGTTGTCCCGCGGCTTCCATCCGATTTTCGGCCATTTCAGTTCGATAAGAGTTCGGGCGCCAATGTAGAGCTGCGCGCCTCCAACTTGCACGCAACCAAGAGGTGACTGTTGAAACTGGAAAATAGACAGAGTCTTGCTAAGGGTTTAAGTCCCTTTTTATTCAACTTAAGAAATTACAATTGCGTGCTCTTGACGCTCACAAACTACGCCGACCCGGCGGTAAAATAAAAATAAGAACCTGAAAAGAAAATAATAACAAGACTCTAACTACGAGGCTCTCTAAAAGTAACTAACCTCGCCGCGTTTTACAATACCGCTGCTAATTCAGCTGACTTTGAATATCACGTTGAACGATTAACAATTCTCCGAGGCAAGCACACAGGCCGAAACGCGGGGTTTTTCACTTTCTGGCTAACTACCTCCGCGCTCGTGAAGTACGAACAGCACACCTCCAACTCGTTTCCTTTCTCAGAATGCTTCCGCTGATAATTTGAATCCTTGCGCGTTCTACTAAAATTTACATACTCTGGCATTGGCAGTTCCAGGGAAAAGTAAGGCTTGACAGGAAAGATAGGTTAATCTTAAAATAAATGTTAGTTAAAATAAATAATTATATTACTCGATTCTTTACCCATACATATACTCGCTCTGTTATTCTCTATCATATAAAATAATTGGCTACCAACATGTGTTTTCAGTATTGAGTAAATCAACAACTGAAATTTATAGTTTTATTTCAAATTAGGTTTTTAGTCCAAAAGAGCTATTAATCTCCAAATGGGATTTTTTCTTCTAGTCACTCTAAATGAGTCATTCACTTTTCATTCCAGTCTGTTGCTATTCAGCAAAACCTAGGATATTTATCTTCCAAATTGAATTTGCGCGTTATGGATTAACAAACTATGCTATTTAATAGCAAAAATACAGTTATTACATATATTCGTTTCTTACATTCGCTTTACATTATAAAAACGCATTTACTTCATGATCTGTCTAATTAAAAATATTCAGTATTTTGTTATATATTTTTATTATTCATTCCATATTTTGTAAACTTTAATGAATATTTGATTAACAAACTCAACGATCTGAAAGCTAGTAATGACTACACTACATTGTACGGAATAAAGCATTTTTATCTCCAAAGCACGAAGCTGTCTATCGGAAATTTGAATATTTTGTCATTTTGTTGTTGAATTGAATTTTATGTGGCGATAAGTGCGAGGAATGAAATATTTAATCAATTACGTTACCACAGAAAGCTTTAATAATAAAAAGACAAAAGGAAGTTTTGCAAGACTTCTTTCTAGGAAAACCTGATTACTGATGTGAAATGAGAAAAGACTGAATAAATAGAAAAAATGTATGCTAGCTCTTAACACTACAATGGAAGTTCTCAATATACGCTGCTTTTAAAATTTTTGTGATTTTGCTTTTGAAATGCATGTGGCGAAAGTGCGAAGAAAACGATTATTAATAATAAATCTAAAATGCTAAAAGAAAAAAATAGCAGGAGTGAATGCAACTACAGACTAGTAGACTGTGAGCTCAGCGAGAGGGCACGAAACCTTAACAAACCTTTTAGGGTGACCATTAAAATGACTGGAGTCAGGAGTTATTCGATTACTTACTAAACAGTAACAATGATAGAATGAAGGTCTTAGGCCAAAAACACATAAACAGACATTCTTCATAATTATGCTTGTTAAGAACTGCATTGCAATGCAAGTGACAAAGCAGGTATAGACTTTGGGTCTTCTCCTGGCAAAGCAGGATATAGACTTTAGTTTCTCTCCTGGCAAAGCAGGATATAAACTTTGCGGTAGTTCAAATTTATTTATTAAATTGCAGTGTAAATGTCAAAAATCAATTTTTCACCAAGAGTTACTGTGTCAAGTCAAAAAGAATTTAACTCCAAGGCACGCCTACCGAGTTCTCCCGACGAATCGCAAACAGTTACTGTGTGTTTAATCTCAAGAAATGAACTTTCTGTTTTTCACCAAAGTCAAAAGTGATAGTAGTCTTAATGTCAAGGCGTATATTTATGTGAACTTTATAGAAAGCAAGCTCAAGCTTTTACTGTGCTCATGTGACCAAAGTGCTCTCTAAAATTTGTGCTCACTAATGAATTCATTTTTAAATCTGAACTTAGCTAAGGCGATCGTCTACAACCATAAAAACTCTGAACTATTTCGACCTTACGACTCTGAACTTATTACTTTAGCCCCTTTCCACGACCATGAATGCCGGACCACGGTCTTGTGAGAATTTTCACACCTCCGGGTGTCGGTAAACACATAGGTTTACCATTATTTTTTAAAAAAGTGTATTGCCTAAGGCTCTTAAGATTGAGTGGCGAAAGCTCTTTGTAGCTGTGACCATTTCGAAGGATGACGATGACGATGGCGATGATTGCAATGTAAATAAAAGTTGTATGAGTGTCAATAAAAAGTAGAATGATCACTTTTCTCTAGATTTTATTACTTGGGCAGAAATCTAATGGACGGTAATGTAGTTACTACAGTACTACTAGCTTTTACTTCAGATCAAATCTTAATTGTTTTATGATTGGTATGAAAGAAGTTATACATTATTTCCCTTTAAACTGTTAATAGGCTTAGTATTTTATTACGATACAATAGTGTTTCAAGACTACATAAGTTTTCTTGTACAGGCCTACACCGCATCAAAGTGAATGTGTTTTTCAATTCACTCATTTTCTCATTTCCTTTTTACCAAAGTTACTTTCAAATTTATTACAGCAAATTAAAAATTTCGAATTTTGGATTAAAAATATGAGGTATTTTTACGCTTTTTTGAAATAAATATCAATACAATTAAATTAAAGTGTAATAATTAATCTTTGTTCATTATATTTTTTCTGACTGTTTGCATTGCAGTTTATTAATTTTATAATATTAAAATAATAAACTAATGAGATATTTCTGAGGAATACTGGAAAGGCAATGAAAAATGATGAACTATGAGAAGAGAAGATTAAATATCCTCTATAATAATGAAGTCTTTTAAGGGTTTTGAGAAAGAAAAAGGTTGGAAGTCGCTGATAAAGAGAATAAACTGAAATTTTCGCTGCTGAAAATATTTCCTTCAGGATTCAATAAAGCCGAATTTATCATTCCGTTGCAGAGATATTAGGTGTTTTCCAAGCGAGGTACATGAAAAGGCTGCTATGCACTTCTCATTTATTTTGTCACATCCTCTGTGAACTGAAGGAGCTGGCCACTTACACCACAGAAGCCAGCATGAGGAATGCCATCATTCTTTGTATTCTTTCCAATTAAAGGATCGCTAAACATAGGCGCAAGATCCCTCTATTTATATAGTAGTGAATTATTGTTCATAATATTTTAATTTCGTTGCCTCTTTAAAGACATAAGGTTTTTTTTTTTTTTTTTTTTTTTTTTTTTTTGAGCAGAAAACGCAAAAAATTCCTCCCTGGAATTCTATCAACGCATGCTAGCTAGACATTCTACAACTTACACCCCTGCAATAAGCGTGAGGGAATGTTATAGTTCCGTATGCATTAGGCTTGCAGAAATGAATTTCATATGAGTCAAGAGGACACGGTAATTAGGTTTTAAATTGGGTTTTGAAAAATGTGCACTTTTCCTTCCTTGTGGTTTAGAAAGTCGGGGCACTTAAAATGAAATAAATAATTATTGGTTAATTCTTCTATACAAATATATATATATATTGCTTAATTAACTATATATTATTGTTAATTAGCATTGTCTACCCGTTAAAATGTATCATTAAAATGTGATACATATCTGTTTTTGTTGTGACTTACCTCACTTGTCTGATAATAATATCAGAACAAGCCCTCGAAATTCATAGTGGCAAGGAATGCAGGACAACGTATATCCTTGGCAAGAGCATTGAGCACCATATAAGTGACAACCAGAACTAGAAATACACCCCCATTGTACAAAATCACTTGTGACACTACGACTTTGTTCATTTCTCACCAAAATTTTGAATGTAGAGCACCCCAAGGGGACTAGTCCGAGGGTACCCTACTCCTCTTCCGCTACTACCGACCACTTGAGAGAACTGTCAACAAGCTGCAAGAATGCCTCATGCCGCACGGACACTCTACATTTACCAACATCCATGCCTTCTCTGGGATTCGAACTCGGGCTCGTCGGTAGAGCAGACAGCGTCGATAACCACTAACCCGATTGTGCTGCTGATACATATTTAAAATCTTATTAAATACTGTATTTCAGATTGTTTTCGTTATGTCACAGCAAATAAATATTTTAATTTTAATAAGCGGTTTAAAATATCCATTACCGTATTTTGGATGACAATGGATTACTCTTGCAATGTGCTCTCGCTACATGAAATAAATTACGAAAGTAATTTTCAGTAAAAATATTCATATACTATTTGATAGTGAGAAATCCAAGCATACAAGCATTAACGCAATGTATTCAAAGAAAAAATACTTTACAATCTAAATTTTTATTTCATGTCCCTTTTACCTCTTGGTTTAATTCTAAACTAAACATATTTCACTAGGCTTCAGTATAATGTAGCTTCTTTTTACTGTTTAGAAATTCTTCGGTGATGAAATAGTTTTGTTCAAAACACTTTAAGTATACATTATTACAATTTTAAAACCGCCCAAATGCCTACCACTGTATTACAGAATTGTAGAAAAATATCAATACAAAAAGGGCCTAAAAATAACTTTTGTTAAATAAGACAAAGTCCGGTTGCCCCAGATATTGAAGCAAAAGATGTTAACACATGTGTAGTATGTCTTGTAGAATTCGTCAATGTAATGTGGAAATCACAGTATGCCTGCCTGACATTCGAAGTGTTTATCACTAAATATTGAGTTGTTCGTGTCAATATAAATACGCATTTTGTTTAGTAAATGCTAACCTTATTTCCTGTTTCTGACTCTTTTAATATAATATAATGTAAAATAATAAAGTTAAATAAGATGAGCAGGCCCACCAATCGCCGAGTTACAATATCGCTAAACACTGGTAATTCCAACCTGAGTCCGATTCCAGGCGAACTGGCTAATTGCCTGGAATCCGTGCCTGGTTGTTTTTTTAGTCTTCCACGACGGCACCCCTTTCTTAAGGTACCAAACCAAACCATAAGAAGAGAAATATAAGCGGTATTTTGTATTATTTATTACATTAATGAAGGAAACATGATTATCATAGCATCAACATGATTATCATGATATAGATTAACATCATCATTACAGTGATACAAAATCATTGGTCCCATCTGAAATGAGTGTAATTCGGTATCGATTAAAAGTAATAATTCTATCCACAGGTTATTCAAAAAACGAGTAGACTTCACTTCTTTAAATATTGATTTGGGATAGGCACCTCCATAAAATTTCTTAAAATTATTTACTGTCAGTTAAAAAAGCCACAGTATTTTATAAGAACAGTGCTCATTGTAGCTTGTCCAGTTAAATACAGAATATCGCTATTTCTATTTGCAAAATTCATGAGCGCATTAAGAATTAAGAAATAATTGTTTCTGGTGTAAAATCAATTACTTTCCTAATTCCACCCATATAGCATATTAATCACCAGAGCAACTGATGTTATTATTATTATTACAACTATTATTTCCTCCTCAATTTGGTCAAAATAAGTATGTTCCAATTCTCTTAGCAAGAGACAGTGAAAAGTGGCCTTAGTCGGTGAATTCATTTTTGGATTCTTTTAAAATGTTGCCCGAAATGTTAATTTTATACTTAATTATTAAAGCATAATGAATATTTTAATCATTAGAATTAGTACTGTTTGTAAAAAATCCGATTGTGTAAATGGAGATTATGTGAAAAGTAAAAATGTATGTTTACAGATTTCTCTTATTAGCCAGTGCTAGGCTTGTCTTAATAAAACTTTCAATCCCATTTATAGAAACTTAGAGCAATTAGTAGGACATATACAATGTCCATATTTAAGCAAGTACAGCCTGCAACTATCTTTTTAAAATGTTTATATGTTTCTTCAGTGTGTCTGATCAATAGCTGGAGACTTAACACACACATATATACATATTGTTGCGTGCGTACGGGTTCGTTATGAAATGAATGCACAAGTCCGATGAAAAATGAACAAAATTTATTATTATCACAACAAAAATGCTTAAATTTTCTCAAATTATCATGCAGTATTACAATATCTCACAGTAGTTTTCTTTTAACTACTCAAATGTCCAATAGAACGTAATTCAAAACAGCTAAAGAACACTAATCCGCGAATTCGCTACAATCAACAACAGTAGTTTTCTAAACAACAACAAACTAAGCAACTACTAGAAACTGAGATGTTTTCCTCCTTTTATAAGATTTTAAAATCACGCGCTAGAATTTTCCAGTACTTTCTGGAAATCAAAAAGAGATATTTATTAAATTTAATGCACGCGCTCTTGTATTTTCAATTTTCCGGCTTAGCTTTCTTTTAATATTCGTCACGCGCTGCACTGCGCGAGAAATAAAACCATTTAATTTATAATTGAACTAACATTAGCTTTTTAAATACCAAATTCGTAACACTGCCCCCTTCCCAAGGACTGCACGTCCCGGGCAGTACAATCCCTGGACAGGAAGCTAAACTTACAACTGTGGCATAAATGCATTAATAAGCATTACATTACAATAATAAACAACATGAACAATAAATGCAATACATAAAACAAATCAAATGCTATCAAATACAAATCAAATACACATTTAAAAACAAAATGGACCATGGTCTTATACTAATTAAAATTATTTACATTATGTACTATGGCCATAGTAATGAGCTAACCTGTCGTAAGAGTTCGAAGACTCACGGATCCGAACCACGACGTCATTCGTGTTCAGCACTCTATATGGACCATCCGAAGGTGACTGTAATTTAGGACTCAGTCCTTTTCGTTGAATCAGGTTCCACAACCACACCTTGTCTCTTTTGTTGGATCTATGTCTAGTAGCTCTTGTGTCGCATCTGGTCTTCATTTTCTCCGTCGCCAAGTTGACTCGCTTTCGTGCAGAACGGTGCATCCCCTCAAATCGGGCCTGGGCATCTTGGATGTGTTCCTCAGGCGATGAAGGCGCATCCGTAGGGCGACTAAACAGGCGGTCACAAGGCAGACGAAGGTCTCGACCGAAGAGCTTCTGGGATGGAAAATAGCTGGTAGTCTTGCGTTTCTTTTCGACCCTGGTATGATTTCGGCAGCTTCACGAGCTCGATCTTTCGGACAAGGCGTCGACATTTCCAGGCGAGGATCCCTTTTGAGGATGGATAGTCATGCCATCAGATGCTGAAAGCAGCTTATTGTTTTTGAAATCTAAGGAAAAATTGTATTTCCTTAAAAAGTCCAATCCGAGTATGCATGGATCTGTAATATCCGCCACATATGCCGTGTGATGGTAGACGGCACTTCCAAACGTGATGTTTACGTTTAACTTCCCAGTTATGTCGACCTTGTCACCAGACGCAGTCTGAAGGGTAACAGGATGGCGTCCAAATAAGTTTATCTTTAAACTGTTCAGCTAAATCTTTCCTAATGATGGTAACATTAGCTCCTGTGTCAATAATCATATTGCAAGGAACTCCATCGATATTCCCATTGATGGACAGTCCGTTATTGTTGCCACAAACTATAGAGATCTTAAGCGCTTTAAAACAGGGTTTTTCATTATCTGGCAACCTCCGTTCCTTGATATGGTCATTAATCTGTTTCCTGCGTCGTTGCTCAGAAATTGTCTCAATTTTCGTACCCTGGGGTGTTCTGCAATTCTTTCGTACGTGGCCTTCAGCTCCACAGTTCCAGCACTTTGGTTTCTTGTCAGTCCTTTTCCTTCCCGTGGCATTTAATTGTCTGTTTAAATCGTATGCCTTATTTTCCGTGCTCTGGGGAGTTCTGCAGTTCCTTCGTAGGTGGCCTTCAACACCGCAATTCCAGCACTTTAGGGTCGGTTTCGTTTCACCTCTATTCCGTCTTAAAGCATTCACTGGTCTTGTCAACTCATCCGTTTTATTATCCGTGCCCTGGGGTGTTCTGCAATGCCGTCGTAGGTGGCCTTCAGAACCACATCTCCAACATCTTACAGCCACTTTGTTCTCACTGCTACTCCGTATCAAAGCATCGACTTGTCTGGATAAATCATCTAAACGAGCCATCAATTGGTCCCCTGGGTCGTGGACTCGCACAGCTCTGACTGGGTAGCGATCTCTAAGAGTTGCTTGCTGGTCTGCCTCCAATTTCACGGCGTACACTAGAGCACTTTTTAAATCTTTTACATCCGCCATTCGTAGAGCTTTCTGTATTTCAGTATCTCGGATGCCGTCGATAAAGTATTGCAAGGACAGGATTTCCCTTGTTTCTGTCGGGCATTCCGAAAAGGCGAGATGGGATAGCTTTTCAACATCCGCGGCGAGCTCCTGAAGTGTTTCGGTAGGCTTCTGTTGACGAGATTTCAATTGGAGCCTGCTGTAGTCTTTTAAACACTTCTCCCCAAAGCGCAACTCCAAGGCGCCGGACAGAGCTTCGAAATCTAACCTTTTGTTTTCGGGAACAGTCTGAAGGATATCCGCTGCGTCGGCTCTTAAAGAAGCGGCGAGATGACAGGCCTTCGCTTGGGAATCCCATCCATTCGCATCCGCCACGATAGAAAATTGTGTCTTATACACCTGCCAGGAGGTCTTCCCATCATATGTGGATAGCTTCAGATGTGGACGAGCAGGCATTGGTAAGAATTTAAAATCATCACTCCTGCTCCCTGCCGACGCTACGAATTTCTTTAAAGTATCCATTTCTTTGGCAACTGCAGAAACTCTCTCATAAATTTGTTGTTCGATTTGGTGTTGGACGGCACAAACTCTTCCTTCAATTCGTTCCTCCACAGCAGAAACTCTCCCTTCTATATGTTTTTTTACAGAAGAAACTCTTTCTTCTATTTCTTCTTTCACCGAAGAAACTCTTTCTTCAATATGTCCAACTTTATTTTCAACTGCGTCAATTCTGCCTTCCATAGCTTCAAATTTATTTTCTATTATGCAAGTAATTTCTCTTTTCATTTCTTCTTGACCAGCTTGAACGGCTTTCATTTCGTCCTTAACGGTTTCCTGGCCCAATTTCATTTCTTCCTTAACGGATTCCTGGCCCAATTTCATTTCTGCTTTAACGGATCTAATCTCTGCTTTAACAGAGTCTTTCATCTCTTCTTTAAATGATGCTTGGCCAGCTTCCATCTTTTCTTGGAATGCAGCAAAAGCACTAATGAGCTGTCTCAATTGTTCTTCCATCGCTCTTGTTATTGGCATTCAAACCCCACTCCTGACACCAAAAATTGTTGCGTGCGTACGGGTTCGTTATGAAATGAATGCACAAGTCCGATGAAAAATGAACAAAAATTTATTATTATCACAACAAAAATGCTTAAATTTTCTCAAATTATCATGCAGTATTACAATATCTCACAGTAGTTTTCTTTTAACTACTCAAATGTCCAATAGAACGTAATTCAAAACAGCTAAAGAACGCTAATCCGCGAATTCGCTACAATCAACAACAGTAGTTTTCTAAACAACAACAAACTAAGCAACTACTACAAACTGAGATGTTTTCCTCCTTTTATAAGATTTTAAAATCACGCGCTAGAATTTTCCAGTACTTTCTCGAAATCAAAAAGAGATATTTATTAAATTTAATGCACGCGCTCTTGTATTTTCAATTTTCAGGCTTAGCTTTCTTTTAATATTCGTCACGCGCTGCACTGCGCGAGAAATAAAACCATTTAATTTATAATTGAACTAACATTAGGTTTTTAAATACCAAATTCGTAACACTATATATATATATGTAAAATTTAAAAAAAAAAAAAATACGATGGCTGTGCTCTTTGCGAACCAGCAACCTTTAATTAATTTTCTGCAATTCAGGATCATTCCCTAGACCAG
Organism: Stegodyphus dumicola; assembly: GCF_044657685.1. Lineage (NCBI taxonomy): Eukaryota > Metazoa > Arthropoda > Arachnida > Araneae > Eresidae > Stegodyphus > Stegodyphus dumicola. Next base: position 76,699,284 of record NC_140775.1, read on the forward strand.
TACCTTCTAGAATATTCGCGCCTATTACATAACCTCCTCATATAAATGCTGCGTCATAAGTTTTTCTACATTTTTCTAGAAGCTACTCTGTTACATAACCTTTCATATAAATGCTGCGTTATAAGTTCTCCTACACAGATGCCTTCTCGTCTTTGTTCTGCTAACGCCTCCGCTATGCTCCTCGTTTTTGTTAGAACGTTCTAACGTGTTAAAGTCAGTCGTATCTAATAATTCTGAATTACTGAATAAGTTATTTTAGTAACTTCATCTGGAAAAATCATCTGCTCTAAATTAAAATAAAGATATGCTGTTACAAGTGAAAAGTCCTGAGTCGTCATTTTTCTCCGTGGTGCAATCATCTCAGCTTCGTCAACCATCTGCCAAAACGTGAAATGGAATAGTCTTACCATTCACCCACGATGTGTTGGAATAACTGAAAACATTACATTTTAATTTCGTAGGAGCAATCCGGTACTTTTAACTTGTGGCTGTAGACATGGCTGAAGGGAAAGTCATACAAACGACGATACCACAATTGGATTTTGATGAATGACCAATCTTTATTTCCGCAATATCAAATCCTTTCTTAATAGATATTTCTAGATGATGAGCAATTACAATAATTTTTATATACACGTTACGTCATCTTAGAATAAGAACAAAGGAGGGCATAGCAGTTCAGAGTTGTCGGCATGGCGGAAGCTAGGAAAAGGAAGGACGTAGTTGCTTGCGAAGAGTATTTATACTACATATGATGCATACGTACAGCTAATCTGTGATTCGTTAATTTTAAGTTGTTATGTAACATGGAAAGACATTGAATTTAGGGGGAAGAACAACAAATTTAGAATAATTAATTTTGAGGTACCCAATCGTTTCTTAGCGCAGTCATCGTATATATATATGTGTGTGTGGAAGTGGAATATTCATATATATATGTGTGTGTAGAATATTTATTTGTGGAACTCGATATGTTCGAGTTCCCCAAATGCATTTCTAGGCACTGTCAGCTACTTAACCAATTAGTCGCTGGTGTTGCGTTGACGCAACGGTCAAAATAAATGCGTATATAAATATAACTACCTAAGATATTTTATACCAGCAGATAATTTTGTGTAAGGAATATTATGCAGATTATTTCGGCAAAAAATATTTGCGTTCAACAATCATTTTGTTTATAATAATTAATCTCATACTAATTCACAAGTTACACAACAAAAATCAGCGTTATATTTACAAAAATTTCACAGGACTAGTTCCGATGGTTTTTACCGAACCACCATCCTCAGCTGCAAAACCGCAAATGAACGTTCATTTGAGGTTTAGCAGCTAGGGATGGTGGTTCGGTAAAAACCATCGAAACTAGTCCTGTGAAAAGTTTGTAAATATAACGCTGATTTTTGTTGTGTAACTTGTGAATTAGTATTTATTCGGCGTGTTATTCTGTTTTAATTAATCTCATACTTTAAGCAAAATTTAAGCAAAATTTTCGACCGGGTATTTTTGCTGAAAATATTTAACGAAAGAAATGCTGTCTTTATGAGTGATCTATTTTTAGTCAAGGTCACCGTTTATCAGAACATTACGTCAGTCAGATGTTTATATTTGTGTTGGGAAGCAAGGGAAAGCCGGTGTTGCTTTGACGCAAGGTCAGCAGGAAACGGGTAGTCAATCTCCTTTTTCACTCATTCCATCCGATGTTCTGGTTACTTAAAAATGTCTAGAACGAGGTATCTTATTTTAGAAGAAGCTCTTCAAAGATTTTTTGATAAAGAAACAGATGATGATAATGTTAATAATGACCAAAATGAAACTGATATTGTTGTTGTTCCCCCAGAAATTGCAGAGGCTAATGACGAAGAAGAAAGGTATATCAATGTTTTAAATAATGATAATGATATTTTACCAAATGATACTGCTGGGGAAGTTGAAATTCACATAAGAAGTAAGTTTCAGCCTTCTAAAAGCACTTACAGTAATACTAAAAAGTTTAAAAAGCAGAAGACTGAAATCTTGAAGTGGATAAAAAAGGAACTGTTAGTTATGTCTCAGGAAGAACATGACGAAAGAGATAGAAGAGAAATTATAAAAGACAAAACACAAGGTAAAACTAGTGCACAGATTTACGAAATCTAAAATTTCTTTTTGGTTTAGACATTTACTCTCTTCTCGTTGAACAGACAAATATATATACGCTTTAAAAAAAAAAATAAATAAAAAAAAAAAAAAACCACCAGATTTTATTGCATCTGAAGCCTATATGAGAAGATTTATTGGAATATTATTGCTTACAGGATATCATTCTTTACCTCAAGAAAAAATGTATTGGTCTTTTGATAAGGACATTTCTGTTCCTGTTGTACGAGAATTGATATCACGTTTCCACTACAAAAATATGAAGCAGAATTTGCATTTGACAATAGTCAAATTGACAATACTGATAAATTATATGAGGTGAGGCCGTATCTAAACTTACCAAATATCACGACTTTTTACTACTGGAAATATAAAGTCTCTTTTAGATTTCAGACGCGAGAATGCATTATTCCTTTTGCAAACTCCTATTGAGAGTGTAAAATTAGCCAGAAATAGATCAGCAACAGGAAGACCTAATAAATGCAGCATTCAAAAACCATTGCATGGAGATTGTAGACATTTTATCGTAAAGTCCGTTGATAACAAAAGACTGTTGTAAAGAGTACCATAGCCAGACTCTTTATAGATGCAAAGTATGTAATGTAGCTTTACATCATGATTGTAATCAAGCTTTTCATGCTTGAAACTTTCAAATGAAATAATCTGTATTTGTAAAAGAAATACACTGTATATTTTAATATTAAATTAATTACAAATAAAGTGATTTGTAGATTTATAAAACGTTATACAGCTAAAAAGTAATCCTGCGCTCCACAAAAGAAACATCACACGAGTACAATCCTATTCACTCAACATCCGTAGTCTTATTCCGCTGACGTTGCGCGAACGCAACACTCGCGTTTTCCACAGGTAAGAGCATTTTTTTAAAATTTTCAATGTAAATTTATGTTATAAATGCTTAATTTAATATTTGTTATTATTTTCATGAGAAAAGAGACATTCCTTGTAGTTTTGGCGGTTAATGGGTTAAGAGGTGATATGCGATATTATTTTTAGGCATATATTTCAGATGTAATCTTCATATCTACAAAATCTCAGTACAGGATTACTCATAAGCTTAGAAGATCTGTAAAATTGTATTCGTATGCCCATAATAAATCTAGAAGAATGCATTTAAATAATACAATATGTGTGTATGGCTTTAGAAACATGTATGCTGCTGTATATATATATATATATATATATATATATATATATATATATATATATATACAGCATATATATATATATATATACATATATATATATATATATATATATATATATATACATAATTTTAAACTTTAAATTTTAATTTATATTGGCTTTATACGAATAGAGAATATTTGTTAAATTGAAATTTCATTCCTTGCAGCAACGGCGCAAGAGAATTTAAATTTATTTTAACTTTACCTTTTTTCTTGTATACAATATGATACTGTAATATATACAATATGATACTCTCTCTCTCTATATATATATATATATTAAGAATATCTCTTTACCTTGTTTTCTAATCTTTGCAGCTCAATGCGCAAAATTCTTGATTACAAAGGTCTTTTTAGTTTACATATATACATATATATATATATATAATATATGTGTTTGTTTGCTTATATATATATGTGTGTGTGTGTTTGTCGGTATAGTTTTCGAATCCTATAACTAATCCTTTCTTTCATATCAAAGAATGATTTACATATATAATTTTTGTACCTTCAGTTAATTAAAAGGATTCGTTAGATGGTTCCTTATTTCATAATCATTATCATTTCCATTAAATACACTATACGAAACATTTGATTGCAAATTTGTAATAGCCCTCTCAAAGTTATTTTTCCAATAAACATAATGTTATAACAGGATATTACTTTTAAAATGAGCATCCTTATTACTGTGTGCATTCAAATTATGAAAGAGATAATTACTTGTTATTTATCCTCTAAGGATAATTTATACTTTTGGGAAAGTAGCAATGCTCACTTATCCTTAAAATTAGGATTATTTTTCTTAATGCATAATTATTAAATTACGAAATAGCTTTGTTGTTGAACATTATTTCTAAAGCTTTAATGATATTCTAGAACAGAAATTATTCCATTTCGTAACATCCTTGCTTAAGAGATACTGCTGGCAAATGAGAGTGATTTAAAGACATTTCGGAAGATAATGTTTCTAGAGTGCCGACGGCCCTCCCAATGATACAATCTTAGATAACGGGAGTAAGATTGAGCTTCGTAAGGAACAGTATTCCTTCAGGGCGAGGGGTGACAATAGAAATGGAGTATCGAGTGGATAGTGTTGATCTCATCGAATGAGTTTTCCGCTGTTTCAACGGAAGTATATCACAGAAGGATTCGTATCTGCTGTAATGTCCATTTATATCTCTATATATCTTATTCCTCAACAGTTCATTTCCTTTCTAAGTCATATTAGAACTTCTGCCTCTAGTAAAGATCAAAATTACAGTAATTGTGCTTCTCAATTCATTGACCGTGATGTATGTCCTGTTCGTGGTTTATTTATTTGATTACTAAAAGGGTGTCATAGGGCAGAACTGAAAAACATGTAGTAATTGGTACATTTTGTAATTGGGGTAAATTTCTAAATCAGTTTATTATTTGCATCTATTTTATTTTTCATTTTACTTTCTATTTTATTCTTATCGCTATAAAGTTTATACAGTTCCTATAATTTCTACATAACCTTTATAATGCATTGTTGCAAAACTTACATAACACAATAACGCGTATCTCCATAAATGCCCAGCAATTCTGTATCATCTTAGTTCAAGAACAAAACCATGCAGGTCAATTGGCCGTTTACGTATTCTATCAAAATAGAAACTGCTTGCCTCTTAATACACTCCTGTCCATAAATTAAGGATAATGCAAAATCATGCAAAGGAAAAGTTAGAAGCAAAACAAATTTGACTTATTTGTAAAGCTTGTTTATTAAACAAAAGGTAAAGAGCAAAGAAAGATGCTATATGTTTGATATTATTAAGAAAATTAGCGATTTTTTCTCCCTGGAGCAAATTGCCAAAAATAATAAAATAAATTCCTATTTACAAAAAACCAATATTACATGGTTGGTATGATTGTTAATACATTGTATGTCTCCCAGACGATGCAATACAGTCCGTACAACGCCTAGGCATACTGAGTATCAAATTGTCGATCTCATCTTGGGGGATATTACACCACACAAAAAGCAATGCCCTCCGAAGTTCCTGTAGACATGTAGGAGGAGGTTGACGGGCTGCAACCTGTCGGCCAAGCATGTCCCACACGCGCTCTACTGGATTCAAGTCCGGTAAGAATGTTGGCCAGTCCATACGGGTGATATCCTCCGATTGAAGGCATTCGCTTACGATGTTTGTACGGTGAGGATGGGCGTTGTCATCCATAAACACAAATTGTGCGCCCATGGCGCCCCGAAACAGACGTACATGTTGTCCCAGAATGACGTCCCGATAGACTTGGCTTGTCATCGTTCCAATTTGAACATCAGGTCAGTTCTGGAACCCAGAATAATTCCACCCCAAACGAGCACTCCTGCACCACCATAACGGTGTCGTTAAATGATGTTTGCTTGGTGGTAACGGGTACCTGGAGCTCTCCATATGAAAGTCCGGCGAGAATCAGACTGCAAGCTAAACCTGGACTCGTCGGAAAACATCACGCAAGCCCACTGTTGCGTTGTCCACAATGCATGCTCTCTACTCCAGGCTAACCGCAGGCGACAGTGAGTTGCAGTAAGTGGAACGCATCTGACAGGTCTACGAGCATATAGACCAATCTGCCCTAAGCGTCTGCACACGGTCTGCCTTGAAATTGTCGTACCAATGGCTGAAGAGAGCTGACGAGACAGGTCTGAGGCTGTGCTCCGCCTGTTTCTTTTGGTAGTAACTGCCAAATACCGGTCCTCATTCGGAGTTGTAACTCTGGAGCGACCTGTGCTAGAACGTCTACACACAGTACCATCATCTTGGAATCGTTGCCAAAGCCTGGAGGTGACACTCTGGGAAATTCCAAGTTCGTCTGATACTTCCAGTTGGGTGCGCCCACATTCCAGACGGCCGATAATTCTACCACGGAGAAAATCATCCAAATGCAACCTTTGTGTCATAACTATTCGGTTATTGCACTGAAATGTTTATAAAGCGCCTGCGAAGAATTTTACTTCTTTGCCTGTATTCATTATATACCACTCTCTCACACTCTCGTCATTGTGACGTACCATCGGTGTCATCTGGTTACTTCCTGAAATTTGCATATAATTCTTGAAGATGTGTGTAGTGATTTTACAGGTGATATATTTATTTTAGAGTTCGATTTCCGCGTGACTCCGAATTATCCTTAATTTATGGACATGAGTGTATTTTGCAAATATTTATCGTTGGCGATCCAGTTAAATGAATGCTTAGCTATTTTTATTATAAATAAATATTTTCATCATCAAAAACGTTATGCATAAATATTAACATGGACTTACATAAGTGAATGCCGTAGCATATTTTTATCACCATTTGTCTTGCAATTATTCAATCTATGCTTTTAATTGGAGATCTATTTTAAAATAAGTAATCTTATAGTAACTGCTTACCGTAAAATACTTTCACAAGTTAAGCTTGAATCTACATGATAAGAGCAGTTTGTAATATGTTTTTAACCTTAAGATTTCTATTTGTTCTAATTTTGTAATATAGAAAATTGCGTTTGAGCAGCAAAATAGACATTCCCTTTCTTCAAAAGTATTAGAAAAATTTTATGAAAAAATTTGGATTGATGAACACCTTTTCTAATTTAAGTCGTATGAACACGAATTTGTTTGCTTGTTTATTTGCCAATCGAAAATGCGTTTGGTGATTTAGGTTTCCTACAACGCCTATATAAAAGTATAAGTTACTTATATTTTTAATAAGGGATACGAGTATAAAACATTAAAATTTTCTCACTCTGAAAGCTCTCTTTATTTGATAAGTTTTTAAAATATAGAACTATGTGCCTATGGCAAACAAACGCTCAATTTCCTGAAGCACTTTTCACATAAATGTTATAGACCGGCAAACGAACATAGATAAACAATAGTATAAAAAATCCATTTAACTTTAAATTATGGTGATGCTACGGATCGAGAAAGGTTAAACATGAATTAAACTGTAAAATCAGAAACATTAAATATTATAGACACCAATAAAAATATTAGTACTTGCATGTGTACAATTTTGAGCAGGAACTGGCGGGCAAAGTTAATACGTGGCAATTTTACATGTTTTTTTATTTCATTACCTTGCGTTGCAAACAGTATACTGTTTATGTTTAAACTGAATTTATATTTTTCATCTCATTACCCAGCGGTGAGTTAAAACACAGTTACAATACTAATTCAGAAGTCAAACAACAAAAATCAGCGTTATATTATTTAAATTTTCACAGGACTAGTTTCGATGGTTTTACCGAACCACCATCCTCAGCTGCAAAACCGCAAATGAACAAGATAGGAAATAATGATAAGAAAGCCTGGACAAGGATAAGCAAGTGACGCCATCTGTTGGTGAAACCAGAACTAAAACATAATTTCTTTAAAGGCCGAAGGAAAAGATGGACTGGCAAGGAAATCACACTGGCAAGGAAACCTATAAATACCCCAAGAATTCATATCCGGAATGGGGTCCTTGAGTATGGAACTCGGAATTTTATTGATGGGAGAATAAACAACCCGAAAGTTAAATTACTGCAAAATATGTGCAACTTTATAGCTAATTGTTGGAAAGAAGGGAATGACAACAGAATTTTTTTAATCTCCTAAAACAAGAGTGTGCCTTTTAGTGTGTTGAGATGAGCATTTTTAACTGCTTGATTAATAATATTGGGTGAAAAGCCCCTGTCAATAGCTTTTGCTTTTAAATACTTTAGTTGTTCATCAAGGGCTACTTTGGAGGAGCAAGCTTGAAGAGCACGGAAAACATAGGAATAAAATGAAACTAACTTTTGTTTAGTCGGATGACATGATTTAAAGTGTGGTGGAAGGCAAACCGATGAAGGTTTACGGTAAACCGTAGTACGGAAGTTGGATGTGTTACGTGTGACCAGAATATCGAGAAACGGAAGAGAATTGCAAGTCTCAAGTTCAAAACTGAACTGAATAGCAGGATCAATAGAATTCATTGTTGGAAGAACTCTATTTGAATCATCTTTATTACCTTCAAACAGGGTAAAAGTATCGTCTACGTAACGGAACCATGCCGGGAAGTTTAAAGTTTCAAACAATTTTGATTCATAATAATGCATGTAGATATCAGCCAGGATGGGACTGAGGGGGCTTCCCATGGCTAATCCCTCAGTTTGCTTGTAATATTTATTTTCGAAAACAAAATGATTGTGTTTCAAACAGAGTTGAGTGAGAGAAATTAGCTCATCAATTTCGATGGAAGAGAAATGAAATTCTCGAAGTCCGGTTTCTAGACATCTTAATGCACCCTCCACTGGAACATTGGTGAATAATGATTTTACATCAAAAGTAACCATGAGTAAATTTCTAGGAGAAATGTTTTAACCTTTTTTACAAACTCTATTGAATAGTTTATGGTGTAAATGTTATTGTCTATTAGAGTTGAAAATCTAGAAACTAAATATTTAGCTAAGGGATACTAGGCAGTACCTAAATTTGATACAATAGGGCGGAAAGGAATACCAATTTTATGAATTTTGGGAAGAGCATATAATCTGGCACAATTCGCAATAGATAGGATAAGCGAATATTTTAAGTTGCTTGAAATGATTTGTGAATTTTTGATCGCAGGTTTTATTTTTGACAAGTCCGAAGGTGAAGGATCCTTAGGGATCGGATTATATGTTCCTTCTTTTAAGAGTATAGTGACAACATCGATGTAAGTGTTCTTATCTATGACGACAATCTGGCCACCATAGTCTGCCTTTGAAATGATAATATCCGAGTTAGAATGAATTTCGCGCATTGTAGCTCTTTCTCTCGCAGTTAGATTTGGTTTCAAAAGTTTATTATTTAATTTCACATTATGAGCGATAAGATGCCTAACTATTTCTCTCTGTGAATCTGAAACCTTACTTAACTTGAAAGCTTTTTCGATTGGAGCCAAAATCATTGGAATCGAGGGTTTACAGGTTTGTGAGAAGTTAATATTATATTTTAGAATTCTCTCTTGCTCTTCTGAAAGACTAACATTAGAAACATTAACTACTGGCTTGATGTTTACAATGGGAAGACTTTTTGAACTACTTGAACTGGAAGACTGTAAAAGAAGGTTTTCGAATTTAACTGCTAGGTGTTTTTTATGACGGTTAACTGCATTCTCCGTTTTAGACCAAGACTTTTGTTCAAGGGCAGTGAATTTTGGATATGAATTAGCGAGTTCCAGATGAAGTTTATAGAGTTCATGTTCAATTTTGGCCAATCGTTGACGTGTATCCCTTATGATGGACCGAACTAAGGCAAGCTTGCAATTTAACACAATTCTTGAAACGCGACTAGAATTTTTTTGATTAGATTTCATTTGAATAAAATTGGGGATAAATTTTTCACATTTACATTTAAGTAAGAAGTCAAGATGATTCAGAAGTTTTTGCCGTTTTAGGGGTAATTTAGTGAAGCGATTAACGGATGAAGGCATGATAAACAATGCAGAAAATCAAACTAAATTAAGTAAGCAGTAAGCACACACAATACAGCAGAAAATTCCCTCACTGAAACGAACAGAAAACAAAACGTTTGTAACCAAAATGCGTAGAATCAGACAAAGAAAGCACAATATCCAAATATACGAAACATAAACAGAACTTCAAAATTGCAGAAACGTACTTAATTAAATCCATAAAATAACAAAAAGGCGGCCACATCAAGTGCAGAAAAGGAAGCAAAAAATAAGACTGTTTGGGCTTCTGTAATTAAGACACAATAACACGCCAAATAAATACTAATTCAGAAGTCAACCAACAAAAATCAGCGTTATATTTACAAAATTTTCACAGGACCAGTTTCGATGGTTTTACCGAACCACCAACCTCAGCTGCAAAACCGCAAAAGAAAAAGATAGGAAATAATGATTAGATAAAACAAGAAAGCCTGGACAAGGATAAGCAGGTTGCGCCATCTGTTGGTAAAATCAGAACTAAAACAAAATTTCTTTAAAGGCGGAACGCAAAGATGGATTGGAATTAGGATCGTTAACTAGAACAGAATACTTTTTTTAATGTGAAATGCCTCTAGAAAATCCAGTTCTCCAATGGAAGATGTTTTTTGAATAATTTTGGCAGCAGAGAAATTGAAAGTGTGATTTTCGAAAAAAAAATGTTGAGCAACAGAAGACTTCTGTGTTTCCTTTCTTCTAACATATGCCTCATGGTCCTTGACACTAAATTTTAAGGCTCTCCTAGTTTGGCCAATGTAAATCTAACCACACTGGCAAGGAATCCTATAAATACCCCAAGAATTCATATCCAGATTGGGGTCCTTGAGTATGGAACTCGGAATTTTATTGATGGCAGAATAAACAACTCGAAAGTTAAATTTCTGCAAAATATGTGCAAAGTTATAGCTAATTGTTGGAAAGAAGGGAATGACAACAGAATTTTTTTAATCTCCTAAAACAAGAGTGTGCCTTTTAGTGTGTTGAGATGAGCATTTTTAACTGCTTGATTAATAATATTGGGTGAAAAGCCCCTGTCAATAGCTTTTGCTTTTAAATACTTTAGTTGTTCATCAAGGGCTACTTTGGAGGAGCAAGCTTGAAGAGCACGGAAAACATAGGAATAAAATGAAACTAACTTTTGTTTAGTCGGATGACATGATTTAAAGTGTGGTGGAAGGCAAACCGATGAAGGTTTACGGTAAACCGTAGTACGGAAGTTGGATGTGTTACGTGTGACCAGAATATCGAGAAACGGAAGAGAATTGCAAGTCTCAAGTTCAAAACTGAACTGAATAGCAGGATCAATAGAATTCATTGTTGGAAGAACTCTATTTGAATCATCTTTATTACCTTCAAACAGGGTAAAAGTATCGTCTACGTAACGGAACCATGCCGGGAAGTTTAAAGTTTCAAACAATTTTGATTCATAATAATGCATGTAGATATCAGCCAGGATGGGACTGAGGGGGCTTCCCATGGCTAATCCCTCAGTTTGCTTGTAATATTTATTTTGGAAAACAAAATGTGTTTGTTTCAAACAGAGTTGAGTGAGAGAAATTAGCTCATCAATTTCGATGCAAGAGAAATGAAATTCTCGAAGTCCGGTTTCTAGACATCTTAATGCACCCTCCACTGGAACATTGGTGAATAATGATTTTACATCAAAAGAAACCATGAGTAAATTTCTAGGAGAAATATTTTTAACCTTTTTTACAAACTCTATTGAATTTTTTATGGTGTAAATGTTATTGTCTAATATAGTTGAATATCTACAAACTAAATATTTAGCTAAGGGATACTAGGAAGTACCTAAATTTGATACAATAGGGCGGAAAGGAATACCAATTTTATGAATTTTGGGAAGAGTATATAATCTGGCACAATTCGCAACAGATACGATAAGCGAATGTTTTAAGTTGCTTGAAATTATTTCAGAAGATTTGATCGCAGTTTTTATTTTTGACAAGTCCGAAGGTGAAGGATCTTTAGGGATCGTATTATATGGTCCTTCGTTTAAGAGTTTAGTGGCACCATCGATGGAAGTGTTCTTATCCATGACGATTATCTGGCCACCTCTGTCGGCTTTTGAAATGATAATATCCGGGTTAGAATGAATTTCGTGCATTGTAGCTCTTTCTTTCGCAGTTAGATTTGGTTTCAAAGGTTTATTATTGAATTTTACATTATGAGCGATAAGATGCCTAACTATTTCTCTTTGTGAATCTGAAACCTTACTGAACTTGAAAGCTTTTTCGAATGGAGCCAATATCTTTGGAATCGAGGGTTTGCAGGTTTGTGAGAAGTTAAAATTAAATTTTAGAATTTTCTCTTGCTCTTCTGAAACACTAACATTAGAAATATTAACTACTGGCTTGATGTTTACAATGGGAAGACTTTTTGAACCACTTGAACTGGAAGACTGTAAAAGAAGTTTTTCGAATTTAACTGCAAGTGCGTTTTTATGACGGTTAATTGCATTCTCCGTTCTAGACCAAGACAATGTTCAATGGCAGTGAATTTTGGATATGAATTAGCGTGTTCCAGATGAAGCTTATAGCGTTCATGTTCAATTTTGGACAATTGTTCATAGAATCACAAAATTTCAATAGAGTTTGTAAAAAATGTTAAAAACTTTTCTCCTAGAAATTTACTCATGGTTTCTTTTGATGTAAAATCATTATTCACCAATGTTCCAGTGGAGGGTGCATTAAGATGTCTAGAAACCGGACTTCGAGAATTTCATTTCTCTTCCATCGAAATTGATGAGCTAATTTCTCTCACTCAACTCTGTTTGAAACACAATCATTTTGTTTTCGAAAATAAATATTACAAGCAAACTGAGGGATTAGCCATGGGAAGCCCCCTCAGTCCCATCCTGGCTGATATCTACATACATTATTATGAATCAAAATTGTTTGAAACTTTAAACTTCCCGGCAAGGTTGTGCTACGTAGACGATACTTTTACCCAGTTTGAAAGTAATAAAGATGATTTAAATAAAGTTCTTTCAACAATGAATTCTATTGATCCTGCTGTTCAGTTCACTTTTGAACTTGAGACTTGATATTCTCTTCGTTTCTCGACATTCTGCTCTCACGTAACACATCCAACTTCAGTACTACGGTTTACCGTAAACCTTCATCGGTTTGCCTTCCACTAGACTTCAAATTATGTCATCCGACTAAACTTAAGTTAGCTTCATTTTATTCCTATGTTTTCCGTACTCTTCATGTTTGTTCCTCCAACTAGCCCTTGATGAAGAAATAAATTATTTAAAAGCAATAGCTATTAATAGGGGCTTTTCACCCAACATTATTAATCAAGAAGTTAAAGAATGCTCATCTCAACACACTAAAAGGCACACTCATGTTTTAGGAGATTATAAAAATTCTGTTGTCATTCCCTTCTTTCCATCAACTAGCTATAAAGTTGCACATATTTTGGAGAAATTTAACTTTCGGGCTGTTTATTCTCTTATCAATAAAATTCCGAGTTCCATACTAAAGGAACCCATTCCGGATATGAATTTTTGGGGTATTTATAGGATTCCTTGCCAGTGTGGTTTGGTTTACATTGGCCAAACTAGGAGAGCCTTAAAATTTCGCATCAAGGACCATGAGGCATATGTTAGAAGAAAGGAAACACAGAAGTCTTCTGTTGCTCAACATTGTTGGTCCGAAAATCACACTTTCAATTTTTCTTCTGCCAAAATTATTCAAAAAACATCTTCCATTGGAGAACTGGATTTTGTACAGGCATTTCACATTCAAAAAATCTTTCTGTTCTAGTTAACAATACTAATTCCAATCCATCTTTGCCTTCGGCTTTTAAAGAAATTTTGTTTTAGTTCTGGTTTTACCAACAGATGGCGCCACTTATCCTTGTGCAGGCTTTCTTATCTTATCTAATAATTATTTCCTATCTTGTTCATTTGCGGTTTTGCAGCTGAGGATGGTGGTTCGGTAAAAACCATCGAAACTAGTCCTGTGAAAATTTTGAAAATATAACGCTAACTTTTGTTGTTTGACTTCTGAATTAGCATTTATTCGGCGTGTTATTGTGTCTTAACCGTTACAATACATTTAACTACATCTTTCGCATCGCATCTGATGCATTTTAAACCGCATTTATCGTCTTTATGTGCACAGAACCTTTTACTCTGAGATACTGCTTGTAACAAAATACACTGGTTATCATAAATTAAGGAAAAATCACAAAAATCACATTTACTGAAATGTTACATGTAGAATTTTTTGAAACTTACCCACAATATACAACACACAGTAAGGTGTCAAATAACATAAATATAAATTACCAGACAATTATGGTAGTATAGAAATTAGCACATGTATAAAATGAACAAATCGAAGGTGTCAGTTTGCTATAGGAAAAGTACCTTGAATAGGGAATATGGTCGCCTCTAGAAGCAATACAGCACATACAGTCATGCGTGATGCTTTCAATGCGGTCTATCAGTTCCTTAGGAAGCGAAAGCCATTGCTCTTGCAATGGCAACAAGCTTTTGCAAGCGCGGCAAGGGTCTGAGGGGGCAGACTGAGAGCATCTTGACGTCCCTCTAAATCATCCCAAACGTGCTCGATAGGATTCAATTCAGTCGATCGAGTTGGCCACTCCATGCGCATAATTGTTTCCTTTTGAAGATAATCATATACGATGCGAGCCCTGTGTGGTCTTGAGTTATCGTCCTGTAACAGGAAAGCATCACCTATTGCCCTGGCACATGGGCGCACATAAGCATCAAGGATGTCATCTTTATAAACCGGAGCATTCACGATTTCCGTTGGAAAGACATGGAGGTCCGTGCGTCCACCGAAAGAGATGCCACCCCAAACACAGACACTGCCTCTTCCATATGCATCTCTTTCACGGATGTTTGACGGATGATAACGGGTTCCAGGTTCTCTCCATATCAAAAAACGCCTACTATCGTTTCCTAGACTAAACCTGGACTCATTCGTAAAGAGAACAGCCCTCCACTGATCAAGCATCCAATGGACATGTTGTCGCGCCTACTGCAAACGGTCCCTCCTATGGCGTGACGTGAGCGGCACGCAAATGGCTGGTCGTCTCGCATACATACCAACTTCGTGAAGCCTTCTACGTACAGTTGACATTGACACCAACTTTCCTGTGACTGCAGCAAGGGAGGATCTAAGAAGAGTCGGAGTAGCGGTTCTATTCCTGCGTGCACATAATTTCAAATATCGGTTATCAGCGCTCGTCGTAGCAATTGGCCGTCCTTGTCTAAACCTCCTAGAGGTCGAATCTGTGGTATAAAATCGTCTCCAAAGCATATGAACCACAGAAGGACTCACATTTAGCCATCTGGCCACTTCTGTTTGACTTTATCCTGCCTCTAGTCTCCCAATGGCTCTCCATCGTAGTTCTGCAGGCGAATGATGCCTGAAGATCATTGTTACGAATTGGCTATCTCAGATTTCTGATGTCACTATCACAGTGAAATATGTGGGTTTGCTCTCAAACATGGACTTTTATTCTTCTCGCAGATGACGTATTCCGAGTGCAGCGCCACTAATTTACATCCTGCAGTTTTACTCAACTACTCTTACTTGGCAACATATTCAAATTTTACACAGTTTGGCTTATTTTTGAGGGATTTATCGCTATTCTTGTGATTTTTCCTTAATTTATGATAACCAGTGTATTCTCGTATTTCTTCAGTTTGTTGATATGTGTTAGTGCTATCTTCGTATTGTAATCGAACTTCAACAGTGATTATATATTCCAATCACTGTGAGTAATAAAACCGAATAAATGTTCAGGTTACGAATAAATATGAAAAAAAAAAAAAATATTTGTAATTTCACTGAGCACCAGATTTCTGTTTCCGTCCACATGGATAAAATGCACATAGCGATAAAGTCTGATCGAAGTTACACTGAGAGGGGCGATTTACGTTAGCAGAATGCTTTTATCTAACAATCAAAATTGCTGTATACCATGTCAACGCGCCATTTTCAGACACATATTCCATCACAAAATCTGTTTATTTCAGTCCCTTGTCTAGCTGCGTTTAGATTTTTACCATATATTTTTTAATTATATGTATATTAGAAATGAAGCATTTGCAAAAACAATTAGTATGTAACTAAAAAAATTACAGTATAAATTTTAGGTTAAATTTCTTTTATAAATCAATGAAATAATGGGTATATATTTAAAAGCGATGTTTAGATCAAGATTGCCATTTAACTGAACGGAAGTTTTATACATTATGGTTATTATAAAATGTATAAAATCGTCAGACATGAATACAGGTTTTTTTCGTGAAACAGCTCCTTTTTTAAAAACGGTTATTTCGGTTTGGAATAGAAATGTTTTTACTTTCTTTTCTTGGTAATGACAAAAAACGGAGGGCGGTTTTATTTAGCCCTGGGAACAGCTTTTTAGCCTACTCCAGAAATCTAGAAAATCATAAGGTAATTAACAAAAAGTTCAATCTGTAAGGAACCTAACTGTTTTAAATATTAATTCTCATTCCATAACTACATCTATGCGACTTTTCATCCTAACTCTTCAACAACATAATACCGAGTCAGGAGAAAGTTTAAAATAAATGTTTTTATTCGATCTGCCCATTTATGCAAGTTTCTGTACTTTCTCAACCATGCCCAACTTGAATAAAGGTGCGGGCAACTTTATGGCTCAGAATCATTATGAAAGCGTCACACATGTCAAACATAGCATTTGATTTTTTAATCTTACGTTAAAGTTATATATACATATATAGTACGTACACTACGGGGAAAAAAATGGGACAGTTTTATGTAATATCTCCCGTTCTACTGGGCCGATTGACAAAATTCAAATTACGTTTTTCATGTCTCGATATCGCCACTTAGGATATAAATTAGATTTATATATAGCATTGTTATAATATAGGTATTTGACACAAAATAGAAATTTTCCTAAAATAAAATACCAATGTTTTGCCATATTTCGATTCTACGACTCGAATTATGATTAGATATATATTTTTTTAAAAAATTGGTGCGAATTTACGAAGAAATTCAAAAACTTACCTTGGCGCAATTTTTTCACTTTGTCCCAAGAATAATACACTTGGCGAACTTTTTAATATATGGCCACCTATTTTCCTTTTCCTTCCATTATGATGGAGCAGGAAAAAATCTGATGTGTACACCACATGACTTGCTTGTACGGAATATTAAATTATACGCATTTTTATTGCATTTCATTTAAACACGACATTCATTTAAATTTTCATTTAAATGCGACAGCGCATAAACCACAATAGAATAAATGCATTCTTTAAAATTCACTCTAGTATTTGTTTACCGTAGCCACAATCTGGTGCTAAATTCACTTAACAGTATTATATTTCGTTCATATTATAACTCAGAATGCACAAAATTTATATCATTTAAAGAATTACCTAATCGTTGCCGTATGTTCTATTCAAATAGTACTATAATAAAGTTAGAACGATGTATAAATGGAATTAAGGAAACAAAACAAAAAAGAAACAGTTTTTTAGAGACGATTGAATATTTCTAATTCAATTAATTCAGTTTTCACTTCGCGACAAGACAAAAATAGATAAAAACTTAAAATATCTGTATTAAAAATTACGAAGTAAATCTTAAACACTTATTTCCTCGAAAAAATTCCAGAAGGCATGATTTAATTCGCAATAATAAATGAAGGCGTTATCTTTGTTGTTGGGAAGCTAAGTTTCTCTAGATTGGCAGCAAATCCACTAGTCTGCTGTTTGAAATGTAAACAAGAAATGGCCGCCATCAAAAAAATTATTAGGCTTAGCGGCACTTAAACAACTTTAAAATTGTTGATAATTCTAAACATATTGCATACAGATTTACTAAAGGCATAAAAACCTTAACTGGAAGATAAAAACAACATAATTCAATCATTTTTAAAGCAAAAAATGTACGATTTACAAACATATACGTGTAAAGAAACTGAGATCACTCAGCCGGGTAACAGAGTGGATATATATATAAATATATTTGTATACGTTTGGAGCTGCTGATTGCAACCAAAATACGAGATGCACATCTACATGTTATAGTAGTCCTATATACAGAATTTCAACGTTTTGAGGCTACTCGTTTTTGAGTTATGCGAGATACGTACGTACATACGTTCGTACAGACGCCACGAAAAGTTCTCTTCAGAATTCATTTTAAAGCAGTTTTATAATTTTTTTGGAGGAAAAGAGTCTTTTATTCTGTCCTTACGTACAGATATCACGCAAAAACATCGTTAAATTGCATTCGATTGCCGTCAAAATGGATATTTTCGTTGAAATATGCTGCCTGAAACTTTTGGCGATTACAGTACTTCCTTTTTACTTCGTACAAGGAAGTAAAAAGGCACCTCGTTCTTACCTTTTTACATTGTGTATGAGCGGAAGAAAGGCGACATCGTTTCTTTATTCAAACAATATTAAGAAATTGCCTAAACCAGATTTGATGTTTTATTGCTTTCAACAAATATGCCAAATTTCGAAAAGCATCAATATATAAATTTACAAATATCTTCGGAAATTTTGAATGAAAAACTGTAATGTTTTGCAAGTATGCTTAGAAATACGTTTACTTTAAGATGATGGTAATAATTTTAATGATTATAATTCAAATTCTTTTTGAAAAATTTGTAAAAATTATTTTAAAATACAAATTTTAAAATTAAATCATAAAAAAGGGGGAATTTTATTTAGAATGAACCTAAATTTCGAAATATGAAAGGAAGTTTAATAAAAAAGAGAGATTTATAAATATATACCAATCTCAATTAACACTGAGGAGCTAAAATTTTGAGAGCTAATCTTTTAAAAACTACTCTTGCGATTTTTACAAAACTTGGAAGTTTGGCGTAATTAGAGTCGTAGAATCGACATATGGAAAACGATTGGTATGTTATTTCAGAAAAAGTCCGAATTTGTGTCAAAATACCTGTGTTAGAAAAATACTATATATAAATCTAATATGTATCCTGAGTCGCGCTTTCGAGACAAAAAAACGCAATTTGAATTTTGTAAATCGGCCCAGTAGAAAAGAAGATATAGAACTGTCCCATTTTTTTTATTTTGCGCAGTGTACCTATATTTAGATGTAAATATAAATAATCAAGAATTGGGTAAAAAAAATTGTATTTAGGACTCCAGTATATCGAATCATCAGCACCGGCTGAATATTTGAAAGTTTGATTGTCTAGATTTAGAAAAGAGTAATTTATACTCGTAAATTCGAAATTCAAAAGTTCTTACTCAAATAGAGCTACGAAGAAAAACTTTTAAGGATACAGAAAAAAAAAATTAGGAAAGCTTATCATTGTTTATATTCTTGACGGAAATTTGTCTGTAACTATAATGTGCTTTATTTCCTTCTCCCGGTTATTACTTTGATACATAAGACACATGGGAATATTTTTATGCATTTTGAAATGAAAACGAAGGCGTTATGATTCAGAAAATGCTGTAATAAGATTTATTTTTATGGAAGTAGGAAGGAGAAAAAATATTACACTGCACAGCTAATATAGTTTTCTGAAGTGCAATGCAGTATCTAAAATTTGCAGTAAAGATTTTAACAAAGTTAATCTTTTAAAATTTATATTACATCAAGAAATATATTTTAAAATGTTAAAATTATTTTGTTAAAGTACTTTGATTTGTTTTCTTACTAGGAGTTCTTCAAACTACCGAAGATATCTTTGTCTGTGCCTTTGAGTATAATAATAAGTATGTAATACTAGGAATCGTTTATAGCATTAAGTTCCCTACCAGTGGACGAGTGGTTAAGATCGGTGAATATTGGTAGTTCATCCTTTGTTCGAATTCAGGTGAACGAGCTGGCTACATGCTTGGGTTTTTGCTTAGAAAAACCTCCATAAAGGTATCAGCTCCTGGGTAGATATCCTTTGTGAGCGTTCCCATGTTTTAATAACTATTAAAATACTACTACTAATAATACTATTATAACTATTATATAGACTTATCATATGAAACTTATAATACAAAGTATGTTTCTTGAAGATTTTATTTACGAAAAATTATGTCTAACAAAACGATATTCCCTTTCGCAATGACACTTTTACACATCTTCCCATCGTGTATCTTCGCGGTCCTCCTATTCTCCTTGTGTCGCCTACTGATCCTGTCGCTGAATTTGGCAACAAGTTGCTGTATCATGTGGTAAGAAGGAGCATATCCGAAATTAAAATATCGTCAAACGTTTCTCTGAGTAGAAATAAGGCTTCTTTCGTTTCCCAAATAAAAAGCTATCATTTTTATCTTTCTGCGGGCGTTTATAGGTCCAAATCGAAACTCGCAATTATTTATTTTAACTTAAAAAGAAGAAACTCAATATTAATTCCAGAAAGAATTATTGAAATTAAAAATCATAAAAGAACTTTTGCGCCACCCTGTAAATATATATATATTACATATATTTGTCATATTTTCTAAGCACAGTTGCGATGGCTAGAACTCTCAACAGTTTTCGATGTCCGTCATGGCTGTAGTTAAAGCATACAGATGAAGATGAATAAAACGTGAACTTGAAGAATTTACAGGGTTTATTTTCACACATATCCATTTAATTTGGCAGACGTTTATTCAGTCATAATTAAATATGGTAAATTTCTACCTACATTGATTCTAAAAAATTAAGACGCTGGCAGTTTAAACGGAGAAGCGAAGCAAGGAATTAGTAGCAAAGTGGAAGCTAGAAAACGTGGCGCAATTAGCTGCCAGGGGCGGTTTATACCAGTGTAGGTGCTATCCTAGAAACAAGCTATGATTGGTCATTTATTAGTTTTGCTTACCTTTTCAAGCAGCGTTACGTAACGTCGAGAGACCTCGAATTCCAGAGAACAGATGAATTCAGGGAAAGATCACCAAATTTAGAATGTCAATTTTAAAGTCGCCAATTATTTTTTAAAGCAGCTATCGCATTTTGTTATATCTTACACACACACACACACACACACACACATATATATATATATATATATATATATTATAAGGAGGGAGATAAAGAGGAAGGGAGGTAGCTAGATAGACAGATATATAGATATACATACACACTAAATGTCAATATAGAACTTCCTGGCAGCTTTATGTCCGCTGTCATAATTGTCGTAAATTCACTACAATATTGTTCTGTGAAAAATACTTCTAGATTTAAGAACTTATGAATTAAATGTCTTTCTGAATTATAAAGTAATGTTCTCTGAAGTAATGGATTTAAATTCAGCTGGTAATGGGCATTGTTAATTGGTTGTTGAAATAAATATTATAAAACGCCAGGTAGTTGATTTATTTATTTAACGCATAGCAATAATATCAATGAACGTTCAAGAAAAAATACCAAAACGAAAGCCATGAGGTAAAGTTTAAAACTGTTTAAGCCTTTTTCTTCAGGAAATAAAAGCACAGTTTCCATCATTCAGTTCCACTAATATAGCTTAACTTGCCAAGTACAAAAAAGAAATACTTTTGGGGCAGAGATTCACATCTCTATGAAACAGTCTAAACAGAGAAGAAAACTCGCCTTCCAATCAAATCTACTTTAGAAGCTTTCAGTGCTAAAACTGCTCTTCAACGACTCTCTTATTTCGTAAATGGCCCACAGCAGTCAATCAATAACTACATCACACAGAATGGTTCTTCATCATGTTTATTAGTTCAGCCGTCGGCTTAACGACTTTCAGTAACTGAGCCAATGGATCGTTTGTTTAAACTATCTGCTTGTTTTATATTGAGAATAGCATAATCATGTTATCTCAAGAGAATCTGAGATTTAGAACTAATTGATAGATGATAATTTTAGTTACAAAATTTATGGCTAAAACGTGTGGTAAGATTTCTATGATTAATAAACCGACACCGACAGCAATACTTCGCAGAGTCCAAGTAATCAATTTCGTTAACACCCGAACTGGTTAAAACTGGATTAACTGAAAACCCTATTTATAAAAAAATGTTACTTGTTTCTAAAAATATTTCTCCCTGCTTTTAAATAAATAAAACGCGAATAATGAATTTAAAGTTAATAATTGTCAAACAATTTTTAAAAAAAAAACATATTTTTTTTTTGTAATTTTCTTTTCTTTATTTATTTTTTGAAAAATCCCAATATAAGTTTGCATATTTTTTTTCTTTTGTCATTGTTAAGGTATTGTTACGGATTTGGTATTTAAATAGCTAATGTTAGTTGAATTATAAATTAAATTGTTTTATTCCCCGTGCAGTGTAGCGCGTGACGAATATTATAGGAAAGCTAAGCCGGAAAATTAAAAATACAAGAGCACGTGCATTTAACATTTAATAAATAAATCCCTTTCTTTTTTTTTTTTTTTTTTTTTTTTTTTTTTTGCTTTCGAGAAAATTCCAGAAATTTCTCGCGCGCGTTTTAAAATCATATAAAAAGGAGGAAAACCTCTCAATTCTATGATTTCACTTCGTATTATTATTTTGCTCTGCGAGTGTGATTCTAAAATTTAGGAAGTGAAGGAAATTTATTTATAAATAGTAAGTGTTTTTTATTGGTCCCTTTCGAGAGGTGTATTTGGAGTAGCTCATCTGGACAAGTTCGTGAGTATATTTTCGATTTCTACGCTTTCATTATGGGCATTGTCTTGTACATCGATAGGATAGCTTGACTTGGTAAATATGGATGAGATAAATGATTTAGCAATCCTTAATAAGCGCGATATTGTTGAGAATATTCTTAAACATGGCACGATTGAGGATTGTAGGCAGATTATGGCTGAGTTTAACTTAGCGTTTAACACGCTTAGAAATGGCTTACGGAAAATCACCCCAGAAATGGAGCAATGGCTCCAAAAAACCTATGCAGAGCTTGAGAAGTGTGTAGCGATTAAACAAGCTGCAGGAGATTCAGTGCAAAATATCTGCGGTAGCATCCCGTTAGTTAATACTAGCAATGATTCGACATTTAATAAAACTACAAAGCAACCCAAACCAGTTTCAAATGTTATTCAGGAAATAAGCAAAATACATAATTATAATGAAAAATGGATTACACCCAAAAAATACCACAAAAGCACACTTAGCGAAAGCAGCAACGCTTCAATGACGTCAACCAAAATAAATACGCTTCACTAAAAATAGATGAAAAAATGGACACTACAAATGTTAGTTCGCTAAACTCACAAGAAGACAGTACTAATAATGAAGGTGATTTCATTACGCCCAACAAAAAGGGTAACAGAATTCCGCCGATTATCATTTCAGATGTCACGGACTGGAAAGCCCTCAGAGATAATATTAAGCAATTTACCATATCCTTGGAATGTGTACAGAGAGGTGGTAATATCCACATTAAAGTTAAATCGGACACTGAGTATCGTGAAGTCACGAGATACCTAGACAAAAAGGAAATTCCTTACCATACCTTTCCTCTCCCTCAGGATAAACCGATAAGAGTTGTAATCAAAAAATTATCTGTTCACACCAAACCCGAGGACATTATGGAAGAACTAATAAATAATAACATCCCGGTTAAAACAGTAAGACAAGTTACCAAGAAAATAGACAATGAAATTGTCAAACTACCCACTTTCATGGTTGAAGTCAAACGCAGCATAGAAGGCAAGAAAATATACAAAATAACGCATATTCTAGATTTGGCTGTTAAAATTACTCCCTTCAGACCCACTCCAGGACACAAACAGTGTCACCACTGTCAGAGGCATGGCCACAGTCGTGCTCACTGTAAGCACTGTGTAGGTGTTTAAAATGCGGGCAAAACCATATTACTACTACATGCACAAAAGACAGAAACTTACCCGGCAAATGTTGCCTCTGCTGAGGCCCCCACATTAGTTCGTACCGTGGTTGCGAAATGCATCCGGTTAACTTGAAAAGAAAAATTGCAGAAAAAAATTCCAAAAAGAAGCGAGAAAAACTTCAAAAAATAGTCCCCCTGATATCAACTTAGAAAATTTCCCACCTCTGCCAAGAAGACATAACCCAAAATAGCAGTGAAAATGTTAATGAGTAGAATGCTTCATCCACCAATCAGGACGCAGCTGTCGAAAGTGAGAACTTAGGCTCCGTTTCCGATTTCATAATTTGGCTGAAGAAATTATTCCTGCAAGGAAAAAATCTCTTCGAGCGGTTCTTAAAATCTAAATCAATATTGGAAAAAATCCAAGTCGGCTGGGAAGCCTTTGAACTTTTATGAAGCATCAATTATGAATTTTTACCACATTAACAGTAATTCAAGAACTCACCTCACTGCCCCAGCAGTTTAATCCTCGCATTTTTTAAGGCCAACGGTATTCGCCACAAGAACGTTGAAGTTGCAAACTTCCTTAATCACCATAATATTGATGTGTTTCTAGTGAATGAAACTTGGCTCAGACCTAATGATAAGTTCAAGATCAATGGTTACAACGCATTCAGAACGGACAGAGACCATAACAGGGGCGGCGGTTGTTAAAAAATTTTATCAACTTTGTACTATTAAAATTTTTTGATCATTAAATAGATAAGTGAAAGTTCACTTACCTTCTAAATAGGGCTGCCCTGAACTGCCTGATTTTCCTTCTTCTCGGTATCTGTCTCTATGATGAACTTCGAAACACAGCTATAAACTTTTTAAGAAATTTTAATTCGTATGAAAGATATCTACAAAATATTTACAAGTTACAATGAATACAAGCATAATTTATACGGAGACGGTCTATCTTTATACATCTGTTAGACGCGTCAGCCGTTCAACTGACTACTTTTAGTCTCTTTCGCCAGAGGGCGTTCGTGGAAGTAAAGTTCTAGTAAGCAAACGCGACACTCCCACCTTGAGGTCCAGTATCAACAGAGGATGGACCTCAACTGACCTGTAGTTCAAGTCTTTTGAGTTTTCGTCATACGTCGAGTTCTGTACCTCACTTGCATATCCAACTCAGGTGTAAAGTTGAGTTCAAGAGGTATGAGGTTCTTAGTAGGTCTTATAATCTCCCCTTGTGCAGTTTTCAGTTTCACTAATCTAATGTATCCGTCGTGGGATGGAAAAATTTCCACGATACTAGCTAAGGGCCAGTTTATCCTTTTTTCGTTGTTGGACACAATTACAAGATCACCAACTTTCACAGAAGATGGTTCGCGGATGAATTTTGAGCTTTGTTTTAGTTGCCCTAAATATTCTGATCGAAATCTTTTTCGTAAATCTTTTCTCAATTTGGCTCTGTAAAGGTATCTTTTATTGATGGATTTAGAATCCAAAAAATCTAATTCAGGAACTCCAGTCTCTGGAATTTCTGTTAGAAACATTGCTGGGGTGAGAGCTCTTAAATCCTTTACGTCTTCTGACAAATACGTGAGAGGACGGTTGTTCATAATGCTCTCGCAGTCACAAATGATTGTCAACAGTTCTTCGTAGTTCAGAGAAGATTTTCCTAGTACCTTTCGAAGAATTCTCTTTAGTACTCCAATTAATCTTTCCCACCACCCTCCCCACCATGGCGAGGAAGGGGGAATAAATTTCCATTCAATTTTCTTAACTGTTGCATTTTCTAAGATAGAATTCCAATTTATGGTCTTAAACAAATTATTTGATCCAACAAAATTGGTTCCATTGTCAGAGTATACAGTGACAGGTCTACCCCTTCGAGCGATGAATCGCCTGAACGCGTGCAGGAAACTTTCAGTTGATAGAGATGAGACTAGCTCTAAATGAACTGCTCTATATATTGCGCAAGTAAAAATGACGATCCATGTTTTTTGGCCTCCTTTTAAAATTAAGGGACCCGTCAGATCAACACCAATAATCTCAAAAATTAAAGCATCTCTTATTCTGTCTTCAGGTAGTGACGCTTGAGGAATCTTATATGAATCAGAGTCGAACCTTCGACATCGTACACAGTTTTGGATAACCTTGCGTACGGTCTTCCTACTCTTTATGATCCAATATTTTTCACGCAAAGCGCACATAACGAATTGTACTCCAGCTTGACTTAGCCTTTCATGTTCAGATTTGATCAGTTTTAAGACTAATGGATGTTCTGAGGGAAGTAAAACTGGGTAACGAAAGTCAGCATCATCGTCTCTCTGAAAGATACGTGTCTTCACTTTTATAAGGCCATTGGAGTCCATGATAGGTTCTAGAGCACGTATTCTTTTATCTTTTAATCCTTCGAAAGATTCTCGTTGGATCAGTCGGAAAACCACTGTTTCAGCTCCTTTTAGTTCTTCGACTGAAATTCTCCCATGAGTTCTTTCAGATGGTGGTGTTGTAGCATTTTTAATGAATCTAAAGATCCAAGATACGACCTTTATGATCTTTTCGAATTTTGAAATATTGTCAAAAAGGTTAAATTTATCTGTATTCGTGTTATTGCTGGCTGAAACCACAGTTCGTTTTCTCTCTCCATTTACTATATCGAAATCAGGATGTTCTCCATCTGCAATAGGCCACTCTTCTGGAGGTCGATGAATCCAATCTGGTCCTTTCCACCATTCGGATTTCCTCAATTCTTTTGCAGAGCAAACGCGTGATGGCAAATCCGAAGGATTAAACTTTCCGGGAATGTGATGCCAGTGATCTGAGTTACTCAATTTTCGAATCTCATTTACTCGATTGGCTACAAAAGTGGACCAATTTTCTTTCTGTTTTATCCAAAAGAGGGTATTTTTGGAATCCGTCCAGTAAAAACCTGGAACCTCTTTTAATTTCAAGTCTTCTCTTATTGTATGAGAGAGCCTGGCTCCAATAGTGCAAGCGAGTATCTCTAGTCGAGGTATGGTGAGTGCTTTTAGGGGAGCAACTCTCGCTTTAGATTGTATCAATTGACAAGTGACTCCACTCTCACCGCTGTGTCTAAGGAAAATGCAGGTCGCATACGCGTCCTTGCTTGCGTCCGAAAATACATGCAGAGTGGTACTTTCGTCTATTTTGGGAAGCAATCTAGGAATTTTGATATCTTTCAAATATTTTAACTGAGATGACCATGTGAAAAATTTCCTTGCTAGATCTTTCGGCAGATTAGTATCCCAGTTAATTTTCTGTTTCCAGCACTCTTGCAGAATCAGTTTAGGCAAGAGAGTAACTGGACTAGTAAACCCAATTTGGTCAAAGATTTTACTCAATTCGGAAAGAACAGATCTTTTGCTCAATACAGGGTTTTCTTCATATTTTACGTGACAAGACAAAGTATCGTCAAACAAGTCCCATTTCAATCCCAATACTGACACAACATCTTCATAATCTTCATCAGAAAGGTTTAGAATTGAAGTTTCATTTTTAAGTCTATTATGTTTCCATCCTCTTAGGTCAAATTTTGCAGTAGCCATTATTTCTCTAGATCCTTTGATAAATGAGTTTAATTCTTCAATTGATTCCACGCTCGCTACGCAGTTATCCACATACATGGCTTTCTTTAGCTTTGAAGCTATTTCCTGATGATGTTTTGGTACATTTTCCAAATGGTAGTTAATTGTGGCAGCGAGTAAAAAGGGGCTGGCGTTTACGCCGAATACAACCCTTCGGTGCCGATATATAGTCAGTTTTTCAGGCTGTCCTTTCTCCCACCATAGGAACCGGAGAAAATTTCGATCCGCTGGGTTCACACCTATCTGAAGAAATGCTCTTTTTATATCCGAAATTACTCCATACTTCCCCTCTCGAAATTTTATCAAAATTTTGGGGATCAATTCAAGATAATTAGGACCCTTTTCCAGGCAGTCGTTCAGAGATACCGAATTTTTCTCCTTTGCAGATGCGTCGAACACTGGTCGAATTTTGGTAGTCGAATTTTCCCGAAACACTGCTCTATGTGGCAGATAATGCCCTTTGATCTTTTCTGCCTCCGAAATATCGATAGGTTCAATTATTCCCTCTTCTACCCAATCCTTTAAAACAGTTTCGTAGGCTTCTAAGGAATTCTTTGTCTGAAGGGTTCTCACGCAAGACTTCAGACGCTTTTCTGCAAGGATTCTATTATCTGGCAACTCAGGATGAATTTGAAGCCATGGAAGTGATACCTGATACCTTCCAGTGTCATCTCTTTCTAAAGTACGGATGAAATAATTTTCTGTAGCCTTTTCTATTTCTTGTTTTGTTTGCGAAAGAGCTGGTTCAGTTATTCCGATAGAATCAAGAGACCACAAGTCACAAATTTTTCTGTCACTAATGTGTAGTGATAAAAGAATTTCATTAAAATTCTTTCCCTTTACCTTTGTTCTCCCTAATATTGTCCAACCAAGGTGTGTATTCATCGCTACTAAACTCTCCGTTACGTGTATTATTTCCCCTGTAAAGAGTTTTCCGGCATAATCTGCTCCTACAAGCATGTGTATTTCGTTAGGGTGTTTTTCAAATAAACAAGAATTCTCATTAGTTACATCACTGGGAAAAATTTTGTAACCTCTTAGTTTCTTTAAGCATTCCCTATCCTCCAATTTTGGAATATGTGAGCTTATGGTTTTTTGGCTGAAAACTTCCATTTCGCATGTGAATCCTGTTTCTGGATTATTTAACTTAATCAGATACTTGTTGTGATTTTCCCTTTTTTCTATCCCTCCAAAAAGCCCATGAGTCACACTTTCCTGACCTAAAGATTTTAGTTTTAATTTCTCCGCAAGAAATGTGCTGATATATGATCTGCTACTTCCGGTATCCAGAATTATTCGTGTAAAATTGCTTTCACCATCTCCGTAAACATTGGCAATTAAAGTTTGCAAGATTACACTTTCATAGGATGAATTATTCGTTAAGGCCTTATTTTCAATTTGTTCTTCCTTAATTTCTCCGTTTTCGTTTTTAAAACACATTATAGTGGCATGTCGTTGTTTACATAATTCACACCTTATTCTAGAAGTGCAAATAAAACTAAGATGCCGTGGGCGTAAACAGCGATAACAGATCCCTTTCGCTTTGCATTTCTCCCTTTTTTTCTCAGTAGACCATAAAGATGCTTGTTTACACGTTATAGACTCGTGATCAGAAGAGTCGCAGAAAACACATGGTGTTTGTCCCCCCCGCAAACTTGCGTTCGTTAACTCCGAAGCTGTGTGTTTCGCAACAGGTCTGGGTTCACTCAGTTTGTTATGCTTTTGCGGCGCCGCCTTTGGCTGGACCGTCTGGAATGTACGTTCCCGCGCAACTAACTGTTCAGAAAGAAATTCCACTAGGTGATTCAAATCGTAATTTGATTTCCGAACTGTTTTATTATACTCCAAAACCAAATCTGGGGGCAATGTTTTAAGCAAAATAGGTGTTAATAAAGCTCCATATGTTTCTGAGGTCATATTTAATGATTCAAGACATCGAATATGTTTCTGTATATAATTGAATAACTTACGGAAATTTTGAATGTCATTACAATCTTTTAGAGGTCTTATTTTCAGTAATTTATCTATATGGGCGTTGATCAGTACATCTTTATTTCCAAATCTTTCTGTGAGGAGTTTAACTGAAGTTTCGTAATTTTCTTCGGTTAAATCGAAACCGTCAATGGTGTTATAAGCAGTGCCTCCCAAAAAGGATTTCAAATAATTAAATTTGCTTATAGCGTCAAGCGTTTTATTTTGGTGTATGGCTGATGAAAAAGTGTTCCAAAATGTCAGCCATTCGCAGCTCTCGCCATAAAACTTCGGAATCGTAAGTTTAGGAAGCTTCACATTATGACTTTCGATTTTAACGTTTTCTATAATACTTTCACTTAACTGTTCAGTGCTTCGTAACACATTAAATTTTTGTTGTTCTATATTAATTTCTTTCAATTTTTTGTTAGCTTTGTATTTAAATGTAGTTATTCTTTCACGATATTCGTCAACACCGTTTAATTCCTGGTCAAGATAATTTATGTCTATTAATTTTTCTATATCGGCGTCTATTTGTTTTAACTCGTTCGATTTTTCATTTAAGAGTTCTAAAGAAATTTCTAGTTCCTCTGCATTCACTTCTGTTTTTGGTAATTCAGTTTCGATTCGGCCAATTAATTTTGTAACGGCAGCCCTAATGTGGCCGCGTTTCCTTTTCAATGTATCGATGAATTCCGTCATTGTTTAATATTCAACAATTCAACAAGTAGCAGCAATTCACTAATTATTTATGCTTATGTATTATCTATATAACTGATATCAATTTAGACACTTTCAATAGTTAGGAAAACAGCAGTTACTGGCAGTCCCTGTTCGGGCGCCATGTTAAAAAATTTTATCAACTTTGTACTATTAAAATTTTTTGATCATTAAATAGATAAGTGAAAGTTCACTTACCTTCTAAATAGGGCTGCCCTGAACTGCCTGCTTTTCCTTCTTCTCGGTATCTGTCTCTATGATGAACTTCGAAACACAGCTATAAACTTTTTAAGAAATTTTAATTCGTATGAAAGATATCTACAAAATATTTACAAGTTACAATGAATACAAGCATAATTTATACGGAGACGGTCTATCTTTATACATCTGTTAGACGCGTCAGCCGTTCAACTGACTACTTTTAGTCTCTTTCGCCAGAGGGCGTTCGTGGAAGTAAAGTTCTAGTAAGCAAACGCAACAGCGGTACTATGATATTAATTAAAAGGCATCTGCACGCCAACGAGTTTAATATTCTCATTAGCAGCAGCATTGAAACCACTGCGATCGTTGTGCATTCGCGCACAAATGAGCCGATTGTCATCATATCGGCTTATAATCCCCCAGAAACATTATCACCAACAATGACTTGCAAATTTTTAACAATATCCCTCACCCTGTTATTATAGCAGGGGACCTGAATTCTAAACATCATAGTTGGAATTCTCAAAGAAATAACACAAATGGCAACAAACTTTATAGCTATGCTCTTACGAATGATCTGAGAATTTTTGGACCAACGGAACCTACCAGGTATCATCATACAGGCTGCTCGGATGTTCTCGACATTGTTATTAAAAAAATATCCAGCAAATCCCTTTCCTACAGGTGATTAATCAATTAACCTCTGACCATCTCCCTGTTAAATTTACTTACCATGGCTTTGAGAAGACCTTGCCTTTAAAGAAAATTATAAACTGGCAGAAATTCAATAATTCTCTGGAACAATTACCTGCACACCCGGCTCTTGCCGATATTGTAGACATTGAGTACAATATCACTAAGATCAATAGTAAAATTAATAAAGCCCTTGATGATTCCACCAAATTCAAAGATTATAAGAAAGACAAGCTCCCCGACTACATCATTGAGAAAATAAAAGACAAAAACCGCACAGCAAAAATCTGGTGAAGAACAGGCGATCCCACTGTTAAAAGAAATCTGAACAGAAAAATTAGGAACATCAAGACCCTCCTCCTAGAGTACAGATCAAATTGTTGGGACGATTTCTTAGACTCCATGGATTTCTCTCCGAATACAGTCTGGCGTATTGGAAATTACTTAAGGAATACTAATAACAGAAATATTGGTCCTCTCCACACCAGTAGTGAAATTGCTTATTCTGAACATGACATGGCTGAAGCCCTTGCGCAGCATCTAGAAAAGACTTTCACCAATCATGCCTCTAATAATGATGAGACAGATGAAGAAGTCGATAATTTCATTAACCATCTAGCTGACAGAAATTGTAATAATCACTTCAACCCAACTTCTCCAACAGAAATAAGTAATATAATTAGCAACTTAAAGTCCAGGAAAGCTCCCGGCTACGATAGCATCACCAATACGGTTCCCAAAGCTCTCCCAAGAACCTACATATTCCTCATTACAAACATAGTCAATGCTTGTATAAGGCTCAATTACTTTCCGCAACAGTGGAAGCACGCGCAGATAATTACGTTTGTCAAGCCGGGGAAAAACCCAAAGGACATAAACTCCTACCGTCCTATCAGCCTTCTCCCCAGTTTGGGAAAGGTATTTGAGCGTGTGCTCCAAAAGAGATAAACTCAACATCTAGAGGATAAGAAAATTATATGTAAAGAGCAGTTTGGTTTTAGAGCCGGTCATAGTACCGTGCACCAACTACTGAACGTTACAGAATTTATTGCAGACTCTTTCGCGAAAAAGAACACAATCGCCAGCTGCTTTCTAGATCTAGAAAAAGCATTTGACAAGGTGTGGCATGAGGGTCTCCTCTACAAACTGCACCTTGTTCATCTGCCCATCAGTTTTATTAAGCTCGTGAAAAGCTATTGCTATTCCTAATTTTCAAGCTTCCATTTTTCTTAAAAATTTTTAGCCAGAAATGGGCACTTTTGTGTTAATTTCTCTAGTTAATATTTTAAATAATAATTTAGAAATACAGGCATACTGCAGTAAGTAAATTTAAAATTATTTGAGTTACTTTTATAATTATTTGTAACAAGATGACTTGATTTTCGTCTAGATTTATTGGACTGTTTTTCAACGTGTAACTTATATTTATATTACTGTTACTTATATTTATATGTTACAACGTGTTACTTATATTTATATTTTAATTTACTTCACGTTTGAATAATTATTACTTAATATAAACAATTCTAAAATTAGAAGACTAACTTGGCTTAGGGGTATACTTTATGATATGGTATTGTTACGAATTTGGTATTTAAAAAGCTAATGTTAGTTCAATTAGAAATTAAATGGTTTTATTTCTCGCGCAGTGCAGCGCGTGACGAATATTAAAAGAAGGCTAAGCCGGAAAATTGAAAATACAAGAACGCGTGCATTGAATAAATAAATATCTCTTTTTATTTCGAGAAAGTACTGGAAAATTCTATCGCGTGATTTTAAAATCTTATAAAAGGAGGAAAACATCTCAGTTTGTAGTAGTTGCTTAGTTTGTTGTTGTTTAGAAAACTACTGTTGTTGATTGTAGCGAATTCGCGGATTAGCGTTCTTTAGCTGTTTTGAATTACGTTCTATTGGACATTTGAGTAGTTAAAAGAAAACTACTGTGAGATATTGTAATACTGCATGATAATTTGAGAAAATTTAAGCATTTTTGTTGTGATAATAATAAATTTTTGTTCATTTTTCATCGGACTTGTGCATTCATTTCATAACGAACCCGTACGCACGCAACAAATTTTTGGTGTCAGAAGTGGAATTTGAATGCCAATAACAAGAGCGATGGAAGAACAATTGAGACAGCTCATTAGTGGTTTTGCTGCATTCCAAGAAAAGATGGAAGCTGGCCAAGCATCATTTAAGGAAGAAATGAAATTGGGCCAGGAATCCGTTAAGGAAGAAATGAAATTGGGCCAGGAATCCGTTAAGGACGAAATGAAAGCCGTTCAAGCTGGTCAAGAAGAAATGAAAAGAGAAATTACTTGCATAATAGAAAATAAATTTGAAGCTATGGAAGGCAGAATTGATGCAGTTGAAAATAAAGTTGGACATATTGAAGAAAGAGTTTCTTCGGTGAAAGAAGAAATAGAAGAAAGAGTTTCTTCTTTAAAAGAACAAATTGATGAGAGAGTTTCTGCAGTTGCCAAAGAAATGGATACTTTAAAGAAATTCGTAGCGTCGGCAGGGAGCAGGAGTGATGATTTTAAATTCTTACCAATGCCTGCTCGTCCACCTCTGAAGCTATCCACATATGATGGGAAGACCTCCTGGCAGGTGTATAAGACACAATTTTCTATCGTGGCGGATGCGAATGGATGGGATTCCCAAGCTAAGGCCTGTCATCTCGCCGCTTCTCTAAGAGCCGACGCAGCGGATATCCTTCAGACTCTTCCCGAAAACAAAAGGTTAGATTTCGAAGCTCTGTCTGGCGCCTTGGAGTTGCGCTTTGAGGAGAAGTGTTTAAAAGACTACAGCAGGCTCCAATTAAAATCTCGTCAACAGAAGCCTACCGAAACACTTCAGGAGCTCGCCGCGGATGTTGAAAGGCTGTCCCATCTCGCCTTTTCGGAATGCCCGACAGAAACAAGGGAAATCCTGTCCTTGCAATACTTTATCGACAGCATCCGAGATACTGAAATACAGAAAGCTCTACGAATAACGGACGTAAAAGATTTAAAAAGTGCTCTAGTGTACGCCATGAAATTTGAGGCAGCCCAGCAAGCCACTCGTCGAGACCGCCACCCAGTCAGAGCTGCTCAAGTCCAGGAGCCAGGGGATCAAGTCACCGCTCGACTTGACGATTTAACTAGACAACTGAACGCCTTGAGACGGAATATTGGTGAGAAGAAACCGACCGTTGAGTGTTGGAACTGCGGTGCTGAAGGACACATACGACGAAACTGCAAAACACCCCAGGGTACTGATGTTAAGACCGCTTCTAACAAGCAGCAGGAAACTAATTAGTGGCCATCTCGCGGGGCGGAGGTTGCCAGATAATGAAAAGCCCCCGTTTAAAGCGCTTCAGATTTCTGCAGTGAGAGGCGGCAGTAATGGACTTTTCATAATAGGACATATTAATGGAGTTCCGTGCAATATGACTATAGATACAGGAGCCAACGTCACCATCATCCGAAAAGATTTGGCTCAACAACTAGGAAACAAACTTATCTGGACGCCGCCCTGCGTTACCCTCCAGACTGTGTCCGGTGAGAAGATCGACATCGACGGAAAAGTAAATGTTAACATCACGTTTGGAAGTGCCGCTTACCATCACACGGCATGTGTAGCAGAGATCACTGATTCTTGCATACTCGGATTGGACTTTCTAAGGAAATACAATTTTTCCTTGGATTTTAAAAATAACGAATTGCATTCCACATCTGAGGACATAGCGTTATTTCTCGTTAATGATGAAGAAGTTAAATCTGTCCATAAAATCATAGCACAAGACTATATTACAATACCGGCAAGAACAGAAATTTTACTTCCTGGATCCATAGCCGAAAATAGAAATTTCCGCTACGGCATCATAGAATATCCCAATAACTGTAATATCCCAAAAGGAGTATTAGTAGCCTCAACACTCGTCGACCTATCCAGAACGGTTATCCCGGTGAGAGTCGCCAATGTAACTGAAAAGTCGAGAGTTATTAAGAAAGGTGAAGTGGTTGCAACATGTACTCCAGTAACCAGCGTTGAAAAAAAGAGTAACATCCCAGAATCCGTGGCCTCAGAGAGCATTACATCGGAGTTATTGCAGAATGCACAATTAAACGATAAAGAGAAAAATGCTGCCGATCGCGTCATTAAAGATCTTCAAGTTGTTTTCTCCCGCTCGTCTTCTGACGTGGGTCGAACTAGTTTGACACAACATAGAATAGATACTGGCGATCATCCCCCGATCAAGCAACATCCAAGACGTCTACCGTTTGCTAAACAGGAAGAGGTGCGAACAATGTTAAATGATATGGAAGAAGGCGATGTCATCGAGCCTTCAGCGAGTCCATGGGCATCTCCCATCGTTCTCGTCAGAAAGAAAGACGGCTCAACAAGATTTTGCGTTGACTATCGCCGGTTGAATGAGGTTACGAAGAAAGACAGTTACCCTCTTCCTAGAATTGATGACATTCTAGACACTCTTTCTGGAAGCAAGTGGTTCTCAACACTTGATTTAAAGAGTGGGTATTGGCAGGTAGAAATCCATCCTGATGACCGAGAAAAGACGGCATTTACTACGGGACAAGGACTTTGGCAGTTCAAAGTGATGCCGTTTGGACTGTGTAATGCGCCGGCAACATTCGAACGTCTTATGGAGACTGTTTTGAAAGGCCTTTCTTACGAAGCCTGTCTGATATACCTGGACGATATCATCATCGTCGGAAAGAGTTTTGAAGAGCATCTAGAAAATCTTAGAAAGGTGCTTCAGAAACTGAAAGAGGCCAATCTGAAGCTGACTCCCGCTAAATGCAAATTGTTTCGAAAGGAAGTGTCTTACCTGGGACATGTCATCTCTGCAGAAGGTGTGCGCACGAATCCTGAAAAGGTATCAGCGGTTAAATCCTGGACGCGTCCCGAAAATGTCCATCAGCTGAGAAGCTTCCTAGGGCTTTGCACCTACTATAGGAGATTCGTGAAGAACTTTTCTTCCATCGCAAGACCACTTCACAAGCTGACAGAGAGCAAGCAAAGATTCTTGTGGACAAAGGAATGCGAGGATGCATTTAACAACTTAAAGGAAGCTTTAACATCTGCTCCAATCCTGACGTATCCTCAGCTCGACAGACCATTTATTCTCGACACCGACGCGAGCAATGAAAGTGTCGGTGCTGTTTTGTCCCAAGAAATAGACGGCCAAGAACGTGTAGTAGCTTACTGGAGCAAGTGCCTGTCTAAACCGGAGAGGAATTACTGTGTCACAAGGAAAGAGTTGCTCGCCATAGTCAAAGCTGTAGAACATTTCCATCATTATCTATACGGGAGAAAATTCCTCCTCCGCACGGACCATGCCTCATTGGCGTGGCTTTTAAATTTCAAAAATCCTGAGGGTCAAATAGCCAGGTGGATACAGAGACTCCAAGAATATGACATCACTATCCGTCATCGTAAGGGACCATCACACGGAAACGCCGACGCCCTGTCTAGAAGACCTTGCCAAGAAAACTGCCGATATTGTTCCAGGGTGGAAGCGAAATACGAGCTGCTGACTCCGGTCGCAAGACAAATTACAACATCAACATCGGCTGCTCGAGACCCGTGGAGTGATGATGAAGTCAGGAAAGACCAGCTGGAAGACCGCGACATTAAACCCATACTTGATTTAATAGAGTCATCAAACAGAAAACCTACATGGCAGGACATTTCTATCTGTAGTCCTACAACAAAACAATACTGGGCACTCTGGGATTCACTTCACATTCGAAACGGCGTCTTATACCGGAAATTCGAGTCGAATGATGGGAAGACGTTCCGATGGCAACTGATACTTCCAAGATCCCGGATTCCTGATGTCCTCAAAGAACTACATAACAGCCCTACAGGAGGTCACTTTGGAATTATGAAGACCTTACAGAGAGTTCGTGAGCGCTTTTACTGGAATAATGCAAAGAATGACGTGCAAAAGTGGTGCCGATCTTGCGATGCCTGTGCAGGTCGGAAAGGACCGAGGAAACGCAGCCGAGGCAGACTGCAACGTTACAACGTAGGTGCGCCTTTTGAACGTATCGCCTTTGACATCCTGGGACCTCTCCCACGAACTGCTGATGGCAACAAATACATACTCGTTGTCATTGATTACTTCACCAAGTGGCCTAAAGCTTATCCTATTCCTGATCAAGAGGCAGTCACAGTAGCTGAGGTAATGATACAGCACTGGATTTCCAGGTTCGGAGTGCCTCTTCAGTTACATTCCGATCAGGGAAGGAATTTTGCCTTGGCAGTAATCAAAGAACTATGCAAACTACTTGGCATTGACAAAACTCAAACGACGCCATTGCATCCCCAGTCGGACGGCATGGTAGAGAGGTTCAATCGAACCATCCTTAATAACCTCTCATTAGTGGTTTCCAGAAACCAACAGGACTGGGACAAGAAATTACCACTCTTTTTACTGGCTTACCGCAGTGCTGTCCACGAGACTACCGGCTATTCTCCATCACAGATGCTCTTCGGTCTTGACCTTCGTCTGCCTTGTGATCTATTGTTTGGCCGCCCTCCGGATGCTCCTTCATCGTCTGAGGAATATATTCAAGATCTCCAGGCCCGGTTTGAAGTGATGCACAATTTTGCACGAGAGCGAGTCAACTTGGCGACGGAGAAGATGAAGACCCGATACGACAGAAGAGCTACTGAACATCAATTCCACGAAGGAGACAAGGTGTGGTTGTGGAATCCGACTCGACGGAAAGGACTTTGTCCGAAATTACAGTCACCTTGGGATGGGCCGTACACAGTCCTAAACAGACTGAATGACGTCGTGGTTCGGATTCGTAAGTCTTCGAACTCTAAACCTAAAGTCGTTCATTACGACAGGTTAGCTCATTACTATGGCCATAGTACATAATGTAACTAATTGTAAATAGTATAAGACCATGGTCCATTTTGTTTTTAAATGTGTATTTGATTTGTATTTGATAGCATTTGATTTGTTTTATGTATTGCATTTATTGTTCATGTTGTTTATTATTGTAATGTAATGCTTATTAATGCATTTATGCCACAGTTGTAAGTTTTGCTTCCTGTCCAGGGATTGTACTGCCCGGGACGCGCAGTCCTTGGGAAGGGGGCAGTGTTACGAATTTGGTATTTAAAAAGCTAATGTTAGTTCAATTAGAAATTAAATGGTTTTATTTCTCGCGCAGTGCAGCGCGTGACGAATATTAAAAGAAGGCTAAGCCGGAAAATTGAAAATACAAGAGCGCGTGCATTGAATAAATAAATATCTCTTTTTATTTCAAGAAAGTACTGGAAAATTCTAGCGCGTGATTTTAAAATCTTATAAAAGGAGGAAAACATCTCAGTTTGTAGTAGTTGCTTAGTTTGTTGTTGTTTAGAAAACTACTGTTGTTGATTGTAGCGAATTCGCGGATTAGCGTTCTTTAGCTGTTTTGAATTACGTTCTATTGGACATTTGAGTAGTTAAAAGAAAACTACTGTGAGATATTGTAATACTGCATGATAATTTGAGAAAATTTAAGCATTTTTGTTGTGATAATAATAAATTTTTGTTCATTTTTCATCGGACTTGTGCATTCATTTCATAACGAACCCGTACGCACGCAACAGTATTGAGCTATATGAGAACTAATTAGAAAAGTAAAAGGTCTAATGAAAAAAGGCATGGACCATGATGATGTCAACCTTGTTTCAACGAATCATCAAACATGAATTGATATTATTATTTTTATTTTTTATTCATTTTTACTTAATTCAAATTGAACTTGATTTTTAGTAAAAACGTTTTGCCATAATTAAATTTACAATACTGCTTCTACACAAATTTGTTTCCACAAATAATCCGGGTTTAACAATCTACAATTTTATTAGTATAATATGTTCTGTATGCAGTTTCAATTTATTGTTTATGACAGTAGTTTTAAATTTTTCCATCATTTAATGTCCAACACCTTTTCAGTTCGTGCGCCATTTGTAGAATTGTTTTTAAAATTTTCGACACAGGAAAATCGAATAAATCCGAAATGCCCTCGTCGGGACCCGAACCTGGGCCTCTCGAATACAAGAAAAGTGGGGTAATCACAAAAACATTGCAGCTGATTGCATTCTAATGTAAACATAAAATCATGCAAAAAGAAACCCAAAATTTTACAAATTTCCTTTATTTTAAACATAAAAGAAAGATGCACATGAAAAAGAACCTGCATATTAAAAGCGATGCAGGTATACATATTTGCAACCATTAATTATTAACATTTTTTCTTTTAATATAGTGGAATGCATAGCCACACAAACCAGAGTGCAAGATAAAACAGCACTAGAAATTTCCACCATAATATATTAGATTTTAAAAACTATTTAAGTTTATGTGTATGTAAATGTTTACAAATAAATGCTACGAGAAAGAATAGTTGCATTCTTACTTCAGTTAGATTTAATGACTGGTTTTCGTGCACCTGCATTGTGTGAATCTCATTTTCGCGATGTTTGTCAAACCTCTTAGAAAACGAAACATATTTCAGAAGGATTTCTTTTCCGCACAACTTTCATAAAGAAGAGAAAATTGCATCATAGCCTTCAAAATCTCAACCACGTACGTAGGCTCTTTAGATCACATCCACAAGAGCCTTTCCTTTCATAATGACGTCCATACACGAGATCATTCATCAAAAACGTTGCGTCAAATGTCAAACTGCTTGGACATTTTTTCTACACGTTTTTTGAAAGAGTTAAAAGCCTTGACTGGAGAATGCCAGGTTTTGCTCCATACTCTCGAAAAAAAGGAACTACTCTTAAATTTAAGGCTTTTCGCAATAGCTGAAGTAACTGTTTTTTTTTAGGAATCAATGAGATGTTTTCTGTAATGGCTTGAAAAATGATTTTGATATCCATCAACATCGTGCTTTTATCAAAGCTGGATAAAGTTTCTTATAGTAGCTTCCTTTTTGCACTGAACCATGAGGTATTACTGAATTATTTATTTGTGAAAATATATAGTTGTAGAATGCATAAATATAACTTTTTTTTATATAAATTTGTATTTTGTTTGGTTTTTTTACGTAACATATGATTCAGAATGTTATTTATTTGCGAAATTTATTTGCTACAAAGCGCATTTAAGAGTAAAATGCTGCAGAGTGATTTAGATTTGCTGAAACAGAAAACGTGAAAAATGTGCAGTGCCCTTGCCAGGATTCAATATCCGGACTTCCCGATTGCCAGCCAGTCGTGCGTCCAGTTACACCACGAAGCCACGCGATTAGGAGAGATAAAACACCGTACATTTTCCCTCACTTAGAAGGCGACTGAGAAGGCGAGTCGCTAAACCGTCGTGGTGAGTAATTATCGATTATTACATTTTAGGTTTTGTTGGGTTTACCACTATTGTAAAGTAATTAAAATTGTCAAAACAGAGAAAATGCGCAATACTGTAGCCGGGATTCTAACTTCGGACCCCCGATCAATAAGCCTGTCGTGCTTCCAATTACACCGCGACGGAACGTGATAAATAGCGAAAAATACTTTACAACGTTTCTTGCAACTTTACTTTTTAATGCATAATTTCACGATGTTAAATTGCAGAATCACAACAAATATCAAGTGTAGAACAATTTTGCGGCAGAATTGTTCTCTCTCCGCAATGTAATGAAAATAAAATAAAGTTGAAACCCTGTTATATACAGAATGAAGTAATTTCAAAAAATAACTTTATTTTAAAATGATGATAATTCGTTAAAAATACAATTTGTTTTGTTTAATATAATGTACACAACATTTATTACTGTAAATTTATTGGCACTCAACATTATTTTTCACATAACTAGCCGCTTGTGTAACTAGTGAAAAGAAATATTACCGGAAACAGAAACATACATAATGTTTTTATCGAGTCCAGGTAATGTAATTTCATAAAAATATTTAATAATTTAACAAAAGTATTGCTATTTTATTAAACTAATTTTATTCATTCTAATCCAGTAAATTTTAGAACTCAGATGCAATTGAAATTACATAATAATCTATAGTTACTGCTAAACCTCATTCTACAGTTTCTTTACTATGACAACTACTTCTAATTATACTCTGTAAAGGAATGGAATGAAGAAAAATGTCATACAGGATTTTAATTTGTGTGTATAAAAGCATCCTACTCTTTAACAATTTATAAAGTTATTGTTATTTTGAATAACCGGATTTAGATCTTTACTGTCACTTGTCTTTCCGTTTACCTAAAATAATTCAAATTAATGTGAGATTTTCGGACTGTAAGCGTGTTTCTGCCTCTCGAGGCCACGTCACTAGGTTAGCTATCACACATAAGTTTGTATTCGTTGACTTTACGTGATAGTTACCGACATTTAAGTTGTTACGCCTGTGAGAAAGCTCAGCCGACTTTGCAGTAAATCATTTGTGTAGCTCTGGTTACGAGACTTAGTTTTGAATTTGATTTCACTTTTACTATAAGTTACATCGCCACAAGTGCTCGGCTGATTTTTAAGCGCGAACCGTGCATTTATGTTCCAGTTTTGATTTAATAAAAAAGTTTGTTTTAAAACCTTGTTGGGACTTTCAGACAAGACGATAATTCTTTTCAAGTCTGTTAGAAATTTGGAATTAGTTTATACTTGCAAAGAAAAATGTATAAATTTAATACGGAGATTGAAATTCGGATCATGCTATTTCTTTCCTTCAAGTATTTTTAGTTACATTTATAATACTTTTGTATGTTATTATATTTTTCTATGCTTTATTAATCTTATTTTTATATATTTTATTAATCTAGCACGTGAGAAATAAAATAATACAATTATTGCCATTCATATGAAAACGGCAAGATAAATATTCCTTATAATTAATATTGTTTACTTTATTTAAAAAATCTGATGTGTACAACACATGACTTCCTTGTACGAAATATTAAATTATACGCATTTTTTCTTGCATTTCATTTAAACTTATTGGATTAAATTAAATTTACTTCGCCGTCAACACATAAACCACAATAGAATAAATGCATTCTTTAAAATTCACTCTATTTGTTTACCATAGCGACACTCTGGCGCTCGGTTCACTTAAACGTATTATATTTCGTTCATATTATAACTCAGAATGCACAAAATTTATATCATTTAAAGAATTATCTAATTGTTGCCACATGTTCTATTCAAATACTATATTAAATCTAGAACGATGTATAAAAGAAATTAAGCAAACAAAACAAAAAAGAAACAGTTTTTCACAGACGATTGAGTATTTCTCATTCAATTAATTCAGTTCTCCCTTCACGACAAGGCAAAAATACATAAAAACTCAAAATATCTGCCTTAAAAATTACGAAATAAATCTGAAACACTTATTTCCTCGAAAAAATTCCAGAAAGGATTAAGCTTGATTTAAATAATAAATGAAGGCGTTATCTTTGTTGTTGCGAAGCTAGTTTCTCTAGATTGGCAACAAATCCGCTATCCTGCTGTTTCAAATGTATACAAGAGCAATGGCCGCCATCAGAAACATTATTAGGCTTAGCGGCACTTAAGCAATTTTAAAATTGTTGATAATTCTAAAAATATTGCATACAGATTTACTAAAGGCATAAAAACCTTAACCGGAAGATAAGATCAACATAATTCAATCATTTTTAAAGCAA
Organism: Stegodyphus dumicola; assembly: GCF_044657685.1. Classification (NCBI taxonomy): domain Eukaryota; kingdom Metazoa; phylum Arthropoda; class Arachnida; order Araneae; family Eresidae; genus Stegodyphus; species Stegodyphus dumicola. The sequence goes on from NC_140775.1 coordinate 76,741,713, forward strand.
AAAATGTACAATTTACAAACATATAAGAGTAAAGAAACTCAGATCAGTGAGCCGGGTAACAGAGTGGATATATATATAAATATATTTATATATGTTTGTTGCGGCCGATTGCAACCAAAATACGAGATGCGCATGTACATGTTATAGTAGTCCTATATACAAAATTTCAACGTTCTGAGGCTACTCGTTTTTGAGTTATGCGAGATACGTACGTACATACATTCGTACAGACGCCACGAAAAATTCTCTTCAGAATTCATTTTAAAGCAGTTTTATAATTTTTTGGGAGGAAAAGAGTATTTTATTCTGTTCTTACGTACAGATATCACGCAAAAACATCGTTAAATTTCATTCGATAGCGGTCGAAATGGATATTTTCGTTGAAATTTGCTGCCTGAAACATTTCGCGATTACAATACTTCCTTTTTACTTCGTACAAGGAAGTAAAAATTAAAACCTTTACCATTTTAGCTTCTGATATTGTGGCATTTACATAAAATCACCAAGCAAATAAAACACATATTAAAGCATATTATCACCAAACAAGTTATACTGTAAAGCTGTTTTTTTCTGTTACAAGTTAAGATTCCTTTTTTAAATCCTCGAGTCATGAAAGAGTGTTTGTTTACAGTAAACAAACACTCTTTAAATCGACCACACCCAGAGATCGTATTATTTTTGTATCTTTTACGTGGTTGTCTTCGAGAAATGATGTCAGTATCAATATTTACTTATGCTTTCAGAAATATTGTTTAGATGGGACTTTTAGGGATATGGTCGACGCGAAAGAATTCACTCTACATGAAATCTTCAGAATCATTTTAATAAATGTTTAAAACTTCATGGACGAATACATACAAATAGTTCTTTATTCGATTATAATATATATATACCAGTAAGAATCAATTTTCTAACGAATCGAAAAATTCTTTAAATTAAAATGACCAACAAACATATCTGTGTCCTATACAGCTTTCAGCCCGTGTTTTCAATCCCAATTGATATACCTCGAATATTTTCTTTGATATGTTATTTCTTAATTGATGTTAACTCGTCCAGCGCACGGAGAGAAAAAAAAGCTTTTTCGACTGCTCATTGTTGCCACAAGTGCAGGAAGGAAATTATAAATTTTTAACTACTAAGTGATCAGCCTCAGACTAAATTTGATTATCCTCAGTTTCGAAAACATTACTTATAAGTTTTAGCTCATTTAAGTACATCTGTAGTGGTTTACAATTGAAATGTTAATTTATTTTCATTTCCTTACCCACATATTTATATTTTTAAACATAATTGTTTTTTTATGTTTGCAGTAATTTTTTTTTTGGTAATCTCAATTGGTATCGAGGCTGAAATCGGTTTTCTAGTAGTTCAGTATGACAATAATAAAAACCAAAACATCGAAAATAAGATGTATTACTGAAGTTCTTTTTCGAGTGTTTATTTGTACTAAACAAGAAATTATGTAATTATTCATTTTGAATTGCCGCCAGATTCAGATTACATTTGCAAGTCACACTCTTTTTTTTTCTACGCGCCTTTCTTTTTTTCTTCGCTATTTTTTTCTGTTAGGCTTTCTGAATTATATTAACCAAGATTCTGATGTCTCTGCTAATGCAGCTATTAATAACAAAGGTAAAAATAAATAATGATTAAAATATGTACCTCATGATTTAAAGCTGATTTATCTCATAATAACTTTAAAATAACATCTAAACAGTTCGCAGAATGCAAATCATAAAATTAGATCATTATAATGCTTATAAACATATTATGGATTGTATTATTGGAATCTTAAAAATTCCTAATTTTAAGTACATAAAAAAAATTTCCAAAATCAAAATTTTAAAACTTATATTTTAAACTGTTTTAGAATTCGTTACCATCAGCAGTTTCAAAAAGAAGACTACATTAAACATTTTGATATTTTCCAATGTTTTCAGATATTGAATTAGTATTTTTGCGTGTTAACAGTTCATATAATCTTAAAAGTGAATAAACATGCCAGAAGCGCAAAAAATTAAGCAAAAATTTGGAAGCTTTTTTTTTTTTTCAATTCTAAGAAGTAACAATTTTTATGGGCGAAGATATCTAGAGCATATTATTCGATATTTACATCAATTTACATCCCAAAAATAACATAGCGAATAAAGAAAGGTATGGCAACACTTAATACACTGTAAAACGTGAACGTTGCGTCCACGGCATAAACATTCGCTTCTTTTAATATTAGATCATTGATTTAGGCTAAACAGTTTTGCATAAGAGAATTGCTCCGGTATAAAAGGAAAAATAATTTTTGTTAAGTCTCTTAATAACATGAATGCCCTGGAATAACGCAGCACCTTCATCTGCTTAAAATAAAAGCGAGAATAACAGCGATGTTTGCCCGGTGATATTTTCCAGAAGTAATTTTAAGAACTTTAAAGAAAGCAAAACATCTTAAAACTCTCTAAACTACGGTACCTATTGCTTTTTTAGATTCTGAAAAAATTACTACTGTAAATTTGTAAAGTATGTATCAGGTCTCATATTAACTCATAAAATACTCCGCAGTGCTTTAAAATCTCTTCTAGTTCATTTAAAAAAATTGATATAAGGTGCTTGTAAAATCTTCTATCAATGGTAACATTCATGTAAAAAATCGTTACCAAAATTTAAGCCACATTGGTGTTAGAAATGACTTCGCATTGATGTCAACCGACTTTAAGTATTTCCAAGTAAACGATTTGTAATTTTTGCACTAGTTTATCATCTTTGCTTATATATCTAACTCTAAATATTGTCTTTCTTGTTCCTATAATGTATAAAATTGCGATTTATTCGAAACTTGTTTTTTGTTTTAAAGATTTTTGTCAATATTCTGCTCAGTTATTTTTTTTAACTTAGTCCTAGGATTTATTGACTTGATTAAGAACATGGTATCTCTCCTCGACATCAAATAGATTTTGAGGCTATCTTTCAATCAGAATGACATGTATGAAATTTAATTCATTTTACTGTATAATAATATTTGATAACAAGCAGTTTCTTTGTTATACTTATCTTGACAACAGAAACGTCTTCAGGGAGATTAGCTCAAAATTCTTTTGAATGTTATGTTACGTTGTCATGAATATAACATCTCTTCGCCTTGGTGAGTGTTGCTGCTAGGCGGAACATAAGGTATTTTATTTTGTCTTACACATTTATTTTCACTTCACTGTGCGTAACTAGTTTAAAATGGGTTACCAATTTTCAAAATAATAAGCTGTTTTATTTAGCTTTCGAAATTGATTAATATGTAGTTGCCTAACAAACTGAAAGAAATAGAAGCAATAAATGTTTTTCTTAATAATTTAATGCACTAACTGCACTAAACTATGAACTGACGCTCTCTCTGGTCTTGTAGGATTTTCTCCTAACCACCGAAAAATTTCCAGTTCATTTGACTTTTCGTAATCGCTGGAAGGCATATACAGTTATAGTTACATATAGAACTCGATATACTGTATTTATAGTTACGTATAGGGATTCTACCAACTACAGTTATACAATTATACTGGAATCGGACCAAATATTGCTAAATGGTCGCCAAGTTTGGTTACTTTTTTGAAAACCATCAACAGCTTGCCACTATCTCGCCAGTTTGGCGTGATAGCTTTTTACATCAATGTTAAATGGATCTGCCCTTGTAATCTTATTTTTTCGGCGAAGCTTCACTCTCTTGAGGATTTCATGTTACATTATATAAGATATACTGTGATTGTACTTCTAATTTCACTAAAATTATTTACTTGTATACAAATTCGTAACATTGTGATTAAATTAAAGCCTTCATTTTGTCCGAATGCAATGAAAAAGGTGACCAGTGATGAGGGAATTAACTATTTGCAGAATGGATGTACCTTCTTTATTCAAGATTCTTGAAATCTGACAAAAAATAACGAAGGATAATATATTTATTTATTAATATTGTTGTACTAATAAAATTAGGAAAGAGTTATAAATATAAAATATTGTTAACTGTAACTGTATGGGCATAGTGTTATCTTAGATGCCAGTGCAATCTTTAGCACATTTTTGAATATTATACAGCTTTTTAATTCAATTTAATTTATAACAAACATGAATTAGATTAGTATAATTTATACTTTTTATAAGCAACTGGTAGATTGGTGTAATTAATAAAGGCATTTATAGCTGTCCTTGGAAGGAATTTTTCGATGTTTTAAAAAGGAGGACTTGTTTTCCAATGGCGGGCCCTCAGCCGACTGTAGTTTAGCCACAACTAAGGACAGAAGTAGCGGTCACTTTATTATGCAAGCACCTAATAGATGGGCCATCTTTGTCTCCCATGAAGCGATGGACAGTTGCAACCGTGCCTTCTCCAGGATTCGAACCCGAGCACTTTTGTATCTCAATAGGCTTTCCTACCCACTATACTATCTGAGCGACTTAAAACGGAGATGTATGAGTTTATATAGTATGCGGTTAATTTTGGATTTAAACAGTAATCGTAATTTTGTTTTTCAATGTTTCGTTGAATTAGGCACATCTGCCTTTCGGCTTCTAAAATATGCATATAAATGCACATCTGTAAGACTAAACATTTTGCTTATTTTATGCACAGCACATATTCTCGATGTGACATAATTACGTTTGCTTTTTGTTTTAAATGTTTTATTCTAGGAAATTCTACTAACGTATTATCATTACGTAATTGTCAAATAAAGGAAATATGTAATATGCAGCAAAAGAGTAGGTGAAACCTAAGTAATCGATAAATATGTTAATGTATTTTTTGTAATAAAAGTTTATGCAATTTTAACTTACGTCGAATTTAGAACTGCAGGAAATTAATCAAGGAACAAAGTACATTAGCATTTATATTAACTTCCGACTTTACTTAAATGGCTGAACCTTCAAGTAATTTCATTGCCTTAGATTAGAAGATCATGTTTAAATAAAAGAACAAATTGTGAACTAAAACTAATTTTCTTGCATTTTGCTATTCTAATAAACCGTATTTTAGTCGCTTTAACAAGCCTGCTAAATCTGTTATATACTACTAGAGAACTCCTAACTAATGACCTTTAAATATTTAAAATTCTAATTACCTCTTTATGTTTTTAGGTCAGTTAAAATTAAGCTTAATATTAGTTTCTTTAAGTGTTTTTTAAACTCTTGTCAGTTCAGAAAATGTAAAAAGATAACAGTAGAGGCTATAGCTTTCAGTACTTTAGTTTAAATGAATGAATATTACATAAATATTTGTCTACAATATTTCGAAAATATGTAGATTATAAACATTAGTAAAAGCGCAATTACAGAACTGTTGTTCTCTTTTTTACTTCTAAAACTAGTTCCTCAGCAAAAAAAAATTGGTTTATTTCCAGAAAAATACTAAACAAACAAATTGTGCTGAAGTTATGTCAGTTTCTTTTCACTTCAAGGAATTACTTGCTTTACAATTATGCTCTGTAACTTTAGTCAGCTACTACTTATCATTTTTCTCCTCACTACCGGCCGAGTAGTTAAAACCGTTGAATACTTATAGTTCAATTTGCGTTCAAACCCAGGTAAACAGGCTGGGAGCATGATGGATTTTATACTCATGTGTAATGTAACTATAACTCACAGTTTCCATTAGATAGCTTTGCCATACTAAAATAAGCGACACTCATTATGTTGATTTCCTTTTTTAGTAACATTATTTATTACTGAGAATTGCTTTTAGTCATTAAGATTAAGTTGAATATTATTTTTGTTTATAATCTTAATTTAAATAATACGTGATATATATAAAGAAAAAAATACTCCTTCATTAGCATTAAGAAAAAATTCTACTTACGTATTATATGTATGTATACACAAGTAGAATGAGTATATGAGTACATAAGTACACTACTTCTGCTTATATATATATGATATATATATAAATATATATATATATCATAAGTAAATCGCACATAATCGAAACGTCTACGTTCTCTATTAAAACGTACATAGCGATCATTAAGACTAAATACGCGGATTTAAATCTGAAGTCCGAATATTTGCTTGATTATTTGGATAATGCTGTGAAAGCTTTATGAATGATAGGAGGTTTATAAAACATCTTTAAAAAAAGCAAGTAAGAAAGAAAAGAAAAAAAAACTAATCACCGACAAATTAATATTAGTATCACTTAATATGATTATCATTCATTACTTAGATTAAACTGAATAAAAAAGTGTATTTTCGGTTTAAAAAATTTAAGAGAATTTTAAAATATCTCAAATAAATCATTCATTAAATGAAAGCACAAATGCCTTATAACTTTATTTCTAATTTTTCTTTCTATTTTTTTTTCAGTACGTACCAAAAAAACAGCTTAATATAAGTAGATAATTGATTACGGTAAAACATGCGAGAGTTATGGACCTGTAAAAATGGAATTACGCTTGCTGCATTCTTTCTAAGAAAAAGAACTGAAAACTCTTCTTCTTAAGATATAATGCTACGTCCTACATATCACCTGATAATATGGCATTATATTTGGCATTTAGCATTATCCGATTTATTATGTAATCAGCACAGGTCAAATTCAGTTATTGTAGGTCAAATGAGATGCATGTTGACATTGGTACATCTTTATTAATAAATCGTTATTTCCAACTTATGTTTTAGTTTGCGCAAAACTTTCAAGGTTTATACTGCTAGAGAAAGTTTTAGCCTATGGAGGCTATTAGTCACGAAAATTGTCTTTGCGTTGATTTGCTTTAAATGGGGTCCAGTGTAAATGAGTTATTTCACTGTCTATTGGAGTGTGTTGCCATTCGGAAAAGTATAAGATAATTATCTTTCAGATTTAATCAGTCTGTTACTGATAAACAAGCTAAGCTATTTAAAAGCAATATATGCGGTTCTTAAAAATATTATTTATTTACTTTTAATCTGGTTGATTGAAATAAAATGAATTTAATTCATGATATGTATAATTAAAAAACAATAAATGTTTTTATAGAATTGCGTTTTATATTTGTTGCATTTTTCAGATATGGAGAAGATATATAACGACTTTCCTAAATATATATTAATCTAGTATCCTATAAAATGCTTTGTTTTTTCATTTGGTCCATGTCTATTGATAATATCTAATGATAAACCATATTGAACATTAAAATAGACCTTTTGAGCGACCGTTAAAATCTGAATCCTTTCAGATTTCTGCTTCTTTATTTTTCCCTAATTAATGCCATAGAAGTATTTTTGTTTCTTTTTCTTTTTGTTTCTTTTTTTTTTTTTAATTAATCAATTTTATTGCTGAATATTCTAAAATGCTCATTATCAAATACGAAATGCCAGTATCTGAATGAATGATGTTATACGAAAGCAATCCGAAAATATTCTTTCGTAGTCAAAGTGAGTATTGACACCTATTCATTATTTATAAACCGTTGTCATTTTTAATAGTTTAAAAATCTTATGCGTGTTAATACCATAACGTTAGAGTTTTTCGTAGTTGAATGAAGCGAAATATGCTATACATATGTGAAGTCAAAGAAGCGAAGATAATTAAAATTATAAATGCTGTCAATCGGTTGAAATTTCATTTTTCTCAAAGAAAATTCTGTTTGTTTTTCCTAAGAATAAAAGCAAACTCAAAAATATTTTACCTTCGAAAAATTTGAAATATTAGTATTTGAAATGTCTCTCAAGCTCGTAATTTTATACAGCTCTCCTTCGTTAGTTAGATATGCATGTATTCCCCCCTCTGACAATTGTGATTTTATTCTGTTTTAAATTTATTTTTTATTTTTCTTCATTCATTTCTTATTTTTGTTCATTCATTCGCTTATGAACGGCCCACCAGCGGCCAAGCGGTAAAGTCGCTGAACACTGGTAGTTCGGTCTACGGTTCGAATCCCGCGAACGAGCTGGCTGCATAGGCGTTTTCGTGGTTTTTCCCATGTGTAACGTGTATACGAGTCAGTTTCCCTTAGAACGTTCTCCACGAAGGCATCCCTCCCCTTAGGCAGATAGCCCTAGTGTGCTTTGCCATAATTAAATAAACTAAATCATTTATACATTTTTCAATTTTGATACAAGTACTAAGCTGTATTTATTTTATAAAACAAGAAAATGTATTAACATTCAAGGTGTAGTGATCTAAATAAAGCATAATAACTCCAAAATATTGATTAAATCTTATAAATCGTTATTCATTATTTATAGAATCGCATTAACAGAAATATTTAATGCGTAAAATTAAATAAAATTTTTTCTGCATTTTTCTCCATTAGTGCTGCTAGAAAAAAAAGTACTTTATTATAAATTTCATTACATTGAACTTGTACTCCAGTATCCGCAATGTCCGGAAATCTAGTTATTCATATCGCTTGATTCTGTTAAATTAAGTGAAATCGAGCCCATTGTTAGTTTAATTACACAGTTTTACTTTTTGCGATGTTTTAGATGTTACTCAAAATAAAAAGTAATACATTCTATAATTTTAAAAAGCTGTTAAATTAATTTCATTACAATTTTATCTTTTCCTTTCCAAGCATTTATTTTATAAACTAGTCGCTAAGCGGCCAGCCTTTGTATGGCTTTTAAATGTACCGGAAAAATACCTAAAGGGAACAGCAAACTTTAAATTTAAAAACTGCTGCACAGAATTTTACTCTGCAGAACAACTTCTGCAGAGAACAAAAAAATCTGATGTGTACACCACATGACTTCCTTGTACCGAATATAAAATTATACGCACTTTTTCTTGCATTTCATTTAAACTTATTGGATTGAGTTAAATCTACTTCGTCGAGAGCGCATAAACCACAATAGAATAAATGCACTCTTTAAAATTCACTATATTTGTTTACCATAGCGACACTCTGGTGCTAGGTTCACTTAAACTCAGAATGCACAAAATTTATATCATTTGAAGAATTATCTTATTGCTGCGACATGTTCTATTCAAATACTATAATAAAGCTAGAACGATGTATAAAAGAAATTAAGCAAACAAGATGATTTAGTATTTCTCATTAAATTAATTCAGTTCTCACTTCGCGACAAAGTAAAAATGCATAAAAACTCAAAATATCTGTATTAAAAATTACGAAGTAAATTTTAAACACTTTTTTCCCGGAACAAAGTCCAGAAAGGATTAAGCATGATTTAATTCGCAATAATAAATGAAGGCATTATCTTTGTTGTTGCGAAGCTTAGTCTCTCTAGATTGGCAACAAATCTACTATTCTGCTGTTTCAAATGTAAAACAAATCTACTATTCTGCTGTTTCAAATGTAAACAAATATGTCCGCCATGTTATTTAAAACTTAACCGCACCTAAACAGCTTTTAAATTGTTGATAACTCTACAAATATTTGTTCCAGATTTACGAAAAGCATAAAAACCTTAACCGGAAGATAAGAAAAACATAATTCTATCATTTGTAAAGCCAAAATGTACAATTTACAAACATATAAGAGTAAAGAAACTGGGATCACTGAGCCGAGTAACAGAATGGATATGTATATGTAAGAACGATTGTAAATTATTTAATTGTTATTAGACAAAATATCTATTGAGAAAATGGCAACAGCTAATTTCGGGATGTCGTTCTATTTATAATTTTAAAAAATACACTGAGATGATGTACGCTTCAAATGTTTAACGGTACGATGCAGTAAGTACGTTTGTTATGTTATGTACGTTTACAAATACGTTACGTATAGGTTATTAAGATTTATCTTTAAATAAATGTTTGTCTTTTACAACCATTTTACGAGTGATTAATTTAACTACAAAAGGAAGTTAACATAAATAGCAAGTGGGATTATTCTGAAACCTAAGCCTAAAGCTACAAGAATTTGCTATACGTAAATAAATTGAAAAGAATTTGAATTTCAAGGTATGTGCATTGATTGATGTAACATATTTATTATAGAATTTAATTTTGTTATTTTTTTTTATCATTTTGGAAAGAGAGTTTATTTTTTTTTATTTCTTTAAATTTTGAAATATATTTAGAACGTCAAACAAACTTATAAAATACCAATAACTGTGTTTTACTAAGTTGTCAAATTGGAAGTTAATAATAATAGCATATATATATAATTTGCATTTTAATGAGTACGAAAATGTCTATTTTCGGTAAGGCAAAGAAATGCGATTTAAGAATATTAGCTGAAGAATTGGGAGAAGATGTAAATGAGAGTTATAAAATGAGCGATTTGAAAAAGATAATTTTTGTTAGCAAAGAGTACAATGAAGAATGCGCCAAAGAATGGTTGAACATTATAATAAATGAAAGAAAAGAAAAAGAAGAAATTGAAGAACGTAAGCGTAAAGAAGAAATTGAAGAACGTAGCCGAAAAGAAGAAATAGAAGAACGTAGGTGAAAAGAAGAATATGAGGAACGAAAACGAAAGTATGAAATGGAATTTGAACTGCAAAAACTACGTATTGAAGCAGAAAGTAGACCTACAAATCCGGGCACCAATGAAAATGCTAGTGGTACGCACATGAATCCAAAGTTAGAGCTTCATCGTTTGATGCAAAAATTTAAAGCTGACGAGAATGATATCAGTTTATATTTAATCATGTTTGAACGCTTGGCTAAACTAGTTGAGATAGAAAGAAATAAACTAGAAAATACATGGGTTACTAATTTGTTTGGCTTATTGCCGTATGATATTGCTCAGTTAATCGCCGGAGAAACCGATGAGATTGCAAGCGATTATAAAGAAGTTAAAAGGATCTTATTAAAACGGTACAAGATGAAACCTGAAAAATTTCGCCAAAACTTTTTTACGCACAATAAGAGTGTAGGAAACACATGGAAGAATTTTGCGTATGAGTTAAGAAATTTTTTAATGAATGGATAAGCGGAATTAAAGTAGATACGTTTGAGAAACTTAGCGACCTTATTGTAGCGGATCAGATAAAACTTAAAGTGTCTCCAGAAGTAAAAGATCATTTTATTGACATATGGTGTGAGTTGATTTCACCAATTTATTTAGTTGAAAAACTAGATGATTACGATACCTTGAAGTCAACTTTCAACAATAAACAACCGCGTAAAGAAGGGTCTTACGACAAACGGAACTCCTTTAAAGATGGTCCAGTTGCTACAATCAACGAAAAGAAAAAACTCTACGGTATCACACATAATGAAAAAGGTGAACCAAAATGCTTCAGCTGTGATAATTTTGGACACATCTCAAGGGACTGTCCGCTGCCCAAACCAGTAGTAACATGCCGAAAATGTAATAAAACAGATCATAAAGCTAAAAATTGTGTTACTAAGGCTGAAAATAATCATTCAAATGATAAAAATTATTCTGTTGAGCAAGTTGGCGAAAATTCAGAAGAGAGCAATTCATATTTGAAGAAAGCAAACCTGAATAATTCTGAAGAAGTATAGGCTTTAATTGATACGGGGAGTTCTTGTTGTCTCTTAAGGACTTCAGTTGCTCAGAAACTTAAAGTGAAACCAGAACCTGCTATGAATGAATTGTACGGTTTTGGAAATCAAAGGGTGCCTGCAGTGACCTCAATAGGAATGATTAAAGCCGATATTGAAGTTGATAATGTAAAAGGCCAAAGCATAAATATATACCTTGTACCTGATAATGCACAGCCAGTTGATCTAATCATCGGACGGACATGGCTTGATCTACCTCACATCGCTTATGTCAGAATAGGAAAAAGATTTCACTTCGGGTATAGGGAAGATGAACTATTTAGTAACCTCCAAATTGATGAAAAAATAAATCGAGTCTGCCTTAAAGCTCTTGAGAAAAATGAATTAGAGAAAAATACGATCAGTCTTGTCAGTTCTCAAACAGATTCTGTAGATAATGGATTAATTATGATAGAAAATCCTTCCGAAGGTATAAGCTGTTTATTAGAAATTAAAAATGACAAAACTTGTATACCAGTGATTAACGTTGGCGATAGAAGTGTTAGGCTCCAAAACGATCAATGCGTTGGGAGAGCAGAAGAACTATGTTTAAATACTGAAATTTCTGAATTGAGCTTGAACTTAACAAAAACGGAAAATATTAACAACATAAAAGTTCCTATAAGTTTAAGCCAAGTTAAAATTGGCTCGGATCACGACGTTGATCCCCAGCAAGAGTTATTGCGTTTTTCGAATGAATACAGAGATTGCTTCGCACTGAATATTTCAGAATTCGGGTGCACTGATCTCATAGAAATGGACCCTAAAGAAGATGTATTCGATCATCAAACTACAGTAAAGAAAAACAATACAAAAAGTGTTGTTGGAAGTGTAAGAGATGGTGAATTAGGTGTATTTGAAGTTGTTCGAGAGAAGGGGAATGAAGCTGCAAATCTGATTGGATTGAATCGCACTTCGGTAAAAAATAGTCCTTATGCTGCAAATAGAAATCAACACTGTGACCAACTGTTTTCTAAGCACCATTTCATGCCAAGGCAAAGACAGAATGACGAAAGTGATGGTAGTCAGAGCCAAGAGAATGTAGATGATAAGCAGCAACTACAACCTCAAAGGCCCGTACGAAGGCAATTACGTCATCTTTACTTCAGGCAATATTGTAGTTATCTATTCATAGGACTTCCACAAAACATTGGACATGATGGAAGTGAAGATGAACAAAATGAAAGTAAAAACGAAGAAAGAGTTTCAGGAGGTGGAAGAAACAATCACTGCAATCCTAGACGATTTTATCAAAGGTGCTTTAATAGCAAAACCCACTATCATAGGAATGACACTGAATGCAGTCAAAGTAGAATGGAACGAGAAGGAACTAGTAAGGATACTGAAGCAAATGACGACCAAGCTGATTCCCGTGCTACAAACAGATCTTCGGAGGCCATCATTTCCAGAAATACACAAGATGATGATAATGACGAGGTTGACGGCGAACTTAAAAGGCCCAAGCGAACAGTGCGCAAACCATTGCGCTATAGAGATATTATGTTATGTAAAACAACATAAATTCATACTTAATAATTACAAATGAACACCATATCTGTGAAACAACTAGAGCAAAAGTTCATTCTGAGTTATGCGGTAGGTAACTGGGTGTATAAGTCACCTAACTGAACATATCAATCAATATTGTAACAATAACATACTAAGTATTGTGAGCAGTCATAGTGAAACATAAATACAAAATATGTAAACAATTCTAAATTCCAGGAAGTTGCGTTGTGTTAAACAAAACCCATTTTATGTTTAAGGTCCAGTGTAAAAGGTAATTACAATAAATACAAACAGGAGAATAAAATCAACTTACGTTTATTTAAGGTAGGAAAATATTATGATTACAAAACATAAAAAGAGAGTCATGACCTCGCTAAACATTAAAATTAAACGTGGTGGCTGGATCAATTATAGAACTAATTTGAAAACAACAGAAAATGATGACATACCCTTCTTTAACATATTTGGGATCCATCATACATTTTAGTTTTGTTAGCGAACATTATTTCTCAAGGAAAACTTGGGATAGTATCTGAAATTAGAAAAAAAAAGGGTTAGGTTGTCGAGACTCAACGAAAGCTATTGTTTCGGAGGTCAGGCTTCCCTCCTATTACTGCTTCCAACCAGCAGGACACAGGTCTTCCCTCCACAGGCCATCAAGACAGCGTAAATTTTAGGATGAAAATATAGGTGATGCAGCCTCTCTTCGGTGCTGGTTAATTTACGTTGCTACGTCTACAATGAGGCTCACCTCCCAGCTGCTCGCCCAAGTTGACATCTTTAATGTTCTCCTGAAATTTACTTTCCGTCTCTCTTCTGTCGTCTCCGTCCAAGTTGACATCTCCGCCCAAGTTGACATCTTTAATGTTCTCCCGAAATTTACTTTTCCGTCTCTCTTCTGTCGTCTCCGTCACTGTCCCCGTCTCCCCGAAGTCTCCCGAAAAGCACTGCGTAGCCATTTTAGTAGCTGGCGCGTTTTTTGAAAGCTTGGCGGAGATGTTGACTAGCAGGAAGACAAAAAAAGGCAACCCACACTCTGGATCTTCACGGGAAGGGGTTTCCCGACTACCAAAAGGGCCGTTTCTCGCCATTCCATCGTTCAACCTCCAAGGCCACACCAATGTGTCATCACAACTGCAGGCGGAAAAAGGGGGGAAGAAACTAGCCTCGCTCCAGGGTCCCAGTAAATAATGCAGATCTTCTGTCTCAACGTATATTTTCCTCCACCATAAGTATGCTGTAGAACATCACCCTGCTAGCCTGGTCCAGCAAAACAGGGTCCTCTTTTCGTGAAAAACACATGGTAAAACTATCAAACACTTCGCCCCCCACACATGGTGGAACGCTTAGCAGAAAGTAATTTTTGGGTGCAGTACAACTGCTGATAAGAATTCCCGCTGAAGGAAAGAGGGCAAGGGGGCGAAAATCTCTGAACTAAGTTAATACAAAATGACTTTGAGAAATTTAAAAAAATGAAGCTACTAATTACACAACATTATAATTCATAATAAAAATGTCAGCATTGTAATAATTGTTTCCTCAGCCACCAATTGAGACTAAACACAATTTATCCAAAAGAAATACAAATAGAATCAAATTATTTTCTTCTACCGCCAGTCAGAAAGTATGTATTCGTTTAACGTTAAAAGAAAGAGGGATACAAATTAAATTACTCAAAGTTAAGGAAAAAAATTTAACACACAAAAGTGCAACAGCAAAGTTAAAAAAAAAGTTAAAAGTTAAACAATCTTAAGGGTCAAAACAACTGGAACGAAAACAAAATCTTAAGTCCCTAAACTCAAATTAAAATTAAACAACTTCAACTCAGAGCTTTAAAGCAACCTAACCAAAAATTAAATTTAGAAAAGTTAAAATTTAAACTTACAACCAACTTTAAGCAGCAAAAAAAAATTAGAACTTCAAATACAAATCAAAACTGAAATAAGCAAAACAACTTAAGCTTAAAAAAAAAATAAAACGATTAATACATAACAGAGACTTTGTATAGGACTTATAGAATTTTTTTTAAATTATATTTAATTTTATTTTTCCTACCTACTTATTATACTTTTTTGTTGTTTTAATGTGTGATAAGATTTGGTTCAATTGAGGACAATTGAAAAGTCAGGATGGTCGAATGTAAGAACGATTGTAAATTATTTAATTGTTATTAGACAAAATATCTATTGAGAAACTGGCAACAGATAATTTCTGGATGTCGTTCTATTTATAATTTAAAAAAATACACTGAGATGATGTACGCTTCAAATGTTTAAAGGTACGATGCAGTAAGTGCGTTTGTTATGTTATGTATGTTTACGAATACGTTACGTATAAGTTCTTAAGATTTATCTTTAAATAAACGTTTGTCTTTTACAATCATTTTACGAGTGATTAATTTAACTACAAAAGGAAGTTATGCTTCCTTTTGTAGTTATGTTTAGAATTGCTGCGTGCCATTGTTGCTGATATAATGAGAGAGAATTATCAGTTTGATGCGATTTCCTCAATAAACATAAAATTTGCAAAAATCTCATTCGAATTTTGAAAATTGCTTCGAGCTCCATTGGCTCTGGTCTAGATGCACCTACTATGTACTTAATTTCATAGCCCTAGGTCTATTAGCTTACGCGCATCACGAGCGAAAGATACACACGCACACACCATGATAGACAGAATCGTCCTTATACATATATAAGGTTTGTTTTGTAAACTTATATAAGGAGCTTTTATTTTATTGACTGTTTTATTAGCTGTCCCTAGCATATTTATAAATGCGATTATATTCTCGTAATGATCTTCCGAACTTTGAAATGGAGGCGGAGTTATTTCCGATGAACTTCTGTTCCATTTTAAACAGCTAGATTCGCTGTAAAACTAACCTTTTGAAATGAATGATAGAAACTCTTATTTATGTACTCGTGATTTTGCGATAGAAAACTTTAACAACTTTAATGAAAATAATATTACAAAAATGCACTCTAGGGTCAACAGTTCGAGGTAACTTTGTACTCATGAGCACCTCGTTATGACTTATTCCCCTTCATTTCCAACTATTGTTATATATAACATAAGAATATTTTCACAGTGTCATTTTTCTCTGATATTTCATAAGATTCTATGCCTGATTTTCCAAACTGAGCAAAAACCGTCAATGTTTGATTTTGAGTTTGGAGCAGAACAGAAATTATAGCAGGTGGAAAAGTTTGGAGCACGAGGAGAAGTTTTGGAGTTTTGGAACAGGTGTTGAGTTTGTACCCATTTCTTGCTCAGGATAGTCCAGTGGATGAGAAATTTTTCTTTGAACACTGTGATTGTGGGTTCGGGCCCTAAACTTTGACGTATATTTAATAGCAACTATGGTTGAGTGTACAAGGTACTAGCCTGCAGACCGGAAAGTTATATGATCGAATTCCCCTGACGTTTCTTCCCCTCCAGGAGTCGTTATACTAGCTTAGTATTACAGTCTCGGTCCTGGGGGCATGAAATAGAAATGCCCGGTTTATACAATCCAAAAGAGCAGCTCACTGATTAGTTGCTTCGGCCATCCGAATGGGTGGTGTGACAATCTGTCTTCCTCGGTTTTCAACAAGCTCCACATATTTCATGAGAGATTAAAAAAGGTCCACCGCCCTGGCTAGGGTATTGAGCAACTGTGAAAAAATTATTCCTTTCAGAGGAGCTTATGATGCCTGTTTTAGATGGTGAAATCTAGGATAAACATTTGGGGATTCATATATAGGTAAGGGAATCGAGTATATAAACTTCATTCTCGTCTGATTCAGATACGTGCTATACATTTATTTGAATTTTTTTAACTCTTCCCAAGTTGTTATAAGTAAGATTTTTCTAATTTTAAAGTAAAATGTGTCTTTCCAACATACTAAACTGTATTCTTGTAGCAATGTTATCGATAATGTTAAGGTTAGTTACGATATGATAGTATGTGGAGCAGATCTGTCTTTTTATTGATCTTTTATTTTTATAGAGAACTTACTATGATAAACGTATTCGAATATAACGTTTATGACCATATTAAGTGAGTCGTACAGATGAACAGATGAAGGAAGAAAATTCAATAACATAGTTGTTACTTTTGCATACCAGTACCTAACATGTATTATATGCTCTAAAGGACATTTTCAGTTAAAATTGTTACGAAATTTCCAGCTGCAGCAAGATAGCTTCCCCGCAAAGCGGGTTTAGGGTTGCCAGAAGATGGCAAGGGCAGGCAGGATTGATATATTCGGCGAGAAATCGGTTATTTGGCGACATTTAGCGACAAAATATGCGATATGCCATAGACGGATAGAGATACTTTTAGAACGAATTTTTACCAGTTTGGACTAGAATGTTCGAAGGTAGCCCAAAAGCTATACAGACTCTGTCTGCATGCGGAGTAGCAGTCAGTCAGTCAGTGTCTAGTCTATAGAGTTGATTATCTATTGAGCTCCGAGAACGACTGAACCGAGTCAGGAGTTGTTGTTCTCTTGTGTTTATCGTCGCGTACATCACGAGTTGTAGCGTAGATAGTCTCAAGAGTACGCTGCGTTCCGAGAGCGACTGCACCCACTCAGGAGCTGTACTCGAAGCTTTGTCGTGAAGCTGTCTTCACCGTTAGAGCCTGATAGCCTTAAGGCTGCGTTGTTGATTGTTTCAGAGTGTTTGTCGTAGTTTTCCGACGACTGTAAACGTGTATTTGGAACTGTCCTGAATAATACTGACTAATAAATTGTGTTTTCATTCCTTATCAAGTGTTGTCGTTAACCACTCCCAATCCACGAACCCGTAAGAAAAGCAACAATATGTAATTCGTGAATGTAATATTCCTAAATAAAACTTGCTAGTAACTTATCTACATACACGTATATTATTCAGCGTATTGCCAGGGACGGATTTACGTATAAACTGCACAAGCTATTCTTTAGGGCCCTCACTTTCCTGGTCCTCCCACTAAAACACTTGTACCATTTCCCATATAAAAAAATTGACTCCTATCCCTCATAAAAGGCCCTATATCTCAAATAGCTTAGATCTCGTCAAATCTAAATCAGGTCCTGTGTATTGCCCTTATGTTTTGAAAACATAAATTTAATTAATGATTATAAATATTATGATAGCCTTCAATAATGTAAACTGCATACTAATATTTGCAAGACTAAAGTCTTGCAAAAATTCTCAGGATATTCTGTTATGGTGTACAGACTAGCACTCATCTTCATAATATACAGTTAAGTGTTTCTAACTTGGATTTGACTGAGTTCAAACCTCTGCTGTATATGACAGACAATAACGCTAAAATTGTTGAGTAAACATTTTTGCAGGTTTCGATAATTTGACGCAGATTGTCTCAAAAATGAAATATTAATCGTGTCTTTTGGTAAATTGGCAGTAGTTTTCTTTGAAAAGCCTTTCTAAATGGTATAATTAAATTTGGAAATTTTTCTACACTACGTAAGGTTTAACTGACGTAAGGTGATTAAAGAAGCATTGTTTTAAATTGTTGTAACTTTAGAAACAATCCCTTGGGTCGGAATGTTTTGCATAAAATGGTTTACAGATGGTTTTTTTTATTAAAAAATCAAATTCGATATTTCAGTAAAATTTTGCATTTTACAAACTTGATAAATTAAGCATCGGATTTTGTACTCCGAATTGTACATTTAAATTCCATAGCAGAACTTCAGTATCTGATGATGTCCGAAAATCTAATTTTCCAAATTACCCGCTTTCCTTGAATTGAGCCTGTTAATAATTTATTTACGAGGTTTCTATATTTGAATTGATTCAAATGATGTAAAAAATAAAAAGCACAGTATGCATTTTTAAGGAACTTGTAAAGTAATGTAAATGAATATGTTGGATTCGTAGACATTTTTAATTGAAATCCTAATTACTTAAAATGATAAGTACAAAAAAGGGTTCTTATGAATTACATTGTTAATTTTAATGTTTTATTATTTTCAAGTTAATGACGAAGTAATGTTTTAATTTCATTTTAGTTAATGAAAATGCATTTTCTTTATGATAGTGAAAAATAATTTAAGTTTTTCATTTTATCACATCAAGAATAAAAACAAGATTATGTGTTTAATTTTAGGGTTTGTATATATATTTTTTTATTTTATTATTTCATTTAAGAACTTTGCGTTAAAAGAAGTAATAATAACAGCATTCGATTCGTTCGTGAAAAAAGTTTTTTGTTAATTTCTTTCTCAGAAAAAAAAATGTTTCACTCTTTTCTATTTACATAACTTGATGGAATAAAATGTTATTAATGAAAATAAATATTTAATTAATATCTTTAGTTTACAAGGAAAAAACTTCAATTATTCGAATGGTCTGTGATCCCAGTTTGCTCCAGGGTTTAGGATTCTACAGGTATTTCCTTTACTCGGACAAAGGAAAATGAGGGATTCTAATTTTTAATCCTAATTGTTAAGAAACTGCAAAATGAAAAAGTATTATATAGTATAATGTGCAATTTTAAGTATCGAAACGTAGCATTAGAATACATAGCGAAACATGGTATTAAACATAGCTTTTTTAATTAAAGTCTTGCATAAATAATGAAACATTGAATTAAATTGCTCATGTCTGTTTGAGCTTACATTTAAGATTATGATGAAAAGAATGACAATTTAAATTCGAATACCCCTTTGGAGGATCATCTTCTTGGTGAAAGAGGTATCATGATCCTGGAGGCCCAGTGATGTTTCTCCATTTCCTTCTTGCCCTTCTATTACTTTTTCCTCCCTTTCTCACTCCTGGTTTCCTTTTCGGAGGATTGGACTATCATAAGACGTTGTTGCAAGATTTTGTCTCTTGTCTGCCATGGTGAGAAAAACTGCTTACTCGTTTGCCGTACGTGGAAACACGTATACCTGGAAACGAGGGACCTAGTAGTTTTGGGGCGAGGTACTATTTCGGATAATATGAATCGGCTGGTAGCTACTCTTTGTATCAATGGCTTGGGTATAAATTTTCATGTGTCTCTAACTTTAGGAAAACCGACTGTAGAGCTTTAATTTGTCTACATACACATTAAGCTCTTTCGAAGGAATCTTCATCTCTTGTTGAGCTCCGTGGTTGGTGGAACCACCAGGTTCGAATCTCTTTATTTTTCTAAAGTAAAATTACGAAAGCAATCTGGAAATTAATTGCTACCTTACCAAAGGCGGCACGAACAGTTGCAAATTTAAATGACGGAAACTAAGCATGTACATGAATTTTAGTGATATCTTCTGCCTCGGGTGAAATTCAAACGATGTATCCTTTCGTGTTGCATAAATATATAAAACCGTGTGTTGGCGAACGTTAACATATGAAACGGCTCCTCTCAGGATACTTATTGAAACGGCTTCTTAGTTAGCCTTTTCGCGCAATTTGGCCATTATAGGATCCATTTTCTGTAACGAAACTTTACATAAGACCTTAATTTTTTCCGCAAGGTTATTTCTGAAAGAGATTAACTGTCAGTGTCAGAGGAAGTTTATGAGCGAAGCAACCAGAGTCTCTGTAGAGCAAAGTGGATTCAAATTTGACATGAAGCTACAATAAAAAGCAACAAACACTTTATTTTCATTTTCAATACTTCAGAATTAAGGAAATTTATAAAAGCTGGCTATCTAAACTCTTCCGTGGGGCCATAATTTCCAAACTCATTGTGTTCCTTCCAGGGTCAGCTCTTTGAGCATTCGAAAGGTTTATGTCGTATAATCCCCACAAGAGCTGTTGCGCTGTGGCGAGCCATGAAGGCGAACAATGTAATTGCTGAGCCACTTTCTGTGAATTATAAAGGTAAGCATTCACCATTCTCTCGTTCTTCCCCCACATGGACATTGGAGAAGGAGGTGAAAACCGCTAAACTCTTGAAAAATAATACATTTGTCACAGTTATGAAATTAGTAGGAGACACTCAGCCTCGTCGAGTTTTATCATAATGCTGATGATGTCAAATCTGAGAAATATGTAATTACCCAGATTATTTTCTGTTTAAAAAAGTGGCAAGCGCAAATAAATCTAACAATATCTACGTAAATGAAACAATGGCAAAAAGAGAAATTAGAGACCAAACCAGAAAAAATAAACCGACAACAAAAAATTTACTCACATGAAACCAGAGCATCAACTCATTCAAGTGTGAGTGCTCTGGTTCTACATACTAAGATGAACATGCAACATCAGATGAGCATGCAATTTATATAGGCCCTTTTATGAGTCATAGTGGTATGATTCGAAGTATTTCTAGCACAGTCATGTCTTACCCTTCATATTTAAGACACATGATTATTCTTTCCTTGCAAGAGAGGCAAGTTCTCTATAGTATAACATTCATACAATATATAGCGTATCCTCATAGTTCCTGCTCATCTAGGTGATCGGCATTTAACGATAATTGTGTCTTCAATCGCTTTTTCGCACGCAAACAGGTGACAAGACCTTTCGAAATGGGGCTAGTTTAAGTCACGGGTGTAACAGAGTTCATACGATGTCTTGACAAAGTTCTACGAAGTTATTCGTTATCAATATGACATACGTTACATGCTTCGACGTTATTCAAGGTCTGATGGCCATTCCCATGGATGATGGCCGTCACGTTGAATATAAGTTTACCTGCGTTGGAAGGAATGCTGCTGTACTGACATTACTGAAGCACCACCTGTTACTGAGATATTCAGCTACTCTGGAAATAAAATCTTTCATTATTATTAATGTCAAATTTTTATTATGTGCATTTCTACAACACCCGCATTGTGCTACTATATGTACATTCCGAATTATTAATTTTTCACTTTTCGTCTTAATTTTGGATGACTCGGGATCTGGATAAATATTTTAAGCGCTTTTGTATAATTATGTTCATAAGATGTTTCGAAAATATTTCTAGAAGTAATTACTTTGATATTTTAATCACCATCAATCATATCCTTATAGTTCAACTTGAGGCACTAATCCGGTAGGTTAGACTTTGAGTTTGCAACTTTTTAATCCTGTGAAATATAAAAAGATTAATTATTTGAGAACATGATTTAGTTAGTAAGTTGTTTCTCATCACAATTAAGTTGTTTTCTGCTAACAAGGATGTTTTAGAGGGTAAAGGCTTTTGCAATATGAAATTGAGCCCAACCAATATACGAAAATATCGATTTCTAAAGTTATGTAATATAGAAATTTTCATGGAAAAAATTTGGAATTTTTGCATTTGTATTAATAGATATTCAAAACTAAAGCTTCTAAATTTATTTTTCTAACGTAAAAGTATTTAGAAATTACCATTCGATAAACTTGATATACGTGGCAAGTTTCCGTTACATTTTTTACGATTCCTGAAAATTAACCCTTTGTTCCATTATGTCCACTCTAGTGGACAAAAGTTTAAATTTGCTTATTCTTCTGTAAATGCATTAACAGATTCCATTCCTGTGTTTATTCATTCTATATTCTTACACCTTCAACTGTCGATCATAGATGGCTGTATAGCATCACTAAGTAAAGCATTACTATTTGGAAAAAAAACTGCTACTTCTGTTTCCAGTTAGTACAATTTATCATAGTAAACATTATATAATATTGCTTACAATTTCTTATACTGCCATTTTTTTATTCATAATTAGTAATTTTAGACATTTTATTTTAAATGTCAGTTTGAGAAAATTGTAGAGTGGGTAGATAAAGATCTACCGAAAAGAGTGAATTGAAACCTAAATGTACTGCTTATCAAGCCAAAACACCACTGGAAATGTTTATGTTTGGCAAGGAATTTCTAGAAAATTTGAAATTTGAATCCAATAGGTACAGGTTACAAAATCGTAGCAAAATGAATTCAATCACAGTCGACAAAATGAACGTATTTTTGAGGGATCTATATGTGCATGTCATTTGTAGATTTACCATTTAGAAGATGGAAATGATCACTGCAAACAAGGCAGGAAATGATTTCAAATGCAGTAACCGTAATTCATTCGGAAGAGATTGGTACGCATGTACGTATATGCATGCTGTCCATTGTAGTGAACAAACTGTAGCAATTATTTAAAACGAAATTTGAATGAAATTATTTTTTTTAATTATTACTAAGGTTATTTTAAGTAGAAAAAATAGAAACATTTCCGTTTAACTTCTCTCATTTGTATGCAACAAAGGGTTAAAATTAAGCCTCTCTCAAGTAATTTAGATCATTATATGGGAGCATTTAATGCTTATTTATTTATTTTATTTTTTAATTTGGCAATGAAAAACATGTTTTCATTTAGCTATTTTACGAACTTGTACAAAAATTTAATTAACGTGTATTTAGGGTGTCACAAGACCAAAATTGTCAATTAACATTTAATTTATTTTATTCATTTTTCAAAGCGAATATATGCGTATATAAGTAATAGTCTAAGAAATATATACCGAATAATGTTATCTTTTTTAAACTGTTGTAAAAATATAATACTGATGACAATTTTCTCAATGATGATGTCATTTTCCAGATTTCTTTAAACATTTTAACGATATAAATAGCCGTTCAATAAC
Organism: Stegodyphus dumicola; assembly: GCF_044657685.1. Lineage (NCBI taxonomy): Eukaryota > Metazoa > Arthropoda > Arachnida > Araneae > Eresidae > Stegodyphus > Stegodyphus dumicola. Next base: position 76,765,180 of record NC_140775.1, read on the forward strand.
CAAATGCGCTTCAATGAGTTTTTTTCTCCCTTTTTATCAAGTTTGTACATTAATTGAGGCAACCTACTTTCTACAACTATTTGACCTATACCTAAATACAAAAATTTCTTTCGGGGTTAGACGTTAAACTAACTATAAAAGAAACGATTATTGGAGTTGTGACTAGTATTCTACGAATCAGAGAAAGCGCAAGTGTTAGAAGGTTCTCAAAGTTCGTGTTAAGTGTTTAACACTGCTGAAAAGATGCTATATGAACTTGGAATGAACTGAATAGCAGCATTCTATGAAAAGCCATACTATTTCTAAAGAGAAACTTGAAGCGGAAAATTAATCTTTTTTTGTGAGCACATGAAAAGAATTTTTAGCAAAAAGTAACTTAAGATGACTTCTTTTCAAAAAACATTTGTACTGACATCTGCGGGAAATGTAACGAAAGAATTGGTCACCCATAGTACCTGTATAAAAAAGAATTTACAGATTTTACTTGACTTTAAAGTATTACTTTATATGATTCAGTAACTGGTGTATGTATTGTATTTTGACTTATCTCATTTGTCTGGTATTAATATCAGAACAAGCCCACGAAATTCATCGTGACAAGGAGTGCAAGATTGCACTTGTCGTTGGCAAGAGCCCTGAGCACCATACAGCTGATAACACAACTTCCCTGACTTCCGTTCTGAATTTTGATGAAGAGCACCTCGGGGGATGGGTACGAGGGTCTCCAACCCCTCTTCTCCTACCACAAACTTCTCGAGGCAAATTTCGGCTAGCCACATATTTAAAGTGTCCCCGTGGCGCACAGACACTACACATTTACAAACATCTAAGCTTTCTCCGGGTTTCAAACCCGGGCTCTTCGGTATTCCAGGAGGCTCTCCGAACCGCTTTAAAGTCTGGGCGGCTCAGTAAATGGAAAACCAGTAAATGAACTTAATAATGTAAATAAACTCCGAAAAATTTCAGATTTTAACGTAACTCAAATAGGTTTGTTGAAGTTTTCTACGCTCTCAGTTTTCTACGCTCTCAGTTCTGAGCTCACAGTTTACCAAACTGCTGTTGCATTCAGTCCTTGTAACCCATCTTTTTTTTTTGTTTTATGGCTTTATTTTTAAGCATAATTTTCTTCGCACTTACATCATATGCAAATCAGCAGCAAAATTACAAAGAAATTAAAAGCAGCATAGTATCATATTTTATAGAATTTCTGATGCAATGTTAAGGATTTGGCATACTTTTTTTTCTAATTGTTTCAGTCTTTTTTCAGCTCATCATATCAATTTTCAGTTTCCTTTGTTAGAAGATGGCTCGCAAAACCTTTTTGTTTTCCTTTTATTATTAACGTTTTGTGTACTGTATTAACTTTATCTATTGAATATCACGTTCTTCCTGCTTACGTTACATTAAATTCAGTTAAACGACAAGATCCCAGACATTCAAAAACATCATATCTTTAGAATTTTTTGGGCTGAAGATAAAAATATTTCATTCCGTACAGTGTGGATGATCGCTTTGAAATCTTTCAGCTTTATCATTTATTGAAGTTTTATAAAATATGAATACATAGTAAATCAAATGCGAAATTCAAAATTCGAGCTTCTAGGTCCATAGGTGCGGGTGGAGGACTGTGTTATTCAAAATGTGATGGCTCTAATAACGACGTTTTTTCAACTTGCGAGAAACATACACACATTAGTGCATATTCGTCTTTACATAGTTTCTTTATAAATGGCACAGAGCGAAAATATTGGTGGCAACAATTTGAAAAGTGGCACAGCCTTTTATGGTGATTCAACGTAAAACCTAGTTTCGAGACTGACAGCCCGTTTCGGCTAACGCTCCATTTGGACTTATAATATTCCGACTCATCTGTGTATTCATGTAATATTTTACACGTATAAAAATGCTGATTCAGTGCAAGCTCCAAAATATTAAATAGCTAAGATACAGTTATATCAAACGATGACCCTTCAATTTTTATTTTTTAAATCCCCTATTCCCCTTTTACGGAATGCCCTGTAATTAATTTATAAGAAATTAAGTATTCCCCTCTTCGCGATCTTCTTATTTTATGGATACAATATTTATTCGTTCGGTATTTTTGAAGTTAGAAGTTAAGAATTTGAGTATGGGCAAAATAGAATAGATCGCCTTCGAAGCTACTCCTTGCTGTAGTATAAGCCATATGAGCATGTTTACCCACCCGGCAAATGCAATTTATATTACATACCTGTGCCTGGAATTGTAAATTATATGTGACACTGGAACATTGCTGCAAGGGAAGTATACTGCAAGAAATGAGTTATTACAGTGCGCAATAATGTACAGAACTAGACATAAATATCCCGAGTGCATGGGTGAGATTAAACCTAAACTCGTGTGTGATACAAGTATGATGACCAAACACGTCCAGTCGCAATAGAAGACACTACAAAATATATTAAATAATCTTTATAATTCTTGTAAATTTCTGAAATACAGTTTTAGAATGAATGCTCATGCGGCCAATTATTTTTTTTTAAAATTTCGAAATCATTCGGAAAATGTTTTTAGTAATAATTAATTTTGATTTGGCACTTAAAATCAAAACGGTAAAGCGGAAGTGGGTGGACTGAAACTGTTTACTAATGTAAAATTTTACAGGTTTGCAGGTCTTGTAGAAATTCTAAAATTATAAAGACAAAAAGGTCCCGAATTAATTTGGCGGGTTTAATTTTATTTGCTCGCCTACCACAGCAGCTACTATGGTTTAACTCCTCTTATGAATTAGTATGGATCTTATAGCATGAAACATTTGTTTAAATTCAGCTTTTGCTTACGTTCTGTAAAAAGATTTTTCCGTACATTTATTTTATTTCTTTTTTATTAGCAAGAGCCTAATAAGTGACATATTTATAAAAAATACGGATCAACCAACAGAGAATATTAACTTTTCCACGTTGTTCTATAAACATTTCTTGACAGTTTGGAATTTTATCAACAAATGTTATTTTATCAAGAAATGTCGTGTTTGAAATAGATCCGAAATTCTTTTCTCTTTGATAAAAATGAGTGATTTCTCTAGTTTTTTATGCAAATTATTTAATAAAATTAGCTGACAAGAAGACAACAAAATTGAGTGTTATTTGTAAATAATGTTCATTTTAAATGTACGACAATAATAAGCTTCAAAAGAATAGTACTTTATTTGAAATGACGAACAGAATTCCAGGATTATTCGTATATAGTCATTTGCTTGTGTTTGCTTCAAAAATATTCTCTAAAAATCTTCCCAATACAGCATTTTTCTTTCAAGAAGCTGTTATTAAGAACATTAAGTGCACTTAAAATGCTTTTTGACAATGTTAAGAAGAAAAATTCAGAATTTTTAGCAATCTAATGTCACGACAATTGAAGGCTTATGTTCTTTGAAATTACGTTTCGTTCGCAGTTACAGATTTTAAAATTGCATATAAGCGGCGTTAGTTCATCGTATTTGCATTTCAATGTTTTAAGTAACAAAGGTTTTTTTATAAGAATAAATAATAGATTTTCATGAAATTCCTGAAAGTTATCCTTCTTATGAATATTTTTAGCTTAAAATTAAAAAATGCAATTGTTATGCCTTTGAATTTCATAAAAAATTTATTTTCCTGTCTGCATAATCTTTCACAGCTGCATTGTGTAAAAATGTATTAACGATTATATGGATTCTAATTTCAGCTATCTTGGTTAAATGAGGGCACGTTAGGTTTTTGAAAGCCTTTCCAGATACAATGCTCGGAGAAATATGATTTTATATAAGAACCAAAATTTACCATTAATTAATAGCTTTGTGATAAATTAGATGGAAAATTTTGCGTTGTATTTTATCGCTAAATTATTAAACATTTTGTCACCTACAAGCAAAATCACGAATTAGAAAATCTGTTGCTTTGAGGGAAGCGAATTTAACTATTTCATAATTATAATTCGAATTTTCACGAATCTAATTACCTTGTATCGCAGAAACATGAAATATTTTTTCGAAGTATAAATAAATCTACTATGATGTCTTATTAATTATGCTACTGTTTGTCTATTTGTTTTAACTAATGACAAATATTGAAAATTAAAACAGAAAATTGATGCAAAAGAAATTAGAGAAAACTGCAGGACTTAAACAAAGACCGGAATTTAAAAAAAATTAATATATCCTTGCAGTATGGTATATTCCAGTGAAGGATGTACCAAATTGCATTCGCCTTTCTTCCATAAAATGAAAATGTTGAAAAATTGGAAGGCATTTAAATATTTGCTTTTTTAATCTGCTATAAGCTTTATACGAACATGCCATTAGTTGGTTTCTTAAAAAAAAAAAACCTTACAAACCGGAAAGTTCAAATCTCCATTTAATATCTTCAGGCCTTAATTCCTCCTAAATAGCATTTTGTGTTCACGAGGCACTCATTTCGAAAAGTCTTCGACCGCTTTTTTTCCCTTATAAATTATCATGCAGCAAGGTTATGAAGAAGTATTTCTTGAATTCAATTACGCAACGTTTTTATTTAATAAAAAATACCGAAAATGTACTAAAAGGCAAAACCAACTTGATATGTTTGAACTGCAAATATATGTCTATAGATTAAACAGGATAATTTTCGACTTTCCTAAGAAATGTTTTGGCCTACTGTAATGTTATGTTTTATGCAAAGAATCTTCACTGGAAGGTACGAAATCGATAAACCGCTTAAGCCAATATATATTGGTATTCCAAAAATGTTTTTTTATGCTTAAAAACAGAAATTTTTTAAAACACTGTTGAGCAATGTTCCAAGAATTTACATGTTGTGATACATGTCATCATGATGCATAAATACGAACTTAAGAATCGAATACGTTTGATTTTGATACAAAACTATACGGCCAAACATATTTAAAATATGTGGCAGTGAATCTTTTAGGAGAAATGGAATTCTGAGAGACAAATGTAGGTTTCTGACATCAAATGAGGATAAGATCGCCTTACTTGTATACTACCTAAGATTTCTGGATTGAGAACTTCGCCAAGCAAAATCTGTTCTAAAATTGTTTCTTAATTTATACAGGAGATTTAAATGAACAGCTTTACCTGGCCAGTTCCCTCACTCATTCGTTTCTGTAGAACTTCCTACATGTGGAAGCACATATCATCCGTAAAATAAAAGTCAAATTCACAAGATAATAATCATATAATTCTTTTATGATACAGAGTTATCTAAAATGGCTTTAGAACCTTTCTCAGTAACTTAACAGTAAATGAGTTTACAGTAAGTAATGGCTGGCTACATAGTTTCAGTTACCATCAAAACATTATTTTTTATTGACATCTTAGGTGTAGTTGACTGGAAAGATTAGTTTAATTTTTGGCATTTTCTTTCATACTCATACGAATGTTATTTTTACTCCCGAAAAAAAAAAATATATATATATATATACGATGAATTTATTAATATTATACTAATTAATTACTAATCACTACATGATCAGAAGCTTCATCTCTATTAGGCCAGCACTTTATGACTTTGCTTAAGATTTAAGGATAAATTACTCAAGATAGATATTAAGAACCCATTTAACTAAGAAATAAACAATGTTTACTCGGATTTCTGTGTTTCTGCTTGTATCTTAATTTAGTCATCGCTTCCAATTTTGCTGTATTAATTTCAAGTAATCTTTAAAATTTCTATACCTCCTTGTAATTTACCTTCGCAGCTCAGTATACTAAATCGTTAACTCATGATTAATTTTCCAAGGTTACGCTGTAAGAAAAGAATATAACAATGAAATATTTATAAATGTCGAAAATATAACTGCATATTGTTGCCTGCGTACGCGTTCGTAATAGATTGTACGGCCGAAGGTCCGATGATAGATTGATGAAATATATTTTATCAAACGAAACACTTCAGAGCTCTGGAACGTTCCATAAAACTAGTGGTAAAACTTTTCACGGTATCACAAAGTACAATTTGTAGTTATACTTCAAGCTACTAAGAACTTTAAGCATAGAGCAATGCAAAGCGCATCTATAGAGCGAAGCTAACCTTGAAAGTCTCAGTATTCCGAACTTATTCTAAGCTAACTGCTCACCCTGAACTGCAATAACTTGTGATCTTGAAAATTTAATCAATTAAATATGTTACCCAGACAAATGTATTTCTGAAATTTTATTACTCTATATTAATTTTTTCTTGGTGTTGAGATTTCTTCCTCCGTCAGTATATTTGAAATAAAATAATAATTTGAGATAAAAAATATATTTTATTTTATGACTACATATTCCGGAAGAAACGCCGCGGCGTTTACGTGTTTAAAACTTAAATTTTCAGCGGGTGCGGTGTTCCTACCCATGCGGCGTTTAGGTGCACTAAAAATAAAATATTTCCTATGATGGTCATTGTACATAGTGTGGATGGCCTTGCCATTGTGCGTAGATTGGTGCTGTTCCCTCACAAAAGACCACTCAGTTGCTTTTTGCGAACGTTATTTTGTTTACGTTCTTTCCCTTGAACGGACCTACATGCCTTATTCACCCTAAACGAGATCTCAGAACAATAACATTCTTCCCCCTTTCAAATCAACATTCTCATCAGTTTGAATAGTCTCTCTCCTCTGCCATTCGATGAATCTTCCAGGACCCATCCTCTTTCCACCCCTGCCTTTTCTGCAATTTCTTTCAAAGGCGGACACGACTCCACCTGCCTCGCAATAACGAACTCTGACGTATTTCTCCTTCAGCATGAAGGGATTTTTCTTGGCATTCTGCCAAATACAGATCCCATCAGTTAGGGTACAAGTAATTATTGGATAGTTTTTAATTAGGGAGCGGAAAATTTTTGAAAATGTCTCTAAACGGCACAGAAGCTATACATTTCTTACCTTTAATTTATTTTTGAGTTATGGTTTCATTTCATGTATTTTTCTTAACTGGTATGTCATATATCAGGACTTAGGTTGAGTTTTTGCATCTATACGGCCCACGACGATGTCACGCGCAATTTAATCTATTGCGGCGTTTACGCTGATGCGGCGTTTCTGTGTAATTTTAATTTTTTTCCCGCCATTTTTCTCGAGTGCGGCGTTTATGCTGATGCGGCCTTTCTTCCGGAAATTACGGTATTTATTATTTTGTTATATCGTATTTTTACTTAATATTCAGAGAAAAAATTATATTTTTTCCCCTTAGTTCTAAATCTAGTCCAAATATTTATATAGCTGAAATGGACTGAAATCTTAGAATGATGAATTGAGAAAAAATGTTGCTCTAAAGTATATATAGATATACGAAGCAAAATCTAGGGAAAACGAAACTTTGGGTTTAATAAATCCAGCTGACTGGATAATAGCAGTGATGGATTAAACAACGCACCTGGCAACTAAACAATACTGTGTTTGGCCTGAAAAACGTTTTATTGAAAATCCATTATTTTAAAAATGCTAGCTAATTCATTTTAATTTGACAGCTAGTGTTATTTAATAGACATTATTTGAAAGTTGCGTGCAGCATAAAAAACTAAAGAGAAGGTCTTGAACCACACATGAGTGTCAAGATTTCATCCTAACTCAGAACTTTCATTTTTTAATATTTTTAAAGAATTTCTTGTCGTGATATATATAAGTTTTGTATTTTTATGACACGCTATTAAGAAGCAATTTTAGTAACTTATTCGTTGCCTGTTCTATTTTATTTGTTTATTAAATTCTGCTCTATTGTGTAAATACGTAGTTAGCAATCTTAAATTTTATGCAAGAAATAGGTCTGCTAGAAATTGAGTACAAATTTTATTTTATTTTACCTAAGAGTGTAAAGAAGGAGTAGTTTCTGAAACTGAAATGAAATTCATAATGACTAGCTTCCACACTAGTTATTACGAAATTAATATTACTTGTTTTCATTTTAAAATAAATAACCTTTAAGGCGCATTTATTTGCAAAGGTAACTAAAACATCCAAGAGAGAGCTTTATTAGCGAAAAGGAGTTTTGATCATTCTTATTTGTGATCATCATCAGACGGAAATTTTTTAAAAGCCAGCTGTTATTCTTTACCGTCAAGTCCACGTGGAACTCTATTGCACTTTAGAGCAAGTTTCAATTAACAAATAAATATTATGTGAGTGCCTATACCGATTGCCTCAAGCTGTTTAAGGTTTATTGATTTTTATGCAATCATAAAACGATTTTGGGCCGTTTGGACAGTATAGTGGTTAGGAGAGCCTGGCTGCGATAACAAACGGCACAGGTTCGAATCCCGGAGAAAAGCGTATATGTAAAATTGTTTTTCCCTTCCTAGGAGGTAGCGATGGTGGTCTATTAGGTGCTTTCACAATAAAATGGTCACCACCTCTAGCCTTAGTAGCGGCCGATGCCGTTATTGGCAAGTACCCACCATTGGAAAAAATAAAAATAAAACGCTTTTTTGATAGAAAGGAGAAATACAAAAAATATCAATTCTTTTGAAAGTTGATATTTCCCTTACCAGAATTCGTTTCGTTCGAAATTCTTTTGAATAATTTCTATCTATAATATCCTTTATTAGAACAGAAATGTACTGAAATTATATTTTTATGTCAGACTAATTTATTTTTATTCATAATTAATTATCTTGTAGTATGCATAAAACCATCAGTAATGCTGCAGCTTATTCAATATTGCAAACATAAAACCGTCAATATTGCTACAACGCTATTTCTAACTCTAAACTGATCGTCTGGCGCTACTGGGAATGAATATTTTCGCCGCACTTTAGAAGTAACAACACGACTTTGAGATATTTCTACTGGAGCTACTCCATTGGGGCTAATGGTGGTTATGAACAAATGCAATACTGAACTCAGAATATTTATTAACAATCTGCGAAACGCTTAATAACATAATAACATTGCTAACATTATCAACGATAAATTAGCGTCAAATATAAATACATAGAAGCAATATTTAATCTTGCTATTGTACATTTGTTTATTTACTTTGCTAGTGCTATAAATTACTTGTGCAAGACTCGTAGTATGCATTGTAGAACACAAGCAGCTAAAATTAGAATTAACCAATAAAAAAAAAATGCTGAAAGCTTTCACATTTTATATTACGCCCAAAGGGCAATTTGTTCATTTATACACATAGAACCGTTTCGAGAGCATTTGGGCTAAAAAATATTTTAAAACAGGTATATCTTTAGAATTTCCGACTGACAGTCTCGCGCGTTGGAGATAAAAATATTTTATTCCGTACAGTGTATTCCCACTGCTCGTTTCGAAATCAATGAGATTCGTAATCAAAAATTCGTTAAAGTACCAAAAAATATGAAATAGATAATAAATGGAATTCGAAATTCAAGTTTCGGGCTTCCAGGTGCCCATATTCGGGTGGAGTATTACGTTACTCAAATTTTAGTGGCTCTAGGCATCATTAGTTTTGCACAGTGCGAGAAATATGCATACATTCATGCAGATTATTCATTATTTTATTTATTTAAATATAACACAGGGCGATAATATTTAATGGCAGAAATTTAAAAAGTGATACAACCCTTCTGGGCTAACGGCCCTTTGGGCTTAAAAAAGGAAAAGAAAGAAAGAGTACATGTAGTTAATCATTGCGCAAAGGCATAGTTCTTGGTAACTACAAGAGATTTAGAGCTCTTTTATATTTCTTCCGGCTAGTGCATTTTGTAGATGCCAATGCTTGAATTAGTCCCACGTTTTAGTTTTTCTGTTGTGCTTTTTTTCCCTGATTCATTATGTTTGAAGACATTATTAGACGAGCTGTACAATCATTAGTCAATGAGCTCGTGAAATTTCGGCTTTTGTAATGTCAAATGGAAATATTGTAGAAATGATTAATGCGTCTGTAATGTCACAGCATGTGATTTCTTTACACCTCTAAACGGCTCGATAATCTAGCGTTGCCCTCTAGATTGCGACTTGCGAGGAGACTATACTTTAATTTCTTATCTTCATGTAGTCCGCTGCACTAATTTATTATCCCATTCTGAAAGTTTAAAATCATAAGTGGCATAACCAGAAAGTGCTTTAAGTTTTATAGTTTTTGAGTCTGCCATGCGCTTTATTAGCAATTCTTTAACACAATGTAGGAAATTTTATAAAGAGGTCTAAAGCAATAATACAACTATTTCCTGTGCAAAATGACTGAATGTTAGGTGTAAAGATTATTACGAAAGATATAATTGCGAACTACGGGCTTACAAAAATCTTAAATAACGAGGCCATGGGAGTGAGGAAATATGATACTTTAATAACTGATAACTTTAACTTGAGATTAATAATAACTTTTATCAGATTAAACATAGCTGAAAGAGAGCATAGAGATGATAATCAAAGTTCTCTTCAAAAACGGGGAATATTACGAAATTGCTCACACAGCAAAATCAAATGCAGTAATCATCAAATAGAAGTTAAATAGCAAAGTAGTCGAACCAGCTCTGGGCTAAAAAGACTCCAAAAAAGCCATAGTTAGTTTATAATGCAGCTGAAACAGGAGAGAGTGAACTATTAGGAACAAGTAGGCTCTTCAAGACTTAGGAAACAAATTTCCTAGAAACTTCCCAAAATATCACTTAGCATGCGAAAAATCAAACAAATACCTTTGAAACAAAATCTTCGCCAACGGCTAATGAGCTTTTGTCAATATCATCAGTTCCATTTGATGTGTTTCTTCCATTTCTAACGCCAGTCAACTCATAAGTCAATAAATGATCATGTAGACACTATAAACAGCAACAAGCAATTAACAAATTCCACCAAATAAACATTAATTTACCAGTGCTCAAAATAAATCAAAAATAATTAAGAAACAGATATGTATAAGTACAGAAAACACAGGAAAAAAGTACACAGAGATAATCACAAATTAAATTATCAAAGATTAAATCAAAGAGATAACCGCAAATAAGCTGCAGCATCTATGTCAGAATATTCTCTGTTCGGAAAAGATTTTCTTAAATAACAATCCTTACCATGCATGTTTTTGTACTTAAATTTATCTTGTTATTTGTTAGTAGTCTATAAATTCTGAAACCATTTATTACAGTATTACAGCTATTCTTTCTCTCTATATATACGATATATATGATTATATTTATATATATATATATATATATATATATATACTATATATGTAAATTCCCTTACATTAATGCAATTTCACTGCCAGTACTATTATGTTTTAGAGCTAAAGTAATACGGCTGCTTGTAATGTTTTGGAACCTTATTTCAGGTTATGATTTTTGACAACCATCGCTGTTAAAAATCAATAACATGTTGTTAGGATATAAAGTAATAATTCTCTGTAGTCAGTTTTGATATGGGCATATTCTATGTGGGCACTTTGATAATAAGCTTAATGATACTGCATGGGCATTTTTAATGAAAACTATCGATTACGTTCCAAGTGATAGTAGTATATATTATATTTAGTTTCTACAATTGTTTAAACTCGTCTGAAATTGTCAAGCACTGTGTAAACACTGAGAACATACTAATTCAGAAGTCAAACAACAAAAATCAGCGTTAATTTACAAAAATTATTACATTTTGTAAATTAAGGCTGATTTTTGTTGTTTGACTTCTGAATTAGTATTTATTCGGCGTGTTATTGTGTCTTAATTATAGAAGCCCCAAACAGGCTTACATTTTGCTTTCTTTTTTGCACGTGGTGTGGCCGCCATTTTGTGATTGTAGGAGTTTCGGTGAGTACATTTTTGCAATTTTCAAGTTATGTTTATGTTTTGTACATTTGGATATTGTGCTTTGCTTGTCTGATTTCATGCATTTTGCTTACAAACATTTTGTTTTCTATTCATTTCAGTGAGGGATTTTTCTGCTATTTTGTGTGTACTTTATTATTGCTCAGTTAATTTAGTTTGATTTTCTACATTGTTTATCATGCCTTCATCCGTTAATCGTTTCACTAAATTACGCCTGAAACGGCAAAAATTCCTGAATCATCTTGACTTTTTACTTAAATGTAAATGTAAAAAATTGATCCCCAATTTTATTCAAATCAAATCTAATCAAAAACCTTCGAGTCGCGTTTCAAGAATTCTGTTAAATTGCAAACTTGCCTTACTTCGGTTCGTGATAAGGGATTCACATCAACAATTGTCCAAAATTGAACATGAACTCTATAAGCTTCATCTGGAACTCGCTAAAACATATCCAAAATTCACTGCCCTTGAACAAAAGTCTTGGTCTAGAACGGAGAATGCAGTTAACCGTCATAAAAACACCCTTGCAGTTAAATTCGAAAAACTTCTTTTACAGTCTTCCAGTTCAAGTAGTTCAAAAAATCTTCCCATTGTAAACATCAAGCCAATAGTTAATATTTCTAATGTTAGTCTTTCAGAAGAACAAGAGAGAATTCTAAAATATAATTTTAACTTCTCACAAACCTGTAAACCCTCGATTCCAAAGATTTTGGCTCCTATCGAAAAAGCTTTCAAGTTCAGTAAAGTTTCAGATTCACAGAAAGAAATGATTAGGCATCTTATCGCTCATAATGTGAAATTCAATAATAAACCTTTGAAACCAAATCTAACTGCGAGAGAAAGAGCTACAATGCGCGAGATTCATTCTAACCCGGATATTGTCGTTTCAAAGGCCGACAAAGGTGGCCAGATAATCGTCATGGATAAGAACACTTACATCGATGGTGTCACTAAACTCTTAAATGAAGGACCATATAATCCGATCCCTAAAGATCCTTCACCTTCGGACTTATCCAAAATAAAAACTGCGATCAAATCTTCGCAAATCATTTCAAGCAACTTAAAACATTCGCTTATCCCATCTGTTGCGAATTGTGCCAGATTATATGCTCTTCCCAAAATTCATAAAAGTGGTATTCCTTTCCGCCCTATTGTATCAAATTTAGGTACTTCCTCGTATCCATTAGCTAAATATTTAGTTTCTAGATTTTCAACTCTAATAGACAATAACATTTACACCATAAACTATTCAATAGAATTTGTAAAAAAGGTTAAAACATTTCTCCTAGAAATTTACTCATGGTTTCTTTTGATGTAAAATCATTATTCACCAATGTCCCAGTGGAGGGTGCATTAAGATGTCTAGAAACCAGACTTCGCGAATTTCATTTCTCTTGCATCGAAATTGATGAGCTAATTTCTCTCACTCAACTCTGTTTGAAACAAACACATTTTGTTTTCCAAAATAAATATTACAAGCAAACTGAGGGATTAGCCATGGGAAGCCCCCTCAGTCCCATCCTGGCTGATATCTACATGCATTATTATGAATCAAAATTGTTTGAAACTTTAAACTTCCCGGCATGGTTCCGCTACGTAGACGATACTTTTACCCTGTTTGAAGGTAATAAAGATGATTTAAATAGAGTTCTTTCAACAATGAATTCTATTGATCCTGCTATTCAGTTCACTTTTGAACTTGAGACTTGCAATTCTCTTCCGTTTCTCGACATTCTGGTCACACGTAACACATCCAACTTCAGTACTACAGTTTACCGTAAACCTTCATCGGTTTGCCTTCCACCACACTTTAAATCATGTCATCCGACTAAACAAAAGTTAGCTTCATTTTATTCCTATGTTTTCCGTGCTCTTCAAGTTTGCTCCTCCAAACTAGTCCTTGATGAAGAACTAAATTATTTAAAAGCAATAGCTATTGACAGGGGCTTTTCACCCAACATTATTAATCAAGCAGTTAAAAAATTCTCATCTCAACACACTAAAAGCCACATTCTTATTTTAGGAGATTATAAAAATTCTGTTGTCATTCCCTTCTTTCCATCAATTAGCTATAAAGTTGCACATATTTTGCAGAAATTTAACTTTCGGGTTGTTTACTCTCCCATCAATAAAATTCCAACTTCTATACTCAAGGACCCCATTCCGGATATGAATTCCTGGGGTATTTATAGGATTCCTTGCCAGTGCGGTTTAATTTACATTGGCCAAACTAAGAGAGCCTTAAAATTTCGCGTCAAAGATCATGAGGCATATGTTAGAAAAAAGGAAACACAGAAGTCTTCTGTTGCTCAACATTGTTGGTCCGAAAATCACACTTTCAATTTTTCTGCTGCCAAAATTATTCAAAAAACATCTTCCATTGGAGAACTGGATTTTCTAGAGGCATTTCACATTCATAAAAATCTTTCTGTTCTAGTTAACGATCCTAATTCCAATCCAAATTTGCCTTCGGCTTTTAGAGAAATTATGTTTTAGTTCTGGTTTCGCCAACAGATGGCGCCACTTGCTTATTCTTGTCCAGGCTTTCTTATCTTATCTAAACATTATTTCCTATCTTGTTCATTTGCGGTTTTGCAGCTGAAGATGATGGTTCGGTAAAACCATCGAAACTAGTCCTGTGAAAATTTTGTAAATTAACGCTGATTTTTGTTGTTTGACTTCTGAATTAGTATTTATTCGGCGTGTTATTGTGTCTTAACTGAGAACATAGTTTACACCGCCTCCTCTCTGAATATACTTTTTAACTGTTCTGACATAAGAAAAAAGGACTACTTTGAAGTAACTCATAAATTCCACTTAAGATGACTTATTGCATTGCGCTTCCCCTTTGACTTGTTCTTTAATATCGATGATACCGAACTAATAAAATAAGTAAAATATCAAAATATTACGATAAAAAATAAAGCATTCTGAGAAAGCGAACCTCAATTTCAAATCCATCAGCGCAGTTAATCCTATAACACTCTTAGTAGTATGGAAGAATTCTCCAAACATCTAAAATCCCTTTAAGGATAAAGATAAAATGTGGTAACAAAATTTGTAAAAATTTAGTTTTTGCTCTCTAAATGGATTTTCTTTATCCAATTATAGGTAAATTGGAACACTATAAACCATCAGGATGGAGTAACTTTGGATTTAATGACGCATCTAGATTTTTCTCTTTCGTTTAAGACAAAAATATGATTACTTCTGAACAGAAATATACCTATCAAGTATTTTCTATTATTTAATTGTTTGAAGATATGTCTGATAAAGAAATGCTGTTTCGTAGGATGAGGGAAAAGAAACTCTGAATGAATGCAAGAATATTGTATTTTTATCCCTGATTCTTCCAGTTCAGGGAAGAATAATAATAACAGTTCGTGCCTTTAATAACAGGAGAAATCTTTTTGTGTTTCCTTTTATAACTCTTAGGTCGTATTTTACATTTTAAGGGTCAGAAAAGCATCCAGATTACTCTGAATTATACGTATAATACTATATCCTTTTCTAGTTGCATTGCTATAAATTTCTATAAATAACAATAGTGTTTTATATGTTAATTTGATTTTGTATGTATTTTTAATTCGCTGTGCATTTGTTTCATAAATTTATGTCTTTCTCAGTGTGTTTGCATATCTCTATATCATATATTGTTTTGTACAGGTTTTATTCTGAATCAATTGACACTAGAAATGAAAGTTTAGCTCGAGCAGAACCGGGTATATAAGTTAGATATCCTTTCTTTCCAAATCGCCATTGCTCTGGGACTCTCCGATAGTTTTGCCACTAATTTGGTGATATCTTATGATTTTTTGCCAACTTGGTGACATTTTGAATGCTTCAAGAATACGCATTTTTTATAGCCCTTGGCCTTTTCTGGAAGATTCCTCTTTCTTTCAAAGGACTGATTCCATGTCCCCCTTTTACTCTCACCTGAGCTTTTCTTCCAAAGTTGGAGATGCATACTTCTCCTTATGTACTGGATTTAAATAGCATAAATTAGAACCAGCCAGATGGGTTAAAATTCTTTTTCCGAAAAATATCTACGTTGTTGAGGTTTCTGTTCGGTGGTTATTTATTTAGATTTTGTTGTGCGTCAGCTTCTTGTAATATTTGATATTTCTCGTGAGGGTTGTTTTTAACTGATTATCTAACCTTTATAAACAGCTATGCATCTTATTAAAGTTTCATGTCTTCCTGCTCAACTTACCTAGTTATTTATTAGAAGTCTACTAGTCATAGCTAGGAACAAACTTATTCGTTTCATCCATACTGAGGTCTCAGTTAACCAGTTTAAATAACAATTAAGCAAATCTGAAATATATAGATTAAAGTTATTTATGAAGTCAACTTAGAGATTTTCTAACGGCCTGTGCAAATATGAATAAAAAAATCTTTGTCGCATTGTAATCTGTACGGTTAACCAACTGGTTTTCATTGCGAAAGAAAATCAAGTTTCAAAGAATTGTTTCCGTTATATCCACATGCGACATGCGACGGAGGACGTGGGCACCATCCCTCTACCAATACGGTTAATCGGTATAGCGCCACGTCCACCTTCATATCTTGCCTAGATACATGATACATAAGAACATACGGTGGCTACAGATAGACTGTGCAGAAGATACATATATATTCAGATGCCTAAATACATCTTACGTAGGAACATGGGGTGCATGAGATGTATAAGGGGACATTCATAAGAACATATCTAATGTGACACACATTGGGTGATGTACACATACTTATGAATATAAGATATATAGGAGCAGAATCAGTTACATGTTACAGGATGTTGCGAGATATATGATACAAGATGATGTTGATACAGATATATGCAGATGCCAAGATACATAATATGAGGTGCAGAGTGAAATAAGTGGCAGGATACATGGTAGAAGGTGCGAAATAAGATGCATGATACAGGGTTATGCGAGATATATGTTACAATATGCAGAAAATACAAATATTGGCAGATGCCAGGATGCATGATACGTAGAACATAAGGTGCGATAGATACATAAGGTGACAAATATAAGGACATGCATAAGGTGACATACACATACTTAAGAAGGTTCAAAATAGGTTACATATTAAAGGATGATACGAGATATATGATAATTATTACACAATGATACCAGATATTTGTTAAAACGTACAGGGTAACATTTTACAACATAGGTTACGTATTGCAGGATGTTGCAAGATATATAATACAAGGTACAGAAGATACTAATATAAGCAGATACCAAGATGCATGATACATAATACATATTAAAGGATAATACGAGATATATGAAACATATTACAGGATGATACGAGATATTTGTTAAACATACAGGGTTACATTTTACAACATAGGTTACGTATTGCAGGATGTTACAAGATATATGATACAAAGTGCAGAAGATATTAATATAGGCAGATACCAAGATCCAAGATACATAATACATGGTGCAGAATATGTTACATGCTACAAGATGACACGAGATTATATATGCAGATGCCCGGATACATGATACTGGATTCAGAATAAGTTACATAACTAAGATTTTGCGAGGTATATGATACTAGGTGCTGGAAATACAAATTTATGCTAATGCCAGGATACTTGATACAAGGCGCATGATAAGTTGAATGAATAAGTTACATTATACAGTATAATACGAGATAATATATGCGGATGTCAGAATACATGATACAGGGTGTTGAATAGTTTGCATGATACAGGATGATACGAAATAAATGATATAAGGTACAGACGATATAAATATATGCAGATACAGATAATGCTAATTCCATTGTACAGTTCAGTTAGTTAACATAATACAGATAATTGGCATAATACAGTTTCGTTAAATAATGCTTGTATATACATGCAATAGGACTATCAGTGTTGTACACACATTCAATATTATTCAAAGGTATTAGATACTGGTGCCAGTCACTAAATCGCTATTTGTCTATTGTGGCAGTCTGTGAGGTTGGCTAAGTTTGGCACAGATCCATATTTAGTTCTGCCAGTTTCTCCATTAGGAGCCCGATTTTTCTGACCAGGTGCCTTTGCTTTATTAAAAACTTACAGAAGGCCTGTCGATTTGTGGACGGAAAGTTGACGTGAAGCTCTTCTGTAAGGGGACAGGATGTTATGTAGTGCTCCGGAGAGCCATTCTGTCCACAGGTACACTGACTGGTATGGCTTATGCCGAATCTATTGAAATATTCTGGAAATGGTCCATGACCCGTAATGTACCTGACCAGTTGCGTGTTGGCAATGTTCCTGGTGGTATCCACGTAGCTGATGTGGTAATGAGCCCGTCTCCCAGTTTCGCTATTGTCCCATGTCTGCTGCCATAGCCCAATTGCCTTTAAACGCATAGTCCTCTTCAGGAATGAGACAGGCCATGGGATGTCAATTTGTAAATCGGTCTGTCCTGTAGCTGCTTCTTTGGCGAGATGGTCTGCTAATTCATTACCGTGGTAGCCGGCATGCGCTTTTATCCATTCCAATTTGGTACGGAGAGATGAATTTTTCCACAGGTCTTCTTGGATACCTTGTATTATGCCGGAAGGATGGTCTGGATTTCCTATTGCATACAGGGATGAGAGACTGTCGGTTTTGATAGTAGCGTTGCGGATGTTGTGGGATTGCAAGTAGCGAATTGCTTGGGCAATCGCCACTGCTTATTCATGAAATACGCTATTATTTTGCCGCAGCTGTCCCTTCCATTGGTCTTTTATTGTACCTTGTTGCATAACTACAAACGCACTTCCCACTTTTTCGTCAATTTTCGAACCATCCGTGTAGATGGTGTGCTGTGCAGGATAGTGAGTCGTAGTGGGATTGATGGTAATATTTACTCCCGTGCCTTTGACCGCTGGATGGACACTGAACTGGCAGCTGTTGGTTTCGTAATCCTCCGGATGGTAATTGACTTCATCAAAGGAAACTGGCCGTTTCAGTTGCAATACGAATTGTCTGGCTGCCTCCTCTTTGACACGAATGTGTAGAGGAAGGAGGCCAGCGAGCACGTTAATGGCGTCTGAGGAGGTCGTACGGTAAGCTCTGGTGATACCCAATGCAAAGGGTCTTTGTATGGTGTAAAGGTGTTTTACTTTCCTACTTTGCATTGGGTGAGCCCAAACAGCAGCTGCGTAAGTAACATATATCCACAGAAGATCTGTTATATCCACAGAAGTCATCAAGAAGTTGTTGGCGAAATTTTTACTCTTGTATGGATGAAACGAATAAGTTTTCAAAACACGAATCAAACGGTCTTGTCTTTGAAAGCAGACTTGCTTAAAATAGTCGATCATTTCTGCTGAATTAAGAGCTTTCATGTATGATTTAATTTAACTAATGGTAATTTAAACATATTGCGCTTACAGATATTTGCAGTTTTCCAAAATAATATTAACGAACACTTTGAAGGTGTTTCTTCTTTGTATTTAGTTATTTGAAAGGAAATATATTGTATATGTGCATAATTATCCACTTAGAAGGTAATTAAACTTGACGCGTAATAAATTATAATTAGAAATTTATTTGAACATGTAAATTTCAGTTGCCACTATTAAACAGAAAAAATGATATTCGTATGATAATACGTCAGTATTATGCATTTTGTAGCAAACCAAAATATTTAAAATGCACCCGGTATTTGTTCTTATACTTCCGGTAAGCCCAGTTTTCTAATAAATAAAATTCCTTATGTTCAGGGTCTCAAATGGGAAGATTTAATATGGTCCACCTTTTCGAAATTTGTTTTGCTAGTATTGGAAACCAATGCTTGTAATCACGTTTTGTTCTCATAACAGCAACATTTATGAGCCAGTTTGCTATATTCCTTCTCAGTTCTACTAAAACTTTTAAATCCTACAGACTGAAAAGTGCCTATGCATTACAGACTGTTAATATTTTAAGCATTAAAGCTATGAATTACAGAGGAAGTATCTAAACCTAAACAAATTAAAAACTAAATCTAGCTATCAAAAGAGTGCTCCTATCCCATTGAGTTACTTTCACTTGTTTTCAGCCAACTTTACAATGACTTCAACCAACAGACTTTCAGTTGTCTGTCTATTTGTAGTGTCCAAAGTAGCTAATTGCTAAAACATATTCAGCACTTACGTATTAAATGATACTGGCATGGCAACACTTTCATTTTAAACTTCCATGAACCGAATCATATCCCTCATACTTCTCTTTTTCTTTCACAAGTGCAGACTTTTAATAAAAAAGAACACAAATGGATGGAAATTTCTTCATAATCATACATTTCAATAGTTACGAATAGTTTCATTTAAAAGAGAAGTAAAAATATTGTGTTTATATGTTATTGCAGATTTCTTTTATTTGCCAAATTATAAACATTGTAAGAAGGATAAAAGAAATTTTCATAAGCATATGAGTTTCAGTGTCTATGTCTAAGATTCATGAAAATGTTTACGCTTTACTTTTACTACCAGTCTATTTTATTCAAAAAGATTGGTTTGTTACATCATCAAAATTTAGTTTCATTTTCAAGTTCTTTTCAGTCGCCAAAATACCAATATATATTAATTTTGATTTTGTAATCACTTCTTTTTCATCCTCGAGAGAGCAGAAAAATATCTGAGCTAACAATTTATAGCAAGGGTACACAAATAAATTTTTAATGTCTTATAATGATATAAATATTGTAGATTTTTTAATATTAAAAATTTGTTAAGTCCACAGAAGGGGCAGGATATCATATTGAAAAGGCTTCCTCCTAAAAATAATATTTTCAAATGAATGAATTTAAATGCAAATGACTGCTTTTCAGTGTAGCTTGACATAAACGTTTGAAGAGGTATTTTAATTATGCTAATATAATTAAATTTACTATTAAAAATTGTTTAATTAGGATTAAATATAAAAATCTGTTACAAAACTCAGTGTGGACTATTGCGTTTTTATGTATGTCAATAATTTGTAGAGTTCCTCACTCTTTTTGTCTAAAGTAAATGACGAGGAAGCTAGTGAACTTTTAAGCTACTTATGACTGAGTTCAAATAACTAAAGATATAGACTCAAGAAGGCTTAACTACCCTTTATTTCACTCGAAATACGTAGAGCAGTTAGCCCCCTTCTCGGGCTTATAACAAAGCCTCCACTTGGGCTTAAACGCAGAATAAGAAATAAAAAACTAAACTATAACTAAGAGACTGAGTCGAATCTAATACAAAATCTAACGTAGTTGGCCTCAAATTTAAACTATTAGGGGAATATCAAAGGGCACGTAATATACGGCCGAGCGTAACAGCTTCAAGAGAGATTTAGCCCGAAGGCAAACACGCGCTACTCAGGATTTCTAGTTCTCTCTAACGATGTAAGTTGAACCTTCCTTAAATAATAATTCTAACTCATTTGCATTCAACGCAATTCTAAACACTCATTCTGGTACGGAGTTGTAAGTGGAAACAAGAATTGAGAGGAAAGTGAATTTAAAATTAAAATAAATGTTATAAAATTAAAATATATCTTACAAACTTATTGAATATCTTATTTAGAATTCGGAAAAAGATATCCATGATTTCGTTTTCACCATCATCACTCAAAGATTTTCAAGAGACTGTTCTTTTTATTACTGTGCGTTGAGAGGAAGGCCTCTTCCCTGCTGAATGAATTACTTGAGGAACAAGCTTCCCCGTAATTTACTAAAACCATTAAATATATTTTTCATTCCATTTACAAATATTTCTACTTTAATGTAATAATGCAACATGTAATACCTATACACAAACAGTTATGTATGTTAATCTAGGCTAATGTCATAAATGAATGATTCTAATTAACAGCAGGCTATTAACTGCTAAATTATGAAGTGGTTAAAAACTAACTCTGCTCAGATGTGAATATGCCAGAATGCCGACGCGCTTAATTTCGCGTGATCTGATGATCAATTGTATATGGCTGAAATAACAAGGCAGACATTTACTAGTCAGCTATCGCCAATAAAAACTCGATAATGCGATAAATATCAGCTAACAATTATTTACACGAGAAAATAGGACCGCCAAATCTAACGTTGTCAGCATTAATTGACATTATAACTACAGATCTTATAAAAATTTAATAAAATAAAATTAAAATCTCTTTTCCAATTGTTCCACAGTCGAAACGATATTCTGAAATTTATAAATACATTTTACAAACAATTATATTTTTATAAAATTCTAAGCAGATCTATGCAAACCCGAAATCAGGAAAAATATTAGGGAAGACAGATTTTATATTTTTTCGTAACAAAATATTCGCTAGTCAGAAAATTCATAGAGGCAAAGAAAATGATATATTGGAATTGTCTTTTTGTAACTTAGAACATCTCTGGATCTTTTGGCTTACACGTCATGCGTTTGATTTATATATTGAAGAAAGACTATAAGTTGTTCAGAACTAATCAATCATCTTTTCGTTGAACATTTAATCATTTTCCAGTTTCTTGACCACGAACTCCGCTCTTCTTATTTCAAATTTCTTATCTGATAAAAACAGAGTGGCAAATTTGATATATGGAAGAATTTTTGTTTGTTTCTTATTTAGGAAGGACAAACCTGACTTAAATACGATGTTACGGTTTTTTTATGGTAATATTTAAGAAATAGGAAGAACAATATTAACTAAATAACTTTGTTTTATAACAGTATTATATTACATCCTGTATTATATAATATTTTAGTTGTTATATTGTAATATTACATTGTATATTTTATGAAAGCCCTTTTATAAAAGTAAACTGATTTGGGAAAGATTAGTGGAAGCCGAAAGGCAAATGTAAAGCGTAAAAGGCTCGATAATATAAAATTGAATTTTGTATAAACTAGAGTCGAAAATAAGACTCAAGTAATTTTTTTAAGTTCGAAATTTTTTTAATGAAATATGTAAAGAATTAATGGAATATTCTGAAGTGAGTATTGATGTGATTCTGTGTAGTGAAATATCTAAATGAAAAGGCAGCATGTATTTTAAATAATCGTAGTGTACATTATGCAGTAAATGGTTATACATACATTAAAGTTAATTTAAAAATACTTACAGTATTTTTAAATTGTTAATCCAGAAGGCCTTGGATATTGCCTGAAAGTACATACAACAGAGTTGCAATGAAGAAAAATAAATTTCTTTAGCTGCATAATAATAAATAATTACCTATTTACTACCTGATAATAAATTTCATTATCTATTTAAACGTGTTGTTAATGTTTAACTGTTAAAATTGAGCACACAGTTTTGAATTTCTATTAAAAACGTATGAGCAGAACACAAAGCTCATTATTTAATTGTTTTTACATCATATTTAAGAATTTTTATAATTCATTTCATCATTTTCCTCTCAGAAAAAAAAAAAAAAAAAAAAAAAAAAAAACGTTCTAACCTAATTAAATTGAAAGATCTATGAAAAATTATAACATTACAAAATTAAAATTGAGTTTGCTGAGTTATGAGTTTGTGACCTAAGAATTTATCTTCACGTTCCAAGTAGTTCACTGGGACCAAATATGACCGAGTTATACTCGGGTTCAAACGCAGGCGAACGTGTAGGGAGTTTACATTTTTTTCAGGTGTAAGATGAATACGTGCTAGTTTTCCTTAAATTTCCTGAAACAATCAGTCGCTTTCCTTGAGCATATAGCTCTCCATTGCTTTGCCATTATTTACATAATCATAGCAGCTCACTATTGTTTTTTTTTTTATATATATCTTCGTTCATTTCTTATCGATAGTTTATTTAAGCCGTGCTTCCTGTATTAGGAGAGGCGGCCGGAAATTATTATACCCTTATTAATTTTAATGTTATAGAAGAAAAAGTTGTTAATCATATATAATACATACATTTTATATACTGATTCTCTGAAACATGAACTAATTGTTTACGCACTAACCGTTACTATCTTAAAAATTTTGTTTAAAATAATAATATTAGAGCAATGCATCAAAATGGGATTAAATCATAATTAATTCAGGAATGGAGTTTTAGAACTGTTATTTATTAATTAATTATAAAATGGGTCTTATATTTAATACAGCAAATTATAACCGAGACAGAAATTTATTAAAAATTTCTATGTGCACATATATCTAGTAAAAGCTATAACTGTGAACAACGGAGTCTGTTGTTCTTCAGATCAAACTTTCATTAATTAAGTGCTTAGTTAATCATTAAGCAATACACGTAAAATTTAAAAATAAATATGTTTTCTTATATAAAGAAATATGAGACATTTTTGGTTTTAAGATCTTCTTTTTCAATTATAATTAAATATAAAATACTATCTTATTTATATTTTCACAAACTGCACGATGAAAGGAAAATTTTGTTTGCTTAGAGATTCTCTCTTTTCCTTTTTTTCCATACTTTTGTTATTTTTCTTTAAACATGTGGTTATAATATTAGCATTCGCCTGTTATTTTCCACCTTATTAAACTGCATGATTTTTTAGCGTTATTTCGCAGTGCATATTTATCATTTTGTCCTATATGTTAGTATTTAAAATAAATATAAATATCAGTAATATGCGTGTATAAAAATTTTCAGAGATGAAATTCTTTTGAGAATCCTTAACTTATTATACTAACAATTTCTAAAATTCATTTCTGTAAATTATTTCATTAATCTGTGTTCACGAATACAGCTTTGGCTGCCTTTATTAACAGTTGTTTCAACCGAATATTTTCTTCTTACAATATAGTCAGGTAATGAGATTTTTTTAATCTTACTTTAATCTTACTTTAATGTATGCTATTATATCAAATGTATTTTATTATAACAATTATGTATTTTATTATAATATTTTACCATAACAAAGATAATGTGCTTGGGTAATGCGCTAATTTCAGAGATGATACTATAATGTATAAGGTATTTCTAACGCCTTCTTAGCATGCCTTCGTAGTGTAGTGGTCAGCGCGCAGGGCGCGTATTCCAGAGGTTCGTTGTTCGATTCCTGGCGAGGGCTTTGCTCATTTTTCATCTCTCTTGCTTTTAATTAACCTAATGTCTCTGCAGTGGCGCCTGAACTGAAAGAGTAGTGGATGATGATTCTCCACATCCAGAATTTGGCTATTGGGTCTCCTAAACCCTAGTCGCAACTTTAAAAGGGGGGATTATGTAAGGTAATTCTACCGCTTTCTTAGCATGCCCTCGTAGTGTAGTGGTTAGCACGCTCGGCGCGTATTCCAGAGGTCCGTGGTTCGATTCCTGTCTAGACCGTTGCTCATTTTTAATCTCTCCTGCTTTCAATTAACCTAATGTCTCTACAACTGTAGAACAAGCTTTGGCAAATTCTGATCAAAGGGTCACCGTGTCTCCCATTTCATAGTTTCAAGTGACCCAACTGAATTCCGAAAATAAATTATAATATATAAAAATAAATTATAAAACATAGATATAAATAAGAAATGAACACTTGAAGAATACATAAAAAGTAAACAACCGAAAAAATATAATAACAATATTTTTTGTTTGATTACAAAGTTTCAGTATATAATATGCACTTTTACATTTGAAAAATGAAAAATGTAGCCTAATTTCAAGAAGAAATCAATACGTTTACCAAAGCGGAACCATAATTAAAAAAAATGTCTTTGCCATTTTATCCGCATTCGGTTCAACATATAAATGCGAACAAGTATTTTCACACATGAAATTGATTTTTAGTAAGACAGGCAGCAATTTAGCTATCGAAAGTTCAGATGGTTGTTTTTGTGTTAAGACTATAAGGCAAACTTGACTAAACTAATGCCACAAGTTCAGCATCAGGGCATCCATTGATATCGAAGAGAAAAATAAATTCAATTATGAATGTTTTTGTAATAAGAATAATTATAATTTTAATTTTCACGTTTAATATTTAAAGCCTATTGTAAGTATTTTATCAATAAAATTGACTGCTCTAAAATGAAAATACCGCTAATCCAAAACGTCATTTTATCACGTACATTTTGGTTGATTTTCACCTGCAGACAAAAAAGGTGGCCGACACTTGATATAAAAACAGACAGGTATGAATAGCTTTCTTATTTTATTATTGTTATTTATTAAATGCTAATTGATTTGTAGAATGGGGCTCAAATAACGTTTTATTTTCGCCTCTGATTAAAAATTACACAAATATAAATACTCTTCTGAAATATTCAACAAATATTACATATAAACTAATCTTCAACACCACAAAACTATTCAGTACAAAATTAATATACTAATATCAATTACTAAATATCAAGTGCCGATTAATTATTTTTAGGAAATTCCAGTGAAACTCAGGGGTCCTGTATTTTCGTCTAATATTTAACGTATAGAACTTTCCCTCAATATTACTTTGAATTCGAAGTTGGGAATGTTTATTTCGACCTTAAACTTCCAATTATCCGAATATGTCAGTTTTTGTCTGAACGAACTCATACCGAGAAAAATCACTGTTACTTGCAAATTATTATTAGTCAATTGCTTACAAATTAAATACAAAAGAACAAATAAATGAATTGTTATCAAAAATTACATTAATTATTTATTAGGTTACGGTACATATTCAACGAATAAAAATAAAACTTGAATTGCTTGGGTAGTACAACAGGTAAGTTCAATAAAACGTTTTGTATTTCCTGATAATTTATGCAACTGAATATACAATTGTTCTGCAAGAACATCAACTAACTAATATTCTTCCAAAATACCCTAAACTCTTACAAAACTAAAAACAATATAGGGAACAATTAAATTTCTCACTTGCTAAATTGGAACTTGTTATTAGTCTACCTTACGTCTTTATTCTTTCATCAATAGTTATCTTTATATTCTCCATCTAGTTTTCTAAATGAAATTTAGAAATTCTCATTTGTATTGTCTCCAGTATAGAATTATACATTTGGAATCAGAAAGATTGACAATATCAGATAAAAAAACCGCCAGTAACTTGAACATTTGTAGAATCATCTTGTATTTGTTCTTCGTTTCTTTCTATATATGGCAAGTACTATCGCTTCCATTATCCCGATCGTCAAATGTTTCTACCAGTTTGACTAGAGAATTCGTATTCTCGTACAGTTAGTCACAAAAGTCTGCGTACAGACTGAATTTTAATTTAAAAGAAAACACTTAAAGCATAGAAAAAATGTATTTTAATCATTGCATTCTTTTCTTCTATTAGCTAAAACTGTAAGCTTAAATAAAAAGTAAATTATATCAGTGTAATACCTCATGTCCAAAATTATGTTTACATGCATAAATTCACGGATTTCTCAGAGACGATGACTTATAATTTAATGAATTTTTGTGGAATCATACATAACATGATGACACATAAATGCAAAAGAAAAAATTGAAGATCACCTCATATGATATAAAATTGTAGCATGAAACAATAAAAATGGTAATAAAGTGTGACAAAGAGAGTTAAGAAAAAAAGTAATGATTGAGAAAAAGAATTAAGTCTTACGAATTTAATATGGAATATGATCTCCCCTGACATGTACACACATATCACAACGTGTTTTAAGGCTGGAAATAACGTTGTTAACCACAGTTTGGGGAATTAATCTCCACTCTTCCAGCAATGCCTTCTTCAGAGCATTTACATCTCTAGGAGGAGGATGTATACGTTCAATTGCTCTTCCAAGGTAGTCCCATAAGTTCTCTATCGGGTTAAGGTCAGGAGAGTTGGTGGCCAAGGTATTCGCTTAATGTCTTCACTTTCAAGGAATTCAGCAACGAGGTTTGCTCGATGTGGACGGGCATTATCATCCATAAATAAAACGTCAGGTCCATATGCACCCCTGAAAAGTCTTACATAAGGATCTAAGACCTCATCTCGATATATCTGGCATGTCACAGATCCGCTGCTGAACACGTGTAGGGGTGTACGTCCATCGATCATTATTTTACCCCATACCATCACACCTCCACTACCGAAACGGTCACGTTCCACAATGTTCGAGGGATCATTTAGTGTTCCTGACTCGCTCCAGATGTAAACACGTTTAGAATCACCAGTTAAACTAAACCGCGACTCATCAGTAAAGAGAACATGGGACCATTGATGTTCAGTCCAGTTTTGATGTTCTTTACACCAATTAAAGCGATCCCTCTTTTTCTGTGAAGACAGTAAAACACATTCCCTTGGCTTTCTGGCATAAAGGCCTTTTTCATTAAGCCTTCTGTATATTGTTTGCCGTGATGCAACAGTTCCAGTGGCGGCTGCAAGCTCTGAACTTAACTGGCGAGCAGTAGCCTTTCTGTTACGACGGGCAATTAATGCCAGATACTGATCTTCAGAAGCAGTTGTCATTCGTTTCCGACCTTGTCCAGGCCTCCTTACAACACTTCCATCATTTTGAAACTGTTTCCATAGCTTAGAGACTGTCTGTCTCGAAATATTCAGACATGTGGCTGTTTCCATGATTGACTGCCCTGCTTCTAAACGGCCGATAATTAAACACTTTACAGATTCTTCCAAATGATACTTCGAAGCCATAACAAACCGCTTTGAGTCCTTACACACTGAAATCAAACGCTATGTTGCAGAAATTCACTCAAATATTCAGTTTGCGCAAAGCGCTTGATTCACCCTTGGATGACGTAATGCCTAGATTTGCATATCACAAACCGTTTGATTACTTTTGATTGGATAATGCTAATTAGGCTTGGTTTTCACACATTCCCTGCAAATACGGATCACACTGATTCGATATTTCATTGAATATCATCATTGTTGGGTATGTAAAGATAATTTTGGACATGAGTGTACTTTTTACATTTTTTCAAAAATATATTTTGTCGAAAAAAACTCAGGAATTCCCTCCAATAAGTCTGCGTATACTTTCAAAAAAAAGCAAAAGGTAAGTTTTTTACATTACTTCAATACTTTGTAGGATATCCTTTATTCTTCAAAACAGCTTGCAGATGTCTGGGCATTGACTGAAATAGTTTTTTAGTGTCATCCGACGTAAATTTCACCCATTCTTCCTGCAATTTACTAATTAGCTCGTATCGAGACGTAATATTGTGTTTTCGAATTCGTTTCTTCAATTTTGCCCACAAATGTTCGATTGGACTGAGGGCTGGTGACTGTGGAGGAGTACGCAACTGTCTTGGAGTGTTCTAGAGGAGATATTCCTTCACATTTTTAGCTCTATGTTTCGGGTCGTTGTCTTATTGGAAAATAAAGGTATTAGAAAGGTTTAAATTTCGGGCACTGTCTTGTATATTTTTCTTCAGAATATCCAGATAAACATACTTATCCATGACTTTATCAATAATGTGAAAATTTCCAACTCCTTTCGACGACATACACCCTCATACCATCACACCGTCAGCTCCATGTTTGACAGTTGAATTTAAATTTCTCAGATTCAGTTCTGTTCCTGGTTTTCTCCATGCAGTAGGGTGGCCATTAACTTTAAATATTGTAAATTTACTTTCATCTGACCAAATTACATTGTTCCAGAAGTCCTGCGAAGATTTTAAATATCAATTCTTTTCTTTCTTTTTGTCTCAGAAATGTATGGCTTAGACCTAGGTTTGCGTCCATGATAATCGGCCTTTCGCAACACTTTTAGTACAGTTTCAGGAGAAATTTCCTTGTTGCTAGTTAAAAAAAATGTCTTTTGCAATGCTTGCAGCAGAAAGTTTAGGATTTTGTTTAATTCGTAAGAGAATATTTCTTTCTTCTCTCTGCGTTAGCTTATTCGGTCTCCCAAATCTTGGTTTTACAGCAAGACTACAAGTGTCAAGATAGTTTTGATTAACTCTTTGCACACTAGAAAATGGTTTTACCAATATAGCGAAGAGTTTTACCTTCATCTCTCATTTTGATAATTAGTTGTCTCGTAACTAAAGGAATATCTTCATTGGTTGTCATTTTCGTCAAAGAAAATAGAAATAACAACTTCCAATCAACGTGAAATTTGCTTCGGAAGTCAATGACCTTGAAAGTGTAACCTTCTTTGCATTCTCAAGTTTGAAGTTTAAAAGTTAGATAAGAAATCTCCTGCCTCTTTCGCGTTGTACGCAAACTTTATTAGCTTTGATTTCTGACCACTTATCTTTTAAAAATTAGTGTGCATAAATTATTAGATATGAAAATATTACAGTTAAATAATTTCAAAGTCCCTTATTGAAACTAAATATTTAAAAAATAAAACTTTAAGAAACTACCCTTTTCGCACCTTAAAATTTGGATTTGATATTACTTTTCTTGATGTACGCAGACTTTATTGACTAACTGTATGTTCGCTGCTATTTTATTTTCATCTATCTGAAGTTCTTGTATGAAGTTTAGCCCACCAGCGGCCGAGCGGTAAAGTCGCTGAACACTGGTAGTTCGGTCCGAGATTCGAATCCCGCGAACGGGCTGGCTGCATGGGTGTTTTCGTGGTTTTCCCCATGTGTAACGTGTATACGAGCCAGTTTTCCTTAGAAAGTCCTTCACGAAGGCATCCCTCCCCTTAGGCAGATAGCCGTCGAGGCTTTGCCGTAATTAAATAACCTAACCTAACAGTATGAAATTTATTTAAATGTTATATTACTGTTAGAATTACCTTCTTTCGTATTCTAAAGCTTACTTTCAAATTCCCTTCATGTACTAATTATGTAATTTTTTAAAAATCCATTAGTTATAAGGAATATAGTTGTATTACATTTCATGTCATTTCCGAATATCTTTCAAAAATGGAAAAAAAGATAAACTGATTTAGATATAGAATTACGGCTTACAATTTATGCTTTTCATTTTTCAAGGAATAGGCTGAAATAATACTATTTTGTTGCAGAAAATATTATTTTTTGTTAAGCAAGGCATTCTTCTTTTTTAAATCGCAGTTATAATCTCTTGCAGCATATTTAACAAAGATTACGTGACTAAGAAACATTTTGAACAATTAGTGTCAGTCATTGATCCAGATTAAGTAATAAAATTCGTATTAAGAAATTTTTCTGTCTGTAACAATTCCCATCACGTGACACATTGTATTAACATATATAAAATTTCAAGTTTTACACAGGCCTAGAATCAAAGTTTTCATCAGTAATTTATTTCTCACCTGTTAAAGACACCATTTAGAGATCTGTAATATGAAAGAATATTTGTTAACTTTGAAAGAGTGTTCGCTATAGAACTCGTGTAAAAAAGGAATTTCAAATTTTAATATTTTGATAAATCATGACTGAAAGAAGCACTTTTAAATTAATATTTTCCTATCTGTAAAGATATTTTTGAAAATTAATACTCGCAGTTTTAACATATTTTTAACAATTACATAGCATATACTTAACAATTTTATGTGGTACTTTCAGATTTTAATTACTGTTATCTTTGAACCCCCTTTTTCTTTCACCAGCATAACAACTAAAAAATTTACCTTGATTAACCTTCCTTGCTGCAAGGTCCATACAATTTCGCACACTTTTAGCATACATCATACACGAACAACGTTTTCTCAGCATGAAAGCTAGCTTTATTTCATTCATTTCTTATTTCAGAGCTATGGAACTAATCATTATTAGACCATGAAATATTTTTTTCAGTATCTTGAATAGCATATACACAACAATTATTGAGGCATAACAGAGTGTATATGTAGGAAATGTAAACTTCTAACACGTTTGTATATGAAGGGACGCAGGTGCGCATAAATATATTACTTTTTAAAGAGTCTAACGGCCACCAGCGGAGGAGCGGTAAAATCGCTGAATACTGGTAGTACCACCTGAGTTCACTTCCACGCGAACGGCCTGGCTGCATCGGGTTTTCATTCTTTTCGCATGTGTATGGTGTATACGAGCCAATTTACCTCAGAATGTCCTCTAAGAAGGCATCCCTTCCCTTAGGCAGATAGCCCTAGTAAGCGTTGGCATAATCAACTAATCTAAAATTAAGTATCTAAGTTCTATGATTCAGATATTTTTTTAAACTACATAACCGAATAAGATAGGAAAATTCATGAAGGGTACCAGAAATTCATATGGAACATATGGCAGTTTTCTCAATTATGGTATAATGGTAAGTTATATTATTTTAGTGGTACTATTTTTACACAAAATGTTCACTTTTAACATTCAAATGAATGTTAAAAGTGAATGTGCAATGGTGCTTTTATAAAAACTTTGCTTTAATCCTTATTATTCAGATGCATAGTATATATTTCCTCGTTTACGGAGTCCTTAAAGCACTGAATAGGATTTGTTAACAATTTCATTCCCACTTTTCTGAAAATTTAGGAAATTCAAGTTGAAAAAGAGATTCGCTTTTCTATTTCAAATACCGTGCTGAACAATATTTCTGTTCAAGAAAAGGATCAGCTTTTAAATATTTTATGTGACAGAAATCTCAGAAATGAGTTCGAAAGAGATAAATTATGTTGGCTAAAATAGATAAATATGAATATATGTCCGTCAAAACAATAAATGTATTAATACCTTTCAACACATATATCATTTAGAAACTGGATTGTTTTTGACGTGCCTTAAATTAAATGTAAATATAATACATGATTGTAACTTGAACATAGGATTGAAATCAATGAAAACAAAGTCTGATATATTGAAATTAGTTACAGTGAAACGGGCTCATTCGTCGCATTAAGCCTCATCAATAATAAATCTTAATATTTGCTATTATGTATTATTATTCATTATTTACTACAAAATATAGTATGTTAACATTCTATTAAAATGTAAATTTTCCTTTTAATAAATCTTAATATTTGCTATTATGTATTATTATTCACTTTTTATTATACTAAAGAGTATATTTACATTTTATTATAATGTAAAAGTTTCATTTACGAATATGGATAGAATATAGATTTAGAAATTTTTTTTCTTTGGTTATAAACATTCTTATGCGTCGATTTTTAATTGGAATATGATGTGATTTTACATATCTTTTTTATCTTATTTATGTGGCATAAAATTTAAAAAATTAGAACTCTTGGAATATATGTAATACAGTTAATGCGTCGCGATGACTTCGTTTGTTTCATTTAATTACGGTGAAACACTGGATGGAGAGCCGCTCAGACGGTAAAGTGGTTAGGCAAGCCTGATTGCGATACCGAAGGGCCTGGTTTCGTATCCCGGAGAAGACATGATAGTAATTGTCTGTCCCTTCGTAGGAGGCGATGGTGGCACACCTGTTAGGTGCCTTCATAATAAAGAGACCGCCACATCTGGCCTTGTATAGATTAATGGACTGTGTTACACTGTAACTGTTCACAATCTGCCATTAGGAAAAAAAAAAAAAAACACTCGGTGGCTATTTCGCCTAAAGCGAAGGACGCCTTCGTGGAAGATTTTCTAAGGGAAAGTGGTTTGTATACAGGCTACACATGCGGAAAACCACAAAAATGCCCACACAGCCAGCCCCGTTGAAATTCAAAAGCCGGTCCGAACTACCAGTATTCCAGGGATTTTTATCTCTCGGCCGTTGGTGGGCTTGTTTTGCGATGCTTTGATCAAGATTGCTACGCTATAGGGTAACTGCCCTAACTTTTCAACAATACTTGAACAATTATTTCTTTTGATGTGTACGCGTAGAAAGGGCAGATCTTTTCTCGGAATTCTAGCTAGTCTGAAGGACAACAGCCCTTATGTTCTTTGCGATATGCAATCAAATATACATGCATACATGCATAAATTGTTCTTTGCGATATGCAATCAAATATACATGCATACATGCATAAATATCCCTATCAATGACAGAGGAATTGGCTGAATAACGGCACTTCTTGCCGGCAAAACGGGATTGTGTGCAAAAATACTTTTCTATTTCCCCTCTTAAGTAATCTGAACAAGAGACATGTTTCCTTTAGTAAGTCCCTCTGCTATTTATTTACATAAAAAGGCACTTCTATTTCTTAGGCAGACAGTTTTAAAGTGCTTTGACATAATCCATTACACAAGCATAATAAGAGGAGGGATATATATATATAAATATATATATAATTTCTTTTGAAATCATCGCATGATATTCAAACATAAAATTTATTGCATAGATGCATAACGTTATTCATAGTCCTGTCTTTAATAATGAAGGATAAACGCTAAATAAACAGTTGCGAAAAGACAGGATTCAGTTTAATATTTTTAGAATTCAACAAAATAAATATTTAGCTTTCCAGATTCTCTACTTGCCTGCAGGGAATTAAAAACTAAAAAGCATTCTTTTTTCTTCTTTTCTGAGATCAGTTTCTGAAAAATAGAAAAAAATTGCTATTGAAGTCCGAGTGAAAGAGATATGTTTGCGAGTGTTGAACTCACGCCTTTGTTAAAAACCTAGTTGTTCAAAAATGATATTTGGAAATCTACACGTCTCACGGGAATGTGAAGAATTCCTTGTGTATTCCTAAAAGAAGTAAGTAAAATTTTCAGCAGCAATAAATAATGTGTCGGTGGAAGCAAATGTTATTAGTCGCTTGATCTACTAGGAAAAAATAAAAGTATCTGTTTGAAAACTTGTATACGCTGCATATCACATGTATCGTGTTTTTCGATTCTTCTTTCTTTTGAACTTTGAAGCCCTTATTTAGTTGTTCAAGAAACATAAGTTAATATGTGTATGGTAATATTAATAGGCTCAATTCTAACGTAGCCGAGGTAGAGCTGGAAGCTCGAGTCGTATTTAAATCCCATGAAAGACATGGTTTTATAGGATTCCTCCATATGGTAACTAAATATGTATGAACTAGTTCCTGTCTTAGAATGTCCTCCACAAAGGCAACCTTACTTGTAGGCAGATACCAATTGTGTGTTTCGCCCTAATTTATTAAGCAACCAACTCACTCTAACATGAGCAATAATTATGAATTGATGAAGCTGATATATTGGTTTATAATACATATATATGAGATCATTATGAGGAAAGAAGCCTTTCCAGTTCAATATGTTTATGTGTCGGTTAGTGTTTTAACACTGAAAAAAGTTAAACTTGAGACATAAGTATATTATTAGTGCAATATATTTAGTTTTATATAGCACGTGTTTATTTTGATTTTAAGTCGTTTTTAACTCAGTACTATAATAATAGTGCTGCGTGCGTACGGGTTCGTAATAGATTGAATGCACAAGTACGATAAGCGGCTCATAAAATTTATTTTTATCAAAAGAAATACTTCAGAACTCTGGAATTTTCCCCACAAATATTCATACAAGTGTTAACAATATCATGCAGTATAATAAGTGGTTACACTTCAAACAACTTAGAACGTTAAACACAACGCAAAGCAAAGCGCATCTGAACAAAAACTTACTCGGATATCTCAGGTCACGCGAAGCTTAACAACTCGCAAAAACAATAACTAAGCAACAGACAAAAGATGTTTTCTCTTCGTCCTTAAATAGTTTTCAACCGGCCGCGAGATTTTTCTAGTATTTTCTGCTTCTCGAAATTACTTGAAAGCAATACAAGGGTGGAATTATGGTATAGCTAAACATAGTGGTCAATTTACATTCATTCAATTTCAATACATATTACGGTGATACAGCGACCGGACGAAAATGTCACCAGATTATCATCAAATTTGGCGACCTTTGATGATTTCTCGCCAAAATCGTTGTCAGCTTGGTGACTGGTGATATCTCGCCAAATTACCGAGATACCCATTCACTCAATGTTAAATGCACGTGCCCCTGTATTCTTACTTTTCCGGCATAACTTCCTCTTAAAATTTGTCTCGCACTACATTACACAGAAAAATACAACAATTTTACTGAGAATTCTACTAAAATTATCTCTCTAAATACAATAGTTTTTAACTCAATATCATAGAGTTGTTTTAAATGGTCAATGATTCATGCCGTGAAAATACAACGCTTTAGGTCTTCATTCATTATGAGTAATTCCGGATAAAGGTTAAAAAAATGTCATATCATCGGCAATCACGTATGCTAATTACATAAATAAACAGATTAAAGATTAGGAAAAGCCTTTTAACTAATCCGGGGTAATATTTACTCGATGCGTTTAACGAGTAAAATTGTTACAAAGTACAGTTATTCGATATAAACAGTCACATTATTACAGTGAAAATACAATGCATTCTTCATTCATTATGAGTAATTTAGTAAATATCTCTAATTAGGAAAACATTTTAGAAAAACAGTTTCAATACTGCGGTCGAGAACATTCGCTAAATATAAAATCCAAATTTTTATACAGTTTTCGCACAGTAAACATTCGAATTAGTAAAACATTTATATACTTTCGTATAATACTATCTGCTAAGAACGAGTTTGGGAAAATTTTGATTCCTTTAACTAGCCTAAAGCGTCAATACTTATTAAGGTGATATTAAATCGGATATATTATTTTTAATAAATTCTTATAATTACAATTTCTTAAATCCAGTGTGTAAATGTGATTATCAGCTCGAAAATATGCTTTGATACATTCGTTGCATGTGTGGAAATTTCCATTTATACACATTATACAAATTATTATTTTGCTATACCAAAAGAAACAAGTGACCTCTGCCTGACTTCCATCCTATTTCTGATTGAAAGTTTCTTGGGGGATGGAATCTGAGATTCTCCTAGCCTCTTTCCTTACCAGCAATCTGTAGAGAGGACTTTTTGTCTCGACTACCTGTTAAATTCTTGCATGCCAGAAAGATGCTAAAATCACATAAGTTTGTTTCTTACCCAGGATTAGAAGCCAGACCAAGCAGAGTGGGAATCCGCCAGTCTGGTCTAACTATCATAGTATCTGAGATCGTTAAATACAGAAGTCAATTAAGAGTAGTAGCGACTATGCGTTAACTATAGAGACTATCTTTTTAGCGCATTTAAGCAGCTTAAAATTCAAGTATGAACAATGTTATAAAAATTTTAACTTCTATTATATTTGTTAATTAGCATTTGACTTACGTTACAAAAATGTGCAGAAGAATAAGAACTACTTCTGATAATCGAATAATGGCTCATAAGCAAACAATGCTATTTCATGCAATTTCTTTGTTTTGAATAATTTTTAACTACCAGATGACCAACAAATAATTATTTTTACCAGATAGCTGTTATCCTATGAATTTTCTTCGAGCCGCTTCAAATAAATAAATACCTAGCTTCAAATACCGAAGAGATATTGCGCGATGGATATGAGCTCAGGCGGAGGAACTATACAAGATGCTCTTTTCATTCGAGTATGTTGCCATTCGTCAAAATTTAGTCTGTCTGTTACTAATTAATAAACTAAGCTATATAAAAACAGTTAGATGCAGTTCTTAGGAAGATTATGTTTTCTACTTTTTAATCTGCTCATGCTAGTCTAAATGTATTTTCATCTTATATCGTATAAAAATATTTCTTTATTCCACCTAGCCTATTTCTAGTTAAAGTTAACGTTAAAAGAGCCCTTTTTGGAGAATGTGAAAATCTGAATCCCTTCAGATTCTTTATTTAATTATTTTTACCATTTTCTTTCAAACATTTTATGTTTATTGTTTTCAAATAGTAGTTAATTCAATAGAAAGATGGCTCGTTAAAATCATTAAATATTTTTTCACTCTTATAATAACTCTTTTAAGATATTAATAATAACTCTTTAAGATATTATAATAACTCTTTAAGATATTATAATAACTCTTTTAAGATATTATATTAAATAGCCGCTTTCGCGGCTATTTAATATCTTTGGAATGAAATGGTTTGGTCAGTTGTGCACAAAGCTCCAGCCCTGTCGAATAATTTGCTTTTTCGAATCATGTCCGTTGAATGAATGTATGTCATAGTAAGTCCTGAAGCCTAAAAATTTGAATTTTTCTAGGGTTTATATATTTATTAGAGATAATACTGTAAGATCTATCTCTACTTTTTCACATATACTGACTTAGATCCTACAATGAAACTGGCGAATTCTCGCACAGGCGTGAAATAAATACCAGCACAGAAGAAGGGTGCAAAATAACCCTTTATTAACTCAAACTAAAATAACAGACAGCGCGGACTTCGTGCGTTACAAAAACACCGTCTACTTGCGGCGATAACTAAAACGTAGACTAGAATACAAATCAAAAATCTGAAAAATAAACGAGTGCAAGAACGTACTTCAAAAATACTCCTAAGAGATGGACTCACAGAAATCTAACCGGCGTGATACTAAACTGATAAGGCCAAAGGGCTTACTCGAGTTACTGTGAAAAAACAACGAAACGTGCGCTAGGCTAGCGAAAAACGCTCTGAATAAACTGAGATAATCACTCGTTTAAATACCACTTCACTAAACTTAAAATTTACATCCTGGCGGGAGAATGCGAGAGGAAGATCGAAAAGTCGAGAACAGGAAAACTTAAAATAAATTTGTTACGCAAATTAAGAAAATCCCTACAATACAAGTAATAAATCGATAATAAGGAAATTGATAATTGGTGCCTTTAGGATTGCCTTAAAGTGTTTTACATTACGATCCTCGTATAGTATCATAATTGTTAATCCATTAATTAAGGAAGATTTTTCAAGGAATTTTTAGGTATGTTATAGTATATGCTGGGTAGTTAGTATAATGCGTAGAAGCATGAGGATACTTCGAAGCAGAAGGATTTTAAGGATCATTTTGTAAAAGCGGCCCACCGATAGCAACCTTCCCCTATATTACATCCTTCTATTAAGGAGTTTGTGTAAGCATATGTCAATGATTTGAAAACAATTTATAGCTTTTTATTTGCTATAAGTGAGCTGATGCTGATAAAAAGATACGAAAACTATTACATTTAATATTTGAATGCTTAATATTATTTTTGAAAACATAAATTTTCACAAAAAACTTAAATTTGGAGCTAAAGCAATTAAATTCGCAATGTTTGAGAATCTGAAACAATAAAAATCGAAAGTATTGTCAATAAAGTGATACAATGATATCTGTCTGAAATGTACTACGAAAGACATTATGCTTTAAGATGCCTTTTGTAGACCAAATCGTAAAATAAAATGCTTTATACCGTCCCTGACATCGTAAAGTAAGATGCTGCTAGGTTTTCCGTAGACAGAAATAGTTGCAACTGCTAGTTTAAAGCAGAGTTAAAGGGAAAAAAAGGCTGAAAAATAGAGTTAGCATTTTCCTCTGAATTGTCAGACGCTTGCAGTCTATTGGTGGAATAGCTGTCGTAAAAGTTGTCTTTCTCAAAGTTTTGGAATCACGTTTCTCTTAAGAATACGAAAGATACGACAGTTGACTTGTCAACGTCTTAAATTCAAGTGTTTGTTACAGACTGGTCAGCTAAAATCGTACTAGTAAGAGATTTCTTTTAACATTTTCATGTTTTGAGAGTATACTGAAATAATTCTTAGAATGTTTACTTACTTGAAAAAATTTGTGATAGAATTTTACTGGATTTTTAATTCATTAAAATCATCACCTTGACATACGAATATTAACCCTAAAACAAGTAAAAGTGAATGCTTGTCGATATTTGTATGCCCATATTCTATTTCATAGATATAATGGATTTAGAAAATTATATCGCTAACAAAATACTGCTTTGATTAACACGCTCAGGACTCATACAGAATTTTGAGGCTAAGTTTGTGCTGAATTGAAATTGAAGAAAGCTTATTTCTTAACCTTCAGAATGCAATCTTGTTAAATCTATAACACGCTTGGCATGTTCGTAAAGCTGCTTGATCCCTTTTCCGCATTCACCATCTGGAATATTGTTTAAATCTCTATTTAGGTTTTTTTGAATTATTAAAGTGCTAATTCAGAAGTCAAACAACAAAAATCAGCGTTATACCTACAAAATTTTCACAGGACTAGTTTCGATGGTTTTACCGAACCACCATCTTCAGCTGCAAAACCGCAAA
The DNA here is from genome assembly GCF_044657685.1 of Stegodyphus dumicola. Classification (NCBI taxonomy): domain Eukaryota; kingdom Metazoa; phylum Arthropoda; class Arachnida; order Araneae; family Eresidae; genus Stegodyphus; species Stegodyphus dumicola. Next base: position 76,804,718 of record NC_140775.1, read on the forward strand.
TGGTTTGCGGTCATTTGCGGTTTTGCAGCTGAAGATGGTGGTTCGGTAAAACCATCGAAACTAGTCCTGTGAAAATTTTGTAGGTATAACGCTGATTTTTGTTGTTTGACTTCTGAATTAGTATTTATTCAGCGTGTTATTGTGTCTTAATTATTAAAGTGCTTTTAAAATCATGAGTTTTGAGGCGAACTTCACTTAAGGAAAGAGAAAGTTGTGTCAAATCTGCAAATAAGGCAGAGACAATTGAAAATTGCGATACTCGTCGTAGTTAAAAACTGCTTGACGACAATGGAATGTGAGACGACGCATTGTCGTGCAGCTGTAACTAGTTATTCGATTGAGTACTAGGCCGAATAAATAACATTTTCTTCAGAAATCACTTTATTATATCTTTATAAGATTTCTAAATCACAATACATCTTTCAGCAACCAAGTCCTCCTGCACTACTCCTTCAAATAAAAAAAAGCCGCCGACATCATCCTTACTCAAGATTTCTGCAGTCAAAGTTTATGTGATGTGATGAACTTTGTGTATCTCTAGCGGATCAATGCTATTTTATCTCAGGATCATAAGCAAAACATGGAGTTTCTGTCCCAATTATAAATTGGAAAAGTCGAATTAACGTCTGCCTTTTAAATTAAATCATGCTATGTATAAATTCAACGTGAGAGTCAAAATGAGAAAAAAAATTATCTTTATTCAAATTCTTGTACGGCAGTTCTTAAGAAGTAACCTTATAATATTAAGGCATTAGCCATCATTCAATCTGACCAATGTCGTATTCTTAGCAATTAGTATGGCATATTTTCCATGCTTTGTCCGATACTCTGAATCACAAAACCGTACGTACCAACTAAAAATCTTGTATCGCGTGAATATTCCATCCTCGTATTTCAAATGCTTCCGATGTTGTTTATCTCGCTTTGAAACAACGCTTGTTGCAGTTCTTTGCTCAGCTTACGAACCCATAACAGTAGATATTCACTGCCTAAAAATAAATTATTAACTGCACAGAAACATGAGTCCATAAGGTGGCGATATTTTAGAAAAAGCAAATTGAAATATTATGGTAATAAATGCCGTTAATTATCTTTTGTCAAGATTGCTGGTATGAGTTAGAATTTAGTTCTAAAACATTTTCAACTCACGGTATACATTATATTGTTAAAATGTTATAGTATTTTATAAACACGCATTATTTATACCATGTACATTGTAGTTTAATTACGAGTGGCAACATTATACTTTAAATGTGCAGTGTGTCTTAGAGAAATACACACAAAAATGTTTAGGTTATATTCAGAAGATTATTATTATAATAAAGAACACAGTTTCATTTTTAAAGAAATCAGCTAAAGGAAATGTATTCAAATAATTAAGATAACTTCCATGTGTGTTTTGTGTTCCATGTATGTCCAATTCTATCGCTCAAAACTTCTAAACCAACCTTTCGGAAAAAGTTGGTTTAGACAACTGATAAAATCTAAATATCAGATGAGGAAAACCACTGTTCAGGTAAATGATATCTGGAATTTCCTGTACCTATTAAATTATAAATTTTTCTAGCATTTTAACATTAATAATCTTTCTACAAAGTTGTAACTTTTATTATTTGAACTAACCAATTATTTATAATTTTCTTCTTTTCTTTGTTTCTTCTTCCTATTTCAACAGAAACGTAAATGAGTTACAAAATATTTAAGCTGAGGTTTTCGAACTGTAACGCAGAGCGTGTTTCTGACTTTCGATGTCACGTTACTAGGTTTCGATAGTTCTGATCAGATTGTAATTATTCGGCTTTGTGGTATAGCTGCAGTCATTTAAAACGTCACGCCACTTAGAGTTTTGAGCCAACTTCAATTTAAATTTACTTGTGTAGTACTAGCCTACATTTAAATTTAAATTTGATTGTTACTTTAATTTCATCGCCACAAGTGGTGGTTGGTTTATTAAGTACAAGATGTGTTCTTACGTTCAAGTTCTAATTTACATAAAAAGGTTTGTTTTGAACTTTTTCAAGACTCCGTAGTTCATTCAAACACAGCGATAATTCGCTTAACGTCTATTATGAGTTCCATGGTAGTTTATGCTCCTGAAGAATTTATTTATAATGTAATATATATATTATTTGGTTGGGTACGAACTGCGCCAAATTTGATCGAAGATCCCCGTCCCCCTCTTATCTAATCCACGAACTGCGCGACGTTTCCTGTCTCCCTGTTTCTTTGCCAAGAAGATTGGGTGCTACAAAAAGGCATTTATCGCCATTAATGGGACATTCTATTGAGACTGCAAGCCTTTATTTTCGTTTATCAATATTCTAAAAATTGTGCATGCAAAACAAATATTAATTTAAAGTCTGGCGTGTGCTAACGTAAAAATAAACTTCTTTTACACTCATTTTAAGGTTTTATGATACTTAAAGGAATAACGAGCGAGATCTTTTTTATTCTCTGTAACAATTAAAAACTTTCCAAATTGCAGATTTTAGTCGCTGATATATATATATATATGTATCAGTTTTGAATAGTAAAATTCATAGATTAATGACATACACAAAACTGATACATAATTAACCTATCAAATATCGGATTTATAGCTCACCTTAAATAAGTTTCTTGTCTAGATAAATATTAACAAATCTTCTTAGACAGCGGAATGGTTTTAACTTTCAAATTTACAATTTTAGGTAAACAGTTCTAATTTAATTTAAAAATTTCTCTTCATGAAATCTAAAAATTTGACTTCTTAAGTCGTTCTAAATTCGCACTAATATTATTGCAATATATTCTCGTATTAAGCTTTCCATTTTTAGTCATTGAAGTTATTTTAAGGTTATTTAACTTTGTTACAAATCCCATATTTTAGTACTAGAAACGTTTAAATATTTATTCTGTTTTCCACCAGATGTACTTTGGCATTTAATTTTGTTATACGCATTTAATTAATAAATTGATAATTCTGAGCATCAGCAGAATTTTCATAATTTACCAAAAAAAAAAAAAAAAAAAAAATTAAACTCCCTTATATTCATATCCTGGGATTTTCAGTTCCCTTTTAATCCATTCCTTTTTCACATATTGTTGCACTGTGCTCAAGTTTTCATGTATGTAGAATTTATATACTTTGTATTGTATTTATGCCAATTTATATTTAAATGATAATTTTTAAAAATTCTTGCATCACAACTCTAGTTAATAGAACATGTTTCTAACACCTTGGCAAAGCTTAATCTACAGCATGTAGCTTATTTTCTAACCTAGTTTCAGGCTAAATTATTTGTAAAATTAATTACTTGAAATTATTTGTTAACAAAGACAGTCGCTAAATCACGCTAATAATATTTCTTACTATTGTAATTTATAATGCAACGAGTTCATGTGATTTATAATATAATTCATTTATAATTTTTTCAGCAGTATTGAAATTAATAGCAGATATTGATAATGTTAAATGTTATACATTTAGATTACAATGATTTAGATTGCCATTGCCTTCTTCACTCATGCCTTTATGCTACATTCCTATTTCATAATGGCATGCAGGTAAGTTTAACTCCTTCATTAAACATGTAAATCTCTAATTCAGTCCACTTTTGTTCTTAAGTGTGCTGTATCTTCTATTATTTTAATATACTGTTCAGCCTAATTTCAAAAGGTCTTATGATCAAGCGGAAAAGTCACTAAACATTGGTAGTTCGATCCGAGTTTCTAGTCCCAGTGATCCCTCAGCTCTTTCTTTCTTTTTTTTTTTTTTTTTTTTTTTTTTTTTTTGTACTTATTTACTATGTAAAAATGTAGCGTAAAAATTTCAGTTCATGAAGTAAAAATACTCTATTAATTTATTATTTAAAAATATTACAAAAATTTTTACCTTTACCTTAGCATATCTTTTTACAAATCCCTCTAATAAGAAAAAATAATGAATGAAATTAACTCGGTTTCGGTGATTGATACCTCGGTGCAAATTATATGTAACATTTTTCCAAAAGCATAGAGTTTATATTGGATATCAATAAGTTAAGATTATTTCTCCATCTAAGTTTCTTAACATGTTTATTCCAGAATTTTCTTTTCACACTGTAGCGCTTAATTTTATGAGTTTTCTATAATCATTCAATTTCCCTAGCTATGTTAACTTTGCATACCTTCTGACAAGTATTCATATTTTAACCACTGTTATTTTAATTCCTGTTGGACTATCAGTACATTATTCACTTGTTATTTTAATTCCTGTTGGACTATCAGTACATTATTCACTTGTTATTTTAATTCCTGTTGGACTATCAGTACATTATTCACTTGTTTCACAAATACAAATATTCATTTTATACGCAAATCTACGTAAACTAGCAATAAAAATTCAGTTACGTGGAGTTCCTGATCGATTGCTTGTTGTAGATTGAGTGAAATTAAGCTTAATTTTGCTGTTAATTAGCTTGTTATTAATTTAATTATACGTTTCTAATTAATTTTATTTTCAGATATTTCCAAGTATATTACACAAACTTTTGAATCCCAATTTTTAATTTTTTGTTTAAAAAATAAGCTTTTATTTATTGTGCCTGATTGATTATATTAATTTGCAGTACTTTTTATCTAATTCTTTTCTTCTAGATAAATTTTAGAAAAAAATTCTTATCATAATAATTTTAATGTATTTACAATTTATACGTCAGTGTTCAAACGCATAGTAATGTTGTTACAATAGATTTATAATAATAATAATATAATTTGTTATAATAGATTTATAATTATAATAGTTGTTATAATAGATTTCATGCTAAGCTTTTTTTTTGAATTTAACTAAATTTTATTTCTGCAAACATTTACATGATTACTTTGATTAACAAAAAATACTTTTAGCACACTTTAACACACTTTGATATGGAATAATTTTTTGCACGCTAGTGAACTCTGTTAAATTTTGCAGTCTAGTTCAGACATCTTAGTTATTATTGATGTAATTTATTAAAAATATAATTGGTATGCTTTATAATTATTTAATTTATGATGTTATTATAATAAATGAAAGATGTTTGTAATGCTAATATGTATGTTTACCAATACCTTTTATTTTCTTTGTTAGCTCTCGCATTTATTACTGTTATTCAAGTAATTAGCCTGCTTGTTAGATATTTTTTACTTGTTCTTGTGATATGTAATTCTATTTATTTATTTTCATCTTCCTCTTGGCTAAAATTGGCATCAAAAAGCTAATTTGTAACCCTGTAGGCAGCAGGGGGAAGAAATTTTGATTGGTGCAGTTGGACTATAGCACGACCCGAAGGGGAGTTTCATTAGCGCAGTTGGAATACACCTATATTATTTATAATATAATTCCTTTATATTTACTTGCTTAACGATAGACATGCTTAGTCTAACCCTTATCAAGCTACCTTTATTTTCCTTCTGTTCATGTTTAAATTAAGAAGAGCATAAGTTGTTAGTAAGTTTTTAACTAAAGCCATTCTCTTTGAAATACAGCCTGAAATTGTATGTTTTTTTTTTTTTTTTTTTTTTTTTTTTTTTTTGTAAGGAGCCGTAAGTTAAAAAATATGAGTTCTCTAAAAGGAAGTAATATTAAATAAGTGAATTTATTGCGACATTTAATGAGAGGGAAAACATTAATTTGCAAAGCAAATAAAATTTTCAAAGGAAACAAATAATATACAAATTTTGGTATTAATGGAACATCCACATAAACGGTATTGATGGCAAGGGCTTACCAGCATTAAAAAAAACTGATTGCAATCATTAAGTATGATGAGTTTTTCATAGAATGATAATTCCTCTTTTTTATCAGAAAAATAAATAAAGTTGCAAAATCAGGAATATTTCGCTTATAACGCAACAAGAAATAAAAATAAACAAGGTTCGTAACTATTAATCATTCAGTAGCACTAAAAATTGCATGTTGAACATAGAGTGCCTAAATTAGGACATTGGGGGGAAAGTAAGCTTGGCATTACAAATGGCAGGTTCAATATTGCGTGGCGAAATCAAGAATTCAATGGAATTAGTTCATATGTTTTGTAAGATCTAATTATGATAACATTAATTATGAATAATTAAAGTTTCATTAATTGTTGTAGGTATAAATTCAGTAAAGAAAAATAAAATTGCTGCTAATATTCGCCACTGAAGTTAGATTATATTTAAGAAATCTGACCAGGCGAAGAACAGAAAGTAAATATATAATTCCTTTTTTTAGATCGATGTTGTAATCTCAAAGCAAATTTAAGGTTAATATTTTTTTAATCAGTCTCTGTTTGTTGATGACTTCAAGCGAACTACAGATTTCAACAAACAATAAAAAAAATCTTGTTTTCAAGAGGAAATTATTAAGCCAGACTTGAATATTAAAAATAGAGCAAATCAGCATTCATTTGAAGTTACTCTCAAAAGAAGTGCACCGCCTTCTGAATGATAATGGAATACTTTCCTACTTCAGGCGTTATCTGTGTTTACCTTCTTCAGAAGCAACTAGAAGCAAAGTACCTCACTTTTGTAAAAAGCTTTTTAATTAAACTTAATATTTTTTGTTGGAATTAAAGCTAAATATACACTGAATTTTCCAATAATTATATTACAAAATACCTGGAAGGTTCTTTTTTGCTTATATATATTTTATTTTAAAAAGCAAAGCAATCAAATACGGAAATAAATTTTGATTTTAGTATTGTAAGAAAAGTTTGAAACATTCCTTACTGTATTAATCACTGCATATGGAAACGTAAGGTACAGATTTCAAAATTATAGAAAATGTAAAGTATAAATTTCAAAATTATAATCTAAAGCTATCTTTTACAATACGTTTGACTTCTTAATTATTTATTATCTTAAAAATATTTATCCAAAAAATAAATAAGTGCATAATAATAATAATTGGATCAAAAGCGAATAAAATGATACTGTCCTAAATTGTTTATAATCATTTTTAAACACATGGAATAATCTTTTTACATGTTAAACAGGTTCTTCAGAAACCTTTATAAAGTGAACTTATGCAAGGAAATATGCAAAGAATAGTAAGGAAAATAAAAGATTTATTCCATGCTGAAAACCTACAACACAAAAACAGTTAATAGCTTTTACCATCAAATTATTTCAGAATTTTTAACACTATCTATAAAATGCATTTACTTACTAAAATTTACTTACTAAAATGCATTTACTTACTAAAATGCATTAACATTATTTGTATAAATTGGCAACGGTAATTATACATAGGTGAAATAAAATTACCCTTCATAAGGATAATGATATAGCACTATCTCCAAAATACAAACAAAAAAAAAAAAAAAAAAAAAAAAAGAGGGAGAGAGAAAGAAAGAAGAAGAAAAAGAAAAAAAAATACATATACGCTTTATTGTTAGTTAAATTTTATTAATAGTTTGCTTTCTTGCAAAAGACTGATTCTTTTGTGTAAAAATGGAATTAAATTTTTCTTTAAAACCTTTTGGTCATTGTGTTTACGCTCGAGAGCTATAATTTGGGGTAGATTATAATACGAGAGCTATAATTTGGGGTCTATGTAATTTTCAAGGTAATACCTACTTTTAAAAATTAAGCTTAAAAGTGAGATTTTAAGAACTTAAATTGTAGAAATTTCTTAAACAGGAATATTTTATGAATTGTAAGTTCAAATGCAAAATTTTGAAAGATCATGAAGATTTTGATCAAAATAAATCGTCTGAAAAGAAAGCTGCATTTTTCTGTGTTGAATCAAAATCCTGTAAGGTAAACTGCATAAAGAAGGAGTTCGCTGTATTTATTACAATATTTATATTCGCTGTATTTATTATAATATAGAATCTTATGACTTTAGCAGTACCGTAAATCATTGCTGTATTCTGTTTTAAGACTGAGAATTTCAGTTTTTAAATAAAGGTAATTATAAACAAGTGTAAAGAGTGTTCGGATTAATATGCATTTTCTAGAATCATTGAATTCGGCATCATACCTCTTAGATTACCATATTTCTGCATATCCTAGCTGAATACGTAGTAGTAAAATATTTTTGGTTCTCCCCCTTCCCCGATAGTGCTCAGAATTTCAGTAGTCTTCTCACTTCTTATTGCAAAGCAGCTCATGAATTTAAAAGTACAGACGAGGGGAAGATTTTCCTTCTTTCTCCCTATGAATAGAAGGGAAAAAATAAAATTCCTTCATTCTTTATGCATGCAGGTGATGTTCTCTTACAGTTTAAAATTCTTATCGTGCGAAATGTGTTATTTTATTGGCTTCATTTAAGTCACACCAGGGCGCTATAAACTTTCAAGAAATAAGGCAACTGTAGGTTTAAATAATATTTCCAGTGTTTTTTGTAATTAAATTACATATTTTATAAAAGTTCTTTTAATTCTTCATATCTATTTACGGTATACAAAGCATTCGTTTAGAATAAAAATATATCTTGCAAATACATCAATTTCTCAAATTCTGTAGTACTTACTTTATGCACATATACGTAATAATAGTTTCGTATAAATGTTAAAATCATGGTTGTAATATGCATGGTTAATGTTATAACTTCATACACAAGGTTAATGAAATATATAACTATTTGAATATCTTTATTTATGTATGTACGTGTATGTGCAATATGTTTCCATATGTACGTATATGTACGCATATGTTTTCATATGTACGTATATGCACGCATATTTTTTCATATGCGTTTTATGTACGTATGTATGCATACATCTATGTAGTTTGTATGGAAATATATACATATATGTATGTATATGTTTTCGCAAACGGCCATAATTAATGGAGAGGGAGTATGTGACGGTGTAAGACACGCTACGAGGTGTGAGACAACATTCTCTGACATAACCAATAATTCGTCTATTAAAAACGCCTTCACCTGACATTATAAGACTCATAACTTAGGATGAGTGTCTAAGGATTTTAATGATCTGCACTCTGTCTGTCATCAAAGTCTCTCGATTTTAGGAAGGCTGGAACCAATGATCCTGTTTCACTCTGATATCGTTTCAACTACAAAGAATCAGGAGAAGTAAACTACGGCTGGAAAATTAAGAAGGCTTGACTAATTCACTCTGCAGATTGTTTCAGACAGACCAACAAGTCAGAATGTTCTAAATCTCTCGACTTGAGAGACTCTTACCGCTAGCAAGATCCTCACATGAAAAGGGTAATAACTTACAGTAAATATTCCTATGACTTCAATGTTGTTACATATTGTTAACAGAGCTTTTCACGGATTTACAATAAATTCGTGTTATTTCCATAACCAGCAAGTAATACGCTGCCTTAATAAATCGCAATCTAGTCAGTTAATTAGCCCTTACTTGGAGCCGCTGCTCTGGCACACCGTCCGCCACTACCCGCCATATTCATAAAGAAAAGTTCTCTTTGTATTCTAATTTAAGAAATTTGCTGACATAGAAATACTCTTGAGCAAAGTGTTATAAACGATTTTTTGGATTATTTTTGAACACTTTTTGTTTTTGTATTATATATAATTCAAATGAAAAGAAGAAATTAATAATAGATGGCAATGAATGAGGAATACATATACTAAGTTTATTATTTGAAACAAGCTATTAATAACCATACTCACATGCTTTCATCCGAAGATTTATATATTAGTCATTGTTAGCTTTTTGCAATACATAAAAAAGCAAACATAGCGCAACTTAAAAAAAATATTTACTGGTAAAGAACGTTAATTTTGCTACTTCTGCAAGAATGATATTCGGGTGAAAATTAATTAGATAATCAAATGGAAGAAAGGACAAAAGACTTCGACAAAGAAATTATGGATAAATGTTGGTAGAAAAATGCTTAGATTGAACGCTTGACTTCCTCATTAAAAATTTCTGATGGATTTCTATTTCTTTCATGCAATAATGGGATTAATGAAAGATATTTCATTGGCTACTCAAAACTAAAAGTGCTCTCTTTCAAGTTCTTTACATCAGAAGTTTCTCCGTTGTGCTGTCGCGTAATTACACTTTAGTAGACGTATCTTTTGTTAATTGCAGAGTTCTCCATTTCCTCCTCTTTTTTATATTTTTCAGTAACATACATTGAAGTACATATAGTCTCATTATCGGGCTTTTATTTTGCAACCACAGGCAATGGAAATATTATACCAAAAATGTTTTAAATGACACGAAGCTTAATGATAACATTTTTAAATTTAAAGAAATCAATTTTTAAAAAATTCCGAAATCTAACTTTTTACATATTATTCGAACATTTTCCTCTTTCCCATATTTAGATCTAGGAAAATTTTGTACTCGCTATGGAAAAAAAAAAAAAAAAAAAAAAAAACGCGAAATTTTTTACCCCTGTACGACAATAGCTGGCCTAGATATTTGACATAAAAGTCAGGAATTATATTCAGGGGTCGTATTTAAATTAAAGAGCAAAAAACGTGCATTTGTACGTAACGAAAAACATGAAATCGTTTGCAAAATGGTTTCTGATTTTAAGAGATCAGCTGGCGAGAATTTTTAATGCAGATTTTTATGAAAAAGAATGGTTATTTTTTTATAGTGGAGTATTGTTCGTAGAATCTCATAGAAATCGTCTTCTAGAAAACAATAGCTAATACTGGCACTTAGCTAACTTGTAATATTACTCGCATTAACTAAAAATAAAAAGTATTTGTATCTTAATGAAATTTTTATGATTACCAGATTATGATTCTGAAATATTAAGCTTCATGAGAATATCAATAACATATTTTTACATTTTGAAACGTATAAATTACTTGTATAAAAGTTCTATTCGTATACTATATATAAAAATCTTAAATAAAATCATTATAAACCACAAAAGACTGTCATTGAATGGTATTTAAGAGCAAAAAATCAGCCTCGAATTATATTAATTAATTTATTACTAACCCGTCGATGCTAATTGGAAATGAGATTAAATATCGCACAATTTATAATTAAATCTTTCAGTAAATTTAGCTTAAGTTTTTATGCTTTATTTTTTATGGTGAGCACAAAATTTTCTGAAATATAAGAATAGGAACCGGAGGAACGTGCGAAAAGTTAGATTTATCATGTTATCCAAAGTTTTTTTTTAATTTGAAAATGAGAAAACATTAAACTTTGTGACATTTATAAAGCATACTTGTAATTGCATATATGTCTGCAACTAATCTGAGTAGAAACGCTTTCCTTAAAGTTTAAAAGCATGGTAGGTGATGCTTTCTAAAACTCTTCCTTCCTCCATGAGAAAACTTTAACTGTTAATGTACAGCTCATATGCGAACCTGACAGGTAACTTTACATGCGTACTGCTTCTATTGACACAGAAAGTTTGTGCCGATTTATGTTTGTGGATTAAGCATTTACCTGTATTACACAAGAAACAAAAAAAATTCTGAAAGGTTTAATATTTTAAATTACGTCCAAAGAGGCGTTTTTTTAACGTTTTGTGTGTTACCTTTATTTATTAAATATCATGTTCTACGTACTCAAACTATAAAATTCAGTTCAACAGCAATATCGCAAATTAGTTTTAAAATCAGCATATCTTAAGAATTTCTGATACAGAGTCTAGCGCGCTGGAGATAATTTTTTTCCGTACAATGTTGCCATTGCTCGCTTTGAAATTGTTTAGTTTTTAATAAAAAATTCTTTGAAGTGTTACAAAATATTAAATCGACAATAAAACAAATTTCAAATTAAAATTAGGGATTCTACATGCCCATATTCTATGGGAGATTACGTTATTCAAATCTTGATGGCTCTAGGTACCGTTGTTTTATCACAATGCGAGAAACATAGATACATGTATGCAGATTCTTCATTATTTAATTTATTTAAATATAAGACTGGGCGATAATATGTGGTGGAAACGATTTGAAAAGTGATACAGCCTTTTAAAATTTTCAACGCAAAATGCCAAAGCGAAATTAATAGTCCTTCAGGGCAAATACCCCTATGGACTTATATTCAAAATACCGTATTTACGCGAATCTAATGCGCATCGTTTTTGGCCAAATGTAGTATTCAAAATTGGGGTGCGCATTAGATTCGATGGCGCATTAGATTCGAGTGCAAAGTTCGCCGATGACATCAACCAAATTTCTCGACTACATTTACCGTTACATTTATCTTTGACACATTGTTGCATAGAGGATACAAACTGCAAAGTACGTAGTCACGAAATGGAGGGCAAACAGAGAAGAATGTCATATGAGGCTACTTTCAAACGTAAAGTAATTCTTTATGCTGAAAAAAATAGCAATAGAAAGGTAGGGAAAGAGTTCAACGTAGCTGAGAGCAATGTTCGCTTGTGGTGGCAACAGAAATTGGCACTGTTTGCAACTAAAGCTAGTAGAAAGAAATTCACTGGCCCTCGCAAAGGAAGACACCCTAAAATTGAAGAAAAAGTTTTGGAATTTGTACGTGAAAGGAGGAAGAAAGGACAACCTGTGACTAGTGACACCATAAGAAATAAAGCAAAAGAGGAGGCTGAAGCTCTTGGAATACCGAAACAAGAGTTTAATGCTAGCCGTGGATGGGTGGATCGGTTTATGAAGCGGATGGGTGGATCGGTTTATGAAGCGGATGGGTGGATCGGTTTATGAAGCGGATGGGTTTATCTCTAAGACGCCGTACAAAAATATTCCAAAAGCTTCCTGCAGATTTTGAGGGAAAACTACTAACATTTCAGCGGTATGTCATCACACTTCGGAAGGAAAAGAATTTTTCAATGGGGCAAATTGGCAACGCTGACGAGACGGCAATTTGGTTTGATATGCCTCGTAACTACACCATTACGGAGAAGTGGACTAAGGAAGTTATCAAAACTTCGGGATGTGAAAAACAACGCGTAACAGTCATGCTGGCAATAACAGCAGACGGGTGCAAACTTCCCCCTTTCTTAATCTTCAAACGGAAAACATGCCCTAAAACCCCTAAGAATGAAAAGCTGTTCCCAGATGATGTCCTGATTCGAAACCAAGAGAAGGGGTGGATGACGGAATCATTAATGCTTGATTGGCTCCGAAATGTTTGGAAACGCCGTCTCGGTGGGCTTTCTAATCCACCATCAATGCTTTGTCTGGACGCATTTCGTGGTCATCTCACCGACGACGTAAAAAAGAAGATGCACAGCCTAGGAAGTGATCTTGTTATCATTCCTGGAGGGATGACGTCTGTGTTACAACCCCTGGACGTTAGTATAAATAAACCTTTTAAGGGGTACGTTCAGGCAGAGTACGAAAAATGGTTTTGTGAGCCAAACCGTGTATTGACCCCGACAGGAAAAATTAAGCGTGCTGCACCGCACATTGTTGCACACTGGGTTTCTGCTGCCTGGAAAAGCACCAATGATTATGAAATCTTTCAAGAAATGCTGCATTTCAAATTCATTAAATGGCAGTGACGATGATGTGCTCTGGAACGCCGAGGATGACGATGACGATGATGAGGAAAGAAGAAATGAATCTGCTTCTGACGAAGAGAGCTGCGAGGATTCCAGTGATGAAAACATTAGTGAATAAAGCCGTTTACTATTAATCAGTGATTGTAGAAACTGTTAGCTAGATAGAAATGTTTCTAGTGAGTTAGCTAGATAGAAATGATTTACTTCATGTTCATATTTTACGATAGGTACCGTATATACGGTAGTGCTAATTAACAATGATTGTTTCACATGACAATATCCCACTATTAGGTTAATTCTCTTTTCTGCTACTTTATGTATAAATCCATTGTTGTATAAAATATGGTATCTAAATTTAAATAAAATTATCATACCATTAATTGATTATATACAAATCCATTGTTGTATAAAATAAGATTCAATAAATTCCTCATATCATTGATGCGCATTACATTCACCGACAAACAATTTTTTTATTATTTAAAGTTTTAAAATGGGGATGGGCATTAGATTCGATGGCGCATTAGATTCGCATAAATACGGTAGTTTGGATGTTGCAAGTGACTTAAGTTGTGTCCTCTCAAACACTTCTTCGCATTCTTTAGATTTAGTGACGAAAACGCATTCACTTGTGTTTCATCGATTCCTATTTTCATCAAAATTGAGTTTTAATAATAATAATAGTAGTAACATGGACTTTCTGCTTGAAAATTAAAATATTTCCATTAGTTTGTGTTACAGATAGTTAGTTAACACGTTTAGATAAAAATTTATTAATCTGATTCTCCTAATGTTCTATCGAAGAATGAATGCAAATTTATTTTTAACTTCAGAGCATACTAAAATAAAATATTTTTACTTTTACATATTATTTAGAATGCACGTTAAAGTCAAACGCGAGAGAATTATATTCTATCATGCGGGAAAAAGGGATATGTGTTGAAATATTCGTGAATCACTGATAATATGAGCAATTTTCCTTAAATATCGTGCATTTAGGCATCTGTTTCCAAATGCAAATCCACTCGAGTTGCATGTCTTAATCAATTAATCTTTCCAGAGCCACTGATAATATAGATGCAGCAGATCTGGTATGATATAATAGATGCCGCAGATCTGGTATGATATAATAGATGCAGCAGATCCGGTCCTGACATTTCAGTAACAAAATTTAGTTTCCCATATCTTAATTGGTTGGAAATGCACAACTCCCAATATAATGATTATTATATGATCTGAGGGCTAATAATACCTATATTTTTTTCATAAAAACTCGTAGGGTCTAGTTTTTTATGCTAACATACATTGTAACTATACCTACCTGAAGTCTGTGTTACGAATTTTCGAAAGACTGGAAGATGAATACAGCAGAGGAAGAGGTAAAAGGACCTTTTATTGAACGGAATAGTTTATAAACGGCATGGACTTACGTGCTTACACGGTTACCAGCCACTTGTGGTGAGAGCGTAAAGATATTGTAAAATATTAATTCAAAGGTAATTAGTGCTGCAAGACTATAGAGCTCGATTTTAACTAGTAGGGTTGACTCAGAAACCTACACCGGCGAGACACTAATTTCGGCGGCAAGAATGTACAGCTGAGATTCAAAATTCAAACAGCTGGTAGACTTAACACGTGCACTCTCAATAAAGAAACCGCGTTCTTACTAACCTTTTCGCTACTTCAGTTGGATACATTCGTTCATCCTAATTAACATTATAGGGAGAAAACGCGAGAGAAATCGAAAGGTACAGGAAAAGCTAACAAATTAAAATAACTATTACTAAAAATAATATGTAAAATCTCTTCAAAATATTCTGCAATACTTGGACAGCTTCGACAGCTTTTCGCTCTAACTGTCCATTACGTAGCAAATTCTAAATTGGTCAAATTTTACTGTAAATATTCACTTAACAATGCAGATCTGTTCTCATGATTTTACACTGTAATTAAATAATTAACTATTTATGTGCTGATGTCAAATTTCTCACTTCAGTAACTTGCAAAACCATCGGAAGTGGGAGTTTGCATACATGACATAAATCAGATTATTTATTATCATAAATCAGATTATTATTAACAAATTTAACAAAACGTAATAATAATAAAACTATAAATATAAAGAAACAGTCGTATAGTAAAACAAAAATGTTATAGTAAATTTCATATCCCTAACTCAGCAAATTTGTGTGCATTACAATATTCTCAAATAAGCTTGCTATTTCTCCCTTCTTCTATACACTAAATAAATAAAATTTTAAAAGCAATTTTACTTTAATCTGAGAAAGTAAAGGTAAAGTTCAAATAACACCTTTTTGTACTTAAGTATGCAAAAAGATGTACGTACTTCAAATGAACATGAAGAGGGTGATCCCTAGATATCAAACCCGAATGGAAATTATTCATGTTACTGAGGGCGCTATCCATAACAAGCTTTGTCGTCTAGAGGGGGAGGTAAAGGAAAATATATAATGTTTCCCCTTTTCAAGCAGGCATCCAATCACATACAAGATGAAAAAAAAAAGGAAAAAGGACAGCGAAAAAGATTGAGGACAGAATAAAAATGGCTGAATATATCTTTTGTTTCTTCATGCCTCAATCGAATCCAGTTTTTTTCTTCATGTTGAGTTGTTTTCTCGATTTGGAAATAACCTCTTCTCAGTTTTTTTAAAGAATCTCGGAAAATTGCTTTTTTCCCCCTTTGGTGTATCTTTTGTGGAAGGTAGATTTTAAAGGAAAGGATTTTAGGAGACGTATTTTGGTGAAAAATATATTTTGCTTTGAAATATGATCGCTTATAAATCTGGTTTGCTCTTGAAATCGAACTGTTTATACAGGAATTTTGATTCCTGATCTTCATGTAAGCAGACCTGTTTGCTTCGTTCGACGTACGTTCCTGAAAAAAAAATTCGAAATATACAGAACATAAGCATGCATTTCTTTAAAAATAAAACCAACTTGTAATTGGATTCTTAATGCTGTAAAGTCTAACACGAGGAAGATTTTTGGTTTATTTTTACTCGATGCAAAACACGGTCTTTTAATTGAAAAATGAAGCCCGAGAAAAACATCTATTGTGATCATATTGGTATGCTCAGTACTTCGAAGCTTAGTAAAAAGAATGTATGTGTCTCATTACTCTTTCCCATCTGCTGAGATTATACTCGTATTGAAAGTAAATGTTTTGGATCTTATATATAAAACACGTTCTCATATCCCATGCCTTTTTAAACTGGCGATCGTACGACTGTTGCTTTGGAGTTTTAGCAGAAGCCTTTGTAGGATGGTATTTGATCTCGTTTTATAATCTTTTTATTTTGATTAATTTGACTATTTAGTATGGATATACTTTACTATATGCTTAACATTTTGTGAATAGTAATAAAACTTTTAAACTACAGTTGCTAAAATTTGCAACTGTAAATTGTTCTTCGTAAAAGGTGAGAATACAAAAGAGAAAAAAGTAAACCTGGAAACTTTTAGTTTTATCCTGAATCAAATTGTAAACTTCTGTTTGCTTGAGGATAATCAGTGTTCTTCACAAAAATAGACAAATTTTAAAATTCCGATTAAATATTTTTTTTTTGTAAAGTAGTATGTAAAAGTCTTATGTTTGATGGCATGAACATATTAATACTTCTTTGTGTTAAGAAACAATTGTAACGTCTTATATGTAATAAGAAAATAATTTGTAGAGTCATTAAAGCTTTTGGTGCATTAAGGTGAAAAATGTGCAGTGCGCTCGCCGGGCCTCGAACGCTGGAATTCTTGAATACGCTGACAATTACACCATAAAGGCTTGCGGAACGGAAGTAAAAAGTGCTTCATAAACTTTTTAATGTCCTAAAAGAGGTCTATTCTAGAATGAATTTGAAAAAAATTAAGATTATTGGATTTTACAAAATCTTAACACAAAAATAACTGGTTGTGCTGTGGAACATCTGAATGACGGAAATTGGATCTCTCTTTTGAAATCCAAATTTAATTCTATATGGTTGTATGCAGGAAAATCAATAATGTGGAAAAAAACCGTATTTGGATAGATAACTTCAGTTTCATTAAAGTGCTATGAATCCTTATTAGCGAAACATAGCGCACCTGATAGCGTTAGAAGAGGGAAAGGATCGCAGCAACGCTATATTTGTGGTCCAAAAATAAAATAGTTTATATTCCTAGGATGAGAAACAAAGAAGTAAATCGTTAAAACTTACAATTTGTCATATCAATATTACACGGATGGACACGATTCGTTCAATACCTCTATTCTTAGATTACCATCTGCCAATAAAAAAGTGGTAACTTCAGATGATTGAGAAGTAATTCAGCGAAACAAAAAAAAAAGTGATATAAAAGCCGTTTAGGGGAAAATCTGAATCAATTGTAGCAACAAATCTGGTTTAATAATTGCAAATGTAAATGATGGTGTTGCAAAAACATAGCAACACCGTGTTTAGTCTTGAGTTCTGTTTGTAAATCTTAAAGATAGATATTAATTTGATTTAAAATACTCATAATTTTATTTCAAGCGATTACTGAAATGATATTCATAAGTTATGAGAATATTTTCATGATACTGCTGTTGAATTTTTTGGAAAAGTATTCAGCAATCATATACAAGTTTGTTCATTTTTTATACACGTTATGTACGCATTTGAAATAGTAGACTCTACGTTTCTGTCGATTGGAATTCGCTCGGGAATAGCGAAATAAATTTTAGAAGATATCGGCAATAGAATTCTTCTTGAAAACAATGCAATGAAGATATTTTAAACTTGTTTTCACGAAACTCTGATCTCGTTATAGCTAACTAGGGGAAAACTACTTTAAAATGAAATTCGAAAATTGGTTAAAGATGTTTTTAAAAGTTAATCTGTGTCAAAGATTTTTTTACTGGTACCTCCCAGGTTCGGACTTACGTATAAGCTACAAAGCTATAGCTTAGTGGCGCCCAAAAATTTAAATATAGTATAAATAATATTAAAATATATTACAACAGACTGATAAAGGGCCCCATATCTTAAATAGCTTAGGGCTTTATCAAGTCTAAATCTGTCTTTGTACCTCCATCTGTAGAAGATAACTCTTAAGAATTGCTGAAGCATTATGTAACTACATGCGACATAAGTTATAGATAAGAATCATATAAAAATAATTAATTTTGAGATGACATAGCTCAAAAAGGTTTATTGTAGACATAATACTAGTTTTAGTATAACATAGAAAAAAAGCAATTAAAAAGAAGACACAAACACATATCTATAAAGCGAGAGCATTGTACTCATGCAATACTCTTTCTCTATCTATATATAATCTTCTGAGCAGCTTTCTTAGCCTTGATTCTTACTTGAGAGAAAGATGATAACGCATCTATTAATTATTGTTTATTGATCGGAAGTTAGTTTGTTCCCCATTGAAAAGTCAACTAATTTCAGGTCAATAGCGATAATTGCTTAATTTGTTGGTTCCAATTTTTTTAATATATTAATTATTCAGCTTTAAATATGCTAATGAGTAAATTTATTACAATAGAATTCTAATTTAACTACTTTATTTTCCAAGGAGGTAATATATTCATTAATCCACTAGTAAATAAATTATTATTTTATTACTTAGCAGCTTTAGTGCAAAGTATGAGGCAATTTATTACTAATAACTATCTTGTTTACTTTTAATATATATATATATATATATATATATATATATATATATGTGTGTGTGTGTGTGTGTGTGCGTATGTATGTGATATTAAATATTAGTTTTTCATAATTATAATAAAAAAGAAAAAAATCGAATGTAATGATACAAACAAATAAACAAAGATTCTATCAATGAACTGTAATGACGTTGTTCAGAAAAATCTATTATAATCATATTACTATTTTTTGGATAACATGGAAAGAAACTAAGTTAAAAAGGAAATTAACTAAGCCTCATCTAAAACGCGATTAGTTTTTTAATTACGAACGAATAGTATTACGAAGAGTCAGAAAAAACAAAACTGTTTACGAAAATTACAAAATTCAAAAAATACACGGTATAAAAGTGATGATAGCAGGTGATGTTATAATAATTTTGAGTTAACTTTTTGTGATCTGGAACATATAAGCCTTTTTAAATCACTTATAAAATAAAATTTCTTGATCGTATAAATATATATCGTATGCAGCCATTAATCTTGTATTTCATGTTGACTGCAACTGATATGTAAGAGTAAAGTAAACTTCAAGCAGCAGGTGCACCGCCCCTACAGTTAAGATAAGCTTTCTATCTGCATCACTCCTTAAAGCCTAGCCCTGGCTTGTTATTCCTTCAAAATGTTTTAAAAATTATGCCACATTAGTTTTGATTTTATTTATTTTCTTGCCAAGTATTATTTGTGGTGAAAAGTGACATTTTAAGTAATTTGATTTATTGTTGCCTTCTCGGTCATTTGGGAAAGAAAAAGAAACCACTTAGTGAGTGGCAAGATGACGCTTCCCAAGATTAGACCATCGATTTAACTATTTGCAGTCATATTAAGTTTATACACATTTTTAGTACGAAGCCGTGGGTTTTAAAAGCATGTTAACATGTGCACAAAATTAATTTAATATAAATAATAATAATTAAAATTATACGGCAAAATATTTTTGCCGCATTTATTTGATTTTAGTGCAAATGTTGCAAGCAGTGCACCTGTCAAAAACAGTCTGAAAAAATCGATAGGTTCTGTGAAATAAAAGAATAGCATTAGATCTAACAATTTTAAATCTCGTCGAAAAATCAGTTTTTGATTTAGGCTGATTTTTGTTACAAATCAGTAAGAGAATTTATAGCAATATTCTCATTTTCATCAGTTTATTCTGATTCCATATCAATTTCTAATTGCATCATTCTTCGCTTTATTGGAACTATGCTACTATCAGAATCGCTCATATAAATATTTAAAAAAAAACGGCTATCATTTTCTGTAT
The DNA here is from genome assembly GCF_044657685.1 of Stegodyphus dumicola. Taxonomy (NCBI): domain Eukaryota; kingdom Metazoa; phylum Arthropoda; class Arachnida; order Araneae; family Eresidae; genus Stegodyphus; species Stegodyphus dumicola. Next base: position 76,825,057 of record NC_140775.1, read on the forward strand.
CAAAGTTGCTATTCAAAGAGTCAAAATAAAATTCGTCAGCCTACTTTTAGTTTCACGGTACACTTCCTTGAATAACTTTCTTTTTTCCATTTTCGAGTATTATTTAAAAAAAAACATTTTAAGAAGCGAAAATACATAATTACACTTAACGCAATTTGTAAACCAGTATTATTTCGAATTATTTGTAAACTAGTATTATTTCGAATTTTATGTATCTCCGAAGCTTCTCAATATAATTTAAGATCAGTATGGTTCTTTGCTGTGTGTAGTTGAAATCACAGAAGACGGAACGGAAAAAAGCTTTGCGACTGGGAATAGACTTTAGACCACAAAAGGTTCAAAAACTTTCTGAGCGATTATTTCATGTAAGTTTGAGCTTAGGTATCCGAACACGCTGAAAAGGCCAATTTTGTCAAACAAAATATGGCCATTTTTTATTCGATCATTGCATAGATTGTTTTATTGGTTTTATTGTTATAAATTTTATTCGTTCATTGGATAGACTGTTCACTGGATAGCTTTCCAAAACTGGTCTGCTTTTGTTTCTACATTAATTAGAAATCGAGATATTAAGGATTTCATAAAGACGCAAAAACCGAAAATGGGCATTTAAATCACCGAAAGTGCGCGTTCAAAAGGTTGAAAAGAGCTAAAAATGGACATAAACAATTTTTTACCTTTGAAATATAATGTAGAAGCTTTTAAAGAGAGGGAATGAAAAGAATCTTATCTGTAGTCTGTGAAGCAACATGAAATTGTTTCCAATAAAATGAAAAATTTTTATTAATTACATATCGAAAGCGTATGTCGTCGCTAGCATATGGTAGTCATTTCATATATCAGCATATGCTAGTCATTTCGAATCGAATAGAACTGATTCGAAACATCACATATTGCAATTAGATTAATCATATTCTTTGATTATTTTTAATAGCATTTGAGTTAAAAGTATAATAAAGGGTGATAAAAAATCGAAGCTGTGTTTGTAAACCTAAATGCGTAAGGAACAAATTTTTGAAACGGGTTGCGAAGGAAGTTGAGAATAATGTTAATAAAGCAATTCTCATCGAATGAATTAAAACTCAATTGTTTCTCATCATTAGATGTTTTTGAAAGTAATTTGTATGTGAAAAATACTTAGGTTTAAATAGTGCCACCAAATATGAACGCATAATTCATATTCAGAAGCCCCATTCCTGAGTTAGAAAAAATATCTTGATGAAGAGGTCAACGTCGCTCACTAATGCATGTCTTTATCGACAAACTTCAAAGTGGAGTTACAATCAGGAACAAAAATGGAAATTACTGCTATTGCTTCATTTTTTTCGCACTTTCCATAGTGCAAAACAACCTATGCATTGTCAGTGCCCAGATCGACGAGACATTTTTGTAAATATCAGCGAGCTGTATCTGTTAGAAGAGTGTACACAAACAAATTCAAAGGACTGCTAAAAATGTAATTAGTATTCTTAAGAGTGTATATATAAAACTATATGATCAGAAGCTTTTATAAAAGTGCTTATAAAGAAAGACACAAAATGGAAAAAAAAAAAAAATTAGTGACATTTTTTGGAAGGTTTTACCGATGGATGCCATTGTGGAATTACAAACTCTTAAATTGGGGGCATATATATCTGCTATGCACTTTAACAGAGTGCTTTTAGGTTTACCACCTATTTTAAATTGTATAGATATGCCAAATGGTGAATATGCAGTCGAAAGATTTAGTACGCTCGACATGGAGCGAATAAGTTTATCAAAATATCACTCACTACCCAGAGTAAAAATTGCCACAAAAAACAATTAGTCTGAATATAAACAGCAAAACAGATAACTTTGAACAAAAGGAAGGTTTAACCTATATAAAAGAGCGGAGTTATGTATCTGGGTAAAGATTTAATAATTAAAATATAGCATTTTAAACTTCAAGTGCATTTTTCTCAAAATATATTTTTTCTAAAAACTTGCTTACAGGGTGCAAGATAAATCAAATTATTATTTTTTATTTTTATGAAACATTGTATGCTTAATATATATGTACTTATCTAGGGAATGACGCACCAGAATATTTCTATCCTAAATATTTTTGAAACTGTGGTCTGTTATGTAAACAATGAACATCATGAATTCATCAAAAAACTCATAATATTTTTCAAAATTCTGAAAATTTTAATTTTTATGATATTCTTAAAACTCAACTTTATTCCCTAGATAAAAGCACGTAATTTATTATTGTATGACTTTTTTAATATAACTTCAATATTTCTCCATATGGAAAGTTTCAAATTGTTTTAAAATTTGCTTAAAATTTCACGTAAATTTAATATTTTTTGCAGAATAATAATAGTATATATTGAATGCTGATATTTTCTGTAGATAATACATGAGAAAATGTGTTTATAATATAGTACTTATACTGCTTTTTTGAAAACATTTGCTCCGAACGTGGTCGGATACCTGACCACTAAGGGTTAAAAACATTTTCTAAATAATTATTTCATGCGAGTTTGAGTTCAATGTTGTTGTTTGCGTTCTCCTGCAAAAATTATTATTTAATGTAATTTAAAACTTCTTTTCTAATTTATAATTATTAATGTATAATTGTTTTCTATTTCTTCATTTCTAATTATATTCATTCTTTCTTTATTTACAGAGTGCTCTTTTTGCTTTGAATACTGATTAATTTACTTAACTAAGTGAACTTATTCTCCGGAAACCTGAATGAAACCACAAGTAAATAGTAGTTTTCTGTTAATTATACTGGTTATACTTTTCTCCCATGTTATTTTAACTGCCTTAGGATTAACCACAATATTTATAATAATAATAAAGTGTTTATTTTACCTTTCTACCGTGCTGGTATTATTCATGCCTGGGCGAGAAGTCGCTAGGTTTCCTCCTAAGATCAAGCTATATCCTTATAATAGTAAAGAAAGAAAGATCTTATAAGGTTTTGTTTGCCGTAGGTCGACAAGCATACAACTTATACCTTAAACATTGGTTTTAAAATTATAATAATTTTAATTTGAGCTTCGTTGTTAAGCAACCAAACATTTCTATGCCATAAAAACTGGTTTAGGGATTTTGTCTAAAAGTTCTTTTTTAACTTTATGCCAAGTTTGTTTAAGAACCATCAATCACAGCGAAGTAAACATCGGTGACGCTGCATCAGGTTTCGCTGCGTCAGCTACACATTTACGCATGCGCATTACTTCCCTGATTGGCTATAGCTTAACCCTGTTAAATAGGTGAGAACCCAGTTATATAGGTGAGAAGGAAATTAAGTAACTTTAAGAACTTAAGTAACGTTTATGCTTAAACCACAAAGCTTTATGACGATAACCTATCGTCTGAACAAAGCATTAGATATCGCTCAGGGGCAGGAAAGACGATGCTAAAGAGAACAGTTATAGCAGTTGCTAATTCATAATAATGAAAATTGAAATAGATACTTGATATATAAAATAATATACAAATGCCGATGCATAAATAATATAAACTTTAAGGAATACGTGGTAAAAATTAAAATCGCCGAAATTGAAACTTGTAAAAGATATTGATTACGTATCAATTTCATTCCTTGCTTAAAATTTTGGAAAATACTGATTCTCTCGTTATTTGGTAACTCGATTTTATAAAGAGCAGGAATGGTCTGGTTTCGAAAATTCCCTTGTAGAAAAAGTTAAAAGAATTGAACGAAACTTTTGTAAAGTTCTTATAGCCATATGTCCCTTATTCATTCTTTTCTTCACCGCCGTTTTTTTAAATGTCGTATTAATTGTTTAATCAAGAAATAATAGTAATATAGTAGGATAAAATGCAAAATAATAGAACCACCTATAATAAAAAGATGACTAGAAATCAAATACCTATCTTTCCCGTCTTGAAAGCAGTGATGGTCGGCATTAGTCTGGTAATTCCGTGTTTAAAGCCATCAACAACCTTCACGAAAGAACGTCATATCGGATTTTCTCCTAGAATATTTGCTTGGGGCAGTCAGTATAAATTACGGTATAAAAATCGTACTATTCTTTCTTTTTGGTACACTGTTAGTTCTACATTATGTCGATCTGGCAGTGTTGCGAGTTCTACTGTACAGAGTATCACAAGGGCCTTTTATTGTACGACTATTGTAGGCCTCGGTATTTCTCGAGCTTATCATGAAAAAATGCTTGTAACGTGTCAAAATATTCCTCCGAAAATGATTAAGTGCGGCCTTGAAAGATATGCCAAGGCATGTAAATGCCCGTTTTTGCATATGATTATGCATATGATTCTCAAGCTATCATGAATAAATGCTTACAACGTGTGAAAATGTTCCTTGGCAAATGATTAACTATGGACTTAATAGGTATGCCAAGGCAAGTAAATGCACAGTTTCGCATATGGTGGTCATATTACATATTGAATACATCAAAATGATTTGAACATTTTGTTTTCGATTTTTGACAGTGTGCATATAATTAACAAGTATATGCATGCGGAAAATTTCCCATTTCTATCAAACTTTCCACTCTATCTTGGTGAAGCAATATCAGTATTCTTAACACTGTATTTCTTCGAAATGCCATCAGTATGTAAGCTGGTAATGTATGTTTTTATTGAGACAAAGTATATTTATCTTCTTGATATTATTTAAAATATTCAAAAGACTATAAATTAAGCATTTCTTTTATAATTGTTCAAAAAAGGTATAGTAGTTTGCAATAAAACATTACGTTGCTCAGAAATACTTTTAGTATAATTGTAACACAATAACAACATAACTACGCAAATATTGTGCCCATGAAACTTTTTATGCTGCTTTTATTAGAGCAGTCGCTGATTCTAAACATATACTTACAAACAAAAATACTTTAAGTCACCAAAACACTCATATTACAACACTTTTAAGTTTAAAAAGTCGATTTCGTTAAAACTACAATATCTAATTTTCTATAATTATATTAAATAAAAGTTTATGAGCATTATGAAAAATGAAACAGAAAATCTTGGACTACTACGTACTGAAAACTTACCTAAATATCTAATTCTGAAAACTTAAAATGTTATTCATGGGTCGTTCTCAAACTGAAGATTTCGCATTCTGTAGATGCTGAAAATGAAGTGTCAGTTTACAAAACTAGTCCTTAAATAGATTAAAGCCTGTTAATAGATTAAATGACGAGCACTGCTGTGCAGACTGCGTTGAAAAGCATTTATCAATCAAATTTGATTTCAAAAAGATACAGTCACATAATTTTAGAGAAATCATGTTCCAGAAAACCGTGGGCATACCATATGTAACAAATTTGTAAATTAAGCTATTAATACGCTAATACTAGCTTTGCTAGTATTACACGTTAGTAAAACACAAAAATAAATAACTAAATGACGTTAAAGAGAAATAATAAACCTGTATGTTTTTTAATTTATATTTAACTGACGCCTCAAGGAAAGCGTGAGGAGTTTTAGTGCAATATGAATGAGATTAAGCATCCCAAATTTTGAAATTACTTATCTTGATCAATTTTTGTCTTAACAGGAAGCAAATGCTATTTTTCAAATTAGCATTTCTATTTTTCAAATTAGAGTTCTATTTTTCAAATTAGCATTAATTTTCATCGAATGTAACCATAGGCACTGTGGATGTGTACTAAAAGTTAACATTCATCAATTTTTTAATTAATCTTAGAATGCCGTAACATGAATATTTGCGTTATATAAAGTATATTTGTAATGGAAAATATGTTTCTGTTACCAACGGTTTCGAAAATAAAGATCGCATAAGGAACATTTTGGACACAATGTATATTAACTCTAAAATGTATATCTCTAAAGATTTGCTTAAGCTTAATACAGCAGTGAAAACTAAGACGTTGATACTCCGCGCAGTTACATTTATACTCAGAAGAAGCTTATGTCTTTCGTAGGAATAATTTTTTTGTACTGCAGAAAGTATGTAGCCGGGTTCATTATACTTTCAGAGAAACAACATGAGTGTTGCTCATAATTTCTTTCAGATATATAACAAATTATGTAGACAGATTAACATAGTCTGTGAATGCCCTTCGTAAGTTAGATCTTATTGACCGATCTTTAGCAATAATTAAATTAAACCAGCCAAATATATTTCAGATAGATTATTTCAAAATAATTCTATGTCTAAATATCTCGACGAAGGTCTTTTCGTGACATATCAGAAAATATGATATCAAATTAACATATTTTTATTGCACACGTTTTGGTCACATATCCATAAAAGTAAGTTTTATATTGGTTAAGTAGGAAAAAGAGTTTCAGCCACAGAAAAATCTTCTCATAACCAAATGAAAAAATAAAGGAAAAAAGAGGGAAACTATCTCATCCTAGTATAACGAAATTTAGCCAAAATATGATTAATTTAAAATTTCTGAAAAACTTGTGCCAAATTCCGAAAGACGGATATTTGGTAACTTTAAGAATAGAATCTTCCAAATGATACATTTTTGTTAGAAAAACATGTATGAATATGCGTTTGAAGTTCCCAACTGTACATTTTCCAAAACCAGAAAGAATGTATAAAATAAAATTCAGTTTTGTATGTATAAAATAGAATTCAGTTTTTTTATTTTGTTACTTATTTTTTTCCGTAAGGTATCAACAGATAAACAGGACATAAGTCCTATAATTCTGACAATTTTCACCTTAAATTTTGCATATTGTATAATTAATTAAGGAATATTTTTAATAGAGTAAGAAATATTTTACTAACGGAAAGAATTGTATAATACATGAGTAAAATTTTAAATTCTTTTTTAAATATCTTATGAAGTATTATTCAAAGAATTTAGTGAATTTCAGCGTTCGTAAGAGCTGTTTATTTAATTGAAACAACTTGAGAAATAGCATCTGGAATTATTCGAACACATGTTAATTATTCAATTAATAAATTCAATTAATAAAAATATAAGTAATTCACTGAATAAAATATTATAAAAACATTTGTTTCCTGTGAAATTCAGTGTTACCTTGAGAAAAGTAACTAATTTGTAAAAATTTCATTTGGGCGAAATTAAGCAATTATTTAAAAACCTGGAAATGACTCATTATGATACTTTATTTCTCCAGAATAAATTTGTTTTACATTTCACTGAAACATCAAATTTAATTAAAATGAGATATGTATTGTTTAAAAACTGCGAATGGTTGATTTTTATAATTTCAAAATACTTTTAAATGCTTCACTCTTTCTTTGCCCAACTAATTTTGTAATAGCTTTAGTAAGAATAGTAGTTATTATAATCAATTGATACATCAAATCTGAAAAAATTTATTTTGTTCATTTTAGAATAATTTTGATCTCTCTTTTGCAAAAATATTTCTACGAAATTTACGGTAAAATGAAAGAGAGAAAGAAACATAAAAAACAGAAGAAAAAGAAAATAGAAAATCGATTGATTTTGAATATTTTTGTACCATTTTAAAATATCTTTGAATGTTTCTTCTTTAACCTATGAAAAGTAAAAAGACTACTTTTATCTAAGGGGACAAAAGAAATTGAAAATATCTCTTTTGACTTCTTAGAAAACTATAATAACTCGATTAAACTTTTTGTATTTTATAGAAGCAAGGCATATATTTGTAACAGAATTCGATTAAGAATCCCATATTTCATTTTAATGTTAGAAAGGAAAGATTTTTCAGAACCAATTTATATTCTAGATTACCGAGATTAGAAAATGATAAATGCACCGAAAAATATTGGAAAATGGAATTAATTTCCGGAGAATTATCGTAAGGTTTTAAAATATTTCAGTATTTGAATAAATGTATAGTGAAATCTTGTCAAACTGGCTCATCGTAGGTTAAACCATTTATAACAACTTAGAGTGTGTGTAGTTCGGGAGCTAAAGATTATTCAAAAAATGAACTTCTAAATGTAGAATTTTCTCAAGTAAGAAAATATACTTTGATAACTATGTGACAATTATGCTGATGTTTGACTTTTTCTCTAACGGCCAAGTACGTTGCTGGTTAAGCAATCGCAGGGAAATACAAAATGATTTGTTTTTTTAGCCCTTTTATTACTAAGAACGTTGACAAGGGTGCTCCACAGGGAACACCCGGAGAAAAGAGAAGCTGCTCCTAAGTTTTGATGGAGAACTCCTCAGGGAACGGTTTAGGAGGTCACTTGCTCCTATTTTCTTTCAACCATCCTCTCAAAAGGGTTTCAGCTCAACAGCAATTTAGGTGTCCTCATGCTTCAGAAACACTATATAATTACAAACATCCGTGCGTTCGCTGGGATTCGAATTTCGGTATAGCATCTGTTTCCTACCACCTTACCAGCAATTTTCGCTAATGATTAGCTTTAAGTTTAATTCTACCCTTTTTTATTTTGTTTGTCACGGTATAAGGTATTTCTCCCGCCTTCTTCGCATGCCTTCGTGGTATGGTGGTCTGCACGCTGGGTGCGTATTCCAGAGGTCCACGGTTCGATTCTCGGCGAAGGCGTTGCAAATTTCTCATCTTTTCTGTTTCCAAAAAGTCCTATTGTCTCTACAGTGGCACCCGAACTAAAAAGGTCTTAGATGATGATTCTCCACACCCGGGATTTGACGACTGGGTCTTCTAAAACCCCTAGTCGCCCTTTAAAAGGGGGAGTATATAAGTTATTTCTCCCGGCTTCTTCGCGTGTCTTCGTGGTGTGGTGGTCTACGTGTTGGGCGCGTATTCCAGAGGTCTGCGTTTCGATTCACGGCGAAGGTGTTGCAAATTTTTCATCTTTTCTGCTTAAAATCCTAATGTCTCTATAATGGTATTTATTCAGAATGAAAATTTTTGCAAACTGAATTCCAAGCGACATAGTTTAAAAGCAAGATGCTAATCTTAATCGTGAATCTAGTGGACCTTACATCGTGATTTCGCCACTTTACCTTTAAAAAGCTACTGCAGTAAACAGGAAAGCAATGTAGAGAGAGAGGTTGCGCGGTGCTCGATAAGTTGCCGGGGACTTATTTATATCCTTTTTCTACCGTAAGTGTTTGCTGATTTGAGTTTAGGCTATTGTTGTAATCGAATTGCATGTTCTTGCAAACCTTGCAAGAGAAGAGCTCGATTAAGTTTTCCCACTCATTTGGCGCAGTGGACAATATAGTTCTGCTTACACGTTAACATTTAAGTTGTATTTTGTTTTGAGAGTTAAGCAACACCAAAGGCGATAATTCGTCATGTCTACAGTAGAGGGATGACAAATATTAGGGAAAACTTTTAATATGTTTTGCACCATAGACGTTTCTTTCTTTAAAATAATGTGCTCTTATAAGGATAATAATAATGATATTGTAATGTATAGAGGACGGTAAAGAGGGTCGTAACCTCAGAAATAAAATATCGTAATGTATAAATATTTTTACACTTATTAGTTTGCTTTCGTTTAAACAGGTATCCGTTCAGTGACAAGTTTTACCAGTATTTGTTTTCGAATATATTTTCGAATAGTTTACCAGTATTTGTTTTCGAATATGTTAAAGAACTGATCACAAACTGGCAGCCCGCCTGCTGCCGAATTTCACCGAAATTTTAAAATTAATTAGCATTATTATAACAAGAATTTGAAGGAAAATTTTGAAGTACATATTTATTCTAGTTTTACATTATTGTTATCATTAGAAACAAACGGGAGTAACGCCGCAGAAAAACTAAAAATGGAGCTAGTTAATTTACATTTTGATATAAATCTCATTCAAAGATACGAAGATACATATTTGATTACCTCTTTTTTTCATTTTCTCTTTATCTGTCAAAAGATAAATATCCTAAGATATGAATTTCTGTATTACGAAGAATTGCTTTGCTTGAAAATGCATTTATATGTGGAAAGCTTTTTCCTTATCGGAAAAATATTAAGAAAAAAAATCATATTGACTGATGAGTACCTACGCATCGTGATGTAGATAGTTGTTAGAAATTAAGAAGTTTATAATTATTTAGATATAATTATTTAGATATAATTGTATGCCCTTTTTCTGTATGCGTCAAAGAAAAGTTATAGTAATTAAAATAATAAGAATAGATTGGCATTATTAATTGTCAAGGTCACTTATATATTTTAAGTAAGTTATTTAGTGATTAATTAAACAGATTAAAATTATTTGAAATAAATGTCAGTCTGAAAATTTAATCTTTATGCGTCAACACATTTGAATTACAAACTGTAACTAATAGAATTTATAGGCAGATACCAACGTTTAGATTTCAAACAGAAAATAAATATAAATAACAAGTTGGGTCGATTATTGTATTGTATATTCTGATAAATATTAGCTGATTCAGTTAAAATTTTGTTTTGTTAAAAAAAAAAAAAGCTATTGCAATTTTTTTTTTTGGGGGGGGGGGAGGTTGTTAAGCTGTTTTAGGTCGTGCGTTCGGCGGTCGTGCATTTTGATTTTGAGATCAGTGCATTAGACCAAAGAGGATTTTAAAACATTCGATATATCAATCATTTCCACAAATGCGACAACCAAGAGAGCAAGATTTCTTTGTATTGTTGAGAGCTAGGCCGTCATGGATTTCTCTTTAAATCTTCACTCCAGATGAGCATAAAGAAAATGACAAAGTATTGGGGAAATAAAAGTGCACAACAAAAACGTAATACATGTAAGCGCACTAAAGCTCTAAACTGCATGCTAACTTCTTTGAACAACAGTCTTCACTGACCAACAATGTACTGATCGCTGGCTGTCGAAGCTATATTTATATGATGCTTCACAGAGTCTTGAAAGCGTCGGAAAAAATCGCTCCTTGAGCTTTGAAAATGAGTTTTCCCGAAAATTGAAAAAGAACTGCAATTTGGGAAGAAATCGTCCAAATGGCGACAGGAATTGTCAATAAGCCCCATATTTTGGGATTTTGGCCATGTCTTGCGTTCTATTTAAGCTGTTTTCACAATTCGAACGTTATTGGAGTTGCAAGGTCTGCAAATCTATGCACGATATAAACATTCATATGTAAGAGTACCTAGCCACAAATTAAACTGCACAAAAGTAAACCCTAAATTGTAATTTACACGAAACAAATAAGCAAATAACTGAATAAAAACAATACAAAATATTATAATATCTAGTATACCAAAACAACGATAAAATTAAATAGACGCAAATATTTTGGAAGTTTGCAACATTATTTAGTTATTTCAAAGCATATGATTTTTGTAAAATATTACTGCAAAAATAAGAGCAGAAAACAAATCTATTTACTTACTGTACAGAACAATATATTTTCTTTTCTGTTTGTATATAATTTTTTTAGAATATTCTATTAAAAATTTCAAAGTGTAATATTTTATTGCAAAGCCTTATGTCCATATACCTATATCTAAGTAATTTAGTTATATGTATTAAGATTTCTAAATAATATTTTATATCATGCAAAGTCTATTAATTGATCTTACAAACAGGAATTATCTGAAGGTCAGCGCAAAAGGTCTTGAAAACACGGAAAAAAGGGAGAATATACCCCAAATAAAATGGAGTCTTCAAATTTTAATGCCCTGAAGGTAAATGTGACAACCAAAATTGGTTATAAGTTCAACCTGTAATTTATTCAGAGAGTACGACTGTAGCTGTGGAATGCCGTTAGTCTAGTTACCTCATTAATTTTAGAGAAGTTTCTGTCTTAAAAAAGTTGCAATCAATTTTCATAAACTGAAACCGAAAGAAGCAGGAAAACAATTAGTTCCATAAAAGAAAATTTGAATTGATGAGATTTTCGGCTAATTGCCTCTAAAATCATCTAGACGTCCACGTTCTACGATGGCTGTCATTAAATACATGTTTGCTTTACAAAAGTCTTGAGGATAATACGCGAAAAGCATATAATTCTGATAAGAAATAAAATAAATTAGCATACATCCATTTGAAAGTCATAATAATTGTTAGTAAAATAGTTTCTTTATATTTGAGACATATCATTTGTTCTTTCAATAATAGAAGCGTTTTTCAATATAAGGAGGTCAGCAAAACTAATGTTTGAAAAGCGTACATTAAAATTTCTTGAGGAAATTAAATGAAATGCATTAAAACTTAGAAATATATTAGAACATAAGTTAAATATATTGAAACTTAGAAATATATTAGAACATAAATGGATTATATTGAAACTAACAAATTAGAAAACTAATTGAATATATTGAAACTTTGGTTTTATGGAATTAAGCTAATAATCAGACTTCTCAGATAATAGCTTCATGCCATAAAATGTAACCATTGCATTTCGAATATAAATTGTTTCAATTTCATATAAAGTACTCTTTAACGATCAAAATAGAGAGAGTGTATTTGTTTGGGGGGGAGTGACTAAATGGATCTGAATCAGGAAACGATCTGAATGCAAATTAATCGTGTTTAAATGAGATTTTGTCTCTGATTTCTATGGTTCGAAGATAATATATGTCTTCAGATTACCGAGGAAAATGCAAAGAAAATAATTTCAGTGCCCTTTGTGAAAGCATTTGACTAATAGAACGTTTGATGTAACTGACTTAAAGACAACCTACTTCGCTAGAAATAGTTAAAATTAAATTTCTGGAGTTTCGTCGGGCAGAAACATCCAGTTCGACGTAGGGATAATTCCGAATCGTTGAAGTTCGAGTCATCAACATTCTTCTGTGCGTTTTGTTTCTTATTTATCATTTGATTTAATTAATAGGACTTTTTTCAACAGCACAAAATAATAATTAAATTTCCAAAATAAACTACTTTATCGCCTATTTTTCGCCTTTATGGTCACATTTAGTTCCGCAATTAACTTAGAATTAATTAGAATTTTAAAGGCTCAAGTTTTTTAACTGAAGAAGTATAACTAATTTCAGTCTTGTTATTCTTTTCACCTAAAATATTTCATAATCCATAAAACTTTTTTAACATTAAAATATGTAAAACGTAAGTTAAAATGCGTCTTTTAATATGATTTTAATGTATCTATTTAATAAGCCCTTTGGTATTCATATCTACTTTTCTAAGTGTACTTGTAACATAAATTACCTATAGGATTCTCTCATATTAGACGCGTTGTCGGTTGTCCTTGACAAATACTTTAATAACAGGTTTTAGTGAGTTAATATCTCCTGTCACATGTCTACAGGGAAAACTGTCATACAACTGTTCTGAAAATATACTGAAAACTTTAAGAAAAATCACAGCTCTCCGAAAAGAACAGCTGTTTTGTTGACTGCATTAATAACATTTGTAGAAACTTCTGGAAGTTCACGGTAGATGCAGAGCTGGCATTTCATCAATTCGTGAAGTTGTTTTTTCTTTTTTTTTTTTATCCGTGTCTAAAATTCTTAACTACGAACAGCAATAGTGAAATTTGTATAAAAATTTTCATTATTATTAGAAAAATGTTTTTGTGTATTTGTAACATTCTAAATTCAAAGAATGTTGTTGAAGTGGATTTTTTTTCATAATCAAAGACTTTGAAATATTTATTATTACACTCTTTGTAAATATTTTTAATGCTTCAGTTGAGGAGTATTTCGATTATATGTATTGTGTAAAATTTGAAAACTTTATATTTTGATATGCCGCTTGTATTTTAGACATTCTTTAGTATAATGAGAGTATATGACAACTCGAAAAATCTAAGTTTGCAGCTATTTTTGCACCTATTGCTATTTAGGTTCGTACATTTGCCCTGTATTCTTACTTTTACGGCATAGCTTATCTTTTAAGATTTTTTTCACGTTACATTACACAGAAAAATACAACAATTTTACATATAATTGCACTAAATCATCTATTTATGTACCAAATTCGTAACAATATTATAGTTAAGTACACAGCAGAATACTATATATAATGTTGGTTCAGCAAATTTTTGTTTTTATGCTTCTCAGATAATTCAGCATTTCTTGAGACGTCTTGGTTTTTTATGATTTGTAACAGTTACAATAATGGTACTTTTTATGAGATTTATCATGTTATTGAAAACTTTGAAATAAACAGGACAGAAAAATAGGGATGAAATTATGAGAAAATACAGGACATTAATAAGAGATATAGCATTTGATTGAAATGAGTAATCTGCTGGACTGTTGCACTGTTCCAGTGGATATGTTGTGCCTGACCATGTTTCAGGTAGACATTTGCAGACGTTGAACTTACTAGTAACAAGAAATAGTTGTCAAAAATTATTATGATTATTAGACTGTAAAAGTTAATTTTTAGTATGATACTATACTGCATATTTAAATTTATTCACCCTTTTAACGCTGGGAGTGATATTATGTGAAGTTTGCGTTTGTTTTATTTTATGATCTTGGTAAACTTAATTTTTCAACACGGTCTATGCATATTTTATGGCAGTAAATGATAAAAGATGAATATTTACAAACTTGTTTTCATTTATAGCAACTCTAACAGTTTAATTCTTTATACTTAAAATTAATGTGACATGCGTGTTAGCTTTTCAAAATATCCCGAACCTTCAAAATTTTCCCCTATATATTAATTCACACCATTTTTTCAAATAAGCAGTTTTGCTTAGTTCAAAAACCGTGTTATGAACTATTGTAATTCTCTCAGATCTGTAAGGATCTCAGATTTTAACCTCTGTCAGTACAACTCTGTTACATTTATCATAATTAAACAAAAAAAAAAAAAGTTGAAATGAGCAAAAGAAAGCAATGAATACTTATTTTTATTATTATTTAAATACCGTTGGATGCAATGGGAAACAGTTATAAAGAAAAGTGCAGTTAGTATTTGCTGTTTTGAAATTAGCTGCATAAATTGAGAATCTGACTTTTAATAAACCTTTGAAATATTTTTGGTCTCACACCAAATTTAATTCTGCTTAAAATCAATCTCAAAATTTAACTATCGAATAAATAATTACTGTTCTTTTGTACCAATATAATCGAGAGAATGATATTGCAATAAAAGGGAATAATCTAGAAATTGAAATATTATAATCCATAAACTCTTAGTTACCAAAATGTCTTCAAAATATGAAGCGAAGAAAATCATTCAGCATTAAAGAAATCATTCAGCATTATTAGAAGTTACTATTAATTCCTTTCGCATTTAACTCCGTTGGTAATAATTATCTTTCCAGCTGCTTCCAAGGAACTTTATCCTTCTTAAAGTGGAAATGAATCGGTCTCAAAAGGAAACTTATGATTAGGAAGCGTATGATTACGAAATACATTTACGTTATGAAAGTACGAAACTCAGAAATATTAGAAAAGCTATCCCTAGGCATTTCATTAAGAGCAACGGCCATCCAATAACGCACGCATACCTTGCCATCGTTGGTCAGCATCGATTAGGTTGACATCGATTTAAGAGACGCTTAACCTCAATCGATTTTCCCTCGTAAGTGAGCTGCCTGAAAAGCATGGACTTCAGGGCTTCAAATTAGTCGACTGAGTCTAGATGACTAAAGCCAATATCTTTAGCTGAGTAAATATAGCATTTTCTCGAAGCAGTTTTGATTAGCTTTTACGATAACAATTTCTCACAATATATGCATTTACTATTATCACAACAGAATATATAAGATGACAAGAATGTCTGTAATATGATTTAATCAAATTAATCTTAAAAGATTATTAATCTCATTAAGCTTAATAGCATTAACAAAATTAGTCTATCTTTGGAAAGGCATCATCTATAACGATACCTATCGTGAGTTTGACATAGTATACATCAAAGCTTGTTACCTATATTTGCCTCTCAGAAAAAATATTATTTACAATGTTACAAATTTGAGTTAATGACACCATCTACAATATTAACATGATCAGACACCTACATGATTAAGGAGTGCACGATTATGAAATATCGCTTATTTTGCTTTTTCATTTTGCTCTTGCAGAAAAACTTTATAATACCAAGATAGTTAAGAAAATAACTTAATGTTTTCATACTAATTTCTATTGCTTTACATAACGTAATAATAAGAACAATACTTCGATCAAATTCGCAATATTTTGACAGTGGGTTAGCAACTAAGACTAAAGCTTAGCAAACAAGCCGGTTGCATAAACATTTTTGCAGTTTTCTCCATGTATAACGTGAATGCAAGTCTGTTTCACTTAAAACACCCTCCACGAAAGTATCTCTTTCTGGGGCGAGTAACCCAGGTATATTGACGCAATCAAACAAAGATGTTCGTAGATAAGAAGTCATTATTAACTTTCATTATATTTTACAGATGTGGTCTTCTTTGTTGACAAGTCCAATAACGTATTTGTCGTAGATATCGGTATGTCGTCACCGTAAATAAAATGACATTAGCAAACATATTTCTGAAATAAAAGAAAGTTTGTCTTCGTTTTTATTAGGCATTATCAACTTACATACAAAGTAGTTTCTAGAATAACTAAATGTGCAATATTCAGTCTGGAAAATAAAATAAGGAGGTGTAGAATTTCTTTCAATAAATAATTCGATACTATTTTATTACTTAGTTACTTTTTCCTAATCTTTCCTCTTATATGTGTGATGTTTAGCTAAGTATGTTTGATATTTCCGCAGCAGGAAATCTTTCGAATTTCCTAGGTCTGCAAAATGCTCTTTACTAAACGTAACATATTCTTATTTAAATCTTCCAACCCTGCAGATGTTTGCACTCGAAATACCGAAAGTACCAAAACACTCATAAGAAATACAGTTTCTTATTTCAAATTCAAAAACGCTTTTTCCACTTTATACGTAGACTCTTTTCCTCGCGATATGCAATTTTAGTTGTTTTGGAGCATCTAAAATCCATGTTCATGTTTATATTTTCTTAGAGGCAAAGAGATAAATGTTGCTTAAAGTTTACTATATATGGCTTGAAGGAATGAATCAAGGATCAATTGTCAAACCTGAAACATTAAATGACTGAAAACCAGATTGAAACATTCAACGTAGTGCGATTTTTATTGATACAAATATACTCATGCGTATTTTCCAAACCTTCCATTTTTCTTGAAGCACAGGTCCATTTTTAGCTTTCTCTTACCTTTCATTCAACTAAATTTTAAGTAAACAAACAAAAAATAAAAGTACGTCTAATGGTCCAGTAAAAACGCATATTCTCCAATTGCAGTGAAAATTAAATATTGTCTTATTATCCTTTATACGAAGTACATAGTATGCATTAAAATTTCTACACCAAGAAAGAAAGTAAAAAGCAGAATTTCAGTTATTGTATAAATATACATTTATTGTGTATATAAATTTCCAGGTAGCTTGTACTACGCGACGTGCTGAATTTAACACTCAGAACTGCCTCCTGTGCTCATTCAGTTACAACGTTATAATCCGGCTGGGCATCGAGTCGAACTGAATTTGGATGACAGATAGGGGTACTTCACTCCATACGGCTTCAACTGTATGCCAGAGTTCATTAGTCGTAGTTGCTGGCTAGAGGTAGAATACTAGTCTCTCGGCAACCCATGGCCAGATGTTCTCAAGAAGTGAGACACCTGGATAGCGTACTGACTAAAGCAACGGTCGAACACCCTCTTTACTCAGGAAGGTCAGGATAACATGAGCAACATGCGGCAGTTCATTATTTTTTTTTTGTCACGCAGGCAACGAAGACAGAGCAGAGCCGCAAGCCTTAACATGTCAAAAGTATAGTAGCGCCTGTTCGCATTACCGTCTATGCGAACAAGAGGTTACATGAAGTGTATCCAATGGCAACCTATACCAGTACATTCTGGACCCTTTTGATGACGAATGCAAGCTAGCAACTCTCATTCTCCACGAAGCATCCAACACAGATACGTCCACCATGATACTGTACGCAAAATTGAGATTCTTCTGATAAAAAACGACGTTTCGTCAGTCTTATGTCTATTGTCGTATGTAATTTTGGACTCAGGTTAAGAAGACATATTGTTTAAAGTTTGTGGCTACTTTAGAGAAACAGAATGCAAGCTGTTCTATCATAAAGTAAAGCAAGCTCTAAAGCAGGTCCCAGTCGTTGTAAATATGCTGACATCGATGCAATTGCTGAAGAACCTTTCGAAGTAGACCCAGTTCCTAGAATGGAATCTAAATGTGAAACCTTAGCCCCAACTGATTTTCCAAGACCGAAGATGACCTAGAAGAAACTTAGAAGTTTTTCACGGCTCATTGACCACAAAAACATGTAACAGATCCGGGAATATTTTCTAAAAAAGGTCTTAAATTAGGTGTTGGGAAACATAAAAAATACCTAATTTAGTTTTTAAAATCTCCGCAGCCCTTGCGGTTAAAAATATGATATCGTTAGCTCATTAAAATATTATGATGTTTTCTTATTTATAGTATTTTATTAAAATTTGCAAAGAGAAACACATATCTGTTATTAACATTTTAAGGAAATAAAAGATGTAATTACGTTTTATGAAAATAACTGTATATTTAATTAATTAAAAGTCTAATTTCCTTTTAAATATTCTTCTCGAAGAGATACATTTTCGTGTAACCTCATTTTGTAAAGCATTAAATGAAGTATTTATGCATTAAAATTTTCTTTATTGGCCATAATAAGTGTCTGATACTCTTAACATGTGTGCAATACTTTGAATTATCACATTTGTTTGCCTTCTATTGGCGTACAAAGATTTGAGTATCCGGGATATAGTACGTCTACAGAAGTTATCTACAACTGATTGGTTTAAGGCCCAACGATATTCAATGTTCCTACAGCAATGAATTTGTGCCGTTTTTTCTTCATTTTGTACCTGTATCTAACTATCATTATCTGATAAAATATCCGTGTGAGAAGGGCAACACGTTTCGGACAGCACTTCGTTCCAACATTAAGAACTTGAAGATGGTCCTCAGGATGCTCCACAAGAGGAGATGATTCACAAGAGCTGGTCCAATATAAAACTTACAAGGAAGATGCATTTGCAGTCTCAAAACGATTATAAAATACTTGTAATTTCTGTTTCTATAGAAGGTAGTTGAGTCTTTAGAAAACTATAGAAAGAGAACTGAGAACTAATTTTTCCATTAGACCAGGTTTCCTAAAGAGGTCGGTACTGACCCCCTCACAGTCGATGAAATTTTAAAGAGATTCTGGGATTATTAAAGGATCAGTTTGGGGATGATAACCGAATATCCACTGGCATTTCATCAGGATAAACAAAGTCCCATTGATAACAAAATAATTTCTTAATAAAGTGAATAATGTTCTAGGTGTGAACCTAGAAACAGCACTTAAATCTCTGACTAACTTTTTAGTAATTATTAGTCAAGTTCATGAGATTCTCTAAAATATTATTGACAGTAAAAGTCAATGCAATGTCCATAGAATGTTGGAATAGATAAAGATCATTTGTAGCTTTTTATGTGTAACCTGGCTCATCTGTCTCTTGCAAAACCTGTGGGCTATGGGATCACATCCCTCCAGCTCAAATATATGTCCCTAGCATGCATTCCACGTGAGGTTACACCTGCTGGCTTACTTCCCGAGAGTACTTGAATCCATTTGAAGTTGCCCGTGAGCTGCTGAATGCTTGAAATCCTGTTGCTTACAAATGCCTTAAGTTGATGAGAAGACATATTAATCCACGAAAGAACGATAATGGTGTCTGACCATAGATAAACTTCATCAAATTGTAATTTCAGTGATGACAAAGTCCTGCTAACTAGTTGAAATAAAAATAAGTCTGAAAAGCTTAAAAATAGAGTCTGAAAATCGTCAGTATCTTGACTGGAACAATACGCTGCTTACTTCACAGAACATAGTTGAATACTGGCTGTTCTTTTGAAATAACTTGAATATAAACCGCAGCTCCATACGCATTCTCTGAACCAGTAGTAAATCCATGGGTAACAATTTTTCTATATCGCTGCTTAACACATATCTCAGAACACGTAGATCTTCGATTACGGGAAGAGTAGAGAATATGAAATTCTAAAGGTTTTGGTTCGAGCAGTAGTTCATATTTCAATTAGAAATAACCGTAACATTTGGAAAAATATAACTAATCTAATATCTTGTCCAGCCAGCCTCATGGGGGGGGTAAATGCGAGATATATGCGGAAACACTGCTCGTTTGGTGTCTGTGCTAACAGATTCAGTGGGGCCAGGTTCAGTGGAAAGATAAAGAATTATTTTGCGTGTTCCACTGCACTCTAAAGCTTCCACAATCATTTCTTCGGCTGAATGGTGGAAAGGATCATTTCCCAACTTGCCTTTGTTTAACTCTCGGTTATTACCAATCTATTTGTGTAGTTTTATTTCACACGTTCAAGCAACAAGGTGAACAATCTCTAAATACCTTTGGTTTGAGGCAAATGTAAAGCGCTCGACAGGACATCATACATGAAGTAATCAGGTGAGGCAAGATAAAAGTCTTTTCTTTCATCAAAAACTATTGATGAAGTATCCACTGGGCTAAAACGGTGTACTTAAGTACCGTTTAATGACTGAATACCTATACCAGAGTATCAATACTTTTCTTCTACAGAAGTCACTTGTTTTTCACATGACAATTTCAGTTTGTCGAAACATTTTCCCTAGGGCTCTACCAAAGGCATAAAGTTGTTTTCTAAACCTTGTCATAAAAGGAAAAATGTTTTCTTGTACGACATCTCTCTTTAGAAGAATGTCTTTGAGGGATTGGCCGCTACTAGCTTAAGCACTAGCACGAAAACTCATGCGCAGTCGAATTGCATTCTTGTCAGGTCTGCACACCTCGTGATGAGGTAGACTCTCCAAACCAGCTTCCTTTTCAGTCTCATCTAAATGATGTAAACTTTCTATATGTTGCTTGCACTCAATGTATTACGTGTTGATTGTTGGATTGGTTTCCAGAAGTCTCCAAAGCTGATTTAAGCATTTTGAAGCGAGATTTTGGAACTGCCCAAAGTTATCTTTTTTGTAGCATCATGTTGAATTGTCATTTGTACGACATAACGACCATCTGGTTTTCAGCGGTGAAATCGAACAACGTTTTCCTCATAATATCGCAACGCTTCACTTGGACTGTTACTTTCTAGGTTTTCTGTCTCCCAAAAGGATTTAAGTACTATTTGGTTTAATGTCTGCAAATTCACAGACAAATAATAATGATTAATAAATAAATAATTTTCTACTGAACCAGAAGTTTCCATTGAGCTTGACGCAACAGAGCGAAGTACAGTTTCTTGAAAAAACAATTTGTTGTCTCCCGTGCAAACATTTCCGGTTTCAATAAAAAAAATTTGGCGGCAAAAACTAAATCAATTTTCTTTGGTGTGTAATATTCAGTTTTCGTTAAAACTATGTTAGGTATTTTTATTTCCGAAATGTTAATTAATTTAGATGGACTAATGTTAGTTATTTCTGTCATGACCAAAAATCTAAGTTCCATTTATAATTGCCCTTTAAATATGACAATGTACTTTTTATTTAATACTTTGGAAGGAAAAATTATGTCCAGAAATAGGAGGAATCTTTTGCTTTTTTATTCTTAATAAATTAGAATATTCAGCACTTATAAAATTACAGTGGGAGACTGAGTCAAGGATTGCAACCATAAGATATTTACGTTGAAATAAATCTTAGATATTAACAATAACACTACACAGCAAAAACTATTCTTTCTAAATGTCATTATTAACATTTGAGCCTACCCCCGGGAGTCAACACTTTGGCGTCTGTCTCTATCTTTTCAGTTTCCGATTTAGTCAAGTTGGGTATGTAATCTTTACCCAGTTCTCTGTACAATAAGATATGATGTTTAAGATTATAAATTTAACAAGTGATCTGTGACCAATATTCAAATACTTTATGAGCTATGAATAAACAATTTAACCGGACTCTATGTTTCTGAGCAATATCAGATCTCTCGGTATGATTCATATCCTTGAAATATCGGAGAACTGTATATCGAGTGCGCTTTTTCACAGGCAGGACGAAGATGAATTTGGAAGGTTATTCGAAGTAACTTGGAGGCCTTTTGACCGAGACAATGAATTTGCTGAGGCTGCAAATTTCTTTGTACCTTTAATCAGCATATTGTACAATAAGCTTTTTAACATCTTATTTCGCTTTTCGATAAATTGCAAAAATACATCAAATTCTTGAACTTTATTTGTCGTGAAAGTTATTTGAAATTGGTTTCTAGACTTTCGATCAAGTCTCTGAATGGTAACATTTATTAACAATTTAACCGAAAGTTTATCAAATTCTAATATTTTCAATGTCCGTATACATTTTTTCATAATATAATATTTCTCGAAGCTCTTTAGCTGAATCTTGACTAATTTTGGAATAGTTTACAATGTTCTGAAAATGTGTACCTACGATTATTCTTTTGTTTCCGTAACAGTCTTTTAAAATGCTTAAAATAATGACTCATGCCTGTCGTCCGAGGTTTGAATTAACATTGCGTGGCCTCACAGCGCTGCGTGTAAACAAAAACTGTTTTGGTAAACTGTTAAATGAGGATTTTTAGATATTAAATTATTAAATATATACTTTTTAAATTTCTTCGTTCCTCATTAAAACCAGAGAAGTCAGGCAGGGGAGTTTGGTGAAGAGGAGTATAGGAATTTTCAAATTCGTGGCTCAAGAATTATTAACTTTCAGTTCACTTTTCAAACTTCTATTTGAATGATGGGTAATGACGTTTAGACTTACCGCATTTGTCTCAGGAAGGATTTTTTATTCTTCTACGAGAGCATCAATTCCTTATCTCGAGCTTTTTCATAGTATCCATTACGCAGTTATTCGAATCTTGAAGTATATATTTTAAGGAATCTATCTTTTGCTGCAGTTCCATTGTGGATACAATTTCTTCAGCAGCATCCGAAAGGCTTGATATGAATCCTTAATTTCTATACCTTCTATGAATTTTTCCATACAAGTAAGCTTATTTTTAAAGCAGCTTTCCGCCTGTTCAAAATAATGACAGCCATTCCTCTGCAACTCGAGGGAGAATCAAATGTAACAAATTCAGCGGAACACAGCGCTATTAGCAAGAAGAAAACTAAGAACTGATTTATCTCATTAGAGTTCAAGCTATAGGAAATAACAAACAATAATTAAAGCAATTACAATAATAATGAAACAAGCGACCCCTACATCTTTAGAGTTTGGGATTTTATTGCCAATTTTGAAAACATCATCTTTCTTTCTTGCTTAACATCAAATAAATAATAAAATAAACATAAAGCAACGATCTCGAGTACAGGATAAACAGTTGATATTTTAATGGTTTCAGGGTGATGTAGCATAGATATTCAATTGGTGGAGTTGTGATGAATTATTTGAGATTGCTGAGAATTCATTATATTTTAATTACCATAATAGATGTAGGGATTTTTTTTTAAATTTTGAAAGACATAACAATTGATCTCTTGCTTGCAGCGTTTCTCTGACGGAGCTTATTTTAAAATTCAACCTTTTTGTTGAAAATAGACAAGAAGGTGATGTGTTTAATACCCCAGATTAAAGACGACTACTTGTTATGAAGCATGTGTGATATTCAGATTTTCATATTTAATAAACAGATACATTTAATCACTCGCGTATTGCAAAATATGTAATCTCAGTAAAACGTCTTTTTAACACTGTTATTTCTCATGCTAAGTGTCCTCCGGATCTTAGGCATAAGGTTATCAAATTGCTGCCGTGATCGATATGATGTTTAGCAGTGTAGACTGCAATATTAAGCCCAGATTAAAAGCCTAGAGATGTTTGTAAATATATAGTATCTGTACAGATACCATAGGACCCCCTAAAATACCATAGAGCCAAAAAGCTCCTTAATTAATCATAGGAGAAGAGGGGTAGAGAACCCTTGTTTCCATGTCCCATGGTATTTTGCATCAAAACTGGGACTGGACGAGCAGAAGTCATTCTATTACGTATATAAGTTGCCCAAGGCCATAGTCAATGACGCCACTTGTGATTTATTCAAGGACCTGGTTCGACTAAATATCTCAAGATAATAAGGATAAGTATCAGCAGTTTGGAAACATTCATGTACAGGGTGACCTTCTTTACGCTGGAAAATGCTTCTAACATATAATATCTCATAAACTTTTAAACATCTCCTGAAAATATTAATATCATGCAAATATCTTGATACTTATACGGTGATAGAGATGATTCAAATTTTAAAGTGAGACCAGAAGTCAAATAGTAAATCAAGTGATGAAAGTCAAGTGTTAAGAGTTTAGAAATGAGGTGCAGGAGATTTATTAGTTGGAAATATAAAATTGGATGCCAGAGGTATCGCTTTGTGAAGTCGGCAAATCTAGATACAGAAATAAGCCCAGGAATATTAATATTATATAAAGAATCTTCCTGCTTTAATATTAGAGCTCATTACAAATTTCGTCGAACGTTTGAAATATTGAATGTTTATTTTACCAAAAGCACGCGCAAAAATGGGCTTTGTTCAGCCCATACACTCCAAACTGAATTAGTTTCATGGCCTAAATACAACTCATTTTTTAAAATATCAATTTATTAATTCTGGACAACGTGATCATTTTTATGGAATAATCTTCAATTCTCACTTTGAATTTATTGCTTTGCTATGTAACAGCATTCAGACGTTAAGAAATCATGATAAAAACATTTTTACATATATTTATTAATTTCCTACAGTTAAACTATTTTAAAATTTTAATATCTATATCTTTCTTACATTAGCATATACTAATCTGATGTGAGTCTATTTCAAATTCCATTAAATTATCTTAATGGTGATGAACTCTTGTTAGAAAAATATTATGTTGTACATTGCGTAGGAATATTGGCGACGTAAACTCATAGCTTGAATGCAATTTAGAAATTTTTAAAATTCAGTTAATTCTCGGAAGATGAAGCAACATTTATTTTCGAGATTTATTTCTGTACAAACTGCAGAGTCATTAAAATTAATGGGAGAATGAAGAATTTGAGATTAATTTACTCACTTTCGTTTTTTATTTTCGTCATAACTTTGAACTGAAAATATTTTAAGATAAAACTAACATTTCCCGGCCAAAGAACTTACTTAAGGTTAAAATATTTCATCGAGTCTGCAATATTTAAATGACTTCTTAATTTAGAACTGAAGCATCAGCTCGTTTACAATTTATAGGTGTCGCGTGATTTTATAACTGGAATTTTAAATTACCTTCAAAAACGTAATCCAGTGTTATAGTTAATGACGTTTATACGCATAAGTTGTAATAATTCATTTAAACAACTAAAAATATAATCCTTTCATTAATATTAGAAACAGTAACACTTCTTAAATTCATCAATTAGGGACTTAAAAGTTTATAATTATGTCCATCTAAAATTTATTTTTTAAAACTCAAATGCGAACCGTAGCCGAGAGAATAACGTCGCACAAAAAGTTTGGTTCAACTCGAGTTCGACTCGAGTTCAACTCGAGTTCGAGACTTGGGTAACTGCATGCGTGGTGTTCGACATATGTAACGTGATTGCCAGCAATTTTCGCTTAGAAAGTATTCCCCGAAAGCATCCGAAAACTAACAAATCCTAATACTCACAGAGTCGTAACGTTGATCATACCTAGTAAAGAGTAAGAGACGTCTGCTGGCTATGTCTCAACTTACATATTGTTTCTTTGTAGCATTTTCTATGTAAATGAGTCTATTCTATTTTTAGATATTATTAAACTTGATATGCATATATTTTCTGATCTCTGCCTCTTTCTTTCTATTCTCTTGCAGTGTTAAACTGAATTACGGCATCGAAAAAAGAAAAACATTATGCTTTTGAACTGAATGCATCTCTATGTAATATATTCAGACTCAGGGGCTATGACCAGGAAATTGGAGGGAAATCCAGATTTAAACCTTCGTTTTTTATTTTAGAAAACATGTTGCGGCGGCAATGAAGTTGGCACATTAATTGTGCCTATTCCAAGAGATTTTACATTTTAGATAAATTTGCTATAAGAAGGAAAGATCAGACAGACTGCAGTGTAGCTATGCCAAAGAGTGGAAAGCAAGTGCGTAATGTTCTGAATGAAATCTTAAGTCAGACTGAGTTGGTTTTGGTTCTCAAAGCATTCTGTTTGGATAGTTAATATTGCTCTAAAACTACTATTGGCTGGTTGAGTTCCATTAACATCATCATAATTACGTAAGACTCATTAGAATAGTCTCGAAATGACGCAGTGCACAAAGGGGTTACTATTTTTAGAAAAGAGAAGGAAAATTTACGTTGCTAATTTAATCTTTAACAACGAAGATAATTAAGAATTAAGTAGATTATCTTCATTAAATTTACAATGAAGGTAATCTACTTAATTCTTAATTTTAAAACTTTCGTTTACTACACTTTCTCTCTCTAGTAGTATATCTGTCTATATCTATTCATCTCTCTCTCTCTGTATATATATATATATATATATATATATATATATATATATGTACTATAATATGCTGCTGCTGTATGTACGGTCCCGGATTTATGTATAAGCTGCACAAGTTATACCTTAGGGCCCTCACGTTCTTAGGGGCACCCCTAAAACTTGTACCATATCCAACATAAAAACGTAACTCATATTCCTAATAAAGGGTCCCATATCTCAAATTGATTAGTATCTCGTCAAATCTAAATCCGGTCCTGTATATGTATTTCATGATTATTCCCGTCTAATTAAATCGTCGTTACTTAATTGCATCATAGTCGAATCTCACGTTGTCCAATTCTGAATGAACTTCTAAACATTATTCTTGCTTTTACTAGTAAGGATATTAGTTTTAATATCCATTCTAATGTCACATTCATCAATTTTTACTACTCGTTCTTCGCTTTACTCCCTTAATAGAAACTTGATGCCAGTCTAGTTTTTTTGGAAGATTTTTAATTTTTATATTTGATTTTTCATTATACAAGTTGTTTACAATGTCTCGGACCCATTTTGATGTTTAATAACTCATAAAATAATGAAGATATAAACAAACTAATGGCATTTATTGATGGAATAACTTATATATTTTCCTTTTTAGGTTTGAATATCTTTACTTTTGTAAATATCGTCTGCGCATGTGGTTAATTTCAGATAATTTCATTTTCGTGTCTAAATATATATACTTTTGTAAATATCGTCTGCTTATTACTTGCATTTTTCTCTCTTTTGTTTTTGGCAACTATTGCAATGTTATGTTTACTTTTCATGTGACCCCCATAAATACCGTGAGGCACAAAGGTATTGTCCAAAGGTTAATGTGTGATGTGGACTAATGCAAGACCGAGTCATTGGGCCTTTCTTTTTTTATAGAAAAGACGGTCTCATCAGTCGTATACTTAGACATGTTGGAAAATTTCGTATTTCCACAACTAGAAGAGCTTTAGTCACATGACTTCTTGCAACACCTTCATTGGGGTACCATCGTTCGTAGTTCTTTGAATGACCATTTTACAGGAAGATGGCTTGGGCGAGGAGGTCCAATTCCTTGGCCACCCAGATCACCTGATATAACGCCGCTGGAATTTTTCCTTTGGAGATTTGTAAAGGACAACGTTTACAGGAGGAGAGTGTCAAACATTGATGATCTAAAAGCCAGAATTACAACCGCAATAGCCTCTGCGGATGCCGACATGCTTGCCGGTAGCTGGCATGAAATTGAATATCGACTTGATATTCTCCGTGCTGCATCGAAGGGGGCACACGTGGAAGTTCATTGATAACGGTCATGAAACTTTTTGAGTCTATCTAACCATTTATGTTATTAATTTTAATCTTTATTATTTTATGAGTTATTAAACATCAAAATGGGTCCAGGACTTTATAAACACCCTGTATTACTGCGTTTTCATTCCATTTTCTTTTGTCACTGATAGCTTCTAGTTTAGTTTATGTTACCATTAATTTTGTTTTTAAAATTACTATTCATAATTTTTATTACCTCCCTTGGAATTTGAACTTGCTGATGACAAAGTACACAAGGACTACCTGCCTAAAAGAATGTATATTTTGTAAAGGACGTTATTATTGTTAACTTAAGGCAAATTAGCTCGTATGAACGCTATACATGAAAAAAAATCACGGAAACATCTATGCATCCAGCCTGTTCTTTGAGAATTGGATTCTAATCAATAGTGTCAATAGTCTTATTTACTCGGCTACTTATGTTTCCTATCTGTATTTACATAACATACGATGCTTTCCTTTACGTCTTGAGATATGCTAATGATTTGTTTTTGTAGTATGTAAATTACATATATGAAATAAGTCTGGCATCTGAGCCGGCCCTAGGTAACAAGCAGTTACTTGTACATTTGACTTTACAATCAAATGCACATATATTTCCAAGAAAATAGAAATTCTAGGTACTCCATTCTAGAGAACAATATCAATTTTAAAGTGAAGTCGTGCACATACTAGACGAAATATATTATCTAAGCAAAATGCGTTCATATAAATGTTATCAGCATACATATATCTAGCTTTCCAAAAGTTCCAGGGCATTGGATATTCAAGAAACTTTCTTCCCACTGGTAACGATGAACTGCCCATTTTATATGTACTTGGGCAGGAGTCTTGCAAAATGCTAATAAACAAGAATTCGCCCAAAGGGCGCTGAAACTAACGTTGCACCCTTTCCTCCCATCCGCGCCTTTGGCAAGCTTCGAGGGCTGACAAAGTAATTTCCGGCTGTCAAATATCACGTATCCGGGAATCCTGTGCCGGGAAATACTCCGGGAACTGATAGGAGCTGGCTGAGCACTTTTAAGAGCGCGTGAGCTATGGAGAGGTTTATGTTTATGACTTTGGGTTTCTGGTTGCTGATAAATAAGACGTGATTGCAAACCAGTTTCCGTTATGCAAGTGGATTTTTTTTTTCTTTTTTAAGGTAAAATATTCTAAGGAAGGTTTTAAAATCACGTAGAGTTTCGAATCCGACGCCATAAAACAAGTACAGTGTGCCCTAGTCACAAATACCTAGATGTAAATTACATACACGTGTGTTTATACACACAATCGGCGACATAAAGAACATCAGAGGTATCTTTCTTTCGATTTATTTGCATAAAGACTTTAATCTTCTGACAATATGTTTGTTTTCATAACGTTTTTCAAAGACATCGCATTTAAATATCATGTCCTTCAAATGTTTATTTTAAATACGTATTTCTTGTTATAAAGTTTCTCAAAATAAAGTAGAGAATACTATGAAAATTGTTTTGACACTGTGGATGAGAGTGTTTCGAAAATATACTGTTTTTTCTTTTTCTGTTGCCCTCAAATAAAGCTAAAGGTCAATGAGTTGAATATTTATTAGGATTTAATTACCAAATTCCTTAAGTTAAATACCGAAATTCCTTACTTTTTCGTGAGAATTCTAAGAGATATTTGAAAACACATTTACCTACTTCCATCACATATCAGTTTCTCTAACTGACTTAAATTCAATAATCAATTCAAAATTTAGTAAAATTTAGATCAATTTAAGAAGCAACTTGTATTAGGAAGTTAGTGTTATAAAGTATTTCTCCCGCCTCTTTTGCATGCCTTCATGGTGTAGTGGTCAGCACGCTCGGCGCGTATTCAAGAGGTCCGTGGTTCAAGTCAATGCTCATTTTTCATCTCTCTTGCTTCGAAATAATCTAATGTCTTTACACTGTTATCGGGAATTAATGATTAGGCTTGAAAAACCAGAACTTGTTATTAAATATTTAGTTGTTTTTTATGAAAATAGTAATTATTTATATGCATTTTTTCCCAGTTTTTCTTTTTTACTGATGGTTTTAAATCAAAAATTGTTCTATTAGTCACTTGAAGAAATAATTAGTGTTCAGAAAAGTTTTTAAACACAACTAGATTTAATTTCAGCTATTTAAAACTCAGTTTTTTAAATTTTAGCCTAGTCAGTATGTAAACTTTTTCCGAATTAAATAATAAATATCATGAAAACTGATGCTAGTAAATTATCACCAGTTACTTTCTAGAAGATTCATCATTACTGCTTTTAATGTGAATACGAATTAGAACGCAGAATAATTCTTCCTTCAATTATTTGCTAAATAAAACCTCTTAGAAATGGCTTTTAATAAATTTAAGCACACAGTTCAGACAAGCAATGTTTCTCTCTATGGTCTGATTTTCAATCTGTGTGATTCTAGTTTCCTGTTACCTTTAGATAGGGAAGCGATTCTTAAAGTAAACCATTTTTTAAAACCTTTCGGATTTGATTGTTTATATCTTTAAAATAAAAAGGCACAAAAGTAGGTCATACTTAAGAATAGTTGTTTAATAACTTAAAGTAAACATCACAAGTTTGAAACACAGAATTTAAAATTTGCTTTATTTGAGATTTTAATTAGTTACCCGCATTCTTTAAGAGTATGTAAAATTAAATCTAGTCTCTCTATGGAAACTTATACAAATTTTGTTGGCTACAACTGGTATGTAGACATTGAACTTTTACTTCAAATTCAAAATACGCATTCAAAAATCACTATAATCACTATTCATACTAATAATATAGTACTAATGTACATGTAGTATGGTTCAAGAATATATACCACCTTAGTACTACAGCTTGTGAGTTACAATTTAAAATGTAACAACCTAAATGTAAAAACGCAAATTACTCTTCTTGCAAGTCTGGAAATACAGCGAGGAATTTTCTTATGCCTTAATAAATACAAGGAAATAATAAATAAAATACTTTAGGTTTCTGGTTCTTAAAATGTGAGCACAACTTATAAGCACAAGCACCAAACTACATTATTCGAAACCAGAAAATATTACAGATGGATGAAAACACAAGGCAACAGCGTCACTGATAGATTTTTCTGAACTCTTATCAGTTTGCTCTCTCCCTTGCTATTGAAACCCATATGACTTATATTTTAGCTGAATTAAATGATAGAAATAAGAGTATATGACAAATCTAACATAAAAATAACACGTTGATTGAAATAAACCTTAGAGTTTGAAATTCCCAGCATTTGTGTCAGGAAATTTGCATTTGAAACTTTGGTTTACACCACAGATGAGTGAAGTATCGTTTTCTTTGCTATAATGAGAACTCTTGACACACAAATAAATCCACAGCTTCACTGAAACTTTTCATGACCATTTATTGCGAGTCATTTAATTTCTAGATAACATGAAAAGTTACTTTTTTCTTTGCCATCATCAAAGTTGAAGAAAGCTACTTTTCTGACTTGTTGTCGATGGAGTGGAACAAATCAGGGACATCTGTTTACTGTCATTTTCTCTACTATTGGTCCCGATCTTTGACGGAAATGGATTACTTACATCACTAGTTGTCAGATTCAGAGAAATATTAGAGCAATTGTATTGAACAGCTGGTTACAAAAGTAATTGAAAATTTAGTCCTGATGTTTATGGCCGATCTTCATGAATAGACATTTATCACTCATGCTTAAATACATTTTGCTTGAAGTGCTCTTTTGCTCCTTAACTTACGGTAATAAAATGAGTAAAGTTACACATTTAAAGAAAATTTTACAATTCTTGAATTCAGTTTGAAGTTCATATGAATTAGTAGAGCCAAACGGCAAGTGCTTAACTTTAATTGAATTTTCACAGCCATTTAGAAGATAATTTCAGGTTTCATTTACATGTAGTTAATTGTAACAATTGCTGTTCAGCTGCTAGATCAGTTTAATGGTATTTAATTTACGCATCATTAAGCGGTAATTTACTATTTAATAGTGCTCAGAGATGAGTAGTTCTAAAGGACTAAGTAACTGTAACAATTTACGCTTATTTTTTTACTTATTATATATACATATCCTACAACAGACTTTTAAAATTTAAGCAAAAGAAGTTACGCAGCAAGAGTTTACAGTTAAGCCTTTTAATACGAAAATATTGCGAAACCTATCTTTATTGTATTATTCTTGGTTAGATGACTTTTTGGAGAATGGGTTTTGATATTATGACATAAGTTTTCGTGTATCGCCAGTAAAGGATCATAATATTTCAGTTTAAACTGAAAGAGATAGTCGATTGCATGTTTTCTTCTAATATTAGTCTCTTAATATATTTACAAGTGATTAATTATTTTGGCAGTTTTAATTTTAAATAATATTGATAAAAGTATTATTTTTAAACAAGAAATAGTATATAGAGTGGTCCGTAAATATTAACTGATAGCTTACTTATGTGCAAAGATGGACTCTGTTATTTTGATGATACAATTAATCAACAACTTTTCTATTTTGCGAGAACGGTTTGTTCTGTTTTGATCCAATGACAGCATCATCTAACCTATTACTGTTGGACAGAATGTAACCCTCGCCCTCTGCTCCATTAAGTGTCAGAAAAGTTTTCAACAACATGGTCATTAATAATTGACTAACACCTGTTGGCACAGTTCGAATGTTGTACGACGAGTTCTGATCTCTCCTCATACGAAAATAGTTTCTGACTCAAAATTAAAATGTATTTATATCAACAAGAGTATCAGATAATTGAAGATTGGAAACACGTTGCTACAAATAAATTCATAAAATTAAAAAAAAAAAAAACTCATACTTTCTAATGAAAGCGCAGTGTCATGTGATTTTATGCTGTGTAAAGGAATAATGCAAATGTACATAGAACACAGTTGTAACAAGGTTTTTGCCCCAGTAACATTCATATCGAGTACTCTAAGCTTCTTAAGTTCTTTCTCTTAATTCAATACTTACTCTTTCTCTCTTTATATATAAACACACACACATGTATATATATATATATAGAGAGAGAGAGAGAGTCATCTAGAAAACAAAAAACGT
Source organism: Stegodyphus dumicola (assembly GCF_044657685.1). Classification (NCBI taxonomy): domain Eukaryota; kingdom Metazoa; phylum Arthropoda; class Arachnida; order Araneae; family Eresidae; genus Stegodyphus; species Stegodyphus dumicola. The sequence continues at coordinate 76,857,727 of NC_140775.1, forward strand.
TTAGTTATAGGAAATGAAGAGTACAACATTTATTGCAGAAAACTATTCTATTACATTATTCGTTTTACAGACAAATCCAAAGTTTGCTATTTTAAGCACCGTATTCGAAATGAATTTACAGTTTTTTCAAGCAGAACGTCTCTGTATTTAATCTTGTTGTCACGTGGATCAAGGATAATGGGACGACCACCTCAAGGTAGCTTACATGGCCTGATTCTCTTTCTTCTTTTCACCTTTTGAACAGTATTATCAGCAGCTATAACTTAGAATTGAATCTCTGTTAGCTGTTAGTTTGCTTAGAAATAGGGGAATTGATGCCCGTTTGCTCATATGCGCGGTCATTCTGTATTCTGTGGAAATGAAAGAGCTGATTTATTAGCTAAAGACACTTTCAAGTTACCCATTTATGTCAATATTAGCATTCCAAAGAGCTATTGGAAATCATTTTATTATAAGAAGCTTATATCTAAGTAGAATGAAGGATATATTTTACCTTGTAATGCTGATACACTGAAAAGTGCTTTCCTTCTGTTTACCATAGACTTCATTCCTAATCTTTCCTCTTTATCAATTTTAATATATCGCAGTTTTTATCACAGCACGGTAAATTTGCAAGTTACCTGTTTTGTTTCAACCTAAGATCAAATAATTTATGTGAGTGTTATATAAACGTACCTCAATGCGTGGAACATTTCTTGTTTCCATGCCTTACCTTCGATGGCTCTAGATTATGCTTGCAGGACGTACAATTTAATACAATTATAAATGAAGTTGTTGTAGTTTTCCGCATAAGGGGACAGTGGACGTTCAAATACATTTTTTAAAATTATTGTCATAGAATTATGAAATTTTGCATGCATGTATATTTTACTATAATTATATCAAATATCTTTGAAAAAGATTTCTGAATCATAGCAACTTAATTTTTTTTCAATTTTTTTAAAATTTTTAAAATTTTTTCAGAATGCTCCATGCGACTTAATTTTTTTCTGTTTCTTATAATTTTTGCTTTATTTTTATTAAAAATGCATTGCAAACACAACTTAGTATCAATTAGTGAATTCCATAAAATGTTAGTTTTTAATTAAGATTTCTTTCACATATGCCTGAATTTTGGACAAAATTTCCCACTTTAATACGCTTTAATTGGACTTTTATCCCCTTAATGAATTCGCATTCAAAAATGCATACTAATTTTTGTTACATGTATAAATGGGAATCTAAATTACAAATTACAGTCATTTTGAACATAAAATAAAGCACATGGAGCATTTTGAAGATGCAATAATTGTGAAAATTTCATTATGAGAAAAATACATTTTAAGAATATTTTTACGCTTACCTATAATATTTACTTCTTAACATGTCCTAATATATGATTTTATTTAATATAAAATATTTTAACATTATTTTACATATGCATAAATAATGTGTTTACTAATAAAATCGTAGAATGGTAAGAAATACTTAATATTATTTTAGAAATTTTCTCGAGAACTTTTAGTAAATTCATCCAAATACATTTTTTTAAAACTGGGAATCACTTTGAAAACGTCCTGCACCATATATTTCCCCTCCCTCATTTACATTTTCATTATGTTTACCTACCTTACATAGTTTTTGTTCCGAGGGGGGGGGTAATTCTTCTTTTCTTGTATCCAATCGAATCCCTCTTTTTGCTTTGATGTATACGACGTTTATCTTGCCTCTTTCCAATAGATATTGAACATGAATTTATATCTTTATGTTCCATACCTAAAGTATTCAAACACTCAGAATTGAAGTCACTAATTTCTGTGATAACAGCTATTTCGAGTCTGTTTTCAATACAAATGTTTCCTTCGGGCAGTTCTTCCAAATGTCGCTATGTGAACACTCGTTAGTGTTTTGTATTTTTTCAGATATGGATCATGCTAAAAGCTGATTACTGGCTAGTCATTCGTACACTGGCAATATTTTAAATAAAACATTTACTGTTGATTTGTTTTTCATCATTGAATGACATTTGACATTTAGGTTTCATATTTTTAGCAATGCTAAAAAAAAAAAAAAAAAAGATATGACAATTGTTGAGTATTTATAATGTCTGGGTAACTCATCCGTGAAACATAAATTGCAGAAATTGCAGTCTTCATAACCTTACACTTTTATATCTTACTAACAGTAAAAATATTGCCGCGGAAATTAAAATAATGTTTCTCAAATGTTTGTTTACCTTTTTATTGACATTTAAATGTCCCTTTAAATGTCACAAAAAAAAGGTAAACAAGCCTATTCAAACGCTTATAACTTCCTTAAAAATAATTTTACATAAAAACGGTTTTTTGTATACGATAGAGTTAAAACCGAAGAATATTATCATATGAAATTTTTATTTTCCAATTTTTGGTCGATTTTTGCTAAAATCATAGTCCACAAAAAATCTGGAGAGAAATGCCATGCCGGAAACGTAAGAATACAGGGGCAAGTCCTTTTGGCTTTCTACTCCTAGCAAGAACTAAGAATGATAAAGTTTTTACTCTGTTCACATTTTGAGATACCTGTGTTTGATAAATGGTCCAGTCATATCACCACTTTTTCTTTACCATAGGTCCCTGTTTTAAACTACCTTACAACTTGCGAACACTGTTTTCTTCCCCAAACTGTAACAAGAAAAAGTGGATTTTGAATTTTATGAATATGAAATACGCTTTTGATTGTACCACAACTTGTTTTTTTTTTTCAGATGTATTGGTTCCCATTTCTTTACTGAAACGCAGATTTTAAAGAAAAGGATTAACTTTCCTTATCACAAAATTATTTTTCAATGAGTGGAAGCTTGCCTTTGAAACCTCAAAAGTAGGTAGAGTCTTTAGGTTACATCAATGCGGAGCTCTAAAAATGTGCAATGCCATCTCTGGAATTCAAGCTCTGGTTCATCCCGAATACGCTTCGAGTGTTCTCCCATTTACACCATGAAGACATGCCAAAAGGAGGGAGAAAATATCTTATATACTCCTTCTTTTAAAAGACGACTGCATATTAGGGGACACACTCCCCAAATCTTACTGGTGACAAATTACCATAGAGTACCTATTAGTTCAAGCTCCACTAGTGGAGACTTTTTAGAACTTTTTTATGCCAGGAAACTGAAGAAATCCACAATGCTCTCGCTGGTTTTCCAACTCCGGTCCTCTCGAATGCGCATCGAGCGTACTTCGAGTTACACTACGAAGGCACGCAGAAAAGTTGGAGAAAATATCTTAAGAAATTAAGAACAAAGTAATTTATTTTTTATTCATCTATCTACCTCTATCTTAATAGTGGAACTGTTTTTTTTTCACTGTCCCTTAATAAGAGGTAAATACATTAAGAGCCTTATTTAAAGGTACAGGAACCAATATAATTTTCCCTTAAATAGAGGTATGCCTTACAGGGGTTACTATAAGCATATATGACTATAATAATAAGTGTGCATGTGTGCGTGAATGCATGTATAAAAGAATGGATAACATTGCTATATGTGTTCTTATCTGCCACAGGCCAAAATGATAAGACTGCTTAACACATTTTTCCCGAGCATGGTTTAGATGCCTGCGAACTAGCTGACTTCATTGTGTTTCTTTGTTTTCTCTATGTAAGGTAAATGAGATAATTTGCTTTAGAAAATCATTTATGAAGGCATGCCTTCCCTTAAGCAAATAGCGCTATTCATGCTGTGCCATAAATAAAACAAACTTATTATGACTGCCTTAATAATTATGTTATTTATTGGTAATGTAATGGGCTCGTGGATTGAATGTTTTAAAATCACCTTAAAGCATTTTAGCACATTTCACAAAAATGCGTTCCGCTGTGTTTTTGTTACATAGAAATCCTTTGAAAATAGAGAATACTTTTCCTTTGTTGCCAGTGAAAGAGTTTTTATATTAATTATTATTACAAATTAAAGCTAAAATGTAAAAAATATCTTTTATTCAGTAGTAACCTATTACTCAAAGTTTCAGATGTATATTTCCAATCTATTCTTTTTAATTTGAAATATTGACTTTGAGTAGTAAAATAAAATATATTATCAATTCTTAGATTAAATGACAAATGAACTTTAAAAATATATAAATAATGCTTTTCTTTTACCAACTGGCATATCGATTAGTTGTTAACTTACAAATTAGTCGTTAATACCCTTTGAAACATTAAATTATTTTCAATATATCTGTGCTCTTTTTAATGTTCGTACAATCAGCCTGCTTAATTAATGGTAGCTTAGGATATGAATATTTTATATATCCTGAAATCTTTTAAGCAAAATATGCTTTTTTAACGCTCTTCATGTTAAATTCACTGCTTTTGAAACTTCATGAATAGGATATTAGGTCGTTAAGCAGTTAATAAATGCTTTCATCTACAGCAATTCAAATGTATGTTATCGTTTTGGCACAAAACTGCGTCTAGATATTATAAAAAAACATCATTGATTCAAAAGAAGAGAAATCATTGTAACAAAGAAAATAAAAATGTCTTTTAACGGTGGAGATAGAAGAGAGCAAAACAGACATCACATCCCAAAAGGCAAACACATAGCAAAGTCGGGAAGAGCAAATAAACGTCCAATAAAGTCTTCCTTTTATAAAATGGTTTACAAATAAAGTATTGGGCGTGTGCCCAAAAACTGAATGGGCAGGAATTCGGTCTAGTTTCTATCGTAATTTTTAACTCCTGTACAGAAAGAAATAGTCAATACAAAGCTTAGGTGTTTCGTGAATACTGCAAAGAAAATATTCAATTTAAAATCTAAAGGAAGCATGATGAAATTTAGCATACCTTACAAACTTTGTTTTACCGATAACTATGCAGTATTTCTTTGAGATATGTATAACTCCAACGGTGTTGCATAAAATGCAAGGGAATAAAACAATCGTAAAACTTTATTAGGTTAAATTCTTTATTTAAAAAAAACGTTTCTTAAATATTATATATTCAGGCTTTCTTTTTGCAGGTTAGTGATAAACTGACGTCGCATAACAAATTTAAAATAAAAATCTTGATACCAATTTTTTTTTACCTGGCATTTATTCATCGCAGTAACTTTGCTCTTTACGATGGGAAAATGCTTATGCTATTATTAATACTAGTATTTTAATACTTTGAATTATTTTATTCTGTGTGCTCTACAATGTATTTACACGAAGCTTACAAAGGCAAGCAAATGTTCTTCAGAAAATATGTAGGCATGTATAAATACGTAACTCACGTGTACGTAGGCACACTTGCATATATAATACAGTACACTCCCGATTATCAGCGGAATTGGGTGGAGCGGCCGCCGCGGATAACAAAAAGTTGCGGATAATCCGAAAACAAAAGCTAAAAACGGGTATAGCAAAAGAAAAAACAGTCATTCCAACTTTGAAAAATCGTTTTATACACAATAAAACGTAAAATAAACAGCAGAAAATGTTTAACTAACGCTTAATATTTTAGTATATCACTCAAAACTAACCTAAAATGCATTTTGTTAATGAAAACAAAAAAGTGCTTTATATCCTTACGAGAAGCGTCAAGGATACATAGAAAAATTAATACATATGTTCTGTTTTAATACTGTAATGTATTATGTAGTTACAAAAGCATAACTGTAAAACTACACCTTTTTGAAGAAATCAGTCATTTGTGTTTGCTTCTTGCTTTGTAAGCATTTTCTCTTGTTCCGAGATTGCATTTTTCGTAGCATAAGTTTCTCGGCTAACTCCGTGTCGTCTTGTCCTTCCAAATAGCTCAGCAATCCGTCGACTTGTTGCAAAGCCGCTTCGTGAGTCTTCCTCATCTACACAATGGGCTCTTCTTCGCCTTCACTTCGCTGTCCTTCATTGTCGGTCTCTCCCCTTGCTTTCTTCACAATTTCGTCATCTGTCAAGCGTTCGAAGCCAGGTTCGTTGACGTCACACTCCAACCACTCGTTAATGTTTTCAGCATCGACGTTCTCACCACCCGGAACTGTTTTTACCATATCGGCAAGAGTTGCCGTGGGCGTGTCTACATGTTCATTCTCTTCTTCACAACTCAAAGGAGTTAGGTTGTTGTTTGCTTCAACATTAGGCATGAGTTTTCTCCATGGTTTTATGAGAGTTGACGGTTTGACTGAATCCCATGCAGATGCAATATCGTAGATGCTGTCCAAGATTGTGTAATGTTTCCAAAACTCTTTCAGATCATAACCTTCTTCAATTTTGGTCACTAGCAGCTTCGTTCCGTATGTTCTCTTCATTGTTGCAATGACTCCTTGTTCCATGGGTTGGATTAGCGCAGTAACGTTTGGTGGTGAGAAACTTTGCAAACATTTGTCCAGCAGAAGACTTAAGCACGCTTGTTGCTGGGTGAGAAGGTGCGTTGTCGATCAATAGCACAGCTTTTTCAGGCAGGTTTTTTTTATTTAAGATGTTTACGCACTTAAAGAATAAAGATGTTTTCGAACCTTTCTTGAAAAATGTTTCGGTTCATCAATAATTTTTTTTTTTTGGTTAAAGTAATCAACGAGCAAGTTTTCTATCCTTGTGCCTTTGAAAGATCTCGATTTCTTTGACAAGTCTAAGTTTATGTCCACCGGTAGGCTTACTGCAAGACATGATAGTGATCCTTTCCTTGCTGCTTTTATGACCCATCGCTTTACTTTCATTTTCAAATGCTAAAGTGTGAGTGGGAAGACATTTCCACAAAATTCCCGATTCGTCAGCATTGTAAATTTTTCAAAAGATAGCTCTTCTTTTAAAACAAATTCTTCAAACTCATGGTGGAAATCGTCGGCTGCTTGTTGGTCACCACTAAGTTTCTCCCCATGAAGTCCAATTTCTCGAATTCCATGTCGCTGCTTAAAACGAGTCAATCAGCCAGAAGACTTATCAAAATTTCCTTTCAGGGCTAACAACTGAGAAAAGGTTTTTGCCTTCGCCGAAATGATAGGACCATTTAGAGGAGTACCCTCTTTTCGAACTTGAGCTAACCACTCTGTCAATGCCGTGTCTAGCTCATCAAAGGTAGAACCCTTCATAGATTTTCGCGTTTTCATTGAGGAAGCACTGTCCGACATTGATGCAAAGTTCACCAGTTTGTCCTTAGAATGTCACGCACTGTTGTTTCCGCGATTCCGTAATCCAATTCCATCTGCTGCCTTGTAGCGCTGTTTGCTACTTAATTCTAGTTTTCTAGACGATTGCGCGAAAACTAGAAAATTAATTCTAGTTTTCGCGCAATCGTCAACACAACCTGCTTTCGTTTTCCTGACATTTTAAATCGGTAACGAAAAACACAAAACCGAAAAGCACAAGCACTGAACACAATAAAAGATGATAAATTAACTCGGACCGGTTCGCAAACACTATCGAGCTTAAACTAACAATGGCGAGTGAAAGGAAGTGGACGTGTCAGTAAGATTAAGACGAGAGAGGGCGGTGGAGCGGTCACTGCAAGAGTGAGTAAGAAATCACTTACTTATCAGAGGAGCGGAGGGGGAGGATCCGAGATAGCCTGGGATATTTTTGCCATAAATAAGCACGATGTTAGCAAACGTTTCGCTCAGTTTTGTGAACATTTTTATTTTCTTTGCAAGCGTAACAAGCGTTTACAAGCGTAAAGCTTGTAAAAAAAAAAAAGAAAAAAAGAAAAAAAAAAAACACTTTGTGCGGCAGTCGCGGGTAATCGGGAGTCTATTGTACGTATAAATATTCATGTAACAGGCATAAATATATAGGCATACACAAATACTGTTAGTTTGCATAAGTATAAAAACGTGAATTTAGGTATAAAAATGCGAATTCAGGTAAAAAAAAAAAAAAAAAATCTAAATAAAATTTTTAAAAATACCAGAAAAGAGACTATGCACTATACATCAATATAAAAACTCTCCTTTAAAAAGGAGGTATGCATTTCTCTTTTGCACAGATATATGTACAACATTTAAAATAACAATACTAAATGCACGAAATTTAATCCATAAAACAAATAATATTTTTTAGTCTTCACTGAAAATTGAGTATTTTCTTTATATAGTTTATTAGCTTTATAAAGTTTCACAAAGTTATTAAAAAAAGTCTTCGTACATTTTTAGGAAAAAATACTGTTATGTATTTAAATCAACTATAAATCAACCATAGTGATTTAGATATATTTTTCATCTGTAAGTACTTCGTACATACGACAGGATCACAAAATTTTAATAAAACTCTTATGTACTACATATAATAACAAGGGGTTTCATTTCTTTTGATAATGAAACAACAAATTCTTCTTATAAGCCCTGAACTAAAACTTTCCTGATCAGTTATACTTTGGCTTATCTTGTGAGGGCTGCTATTGTATCAACAAACTAAATGAGTAACATACCATAAAAATTTACAGTTCATTGAAACTGATTACCAGATTTAAGAATATGAGTATTTTAAACTTTCAGGCTATTCGATACAGATTCATAAATATCAAGAAGTGCTTTAAAATGTCTGCATCACAAGCTTCAATTTTATAAGGAAATTTTCAAATCTGCTCCCGAAGAGGAATCATAAAATGAATCTATATCTCTGCTTTTTTCTTGTGGTAAAAAGAATACACAAAATTAATATTAGTTATTAGGTCTCTGTTAGTTGTATACTCATTTAATGAAAACATTAAAGTTCCAGTACATATGAGGACCATTTACTTCACATTTTGTTGTCTTGTTATTATAGCTTGCTTTATTTAACGTTGTCATCTAATTTCAGGATTTCAGAAAAAGCCACTAGTTTCCAATTTCAAGAAAATAGCAAGATGGTCTTCTATATATACGACTCTTTTTATGTAACGATGGTCCTAGAATGGTTGAATATGTGAACCACGATGCCGCTCTACGGCACGCCTTAATGCTTGAAAATTAAATTAACGTAATTATATCTGGATACTTGCCAATAGATTCTCTTTATCTTTCAAAGTTGTAGAGTTGCTGAACGATCATAGATTGTGTTATTTTTAACACAATCAACTCTTGTTATACATAAAAATTCAAAACTTGAGTATACATTTTACTACATCAGGAAACTGAGTACATATTTAACTATATCAGGAACAATACAATTAAATTTCATCGTTCTGTCAAGAGTCCCTCAGTGCTATCCCATAGAAAAATATGTTTACTAGGCTTTTGCGATAAACATATTCTATAATTGTCACACATATTCTCCCACTAATTATCTGTTTCTTCTCGTGTTTAGTTGAAGATCACATTCGCACTCAAGCATATACTCCTGTCTACCTTTCACCTGCATTTCAGTTGCCACAAATTTTGATTGTTTCTCCCACACCCTTCCCGAACTTTGCCACCAGCTCTTCAGCATTAACGCAAACGCGTCCTTCCCTCTATACAGAGATTAAAAGAATAAAATAAACTTTTACAATAAACATTTATTGTTAATTTATAATAATTTTATTAAAAAAGTCCTGTAGCACTGTCCCTCTATTAACTCCATGATCCAGTCCAGTTCAGTCCCATAGTAATATATTACATTTCGTCAAATGGTAAAAGTTAGGCGCGCTATGGAGATACATTTTTTCGAATAGTGTTGCCATTGCTTGCTTTTAAATCGCCGAATTTGTAAATCAAAAATTCATCAAATTCGTAAAAAAGATTAAATAAATCAAAACCATTTCTAAATTCAAAATTCCAGCCTCAAAGGGTGCATGTTTGGAGGAAGAACTATGAGTATTCAAAATTTGGTGATCGTGCGTGGTTCGGTATTTTTCACATTGCAAGGAGTATGTACAAAGAAACATATGAAGCTTTAGCTAAGGGCATGAAGGCATTAACTAAGTCTTTCGACCGCAATTTCTTTGATAAAAACTTATGCAAAGCATAGGAAATTATCCTTATCGATTGGGACATGTGATGTTTTGGTGGTACGATGAGAGAATTGACTAAATAAGGCACTAAGTATTTTGCAGTTTTGGAGAGAATGATATTATAAGCTAGCTGAAATGCGGATTACATATTAAATGACTGGAACATTGGAAAGCACAACTAGCTTGATAGAACATCGTTTTATTTCCGGACGACCAATTTAATAGTACATACCTTCTTGACTAGCACAACACAATCTGCACCCCGCAGTATTATATATAAAAAAAAATTAGACAGTGGATGAAAACTGCTTAACGATTAATTACATGCTTGCGTGATGACAACAGAATAGAAAAGTATTGCATATTTGGAAGCTGGGATAATTAATAGCTCGTCTCCTTTGCCTCAGTTTTGAAAGGTGGTTGGATAAAACACATAGCATTGCGGAATACTGCAGATGAAAGTTTAATGGTGTAATTGGCGCAGTACTAAGACAATGAGATCAGGGATCAAAATGGTTTTTGCCAATTAAGCTGGTAATTGTTAGTAAATTTCTTTATATTTTATATCTTAAATACGCTTTATATATCTATGAAGCAGTAGGTTTTCATTGAAAGTATTTTGTAAGATTTCACATAATATTTAAACAGTGAAACGTTCACATTCAATGCAAAATAATTTTCTGTACTTCTTTCATAGTAGCTCACCAACCATTAACTGAGTAGTTAAACCCGCGGAACGTAATTTCACTCATGTTCACGACGGTAGATTTTCTTATACGTAATGCAAGTATGCGCTTTTCCCTTTAATAAGTCCTACAAGTAATCATTCCTCTCCATAAGTAGCTAGCAGCTACATGTTTTTCCATAATTAATTAATACTATTCAATATGTACTCTCAATAATTTATATTCAAGTCGATTGAAAAAGTTAAAGAAGTGTACACATTCATATATTAAAGTTAGAAATATCATCAGCCAGATAATTCTAATTTCTACGTCATAACATATCAAATCATTTGTATATCGATATATCATATATGATAGTCAAAGATTTCATTTATATGATAGTCAAAGATTTCATTCCATCTTTTTAATAATCATGAATTCTTCTCAACAGGAACATGATCTAACCTGGAAATTAAAACGAAAAGGTAATCAGCCAAGGACATCTATTAAGTGACTGGTAATTATAAAAATAAATCTGACAGTACTGGGCAGTAATCTAATTAAGATATGACAATGTATGTCGTGGTTAACAGGATGGTGAAAGTTTCATATGCAACATTAATCTTTTTTAAAGTATTTTATTGATATGGACAATGCTGTATATAAAATTAATCTGAAGGATACGTAAATTAAAATATTCCACTCAGTGTTAGCGTTAACACACCGCAGCGTTGCACCAGTCACATCGGTTGAAAACCAAACTCAGATACAAACACCCTAATTAAATTACCGGAGACTATTTCAACTGACTGTCTGTCTGTGAGTGGCTCTTCGGTGGCAATAAGGAGAAAGCTTACTGGCTGAACTCGGAGAGGTACGTGATAATGTATTTTTAAATAACGTGAATAAACGTGTTTTACCAGCTGTAATCTGTGTTTCAAAACTAGTTTAAAATTTTCTCGATATCATTTAATTTTAATGTTTGTCATTTCTTGAGGATTCTTTTTTTTTTTTTTTTTTTTTTAATTTATTTTTTCTATTTTTGTAAAACACGGGTTTGGAAACAATTTTTTTACCTTAAAATTTATTTTAATTCAAATGCTGTGTTAACTTAACCCGGAAGAAAATTCTTCAAGAAGTAATTGTCAATTATTCCGTAGATTTCGTGTTCAGTCTAAACAATAAATATTTGGGAAAATGTTTATTGCAAAGCTTTGTATTCAACTGACTAACAAAACAAACATACAGATATGTCTTGGATATTTCCATTCGTCATTAAATAAGTCTGTAGGGTTTATATTTATTTTAACTAACATTTATTTTAAGCTATCTTTCCTGTCAAGCCTTTACTTTCCCCTAGAGTTGCCAATGCCAGAGTATGTAAATTGTAGTAGAACGCGCGGTATATTCAAATTTTAGCAAAAGTAAGTTGAGTTTAAATAAAAGGAAAACGAGTTTGTAAGAGTGCTTCTTGAATCGCTAACGTGAAGGCTGCCAGGTAGAAATTTAAGAACCGCGCGTTTCGGCTTGTCTGCCTATCTCGGCAGTTCGCTGAATCTTTCAACTGCTTAACCAGTAAGCTCGCTGAATCTCAGCTGTATTTTAGAACGCGGTTAGGTTAGTTACGATTTCAGAGCCTCGTAGGTAGTGATCTAGTTGTTTATTCATCCTGTCATTAATTTTTAGTTTCACATTTCTGTTTTTCTTAAACTGCCGGGTCGGCGTAGTTTGTGAGCGTCAAGTGAACGCAGCTGTTATTTCTAAAGTGGAATAAAAAGAGCTTTAAACCCTTCTTACGTGTTTTTGTAAATTTACAGTTCATAGCAGTCACTACCACGGTTGCTGACAAGTTAGGGCCACACCATACTACAAGTCTTCACCTTGCCTTAATTTTCTACGAAATCATATCATAGCTAGTGTGTTCGCAATATTTGGCTTTGCCATTTTGAACAGCTCTTTTTAAACATAGGATTCTATATCTCATATACACAGGTCCTTCTTCATCAGGAGCATAGAAATGAGTGATACAAGATCTTTGCTCCAGATGAAAACAGACCTCCACCTGTTTGCCTTGGAAATCGATTTTGACTAAATCTACGCCAAACTACAAGGTCGTTGCTTTGGTAATTTTATGCTTTACTTTCGCGTGTTCCTCTTCTGTTTCCTATTTTATTAAATAGTAGGCTGAGTTTTATTTTTCAATCATAATAATGTTGCTGTTAATCAGAATAATCTAAATTTTAAGCTGCAGGATCTAAATGATAGTCTTTGTTCTTTAATTATCCCATTTCAATATAAATCATGTAAAATTTCTCACTTAAATTACATTTCAAGAATAAATTATAAACTATAAATAAAATGTCGTCGATGAATGGAGATGTATGAAATTTAACAATATTTTGTGTACAAAAAGTAAGCGAATTTGTTTCTGCACAAAATTCAAAATATATATTTTAAGCAAATAATTGCCATCGCGGTCTGTATTTATAGAAAATTTGATGTGGACGTTTTGTACAGCCTATTAAATCATACATAATTTTTTTGCACTTCATTTAATTTAATTTCCTCAAATTATTTTAAATTAATTATCTGATCTTTCAAGTAAGTTGAAAATGACATAAATAATTTCAAATTTTGAAATTAAATATTCGGCAATTTTTTTTCGTACGGGAGTAAAATATCTAATTTCATTTTTTGACAATGAGTATAAAAATGTCCTAAGTATAAGTTAAGGAATAGGTAAATCGCATTAAAAGTTAGATTTCGTTACTTGTCCCAAATTAAATCTTTTTAAAATCTGGGATTGCCAAAACATGAATATTTTCATAATTTAAAACACTTCTGTAACTGGAAGTATATGATTACACCCGACGATTGCAAAACTAAAGGACAGGTGACGACTTTTAAGCCGGTAAGTTGGTACATATACATCTGGTACTGCCCATTGCAATAAAAAAGGGAGGTGCACAACTGAATGTTATAGCAGTTCCATAGAGAAGGTTTCAACGTTTCTAAGGTTAATTTAATTATCTTTGAGTTATAAGAGATACATACGTAAGTACATACTGATGTTATGCTCAAAGTAGCCAAAAATTGATTCGGGAGCCAGTTAAAATGGTATTTGCGTTGAAATATGATGTCTGAAAATTTTTGCGATTACGATTCTTCCTGTACTGCCTACAAGGAATTAAAAAGCGAAACTGTTGTACAAATAAAATCTTAAAATTATATAAGCTTTTGAAAGTTAAAGATTCTTTGGATTATTTATACTTCTAATGAATTCACCACATCACATCCCTTCGATCTAAGCGTATCTGCGCAAAAAACAACACAACGAAAATAACGCTGTGGTGCAGCTGCTGCTGCATTATATATTATGACTCAAAAGTTTTCTCTTGCCAAGGTTTCTAAAAGCTGTTACCATCGTAAGAGCATAAACCTATGTGATCACAATCTAAAAATAAGTTTTTTGTTGTAACATAATCACCAAAGTGGCAGAAATAATTTTTTCTTTCTTTTCAATTACCTTGCAGTTTTCTTTGCAATAGGTCAGACAAGTTGCGTGTAATAGGTATGAATATAAAGAAAGCAATTTTTAATAAAAATATAAGTTTTTGATGCATCATTGGCAAAAGTTTTAACATTTTTAGTAACTGACATTAAAATAATAGATCACTCTAAATTTATAACGACAGTTTGTTAGATTTCTTCTGCAAGCTGCCATCATCATCAAATGATGCTTTCATCTATAATCCTGCGCGTTAAGGTGGGTGAAAAGAAGTCTCCGCTGCCTAATAATTTAATCACAATGTTTACGTGATGCAATAATACGCCAAAGAGGGCATGAAAACCTGGAAAATATTCGAAATAGGATCTAATTTTTGAAAACTGGGTAACCTAGCTGATATTAACAAAAACGTCTTCGAAAATTGAGCTTCAAAAGTAAAATAAAATAGTAGAACTGATCAGGGTGATTAACATTTCTAATTATGAACGAATTAACTTTTATTTGCTTCTTTTTGTTTGGAACAGTTAACGGTTTTATAATCTTATGAAAAAGGAGTTCAGAGTAAAACTGTTAAAATATTCGAAAAATATCAGAGGAAGAGAAATTCTAAAACTATCTCTTTCTACTTACCTGTGAATCTAAGAGTCGCAGATGGCGTTTACTATAACTGACGTACGCCGCCCAACCGGTAGAGTGGTTAGCATCGTTGACTACCGTGCTGAAGGGCCGGGGTTCGAGTCTCGGAGAAGGTAAATGTATAGTGTTCGTGCGGGATGGAGGCACGCTATATACGCAGTGAGCCGAAAGTCCTCTCGAGAGGTAAGTGGTAGGGTAAGAGGACTGACAGAGCCTCGGACCCATGAACCTGGGGTGTTCTCCATCAAAAGTGGGAGAGGAACTGAACTAAATCGCACTGTCACCTGAATGGTGCTCAAAGCTGTTGCCAACGACACCCGCAAACCTGCGCTCCTTAGCACGAGAAATTTCATGGGTTTATGCTGATTATAGGTCAGACAAGTGAGCATTATCAACAATAACAACATAATTGATGTGTTTACTATAAAGACTTAGTCTAATTACTACGGCCCACCAAGTTCGAGCTGTAAAGTCGCTGAACACTGGTAGTTCGGTCTGAGGTTTCAATCCCGCGAACAGGCTGGCTGCATGGGCGTTTTTGTGATTTTCTCCATGTGTAACGTTTATACGAACCAGTTTCTCTTAGAAGTTCCTCCAAGAAGGCATCCCTCCTCTTAAGCAGATAACCCTCGAGGCTTTTTCGTAATCCTATAAAGAAAAAAATATATCTACTACGCCTTCGCTGATGTATACTCTGCATAGGAATAAAAAAGTTCTATATCTCCCGTTTTCCTGAACCAAATGACGAAATTTAATTTGCATTTTTCATGACTCGAAAGCGCGACTTAGAATGTATATTTGATGTATATATAGCATTGTTCTAACATAGGTATTTTGACACAAAATTAGATTTTTTTCTGAAATGACATACCGATTTCTTTCCATATTTCGGTTCTAAAACTCAAATTATGCTTAAATATTTAATTTTGTTTGCTGACAAGCTTAGACATTTAAAATTTAGCTTGGGCGCACTTTTTTCAGTCTGCGCCAAGAATAATTCATTCGAGGAAATTCTTAATTTATGCCAACTTATCTTTCCCTTTCATTATTCACGATCCGAAAAAAAGATGTACCCTGAATTCTTTCAAATAATTTTAACGAAGTGCTTAACCACATCTGGTCTTATTATCATTTATAGAAAATACGGGAATTTTCAAAACACGCCAATATAAATTCACGTACATCTTGAAAAATTCTCAACTGAAAAGTCTAATTCATTGCAGGTATGCTTAGAAATATATCTATTTTAAAGTTGTGATAAGAATTTTGTAAACTATAATACGAAAATATTTTCGAAAAATTCATAAAATCTACTAAAAAGCATAAATTTTAAAAATAAATCAGAAAATATCTGCGAAATTTATTTGGATTGAACCTAAATTTTGAGCTGTGAAAGAAGGAATCAAGATTAATAAACAAGGAAATATTAATAAATATATAACAAATTCAAGTAACATTAAGGAGTTAAATTTTTCAGAGCTAATTTTCTAAAAGCCGATAGTGCAACTTTTGCGAAACTTGGCATTCTGGCATAATTTGAGTCGTGTAATCGAAATATGGAAAGAAATTGGCGCTTCATTTCATAAAAAGTCTGATTTTATGTCAAAATACATATGTTAGAACAATGCTAAATATAAATCTGATATATATTTATTTTATATAACGCTTTCAAGACATAAAAATCACAATTCAAATATACAGATAGGAGGTCTAGATAAGTCCCATTTTTATTTTATTTTATTTACTTATTTTTAATTATACAGAGTGTACCGTGTAAATTTTAGTATGATTTCAGTATATAATCTAATGCAGCACTGTATTTTTAATTCTTAGGTATAATTTTGCAAAGAAGAAAAATACAGGCAATATTTCTTCAATATTTTAAGCTGATTTTGTTGATGAATGTTTTATTTTATTAATTTATTTTTATTTATTTTTTATTTATTTATTTATTTTTGTCAGAGAAGAATAAATTTCGGAAAGGTCTTGATGATTTATTTCTTATTTTATTCTTAATTATTGCTTCTCCTGAAAATATGCCTTTAGTTGCAACTGAGAACAAAGGAGGCTCAATACGGCTTCTAGTAATGTCACTTAATTTCGAAGCATATTATTCTTTTCTACGTGTTCGTGGACTTGGAGTGATTGATGATAACACTTGTGAAGAGTCAAAACACAATTTATTCGATAGTAAGCACAATTACATCGCTCTTAAGCTAATCTCTGAACTCAGCGCACTCTACTTTCTTCCCGTAGGTGCCTATCGAATGTTTCGCACGTAAAATCATAAGATTTGTAGAAAGAAAGTATCAATATTATGTTAAAAGTGCATCCCTCAAAACACAAAGTATATATAATACTGATCCATTTCGCAAAATCCCTTTTTTAACATTTCCTTTCACTAAATTATTGTACAATCTAAATTTGGCGACGAAATTATTTGTGAACAAAACTGCAATCCATTCTGTTGCAACCGATAGGTTCCTTTTCATTTCATTTCTTTTAGTGGTAGATATTACATTTGTATGATTTTTCTAATTAATACGATATTTTAGGATTGGTCGAGGCCGTTTACAGGAAATGCATTTGTTTGTGTTGGAAAAGAAATGGCGCTGTGATATTTTACCACTTTGATAGGTGATATGGATCTTACTTGTTAGAATCGAACGTACCATTTTGACATACGAGAAAATTTTCTAACACGATATGTGAATAAAGGAAAATCCTTTAAAACCTCGAACTTCGTTTAACTTTCCTTTGCAGTGCATTATGAAAGTAGGTACTGTGGCAAAAGTAACAAAAATTCTTTGCAGCTTATAAAGTTTCTTGTGCTGACCTTAAAAGTTGCCTACATAAAATGGATTTTAAGAAGAGGTCATTTCTGGTGAAATTTCCAGTCATACCAATTTTTAATTCAAGGACCTAAATCTTGTAAAAATGGTTTGAATGGGATTATTATTGGCGACTTAGGTAATAAAAGCGGATGGTTTAATTGAAGGTATTGTATACTATGTGCTTTCCTGTATAACCTTTCAGATTCTGCAATGCCTCATTAACAGCCTCATAAAACAATCAATAATGAATAGCACTAAGAAGAATCAATAATGAATAAGTATCAACTATTTCGCATCGGTAGAGGCCAAAATCTGTTTGAATCAAACATCTGAAACGCTCGTATATATGCATTTTTGTTGGAATGGATTTCCTTCCCCCATGTCAAATAGAAATGCTATAGCGCTAACAATAACCTGCTGAAGTAAAACGAGAACGTATCTCTTGGGGACTTCATAGGATTTCACCACAATGTGCCGCGTTCCCTTAGAACACGATTGCAACTTCGAACATCAGTAGCTAAACATTGATGCTAAATAAAGGAGAAGGAATGTGCATTCAAATAACATAACTATTGTTAGTCGCTTTAAAAGAATGATTGGCATGTCGTTTTATAACACTGAAAAGCAATGAGCCATGCTCTAACACGATGGAGGAAAGCGCAAGGTAGAAAATAATTTAGGCGTTCGGGTGACCTGCCAATGTTTGAATAGTCAAGCGTTTTGGGCGACTTGGATGTAAAAGAGTTAAGGTATTACAGGCTTCCGTTTTGCAAGTAGTGTTCTGGGCCTTCATTTAATTAATGCCAGAGTTACCCATATTACCTAGTTAATAAGACTTCACAAAAATATACGTCGCACAAAAATTTAGCCAGAAATATGACAGTATTGTTTACTTTACAAATAGAGTTAACGGTACAGTGATTTGCATGATATTTTTATAGTTCAGGGTGCGAAAAGAGCAGTAGTTTTGCAATCGACTAGTAGTTAGAAAAATATTTTACTTATGGCATTGCAATATAACTGTTTGTGCAGCATTTTAAGAAATCCAGATGTAAGCGACTATCTTAACACTGTATTCAAAAATGTATCTGTATAATATAAAGAATAAACGAAAAATATTATACGTTCTTCTATCAGGAACAATGATATAATCCTTGAATGCAACTTTATCAAAACCTAAAACAAAAAACAAAAAAAAACAAAAAAAAAACTAAATTACATATTTCTCTAGAATGTGTCATAAATGCTAATCTTAGAAAATGAGTCGAAAGAGGAAGGTAATTACTTTTGTGGCAAAGGACTTTTTCTGGTGATATTTAGTTCATATTATTATTATAGACGGCGTTGTAGCTGTCTATAACATTTCAAGTGCTAATGCCAGATTACCGTCAAAAACATTCTATTTATTTATAAGAACATTGGAATATATAAAATAATTTCAAATTAATCGCCAAATGTAGCTAAATTCATATATAGTGCTATAAATCGATGGATACACAACACGATGCCCTTTATCTATATAAAAGAGCAGTATTCTTCTGTTATCAGGGCCGAATTCAGAAGTATATATATTTATGAACATGTGTATGTATGTATATGCGGACATCTAATGTACACTGTACATATATATATTGCATACATGAACACATCCATCCATCCGTACATGCATACATACATACATTTCTGAACCCGGTCTTAAAAACAGAACAGCACCAAAGCAGCTGAATGTTTATCTCTGCCATAGAAATTCTTTTTTTTTTTTTAGATCCAATTCCAAGTATATCTTCCTCTTTTTTAAATCATTGTAGGATTTTAGATTACTGTCTATCTTAAATACAAGCATTTCTGATCCTTATGAAGAACTGTGTTCTTTATTGCTTTTATTTTTTTATCTGGTGCTTCTCTCAACCAGTATCTCTAATACCTAATTTTAGCAAACAGGCCAAAGAAGTAAAACACGTGGAAAAATTTCCTTAGTTATTAACGGAATAACCTCCGATATTTAGTTTGAATAAATAAGCTTTACTGTCTATAAAAGGAAAGTAAAACTTAGGAAAAAATAATGTTCATTATTAAGCAAATGGCATTCTCGAGCTCAAAAGTGATACACAAATATTTGAAGAGCAAACAAATAGATTAAAAATATCGGACTTTTTTTGCAATTTTGTTACAGTATTTTACGTAATCGTTAGTGTGCCGAGTTTCGAAGTCATCAAGGTAATCTATGACAGCGTTAAATTTCACAGAGCATAAAAATACTTCTCAGTATGTTTCGTGAAAGTCATTAAATGCACAAATATATCGGTAATTTTAAGCTGCATGGTAAGTTGCACATTAACTTAACGCTGAACATAATATCTTACGCTGTAAAGTACATGAAATTACAGTAGCATTAATCTTTAGAAAAAGATTAACAGCCTTCTAAAAGGCCTGTATTTAAAGTAAGGGTTGTATTTGAAAGCACGAATTTTTTACTGCAAAAATTTTTAATATAAAAGGCAAAGCCGACTACATTTTTTTATTACATAGAGTTTTAATATATATTTCACATGATTATCTTGTTGTTTCTTATGTTTCTAAATATACGGGGGGGGCTGATGGATATTTATTACAAGCCTTTTACAAAATAGCTAAAAATCCTAATAGGTAAAGATTAAAAGCTCATTCATCTTTTCTTACTGGAGTTCACATATTAGATAGTCCCAAGATTGAATCTTTACTACAGGATTTGTATACGAATTTTTTTCAGGCACAAACGTCTTTTTTAATTTCTCAGTCAAAATAATTTTATCAGAATGCACAAAAACGTATTTCAGCCATTTTGTAACAAAGCATTTTTTAATATCCTAATCAGATTAACGCTTATGTTACGGCGGTTTAAGATTCCAAGTAAATCAGAAATTTTCTTGCTTTCGAGTAGCATGGTTTCTTCTGCCTATCTCCCCCCCCCCATCTAAAAAACGATTCTTCTCATTCAGTGCTATAAATTAAAAAAAAAAAAAAATAGTATTTCTGTGGTTTATATGATTATTAAGCTAAAGTAATAATAAGCCACCTGCTGTTAGCAAAATGCCTTTGTGAGACTTTTTAAAGTAATTTAGTTTATAAAACCACTGATATTCCATGCAGCCATACGTTTCAGTTGCTACGAGCCGAACCCCAGGAAAACTGTCAGTACTAAATGGTCTTATACGCATATAGAGTTTGGTTTACTTTGAAAGCATAAACTAGATTTAAACACTTAACAGACGTAGAGCGAATTACTGTTGTGTCTAAAGTAACACAAGAGATTTGAAAAAGTTTAAAACAATCGTTTTATTTAAAACAAATGTGAACATGATGAACTTCTAGTGCTAACAAGATCGACCACATTTTGTAGCAATCATACCACTTGTCATATCACAACTTGCGATGATGTGACTAAAATAACAGTCAAATTTAAGTCAAAGCGTAGGGCTAGTAGTCAAAGATTGCACAATTAGATTTAAACCGGAGTTGGCTGGAACTCTAACCGGTGTAACAATTTAAATGTCAGCAGCAAATAACGCAAAGCCGAGTAATTACAAACTTAGCAGGGATGGAAGGACTATAGTAACGTTGCCTCGAGAGGCAAGAAACATGCTTTCTCTTACAATCCAGAAACCCTAGCTTAAATACTCTCGAACTTATTTACATTTCTGGTCAGGAAACGGAAAGTTATAGTAAAAGCTGAGATTGTTGACTGTACTCTCATACACTCAACAATTAGTGAGAAATATTTCGTCGTTAAACTGCAATCAGAACCACAAGTTTTTAATTGCATATTAAAAAAATATAAAATCATAATCTTGAATTTTAAAAGTGAATGATTTTATATGTTAAAATTCTGTATATTCTTTTCTTTTAACTTTTTCAAAAACTTTTTGTGTGCCTTATTTTTTTCCCTTTTTTAAGTTTTAAACAGATTCCTCAAGATGCAGCATATCTAAGATTCCCCTTTTGCATTTTTTAAGCTGAAATCCTTTTAGTAACAACAATTGAAAAGCAAGTACCCAACCCAATGAATATTTTGCTGCTAAATGCATGCTAACGTAAAGCCATACTTTACCTTTTAGCAGTTAGAGTATTATATTCTTATTGAAATCAATCAAAGCGTCTTAATATCTCACGATACCTTTAGAATCTCAAAATAGACCAAACCCATAGCATATATTAGACCTTTATATTTTAAATTTTGAAATCTCATTTCGATATTCTTGATATTACATTTGCTGCTTTTACTTTATGTTCCAGATAGTAAATGTTTTTTAATAAAATAAAAATAGAATGCGTTCTCCGTTAACTGCATAACATTCTAATACTTTGTTTTGTACAGCATATATTACAATTTTATAATGTACATCCTGTATATTTTTTTAATGTGCATCCTGTAAATAAAATATTTGTTATTATTATTAACTAATTATAAAAATAATAATACATTTATAAGTGCATAAATATGCATAATTATATATGTAACCTGTGTTGCATATACATAAATATCATAGTTTGTATTAAGACCATAAAAAGTAACCACCCGAAACTGGCTCATGATTTCAGATTTAATTATATTTCTAAACGATAATTATATTTCTCATGTCAGAAGCAAGTAATCAGCCATTTTATAGAGTTTACAAAATTAATCAAAGTTTCTCGAAAGTCCAATCAGCCGTTTTTAGAGAAATCGTAAACGCAAATGGAGAACTCATATTTTTATAAAATTTTAATTGAAAAATGAAATTACCTTGAAATGTTGTAAGAATATTATTTTATTAAAAATAATAAATGTACGGGTAGACACGCTAATAAGCTCATTTTTCTAGCGTGTGTAGTTTCATATTTGCATAAAAGCATATACAGTGAAATTATATATATAGCTCAGCAAATGAAATGCGAGAAATGCTCCTGTAATTTAATTGCTCCTTAAACGGTAAAATCTTAAAATTATTATTTTAAAAAATTATTTATTTTAAATTATTAAAAATTTTGGTTTTAATAATTTTAAATTGTGTAAAAATTCAGATTTTAATAATTTATTTAACAAATAAAATTTTAATTATTAAAAAAATAGAATTATTTATTTAGAATTATTATATTTGAATTATTATTAAACATATTTTTCATATATTTGGTTGTGGAGCAAATATTTACCTAGAGTTTGTTTAGAAATGCTTGTAAGAAACATAATTTTAGTATCAAAGATTTAAAAAAATTTGGCTTTGCTGAAAAGTAATTGATCTGTTAAGTTTTCCGAGAAATCATTAACGCAATGTCAGATTCTCAAAGAAATAACATCCATAAATGGTTCCTCTGCGCTGCTGTAAAAGTGAAGCAAATGTTAAATATTAAATGGTTGAAATGATGGTAAAATGTTAAACGTTAACACGAAAATCTACACTCTCGACATATATTTGCATTTTTCATTTAATATTAGTGCTAAAGATTAAATTTACAAAATTCTAAAGTTCAAAATCCACGTGTCCTTCATCGTTCATATATTATGGAAAGAGTTACTTACAAAAGATAAACAAAATTAACTATGAGTGGAAAATGAGTGCAAAATAAATATTTGGTAAATGAATGCAAATATAAAATTTATGAAATAAAAGGACTGTTTCCGACAGTTATACAAACGTAGGTGAAATATTTCCATGGGTCTCGTCAAATACAAATCAAACATAAATAAGTTTAAGGTTAAATCTTGAGATCAGTGTTATTTTTTTCCTGTAATGCTAATTTATAATGTATTGATTAAAAGCTCAGTCTTAAAGTTATTTTATGCAATTAACTCTTAGTAATAATCCCTGGCCTTTTTAAAAGCATACGATTCTTGTTAAAATACGTTCACATTTTACAGTCAAATTTTGAGGGTTTCTTGATGAATTGATATTTATATTTAATATTTTGTAAATTTATGCAAATATTTATTTGTAGATTTCCCGTGAACATGCTTTTCACTTATTTTTCTTTTCTATTTATTTAATAATTGTTCGTTTTATTGTAATGTTTTTCATATTTTCTAAATATTTGCCCTATTTTTATATGCATAGTACTGTATATAATCTTTTTTACTTCCTTGTACTAAGTAAAAAGGAAGTATTGTAATCGCGAAAAGTTTCAGGCAGCATATTTCAACGAAAGTATCCATTTTGACCGCTATCGAATGCAATTTCACGATGTTTTTGCATGATATCTGTACGTAAGGACAGAATAAAATACTCTTTTCCTTCAAAAAATTATAAAACTGCTTTAAAATTAATTCTGAAGAGAATTTTTTGTGGCGTCTCTACGAACGCATGTACGTACGTGCGTACGTACGTATCTCGCATAACTCAAAAACGAGTAGCCTCAGGACGTTGAAATTTTGTATATAGGACTGCTATCACACGTAGATGTGAACCTCGTATTTTGGTTGCAATCGGCCGCACCAAACTTATATAAATATATTTATATATATATATCCACTCTGTTACCCGGCTCAGTGATCTCAGTTTCTTTACTCTTATATGTTTGTAAATTGTACATTTTTTGCTTTAAAAATGATTGTATTATGTTGTTTTTATCTTCCGGTTAAGGGTTTTATGCCTTAACTTCCGGTTAGTAAATCTGTATGGAATATTTTTAGAATTATCAACAATTTTAAATTTGTCTAAGTGCCGCTAAGCCTTTTTTTAATGGCGGCCATTGATGTTTACATTTGAAACAGGAGACTAGTGGATTTGTTGCCAATCTAGAGAAACTTGGCTTCGCAACAACAAAGATAACGCATTCATTTATTATTGCCAATTAAATCATGCTTGATTCTTTCTGGAATTTTTTCTAGGAAATAAGTGTTTAAGATTTACTTCGTAATTTTTAATATAGATATTTTGAGTTTTTATGTATTTTTGCCTTCTCGCGAAGAGAGAAGATTAATTAAATGAGAAATACTAAATCGTCTGTGAAAAACGGATTTTTTTGGTTTTCTTTGCTTAATTTCTTTTATACATCATTCTAGCTTTATTATAGTATTTGAATAGAACATGTGGCAACGATTAGATAATTCTATTCTTTAAATGATATAGATTTTGTGCATTATGAGTTATAATATGAATGAAATATATAAGTTAACTGTTTATATAATTATTGGTTTATATAACAGTTAACTTAGTTTCCGTTATATAATTATTATACAAGTTAACTGTTATATAGTTATTAATACTGTTAAGTGAATCTAGCGCCAGAGTGTTGCTATGGTACACAAATACTAAAGTGAATTTTAAAGAATGCATTTATTCTATTGTGGTTTATGCGCTGTCGGCAAAGTAGATTTAATTCAATCCAATAAGTTTAAATGAAATGCAAGAAAAAATGCGTATAATTTAATATTCTGTACAAGGAAGTCATGTGGTGTACACATCAGATTTTTTTATTTATATTTTGATGTGTGTTAGGTGTTCAGTCATTTTATTCTTCATTATTTTGTTTAATTCTGTGCTGATAACAGTTAGGAATTCGTAAATAGCTCAAACATAGCATTAAATATTGTTTATTAGATTGAAGCTTGGTGAAATATTTTGTCACTAAGTTGCCGGTAGTTTACGGACTATGGTAAGATGCGGCGACATTTTGGGATGTCTTAGTAAAGAAATCACGTGATTGTGATAGTAATTTTTTACAGTTTTGCAGAAAATGTTTCAGAATCAGATGTGGTTTCACAATATATCTTTAAGTAATCTCTGCATGTCTGTTTGGCTCTTGACAAAGCTGAGTCGTAAATTAAATAGTTGTTCATCAGCAGCTGTGTAATTTATGACCAAACTGTTTTTATTAATCGGTAATGAATCATGCTTTTTACTTCCTTGTACGAAATAAAAAGGAAGTATTGTAATCGCGAAAAGTTTCAGTTAACATATCTCAACGAAAATATCCATTTTGACCGCTATCGAATGCAATTTAACGATGTTTTTGCGTGATATCTGTACGTAAGGACAGAATAAAAAGCTCTTTTCCTCCAAAAAAACTAAAAACTGCTTTAAAATGAATTCTGAAGAGAATTTTTCGTGGCGTCTGTACGTACGTAGCTCGCATAACTCAAAAACGAATAGCTTCAGAACGTTGAAATTTTGTATATAGGACTGCTATAATATGTAGATGTGCACCTCGTATTTTGGTTGCAATCGGCCGCACCAAACGTATAGAAATATATTTATATATATATCTACTCTGTTACCCGGCTCAGTGATCTCAATTTCTTTACTCTTATATGTTTGTAAATTGTAGATTTTTTGCTTTAAAAATGATTGAATTATGTTGTTTTTTTAGCTTCCGGTTAAGGTTTTTATGCCTTATGTAATTCTAAAAGCAATATTTGTACAATTATCAACAATTTAAAAGCTGTTTAAGTGCGGTTAAGTTTTAAATAACATGGCGGACATATTTGTTTACATTTGAAACAGCAGAATTGTAGATTTTTGCCAATCTAGAGAGACTAAGCTTCGCAACACAAAAATAACGCCTTCATTTGTTATTGCGAATTAAATCATGCTTAATCCTTTCTGGAATTTTTTCGAGGAAATAAGTGTTTAAGATTTACTTCGTAATTTTTAATGAAGATATTTTGAATTTTTATGTATTTTTGCCTTGTCGCGAAGTGAGAACTGAAATAATTGAATGAGAAATACTAAATTGTCTGTGAAAAACTGTTTCTTTTCTGTTTTGTTTGCTTAATTTCTTTCATACATCGTTCTAGCTTTATTATTGTATTTGAATATAACATGTGGCAACGATAATTCTTCAAATGATATAAATTTTGTGCATTCAGAGTGTCGTTATAGTAAACAAATATAGTGAATTTTAAAGAGTGCATTTATTCTACTGTGGTTTATGCGCTGTCGACGAAGTAGATTTAATTCAATCCAATCAATTTAAATGAAATTCAAGAAAAAATGCGTATAATTTAATATTCCGTAAAAGGAAGTCATGTGGTGTACACATCAGATTTTTTTGTTTTTATAAAGAGTATACATGCTTACTAAGGATATGTTTATTCGTGTATGATTAAGTTTCAGTACATCATAGCAAAACACGCGGTTTCGAGATATTTTGCACAAGTGAATAATGCAAGTCAGTGTAAAAGTTAATTGCAATCCAATGAAAATAAAATAGCATTGGAAACATGTATGAAATTTCTCTTTTCTAAATAGAAGTTTATTACTAAAACTACTTTTCTGGGTTATCACCAAGTTTGTTGAAGCATTTTTCGTCGAACAACGCGAAAATATTTACACTTTGTTGAAAGACTTCCCGTCTAACGTTCGATAACTATTATTGTTTCACATCTTTAGCAATGGAATAATTTTTCTTCTTCTTAAGTTCTTTCAAAAGTTCAAGTATGAAAATCGAAAAATGCGAAATCTGAAATAATAGTATTTCCGCACCTATTATTGGAATTTTCCAGGAAGCCGTTCGTAATGCATACCATTTTTTTATCGCTTGCAACGCAAAATAATTTCATGCAAATGGCAATGATGTCAGAGCAAAGAATAACTTCTTGTTCACAGGAAACAAGCTACTGCCGTATTCCCTGTTCCAAAGCCAATTCCAAATGGCGTATTCATTACTGAAAAGAACTGACCCCTAATTGCCATGACACAAACGTTACTCCTCTTCTCTTTACAGAAAACTATTAGAAGTGTTACTAGCTACATACATCAAAATATCTTTTTTCAGTCAAAGATTCTGTGTAGACGGAGCTTACTTTTTAATTAATTACACATAAAAAAACCATTTATCTTTAGCTAAACGGAGGGAAGAAAGGGTGATTCGTTCCGGAGACATATATTTCTGAATTTTTGATTTTTTGGGATAAAAATTGATTTTTTGCATTCATGATTGAAATTTGATTTTTTGCATTCATGTGCAAAGTTATAGTTTATTTTAGTACTTTATTTATATTATTCGCAAGAAACTACATGGCTGGAACTCACTATAGCGGGAAAGTAGTCACAACGATAGCTTCAAGAACTGCAGGGAAACAGGAAAACACAGGATCCCACATTAATCATTAGTAGGGTAGAAAAGTCTGAAGGAAAGAACTTAATACGCCTTTAGAAGAATGATGCTCTAACTCACTTACGATCATTCAAGGAAGAAAAACTATCAAGAGAAGAACTTAACGGGACAATGTCAAGAAAAGAACCGGCGATACAATGCCAGGGAAAATAAAAAAGTTTCTACGACTAGCAACCAAAGCAAGGAAAGGAAAGAAAATGTTGTTAATTTGTTTACGGCCTGAGGTGCTGTTTGTGGGAAGAGAAACATAACTCTGTAATTAGACGAAGATCTATCGTGACATTGATTCTCTTCATTATTAAATTACTGAAACTGTTTTAATTAAATTTACATTTGTAAACTTATTACGCATTAATTCCTTAATTAAATACAGATGTTCTCGTAAATGCTTGACGCTATTTATTTAGTCCAAAATAATATAGGACTGCAACGTTTACTTCAAGTTAACAAGTTTTTCTGAAGCTTCACTCCATTTTCTTCCTGGAAAGCATTTATTTTAAAAGGTCCTTTAATGTAGTTTAGTTAAATAAAAAGACGCACACAGCAATTATAAATAAATCAATAAATATATATTAACTGTAACTAGAATAGATGCAGCTTTAGGGTTAATGATATTACATAGTTTGTTTACAAAAAATAAATAAAAGTAATTTTTTTTAGTCGGTGTTTCAAGCGAATTGGAAAAGCTCCAATTACATCAGCTCTACGTGAGAAAGGACTTAATTTAAAATCTTCACTCTAACATAGTGCTCAGCAGCTGAGTGGGATAAACTCCGGACTTCAATTTCTAAAGAGATAGTGAACTCGATAAAAATAACTGTGACTTATATATATATATTTCCCTACTTCATTTTATTTTGCAAGATTTTACTTAATTATGTGCACTGTGTTTTATTTATCCTAGATTTACTTAAAGAATATTTTCATCATTTATCCACTATTTTACGAACTTGTGAAATTTCCTAAGATCTCTCTGTTTCCTAATAGCTTCTCCGTATCACGTGACCGCTTATCGGTGACATAGATTATGCAAGTTATAGCTGCCATTATAATTGCTTATTTATAATTATAATTATTTAACACTAAAGAAATTTATCTGTTTAGCAGAAATCACGATTTAAAACTTTCGAGGCTATCAAGAAAGGGAAAAATTGAAGTAAAGGCGGTATAGGCAGTAGACTTCTGATAAGAAGGATGACCTATGACCTATGTTCCCAAACCCACTAGTGGCTAAGCGATAGAAGTCGTTGAACGCTCGTAGTTCTACGTGGATTAAATTCCAGGCAGATGAGCTCATTCATGAGCGTTTTCATGGTTTTTGCCATGTGTAACGTGGATAAGAGCCGGTTTTCCTAGTTCACAAAGTCATCCTCAGTTCACAAAGTCATCAGATTTGCCATAATAAAATAACTCAAACCACCTGTCCCCGTAACTGTAGCAGACCTGCTTTTTAACTACTGGCATTAGGTCATAAGCAATAGGACATTTTAATTTCCTCGTGTTTCTTATACGTGAAATTAGTTTAACCTTTAGTGCAATATTTTAGCTCATCATGAAAGTCTTCTTGTGGCATGTGAAAAAAAAACGTACAAGTGAAATACATTTATGCAATAATTCGAAACTTAATCTACGGAGAGAGAAGTGATACGAAAAGCAAGGTTTCACATAAGAGATAATTACGGAACATACGCAAGCAAACCTGTGAAGCCTCTTTATGACAATATGCTTATCATCTGCCCGTGCCACAAGCCATGTGGTCTTCATCGTATGTTTATCATGTTTTTTAGGTAATATATATTCAAAGAAAAAATGACAAAAAATGACGAAACGTAGCTCTGTTTCATATGTTCTCATTTGTTACAAGCATATTTAAACTTTTACACTAAAGAGGAAGAGGTTCGAATCCCGCGAACGGGCTGATTGCATGGGAGTTTTCGCGGTTTTCCCCATGTGTAACGTGTATACAAGCCAGTTTGCCTTAGAAAGTCCTCCACGAAGGCATCTCTTCCTTTAGTAAGATAGCCCTCGTGTGCTTTGCCATAATTGAATAATCCAATCTAAAGAGGATTTTTTCAGCATTTTAAAATTTGATTAGTGATATGCAAGCTAAAACTTCATCTGTTTTGCTAGTGTTGAGATCTTTTTGAGACAAAACATTCGAATTAATTTATTGTTTTATCATAATTATCACATTAATTATTTATTTATTACTTTCTGGTCACTTTGTGTGCCCTTTTTTATCCGATTTTCATAAGCTTATTAAACCATATTAATCATTATTGTACTCATTTATCTTCAAATACATTATTGGCTTTGTATTCATAATAAAATAAACCATGTCTTGCGACACTATGATATGATGACCATTTCTGAAAGTAATAATTTCTGAGAATATAAATAAGCATTCGAAGTGATTTCTTTCATCTGCATGAGAAGACCACGATCCCTATCTACTTACATCATTCACTGTCATCTTAGAGAGTATTATAATTTTTCTTCATACCTATCACTCTTCCGTAAACACTACGACACACCACTGCTGAAAATCATTTTCTTAAAATTTGTATATTAATACGCTGAAATAAAATTTCTTATCACGACACTTGCGCATATATGATTAGATATATTAATTTACTGTAATTAATTTAATTATTTCAAAAATATCTAATGAATTTTGGCTCACTTCATAATATGTTTGCAGTTACTATATGTAAATGAAAGAAAGAAGAATTATACTACTTAATCTACGAACAAAATGGCGAAGATATAGGATCATAATGGTATATGTAAGTAAAATTCGAATTGTGGACTTATCTTTTCATCTGGCTAAGAAGATCAACCCCTGTCAGTGCGCTATCGTTTTAAAGAGGATTTTAATTTCTCTCCATACCTAACCCCTTTCATAAATACCACGGCACTTTTTTATATTTCAGCATACTTCGGTTAAGAATAAATTAAGTGACCCTCATAGGCAGCTTCAGGTCTGTGAGTAGGAATACATACTGCAGGTTACAAATACAAGAAGTTTTTTAACACTTTGTATTTTTAATGCCCACAAAGTATAAAAGGAATTTTATTTTTTAGTTTCTAATTTACTGACCGTAAACTGAAAAATGATTGCTTTCATATACTTTTGTGTCACTGTCGTCCAAAAACAGTTTATGGAAATGCACAAGCGATAACTCCCAAATAACAATACCTTAGGTATTTTCTCGCAAGTAGATTGGACAGGCTAGAAATCACAACCCTAAAAAACAATTTATTAGTACTTTGATTTTTATACTGAGTCTTTTAAAAATAGCACTAAATATAAAACTGAATTTAGTCCTGAACTTCTGAAAGGAATCTAGGATAGGATGAGCCTAATCTTGCATACAATTTAAAATGCAGTGGTTTCTCATTATAAAATGGAGAAATTACAATCTTGTGCATGCATTATAAAACAATCTGTTTTAAAACAAAAGCAAATCTGCGATGAAAAAATCAAAAATTTACAAAAATAGCATAAGAAATTATCTACATTACATATTGATATACAGAAGCTGATTGTTGCAAATACGATACTCTTCTTCCTAAAAGTCATATTTCTGATAGCATAATCGTATTTCCATTTAAACAAAATGAAAAGTTTTCAAAAATTAGCAACTGAAATAATTGTTCTTCACCACATAATAATACGAATTTATCGAGTCATGAATTAGCATAATTTTCAACCGGCCGGTTTTGTGTGCATTTGCGTTTTGTGCGCGGCTAGAAAAAGGATAAGTGTGCTTTTTTATATAAATCACTTAAGAAGAATTTTTCTGATATATATATATATGTATTTTTAAACTAATACTGAAATCATATTCAAAAAGTGAGTTGTCAATAATTTATATTGCGACTGATGTATTATGATCATTCTCATTGGTTTTTCATCAATGCCGAAATTAATAAATACAGCTGCATTTTTTAACTGAAATAAAAATGCATTTTGAATATTATTCTTTGCATCTGAGTTCGAACATCTGCCATTCAAGAAATACTTTTTTATAAAAGGTATGCTATAACGTTTTATTGGTAATTTTTAAGGAAAAATAAGACGCGATTTTTATAGCAAACTAACAATTCTGATAGGATATTGTAACTTAAAGTAAACTTATAGAGCCTATTAGGTTTATCAAAGCAGAAAGCGTGATAAATGTGCAATGCCTTCCCTGGGATTCGAATTCCAAACACGATTGCTAGCTGGACGTGATTCCAATTATACCACGAAGACACGCGGTAAGGAGGAAGAAAAACCTAACATTCTCCTTCACTTAAAAAACGACGGGGAATAGGGAACACAGCCTCCAAATCCTGATAGTGATGAATCATCGTTCACCACCTTTTAGTTTTGGGGCCACTGTAGAGTCTATTAGGTTTATCGAAGCAGGAAACGGCGAAAATGTGCAATAGTTTCTCCAGTACTCGAACTCCAGACTTTCTGATTGCTATACAGACGTGCTTTCTAGTTACACCACGAAGGTACACTGTAAGGAGAGTGGAAAACTTTACAGACTGCGAATGCTATTAAACCACCAGCATGAACTGAAGGGAAAAGATTTGTAAGCAATTTTCGCATTTCTCTGTGTGTGCCGTTGTGTTTGTTCTTATGCAGTTAGCATGTCCAATTTGCAACTGAAATATCCGAGGTTCAAATCGTGGCGAGAGCGCAATGGAATTTTGTCCTAGATCCCAAACACCTAATGGGTTCTGTGTATTTATTCAGCAAAATTTAGTACATCAAACAGTTAATTATCACAACAGCTGTTTTTTAAATATAATACGAATAAGGTAAAAATGAAGATGAATATTTTCTACTCATTTATGCTTTTATACTACAACTTATATTTTTATTATAAATTAATTGTCATCCTTCTAAAACAAATTCAAACTTATCAAAGTGCTTTTCTTTTTTATTCTTTCTTTTCCTTTTCTGTGGCTTGAACACGATCTTAATTAATATAAAAATACCAACAAGGAACTCGAGTGAAAGAAGTTTTTTTTATTGAACATGAAAGTTTGCTAATCAGGGTTTTAACTCAAATTCCTTGCTAATAAAAGTCTCAGAAATAACATGACGTTAATATTTTAATCAAGAAGATGAAGTTAAATATTAGTCCACAAACTGAGTAAATGCAGAAATAACATACATCTTCAGTTAGAATTCAGTTGTGTAGCGGCAAGAATTGTCAAATTTTCTTTTTCGTAAATTTGTGGCATAAGAACAAGCAGCCGCATCTATTGATGGTTTCCCAAGACACTCACTGACTTTACTTCAGCGCATTAAATCTCTGCAAACAATTAATTACCGTCAGTTCTTCAGGGAGAAATTTTCGCTGAGGTCTACACTAATTACTTTTGATTTTCTTTTCGGACTTTTCCGCTTTAAAAGAGGTTCTAAGGATTTAATAAATTAGAAGTCAAGTGCAGAAAATGTATAAATGATATTTCACATTTAACTCTTTTAATGCTTGCTAAGTCGCGCCGTGGAAAATGAAAGACTACTAGAAGTTGGTTCTAAATTTCACTTTTTTTATATAGGAAGATAAAGGGAGTAGTTAAAAAAGCCTTGAATGTACTATAAACGTCATATTCGAGATTTTAATGTAAATGCATGCAATTACTTGATTATGCAAGCATACATAATTTCTTTCTTTCTTTCTCTTTATGTAATAGTGATTCTGGTATATAGTTTTTTAAAACAATAGAATGCTATAACCAAAATGAAAAGTTTTAATTCTCTAATTATAGTCCCAGTGTTTTTATCCAACCATACTAGAGAATTATGATCAGTCTGAATAATAAACTTATGAGGTCCCTCAAGGTAGAATTTTAACTTTCGTACTGCAAAGACACTCCCTTTCGATTGCACTGTTCAGTAGGTGAAAACTTTTTGCCAAGAAATTTTATTAGATGTTCTTCGCCTTCCTTTGGCTTCTTCCATATACTGAACCGTTAGTTCTTGACATTTCCCATTCGATTCATTAGTTCAAAAATATAGTCAACTACTGTATTTTATTCCTCTTCTTTACCAGATAATTTTTCATACAATAACATAATTGCAGCTCTTAAGTTTCTGCCATGAACTAATTCTGCGAGCGAGAAACCGGTACTGTCGTGAATAGTGGTTCTAAGAGCAAATAAAGCATGAGGTAAGATTTAATCCCAGTCCGGGACCAGATTATAGACATAAGACTCGAAGAATTCTTTTTAAAGTTCTTGCATCCTCTTTACAGGAATGCTTTGTGGGTGGTTAACAGAACTTCGTACAACTTTAATTCCGAATTTTTCTAGGAAATTCGATGTCAGCGCACTCGTAAAGGATGTAGTTTGGTCGGTTTGGACCTTCTTTTGAAATCCCATTTGCCTAAAAATTTTAAGGAAAAATCAACAATCGTGGTTGAACAAAGATTTGCGACAGGAACTGCATCCGGATATTTTGAAGACATGCAGATTGCAGTTATAAGATACTTATTTCCTGAAGGTGTCACGGGAAGAGGCCCACAAGCATCAAAATTTATTTTTGAAAAGATTTCTGTGATAACAGGGGCAATTTTCAAAGGTGCTTTCTTTTTATCTTGCGGCTTTCCAATTCTTTGACATTTGTCACAAGTTTTAACAAAATTATCGGCACCTTTGTAACAATTTGACGAATAAACATTTTTGAATAATGCATCTTTGGTCTTTGTTGCACCAAGATGGGCTGCTGTTTCTTCATGACAAATAGTCAACTTTTTCCGATATTTTTCAGGAACAACAATCAAGTCCTTGTGTCCCATCACGATCTTCATTTTTTAAAAAGAGCATTTGGCCTTTCAACATATACCTCGTACTTTTAGAAGATTTTATTTTAGCTTCTTCATAAAGTGGCTTCGATCCGACGTTCTTCTTCTGTCTTCTGTTAAATATTTCTGAAAAGTCTTTATCAAATCTAATTCTGAACATTCATATTTCACAGGAGGCAAACTTTCATTTCCAGTCAGTGTGTCTTTGTTGTAAAGTTCAATTTCAGAAATTAAATCATCTGTTGAGACCAGATTTTCCGTTCCTAAGTCATCGCTGTTGAGTACGAGTTTGTATGGTGTTTATCATGTGAATTTGAACTTCTTCGTCTAGTTTTGTTTCTTCAAATAATGCAGCGGTTTTGTTACCTAGAAGATACTTTCCTTGATCTAATGAATTTCTTAAGACTTTGTTATTATATGACATTCAAGGTCTACCTCAGCCAAAAGTAAGCACACTGATGTTCTTCTAGAGGTGTTCGTATCTACACGGTCTCACCCGTATACATGGAAGGTTGTACATACGTTTGGCAAATTAAATCCAAAGTTGAACCGTTATCTCTAAATAAGGGCATTTTATAGCTATTTACTTTACCTAGGCTGGTATATGGATCCATAATACCCTTAAAACTATTTTTGGAAAATTCCTTTGAGGGTACAGTTTCATTGGATGCTACAGTTTCTAAATTTTTTTTGAGTTGGTTACACTGAGGTCGAAGATGCGAGTAGGATCCGCATTCCTAACAACGAGGTTGTCTCCGTTGCTCTAGCTCATATGAAATTTTTAATTTCATCCACTGGTCGAGAAAATTATCCTTTGCTATATTTAATTTGCTCGGTAACTATTTAATCTTTCAGATTTTCAAATGTCTTAATTTCTGAATCCGCAATCCACTCCAAAAAATAACTATAAAGTTCATGAGCATAATTTCTCCAAGATTTTTCAAGAGTTTTTTTGATGTCGATAAAAGCACTTTGATTTCAGCTTTTCACTGTTACGTTTATATGTTTTTAAGATTAGATTTGTCACTTATTCGTCCTTAGTAGCATCTTCAGATGGTTCTCTGGCTAACATATTGGAGATTTAGGTGGGTAAAACACCCAAAAGATAAGCCACGCAATCTTTCTTAGGAACCTGAGCCATGTCAGCTTTTGAATTAAAATTTATCAAATATAGACCCATTTCATCCCTTCATCCCTTTTTTCGTCAAATATTAGAGTAATTTATGACAACTGGATTTTGTTGCTTGATTATACTATATTCCCTCCTGATTCTCTAGCTCGTATTACCTGATTTTCAAATTCAAGCAGCTTTATTTCCAATTCATATGCCCTCGCTTCTCGAGCCAGACGTTCTTCTCTCTCTTCTTGAGCCAGGCGTTCTTCTCGAACCAGGCTTTCAGCAATTATTAGGTTTAGAATTAATTTAACTTCTTCCTCATGGTAAAACTGACTTTCGGTGATTATTTTTTTAATTTCTGGGACCTGACTAGTCAGTTGCACTTCCTCACCTAATTCTTCGGCTACTTCTATTAAATCTTGTTTTCTAACCTTGGCAAGAAATGATATGTTTAAAAATCGAAAAACGCTTCCACACCGTTTCAAAATTAATTTTTAAAGGCTTTTCGTCAATATTCAAAAATTCAAATGAACTTACTCAAGGTAGCCTTTTTTCTAATTAGAAATTCAAGTATGATACAACATATTTTTTCAAAAACACTTAATGCAATAAAACGTATGTGCTTTCCAGTAAACAAAAATCTGCGAAGCTTTTTTTTCTCTTAATAAATTATACTAAAGTAAATAAAAAAAGAATTCCAGCCTCTCCTTTGATTCACACAACAAAATTCTTCATTTGCGACTCTAATACAAGAGCTCAAATTTAATAATAGTAATATTCTAATATTAATGTAGTAAATTTGCCACGTTAATACAATAGCTCAAATTTTATAATAGCAATATTGTAATATTAACGTAATAAATTTGCGACTCTAATAGAAGAGCTCAAATTTTATAGTAGAAATATTCTAATATTAATGTAATAAATTTGCCACTCAAATACAAAAGCTCAAATTTCACAGTAGAAGTATTCTAATATTAATGTAATAAATTTGCCACTCTAATACAAGAGCTCAAATTTTAAAGGAACATTAAATATTTTGACGCTTTAATCCAAAAGCTTAAACTTAGAATATAGTTCTATTAGTTGAATTCAATAAAAAGATGCAACATTTTCATACAAAATGACACAGTATTCATTAAAACTTATACTCACAAGTACTTCATTTTCTTTTGTTTTTAAATAAACACTGGTTTCACATTTCAGTCACAGCGACTACCACCAGATATTTATTCTTGTATACGTTTGTAATGAAGTTTCAAAGAACTCACGCCATTTTTTAACGAAGAACCACCTTTATTGGTCAAAACTTACAGAACAACTCAAAACATCTTTTAAGCGCGCGCATCGTCTGCGGATATTCTTTGCGGATAATCGTCTGCGGTAATTTACATTTCTTAGTGGAATTATGTTGGTAGCGTAGCAACCCAAATACGTTACAATAATACATATACGAGGGTTGGAACTTTAATAGTGGCAACACAGCTGAAAAAACGCTATGCAACAAAACCAAAGAATATCGCGTATACCACAGGTAAACTACATACCTACTTTACCTCTCAGCAAAAGGACTCGTCCTGCTACGTCACGCGCATGCGGAGTGACGCGAAGAACGAATCCTTGTATTAGCTCGCGGTCTAAAGTAAGTGCTGTCAGGATGTTTTCAAAATAAGAACAACGATGTTGGATAAAAATTGAATGTGCCAGAGGTCGTACAGCACGATAGTGTCATCAAGGGCTTCAAGAGGCTTGCGGAGAATCTGCATTGCCTTACACAACCGTAGCAAGATGGGTGAAAGCATTTAGTGAAGGACGCCAAAACATGGCAGATATGCTGCGGCCAGGTCGTCCGAGTGTCAGCGATGCAGAACTGCAAGCTGTTGCCGTACTAATGGACAGTGAGCGCCGCCAAACGATTCGTCAGCTGGCCTGACAAACAGGATTAGCGCATACGACTGTGCTGCACATTCTGAAGAAACGCCTGTCCATGAGAAAAATTGCTTCACGATGGGTTCCACATCAATTGACGGAAATGCAGAAATGGCTGCGATACGATGCTACCCGAACTCACCTGGAGTGCTACGAGCGCGAAGGAGCTGCTTTTTTACGCCGTATCATTACGCTGGATGAGACTTGGACCCGATCGTACCAGCCAGAACTGAAACGCCAATCAAACGAATGGCGTCATCACGGGTCACCACGACGTTCGAAATTTCGTCAGAACCCCAGCAATGGGAAAGCTATGGTGATTCTCGTGTACGACTGTGATGGTGTTATCCTAACGCATACCGTTCCCCCACAGCAGACCATCACTGCGCAATATTACTGCTCATTTTTGGAGCACAATCTCCGACCAGCTTTGAGAAAAGAACGGCGACACTTTCTGCAGAACGCTCCTCTCATTTTGCATGACAATGCTCGGCCGCATGCAGGGCAAGCTGTGACTGATTTGTTCAAGCGATGGGGCTGGGAATTGCTTTACCATCCACCATACTCCCCAGATCTAAGCCCTTGTGACTATGACTTAATTCCTAAGATGAAGGAACCACTTCGTGGCACTCGCTTCCAAACTGTTCCTGAGATTCTTACGGCAGTAGACCGGTCCATTCATACTATCAACAAAACAGGCGCTGCTACAGGTATTCTGCGACTTCCACATCGTTGGAAATGGGTTATACAAAATGCTGGCGACTATATTGAAGGACTGTAAAACATGGTGACATAAATCACTTTTGTATTCCTTTTAAATAAATAGTTGTCACTATTAAAGTTCCAACCCTCGTATATGTAATATATAATATGTCAAATATATATGTAATAATAAAATTCCATAGTCAAGAATATACTTAAAATTCTAACTGTATGTTCTTTTCATTTTTAATGGCGACGTTCTCTTATTTGAAAGTACGTGGAATTAAATCCACAGCCCCGTAGTCAAGTTGTTTTTCTCGCCTTTGTCTAGTTGCGGAACCTATGTTCTGTTTCTATACCGTGCCGTGACTATCAGGGCACCAATGTTGTATTACTGCTTCCTCTTAGGGACGAACTTAATGCAGAAACGGACAGGTGAAACCGTAACTAACTAAATATCAACTGAGAAACTAAACTCTTAAAAGTTAGCTAATTACCACACTTTTATTTATCGTATAAGTGAATTTTTAGTGCATTGCGTTGTGAAAATGCATCCGGGACCGCGCCGTGAGAGGATCGAATAAACAACATGTAAAATCAATATATATATATATATAAACACATAAAAGATATAAAGAAAACATAAGTAATAGGTTTCCAGATTAAAATACCAGTTTATTCAAATTCCTCAACAATTAAAATTATATCTTATCCTAATCAGAGACTCAAATTTCTTATTTTAGACATAGGAGAATTCTTCAAATTATCATTTTCTTTCGTTACATTTAAATTCATGATTTGCAAATCTATTACATGACTCTTTCAATTTAACAGGTAGCCGTTCGGTAATTTCTAAGACGTTAAAGAAAACATATTATTTGCAATTCAACATCTGTTCTAAGGAAGATTACACAAGCGAATTATATTATTACATCCTAATTCATAAGAGGACTTTAAGGTTTGTCTCGGTAAATTAAGAAGGGGAAAAAGGGAGGCAACTTAGTCCTTTAGAATTAATTTAAGATTCAATTTAAAGTAAAGTTCCAATTTCCAAAATTTCGAAGGAAAATAGATAACAAAGCAAAACTTATCTGTTACGTCGACGACTTGAAACGCACCCGGAAATGTCTCGGGCTGGCCTTGCATTCTGGGAGGAATCAGGGATAGTCCACCTTAAGTCCTGGGAGTCCTTACATTCCGTAAGGGAAACACTGGCGTCTAAGGAGTCTCACGCTTTCGGTATCACTGACCGCACACCGACTGCATTATTTTTCAGCAAGACATCCACACGCTCAGCATCGAAGAAAATAAGCCACTGGAACCAGCACCCGAGCAGAATCTTCAAGCTCGCTGTCCGGATGTCGAGAATAAAATCTCACATTGGCGGGGTGGAACTTGGCCTATAATTTTTGGAATTTAATACTCGTTGGAGAGAAAAAAAACTTTTCTTATTTTAAGATACTTGTGAAAATCCTCATCATCCCCGTTTTTTTCCTTTTCCGATAGCAAGTCAACGGCCGGATAGCCTCCGCCGTTCTCAGCCGGAATCACAACTTATTCATCCCCAGAAGCTTAACAATCCTTCACCTTCGAAAGTCGGGCAAAAAAGTCTTAATCTTGAAAGTCTTAAATCCTTCAGCAAAACTCGTCCAAAGTCGGGCAAAAAGGTCTCTTTAAACATTTCAGTAAAACTCGCCCATCTTCAATTTCGCCTCTTAGCCAAAACACGGCCGGGGAGCATGTTTGCCGCTCCCCGCCGGAAAAACATCTCACGAAAAATTACATCTTTTCTATCGCTCAACAAAAGAGCAAGTTTCAAGAGTAACTTCCAAAAAGTAAGTTTAACCAGTAAGTGATTCCAAGAGTAAGTGATTCAAACTCGAATTTTCTTCGTCTCCTTCACAAACGCGGGCTCCCACAATGGCTTCAATTATTGCCCCCTTAATTTGGGCAAAATTTACGTTTCAACCCCTGAATGAGGAAATAAGGGTAATCGCGCATGCACGCCCTTCTTCACTTAGCCAACAACCGGACCTCCGATCGCCAAAACCTGAGTGACTTACATTGCAGGTTAAGTGGCAACCTCTGACCCTTCCGTCACGTACTTCCTGTCCTAAGGTCAATTGCACAATGAAATTTCTTCTAGAACATTCTAAAGGACAAAGCGCGCGAAATCATGACTTAATAAAATCGCCTCCTTTCCCTGCTTCTTTTCACAATGAATCAAAGCTTGGACAAAAATTGCAAATAAGGGAAAATAAGTAATATTCTTTGAAACTAAATAATATTCCCAGAAGCATCTGTTTTTCCCCAAAATTAAAGCATTAAAATAAATAATTCAGAATCAAATAAAATTAAGATTTTCTTAAATCAAAAAATCATTCACCTAGTTTTTATATCAGACAATTCTCTACACAACATCCCTTCCCCCAAAGGAATTAAATTTTGGTTCACCAAAATTTACAAACAGATACTACCAAGATACACATATACACATAAAAATGAAAATACAATTAAACTGAAAAAATTTCGCACATAATTCAAATGAGCAATGAGATCAGTGATACTTAAACAAAAATTTTTAAACTGCAATACCTAAACAAATACACAAATAGTCAGTACGTTAAACCATATCAAGTCAAAATATTTCACTGTAATTCAAATCAAGCCAAAAAAAAAGCAACCAGCAAGAGTGAAGTGTCGCTAAAAAATGTCAAACCTGAAAGTAAACACTAGTGAGTAACAGCACCATATTTAAGTCCCCTTATTAAGACAACAAAAAATTCAGTAATTTTAAAAATCACTAAGTCCACGAGAAAAATTCAAACTAGTCAAAGAAATCAATCAAAGCTGGACTGAAGCACGTTACTAGAACACTAAATAAAATATCACAAATCAACAAAGTGTTCAAAACAAACCCCCCAACTTGAAAACATCTAACTGATCGCAGAAGGAAGAAGCCAATAAATTTTTAATAATTAATTTAAATTAATTATGGTCACCATCATCATCAAATAAAATTCTTACTGAATTTATGCATCATAATATCACCTGATACATGATTAGAATGCTTCTTTAAAAATTCTTAGTAGAACTATGATTAGCAGCTTCAGCTAATTGACCTGAATATCCTCCACCAAATAAAAATGTTTTACGTTTTACCTTAAAAATGAAAACCTTTCAGGCGTATGTAATCTGAAAAGTAAGAGTGTACGGAACAACTAAGAGTTTCGTTTGAGCCCCAAAACGTTTGCTTCTTCAAAGCAATACGGCTTGGTGCACGCAATGAATTGTTGTCATTGGAACACTAAAATCATTTGCAACAAATTTCTTCTCTCACTCTCCTCAAATGATCATAATAACATAACTTGTCAGCGATCTGACATTGACTGACTAATTCTACTGGATGGGCAGTCTTCTTCCTGTCGAAGAGGTTTGCCAACCTTGTTTGCAATTCCATGCCAATTTGGTCTTGAAAACTTAGCGTCCTTCATTTTGAGGCATATTGCTATCTCAGGGTCACAGCTGAAAAAATATTAAGCTAACTCCTGCGATTTCAGAGAATTATTCAGCTTATTCACAAAATATTTTCAATCACATTGTTCTGTAAGATTCTAACCTGTATACTTTTAAGTTACAGTTGAAGTTGAAGAATCTTAAGATTGGAAAGCGAATAATCGCTTGACTTCGTGAAACAGATAATGAAACTTGGGAAGGGTTAAATAACCTTTATTATTATCCAAATTAAATTTACAGAACTCCTTCTTGGAGTTTTACAATTAAGCGTCTACTCGGTCTTGAACTCAAGAATTAAGCAATTAAACTTGACCAATCTTAACTCAAGATTCTAGCAAAGTTGGCTCCTTAACGTTAAATAACGGCGAAGATATCAAGGGCCAAAAGTATGTCTGAGCGTAATAATAGCTTAACAGAGAGTAGCTTAAAAAGGCGGACACGCGCTAGTCAGAATCACTGGTTCTCTCTAAAGAAGTCAGTAGAATTTCACAGTTAAATACTTCTCCTCATTTGCATTCAACCGTGATTCTAAAAATACGTTCTGGCCGGAAGTTGGAAGCTTGAAATTAAGAAGCGATAGAAAACTCAAAACTTAACTGTTAGATAAATTAACATAATACTTACAGTTCAATTAAATTCTTTCACAAAACTTTAAAAGAGAATTGTAATACAACCTCAAAGAATAAATGCAGATAAGGATAAAATTGAATTCATTCAAGTTTCTAAAACAAAATTGGCCTTTTCTGAATTGTACTGTATTAGCTTATTTTTTTTTACACATATACGAAAGTGTCTTTCTTAATTAAAACAAACTGTAAATGGGCTGCAAATTAACTTGAAAAAAAAATTCTTTACATAACTTCTTTACATAACTTTATGCAAACGAGAAGACATGAATTTTCTTACAACCTTCTGTTGAATAAAAGTAAAAAAATTATCGATATTATTTTAATCATTTATAATGTAACCTTTAAAAAATTAATATTTGTTAAAATTTAATTTTGCTTTCAAGATACTTTTAAATGTACTCTTAAATCTGGAGAACTTTTAAATTTCTTATAATCATACCCTAAGTACAGTAAGTGGCAAATTCAGCAGTCTATTTGTATTTTCAAAACTTAACAGACTATCTGTAAGGTGTCTCAAAAACAAATAATTGATTTTAAGTGTGAATAAGGACAAGTATTTGCTGCATGGTAGTGCTGTCATCACAAAAACCGCATACAGACGAGAGTTTAGCTGAAATTGAGTGCCTTTATAGAATCATTAATCTCAATAAGTATAATTACCGGTATTGGGAAGGAAAGAATGGCGTCCTCTCCATATTGCCAGACTGTCAGTTTAGTATGGAATTCCTATGATGTAAAATTAATATAATTTGGCTACATTTTTAGAGGATTCAGGGATGTAGTTTTTGTGAATGCTCAACGGCATATAGTCATGCTTAAAACATTTCTTCGTGCTTCCACAGATCTTATTCACAGTAAACCACCAACATAGCTGGAATGTTTATATTATTCTCAGCAGATTGTTTCCATGACTATTTCTAACGCATCATAGAGCTATCAGTGCCCAGCCCTTTTACTTAATTTAGCTGTGTCTGTCTAATTTATTTAGGAAAACCCCACAGATAAAATGTGCAAAACATTTCTTCGTACTGTTAAAGTCTGAATCCTG
Organism: Stegodyphus dumicola; assembly: GCF_044657685.1. Lineage (NCBI taxonomy): Eukaryota > Metazoa > Arthropoda > Arachnida > Araneae > Eresidae > Stegodyphus > Stegodyphus dumicola. The sequence continues at coordinate 76,901,031 of NC_140775.1, forward strand.
AGTATATGCATCAAACTATTCAGACGATGATTTTATATTATCCGAAGCATTATCCGGCGCATGTTCTAGTGGTGTAAATGTCCAACAAACAACTGGAAGATCCGTGGTTCAAATACCGCCGATGGTTCTCTTGATTTATTATGCATTATGCTTTTGAAAAAGCTAATGCGCTGTGCAGTGGCTCTCGAAATAAAATGCCCTGGATGATAGATCATTATCACTACGATTTCATAGACTGAATATCATGCGTCTCCATCATTCGTCTAAGAAATAATATATGGAAATTCTCTTTCGTATTTTGTTTGCTTCAAGTGGTTAGTATACCTTGCTACTTATTAGAAGATTTAGTGCTCGAATTCCAGCGAGGACATTTGATATTTCGTGTTTTCTGGTACTCTGATGGTCTTCACAAAGCGACTGCTTACACTGTGTAATATTCGAAGCAAAATGATACATGCATAGCATAGCAAATTTCGGGGCTTCTCAATCAATAAGTGTGATGAAATACATACGTTTATTTTCTTTACATTTTTATACACTTCCACAAGCGCTCAGAAGCTGCCAGTTATTTCTGATATACTCTATGTATTTCCCCCGCAACATCATTAAATGCGTGGAAATTTTAATGTACACATTGTATTAGTTTCAAAGACACTTAATCATGCACTGTACTTTATGTCAAAAGAATTAGAATTTATGTTCAGGAATTTAGATGTCGTTGTTTCTATACAAAATGCTACTTAACTTTTTTAAATGAATGGTTTATTTTGAAATGAATTTATAAGCTATTATCTCCCTCCTTTCTGCATGTCTTCGTGGTGTAACGGTAACAGACTGTATTCGAGAGGTCAAGGTTCGAGTCCCGGAGATGGCATTGCTTCTTTTTCATGTCTCCTGCTTTAGAATAACCTAATCACTCTACAAAGTATTAAGAATTATATATCGTTTCAAATCAATTAGCCCTTTTGTTTTTTTTTTTTCTGAATTAGCCATGAAGGTCAATTCAAGTAATACTTTTATTTTAAAAAAATGTTTTAGAAATGCTCTTTATTTTCCAATTTTTAAAAAGAAAAATAAGAAATAATTTTGATTTTCATATACTTAACATATTGGAATGTAGAAGCTTTTGTACGTTAAAATTATTCGTATTTGCTGTAAAATGTAATCAGAGAATATTTATTTCTTAACTGCACGTGTAAGGATTAAATGTCAAAAATGAAATCTAGGAAAAACGAATATTGCCTTGTTCGCAACTTTAAAGTTGTATCCGAAATCTTAATTATTGAAAAATTTTGAATACATGCAAGGATTACGCACTTTTTGCTGATTTCCTTTTTCCTGGGAAGTGATGAAAAGGAAGTACAGGCGCAAGATGCTTCATTCCTATTTCATTTGAATTCAAATCTTTCTTTTGTTCCAACTGAACAATACTCACTTCTTTTTCTCATTTCAATTCATGAATTATTCAAAGTGTCTCCATCTCATATCCATTAACTCTCTTTTTTTCCCTAGAAATTTCTTTCTTTGTTATATTTTCTAGTATTTGTAATGATTTTTTTCTCATACTAATATACTTTTAATATGAAGGATAGAGTACAACAGTGCTTACAAACTTATTTGTCGCGTAATTTACTCAAAAATAGTATGTATAAAAAAGGTTTTGTATGCTCTAGAAAGTTATATCATGGTAGCTTCTGATAAAGCTGATTGATGTCTTCCGCTCCAGGCTACTGTATTAAATTCTTCCTGAATTTATGTTTTCCATTTGTTAAATGAATGAATTTTAAAACTTCTTCTTTTCTAAAAATTTCTTTTTAAAAAGGCAGAAATTAAAAGAATATCTGATAACTATCATTTACTAACCAAAGCAACTGCAAAATTGTGCATATGTCATTGTTAAAGTATTTAATTACTGAACAATTAAGAACAACATATTCAAAGATATTACAAATGCTACTACTTAACATCATTTCTGTGTGATTGAATAATCAAGTTTATACCCATATTGTAGTAGGTAATGTGTGTATATGTGCAACATAACAAAAAGTTTTTAACCAATACTGTATCAATCACTTGATATAATAGTTCGAGTAACGATTCGAGTTGAACATAAAATAAAAACAATTCTAAATTACAAAACATTCTAAACTACAGAGTATGCGTTGTATGACGTAATGTCGAGCAGTAACCCGTTCAAATATTATGGTCCAGTGCAAAGTTAAATAAAATTAAATTACAACCAAGGTAAGTAAAATCAAACTAACGTTTATTTATGGAGATACTAGTAAGAGTACAGTTACATTTTAATTTGGTGGTGACCCGTCATCTAAATATCTGAAGAAACAACGGAAAGATTAACATACCTTCTTTACATATTTAACATTTCACCATTTCCGGTTAGGAGGCATCATACAAAATTTGGATACTTGATACAGGCGCAAAAACTCAGACAAGATAACTGTCACGATGTAGGGAATAATAATTATACATCAGAAGATACATCTGCAAGAAGAAAAAACAGTATGAGTAAAGTTAATGGGCAACTCTTTCGGAGGCCAGGCTTTCCACCCCACAGCCGCTTCCAACGCGTAGGACTCCGGTCTTCCCAAAAACTCCGGCCATACTCAGGAAATACTCGGGAATTCTTCATTCAGTAGCCTTCCTTCTGTGTAGGTTGTTTAATCGTTTGTCACACCAGGGACTCCGGACAGCTGGTCTCCGCTCTGTACCTTAGAAGTCATCTCTTGTTTTTTTTTTCCTTCAAGAAAATTTCTTTCTCCGTCTTCCTGGCTTCATAAGAAAAAAAAAAAAAAAAAAGGTGTAATCGAAAATATTTTCTCCGTCTCTTCCCTAAAGAGGTCAGGTCAGGTCAGATCTTAGCATTAGGCTACAAGTGTCGTACTACCTAAAGTACATGACTTGTTCTTATTTGTATAATCCAATTAAAGCATTAGTAGTGTGGGAATTTAGATCTTAATGAAGATGCATGTTATTGTGAATTCAGGTCTTGAGCTGCATTATTTCAAGATGTTATTGCAGAAGGCAGAGGAACTAGAACATGTGATCCCTAAACGTGATGTTGATTGGTTAAAGCGAGAAAAGCTTAAGTTGACATAATTTGCGATATTTTAAATTAAATGAAAAACTATATACATAACTAACGCGTAGAATTGCTTACTAACATTCTCAGTTAGCGTTGAAAACTTTCATAATGATGATGCAGATAATATATAAATATGAAAAAATAAAAATTTGAATATATAGGTGTGGCCGCTGAGCGACCAATACGAATGCAGTAAAATAAAGTAAAATCTTGATTAAATAAGGCATATACTTCAGTAAAAGTTCAAAGTTCAAAATTCATAATTTTGAAGTATAACCTGATCTTAAGTAAATACAAAATAAAACGATAAATGATGATGAATATTTACAGTTGTCACCACTGAACATTGTGATGAATTGTTCGTGGTCATTTATATGTTTGTTCAATGAGACAGTCATAGTTGTCTATATTTTGAATGAGATTTGAAGGAAATTTCCTTTATGAAACGCATCTAAACACGCTTATTCTGGCTGGAAATGGAAAATTAAAAGAGGATATCAAAGTTTTAAAATAAAATAAAAGTTAGTAAAACTTAAAATCCTTACAAGGGTATAATGCTTATATTTGCTTACATTATTTCCCAGAGATTTGGCATTCTTTGGTTAGCTCGTGTTAATCAAAGAGAAGAGTACACGTCCGTTTCCTGATGTATCTAGAATTAAGGTTTTGAAGGCCACTCAGATAAAATAGTGGTTAGTGATGCTCATTAACGAGCCCGAGTTCAAATCTTGGAGAACGCATGGACGTTATGTTCATTATGTTTGTATGAACATTATGTTCGTAAGTGTACAGTGAATGTGGGGCGTGGAGACATTTAAAATATCCGGTGAGCAGAAAGTCCTTTCCAGTGCTTTTGTAAAAGTAGCCAAAGAGGGTTGGAAGACCCTAAGATCCATCGTCCGAGGTGATATTCTTTAAAATTGAAATGGAACTGATCTACATCGTTCTGTCACCTGTATGTTGCTCAAAGCTCATGCCAACGAACGACGGGCCCAGTCTTGCCGTAACAAAATTTATGGACTTGTTCTGATTCTGCCAGACAAAAGATATTATCCACGACAGCAAAATTTTGAAAGAATGCAGATGCCTCAAAAGAGTAGTGTGAAATGATATTCACGAATGTCTCTTCTGCTTTGTGAAACTAATTTTAAAAAATTAAAGCCTTTAAACTAAGAATTTATAAAATACGGTTGCCTTTGAACGATGCATTCCTACCATTTTTTCTAAAGCAGGTTTAATATATTAGATATTAAAAGAGAAAAATGCTGATGTTATAAATTATTGCCTCGCCTTTAAAGCTGTAAAGTCATCCAACACCTGTGTATGCTACTGAGATCGGAAGTAAAATTATCGAAATTAAATTAATTATGTAAGTTAAATATCTGATTTGCTTTGCTTACGATATGAACCATGCAAAACTAAGTCTAAAAATTCATTTTATAGAGTTCTTTGGCCAAATGTTCTCAGAAATTTTGTTTTATTTCAATATTTTGATACTATGAACTTTTTAGGATTCATCATAACGAAGTGCGAAAATAAAATATGCTGTGAAAAGGCTTTTTAAAAATTCTGAATTTAATTTAAAAGCAGAAATTAATTTTGCAGTAGGAATGATTACACTCGGAAATTAGTTTTTTATTTGCAGACGGACTCAAATTCATTAGAACAGTTACTTAAGTATTTAGTGTAAAGAGTTTAATAAGTTTTGTAATAAAATATTTTTCAAAGCATGAGAGAATTCAAAACGAAAGAAGACTTGAGAGATATCACAGCTGTCGTTTAAAATACCAGTCAATGCTTGAAAAACTGTACAATAATCAAATACTTTCAGCTTCTAAGCCTGTAAAATAATTTTATTCATTGCATGAAGAATTTATTATTCCGTAGAATGTTAAACCTTCATCCAGTGCCAAGAAAAAAAAAATATATATATATATATATAAATGACGTTTGAGGAAATCGAACAAATTTAATTTTTCTTTCCCATAAAATAAAAATTCTAAATGCTTCAATGATGTAAAATTTTCTGGGTTAAATTAATTTAACAGTTTTAATATAAATGGCAGGATTTTAGTATGGAAAAAGAAAAAATATTAAAACAAAATTGAGCATTATTTTAGCAATTAAAACACACTAGTAATAAAGTTATGCTGTAGAATCTCTTAGGCATTTCTAAGCAAAAAACAACGAAAAATCAGCGATGACCTACAGGTTCGAACTACAGAACTTATTTTGCTGGCCGTCCATGCGACCAGGTATACTATACGAGCATGCACTTGGGAAAGCGAAAATACCTCAAAATATTAGATGTGTATCGTCCTCGTTTAAAACATATATTAAGTTTTTTTTTACTCCAAAGGAGCGTTAGCTAAGAAGGGCTATTAATTTCGTATCAGTTTGAAAAGTAAATCGAAGCAAAATGCCAAAACGAAATTAATAGCCCTTCTGAGCTAACGCTCCTTTGGAGTAAAAAAGGAGCGTTAGCTCAGAAGGGCTATTGCATTTTGCTTCGATTTACTTTTCAAACTGTTGCCACCAATATTATCGTCCTGTTTTATATTTTAAGAAATTAAACAATGAAGAGAATCTGCATAAACGTATGTATGCTTCTCGCATTGTGATAAAACAACGGTATCCAGAGCCATCAAATTTTGAATAACGTAAATATCCTCCCAATATGGGCATGTGAAAGCCCAAGTTTGACATTTGTTTTATTATCTATTTCATATTTTGTAAAGCATTTATGAGTTTTTGATAAAGGAACTCAACGATGTCAAAGCAAGCAAAGGCAGCACTGTAAGTGAAAAAAAAACATTTTTATATCCAGCGCGCGAGACAGTTTATCGGAAATTCTAAAGATATGCTCCATTTTAAAATTATTTTACGATATTGTCTTGAATTGAATTTTATGGTTAAGTGCGAAGAACATGATATTTAATAAATAAAGGTAACACAGAAAACGTTAAAAAAACGCCCCTTTGGGTGTAATGTAAAATCTGAAAGCTTTCAGTTTAGTTTTGTTTTGTATTTTTTTTGGGGGGATGTACTGAATCATGTCGATTGATGTTTCTTAACATGAAGTGTGAAATAGTTCACCCACAAAACGTAACCGGCAAACTAATTTTAAGATTTCAGTCAAGCATCTGATCCTAAATATACTTCTGTAAATGCAAAACTCAGAGTGTTATTTATTTTTTCTTCTCAATGCCCAAATTTAAATATTTTCCTCAGGAACATAATGGAAAATAAATTAAAAAAAAATGAGTAAACAAAGTATTTCATTGAAAAAGTAATTGAAATTAATAATACAAAAGAAATGAAAATTAGGCTTAACTTAAAATTTAACTGAATCCATCCCAAAAGGAATAAATATAGCTAATATGAATACCAACAGTATACATTAGAAATATTTTAAGACATATAAGGTATTTTCTCCTTTCTTAGGGCGTGCCTTCTTGGTACTATAACTGGATAGCACGTCCCACTAGCAAAAAGAATGTGCGGATTTTGACCCCCGATGAGGGTACTGCGGTTTTCATCAGTTTTCTGCTTCAAAATTCCTAATGACTCTACAAGTGGCTTCCGAACTAAATCGTGGGGAACGATAAGTCGTCAACACCAGGATTTGAAGATTGAGTCCCCTCATTAAAAAGGCGGAGTATATAAGGTATTTTCCTCTCCTTAGGGAGTGCCTTCGTGATGTAAATGGATTGCACGTCTTGATGGCAATTCGGAGGTTCGTTGTTTGAATCCTGGCGAGACCACTGCAAATTTTTCACGTCTCCTACATCGAAAGCCTAAGGATTCTAACTTTTATAAACAACTTATAAAACGTATACACTTAACAACTTATAAATGTATCGAACACTTACTGTTCTAAAATATATAAATATTTTAGAACAGTAAGTGTCCGATCAGTTTTATGCATAATTATCTAGCGCACATAAGAAAATATTAATTTTTCAATATTTTACATTTGGGAAACCATTTGATTGCAAGAAAATTAGAAATACGAATACGTCAAAGAAATGTATTCAAACTTCTATGTTCAATGTCAAAGAAATGTTGAAAAATGTATCGAACACTTACTGTTCTAAAATATATAAATATTTTAGAACAGTAAGTGTCCGATCAGTTTTATGCATAATTATCTAGCGCACATAAGAAAATATTAATTTTTCAATATTTTACATTTGGGAAACCATTTGATTGCAAGAAAATTAGAAATACGAATACGTCAAAGAAATGTATTCAAACTTCTATGTTCAATGTCAAAGAAATGTTGAAAAATGTATCGAACGCTTACTGTTCTAAAATATATAAATATTTTAGAACAGTAAGTGTCCGATCAGTTTTATGCATAATTATCTAGCGCACATAAGAAAATATTAATTTTTCAATATTTTATATTTGGGAAACCATTTGATTGCAAGAAAATTAGAAATACGAATACGTCAAAGAAATGTATTCAAACTTCTATGTTCAATGTCAAAGAAATGTTGAAAAATGTATCGAACACTTACTGTTCTAAAATATATAAATATTTTAGAACAGTAAGTGTCCGATCAGTTTTATGCATAATTATCTAGCGCACATAAGAAAATATTAATTTTTCAATATTTTACATTTGGGAAACCATTTGATTGCAAGAAAATTAGAAATACGAATACGTCAAAGAAATGTATTCAAACTTCTATGTTCAATGTCAAAGAAATGTTGAAAAATGTATCGAACGCTTACTGTTCTAAAATATATAAATATTTTAGAACAGTAAGTGTCCGATCAGTTTTATGCATAATTATCTAGCGCACATAAGAAAATATTAATTTTTCAATATTTTACATTTGGGAAACCATTTGATTGCAAGAAAATTAGAAATACGAATACGTCAAAGAAATGTATTCAAACTTCTATGTTCAATGTCAAAGAAATGTTGAAAAATGTATCGAACACTTACTGTTCTAAAATATATAAATATTTTAGAACAGTAAGTGTCCGATCAGTTTTATGCATAATTATCTAGCGCACATAAGAAAATATTAATTTTTCAATATTTTATATTTGGGAAACCATTTGATTGCAAGAAAATTAGAAATACGAATACGTCAAAGAAAGCCACAACTTATAGTTTAAATTTAATACATAATGAATAGATTTGTGCATTTAGTTTTGGAAATTAAAGATGTTCTGTTGCTTTTCTAGGTCATTATTTATTTACAAGATTGAAAATTAATAATAAAGTAAAAATAAAGCTTTCGCTGGAGTATAATTCATGTATATAAATAACAGAGAACTAATAAATATGAACAAACTAGGTATAGGATGTGCACATTTAGGGATTCTTTTTCATTCATAGGAAGCGAATCGAAATATGCAAATTAATGAAAAAAGGGAAGACATAAACTAACAGAAATTAAAAGGAAAAATATAAACACCCCCTCCACCATAAAAAAAAGACCGGAGAGAGTAAGTGGACAGAACTTCATTTACTCCTATGAGAAGATACGACGGTTTATCCAAAAGTATTAATACGAATCATTTTTGAGCAGTTATGTTATACTTAATATTATGCTTTATACTTAAAATTTTAATCCGCTTTAAAATGTTCTCCATCAACTCTGATACACATTTCTTAACATTTTGCCGACTGCTGCAAACATGTAAACAGTTCTGACAGGAAATACTGATCAAGATAAACGAATATATTATTTTGCTTCGCATCCTCTTAATTAAATTGCTTTTTATCCACTGAACTGCTCTTTGAAAGTTTTCTTTCTCTGTAAAAACAGAAAATGTCGCACTGAATAGGAAAAATTTGGTGAGTAGTGTGAGTGGTAGACTAGGTACCATGTTATTCTTTGCCAAGAACTGTTCGAGATACAAAGAAAGAACTGATTAAGAAATGTGGCGAATGATCTTTTATAAGACCACAATCGTAACAGTACAGGTACACCTGGGCGGAACACCAGAATTTCATCATTTGGTTATACAGGTATGGTGCCACCACCATAACTATGCAGCTCGGTTCCTATTTCAGTGAACACTTCGAAGAACAGTGAGACTGTCTCCCACACCTCTGTATTTACAACTAAACCATTTGACAATTATTTCGATTTGGCAATATTTTAAGTGTCCCATATCGAACAAACGCTGTTCACTTACAAACACCCATGTCTTCTCCAGGTTTCAAACTCGGTCCCTCGGTTCGACAGCCAGGGTCGCCAATCATTACAGTTATCAAAACGACAACCCTGTCGAATAATAGTCCATGGTAATTTTTTTTAAAATATTTTACTTATTTCTGCATTTTCATGGATGTTTAGATTGTGTAAATTGTATTCTGATGTTTCGCCATTTTTTAATTTAGGAAATAGCTCATTATATTAATGACTTAAAGTTTCCCGAAGCATAACAATGTTCATTTTTAAAGGTTTTCGGAAGAATAACAACAGTCTCAGTTGCAGTGTCCTCAATGAAAAAAAACTTTGCATTCTTATTGTTTTCTTTAGTGGTAACGCAAAATAATCTCAAAACGTTACGAATAGGATTACACACACATTAACAGTGAAGACAAATTATTGTACTGAGATTGATGCTACTTGGCAAAACGGACATTTGAAATCTTGAGCTAATAAATGTTAACGGCAAGATCCAAAACCACAAAACGCTGACTTGCAGTGCTGTCATTCCAGTTTTTTTGGGTATTTCAGCATAAAGTGCTTTCGCTCTATTCATGTCAGATGAGCAGTTTTATACTTTATATAATATTACGCAGAAATGCTTACATTTACATAAGAATACTGACTATATTTCAATACGTTAATCGTTTATGGTGAAGACTTAACTATTCTTCCTCATGCAGGGAGTTTTAAGTGAAATAATTGCATTCATATGCATAGATTTTATGAAAAATAAAATTCCATCATCACATGGTTAATAATCTTTTCGCAAATCTGTTTTACTCGACGAGTTAAGTAATGCTATGTGATAAATAGCTAGGAATTATGAAATACATGTTTATTGTTAACGGGCAAGTTAAAATGCTCAAATCTATCTTTCTCGACAGTAAAATAGTTCTGAAAGCCAGATTCCATTCTTAGAGGTATACTAAAAACAGTGCATGCTTCGTAATGAAAACGTTTAAGGAAAAATTGTTGGATACGCTTCTGTTTTCGACTTTAGAAACAGACTAAAAATTCACTTTCCTTAGCTTACTTATTTTATTCTTTCCACCTTTTTTTGTTTTGAAAAACCTTAAAATTAATTTTAAATTACCACTGAAATGAGATGCATTGACAACATTTTTAACTGTTCTTAATCTCTGCATAAAATGTATCCAATTTTAACATCACTGACAAATATAATAATGTAAAGTATAAATTATTAGGAATTGTTCAAGCACATATTTCAAAAAGGGACTCTAATGTTAATTTCAATAAATTTTCTAACTTGAATGCGATACGAGCAACCATTTTGGATCTAAATAACTTTAAAGTGAAATGCGAGTATTATCTATTCCATTTACTCTCAAGCGTTTTTGAAACAGAATACTTCATGATCTTTTCCGGAAATTACTTTCGATTTCCAAAAGTGATGAAATTACGTTTCTGGAATGCAATTCTCTAGTGCATTACCCACTGAATAAACTCACTGAATTTCAGATTAATTTGTTGACTTAAAGTTCAGTCTCAATATTCCATCTGTTATTTTTTCTCTTTTGATTAGAACAGAACTCCGTTTAAAATACAAGGCAGATGTTTTCTCAACGGCCTTAACTAGGTTTCGAATCTTGTATGCAAGATCTTAATTAAATGTAAAATTTGTTTCTTGAATTGTCACTAACTAAAAGAGTTGTTATTATTACTAAATTCATAAGTGATTTATAAATTAGTAATCTTTCAATAATTTGATAAAATTTTGCATTATACCTGCACTTAGTGTTTCTCCAAAGTAAAAGGGGAACACTTTTTTTTTAACACAACAATGAGTATTATGTACGGAAGTTTACTCAAGGAAGGTATAATTTGTTCCATTCTTTACCTTCCTTATTCTTCTCTATATATTTTTACTTCGGCTTAGTTCATTATTTATTTATTTAAAGAAAACCTTTTATACACTTTTCATATTTTAAAATTAATTGCAGTACAGAACTGTTACTATCTTTATCAAACATCATCTCTATAAGAATACCAAAAATCATCTGGAATCATTAGTGGTTGTCTAATTGAGGGTGCAGTAGCACATGTATGAGTTTTGTTGACTCAGGCCAAATATATAATTTTTAATATCAATTTATTTGCAATTATATACATTTAAAGAAAATTATCAATATAAACGGGTTGTTAGTCTCGAAACATGATTTTGCGTTGTTTCACTTTGCATTCGTGTATATTGCTATTCGGCAAAATGTAGGATATCAATGTTTCTAATTTAATCTGTCTATTATTGACAAAAAACCTAAGCTTTTTAAAAGTGAAAAATACAATTTTTAAGAATATTAATTTTTTACTTTTTTGATTTGGTTGGTTTAAATAAAAATACATTTAATTCTTGACCTATCTAATTAAAATCATTAAATATTTTTGTAAAATTACGTTATGTATTTTCAGTAACTTTCAAATATACAGAAGGTATTTAACTTTTCCATGTTAGTCTAAATATGTATATACCTAGTTATGCTCTGAAATGCTTCAATTATATGTATATATATCAATTATATGAATGTTATGTATATACCTTGTTATGCCTGGGCTATCTCTATTGCTAATCTCTATTGATAAAACGTACGTATTAAGTATTAATACAGCCCTTTTGAGTGACCATGAAAAATTATTATATTATTATCATTATTAGTTATTACACTTATCTTGTACCTACATGTTATAATTTACTATGGACGCACACATTAGACGTATCATTAAACATATCTGTTTTACACATTCTTATAATTTACATGCATATTACAGTTATAAGATTCTAGCTAAATTGGTAACTAGAACACATGAGAAGTGTGTAATGACTGTTCGCCTACTTCTACGACTGTAAGAGCAAGTCCAAAGAGGGTTTGAATTACACTTTTAGTTTACTCAATATTTACAGCTGTAGCCTTTCGGATTTACAGGAAACTTCCACTTGGGCTTAATATAGAAAATAAGAAATTAATCTAATGTTAAGAACTAGCAGAAGCTGCACAGAGATAACTAACAGAGTTGGCCTTAATTTAAAGCTCACTGGCGAATTCTAGAAGGTACGTAACAATACGGCCGAACGTTGAAAGATTGGCTTAAAGCAACAAAGTGGCCAGAAGGCAGAACATGCTCTACTAAGAACTTCTAAGCTCTCGTACGGAAGTGACCAAGACTTTCCCTTAAACACTGATTCTACCTCATTTACATAAAATGCGAACCTGAACACTCATTCTGGCCAGGTAATTCTAGGCGGGAAACAAGAGAATAAAGGAAAGCTGTTAAAAGTTTAAAATAACTGATAGAAAATTATAATAACGCCTACACGGTGACATATTACAATTGCATATTACAATGATATATTACAATTCCATATTACATTGGTGTCTTAAAATTACATATTACAATGATCTATTGCAATTACATAACATATATAGGGTAGTCATAAAAATCTTCGCCAATATGTGAACCTCTAATGGCCTGCCCGCTCAATGAATCGAAATGAAATTTCAGATATTGTAATTTGTAGGTATGCGCTTGAGACTGTGATGATTTAAAAGAATAAATCTGTCACGGTTACAGTGAAAACATTTCAAAATTTTTAACAGAAAAATCCACGATTTTACTGCGCAAGCTTGTCAACGCAGTAAAAGACCATAAATGCCGTCGGAACGATACACGTATGGCGAACACTGTCTAAAACTTTAGGAAAGAAGAGCTTTAAAAACACAAGAGAACGAAAAAAATAACATTTAGTTAAATTAACAGTTTTCAAGGTATACAACGTTTCAAGATAAAGTCATGGAGTCTCACACCAACGGATTTTTATTTCTGGGATTATCTGAAATATAAGGCGTCCACATCAAATATTATATATATAATATAAATTTTTTTGCTTTAAAAATCATTGAATTATGGTGTTCTTATCTTCCGGTTAAGGTTCTTATGCTAGTTAATCTGCATGCAATAGTTGTAGAATTATCAACAATTTAAAAGTTGTTTAAGTACGGCTAAGCCTAATTTTTTTATCATATCAGCCATATTTGTTTACATTTGAAACTTAGCAGAGCAGTGAATTAAGTCTTTCTGCACCTTCAGTGTCTTTTTTCCGATTGGGACGAAAGGGAAACTTTTAGTTTTATGCACCGAAAAATCTGTCTTCTTGCCTGCTGGCTGAATTGCTTAATTTTGCGTAGAAACTCTACTTTTATTTGTAAAAACTTTTTTTTTTAATTTTTAATTTTTTTTTCATGTTTTTATATTTTCAATTTTTAATGAAGATATTTTGAATTTTCCAGTATTTTTGCCTTGTCGCGAAGTGAGAACTGAATAATTGAATGAGTAATATATCTCTAATGAAATTCGTGGAAATAAGTTAAAATGAAATGCAGGGAAAATGCGTATAATTTAATATTCCGTACAATTAAGTCATGTTGTATACACATCAGATGTTTTTTAATATCCGTTTCGTATTTTATAAAACTTGTATTTTTGATTATTTGATTTTTTGATTTTTTTGATTTTGTATCAAAAGGATTTTTGATTCAAAAACTCAATTTCAAAGCGAGCAGTGTCAACATTATGGAATAAAACATTTTTATCTCCATTACTCGAGACTGCCCATCGGAAATTCTAAAGATATACTGTGTATAAATATTTGTAGCCCATATGCTCTTGAAACAGCTGTCTGTGCGTAGATGAAAAAAAGAAACTCCTCTTTCGTCATAAAAATCTAAGAGTTTTCAATTTTTTTAAACTTTTCTTGGCATCTTTATGAATTGAGTTCAACCAAACATAGGTATTATTTTGTTTTGTCCTTCCTTTTCGTTTCTCGACATAAATGCTTTTAGTACTCAATTCTATCCACGATTCAGGTTTTAAAATCATTTCTATCGACAACGTGCTTTACATTTTTAATTTTTCTTTTCAGAGATATAGCAAATGCCAGGTACCTATTCCGAAAAGATTGTATATTAGTTTAGCATTTATTTGTGCATATGATGATGCCTTGTTGGTTATATATGACAAAGAAGGTGCATGTTGAAAAAATTAAGTTCCTGTAAAATAGCCAATAAAGATTTTCTCCTAATCTAAGGTTATCAATATGATCCGTATGAAATTCAAGATTTTTTTTAAATATATCGCAATTTAAATTACTTTCACGAAATATGACACTTGCCGCCGTAAGATAAAATATTTCGAAGGTACATGAACTACTTTTCATCAAGCTTACGAATCTGAAATTCGTTCTTTCTTTTGTACGAACTAAAACTTATTTGCTTTAAATTATCTCAAGAAAAACCGTTCCTTTTCAGAAAGTTTTAACAATGCGAATGGTGTAAAATTACGAATGCAAAGAAATGTCTTATTCTCCCTTATTACGGACATCCTTTTTATAGTATTCTTTTTCATTTCTTTTTTAACACTTATATTCCTTTCACTTTCTTTAACAGATGCTGAGGACTGGAGACTCAGATGTCTCAAAATTCCAAAGCTTACTTCTTGTGCAACTAATTTGAATCTGGAGCATTTTGGGTGAGCTTTTCTTCGCTTTTTTACTTTTGCTATTTTATTCCCATCTCCTTTCTCTTATATCCTAATTTCCATTGGAATAAGAAAATGTTTCGCGGATGCTCTTCTCGGAAGAAAGTTTTGACGAGCTTCCTTTTTCCAGAAATGCATAGGAAACAATAAAAAAAAATAAATAAATAAAAAAAAGCAAAGAATCTGAAAATTCAAGCTCTTAAGATAAATATAAAATGCTCTTTACTTTCTTTCAACTACTGTTTAAGAACAGTAAATGAAACTTTTAAGACTTTTGTCTCTCTTTTATGAGAATAAATGGGAATTACACAATAAAATGACGATGCTTATTCAGAAAGCTGCAGTAGTGGCAAAATGCTCTTTAGGAAATAGCTAGAGCCTAAGTAAACATGAATGCGTAAAAGCATTTTTCTCGTAATTGAAATTATAAATATATGTACTATATGCTACAAATGTATAAAATAAAAACAGACATTAAAATTATGTTAATAAATAATCTCTCCGTGCTTTACTTATATTATAGTTATTATTTATTCTCCTAGTCTTGAGCTACCTACTCACATGGGGTTTATGGTTAATACTGAAAAAGAAGGGAATGTATGCCAATGGCCAAAGTCTTAGGCACTTTATATGCGACAGTTTTATTTTGCCAGTTTCGCTCCAGTTTTAATGGCGAAAACTCCGTGGGACGGAATCCAAGGATCTCCTTAGTGCCAACGTCTCGAGAAGACTTTCAGCATTTTAAATACCTCCATCCGTAAAGATCCTGTATATTTCCGAAATAGATGTATTGTTGCCAGTCGACGATGAATAATATCTTCCATTTACCTACGATATTATAAAAGGGTTTTATTGAACACAACTTCAGGTTAATAATTTAAAGCGACTTTTTAGATGGATTTCTTAACAAAATTTTTCGTTAACAACTTTTTGCGATCAATGCAATTTTATACCTTTACTATTATAACTAAAGTTTTTTCTAACACACTATTATAAGCGGATTACAAGTTTCTTCTTATATACACAATCAACTGCAACTGTAACGTTTAATCCTTATGACGAAGTTTCGTTGTGACCAAGCACACAGATTAAAATCAGATCACAATCATCTCATATATCTTTCGCACATAGATTTTTTCATTTATTCAGATGGTAATATATATTTAAATTTGTTTGTAAATTTCTGTTTATGTTTATCTCCGAAGGGAAGTGTATATAACTAATGCGAATTGAAATTAAGAAAGTTAATTCTTAAGATGATTGTGAAAAAAACTATTAAAAACTTGTAATAAACTTAGAAGAAGTTTAAAATTTGCATTTATAATAGATCAGAAAACGTATATTTTAAAATAAAGTAAAGAGGAATAATACATAGATATAAAATAATGTAGAACACCACATTGCATAAAAATTTAAGTAAATTACTTGATTTATACACACGCATATATATATATAAAGAAGAAAAACTGAATATGTATATATATATTCAATTTTCTTCTTTAGATATCGATTCTTTTTCAAAATAGAATTGCAGGGGAAACGCCGCATTTAGTTTTATGAATTGGCAAGATATTTTTAACAATAATCTGTTCTTTGAGATATTATATTATAATCTGATGTTTCTCATTCCGCTTTTGTTTTATTTCCATCTTTTTTCTTGATTTTTATTTATTTTCTTATTAAACGGAAAGTGAATGTGTAAATCTCACTTATTTATTCTGTAAATTATTTTCTTTCTTCAGGTTTACTATTTTCGAATAAATTTTAACTTGCTATTTTCAAAATTTTGAAATAGGAATCGAATGAATTATTAAATTTATTTCAAATGAATAACGAAGTAATAAAAATGCTAAATCTTTTCTATTGTTGCATACCAGGAAGTAAAACTGCCGAAATTTTGTTTCTGCAAAGATTTCTTTCTTGAAAGTACCGAGATAAATCCGAACTGATAAATATAAATATAACTGCGGTTGTGATGTAATGTGTTGCTCTGAGTCGTCATATACATTAATAATACTAACAAGGGTGAAATGCTACTCACAAGTGCTACAGTCTAATTGAAAAATCAACATTTTTTGGATATCAATGAAGTTTGTATGATTTCGATACATTTAATTTCATTCGGAGGGAGACAGTTTAAAAGCTATTAGCTTTCTCGGAGTCGGGAATTAAGAGAAATTAAGATAGTGGCCGCTTATTTGTTAATTCTTCCTTGAATTCTTTCTACGTATAATTTTCGAAGTGTATTTTAATAACTAACCTCATTACTATAATTAACACTATAATGCATTTAAATAACTTTTTGAAGTCAATCAAATTAGCACCATGCTTTCTGTGTTCTGGTCTGGCAAATCGATAGGTGAATAAATTGAAATACCACCAAATTTTTCTGAACATAACTCAGAGACAATAATTGAGAGAGGAAACGTTTATTTATATAAAAAATTATTTTGGTTTTGTTTCTGTGCTTAAATCATGCAGAGAATAACTCTTGTAATTAAATTTTTAATCATATTTCTCTAACTAACACCGTAATGCATTTAAAAAATGTTGGCCATGCAAAATGCATCGCCATGAAAGAAGCATCCAAACAGCAGGAAACTTGAATGAAGTGAATATCTCGATGGAATATGCAAATGATTACTCGCACATAGTGGACTATTTCAGCGCTCCTTACAGTACGTATATAAAGGAAGGAAAGTCTGCCGTTTTGAATAACGTGAATTGTTCTCGCGTGAGAGTTTTTTGTGTGTAGCTTCAGTATACCTCGTAGAAAAACACGAGAACATTTCTGAATTTGACCAAGGCAGAATCGTTGAATACAGAGATTGCGAATTATCCTGCGAGATCAGTCATCATGTCGAACATAGCCAAACAACAGCCATGCGAATATGGAATCGGAGGAGGGAACGACTAACGGTGAAAAACAATTTCACACAACAGCTGGTGTCTGAACGAACAATCTGACGTCGTATATAACACCGTGAACTGTTTACTAAGCATCCATTGTTGTACTTATCTTCAATTTTAAACCGCAGGTGCTTGCGTTTGCAGTGATGCACTGAACAGTGGAAATGGACATCCGAATGACATGACATTGTGTTTTCGGACGAATCGCGCTTCTGCATGCAGTACTAGGACTGACGGATTAGAGCTTAGAGAAACCGTGGAGAGAGGCTACTCGAGTGTTGTGTTAGGCATCGTCATACTGGTCCTGCAGCCGGTGTTATGGTGTGGGCTGGTACTGGATTACACTCTCGCAGCCCTCTTACGCAGTATCGGTACCCGTACCATCCAATGCTATATCTCTGAGGTTTTGCAGTCTGTTTTCCTTCCTTATCTCCAGGGCTTGCGTGCGGTCACATTTCAACAGGGCAATGCGCGAATACATGTTGCATACAAGCTCTCTTTTTGGTTCACCAAATTGCATCGTTACACTATCTTGCCTGTTTTCCTAATCTATTGTCCATCGAACATGTCTGATCAATGACTGGAAAATGCCCAATCTGGCATGGCGATTCACTAGACTCTAGATGAACTTTAGCTACATGTGGAGGTAGCATGGCCTGCCATTCCTCAACAGCACACCTAAAGCCTCTTTCACTCTTTCATTTAACACTACAGGATTGTAGCAGCGGTTATTGATAGACGTGGAGGCAGCACTCATACTGGTTTCTCGTCTTCCTCACATCAAAAATACAGTTCAAATCAATTGAAGTTCATAGTACGTGTAATCTCTAAAAAATTTCTCTTTGATATCTCCTGTCCTTGTTCATGTTGTATTTTGGATGATCAAGAGATTATGATCGCTTTTTCTCGATTAGCAACTGTGCAGGTGAATAAGCAGACAAAACTATAAGTTCTTTCCCGCATTATCTGCATTATACTGTTTCAATGCAGCGTTTCTTTAATTTTAAAGAATTAATTATTTTCATTTTTATGATATGAATCATGGCTAATTAAAAACTTAAAAGTGAATTAATATATACACATATATATATATCGCTGTGCACAACGATGGAATTGGGTTTCCAGAAAAATATCAAATCGATATATTAGAGATTTTGGGAAGCCGAAAACATTAATGATAACAGCTTTCGGAAATCTTAGGCATATTATGTAAAATAAATATTCGTTTCTTTGATTATTAAGATTTGCATGCATAATAAATATTTAATCTTCTGATATATATAATTTTTCAGAATTAACTAAAAATGTAATTTACTGAACTTGTAGAGTACCTCACTTTGGAATTCTAAGTTAATGTTGAAAGTGAGGAATCTAAGAACTGATAAGCGAATAATCGCTAGAATTCGGTGATAAGAAACAGCAAGATAGAAGGGTAACTAACCCTTTATTATTCTAATAAGATTTAACAAACTCCGCCTGGGAGTGTACAAGCAAAGCCCGCACTTGGACTTGAACTAAAAAGACTAAGAATTAAACTAAAACGAAGATTAACTAAAAGAAGTATAGCCGAAGCTATCAAGGTTCAATTTGATTTGGCCCCTTAACTTATTTTACTACGAACCTTAGCAAGGGCCTGAGTACGGCCGTGCGTAATAACAGCTTTGAGAGAGAGCGCGGCCAAAAAGGCAGACGCGCGTAAATCAGAAACTCTGATTCTCTCTGACTCAGTAAGTAACGTCGTGGTTTAAATACCGCTCCTTCTGATTAAATATTCAGCAAGATTCCCAAAGTACGTTCTGGCCGGAAGTAGTAAGTTGAATTTAAGAATTTGACAAGAAAGGAACTTAAAATTTAACTGTTAATAAAATTAACATAATCCTTACAAAGTGCAGCAAACGTTTTCAAACAAAACCCTAATGCATTTAGTATAATATTCTGAAATAAGATTTTTCGTGTAAAGATAGGGAAAATATTAATTAACATTTCGTATAACTCAACTCACGAATGAAAGACAAATAATTAATTTTGAATTATTAACTAAGAGGCGTAAACTTTAAAACTGAAGCAATCGATTGAAAAAAATCTTTTATAAAGAGCAGAAATCTGAAATTTTGTCTTCTTTTAATATTAAAAATGAAACTCTGTAAAATCTAGAGCAAAAACTAAATGAACATAGGTCCACAGTTTTCAGAATTCAGGACAATAAATTCAAGAAGATATGTAAATGAGCATATTATTAATTAATAACTTTGCTTAAGACTGTAAGATTCTCACTAGTGTATTTCTTAGTTACTATAGAAAGTGACGAATCTTAAGAACTAGTTAGCGAATAATCGCTTAAGTTCGTGTGGCAAGAAACAACAAGAAGGAAGGGTAACTATTTATTATTCCAATAAGATTTAACAAAACTCCGTCTTGGAGTGTACAATCAAAGCCGACACTTGGGCTTGAACTTAAGAGACTAAAATTTAAACTAAAACTAAGATTAACTGAAGAGATATAGCTGAAGCTATCAAGATTCTAATCGAGTTGGCCCCTTAATTCTATTTGACTACCAAGCTTATCAAGGGCCTGAGTACGGCCGAGCGTAATAACAGCTTTGAGAGAGAGAGAGAGAGAGAGTAGCCAAAAGGCAGACGCGCGCAAATTAGAAACTCTGATTCTCTCTAACTCTGCAAGTAGACTTTGCGGTTTAAATATCGCTCCTCCTCATTAAGTATTCAGAGAGATTCCAAAACTACGTTCTGGCCGGAAGTAGTAAGTTGAAGTTAAGAATTTGACAGGAAAGGAACTTGAACTGTTATTAAAATTAACATAATCCTTACAAGACAACCAAGTACTTCACCTATTCCAATGATATGGGCTTTCCTGAATTAAAATAATTTGCTCTTACGAAACAAAATTAATATATTTCTATTGAAACTTCTAACATATAATAAATCACTCTATATTCCCGACTTATCAAGTAAATACCAAAGACTATGTCTACAGCTAACTCAAAATTACGCTTAATTCAGAACACTTAAAAGAACACATGAAAGAGCAATAACAGATATTAAGACAGAGATATAATTAACATTTTAACTGCTTTCAACTAGTTTAATATAGAGAATATATTCGTTTGACTACATTATTAAAAAAGTGTTCAAAGATACGAAGAGGTAACAGGCATCTTTCAATCTGTTGAGCCTACGCGGGCATTCTTTCAATCCATTTCTTCGCGTCCCTGTCTATATTTGTTTTTCACTTCATAGTTTGTTTTTATGTACATTATTCTTGTATACATGTCGACAAAGAAAATTTCATATTATGAAAGAATGGAAATAGATCAAAATTTGTATGTAGATAGGTCATAAAGCATTTTTCAAATGATTTAATTTTCAAATACATACAAGAATAAGGTACTTGGTTAACTAGAGCATCCTTATGATATTTTGGAATCATTTCGCGCGATAATTTTTTGAACACGTTACTGCACAGAACCAGTAAGTGTCCAAATCATGTGTTGTGCTATCATAAAACACGCGTTGTTAATGTCATCCCATAGTTAGTCTTCTTTTTGCGAAGGAGAAGATGTATTCAACCGATGACCAGCCATGTTCTACAGATGCTCGATTGACTAATCGATTGGGTAATTGATCTAATTAAGGGAGCACCTGAACGCATTGCAACGCATTCAAGACGAGCCAGACGGAATGTGGCCGACCGTTATTGAGCTGAAAACCGTTATTGAGCTCGTGGATCATCATTTTCGAGGGAAAAGCAAGTTTCGTCGCTGAAGACAGCTCTGTTCTATTCGGCTGTATAGACGAAATTCAGTTCTGACATAATTTCAGACCTCAATGATTATGGCTTGTTGTTAAGGAAAGCTTTTGTAAAGTACGGGTGGCCAATAAACCTGCATCAACAATTATTTCAAAATTGTCCATATCGATATCGTAAAATTTAGTGGGTGTACTCCCACTAAATTTTGCATGGCAATACTTTTGCTTCCTCATGGTGTGGTATTTTCTCGATTAGACAGTGTATTTCGATAAGAGTCAACGTCAAGCAGAAAATTCATGGTTGCGTACTTGATGTCTTTTAAATATTGTCCAATTTCTTTTCAATGATGACTTAATAAGTTCATATGTTTCTTTTCACGTACAGTGAAATTATATTTTTGTGCATAAAGTTATTTCCAAATACTTCCAACTATTTGTTATTAGTAATCTTATTTCACGTTTTTGCCTTTTGTATTTCCCATGTACAGTTTTGTTTTAAGTAAATGTAATAATAATATTTTCATAGTTTTATAATAAACAACCATAACGTTTTTAGACAAGGTCGGATTAATTAGCAACCATATTAATCGAGACTTGATTCTAGAATCTCTAGAACAAATATCAAATTTCGTTTAAATTTTTTATTAAACTTTTCTTTTAATGTTTTAACATTATTAAAATTAAAGAAATTTAGAGCTTGTAATGATCTTTAATTGAGTTTGCCATTCAATAGTCACTGCAGACACCTCTGACAATAAACGTTTGAAACATAATGGGCGAAATGACAGGATAAGCTTGTAACGTCTTTTATTCTTAGAAAGCATAGACTACAAATTTCAAAAAGACTATTGAAGAATTATGTTCTAGTCCTGTAAAGCAAAAGTCAGAAAAAGGGTGTATAAGAGCATTTTATCTGAACACAAAAAGTAACAATGATCCAACTTATGCTTACACAAGCCAACACTTCTGGATAAACTTAAAACAGACAATGTTGAACTAAAATGTAATAAATTAATCTAATGGCTGACAGGATAAAGTAACGCGCAAAAAAGGCTCGGCTGTAGAAAACCAGCGAGACAAGCCCAATGGCTGAAAGCACTTAACACCACAGAATCAAATCGCTAATAAGCCACAATACAATGTGGCCTGGAGTAGACAGAACAAGCTCTAACATTAACTTGCGAAACCTTCGCTTAAATAGTACTTCTTTCTCCCTTAATCTGAATAAACGTTCTCTATATCATTTACATTCTAGCATGAAAAGTGTAGATGAAAAGGGAGTGACAGAAGAGTATTTAAAATTAACTACCAGTTAAAAAATAAATAGATAAATCCTCACAGGCTTAAACAACTAGACTTAGTGTAATGTATGATATTCCATATAACATTTAAAAAATGTTTATCATACTGTTACAAAAGCGCAGCATGAATATTTTTACTAATAATTTTGAAATTTCTAAAATTTGCAACAGATGGTGTTCATGGTTATTTCCAGCTATATTTCTTATTCACTTGTTCTGTACTTTTCTCAAGAATTTATATCCTTTCTCCTCTCAAATTGTTTCCGTTAAATACAATGCTAGAACCTAACAAATTATTTCGTTCATCTATCAATTTTTATTAGCTGCTGCATATTTTTATATTTTCTTTTTATTTCCAAATGCTTCAGAAATTATGCAGCATTTAAAACCCCTTTTGTCCTAAATGAGAATAATAGTATCCGTACTTACTGGAAAAGTGTATTCGATTCCTTAATAGTTTTTCTATTAGCATACGATATTTCAATTTAAATACAGTGATGGAAATCAGCTTTAATAGTAAGCCTATATGATTAGAAATAAACAATATTGCAATCTTTTTATGCTAATGTTAATATACGTTTCCAAAAAATGACATACACACAAATGAATGTGTAAAAACACATATAAAAATTTGAATCAAATTTCTCGAATTACTGATAAACATCATCATAACAAATGTCTTTTTATAAACAGAAAATTTTAATGATTCTTGAATAAGAAGCTTTGAGAAATTTTTGGCGATGTATTTTGAATTATCTTTTCCTATAGCAGGAAGCGCTTTTAAGCCGTAAAACGTTTCAGAATTCTCAAAATAATTTATATTTTATTTTACGAACCTGTTACTTTTCTTTTAACTCAAAAGTTAATCTCAAAAACTTTTCAAATAACGCTTTCAGCCCAGAGAATGCGTATTTCAAGTTAAAGAAAACTATTTTTCTAATCAAGTGAAAAGTTTAGGTGATTTATTGATTAGACTACGAAATCACGACCTTGGATACGCACCTTTATCAATAAAAGAATAACAAACCAAAGAAAGAAAAAAATTCTCAAACGGGCAAAACAGTGGCTTTGTGCGTAGAAGAATAGAAAATTTCTTTTTGTGAAAGCCAGTAGCTGATATTTTTTCCTATGCGTGGTTGAAAATAAGATTGAATAGTTTCCATCCTCATACGAGCACAGCTAAAATATCGATTACTAAAAGAAGGAAAAAATGGTGATTTTAGAATCGATATTGTTCACTGAAAAGAAATGGTGGAGAGGGGAGTTAACTTCAAAGAATAATTTTAAAATAGTATTTTCTTCTTCTCTTTTAAGGGTGTAAATCAATTATATTTCCATTTTAAAATTTCTTTTTTTTTCCCTTAGCTCTTTTAAGAACAAAGGGGAACCAAATTGAATTTATGGTTTTCAGAATGAGAAGTATTTTTAGGATAACATTTAAAGGCTTTTCCTTCAGTCTGGGGAATGCGAAACCCAAACACCAGTCCGTAAAATGGTAATTTTTCCTATAATACTTTTTAAAAAATCAATTATGAGATTACTTTATTTGAATGCATCCAATAACTGAACTAGTTGGTTTTTTAAGTGTAGAAAGTATTAGAAAGGCTCTTGGAAAGGAGCTTAAGTTTTTCGTTCGTATGCTAAATCTGTCAAAATGCTTTTATTTTAAATTCAAGAGTTGTTTATTATATTTAAATGTATCACATATTCACTACCCAAATTTAATTTAAAGTGTGAGTGTTTGTTTATTATCTGGACATAAAGAGTTGACGCTATCGCATTTAAAGATATCGTCTTAGATTCAGTCACCAATTTAGAGACCTTTATGGATATAAAAATTGTGAAACGCATCTCTAAATGTTAAGTAGTATTGAACTTAGAATTGAATAATTTTGTGTGCCAAGTGTGTGCAGCGTTAGAGAAAAATCAGAGAGAATAATGGAAAGGGACCGATATTTAATTGTCAGAATGGACGAAAGTATATTTACTATACGTAACTATTAATTTTGGAGCTTCCTTCCTCAGTATTTGATATTTTTGATATTCGGTTATCTGGATGAGTGACTTTATTCGGTATCTGGTCGAGTGAGTCTAGTTTCTTCCTTAACAGGAATGTTTGCCAGCTTCCATTGAATAATAACAATGCAGTTGATTCGACACACTTTAAAAGAAGCGATATTAGTTAAAATTAGCTGCTAAATTCATGCTTAATCTGTGTAGAGAAATCCGAATTTTTTTTAAAAGCTTGGAAACAAAATATAGCAGCCATCTGAAATTTTGGAAAGTCGCAAAATTGACCTATTTCGCCAAATACAGTTGTATTTTACGTATCTATTTACTTAGGTATTTACACCGATTTGTAGCTACATTTTTAGCTATTCGATATGCAGAATTGTCTTCAGTTTTCATGCGTTTTTTATATATCGGGACAGTTTATAATAGTTTAATTGGTGTAATGAATAAATTCATTGCTTTATCGAAATTACTTCTTCAATGTTACACAAATTTGCGATGTGCATTTTGAAATAAAATCATTAAATTGTAACCCACCAATGGCATAATGGATAAAAAGGCTGAAAACTGGTATTTCGACTTAAGTTTCTCAAAGAATCTCATCATTGTAAAGTCATTAGGTTATATGGATGCAGAACGTGAAAAATGTGCAGTGCCCTCGCTGGGATTCGAGCACCGGACCACCCGAATACGCACCGAGCGTGCTTCCGATCTCACTAGGAAGGCATGGGGAAAGGAGAAGAAAATGAAAATACCTTATAAAGTTTTGTCTTCTTGGGTAGCATAAACTAGACTAACTCTTTTAAATCTAATGGCAAATTATCGCTATGCATTGTAAGTACCACAGAGACAGGAAAAGCATGCAAAAGACTTTTATTAACTCAATAAAGATAAGCAGACGGCACCAACTCGTGCTTGCAGAAGCCAAAAATTATGGCTTAGCTCAAAGATAATGGATTAACTAAAACTAAGAAGGTAAATTAGCATAACGGCTTCTCAACTGGAATAGCCGGCAAGTAGGCTCTACCCTAAGGTCGGTGGAACAAACCTAATGACGAGAAAAACTAAACGCCGCAGAATACTATACACAAGAGAATCAAATTAGCAACTTTGCCTTAAAGAAGGCCGAACACGCTCTGATTCTACCCTCTAAAACTTTCCTTTATATAGTATGTTCTTTCTACCTCATTTTCAATATCGCGTGAGCTAGAAATTTATATTCTGAAAGGAAAATGTAAATGAAGGCGATAGGACAGTGAATTGGCATAATGCAACTGGTTAGAGACTTAAACGTGAAACCTATAGCCTCATATACTCCTCCATTTAAAGAATGACTGAAGATTAGGGAACCCAGTCCTTAAATCCAGGTTTTGCCGAATTATCGTCCAGCGTCGTTTTAGTTTGGGCGCCACTGTAAAATACTTTTAGAATTTTTCAAAGCAAGGCAATTGAAGAAATCCACAATGACCTCTTCAGGATTCGAACTCCGGACCTCCTGATTATGCGTTGTCCCTGTTCGGGTACCACTTGTAAAGTCATTAGTCATTAGGTCATATCGATGTAGAAAAGTGTAAAATATGCAATTTCCGCACCAGAATTCGAACTTCGGACGTCTAGAATACGCGTTGAGTGTGCTCAAAATTACACCACGAAAGCATGTGGGAAGGAACGAGAAAATACCTTATACCGCAACGAGCACTGGTATCATTACCCCGCAGTCTTAAGGATCTTTCATCTCCCCCTCTTCTTTTCTACTGCTTTTAATTTTCTTTTTTCTCAGAGGTTCTTATGGAAAGCGATCACAGTTCTAGTCTCCAGCTGCTAGCACCGACTAAAAGTGCCATGCGAGAAGACCCCTGTCTTTGGAAACGAGGGCTTTGATAGTTAAGGATACAGTATTATCTTCAACACCCCGCTTTGGCCTCTGTTTCAGCTCAACACACCGCTTTGGCACTTAACTTCCTTCATTCACCTCTCGATCGCCAAAACATTATTTTTTTAGTATCATTGGCTTTAAATTAAACGATCGGAAGATCCTGGCGCTTCGAAACCTGTTGATAGCACGTCTGAGAACACACATATCTTATTTGCTTTGGCGCAGGTGTTCTTATTGGGATTCATGGCTGTGGAGCCGCCGGATACAATTTTTTTATTTTTTCAGTATGGTTGAATCGCTTAAATAATCAACCTCTGAAAATATGGCCTCTTAAAAACGCACATTATCTTAATCAGCGGGAGTATGAAGCGGAGGGCTTCCCAAATGAGCCTTTTGAGCTTCTTTGTCAGATACATTGCATGTTTACTATTTTTAAATATTAATTATTAGTATAAAATCAATTGCAGTATCATCAAACTATAATTATTTTAATTTGACTATGGCGTCATTGTAGGAATATATTAAAATGAAGTTTACAAAAACTTCTCATGTGAAATTAATTTAATTTTTATCCAATCGTAGCCAAATTATGATTTTATTCATTTAATTCACATTAGAGTCTATTTACAGTATTAATAAATTATTTTGTGGAGAAAGTATTTACCGTAAATAACACTTTTGTAGGGTCTTGAGTTTTTTCGATGTCAAAAAACTGAAGAAATCAGCAATGACCTCTCCAGGATTCGAACACCGTACCTCCCGAATACACGTAGACTGTGCTTCCAGTTACACTATTAAGGCATGCGGACAGGAGGGAGAAAATACTTTTTACTTTTGAGAACATTAAATTAGTTTATGAAAAACCTCACAGCAGTCTAACCTGAGAATATCTACTAGGCTTGAATGACCCATGTGCACGTAACTGCCCAATGTACAATTAACAGTAGACTGCTCAAACCAATGATTAGTTCCTCCAATTCGCTGCATATTTGGTGACTTGTTGGCAAACCCCGCGTATTTAATTATTAATATTTTTATGTGATGAACTGCGGTTGAAATGAGTAGTTAATTCTAAGGGAAAATGTAGGTTGCTATTCATTTTCTGAATTTATATGAAATTTTTCACTAATATTTAAATGTGACATATATGAATTTGGTGACAATTAAAATTCAAACTGTTATTTAAAACTTGAAATGGGAGTGCTAATAATGTATTTCTTTCAGTTTGGGTTAAGTTTTTTCCCCAGACCATTTGCTTATCTAAAGGTAAAACATATAAATTTAGTACATTTGGTAGTGAGTTATTTTCTCCTAACTTGTAACAGTTTACGTAATTTATTGCTTCTAAAACAGTGAACCAGAAGACAATTTCCGATTTTTAGTTTTTTAAAGGCCTCAAGTAGATTTTAAATTGCCATTGTTTAAAACTCTCACGATATTTTATAGCAGACATTATAAAAATTACATCATGTGTTAATTGTCTTCTAAGAAGTATAGTATTCTTCCAGTCAGCCCAGAAAATCGGAAAATATCCCTCCTACAGTCCTATTATTTATTACTGTTTCAAATAAAAAATAAAATAAAGAAAAATATTGGAAACTGAAAAGCTCAGATTGCTGTCTAACGCCTCAAAGAAGAATTTACCATTAAATGTTCAGAGTATTAGAAAAATTTTAAGGTTGTGAAACAAACATAAAAATTACGAAACAGATGATCCTATACCATTAAAATAAATCTGTATTAATCAGTTAAAATCTAGCATTATAAATGGCTTTTGTTAATAACAAGAAGCGTATAATGCCGTATGATCGAAAATCAGAAAAAAATTTAGATTATTAAAAAGCGGTCATTGCCCTTAAATCATTTATATATTAATTAATGATTGGTTGCTTGTGCTTAAAAAATAAATTTAAGTTCTTATGTTTGTCGACTGAAAAGGCGATGCGTGACAGCACGTGACGGATATATCGTTTGCTTTGCGCAGTTGTTATACATAGCATTCGAATACCTTTATTTATAACAAGCAGTGTAATTTAGTTCAATTGAAAAGTCAAGTTAGAAAGCTGCGAATTATATTTTCTTAATTATACTTTCTAAAAGAAACTGGCTCGCATTTACATTACATATGGGAATATCCTCGAAAACTAACCACGAAGCCAGTCCGTTCGCTTGGAATCGAATTAAGTCGAACTACCTCTATTCAGCGTCATAACAATGGCAGTTCAGTCCGGCATTCGAATCTTGGCAATCGTGTGGGCTGCTTGAGTGTTTTCGTGGTTTTCTCTATGTGTAACGTGTATACAAATTTTCCTTAGAAAGTCCTCCAAGGAGGTATCCCTTCCCTGAGATAGATTGCTCTCGTGTGCTTACCAAACGAACCATTCAGCCACTGGTGAAACACTTCCATATCAGATTTTCTAACGGATGTTAAATTTGTATTTGTAATGTTATTTATAACAGTTTATAGTTTTACTTTTTTCTTAATTTATGGCCCTAAGAAGGTTTTTTTTTTCTACTTGAGGCATTCAATCCCGCTAAGATCATCATCTGAACAATCTGAACTATCCGACTCACCAATGTTAAATTTCACGCACTCAAAGATGCTCTCCAGCAATCTCATTTAAGTTCTGCTTTCAACATCCAAGGAATAATTTTCTTATCAACTAAAGCTGAATATCTGCTTTTTTTGTACTTCAAGAAGGTATATTTTTAGACAAAGAATTATAATTAGACACATTGCCCAACACGTTTACACTGTTCGGTTGCAAGCTACGCAGCAAGTTTTTTTCAAACCAATTTTCATAGTATTCTACGCTCATTTCTCCGTAGTAACCTCCTTTCTTTTTTTTAAGCTTCGAATATATCGCATGTTTCAGAAATAAATCCGTCCTTGTTACCAGGATGAACAACTACCTATCGTGGATATTTTCCTGAGAATGCACTTACACCTGTCGGTCAAAAAGTCTTAGCCCTTTTTATGATGATATCCTCCTAAATTTTAGTTTCGGAATTCCCAAAACACAACATTCATCGGCATAATAAATTATCCTATCCTATGCACGATATTTTTTTTATATCCTCTTAGGCATCTATACTCCTAGTATTGAATATATACACGTTGAATAAAAAAATGACTGGTGTTTTCGTTTTCTGTGTGCAAATCCTAAATCGTTCCTCATTCGTCCTACTGGGTGAATGGACATATTTCAAGATTAGCTTTGGCGTTCATAATTTTTACCACTTTTTTGCAGAGTAGAAATTTATTCCGTAAAACGAAACCGTGAACCGTTATTTGTATTGTCGCTCAAGTTAGCTCATGTCATTTCATTCGGGTTTGCGTGAGTCGAAAATCCGCCATTTTCGTTCACCAGTCAAATCGGCAGCAGATGGAATTTCACTACTGGATTTATGAGGAAAATGCTCCCGTAATTTGACAAAAATATTCATGACGATAATATTAGCGAAACTACGTAGTGGTTTTCCAGCATTATGAGATTGAAAATTATTATTTTTGTATTATTTTATTATTGAGAATTATACACAAATGTCGTAGAAGAAAGAAAAATCATAACGATTGCTTTCTTTTTCTTCCTGTCAATGAAGGAAACAATGCGTTAATTACTTTTCTGCTCGAGGTTGCTAGAATCTGCAGTTTCGCCAATCGAAAAAAGGGATGTGTTCCTGTTGGTCATCGAATTATTGACGTGATGGTAGCAAATTTTTAAATAAAAAGTTGAACATCACGCAGTCTATTGTTTGACCTATTTTTTTCCATTCTCTTTGCACAACAATATTTATATTTCACAGCATAATTTTTACGATGTAGCTTCTCAAAATATTAGAATTATATTCAACGGCGAGAGCATACATTTTCTCCTGCATCCAGGCTTCTCAACTTAGGTTACATGTACTATAGGTGAACTACTCATCCGATGCAGGGCGGGAGAGCATTTTTATTAAACAATGGAAACTTATTCTCACCGCAAAAGGCACAATTTAAATAGAGGATGGGACGTGGCATACTGGCTTCTCCGTTTACACCTTTCCATAGCATCTACCATATCCTTATTCCCGAGGCGGTGAGTGCATATTGGCTGCCCTTTGAGCGCGCTTCCCTTTGGCGTCCTTTGATCACTTCTTCTCTCTCAATCATTCTTCTCCCTTATTTCGCAATTGCAAAACCCTGTATCGATGACCAATGACAGATGAAAAACTATAACTGCTGCAGTATATTGAAGTACACTACTTTAGTTCAAGCTGGCGTAGCCCGGGATTTACGCAGAATGAACACGCTTTATTTCGGGAAAGAAGGCATTTTTTTCGAAATTGGAAGTAGACAGTGATTTTTCACCATACTTTAGTTCAAAATGAATTCTGCAATATTTTACTAAGGTCTAACAAAACCGTAGAAAAGTTTAGATCTAATACGGTGCCATCTAAAGATTTTTGTATAAGCTAATACTTGCTTTATTATGATTTATGTCTTTTTTCGGAAATGAGCTTCCGGAAAATCTGCATCCACTTTGATTGATTTCATTCACAATTTCCAAAATATTCACGAAAAACTGAAAGAAAGTTCACTTAAATTCTGTTTTAAAGGTTCTACACTTTTCTGGAATGTTGTACAATATTCTGCAGAGTAAATAAGCAAAGTGAAGTCTAACTGTTTAAGAACTGAAAGCAAGAAAGCAATAACGGTAAAATGAACCTAAGAGAAGTGACATGATTTTAAAATTGAGACTATAAAATATTAATATTTATTTATTTACTGAAAAGACATTCATAAATTCCTTACTTAACGTGTATGATTTCCACTGACAGAGGAAACTCAACAACGGTGACATGAACCTAATGTGGATAATGGTACCGAAGTTCTAATATTAGGTCGTCATTGTGGACCCCCATGGTGGTTTATTTTAGTCCAAAGAGGCAATTTGCACGAAAGAACTATTAATTTCCTTTTCGCATTATACGTCGATTCACTACAAGCGTTGTTTCCCTTTTCAAATTGTTGCCACCAAATATTATCGCCCTGCATTATATTTAAAGAAATTAAATAATGAAAAACCTGCATAAATGTACGTATGTTTATCGCACTGTGATAACAGAACGGTACCTATAGCAATCCAATTTTGAATAACTTAAATCTCCTGCGAATATGGGCATCTGAAAGCCAAAATTTGAAATTTGGAATTTGTTTTGTTATCGATTTCATATTTTCAAAGCAAGCAATGGCAACGTTATAAAGGGAAAACCTTTTTTTGTCTCCTACGCGCGAGACTGTGTATCGAAATTTTATGTATATGTTCATTTTAAAATTATTTTGCGATATTGCTCCGAAACTGAATTTTATGGTTTAAGTGCGAAGAACATGATATTCAATAAAAAAAGGTAACACACAAAATGTAAAAAAAAAAAAAAAAAAAGCCTCTTTGGGTGTAATTTAAAATCTGAAACTTTTCATTTTTTTTTTTTTTAAATCTTATGTAGACAGTGACCTTCCTCTTGTGTTGGAGGTCAAATGTGCAAACCTTTATCGAGTTCAAAATAAAACTGTGGATTTGTATAAATTCCGCACCGAAACGACACCCTTCTTCAGATATATGTATATATGCATGAAGAAGGGTGTCCATATATATATATATATATATATATATATGTATATAAAGAGAAAACGAAACAGAGGGCTGATTTTAATGAATCCAACTAGCGCAATTTCGCGGGTCCAGCTAGTAACTAATAAACTAATAATAATTGGAATAAACCTACGCTTATTGCTTTTAAATTGCTTATTTATTGTAATTATTAACAGAGTCAGTGGCAATACATTTCTTTTAAATCGTCGAGACTTCTAATTAAATTTAAAACAAATATTTTACGCTTTGCAGATTGGCAACAGAAAGCTTCACAGATGACTGACAAAACACATCCTTACCGGGTTATATTTTAGATTACTGTATTAGAAACTGTATTAGATTTGTATTAGAAATTGGTGCAAAGAAAATTTTGGAAAAGCTTTCCACATTTTTAAGTGGGCTTTTCAAGCCATCACTATTGACAACAAATTTTACTACGTTTTCTAACTGGGATAAGGATAGATGTAGTATCATAAATTTTACCAAATGTTGGATGTATTGCAGCTTATCAATGAGTTCTTATTCAACGACATTTAAATATCCTATGAAAATATCGTTTGAGTTTCGTAAAACTGAATGGTCTTTCATTAGTTCAAAAACATATTCTAATAATTTCTTTTTTCCCTTAAATTCAATTATTAAATTTCATAAATAACACGCGGAATACTCAATGAACCTTTCTGTTTTCAGTAATTTTATTCTGTCGTCCGTATTTTCATCAATAAAACTTTTTCTCTTTCTCCATCTGCTGTTACTCTTATCAGCGTTCGCTTAACTCACAGATAACACGCAATGTCGCCAGAGTAGTCGTTACATACTTTATCAAGGAATTGTTTTGGAGACTAAAATAGGTCTTATGTCATCTACTTTCTGAACCATCTACTTTCTGAAAACATTTTCTTACCCAGTAAATTTTTGAATAATCCTGTCCCACAAGACAGTCATGATGGCTATAATACACTTTTCAGTTGTTTTTGACAATAATTTTGCCTCTAGTGTAACTAGGTAATAACAGAGGTATACTAATATATAAAGACAAATATAAGCAAACTATGTTAAATTCCTTTTGATACATATCTTTAGGAATTTTTCTCTGTATTACTTTTTGTTCTGAAAAAGTAGAGTTTTTTTTAATTAACTCATTTCAAACTTGGGAACTTCTTTATCATTTATAATCCTCCAATTTTGAAATCCTTTGGTCTTGCAGCAAAGTAATTTCAAAACAAGAATATTTCAATCCAAAAATATTCCTCAATTTTAACATTGTGCTTCTCATATTTTACAAATTATTTTCTTTTCTCAGAACATACTGTTTGCAGCGCCTAGCATTCAAGAGGAACATCTATTTTAAAGTAATAAATTCTTTTAGGGGCATGAAATAGAATTTTCTTTTCATTTCCATCTCAAGGTACAGACGATAGTTTATCTTTCTATTAATACAGAAAAATATTTTAACGCATACATTACGTTTCTTAATCGAATGTATTTCAAAACGATTTGTGCTCAAGAACAACTCTATAAAAGAAGATTTTTGAAACCAGCTATTTAAAAGAAATTCTTAGAAAAAAGCACTTTATCGCATACGATTTAGAACGATCATTTACTTCTCATAACTTTGCTTTTACATTTTGGCAACGAGAGGAAATTTTATTCGAAATTCATTTTTTTTTTTTTTTTTTTTTTTTTTTTTTACACTTTAAATGTTAAGAAAAAAGTATAAGAAGGAAAAAGTTTCAGTGTGTAATAGAAGGCTCAAATGTGAACTAAGATTTTTTTTTCTACCTCCAATGGTCCATTTATATTTATTTGATTTACGCAATGTTTGAAACATTCATATGCTCGAAAAGGGTTTCTGCATTTTGGTCGTTACTTTTTTAAATAAACATACTTCTATTTCTTATTTATTGAAAGTTGATTTTTTTCCCAGTTTTGTTTGTTTTCAAATAAAAATTTTGGATTTCTTTACAAACAATAAATATTCATTCCTATTTTCAACAAGACTTCATGATTAAATACCTCAAGCGGCTGATCGTAAGGCCATGATTAAATTAATTTTAAATATTGAATCAATTTAAGTGGCCTTTCAAAGTACATTAGTTTTGGGCACGGAAAAAATGTGCTTAAAAGTATAAAATTTAAACTCTTATGCGAGTTTTTTACAAAGACATTTCCATTTAGAGCATATTAATCCTAATTTAAACCTCATTATAAAAACTTGTAAAATGTGTATGATTAACCCGCTTTCCTCTAGATGGAAATAAAAGTAAAAATATGTCTACTTTAAGAATTATACAAAAACAGATTTTTTTTTATTTAAGATACCTTGAATTTTAGTATTTATAAAAAAAAGAGGGGGAATTGAAAAGATTAGGGATCATATAAAAATTGCATTTTTTAAAATTCAAAATATCTCGAATTTTAGTATTTATAAAAAGGGTAATTGGAAATTTGTGATCCGACTAATAGAGAAAATAGCCTAATGATAAAAATGAGAGCTATATTAATTATTAATTAAAGTGTCGTATATTAATTTTTGTGACATAAAGGTTATACAGTAAATATGTGCATTTCTTAAATTTAATATTCTGAACTATATTTGGAATTATTTGTATGCGGTTCCCAAAAACTTTAGTTAAAAAGATACTTCGGGAAATTTTCATCATATCTCAACAAATTATTTTTATTTGGTTGCTTAATTCCTCCATCAAAACCCGGAAAACATTTTTATCCTAAGAAATTCTTTTTCTATTGTGTATTTGAATTTTTTCTTTGTGGACTACATTTTGTATACAGATACTAAAATGGTTCACGCTTCTAAATTCGCTGCAATCTTAGAAGTCTGCCTTTATTAACTCATTTCTTAAATTGGAAATGTGGTTCTACAGTCAGTCATTCAAGACAAATTTATTCGTAAGTAATAAAAATTAAAATAATGATTATAAAATATAAAATCTGAAAGCTTTCAGATTTTACATTACGCCCAATGGGGCGTTTTTTTGTTTTGTGTGTTATCTTTATTTATTAAATATCACGTTCTTCGAAATTAAACCATAAAATTCAGTTCAACAGCAATATAGCAAAATAAATTTAAAATGAGCATATCTTCAGAATTTCTGATACACAGTCTCGCGCACTAGAGATAACTATTTTCTTCATACAGTGTTGCCATTGCTCGCTTTGAAATCGTTGAGTTTCTTAATCAAAAACTCGTTAAAGTTTTACAAAATATGAAATAGGTAATAAAACAAATTCCAAATTTAATGGGCTTCCAGATGCCCGTATTAGGGTGGAAACGAACGTTATTTAAAATCTGATGGCGTTGTTTTATCACAATGCGAGAAACATACGTATATTTATGCAGATTCTTCAAATTCAACTTATAAACATTTCGCCGGAACTATTACACAAAGGTGTAATATTGCCGCCTCAGTTAGAATTAAGCCTAAAAGGCGCATGACGATAAGAGTTTCTTGGCGTGGTAGCAGATTCTTCACTATTTAATTTCACTAAGGGAACTGCACATTTTTTACTTCTCCAGCATCAAAAATCCTTTACAACCTTGAATTAAAATCAGTAATTTAAATGCGTTGGAGGTGCGCTGCACAGCAAAGGCTGGCATTTTGCTTTTTGCGCCATAACCATGGTTTAGTGCTGATTTTGCGCACTTTGGGTAGCTGCATCCCCCTCCCATGCACGTGGTGGCTGCACATGATGCTAGTGCTGACTGTTTAAACACCAGATTAAAACTGCCTTTATTAACTTTATGGAATGGGTTACTTTGCGCATATTTCCACAAATGTTCCCGAATTACTCTTTAAATTACTGGACATTCCATTGTACTTCCTTACGTAGATTAGTAGAGAGTTCAGGCAACCTGTACCTGCTGTTTGAGATATCTCTGCTGACCATTCTCCCATGTATATCAAGAGAAGACAAAATATGGAAAGGATAGTAGCATGTTTATAGGGTCATTAGGCTATTTTGAAGCAGGAGGTGTGAAAAATGTGCAATGATTTCCCCGGGACTCGAACCTAGACCTCTCGAATACGCGCCAAGTGTGCTACAGTTACACCACAAAAGCATGCTAGAAAGAAGGAAAAAAAATATCTTATATGTTTTTGTAATATAAATCGGAGTATTATACTTATGGCTCTGGAAGATCACAGAACAGTGACGGTAGAACAGAATATCATCAAAATCTTTGGTTAAAATGCATGAAAATAAAATACGAATTAACCATCAAAATCCTGACTGCAAGGGATTCTACAGCATAACATCAATTTAATTCAACAGAAAGAACAAGCGTTTGAGTTTCTAAAGGATTCATACTTTTTAACCTTTTTATAGTCTAAATATAGCTCTACCAGGCTTCTTTTATTGTTTAAGCATAGAAAAATATATGTGACCAGAAATTTGAGTCACTTGCCCTACAGAAAATTTTGTGGACAGGATTCCAAAGAAAGAATATCTATTTTAATAAGTAGTTTAAAAGAGGCAATAATGTGTATTAGGCATGAGTGATAATATTCTAGAAACATGAGTTACTTTTGAGAATTACTTTGATATTTATCTATTAAATTCAAATTCTCAAAAGTGCTTAAGTGATCCTAGTCCATCGCCTTTTTCATACCTTTGAGGCTATTTTATTTTGTTTTTACAGTCCCTAATGTACGTTTTCGATATATTTTAATGCTCTTTCAAACATTTCAGTTGTACTAGTGATACAGAAAAAATATCTTAAAAATCTCAACATTAAGAAGAAAAATAATAAAAGAAAATCACCGTAACAAGAATGGCTATCAACTAAAGAATTTGAAAAACATTTATGAAAAGAATTTTTTAAAATGAGCATTTCCTTGCTTTGAAATCTGAATAAAGGGAAGATCTGAACAATTTTTTGAAGGCGCATTTCGTAGTTTTCTCGAAATGGACCATAACAAGTCTTATCTTATTTTTCAAGGAAAAAGCTATTTTCCACAGCTCCTGCATTCTGCTTTGAAAATAACGTTGAAAATCGATGCCCGTGCGAAAAAATTCAATCTTTTTCACAAAGAAAATAAAAGCAAAAATAAATACGAATCATCAGAGTCATATATTACTCAGAATGAAAATCTCTGGGGTATGAAAAAGTTATTTAAAAAGAAGAGAAATAGGTTAACTCTAAATTTAGGGAGTTCTGGATATAAGAAGTGCAGCATACTTTTTTTTTATTTTTGATATTAATCAGGAAATATATCTTGAGCTTCTTAAACAGTGTATGCAATGCATGAAGAAAATTAAAATGGATATTTGAGAATGTATGCTAGCTGTTATTTGATATTAATTAAAACTATTAGTCACTATTATCGTTATTATTATATGTTACCCTGATTTTGGCATTTATTGAACACCAAACATTATGAATGAATGCATGAATAAACTGATTTAAATCTATCTTTTATCATAAATTTTGGACTCCAGTAACCACAGCTGGATTTTAACCATTTTCATTCTACTTTCAACAAGTAAATCATAGTCTATATTCATCTTTGTTGTTGATCAAGTTTTTCAGTACCGACGGATTTTAAGTACCCTCATTCCACAAACCACGACCTCAGACGGCCATGATTTTCTCTGAATTTGAAATGAAACCCTGGCGCATGGATCACCCTTCACTGCTCCTTATACCAAATCGATGGCTGTTATTTATTTAAAAAATCAATAAAATCTTGAATTTGTTTGGATATATCTAATATTATGGCTTTGCATCCTATTTCTTTAACCTTTCAAGTCACGTAGTGATTTTTCCATGCTGATTAGGACACACAATCGCTCACTTTCCTTTTCATAAATGCCAAAAAAAAAGAAAACAATAAGTAACTTTTTACCCACAGCTAATGTTGAACCATCCACTTTAACAGCATAATAAAAGAAGTTTTGCATTTTGAGATGCTGTTGGCTTGTTTCTTTAGGTTTGCTGCGAGAAACGTCTTTTCTGAATCAGCGATATTAAAAATACGTCTTGTGTATTTTGTATTTGCCAGTTAATTAAAATCTTCAACGAACTTTTCTTATTTATTTATTTATTTATTTATTTATTGTTGTTGTTTGAATCTTTGAAAAATAGATCACCTTACATTGAACTGACAGTTTTTTTCTAATCAATCTGGTAGCCACCTGCGTTTCCTGAAAAAAATGTGCGAAACCGTCAGTACTTCAAAACACCAAATGAAAACTCCTTACTAAAATGAAATTACTATTACGAATGAAAACATTAGATTTTTCCTGAATGCAAACCATGCACGTTATGGTAATTCTATAGAAGATTGCTTTCTCCACAGTTTCCTTTTAATTAACTGAAATATGCTCAACTTGCCTTATTCGTCGTTTTGACAAAGATATTTATTTATTCGTATTTCACTTTTAAGCCCTTCATAAACGAAAACTGATCAATATGAAAACTCGTTCAAAATGCTGCACAAACAATGGCGAGGAAGTAGGTACGTATATGGGAATTATAGGGGTTCAATTCTCCTTACGCAGTACAAACAAGTCAGTCGTATACCTTTCCCGTGACAATGCCTGCTTGAGGATAAAATTCGACTTAACCTTATATATTATATGGGAGTTTTGTTAGAAATAAATTATTAAGTGACATATTTTTGTATGAGCCTACTACTACTAGTGTATTTTGTTCGCAGCTGTAGCTGAAAAGTTATATTACTTCCTTTTTCGCACAAGAATCTAATTATTTTTCTTAAACAACTTTAAATCTTTGTTTTTGAAGTATCTGAATGGATAGTGTATTTTACTAGAATTTGCGGAATTAGTATTCTACAGTTTTCAGTATTCATAAGACTTAACAGCTTGTGAAAGTTAGTAATCAGCTCGAAAGGGTCATTGCTTTTTACAGATTAAATCAACTGCCGACCGTCTTCAAGAAGAAAGTGATACTGGACAGTTGGCGTTAGTTTATGCTTAATTTAATTACCGTGCAAATGGCAATCTAAAAGGGAAAGAACAGAAAGAATGGAAATGTAGAATATACTTAAAACATAATCTATTGTTTTTAAAGTTTCAGCAGTAACCAAGCTTTCTCCAATTTCACGTATATATTATTGTCCACATACCGTTTTTCCTCGTAATCTTTAATGGCGTCACAACGAGAAACGAAAAGGAGGAACAAACTACGGTGGAGGGTGAAGATAGGAAAAGAGAAGGTTGTGGTCAATCGATTCGGCCGATAACCGCCGACTGGGAATGATTGCCTCACCTTGTATCGATTGGACCGTAAAAGAATATGGATTGGACTTCAGGTTGCCTAGAGGTGCTTGTGACATTTCAAGAATAAAATGGCCTGCTGTATATGAAGACAGATTCGAATTCGACTTACCTTGATGACCACTGGATAACTAATTACACTCATTGTCCTATTTATATTAACTAGAGATGTTTTCCATTTCGGTGCTTTTTTGTAACTTTCATTACTAATGGTAGAATAAAACTTACTGTAACTAAGAAAACTGGTTCAACAAAATACATAAAAGAAAGATATATAAGATGCAAAACATTTCTGTTTCCAAATAGTCATTTTTTCCTTGAGATCTCGTAATAAAACGGATAAATTAATGACATAAAAACAGGAGAATACTGCAGCAAAACACATCTAAAGGACTACATTAACATCTCTAAATGTTAATCTCGAGCTTGGTCAAAAGAAAATATATTAAAGCAAAGTTTCTTTTAAAGGTATATAAAACAATTTATGGCCATAGTGGTCTCTTCTTAGGCATAATTTCCTCATGTTTCATATCTTTAATAGAGAAAAGTTATGTATTTAATTAGATAGTGCGCTATACAATTAAATGTGTTACCTAAATCGACTCTTATTCAAATCTGTTCGAAACTATTTCTGCAAAATTATTTTTAAACTTTTCCAGTTAACATCTCCTAACCCTTTTCCAAGTTGATTTGATTAGAAATACAGTTAAAGTTCGTTATAATTACCTTTCCATTACACTGAATAGTGCAAAAAGTGCTAATTGATACCAGTATATTAAATCCATTATAACAAACGCCGATTATAATTCAATTAAAACAACAGAAAAGCAGGATAATTCAGATAACTAACCTAGGGAATATGAGTATAACCCAACAATTTTAGAAACAGTACTATATTTCATTGCATAAGAATCATATTTAATCTATTTAGGAAACTAATTAAACTGCGGCTGCGAAAAAGCCATGAAGGCGATTAGGTCATCTTATTGCGTCACACCATAGCAAAATTTGTTGTGTAAATAGGTTCTGGAAACTAAATAATTTTTGCAGAAATATAATGCTAGAAAAACTTTCAAGCTCGGGATTTCGTAGTAAAAGGATTTACCTTTTAAATACGGAAAAGTAAACCAACTAAATTAATACATGGATTCATAATCAAGGTATTTAGAGATTCAAGTGATATTATTAAAGTTAGGTTTGATTATTTGAATATGGCAAAGCACATGAAGGCTATCTGCGTAAATGAAGGGATGCTTTCTGGAGGATTTTCTATTGGGAACTCACTCGTAGTAACGCTACAAATAGAAAAAAAAATCACAAAATCTTTCCATACAGCCAACCTCTTTGCGTCATTTCGAAACTTTAGAACTGCTAGTCTAGTATTCAGCGGTCTTAATCATTCCGCCATTTATGAACCATTCCGCCATTTATTTATGTTAGATTTAGGTAAATGACGTGTTTTCATGTCGATAACTTAAAGAAGTCGAGCTGCATTTTGTTTAATGAACACCAGCTTCCGTAATATGACATCAAATTGCTGAAAAAAACCGTGAAACAAAATACTCAGAAAAATCAAAGAAATGTGTTCAGACTAACAGGTTTTTCGAAGCGAGTAACGAAAAATAACTACGCTGGTACGAAAATTCGAAAAGCTAATCTCCCAGTTATTAACTGGATTTACTAATTATTTAGACCACAAAAGTTGGGCGCTAGATTTTTGAAAAATCGCTTTTTTTTTTTTAATTGTATCATGAAAGCTGTATTTGTTAAATTTAACGAACCAAATCCTGATGATGTTACAGTAAGAAAGAAATAATTCAGCTAAAATCAGCTTTTAGTTCTTTAATTTTTAAATTTTATTTATTTACTTTTACTTTATGTCTTAAAAACTTTTATCGTTTGAAATTTCTAAAAGCAACTGCCATGATTATTTAAAGGCTATTGACATATTTACTAAACAGTTTTTATATTATTTTAGTTAATTTCAAATTTATCAATATTGTCTATCGTTATAATCTGATTTATCTCAAAAATAGCAACAAAAAGTTCTTTACTAAAGCAATTAACAGCTCTACTATAAATTTCCCATCAATAGTTCATTAAGCACTGGGAGATCAGAAGTTCATTAGACCATTCGCTGCACATCTGTTAGATGATCATAACTTTATTTCTTAATTTCGAGAATTTAGAGTTTTATGTAAAACTATGTATTTTTATTTTTCATGAACATAGTCCTGTTGTATATAGTTTGATTTCTCTCCTTGATTCCGCCTGTCACTAGTACGGTAGTTTGCATTTCTGTCATCCTAACATTTCATTAGTTTCGAGAGTATATTTCAAAATTATAATACAGTAGTAGCCTTAGAACCTTTGAAATCGAGACAAAAGTCTCCATTCTTCTTCCATCTCCTATACTTTGGAGCATTCACGTCATCAAACTTCATGGTTGTGGCTTTTTAGGCAATTCTTCAGTGAGCGGGTTGGGTTATAGGTACAATCGGATCGTAAGTTTGCACACTTATTATATATTCGTATCCATATATATAGCTTGCACACTTATTCGTATCCATATATATAGCTTGCACACTTATTCGTAGCCATATATATATCTTGCACACTTATTATATATTCGTATCCATATATATAGCTTGCACACTCATTATATATCCGCATCCATAATATATATATATGGATACTCAGGTTTTAACAGATTTCAGCAGAGGTTTGGCAAGTTTCAAAAAAATTCACAATAAGAAGGCTTTAGAAATTAAAATTCAACTGTTACGGGAATAATTCATGATCACTAAAATTGACAAAACGAGCAACAACTACAGCATTTCATGAAAAAGTTTCTACTAGAATTGAATTAGGCAAGAGCTCCTTAGTACTAAACAACAAATCAATACAAATGCTAAAATATTTCAAAAGAAATTCAAAGCTTCATATAGAAGACTTAAAATTAAACTACCAGCTAGTTTAATAAATTCGCTAATCCTTAGCGTTTCCAAAATTCCACAAAACATCAGTAAAGTTCAGATTCATTGCTAATGGTACAAAAACATTTTTGAAACAAACTGACTTTCTTTTCGCTAAAAAACTGTTACAATTTCTTGACATTATCAATAATATCAATTCTCAAGACCACCACTTGAATTGGATTATTTACAATAACGAGAAAATTGTAGAAACACTAGAAACTTTAGATATTCAAAATATTTGTTGTTACGATTTCGAAAATCTTTACACCACTTTACCATTAGAAGAAATATTTGAAAGCCTTTCTACTCTTCCTGTTTTGTTTACGCAAATTCTTACATGGAAAATTTTCCTAAGAAGTATATTATTTAACAATTACATCAAATTTTAAAATCAATTTTTTAATAAGTATAAGGAATACTTATGCGCTCGAGCGGCTCATCCGCCATTTTTAATCTGTTTCTCATCACATGGAAAATTTTCCTAAGAAGTATATTATTTAACAATTACATCAAATTTTAAAATCAATTTTTTAATAAGTATAAGGAATACTTATGCGCTCGAGCGGCTCATCCGCCATTTTTAATCTGTTTCTCA
Source organism: Stegodyphus dumicola (assembly GCF_044657685.1). Classification (NCBI taxonomy): domain Eukaryota; kingdom Metazoa; phylum Arthropoda; class Arachnida; order Araneae; family Eresidae; genus Stegodyphus; species Stegodyphus dumicola. The sequence continues at coordinate 76,944,196 of NC_140775.1, forward strand.
TCACACAAGAATATAAATTCCAAATATCACTGAATTTGGATCAAAGTAATTATTTCCCAATGTTTACAATATATAGATGACATTATTGCTATCAATAACTTTAATCAGATCGAAAACGCAAAAATATATCAAATTGACTTAGCAATACCAGCCTACAGCAACACGAAATTGTCTACCTTGATTTACAAATATTAAACTACAAAAGTTCGCACCTTAAAACTCATCAGTTAGAATTCTAACATATCTAAGAAAATTTTTATTAGTACCCAGATTCTTAGAATCAAAAGCAATGAAAAAGACTCTCTCAAGAGAAATACAGAACTTTATTTATATCCTCTTAGAAAAACAAATTCCAAAGTTCACAATTTCGCACATTTAAAAAACAAACAGCTGTCATTAATTTTATTTTTTAAATTACTTGTTTACAGTGGAAGGATTTTTTTACCCAAACCTGAGAAGAAATTAATAGTGGATAACTTTAACGAGTAATTTAATGTGTATATGTAACTACCTTTCTCTTTTTTCTTAGAATTTGGATAGAAAGCAAAGAATAACATACTTTATGGAATTTCTGGCCATTCTGTTCTTTTAATAAACAAAAGAGTTTGTTTCAATTTAAAACGTTTTTATAGCTCGATTTCGTGGAGAATTATGACCTTTTTTAACCCTTTTTTTCATATTTCCTTCTTTTGGCCAGTTTTAAAATATGATTGTTTAATACTTTGCCATCTTGGTTGGTTTCTCTTAAAAGACTAAGCATCTAACAACAACGCCATGTTGAAAGGTTTTTTTTTTTTTTTTTTTTTCCATTTTCTGATCTCCCCTTTTAGAATGTTCGTTTGAAATTCTATTATAACCTATTATGGGTCTGTACTTTTAACAGTTGATACATACTGCTGGCATGTACGTATACAGAAGGGTAAGTTTGATATTTTCAGTAGTTTCATTGTTTTCATTGCAATATATTTTCCACCTTTCTTGGCAAGATTCGCTCCAGAAATTACAGTTTTATTCGCTCCAGAAATTACAGTTTTATTTTTCATTTGGCAACATTTTTTTTTTATTTCGCAAAAATTTAATACTTTTCTTCACTTAAATGAGCCAGCCCTAGTATTAGAATATATATACTATGACTGAACAATTTAATTTTCAATTTTGAAACTAAATTGATTCAAACAGAATGTAATATGTAACAGAATGTAATGCATGTAAACAGAATTTATTTTATTATTATCTTTAGCCTTTTTAGACAATTTTTGCAATAGTATACAATTGTTTGTATTATATGAGTGTGAAGGTGTGTAGGGAAAAGAACTGAATTTTATGAGATTTTTAAAATAAATTCTGATTGAAAAGAAAGTTGGAAAGTTAATTTAAAGCGGTTTAAAGTCTCAGGGAATTCAGTGGAAGGAAACATGTTTTCGTCACTCATTAATCAACTTAGTTTAAGGCTGCAAAACACTTTTTCCTTGACAACTTCTGTTTGAAGCGTTAAATAAAAGAGCTTAAACTTTTATTTTATTACTTTTTTGGTTTTATAATGTACAAATTGCCAGCTTTTTATATATTTTCCTCTTTGAAATGAACTTTTTTTATTAAAATTTTGTAATTTTTCTTTAATTTGCGTTTTACCAGTTTATAATGTAACACGGAAAAAATCTTTGAAATATTTAATACGGGATTTTGTTCCTGCTCATTACGATTTTTTAGAATAGGATTTATTATGTATGGATGGATACCGATATATTACAAATTGCATATATGTATATATATACATAGACTTTCTTTGGTTGACCTGTGACTTCTAGTGACCTATAACTGTGTTAAGGCAGCCTTGTACTTGCCAGGCCTGGGTGCCTTTCCTTCTAGTGAACTGTTTCTGGGAAGGGAGAATTTTTTTATGTCAAACTGGTATACAAAGTTATAGAAAAGATTGGCCGAAATCATGCGACATAAATGAGATGAAGCAATTTAAATTTAGTTATCATGTTAACTTACCAAAATCAACAGAAAAGTTACTTCATTTATATGTATTAAATATAATAAATTTATATATTAATAAGCATAGAGGTATTAATTAAATGCAATTAAACGTTTGATTTATATATTTTTTTCACAACATTCTCAACATTTAATTTTAAATTTTATTTTTTATTTAGAAGGAATTACACTCTTAACTTGAAAGTCACACACTGCTGAAATCATTGATTTAAAGAAACCATTTAAAAGAAATATTTACAAAAAAATCTACATATAATTTTATATAGCAGGTCAAATGTTAATCTAGCAAAGGGAATAGTAATGCTTTTATCATATATATTGATATAAGAGAAAACACTGACTAAACATATATGTAATTCCATTATGATGATTATATATTAGAAACATAAACACGAAAAATGATTTTATTAACCTTTATCCTGATTTTATAACATTATCTAATGTTCTTTATCTTTGTATTCTTTAATTTAAATTGGTTAGTTTTTAATGAAATAACGTATTTATCCTGAAAACTTTCGAGTAGTTTCGGAACCTCGAATTTTTATAAAATCCTTATTGACTTCAAAAGCTAAAAGCTGTTGTTAAAAAAAAAGAGCTTTAAACTTTTGTAAAATAAAGAAATCCCGAATTTCCTGAACCCAAATCTATTGCAGTAATGAAATTTCAAGTCTTAATGCTATCATTTCGACATTAAGATTGAACTGTACTTGTTCTTTCAGACACTGAGGAAACATTTCTTTAAAGGTAAGTGCAATAAGCCATCCAAAATAAATCTCTTACTAAATTCTCCTTTTTCCAGAAAAAACAATGCGAGATAAAAATAAAAATCAATTTAGAAGCTGGGGTTTCGTAAATCCCTTTACGTTACCAAATCTAGACTTTTATAAAACTCAGTGCTAATAAAATAAAATTTTCCCAGTAAAACTAAAGGCTGAGAAGAATCTTTAAAAAAAATAAAAAAAAGGCCTACTAGAATTTCGAATGCGTACCTTAGATTCAGATTTTAAGGTTCATCTTGAATTTTTTGTTATGTACGCAAAAGATTAATAGTTGTTTATTTTGTAAATTTTTAAGTAGAAAAGTGTTGGACATTTTTTTTAGTAGAAGTTTCCTTCCAGAAACATTTAACGCTGAAAAGAATTCAAAAAAATAGTCCATCCAAAACCTACTGGAGCTTCGAATGTGTGCCAACTGACTTTTCAGATTTTCCATGTAATATTTTGTGACAGACTTCATCACTGCGGTAGAAGTTTTTCATAAAATATAGACAGTATATTTATGGCTTATTTCGTAGATGTTAGAATAATGGTAGGTAAACTCATATTTAAAGTTTAGCTTTCCTTTTTACTTCCTTCCACGAAGTATAGAAAATATTGTTACGAATTTTGTATTTAGTTAGATATTGTTAGTGGAATTATAATTAAAACAATTTTAATTGTTTCATTTCTCCGTGCAAAGCAGCGCATGATAAATTTTAAGAGAAAGCTACGTCGGAAAAGTAAAAATATAAAAGCACGTGCATTTAACATTGGATAAATAGAATTACTTTTATTTATATTTAAACTGAATAAATGTAATTGAATAATGTGTTAACTGCAACCGCAGTTCTACTCTTTTGCTTTCCAGAAGTCTCGAGAAGCAGAAATTACTAGAATCTCACGCGACCGATTTAAAGATATCAAGCCCCAGACATAGAACATTTCATCTCCAGTTGTTTACATAGCTGCTGTAATTTTTGTTGATTGTATTAGCTTTCTCTGCGCTGTGGATTGCGTTCTATTTATCGTTTTAGTAGTTTAAAGTGTAGCTACTGATTATGTTGCGTGATATATTGTGAAATTGTGCGAATATCTTTGAGGAAAAATCCAGCGTTCTGCTATATTTCTTTTGATAAGAATAAATTTTATTAACCTTTTATTGGACTTGTGCGTTCCAACTATTACGAACCTGTACGCAATCAACAATATTATAATCACGAAAAATTTCGGTTATCACATTTTCAACGGAAATACCCAACTTGACTGTTCCCGAATCCATTTTAAATATTTTTTGCGTGACGTCTGTACGTATGGACAGAATAAAGGACTCTTTTTTTTTCCAAAGCGGATTTTAAAATGTTTTTTTATGACTTTGCACATACGTACCTACGTATATCAACCAAAATAATGTAGTATAGTGTCAAAAGCGATTAGATATAGAATGTTTAAATTTTGTATATCGGACTGCTATGGCATCTAGTTGTGCACCCTCTTTTATTATTGCAACTGTCAGTACCAAATGTATATTTGCTACATATATATACATCCTCTTAAGAACGTCAGAAGCATACATATCTGAAAAATGTAATTGTGTTTTTGGAAATATTCTTGCATGTTTAAATCATATTCTTGCTCTTCATTGTTCAATTATAAGTCATTTTCTTCATCCGAAAGGCAGAGAATTATATAGCTAGACTTTTCATGATGTGATTTACATTATATTTGAATGTACCATTTGAATGAACGAATAAATATGTTGCACATTCGTATATAATAGTGACTCTATTCTTTGCACATTTTGAATACTTTGAGATATATGTCAGTGCACAGGCCACTCTGTATATTATCTAATACTGGCAACATGGTTTTCTCGTGATGTTATATTTATTCCAATTTCTCCTTGTAATAGTTTACCAAAAGAAGCAATCTGTTCCATATACAGTTTAATAGAAAACTCACAAATATTTTTAAAAGCAGAAAATTCAGTACTGCAGAATACGTTTAAAATTCTCAATGCAGCGTTAAGTATTGGCATATATATTTTTATGTTTTTATCTGTCTTTTCTGAATTCATCACATCAATGATCAGTTTTCTTAATAATTGGTTCACAGTAAATAGTTTCTTGGTATCTAGTTCAGTTTCATAGTAACATGGCTCACAAAACGTTTTCTGTGTATGTGTTTTTTTTTAACGTTTCGTGCGCTAACTTTATTTTTTAAATATCAGGTTCTTCGCACTTACGTCACATAAAATTCAATTCAACAGCAAAAACAAAAAATATTTAAAAACAGCATACATACCTTTAGTATTTCCGACAGTCAATCTCCCGCGCCGGAGATAAAAATGTTTTATTCCTTACACTGTTTCACTGCTCGTTTTCTGAGCTATGAGTTTGTTAATCAAACATTCATTCAAGTTTTATAGATATGAAATAAATAATAAAAAAATATAAGGTAACCAAAAAACGTTCTTGCCGTTTCTGATACGATATTGGAAGAGTGAACCCCCAACATAAAAATAGTCGCCAGACCTCGCGATGAAGTGTTAGGATGGGATCCGGACATTGATCAAGAGTATAAAAAGCGCATTGCATCGGTACTTCAAACATAATCTACAAAACCGAAAACTATCCCAAGTTCCCATGTTAAATTTCGATGATTCAGGTCAAATAGAAATACAATGATATGCTTCTGATGCCAAAGATTTGGCCACGGACACCTTTTCTGCAACGAGGTATTTGAAGTGTGGATCTGATCACCTAACCTACACTTGTGCTCTGACAAAAGAAGAAAACCCACCTGTGTCAGGTGTAAAAAATCGCACATTGCGACTTATAAAGGTTGCGAATTTTTTCCAAAAGTTCTTAATACCAGAAAAGATGATAAGACTGCTCCCGAGCCGCCCGATGAATTTAAAAAGAAAGCTGAAAACCCTAGAAAGTCGACTTTTGACGTTACTGCTGCTTCAAAAACTGCAGATGTGTAACGTGTATACGAGCCGCCAGTTACCCTTAGAAAGTCCTCCCCGAAGGCATCCCTCCCTTTAGACAGATAGCCTTCGTGTGCTTTGACGTAATTGAATAATCTAATCCAGTCCAATCCAAAAACTGCAGATGCTAAATTAATGACTTCGGACATTACTTTAAGGTCTGATTCGCAAGACACTAATTTATTAAGGAAATATGTTGGATTCTTCGGCAAAATTTTTGAATTTGCCAAGATTATTAAATATTTGAACTGGCAGAATGAAAACCTACAGCTTTCTCTGCAGTTTCTTGGGTTTATTGAAGAATTGAATATTTAATTATCTTCTACTCATATCGAAGGATCTGTGAACAACTGCACCAGACCTCAGATGGCGTCAACTTTAATGCAAGGCTTTTTTTTTTCACTTTTCAGCATTTTTCATCCTAAGCCAGTTATGTTTTGGGCCCTTTCCTTTATATTTATGACTTTGTATTTCTAGATTATGTATTTCCTATACTTGCATGTTAATTTTACTAGAATTGAGCTGAAACACTGCTAGTTAATTACAGTAGCTACTCTCGGCATAATAAAGTCATGTCATGTCACTTCAAACATAACTCACACAGGGACTGATTGAAATGGACGCGTCAAAGGCACTCGTTCGGAGTTGCGTGCTGTATGATTTCAAAGTGGGCCTGTCACCCACAGAATCAAGTCGCGTAATTTAGTAAGCCTTTGGTGATTACGCCGTTAACGAAAGAACCGCTAGGCAATGGTTCCAGAAGTTCAGGTCAGGGAATATGTCTCTTAGTGATGCACCATGCAGCGTTCGGCCACAAGCGCTGGACGATGAGGCCCTGATAGCAGCCATAGAGAGTGACAGCAGCCAAACATGTGGTGAGCTTGCTGCACACTTCCAGGTATCTGATGATACGATCAGACTCCATTTGTACCGCATAGTAAAGGCATATAAGCTGAGCAAGTGGGTACCCCACTCACTGTCCGATGCAAACAAGCAACAGCGTGTCACTACATGTTTGTCATTGCTTACTTGTCACAGCAATGCATCCATATACATCCATATCCATATGCACCTCAATGCATCACCAGTGATGAAAAGTGGGTCCAGTATGACAACCGAGTCGTTCCAGACATTGGTTGTCACCACAGGACACTGAGCCTCACACTGCAAGACCTTCTCTCCACTCGCGGAGGATCATGCTCTGTATCTAGTGGATTAGTTGCCAAGTGGTGCACTATGAGCTCCTGCCAGTTGGCAAAACCATCACACCAGGCCTATACTCGCAGCAGTTGGAACTTGTGCATCAGGCGCTGATGCATAAAGAGCCAACATTGGTCAGTCGTAAGGGTGTACTCCTCCCTCATGACAATGCGAGGCCATATGTGGCTCGGAGCCAGGGGACACCATCCAGCGACTGGGCTGGGATACATTACTCCATCCATACTCTCCAGACCTCGCGCCAACAGACAACCACCTTTTCCATTCCCTGGATAACCATTTTCGTGGGTAATCTTTCAGCCACCGGCTAGACCTCGAAAAGGCCCTAACAGACTTTTTTGCGTCCAGTACTCCTGAATTTTACTGCGATGGCATCACACAGCGAGCCACTCGTTGGCAAAGGCATTGGATGCCGGTGGTGACTACTTTGAGGATTAGCGGTGATTATTATTTGTTTTATGATTTTTCTTTTGACTGCCCAAAACGGCAACAACTTTTTGATTACCTTGTAGATATAACGTCATTCTATGAAAATACTGAATGCTTTCAATTAGATAGATAATGAATTAAATGCATTTTTATTATTTAAATCAATCCGATTCAGAAGTAAGAAACGAATGTTATTAAAAACTACATCAGTTGCTTTCAAATAGCCTACTTTGTTATTCCACAACAGATTCAGTTTTAAGGATAAATATTTTATATTTTGCCGAATAGCAACAGGCTCGAGTAAAAAGTGAAACGACATATTAGGGATTATTTCGTGATTATAAAACTATTTATTGTTGTCGGTTTTCCAAACGACCAGACATTAATTGTCAAAATTGGCGACGTTTTTTTTGAAGTTTGGTGCCAAACGCTATCATAATAAAGTCAAATAATATGAATTGTGAATGTTTCTTCATGGGGGGTAGCGGTTGTTCAAAATGATGAAAAATTCCAGTTTACCATCAGATGAAAATGAAACAATTTCATTTTCCTAAAAAAGATGTACTATTTTACTCTCCATCTGAATTTGTGAAAACGGCCATAACATGAAGTTTTATATTACCGAAATTTATAAAATAAAATATTTCTGAAGAAAGGGACCATCAGCTTATTTCTTGTTTCTAAAATCACATTCCTGACAGTGGAAGATTTTTATCCTAGAAGAAGGCTCAAAACATTATTTTAGAAAGTTTCTTTTGAAATCATTTCCTTTAGAAAGACCTCAACGAAAGCATCCGTCTCCTTAGACAGACAGCCTTCATATGTTTTGTCGAATCTCAAACCAATCCAGTAGAAATGCATAAGTTTCTGGTATGGGGCTCAAACTTACTAGCATTTTGTCTTAAGGCGGGCTCTAAAATACGTAAAATTTCCGTTTATCTACAATTGAAACAGCAGATAAGGATAATGATCTATTTCTGCAAATTTGAGAAATAAATTTTAATTTCTAACTATACATTCAACCACAATCGAATCAACAGCTACTAGAAAACATATGAAATAATACAAAAACAGTAAATATATTTATTTTAATAAAATTTATTATAAATAATATTCATATTTATTTTTGCATCTTTTAGAAATTGATATTTAAACTTACCCGCGCTAAAAAATGACGTCATGAATCTTTCGGATGGAAGCTTCTGTAAGAAACATGCCTCATTTTCAATACTTCATGCTCTAAATATTTCAGTTCATTGTTTTTGATTTTACAAAGCCCTTGATCCCCTTGTTCTTTAGTGCTATTGATTTGTTTGCTGTGTTTGCGCTTCTTGCACTTTTGAAACAACGCTACTCCGACTAACAGTCCGAGTACTAACAACTGTGAAAGCTTTTCGTTAGAGTTAAAATTCATTGACTGCTTCATACGCTGACATGCAGATTTTTGTTGTGTTATGGTTATGGATAACGTTATAGATACCTACAAGATCTTACCTTTTTAGCTATCATGCAAAGTGTCTAAATCTCAAAGCTCAATCTGACGACTTCTCGCATAGGCGTGAAGACTAACATAACAGGAAAAGGGTTAGCCCTTTTTTATCACAACTCTTTAGCAGAAAGGTGCAGTCTTTATGCTTACTAAAGCACCGACTAATAGAGGTTAAACGTTAAAGATAAATCTAACAATAAATTCAAAATGTAAGAAGTAGTGCTAGACTTTTTATTTTATAAAAATTTAATTTAACCTAACAGGCAGACTCAGCAATGTACACCGGGCGGTAGACTTACTAGGGTCAGAATGCGTACCCGCTACTAAAATAAACAAATGGAGGATAAAATAGCTGCGTAAGCTTAGCTAGCAAAATCACACTCTGTCTAAATTTCTCGTGTCACCCGTTTAAATACCCTCTTCTTAATTTGCAACCTGGCAAGGAAATGCGAGAGGAAAATAAGAGAATTCAGAAAAGATACCGGAATTAAAAAACTGGTTAGTGAACTAAGGGGAACTCTACAACCCACTGTTCGTTTTCTTTTACATTGCAGTTAAGGGGACTCGGTACCTTTTGCATGATTTTTTTTTATTTAAGCACTTTCATCTACTTTTTATGAATAATGTTAAGTGGTTTTATGAGACAAAATGGTTTTAAGCTGAAAAAAAAATTTTGCTATTAATTTTTGTTTAATTAATTTTTTTTTAAAAAAAATTCTTTCTTCTTCCTCAATTTTCAATATTTTTGCTTCAAATTTTTTTATTGTATTCATAATTGTGTTCTTAATAACTTTAAGGATCGATTTTTCAATTAATGAATTAGTTTCTGAGAAAAAAAAATAAAGCACATTTTTATATAAAAATTTTAAAAAAATATGATTTCAGTAACATTTTTACTTCCAATAATTTTTCTTTTTATTATTTTTCAAATGCCATCCTTGATTCTATTTAGTATATAATTTTAAATAAGCAGTAAATTTATTAAATAATTTGGTCCATATCTGAACAAGTTTTAGGACTTTAAGTAAAAGTATATATTAAAAAATTGCAAACTGAGAAATCGCAGTTTAAAGAATGTAAACTGTCTAGACGGTCATTAAATCATTTCCAATTTCTTAAAAATTTTATTACTGAATTTCAATACATATATATATTTATATTAAAACTTAGTACTGCTCAATTGATTAATATGAATATAAATTACAAGCTTTCGTTTAAAACCTTATCCGGCTAGGAATATTGCAAAAATATCATAAAATGCAAGTAGAATTTTCCTTTACCTGTTTTTGTTTTTTAAAACACGCTCAAAACAATTTTAATGCATGAATTAATCATAATATATTTTCTAAAACTCTTATAATCATTATTAATAATATTAATTTGTCGTTTTATTCATTTTTTAAAAAGCAAAATTTGAAATTTTAACGGACATTAAACATTTTATTTAAATCCACTCAACAGCTTATGTGATTTCTTCTCTTATTTTAGCCATTTGTTCTCATATATAAATTCCATTTTAAATTAATTTATGTGCATTTTAATTAATTAAAAAGTTTAATGTTTGTTCCAGCACTATTTCAATAATGCTACGGTCAGAAATTTGACCATTTTCATTACACCACCTCTCTCTGTTCGTATCTAATCACAGATAATTTCAACTTTTGAATAAACATAGCATTTTTGTTGACTGATAATACATATAAAAGTATTTGCTGAGCTCAGTATAAATATATAAACTTGCCAGTTTAAAGGTGAAAAAAATTTTTTTTTCCAACTTTAATTTGTATTTAAATAAATCAGTATATACGCATAAATAGAGTTTTTTGATAGTTGGAGCCATATTTAATTACACTCCTTTTCATTTACACTGATTTTTAGTAAGTTACTGAAAAAATTAAAAAGTAAAAAAAAAAAAATAAGCACTGAGGGGTGTGGCATTTAAAGGGGTGTCAAAATTTTAAAAACCTTTTTACAGCATTTATTATCGTCAGATCATTTCAAAATTCCTCTTCAGTGTAGTAAGTGTATTAAGGTACTTTTTCAGCAAAAAATTGAAAAATCGGTATTTTCATTGATTTTTGGGGTACCGAGTCCCCTGTAGTGGTACGTCTTCCTTTTGCATAGCACTAAAATGTTGTTCAGTTCTTTATTAGCAAAGGTAATTTATTAATTTAGGTCAAAGTGCACAGCCCAGCTTTATTCTGAAATATAAATAAAGTACCCCCTCAAAAGACATGCATTAACCTCAGTTCATTCAGCTTACAATGGAATAGTTTCGACGTTTGGCCTGAGCAATTTGGTCTGTATGTCCCTCATTTATCAGTGGCAGTGGATTCTTTGTAAATAAACATACTTAGTACTAAATTCTGAACATTAATCTTCATTAGTTATCTTAACGCATTTTGGCTATTCCGTGAAAATATTTTTCCGTCTGAAAATCAATTAATTACCATTAGTAATAATTTTAACGTCGGAAAGAGATCACGTATTTCTTGCTTTTAAGTAATTCTGTTTTGAATGATAAATGATTAATTGCAGCAGAACTTATGGAATATATTTCTCTCGAAGTATTCATGTATTTTAAAGAAAAGTGTTCAATTTTGTTTTGCTTTGAGGAGAAGTTCCGTTATAATATTATACATCTTAATTTAGAGATGACTTTAAATTCCAGATTTCTTTCAGAAATATATGATTTAAAATAGGAAACTAGTGATGAATAGTCTCAATGTCATTATTAAAAACGTGAATGTACTTTTCTTATTATTATTCAAGGGCACTTTATGTTATGTTATATTATGTAGAAGTGAGGGGACCACCTAATATTTACCCTAAGTAAGCAGGTATTAGCCCCACACACTAACTAGAAAACTAACAACATTCTGGCATCATTCCTCGAGTCGTGATGGAAATTGTGACTCCAGTGAGCACTATAAGTACTGACACCGGTGGCGGCATCAACGGTACTCCTAACCATTCAGCGTTAAATTAGCTCAAGTAAAAGGATTAAATTACGTGATATACATTGCGATATACATAGTTGTGCAGGTGCATATTCAAGATAAGATATCTATTGTAGAGAGTACAGGCAACATGTTTCAGGATATTATATATTGCATTAGAAACAGGCATGATGTTCCCACGTTTCAAATCATTTTTGTAAACATTGTCTGTTTACTATCAGAATTAATTAAGAACTATAAAATTGTTTACAAAGCTTATATTTAAGTACTGTTGTAAAGTTGTGCTGAAACTTTAACAGCTCAATTTTGACGATTCATTATTTGCTGTAACGTACGTTTTTATGTTAATTGATTTTCAGAAATTATATTTTTGTCTAGCAGTACATTGTTATTTGCATGTAAAAATTGATCATGACATTCTAAATTGTGTGGCTAGAAGCAACTTATTTCTAGTATATAGATCATGCCTATAATCATGACTTATTTGCGTCATTTCTTCACAAACAGCTGCCAAAATTTGAGAAGAATATAAAATAATAAAAAAGGCATAAATAACTAAGTCTGAAAAAAAAAAGCTTTATCTGTATACTTATGCGTACTACGTACTTTTAGATATATCTGCATACATATGATGATACATTGCCAACTTATTTTTGTCAGTTCATTGTATGCAAGTACATGTGTTTTTTAGTTTACATGAATTACATTCTATGATACATTACATTGTTGATACTTTACCAACTCAATGCTGGCTGTTTATGTGTTCACTTATCAGGTAATTGGTGACCTTATGTTACATAGAAATGTAGAAGGCCATCTATTATTTACCTGAAGTAAACAGATAGGAGCCCCTTAACCTACTTGTGAGTGACCTATTTTGTGCTTCATATGGTTTGCGGTGCTTATTTCTTCCTATAAAGGTACGTCCGAGTACATTATATCTGCATTTAATTGCTTTATTTTGCTATTCCTGGAACATTTCTTTGAAGGTTAAATTACACTACATATCTCTTGACTTCTAGCTGCCAAAAAGTCAATAACCTTCGTAATTTTATGAGAACATATAAATAATCCACAAAAGTTTACGAAACATGCTCGTTATAATGTCCACCATTGTCTGCTACCATCTGGAAGCGTAAAATCGCATGTTCGACTGTTGAAAGCAGCATCAACTGGGAAATGTTGCGCGCATGGCGTTCTATGCTTTCTTGAAGATCTGATAGAGATGTGATGGGATCACGGTAGACCATAGCTTTGAGGTATCAACACAGCCAAAAGTCTCAAGGATCCAAGTCGAGGGATCTAGGCTATCCAGCTGTAGACAATTGCCGGCTGATGATTCTGTCGTCACCGAAATGGCGGCGGAGCACTTGTTTCACACAACGGGCGATGTGTCGAGGAGCACTATCGTGGATAATCACTGTAGTTTTATTACATCGCCTTGCCTGAAGAGCCAGAATAGCGGATTGCTCTAATAAGGAAGCGTATCGTTGACCGGTGACGGTGCATGTTCCCAGGGCCTGCGGCGCTGTGCTCTTCGAAAACAAACGGACCCACAATGAAAGTTGCAGTAAAGCCGCACCAAATCGTTACATGCATAGAGTGTAATGGAAAAGAACTGATTTGGGTTTGTTAGCAGCCCAAATGCAGCAATTGTGCGTGTTAATCACACCTTCCATATGAAAGTGGGCCTCGTCCACAAAATGTTCCATGGCCAGTCATCCTGGAGCTCAACTTGCGCAAGAAACCGCAATGCAAAAGTTTGTCGACTGTCCAGATCAGCTGCTGCTGCACTAGTGACAGTTTATATGGATAGTAGCGTAAGACCTCTTGAAAAATCTTATGAACCGTGGAACGAGGTTGGTCAACAGATGCTGCAGTACTCCAAACACTAGTGCTGCCAATGTTTTGCGATCTGTCTTCCTCCACTTGCGTCGCTACATCACCCTTGACTTGGAAACGAGAATAATTGTGGTTTGTCTCTCGCATCTTTATATGGTTGTTGTTCGCGCACAAGATTACTATGGTTACGACATTTGCATACGCCAATAGTTTACATGGCACAACATCATCTAATGGTGGTTTCTAAATTCATTTTTTCACCTCGATAAAATTCCCTTTATTTCATTCTGCCGTTGCCCAATTTTCATGCAATTCTGCTGCATAGTTTTTGCTACAGACTGCTCACAAATTTCAAGTTTAATTATGAACACCCTAAACTACTACTAAATTTTTTTCTAATAATTCATAACTTTAATTAAATTTCTTTTCGATGGAGATAAAAATACCTTTTCTAATAATAAATACCTTTAACAATATATAAATACCTTTTCTAATAATAAGTTTTATAGATATTTAGATATACTGGCTCGAACTGTAGGCACTATACTAGTGCAATGAAAATTATATTTGGATATCATAATCTTCACAAACGTTTCATTTTGAGTAATGCCCATACAGTGTTTGCACAGTTGAATTGATTTCTTTGTATTGGGGCTCATGTTTGAAAAGATTCATTTGGAATGAGAACCGAATATTTCAAAAATCGAATCGAGAGATGGCAAGCCGCACTGTTTCAATGGCTAGCGGAATTTATTAGTTTTTATCTAATAATTGGATCTTCAAAGAGAAACATGCTACTGTAAAATATAAAATTAGGGAAGAAAAACACATTAATTTCGCTCATTTTGAATTAAAATTTTTATCGATTTCCGAGTGTAGTTAAATACAGGTTTCTTTTGTTTAAAAGTAAAATCAATATGCCCCCATTGGTTTCACTTTTGAAAAAGAAAGAACTGTGTCTCATAACGCTCGAAATCGATAGAGTTTAATTCAAAATCGACGTCAAACTGAAGTTTTTTTTAACGAACTTTAAATGACATCTTCATCGAGTTCAGTTATTGGTGACACTTTTTAGAGGCACTGAAGTCAGTCAAGGTAAAAAAGACCAATTCGGAGAAAAGAACGGTGACCTATCTTAGGCGGTTTTAAAACTTTTCAATAGTCCATTGCAAGCATGATCAATGTCATTTTTAAGAATCGCAATGTAGAAGTACGTTCTGTTGTCCGACTACCTTTTTTCAAATATCTGCCGGGTAGTACGGGACCGGACAGGAAGACGCGAGGGGCACATTCGAACCGAATCTTAATAATTAAAATTTTATGGTTAGATTTAATTCAAAACGAGCATTTCGAGATCTGCAGAATTCATCTTTTTCAAGATATACAAGCAGCAAAGATTAAATAGGAAGACGTGTGAATAAAAATTATCCATTTCTTTCTGATTAAGGGTCTTCGATAACAGTCTTTAAACGTACTTTCAAGTTTTTATTAACGGAACTGAAATTGAAATACTAAACTATTAATAAAAAAAGAATCAAAACAAGGTTTTAATAATAAATAATGCGTAATTAAGTAAAAAAAAATATAACAGTAACTGTATTGTATAATTTAATGTAAGAATCTCTTGATGAAATAAAATGTAGCTTAATATTCTTAACCAAATTTCATGTTTGCGGTAAAGGCATATTATATTTTTCCAACCTAATAACACTTGTTAAAAATACATTAATTACTGAATAAACAACAATATATGTTTAGCTTTCCAAAATTAGTGAAAGGATTTATATTATAACTTTGACTGGGCTCATGTCAGGAAACCTTTCTTTCTTTACAGGGATAGGGTAAAGTGGACTGAGCACCAGAACTTTGCATATGCTCACACAGGTATTGCTCCTTCGCACTAATATACATTTCGTTCACAGTGTGAAAATGTAAAATAAATAAATATTATAATGTAAAATAAATAAATATTATAATGTAAAATAAATAAATATATAATATATTTAAAATACTAAAATCAAATATTATTGGGCCTAGAAACTTAGTTTTATAATAAAAAAGGATGCTTTTCTGTTTTTTCGGATATCTCCACATGGTTCCCTGGCTTTGTGTTCAAATTAAAAGAAATTTATTTCTATTAAAATCATAAGCTAACAATTATTACTGAGACACTAATGAAAAAGAAATAAAAGACCTTTACTTTTATAAGGAGGTTGTTGCTATAGTATTCTTGTTACTATACTCTAAAAGTTTATAATTCTATAAACTTGAAATGTATTTTTCAGAGAACTCTCTTAAACTTAGTTTGAAAACTTTTTATGTTGCAACTAAAGGTAAATAAGACATGAATCTGTTAAACTATGTAAAAGAAAGTTGTTGTGATAAAGTATAACAAATAAACACTGCTTTATATCAGTACGATGATCTTTTCAAGACTTATATAAATTTTTATTTACAACTTCGACGGTAAATGTCTTTCGAGCAGAAATGCTTTCTGTTCTTCTGTGGCAAATGACTTCGCACAAAGCTCCTAAACGTTTTTCTGCTAACGACGTCCATTCATCTTTTTTTGTTTTATTCTGTTCGTTTTATTCTTTATGTTGGTTGCAATAAAGTAAAAAAGTGCTGAGTAAAAAGAGAATTGTTTTGGCGAATTACTTCCACTGAAAACAAAAGATTTTTATCGTTTTAGTTTTCGTAATCTGATGCTTTGTCGCTTGTAATGAACCCGTAAGAGAAAAGGTTACGTTGCATGATCCTAGGAACATCGAATAAAGCTTCATTTAGAAATGACACTTTGAAAGATATAATAATTATCAACTAGATAATATGAATATAATTTATTCAAAATAAGATTCTGAAATGTATGCTGATATTAGAGACACATTAAGCTTTAGACAAACCAATATAAATTTCTTAGGTTTACAATTTCTGCGCGAAATTTCACGTTCCAATTAACAATGAAATAACATTTTAAAATAAAGCATTTTTTATTTTTTATGAACACACTTAATAAATTTACATATAGGAAATAAAATTAGCAGAAGTAATTTTATATTAATTCCAATTACAAAAATAATTTAGTTAAACATAAAATTTCTTATAAATGATATTCATAACCATAATGAAACTTTTTCATTTTATAATATTAAAGGATGTAATGACTAATTTAAATTTATTAATTAAATTAGTTAACATTTAAATAAACTCAGTTTTGAAAGAAACCCCTAAAGAAGTATACTTACACTGTACTTTTACCGAGACTCTATTCAAAGACCGGATGGCCAGAGGAAGTATCTTAATTGTGCCTGTGAGTAATTGCCGTACCAAGATATGAGACGTTTGGCAAGTAAAAATTCAACTTAATTATTTACAAAATATCCCTTGCGTTTATTGAATCGCAGTTTGCAGTAACAGCTAAATTATGACGTACGAAACAGATATTCCGATCTGTCTTTTTCATCTAATACAGCGTTAATGGCTGGTTGCATTATTAATGAAAAATGAACCCTTGACTTATGTATAGAAGGAAGTACGTTTTATTCTCATTCACCCATTAGCCGAAGCTCAACTTTTCTCATAAAAACATTTTTTTATGAATCATCTCATTTGTAACTCTTCTTATTGATCACAAATAGCCAGGATTTCCTATCGTGATCATCAATTATGAAGCACCCATAGTTAACTATCCTGTTACGTATCTCGTGATACCATCCTTTTCAAGATATGTTACGAGCTATGAGAAATATGAATTTTTAATTTTTTTTCTTCTTTGAAGCATCGATTTTTTTATTTTTTTAACTTTCTTTTATCATTATTGTCTTTTATATTATAATATATCCATTTCTTATTCATTCAGTAAAATTATACAAAATGCTTGATGCTTGATGTTTTATTCATTAAAAATAAAAATATTTTCAAGAAACTCCTTTTAACCGGCGGTTTCATCTCAAAAGAATTGTTTGAAAAGACTGAAGAATATAAATTATATTAGTTTGGCTTTTCTAAAGAACGATATTTATAAGTGAAATTTTCGAATGTGTTAGGCAAAGAACGAAATATATATTAGAGGAATAAAAGAAATACTTATCACTAGCCAGCGAATATAGATATGATGCTGTGAACATTTAAAACAACGTTATTCAACTCTTCTCTTCGTGATAATAAATGTAAACATTGGAACTAAAGTGGAAACAATATGAGTAAACGAAAGAAAGAAATACGGAATGAGATAACGCTGAAAGGGAGAATTCCAGGAACCTCAAACAATGAAGAGAATTCCGGAACAGAATTTCCAGAAACAATGAAAGAAGAATGACGAAACCAAGAGATATCATCATAAACTAACAGAAGTATAGATTCTTAGCATGATCAAAGAACTAATGTTCAACATAAAATATTTAGGATTCAATCTTATATATACTATTTGTGAAATGAATATAGTACATCGACTGCCGCTACGATTCGGGCTATAGAAGTGAAAGGAAATTGAGGTAATTTTTTATAAGGTTTTTGGATTTAGAGGTTTTAATAATTTTATTTTTAAATAATAGATTTTGATTCATTCCCATTCGAGAGTTTAGAGATGAAATGTTCTGTAACAGGATTTGATTACACTCAACTTCAGTATTAACCCACATTCAATCGCAGTTTCATTTTGCTATCCTACATTTAAGCAATATATTGAAGCAAGAGAAGAAATTACTAGACCAAAGTTAATTTAATGAGTTTATTTATTTATTGGATAAAACAGGCGACTTTAATGAAACCTATCCAAATTTATGACCTTCTTTGATTATCTTCGTGATTTGGTGTAATAAAAATATGGTGGTGTGCAATAAGACAGAAATACTTGATAACGTGCAGGATGAAATGTGTGATCTGAAAGAAATATAAAATTAAAGTAACTTACCCCCAAAGGAGAACACTTCAAATAATGTGAACTAAGTAATATTTATTATAACTTGACATCATAAAATTTTGAATTAATACCAGCATAAATTAAGTAAACATCGCCAGACAGAAGCTTATTAACCGTGATCGAATAGCGGCTGAAAGCAATAGTCCTACCATTCTGAATCCTAACCTTTCGTACAAGAAACGCGTAATATTCCAATCAAAGTGAATCTCAGTAAATCGTCTTTAAACAAAGTTTCATGATAAAAAATATCAAATTTTATAACGGAGGAAACTGAGTTGACTGGTTATTCCAATATATTTTTGAAGAAGCACAAGGCTCAAGCACATTCATATTATCCTGAAAGTGGAACACGTGCACATGAAGTCCTTTCGAGGATATTTCAATTCCAACATCTTTTTGAAGAGTCGTAGAACCTTGTTAATTTACTGCAGGAGTCAGCATCTAGATAATTTTAGTTGAATCTTCAGTACCAATTTCTTTCCTCGGCGAAATACATTACTCTACACACAATATGGAGATGGCAGTCAAAAAAGAACGAAAAAAACAAACATGGCGCCCACGTCAGCCGGGGTCAAGACAGCCAGAAGAACGACCTACACCTCCGAAGCCCAACAGCAGAGTAGGAGAAACAGGTTGTAGTCGTCAATTTCACTCTGTCATTGAGCGGTTGCAGTGAAAAGACTTGATGTTGAATAAATGTGGAGGCTTGCCTGCACATTTGGCAAATGTTGCTTTTGCACAAAGTATATGATCTTAAATTTGCGTTTCACGCAAATAGTAGTACTAACAGTTCCGTATAAGTAAGTTTCACGCAGCTGTACTAAGAGCTAGGTATCATCTATTCAACATAAATTTCGAATGTAATTAATCTGTAGTTGCTTACTATACCGAGTGGCTTGAAAATTAATAAGTATGAAACTTACTAGTTTAAATATTTATTTTGCATTTTAGTTTGAATTAACGTAAAAATACTTTTATTTTATAGTAAATGTTCATTTATAAGTCAAATAAGCATAATTAATTACAAAACTTTTCAACATTATTTCTTACTTTAAGTTATAACGTTGCGCGCCTCCAACTTGCACGCAACCAAGAGGTGACTGTGAAAACTTGTATAAAAGATAGAGTCTTGTGAAGGGTTTAAGTCCCTTTTTATTCAACGTAATAAATTACAATTGCGTCCTCTTGACGCTTACAGACTGTGCCAACTTGGCAGTCAAATAAAAATAATAACCTGAAAAGAAAGTAAAGACAAGATTCTAACTACGAGGCTCTCTAAAATAACTAACTCACCGTGTTTTACAATACCGCTGCTAATTCAGCAGACTTGAAGCTCACTGGAACGATTACACTACTTTCCGCCAAGCACATAGGCCGCAACGCGGGGTTCTTCAATTCTCGCTAACTACCTCCGCGCTCGCTAAGTAAGAATATCTCACCGAACTTGTTTCCTTCCTATTTAAATCAGAATACTTCCGCTGATAATTTGAATCCTTGCGCGTTCTACTAAAATTTACATATTCTGGCATTGGCAGTTCCAGGGGAAAGTAAGGCTTGACAGGAAAGATAGTTTAAACTTAAAATAAATGTTAGTTAAAATAAATATAAACCCTACATTTGCCGCTGCCAGAATTTGGAAAACTTGGAAGCAGGTCCTACAAACGACCTGTTGTAAGTTTCTCTAATTCTGAACTAACTGGCGAGAACCTCGTTTACACAAAAAAAAAAAAAAAAAAAAAAAAAAATCTTATATAACAATTATATACTAAAATTCTGTTGCTCGTTACAAAGCTTTCTTCTTACAGCAACTTTTCCTGGACTTCATCAATCAATCTTGGTCTTTCCTTCCAGCATCTGGAAGGAATAAGTATCAGTATCTTTCTACATACATTATAATTTACACATTCTTGACACAATAAATTTTTGTTTTTAAACGATTCGTTTTTCTTAGTTATTGCTTACTTCACATTCATTCAATTTTTCAAGCATTAATTTAACTTTACCCTGGCTCTCCACCGTGTGTGGTGTCAAACGGGAATATTCGTGTTTTAGTCTTACAACACTTCCCCTAACCACCATGATTTGTTAGAATTCAACGACCAAATAGACACACCTTACTCGACATTCTACAACTCAATGAGCTACTTTAATAGTCTTAAAAATTCAAATGTAGATGGAGAACCCTACAAAACACATTCATTCTAACTTCCCCCTCATTCATCTTTAAACATGCAGGCTTTCGCTCTAAAGCATGACTTTACAGTTTAATACTTAAATTTTGACTTCATTGCTTTTAAGCATTCACTTTTAGCATCTACAATTTTATGCTTCTAGACTAAATTCTACTTTTACATAACATTCAAGGATTTACGTACATTTACAAAAGTTTAATACATATGCTTTTTAGAATTTACCATAAAATGAATAAGAGAAAATAAATTTTTACTTTACTCATTCTTCGCCAAGCTGGCGGCACTGAAAGTAAAATTCTTATTAATACAAGAATACGAAGTTATTTTTATCTTCGGCCAATTTTGGCTTTAACATAACAGAATTAGTCTTTCGACCAACAGAAAATGCTTGTTTTTAGCTTTTACACTTAAAGAAAATAATACTTTTGCCTTAGCTAAATAAAGTAAAACAAAACTAAGGCTCACCCGAGACATATTGACTTTCGTCAAAACATAGAACTTCGTACTTATGCATAACATTTCGGAACAAAAGAGAAAAAAAAATTATAGAAGGTTTTAACTTATCTTTGAGTTTTCGATGCTTGAAACTCCGTCATCCGTTTTTGGCAAAATTGATCCCAAGTTAGAGGTTTCATGGATGTCAATCTTCTCCTTATTGATCTCCGAGTGTCGTCCACGTTGCTTTTTCTTTTGCGTCCTCTACATGCTGGCCTCTTGACGGAGTAATCGTCTGGTTGTTGGCCTTTCCGTTTCTGCCTGGGACGGCTGGTCTTGACGTCCTCCGGTCTGGAGTCCTTCTTGAATTTCTTCTGTTCGTCGTGTTTTTGTGCCTCCTGCTGGCGTTTCAGTTTCCGGAACGGCGGCCTTGCTGGCACCTGACTCTGTGGCCGTGTGCGCGTTCTCCTTGATGTGTAATTTCTCCTGTTATCCTTTGTAGGTGGTGTTTTTCTCTTTACCACGGTTTCTTTACCCGGTTCATCTGTATTTTTGTTTTTCTTAAACGCCGGAGTTTGAAAGTCATGTTTTCTTTTTGATACCGACGTCCGGGTTGTAGAAGTGCTAGGTCTCTCTTCAGTTCTCTGTTTCTTGGGTGGTGGAATTGTTGTTGTAGTCTCTGATTCTTCTACTTCGTTTAGACTTGAGTCCTGCAAGAAACTTTTAAGGATTTCAAAATCATTTGGATTATAGTATTTTTTCACCTGGTCGGGACTTGCTTTACAGATTTCCCCTCTGTCGTTCTTAAGATAATATACTACTCCTTTGATTTCGTGAATTACATAGGGGCCTTCAAACTTTGGAGCTAGCTTTGCCATAAAATTATCTGGGGCAGTTGATAAAGAAAATTTCCGCTTCAATACTTTATCCCCAACTTTAAAATCTGCTTCGCGGCGTTTTCTATCATAATAAATTTTCTGCCTATTTCTTGCCGTATCCGAGGTTTTAAGCGCCTGATCAATCAACTTTTGCACATCTTGTTGTTTAAACTCCTGCTCTCTTTGTTGCACAAAGAATAATTTATCTAAAGGCGTAATTAACTTTCTGCCTAAAAATAATTCTGCTGGAGTTTTTCCCGTACTATCATGATGTGCCGTTCTTAAAGCATAAGCTAATTCTTTTATGTAGCCATCCCAGCGCTTGTGATGTGTGCTAACGTAACTGCGAATTATTTTTACAATGTTTTTATTAACTCTTTCTGCTATGTTAGCCTGTGGTCTATACGGAACCATTTTGATATGGCGTATGCCAAGTCCATTGCATATGTTTTCAAATATTTGACTAATGAATTGTTTTCCGTTATCGCTAATGACTTTCTTCGGTGCACCGTATTTTAAAATGTATCTGTGTAAGAATTCATCTGCGACTGTTTTGGCTGACGCGCGTTTAAGTGGAACAATTTCTATCCATTTTGAAAAATGATCTACTATTACTAAAAGAAAACGATTTTTATTTAACTCGCTCTGGGGAAGGGACCAAGGAGATCTATGCCTAAAATTTCATTCGGAAATGTAGCGCGAATGCTATTTAAGTACCCGGCCGGGCTGTAATTAATATCATTTATTAACTGACATTGATTGCAGGACCTGACATACGCCGTTACTATTTTGTATAATAGCGGGAAATATACCGCCTCGCGTACCCTTTTTATAGTCTTTCTGACCCCGAGGTGGCCCGCTGTTTTTTCTTCGTGCAACTCCTTCAAAATGCTTAATCGAAGCGAGGCTGGGATGACTGGCTTATACTCAAGATTTTCGTTTTTTGTTTTCGTATAGAATAATAAATTATCTATTATTTCATAGTTTTTTGCTCTATTTCTTATCGCATCGATATCTGTATGCTCAAAGCTTTCGGGGTCTTTCAAATAAGCATAGACATTTCCAAATTCAGGATCAGCTTTCAGTTCAGTAATAACCGTATCTCTAGAATCTAAAATTTTTGAAGTCAACACAGTGCATTTAAGTTCATTTCCTTCGTCGTCCAGTTTTATACGAGAAAGTGCGTCAGCTACATTGTTTTCCTTACCCGGTTTATATTTTATTGTGATATTATATTCTTGGAGTTTTAAAGCCCATCTTATTAACCCGGGCGTTAGGTTTTTTCCCGAGTAAAGTCTACCAACAGCCGCATGATCCGAAAAGACTGTTACTGGCGATTTGCCGAAATAAACTCGAAATTTGTGTACAGCCATTAATACGGCTAATGTTTCTCTTTCTGTAGCTGTATAATTCCTTTGTGTCTGATTCAATGTTTTACTAAAAAATGCCAGCGGATGGTTATTTTGCATAAGAACCGCACCCACCGCATAGTCTGACGCATCTGCTGCAATTTCCAGGTTTTCGTCCCCCTCAGGGAATTTTAAAACAGGGGCATTAATAAGCGCTTCTTTTAATCTTTCAAAAGCTGTGTTAGCTTCCGCTGTCCACGTAAATATACTCTTTTTTCATTTGATTACTAAGAGTGGTTCAACAATATTAGCGAAATCTTTTATGAAAGATCGATAGTAAGAACATAATCCAAGGAAAGACGAAAGTTTCTTGGCGGTGTTGGGCGGTGGGAAATTCTTAATAGCTTTTATTTTTGAATCTTGCATTTGTATACCCTTTTGCGAAATTTTATAACCGAGATATTTAAGTTCTTTAGTTGCGAACTTGCATTTTGAGGCGTTAATTGTAAGACCGGCCTCTTTTAATAATTTAAAATCTTGTTCGAGGTCATTAATGTGTTGTTCCAACGTACTACTCGTTATAATTATATCATCTAGATAAATTAAAGTTGATTTTCCTAGGACAGGCTTTAGAACAATGTCCATAGCTCTCTGGAATGTTGATGGGGCCCCACACAACCCAAAGGGCATGCGTAAAAATGCATAAGTGCCCGATTTTGTTATAAACGCGGTTTTGTGTATATCTTCGGGTCTCATAGCTATTTGATAGTAGCCAGACGTTAAGTCCAAAATAGACATATATCTTGTCGATTTGATCTGTCTAATGATCTCGTCTATAACCGGCAAAGGGTAAACTGGAAATATAGTAATGCTATTTAGTTTTCTGTAATCAATAGCAAACCTCCAAGCCCTTTTATCCGAAGGAGGAAACTCGTTCTTTTTCCTACATAGTACGACTAGACTCGCGTACTCACTATTTATGGGCGTTATTATTTTATTCTTTAACATCTCCTGAATGTGTTCTTCGATGATTAGGTCTTTTTGTTTATCATAACGATACGGTATAGTCCTACAAGGTTTTTCGGCATTTAATTGAATCTTATGAGTCACGATTTGGCAGTTTCCTGGTTTTTCTGAAAACAAATGAGAAAAATTACTCACCACTTGCTGTATTGCTTTACTTTCCTGGTCATTCAGATGGCTAAGGTCCACTTCAGGTGTCTCCACAGGTTCCACCACCCTTCGGTCCATCTCCAACACAACGGAACTATCTTGAAAATCTAATTTGGCCCTCGCGGCCCTTAAAAAGTCCATTCCTAAAATAAGAGAGTGTTGTAGGTCTTTCACCACAAAAATTAATACTTTGAGATTTTCCTCTTTTACCTGTAAGTTTAATGATAATTTCCCGATGCAGTGACATGTTTTTCCTTGCGCTGCTATAATTTCCGTATTTCTGGTTTTAAATAGTCGTATCCTATAAAAATTCTTTTTGAAGAACTTTTCACTCATAAAATTTCCTTCTGCTCCTGTATCTATGAGGGCTTCTACTGGTACATCGCCAACCAGGACTTGTATATTTGGTAGCTGTGAGTTTTTTACGATGACCGTGTTTAAATGTCTATTTGAGGGTTATTTTAAAACTTCCGGGGTCTGGACCCTCCCTTTCACAGGCCCCTCTAGTCGTTTAAAGCTTTCCTTTCAATCTGTGTCTTCTGGGTACGCGGATGTTTATTTTCAAATTTTCTTTTTGGGCCTTGACCTTCGAGTTTCGATGCGTTAGCTTGATAGTTCTTTCCCCCATACGAGCGATTTCCATTTCTGGTTTCCTCCTTCCTTCGGGTACTTTGAGAATATGTTTCCCTTCTCGCTCTTTCCGCGATTCTGCGATTTTGAAACTTCACCGCCAATTCGAAGAGTTCCTGCAATGTTCTTGGGTTTCTAATTTCAAAGTAGTCTTGGGCAGCGGGTAACAATCTTGGTAATATTATTTCAATTATCTCCGCATCGGGTTTTTTTCCATACAGCATATCCGTTAGCTTGATTTTTCGTAAAATAAAGTCCGTCAATTCTGCTGTATCCCGTTGGTAGAAACTATATAGTTCGACTTCCAGCCGTGCGCGATCTTTCACTATGGGGAAGGCCTTTACTAATGATTTTTTGAAATTTTCAAATGTATACGTCGGGCTTCCAAATTCACCTAGAAGAAATTTGCCTATATTTTTCCACCATAGCGCGGCCTGTCCTCTTAGTGCTGATGTGGCGATGGCAACTTTTTGTCTCTCAGGCACAGGGTAGAGCTGAAAGTGGTTTTCTAGACCTTCTAAAAATGCCGCCACCGAATTTTTTCCGTCGAAATGGACATTTGGCTTGATTGATGCTCTCAAAGTCTGGACCAGGTATCCAAATCCTTCTAACTGCGTTGTCATTTCTTGGTGTTTTCCAGCGGCTTCCATCCAGTTTTCGGCCATTTCAGTTCGATAAGTGTTCGGGTGCCAATATAACGTTGCGCGCCTCTAACTTGCACGCAACCAAGAGGTGACTGTGAAAACTTGTATAAAAGATAGAGCCTTGTGAAGGGTTTAAGTCCCTTTTTATTCAACGTAATAAATTACAATTGCGTCCTCTTGACGCTTACAGACTGTGCCAACTTGGAAGTCAAATAAAAATAATAACCTGAAAAGAAAGTAAAGACAAGATTCTAACTACGAGGCTCTCTAAAATAACTAACTCACCGTGTTTTACAATACCGCTGCTAATTCAGCAGACTTGAAGCTCACTGGAACGATTACCACTACTTCCCGCCAAGCACATAGGCCGCAACGCGGGGTTCTTCAATTCTCGCTAACTACCTCCGCGCTCGCTAAGTAAGAATATCTCACCGAACTTGTTTCCTTCCTATTTAAATCAGAATACTTCCGCTGATAATTTGAATCCTTGCGCGTTCTACTAAAATTTACATATTCTGGCATTGGTAGTTCCAGGGGAAAGTAAGGCTTGACAGGAAAGATAGTTTAAACTTAAAATAAATGTTAGTTAAAATAAATATAAACCCTACAAAGTGAATAATATGATAGAATCGAATATTTTTTTATTACAGGTAAATTTTATTTCCAAGCACTATGGGATAACTTAAAAGTAACATTCAGAGAAAATGACATTTCGGTGCTTTTGCAAGAGTTTGAAAGGCGTATATATTCTAATCACACAGCGTTAATATTTCTCATTTTAACTGCAATGGAGTGCACTTGTATCTATTTCTGCTTAAAGGGAAGTAACTTCGTCAAAAGCAACAAAAGTATACAATTAATCATCGAGTTCGCCATTGTTTCCAAGTACTGTTTTTCCTATACTACAAGTATTATAATTCCTTTTGTAACGGAAACACAACCCCTTTTAGGATACGGTTCCTTCCTTCTCAATCTAATTCTTCACGAAAGGTTCAACAACATCATTCTTCTCTTATGTTACTCCGCCCTTACTTTTGACGCAACTATGTTATTAATTTTCTTTTCTGAGGCTTTTATTATTAGATTTAAGGGAACTGAAAGTCCAACTGACAGTGATGGAAAATCGAATGCGAAGGTTTCGTCCTCGGCTTTTGTATTTGAACCATTGCAATTTACTTCAGCTCTTACACTTAACATTTCTAGTAAATAATCTGATTCTTAATAGTCCATCATATTGTCATTTGTTAAGAGGGTTCGCTTGAGCAAATGACAATATCCTGTTATGATATTTCATTAGAAGAATTTGTTGCTATAGCAAACTGTTGTAAATTAATTTATGTTCTGTCGCAATTAGATATAAATATAGCATCCTAATTGAATGTCTTATTTTGAGAACTGATACCGTTCGAATGAAAGATAAAATTTCTCCCTTAGAAATAAAATTTTAAAACTTAGACCCTTGCTAGTTGGGTAATGTAAGATAATTTGATTAAAAACGCATCTTATTCCTTCTGTAGCGATATTTAATTGTTCTCTTTTTTCACCAAAACAAATTCATTATGTCAATCTTTTTAAACCAAATCTTCTTTTGCTCCCATTCAAATGTAAAACTTTATTTTATAATGTAATATTTTAATATAAATTTGAAAATTATGCTTTCTGTTGAAACTTCGTATAATATTTTTTCTTTTAAACGAGCAGAGGCTTCGTTGGTGTTCGTAAATATAGCACAATATTCAGTCCGTGATCTTTCTCTTAAAGGGATCGCCACTGCGAAGTTACAGAAGCCAAACATTTAAATTTTATAAGGAAGTTATCTAATTTTTATTCCTTAACATCTGCATTTAAAATCATTATATTAGTTTTTATCAGATATGGATATGATGCATAAATAATTTCTTTTCTTGTTCAACTCTTTTAAAACTCGCGTTTCTTAAACCCAAGTTTATTTTTTCGTTGCAACACATTCTATAAAATTCAGGTTTGTCTTGTACATGGGGCCATCTATATACTCAGTTCAGTATAACAGTTCAACAGTAATATAAATTACCCAAGTCGTGTGAATCATCTACTTAAAATAATCGTATAATCGGGCAATAATAAGGTAAAAAATTGCGTTAGCAAAAATGAAGGTATATTAAATAAAGTAGCCTTTTAGTTGTAAACTTAGCTCTCTATTGTACCTGTTATTCGTATACGTCTTTTCGAACCAGACATAATTCTCGATAATTGACTGCTTGCAGCTCATAAAATTAATAATCTGAATAGTCTAACAATTCAGATAACGCATTTTAAAGCTATCTATTAAAATATCTTCAGAGCTCAGGCATAGTAATTTTTTCAGGTAACAGTAATTTTTCTTATATTCTCAATTATTTTCTACCTTGTGGAGATATAATTTATTCAAATGATGTTTTAAATAGTCTCTCGTGGAAAATAGTTTGTCTAATAAATCTTTTAGAAGATTTATTAAATAGATCTTTTAGAAGATATAATAAATCCTTTAAAAGATTTAGTAAGAGGAATTTCCATTTAAGGGGGTGTTCTGTTACAACTGAGCATCATTTTTCTACTCTTGAAAGCTACGTATTCCAAACGTAACTTATACATTTGACAACACTTTTAGGCAACTAATAAGATGGCTTTTATTCTGAATATTTTAGAATCTAAATGGTATATGAGTCTATTTTAATGTTTTTATTAATCATCGTTAGGAAAAATCGTTTCTCTTTTTGACAAAATATTCTTATTTTAGGAGCTTGCTATACTTTAATTTCTGTTCTTTACTTTTAACAAATAGTCTGTTATTTTCGAATGTTTGATTTTAGCTGAGAGATTTCTATAAATTTCTTTATGCGAAGCTTAGCACTTGGGAAGTTGACTTTTAGATTGCGAAATTCTTTATGTAGAACAATTTTCATTTTCTAAATATGACTAAGTTCGTAGTAGAGCCTTAACAAACTCTTTATTTTTTCCTTTTTTCTTTCTTTCCTTTTTTACTTTTTTTTAAATTTTACCTTGATAAACATGCTTTTTAATTATACGATATTTTAATGCGTTATGTTGTTGAGCTGTCATTAATTCTGCTGTAGATGCGCGGTGCCGGCCAACTGGTATATTGGTTAGTGGCGCTACTGCCTTACCAATGAGCCCGGCTTTGAATCCCAGAAAAGGTGTGAATGTTTGTAGATTTCTGTGCTTCAAGGCGAGCACGCAAAATACACCGCAAACCGAAAGTCTTCTTGAATGTTAGTAGCAGAGAAGAGGGTTAGAAGACCCTCGCACCGCCTGGGAGAACAGCATATCAGTGAGCAAGTCCAGCGATATATTTGGTTTACCATAGCGACAGGCTAGTGCTAGGTTCACTTAACAGTATTAAATCTCATTCATTTTATAACGCAGAATGCATTGGGAATACACAGGTGCAGATTTTGCTTCACCCTGATACCCGTGGATGCATGGCACTTGCAACTTCCTCTGTATTTATCTGACTTATAAAGAACCAGCTTAGCAGGAATGCCGTGTAATAAAAGGATTTTCCCTAATTCTCAAACCGCGTTAGATAACTACCTTGTGTTATACGTTGGTTGCCTGTGTATGCAAATTAATTATACTGATGTTTAAAAACATGCTGCTTCAAAGAGCATATACAAAATATATTCCAAAATTTAAAAAAATATATATCTGCAAGAGAGACTCGTAATAGATGACATTAGCAATATATTCTTTTTATTATACGCTTTGTAAAAATGCTAATAATAACGTTGAGAAATTTGTACACTACACAAAAAAGGGGGAGGAATGGAACATTCTATATCTCCCGTTCTACTGGGCCGATTGACAAAATTCAAATTGCGTTTTTCATGTCTCGAAAGCGCGACTCAGGTATATATATATTAGATTTATATGCAGCATTGTTCTGATATAGGTATTGTGACTCAAAATTGGACTTTTTCTGAAATAACATACCAATTTGTTTCCATATTTCAATTCTACGAGTCAAATTACGCCAAACTACTGAGTTTTGTAAACATCCCACCAGTAGTTTTTAAAAAATTAGATCTCAAAATTTTAGCTCCTCAATGTTAATTGAGTTTGGTATATATTGATTAATCTATCTTTTTTTATTAAACTTATTTGATTCTTCCTTTCGCATTTCGAAATTCAGTTTCATTCTAAATAAAATTCACAGATTTTTTATGATTTATTTTCAAAATTTGTATTTTTAAATATTTTTTATAATTTTTTCAAAAACGTTTTGAATTGTAATCTATAAAATTTTTACAATCATCTTAAAGTAGACGTATTTCTAAGCATACCTGCAAAACATTACATTTTTTTTATTCAAAATTTCTGAAGATATGCGTGAATTTATATATTGGCGCGTTTTGAAATTCGGCATATTTGTTGAAAGCAAAAAACATTAAATGTGTTTAGACACTTTGCTAAAATTATTTGAAGGTAGGAACGATGTCACTCCCGCATAATATAAAAAGATAGGAATGAAGTGCCTTTTCTTCTGCTCCGGCATAATGCAAGAGAAAGGAAAATTGGTTGCTATATATTAAGAATTTCTCCAAGTGAAATATTCATATCGCAAATTGAAAACATTATGCAAAGATAAATTTTTGAATTTCTCCGTAAATTTCGCACCAAATTCTACAAAATTTAGTATCTAGGTATAATATGAGTCGTAGAACCGAAATATGGAAAAAATTGGTATGTTATTTCAGAAAAAGTCCGATTTTGTGTCAAAATACTTATGTTAGAACAATATATATAAATCTAATACATATCTTAAGTCGAGCTTTCGAGACATGAGAAACGCAATTTGAATTTTGTCAATCGGCCGAGTAGAACGGGAGATATAGACCTGTCCCCCCTTTTTTCCCCCGCAGTGTACGTACCTACGTACAGAGACCACGAAAAAATCTCTTCTGCATCCATTTTAAATCAGTTTTATAATTGTGGGGTAGAAGAGTCCTTTAGTCTGTCACGCATAAACATCGTTAAATTGCCTTCGATAGTGGTCAAAATGGATATTTTCGTTGAAATATGATACTATGATACCCGAAATTTTTCTCGATTACAATGTTTCCTTTTTACTTCGTACAAGGAAGTAAAAAAGGAAAGTAAAATAGGTTGCTATAAATTAAGAAGTTCGCGAATTTTTTTAGTTCTTGGCGCAAACTAAAAAAATACGCAAAAATAAGTTCTTAAATTTCTCCGTAAATTTCCCACCGAATTGTACAAAATTTAGTATTTAGGCTTAATTTAAGTCGCAGAATCTAAATACGAAAAGAAGTTGGAGACATTTCAGAAAAATTCTGATTTTGTGTCAACACAATTCGATTCTTTAGATTGCGAGTTCTTTAAAGAGCATTTTCCTTTCCGACTCCAAATTATTTTTATCACTTTTTAATTATTTCATTTATGTAAAAACCTATGTTAAAAGAATGCTATATATAAATCTAATATATATCCTAAATGGCGCTTTCGAGGCATGAAAAACGCAATTTGATTTTCGTCAGTCGGCCCAGCAGAACGAGAAGATATAGAACTGTCGCATTTTTTTAACAAAGTATACATACGTTATTTTTAAGTTCTTCTTTTCAAATCCCATCTGTAAAAAATATACTGCTTAAATTTTAAAGATCAATTATTAAAAATCGTATTATCCTTGGAATGGTAGTAACTTGCAGAAATGGGAAACAGCCCAATTTTAAGAAGTGAAGCTTCGCTAAAACGCTTTCCATCTTATGTGCAATTATTTATTTTATACTGTATTATGTTCTAGTATAAGTGCATATTTTCAATTTAAAATAGTGCTAAAAACGAAAAGATTAAATCTTTCAACTTGAATAATTGTATTTCATTTATTTATATTTTACTTCCTTTTTTTCCAAACTAAAAAAAGAGAACTATAGTCTCTACTTTTAGAGATCACCGTTATAATTCAAATTTCTTTTCTTACGTTAATGGCGGAATATGTAATTAAAAACTAATTACTTGTTAATGAAGTTAAAATGAATTTTTAAAAAAATATTAATTTTCTATTTACTAGAATGTTTTATTTTTTAAATTGCGACTTCTTTAAACAGCATTTTCCTTTCCTACTCCAAATTATTTTTATCACTTTTTAATTATTTCATTTATGTAAAAATATAAATTCAAAAGCATAAAAATGCTTTTGAGTGATGACGTTCCATGACTGCAATAAATAAATAGCCTTGATCGTTTGCATTTACAGTAAAAAGATTCTATCTTACAGCACCTAATTAAAAGCAATCAATGGCATGAATCTTAAAATGAGTTTTTGGTTTTTAATATTTTAGTAGCTGTTCTAGAAAGTGTTATTTTTGTATAAAATTTAACTAGGCTCAAATTTATCTGGCAATTTTTTCAGATATTACCTTTACAAAAAAAATGTAATGCAATTAGTTATTGTAACTAAATAGAAAAAGTTAATAAAGCAAATAAATATTAAATAGAAAATTGCTAATACTTAAAATCGTAAGACTTTGCGTGATTATTTGCAACGAAGGTTTTTCAGGCACACAGTGAAAGTTTTAAAAGGACATTTTATTCCAACTTGAGCTCTATGTAAAAAAGTATTAATAATTTTTAAAAAATAATTTCCATAATTATTACACAATTAGTAGTACATTTTTACTTCCTTGTACGAAGCAAAGGAAGTATTGTAATTACGAAAATTTCCGGGTACTATATTTCAAAGAAAATATCCATTTTGACCGCTATTGAATGCAATTTAACGATGTTTTTGCGTGACATCTGTACGCAAGGGCAGAACAAAGGATTCTTTCTCCCCAAACGAATTATAAAACTGATTTAAAATGGATTCAGAAGAGATTTTTTCGTGGCGTCTTGTAGGTACGTACGTACGTATATATATATCCCGCATAACTCCAAAAATGAGTAGCCTCAGAACTTTGAAATTTTGTATACAGAACTGTAGCATTTAGTTGTGTACCTTCAATTTTGGTGGCAATCGGTCACATCAAAAATATACAACCCATACATATATATATATACATCCACACTGTTACTCGGCTCATTGAGCACAGTTTTTTTATTGTTATATGTTGGTAAATTGTGCATTTTTTGCTTTAAAAACGATTGAATTGTGTTGTTTTTCTCTTTCGATTAACGTTTTATGCCTTTCGTTATTCTGCATGCAATAATTGTGGAATTCTCAACAACTTAAATGTTTTTTAAGAGCGGCTAAGCCTGATTTTTTTACGATATCAGCAGCCATATTTATTTATATTTGAAACTTAGCAGAATAGTGAATTAAGTTTTTCTGCACCTTCAGTGTCGCCGAAAAGGACCAAAAGGAAACTCTTAGTTTTGTGCACCAAAATATCTGCCTTCATGCTTCCTGGCCGAATACCGTTTTTGCGTAAGAACTGAAATTTTAATTGTAAAACTTGTTTTCTTAACTGCTATTACTGTATTAGGTGTTTTATGTTTTTCTATATCTTTCAATTTTTATTGAAAATATTTTGAGTTTTTATGCATTTTTGGCTTGCCGCGAAGTGAAAACTGAATTAATTGAATGAGAAATATATCTCTAATGAAAATGGAGGAAATAAGTTTAAATCAAATGCAAGACAAAATTAATGTAATTTAATATTTCGTACAAGAAAGTCATGTGGTGCACATACCAGATTTTTTCTTTCAAGTCTTCAACTATAAATGAAAAGAATAAGAGGAATTAAACAGACATAAGGTAACTACTTTTACATTAGAAATTACCTTAATATCTTTCCATATATCTTAACAGTGCTCTACTCTAGCTATAAATATGCTACATACACTGAGCCTCGTCGAGTAACCGCTGTTGGAAACCTAAAATGTTTAATATATCGCTCACGCGCCTTACGTGTATTCTGTTGTCAAGGTGCTGACTTTCAGCAAAACTCAAGGTCTCATTTTTCTTTCGAATTTATTCAATCTGCGATTCTTTAATAAATTAATGAGCGAAAAGCAATAAAGACGTTTCTTAGTAATTCAACTTTATTATACGATGTGTCTAACGCATGCATATACAGTGCATAAAGTATATTACGATTATGACTGCTGAAATTAATTTTACAATAATGTTTAAGTCCTAAATTATTTTAAACTTCTTCAAGAAGACTTTTAAAAATTCTTTCGAAGGCTTTGATGTGATAACCGTTTTACATAATTTCAGATGTCGAAATCAAAAGCAGAATTAGAATTTCATTAAAGGAACTGGTGTAGAAAAGCATAAAAGTTTATCTCCGTTAGGAACGCACCCTGCGTATGTAAATTCGAAAGACTTAACTTCTAGCGACAAATGAAATTTTGGACACGGTTATGATTAAGGAGCAGAAAAATCATAAATAAAAAAAGGGTGACACATTCAAACTTTAGTTTTGTCACTGCTCGGCTGGCCATGAGAGCATTTCAGACGAATGCGAAAGAATTTATGTATGAAAGATGGAATATGGTGGTAAATACCGCGTTGCAGTTGAATAAACTTTTATTAAACTTTTCTCGAGCGTTAATTATTTAATAAAAAGCCAGAACAGAAGGAATAATTGTGTAACACTCATTGTCTGAGAGCTCTAGAGGAATTTTGAATTTCTGTTATTTCATTTCTTATGAAGGAAATATTTTTTATCATCATTAAACAATTATCTTCTATTCTTCCGCCCTCTTCAAATTATATTTTATTTATTCAGTCTTGATTTTGCGGACTTAACTTTGGAATTTAAAATTATATTAAAAATCTGACTGGCATAATTAACTGGGGCATCTGCCGTTGTCCCAGAATGCTATTTAATTCAACAAATAACAAATACTCGAAAGAATTCTTTATGTTTTCATGTCATTTAAGAATCAAATGGCTGTAGATTTTTTCTTAACAGAGGTAACTGTTAAGAACTCAGAGGTAACTTGAGGATTTTGCGGTTTTGCAACTAAGGATGGTGGTTCGGTAAAACCATCGAAACTAGTCCTGTGAAAATTTTGAAAATATAACGCTGATTTTTGCTGTTTGACTTCTGAATTAGAGGTAGCTGGTTTAATGCTGACAATACGGCAAAGAATTTAATACAAATACGCAAAACAAATATATTGTTCGTTTTACGGTTTCGTGGATTTGGAGTAATTGATGACAACTCTTGATAAAGAATCAAAACACAATTTATTCTATGGTAAGCACAATTACACAGAACAGTTCCGAAGACACGTTTACACTCGTCGAAAAACTATCACAAGCACACTGAAACCATCAGCAACGTAGCCTTCAGGCTATAACAGTGAAGATAGCTTCACGGCAAAACACTAAAGTGTAGCTTCTGACTCGGTCGATCGCTCTCAATCTAATTTCTGAACTAAAGACACTGATTAAAGACAGGCAGAGTATATATATTTTTTTAACCTGCCTTTGAGAATATTTTCGATAAAACCGCTAAAAATGCGTTCTAGAATTTTCTCGCTCCGTCTGTGACATATTGCCAATTTTATCGCCAAGTGGGCGATTTCACGGCAAATCTGGCAACCCTGCCTTTACCTGTCTCCTTCTGGCTGCAGTACGTCCGTTGTGAATTCACGCTGCTCAGCCAGCAGACTTCTTTCTCTACTTACTCCGCTGGGGCAAAATCGCTTTGCACCTGCTTTGCGGGGAAGCTATCTCACCGTGCAGCCGCTGTGCATTCGCAAGAGTATTAACAAATATACAATAAAATGTAGTTCATACAAGGTATGAAAATAAAATTTTTGCTAATTAAGTGGTTGAAAGTATCGATAACCTTAGTTTTAATCATGTTAATATTCTGGAAGAAAGCGAAAAATAATCTTTTTAACCATTACGACAAGTAACTTAAAAACATAGAATTTTGATTAAAACATGTTTCTAATGAAAATTTCTCGAAAATAGCATACATATTTATGTTTTAACTCTAAATTTCTCATGTATTACAATTTCAAGACATGTTTTGATGGAGCAAATGTTATCCCCTTTGTCATCAAAATGCAAAATAGAGAATTTTAACTAGAACGTGGTTTTAAAACTATAAAAGATATCATGTATACTAATATTTTCGAATCTGAAATTCTTACATAACGTAATTCCAAGGTGTGAATGGAATGGTACGTCTTGATTACCATCAGGGAGTAATAAAATTTTTTTACTGTTAGAACTCAGACGTTGTTTGGCACTAATGTTAAATGAGATAATATTTTAAATAAATTAAGTGCGATAAAATTTTAAAGCTCAAACTCGATTTCTGTAAATATACATAGATAGTTACCTAAAAGAACTCATATACTATTTCCGTAAAATAAAAAATAGAATTACCTGTCCAAAAATTAAATACACTATTTCTAGTGTTAGTTAATTAGGCTGATTAAATAGCTGAATTTGCGAAATCTTTGCTACGTCTTTAGGACGTCGATGTACTGCTTAGTATTCACAACAATGTGAATGTTAACAATTAAAAAATTATCAGTTTTTCTGAGTTCATTCATAATCACTTTGTGTCATTGTCAGTGTTTTATATATTACAACAAACAGTGTTATATGAATTAATTAATTTACCTGACAATTTTAAATTATATTAAAAAATCAAAAAATTCAAAAAAAATCAAAAAAAATTTAATTTTTTTTTTTTAAAATTTATACCATGAAACCATACAACAAGATTCAATTCTACAGAAATTTTTATAATAAACAGAAATGTAATTTGCAATGTTCACTACCTATCTTGTCCATTTCATTTTGCAATGAAAAATAACAAAATGTAAGTTTTTAAACTAATTGGATATGCACTAAATATGCACTAATAAAACTTCACAGTTATTGAAATCAGATTTTTTTTCTAACTTTCTCAATATAAATATATCTAAGCTAAAATGACGTATGAATGCCACAAGATAAATCTCCTTTGGCTCACTAGGAAGCCACACATATATTGAATATTTGATTTCATTGCCTTTATTGAATCCCTTGCCAATGAATGCTTCATGGCATTTGCTAATAGCTTGCGAAAGTAATATAAATATGTTTTTTATACTGCCACATCAAGTACAGATGCAGAGCTTCTTGGTATTCACATTCACTACCTGAAAGTCGCTTAATTGCTCACTCCTTTTTTCGTGCATTCTTCCCATTCAATAACTCATAAAGACTACTCTGGACGACGATTACGTTCTGCTACGCTGCGGAACTCTACGAGCACTGTCTCGGTTATGGACTCTGTATTGTCTGAAGTCACAGATATCCCAGTCTGGTTCTATTTCTTTCTGTTTAACAGAATTAATGAACACTGAAAAATTCATTCTAAAACTGAAAAGCAAAGTGAAAGACAGCACCCCCAAAACTAAAGAGTGTTAATGGTTAATAATGTTAATCAATAACACTCTTAAATATCGTAAGTTTGCTTTTATTACAGAAAAGTAAGTATTCCATGTAATTTCTCTTGTTTGATTTTAAAATCCATTAAGAAAGGATAAAAAAAAAATCGATCTACGTACTAAAACCCAAACTTGGGGGGGGGGGGAGGTGGAATTCAGCATTCTTTCGCAAACGTTCTTTCTCAGTTATCAATACAAGAAAAACAAATTCAAGCAGAAAACAAAAGAATAGGAAGGAAATATATTGAATCTAGCAATAAAAAAAATTACGTGAAGAACTAGCTTATGCAATATGTAGTCTGGTAAAGCAGAATGTAGAAGAAATGCTAGGAACAGAAACTCGTTTAGGTATAACAGCAGAATTATAACAAAAGCGAAGCATACGAACAACACTTTGATCAGAGCGCAAAAGCACTTTCTGAAAATTGATCGAGGCAGCTCTTTACGTTTCTGATCTTACTAAGCGCTTTGCGAATAAAGCAATGAACAAAATTTCTTGCATTTGGATATATCTAAAATCGACTTTCTGCTCAAACACTTTGGCTCTACGCAAAACATTTCAAAACAATAAAATTAATGTCGCATTAAAATAATGGTTTTACTTAAAAGTCAGAATTATTTTTTTCTTTTTCCGATAAAAAGAATTATTTCCTTGCAGTAACAGATTTCTATCTGTATTAAAATTTTCACAAACCTCTGCCGTCTTCGGACACAGATTACCTGTTAATTGCTATCTCCACATTATTGATCTGTTCAATAATGTGGACTGCTTTTGCTCTTTCCTCATTTCTTTTGGCGTCTTCTTTTTTTTTTAGTAGTGGCCACTAAATCTTTGGCAATATTTCAAATTTGCAGGTTAGAGAAGGGAGGATTACTTGCCTGATTTAACGAATCATAACGATGGCTGGTTTAACGAACAAGCACTAATGTTTTGTATATTATTAAAATTAATAGTAAATTAAAATTCACATCATCAGAGGTTATAAAAGATGCTTGTTAAATTGTTATAAGCTTCAGTTCTGTTATAGGCTTCATGATATATTTTTACTTCGGGGAAACGATAAAACACCATTTACTTTCAGCTAAAGGATAATTCCTTTGCCTTCGTATTTTATAAAAATGCAATATATGAATAAATTTATTACAAAATTAAACTTAATCTCATGAATAGCATAAAAAGTTAAATTGTAAGTTTTATTAGTTAATACTTTATTTTTAATTTCAGTATGTTCTATGACTTCTTTACATTCCGTCAGTTTTCACCAGAATGTGAATTATGAATATATATATTAATTTGTAGATTTCTAACCTTTGAGCCATAACCAAGAATGAAGACCTTAAGAACTGGTAAGCGAATAATCGCATAGTTCAGTAGACAGAAAGTGAAACTCAAGAAGGGTTAAATACCCTTTATTATTCAAAATAAATTTAACAGACGACTCCTTGGAGTTTACAACAAAGCTCCCACTTGGGCCTTGAACTCAGGAATACCAAGTAGTAAAATTTAACTAAACTTAAGCAAAAAGATGTAGCCGAAGCTATCAAGATTCTAACAGATTTGACCCCTTAATGCTCACTAAACGGCGAAGCTACCGAGGGCCCAAAGTACGACCGAGCGTAATAATAGCTTAAGAGAGAGTAGGCTAAAAGGCGAACGTACGCTGCTCAGAATATCTGGCTCTCTAACGAAGTCAGGAGAATTCAACTTTAAACACTTGTTCTTAATTCATTTGCATTTAACCGCGCTTCTAAAAACACGTTCTGGTCGGAAGTTG
This sequence comes from Stegodyphus dumicola, assembly GCF_044657685.1. Taxonomy (NCBI): domain Eukaryota; kingdom Metazoa; phylum Arthropoda; class Arachnida; order Araneae; family Eresidae; genus Stegodyphus; species Stegodyphus dumicola. Next base: position 76,983,282 of record NC_140775.1, read on the forward strand.
TAAGCTGAAATTAAGAAGCGATAGGAAGGTGGCTTAAACTAAATATTAACTGTTAAAAACTTAGGATAAACCTTGCAAATTAATTATTAAATTTAAAAACTACCTAATTTGTACTAGAGAAAGTTTTGTCGAGACAGAAACGTGTTTTTCTCCTAAGAAACCCGCGAGAAGGCAGTCTTGATTTGGGAAAAGGCTTTATATTTAATTTTGCATTATTTTCTTTATATAATGCTTTATATTATTTATATAACGCTTTTTATGTTTGTTATCTCAGGGAGTTAGAGTCATGATATTTTGAGTAGGCTTAGTAAAGCACTGAAAAGTGACTTCGCAATTATACATATATTTATATTTTTCTGCTACCACATAAATAGCGATGGTTAACTTTTGTTAAAATTTTGGTTGCTTTATAAGAAGTAATGTTTAACAAAAGTTTTTAATAAAATTCATAAGATATTTCTCCCGCCTTCTTAGCGTGCCTTCGTGGTGTAGTGGTATGCATGCTAGGCGCGTATTCTCGAAGTCCGCGGTTCGATTCCAGGCGTTGCTCATGTTTTACTTCTCCTGCTTTAAAAAATATCTAATATCTCTACATTCGCCACTAATGTTTTGTATATTATTAAAATTGTTAAAGTGTGAAGGCCAAAATTCATCGGAAACTGACACATTAAACAGGAGTAGCTTGATCGTTAAATATGTTTAACCTTTGATAATATCCATTTCTCAATGATTAATGAGGTTAAATGAATTTTAAAATCAAAATTAATGCTACCTCTTTTTCACAAGCAAACAGCTAAATATTTTGCTTTTATTCCGTAAAGATAGATAGATTTTCGCCTCTTGAAATATCATATTAGCCTATTATATTTGCGACTGAAGTGTTCTTTAAAAAGTCATTACTATCTTGTATACACAGCTTAATATTTAAAACCCATATTTGTGTACTTCATTGTTTATCCTTGGATATTAAAATAATACATATCTATTTAATTTTACTTCAAAATATATTACTAAATCTTTCAATAATCTTTCTTTTAATACAATTTTGACATAAGAAGATCATATCAATACACAAATACGAAAATATTAATTTTCATTGCAAAATATCTTCAGAACTGCTGTCCTAATTCTGTTCGTCTTGTATATGAGACCAAACTGTCTTCAAATTACACGATATTTTATGCCTTTCTGTTTGCAGTTAATGCAAAGACAAATTTGTCAGTATTCGTATTCACGTCATTGCTCTATTAATTACAGTTTTATTTTTTATTCAGTTTGAAAAGATATTAGCCAGGATTTCCTCTTTCTATTTTATTACATTTAAAAATAACTAAATTCAATGCTTTTTATCTTATCTTCTTTATATATATAAGCGGGTAAAGTGTATGTCGCAGATAGTTTATTGTTGCCACTCAGAAAAATGAGCTCGGAAATTAACGTTTTCGCAGTTTTTAATTAATATCTCGGTTGATTAAAGTCGTACGAAAATGAGAAAGGTATCGATGGATTCGGAGAATTTTTTGGAATCCGAGGATACGCGTCTCGAATTCCAATTCGGCGCCGGTCCGTAGATATTCGAGAAAAAAGAATTTCGCACGCAGCCAAATCCCTCTAATAGGAAAACCCAAGAAAGAAAGTGGAGAATGTAGGGAAAACGTAGGGGAAAATTAATTTTTGAATGATATATCGGCTAATTAAAGTCCCAAGAAGACGAGAATGGTCCAAATGGCGTGCCATGTATCTGCGGAATCCAACGGTGTGCTTCTCTAAGCCCGGGAGCCAGCCGTTTCGAAGGAGATGATGTTACTTCTTCCCATATATATATGCGGCTTAAGTGTCTGTTTGTCGCCAATAGTTTATTGGTGGTTTGCGTAACTGTACTAGCCAATGGGATGAAGTTGCCACGGCACAGGGTTGCCGTTTCGATTGAGACGTAGACAATTCCCTGTAAAACTTGCCTTTGCTATGACCATCCATAAGTCTCAGGGCCAAACGCTTAAGCGTGTTGGCATTTTTTTACCTGAGCCTGCATTTCGACACGGTCAACTTTATGTTACCTGTTCAAGAGTTCGTGAAAGAACGGACGTAAAATTAAAAATAACTGATGGTTCTCTGCAAGGCGAGCTTAAAAATGATGGAAAGATCTACGCAAGAAATGTTGTGTACAAAGAGATCTTTGACATGTGAATTAACATTTTATTATTTAAATCACCTTTATTTATTGAGCTAGCGGTGGCACTTAAAAAATGTACCCCCAGTTGTTTCCTTCATTACACTCTACTTTAAGCAATTAAGCAAGTAAAAGGGGGATACCCCGTGGCCCAGTAAGCAAAGGGGCGTCTTCGACGCCTGCCCTGAGTAATTCAGTTTGAATTTTTAGTGTGCAGACACCTTTGCACAAATCATTTTAATTACAATTTATAATATCTAGAACACCGGTCATTTCGTATGACCGCCATACTTTATATACGGTCTATTCTTTTATATTAACTTCATATACGGTCATTCCGTATATAAAGTTACTAGAAAGCAACGGGCTTTCTAGAAACTTTATAAGAAGTATTAGTATGGTTAGAAAAAAATTATAAACCTACTAGTGGCCAAGTGGATAAGAACTCTCAGTAGTTCAGCTTGTGTTCATCGTCCCGCGAATAAGACGTGTGTTTAAAACTTTTCGGGTTTTCAGTTTGGGTAGCTTAAGTATGTTTCAGTTTTCTTTAGGAAATTCATCACCAGGATATTGCTTTACTTTCACAAAATAACATAACATGCTTTGCCTTACATAATAGATTAAACAACGAGTCAAATTTATGAAACTAAGAACCTATATGTGTATGTGTGTGCGTGTAAAACCAACAACATTATATAATTTATTTTGCAACCTTACAGTATTATATTGAATTATATATATATATATATATTAATTAAATGCAATACTTTTAATAATAAAATAAATAATAAAAATAATATTAGTAATAAAAGCAATACTTAAATCGATTTATAATTTCCATATAAAATTAAGCAGCATATCTTACACTATCTCCTGTATCCTTGACCCGCGTGTTTGATGGAATTGACAGTGAAGTGAAATACTAGTGATTGAATGATGAAACTGACAAGGGAATTGAAACCGCCAAAATGAGTAAATATTAGTATAGATTAACTTTAGCTACTGTTTGAGGGCAGATCGCTGTGCAATAAAAATTGAACTAGTTTTTTTTTATTAAATGGAAAATTTTCAGAGAATTTTCCTTGTTTCAGTTAGTGTGCAATCTCCTTTTAAATGATTAAACGTAATTCATTTTAATTATAAAATTAGTATTATTAGTTATAAAGGCATAATAACATGAATAATTAATTAATCTAATCTTTAATAAAGTATTAATTAAATAATTAATCATTACGCTGCTAAATATGTTTAATGTGATCTCTAACATCTTAAAACTGTTTTGCTATATATATTCATAATTTGAGAAAGTACTGGGAAACAAATGTAACTTGATTTCCACGTGGTTATTTATGTAGACAGAGGCAATCTTTTTCCAGTAAGCTGTGACAGGAAAAGCTTTACTTGACGATACCAATTTTTCAAATCCAGTATGAAAAAACTATATGAGGTACTACACAATTGTGTTTAACTTGTCATTATTTATTGATAACGGATGCCTATCTTCTGTCGTAGTATCACTTATTTCTTGATAGTTGAAGTAGAACATCTTAATTTAATTTATTTTTAAGCTAAATGATAGCTGACATTCATGCGCTTTCCGAAGGCTCAATAACAGCGCTTACTTACTACATTCCTTTTATTGAATTGCTTATTTTGCGTTGGCTGAAAGTCTCAAAGGAGTTTGCTTGATAGTCTACGAAAAATCCTTATTGGGCTAAGCTTGGAGGATCAGTGATGATGTAGGAAATAAATCTTTTTTCTTTGCCTTTCACTGAAGCGTCGAAATGTAATAAATTGTTCTCGTAAGATAGCAAATATAGTTTGGCTATGTTTCAATGACAGTAGTCTACAAACTTAAAATAATACAAAAATCATTCATTTCGAAGATTTGAAATGCAAATTTTGGTACTGTACTGAGACATTTCATATCATCATGCAAAAGTTGGAGAAGTTTGCAATAATGCGCACTAGTGATGTTTCGCAGCAAATTATAACAAATCACTTGTAATTATTAAGTTCAGAATCTGTCCAGGGAACCAAGCAGGAAAATCCCAGCAGTTTATAGATCTAATTATATACAGATATATTTCGCATTTTCATTTCAGACTGAGACAAAATAGTGTCACACAGGCGACACAGCCTATTGCTCAATCCATTCGCCTTGCCGACAGCATAATTTACAGCGTTTGACCAAGTAAGTCTATGACTGATAATAACACCTACATAATTGGCATTTATAACTCAAAGTAACTAATTCATTTGGATAAGAAGAAGTTCATTTCAAGAACAGAAATTTAGTTTTAGATGACTCGACTAAAACCCGTGGCGGTAATCAACTCTTGTTAGCAAAACTAATCCACAAGGAATTTAGAAAGATCTATGAGAGTATTACTGTATGAGGAAGAGAGTTCTGAAAATATTTAAGAAAACTAGATCCGAAAAGATCCAGTCAGGTAATTGTTTTTTTTTTTTTTTTTGTATGATTTAGTGCCCATTTTCTTAATTTAATATCTCTTTTACGTTTACTTACCTCTTGCTGATATATACTGCAGTTATCATCAATAAGGTTTTGCCAAAAAAAAAAAAAAAAAAAGGTCTAACTATCTATTTTCCCTCACTCGCTTTATAGCCATTATTTTGATGTATTTGACTAGTGTAGCTTATCATGCTTTAACATTTGTGTTTCGTGTTTAAATGGTCTTTTCTGTATTTGGTTGCCTAAAGTTTTAATTTCTCCTTCTTTTTTATAAGGCAAGAAAAGGGAGAGCAGAAAGGAAGGTGGCATTTAATATATCTGAAATAATTAGTAAAATTAGATGCCTTACTATTTTAGGAAACGGTACACTCAATGCTGCTCTACAACTTGCTCAAAACGTAACATACGTCGTCCCGAAAAGTTGAATTTAATACAGAGAACGTAATTACTAATTAAGGAAAACACTTCAAGGGTGGGATAACTTTGTGAATTAAACTGGATTGTAGGATATGAAGTAAAAACCAAGAAACTCTATGCTACCAATCAGTCAATCTTCAGATTACTTGAGAGAGGTTTGTCATTTGAAGATAAGGGAATTAGAATGTATATTTTTTTCAATTTCTTCTTTGACTCACATAAAATGCTTTGAATTCTGAGCAAAATATCTGTATATGATTTATTGTCAAATGCATTCTACATTTTTAGCAATATAAAAGATTTAATATATTCATTTAGCTCATTAATGTAAAGAAAAACATCTAATTCATATAAACCTTTTTCATTCCTTAATCGAATTCTCGACGAAATGAATTATTTTTATTTAAAACGAAAAAGAAAGAACATATTATCTTCAATAAATTCTACATAACGCAGAATATTAAACATAAGCTGATAATTATGAGAATGAGACGCTTGCGCTATCAAAAATAAAATAGGAAAATCCTCATATAAAAGAAATCAATATTTAGTTTAAAAAAGAATAAAATTACCTTCTCTAAATAACTTCTCTCCTCTTTCCGCAGATTAGGGCTTATTTCTTTTCCTGTAAATAAGCTGTTATTCAGTAAAGCCCAGAAAATACCAGTTTACGTCAATACATGCTTGTAGCTTTAACCCCAGAACCTATTTTGAAAGGGAAATTATTAAAATACTTTTTAAAAAAACATAATTGCTTTCGACGGAGCTCTGGGAGCAATAATGACTCTCTGATGAAAAACTCGATTGGAAAATTGATTCAACTAACCACTGCTGGTCAAATGAGCTAGGAAATCTGATCTTATCTTTCTACATAAACGAAGCGCAAGAACGAAAGGCAATTACATGCAATATCCTCCAACATTAAAATGGTGTATATGTAATTACCTTTGTCTGCTCGTCTTTAAAAAGATTTCCTATTTATGTATGAGAATAACCTCGGTATTTATAATTAGGTAAAACTTCTTTCTTCCGTTTTCTGATGTAGAATAAAGGAAACACTTGTATAAGATTCCAAACTTGAGACGCTTATATTCAATTTTGCCTTCGTACCATATTTTATTTTTTTTAACTCCGGAACGCTGTCAAGAGATAACTTTCAGAAATTATTTGAGTTAATTTTTAAACTGTGTTTATTATTTAAATTTTTCCTAGCGGTATTATGTAATATAAATTTCAGAAGTTTTTATATTCTTTTGGATAGGCTGTAAGGTTTTAATTAATTTTCTCCCTTTTTTCCGCATGCCTTTGCGTATTCGGGATACTCGACACGTATTCGAGAGGTCTAGGGTTCGAGTCCCGGCAAAGGCATAGCACATTTTTCACATCTCAGCTTTAAAACAATCTTAGCCTGAGAACTCCAGAAAGTCTTTTTTTACTCTCGTTACCTATATCCTGGTGGTGTAACTGAAAAGCACATCCGGCTAGCAATTGGAAAGTCAAGAATTTTAATCTCAGTAATGACATTGAAAATTTTTTGTTTCCTGCTTTAGAAAACTTAATGATTCTGCCCAAACTAAAATGTGGTGGGCTATTCGTCACCATCAGAATTTGGAGATTAGTTCCGCTACTCCAAAGTCGCAGTTTAAGTGTGAAAGAATGTAAAGTTTTTCTCCTTTCTTTAGGTTCGCCTTCGTGTTGCAGTTGAAACGTACGTCCGGCTAGCAACAGGCAGGTTCAAAGTTAGAATCCCGATGAGGTTACTGCACACTTTTAATTTCTTATTTCAACAAATCTAATGATTCTATAAAATGTTACTCAGAGAGAGATAAAAATGAGCTGTCCATCACACTCGCAATAATTATGAATACTGATGGATAAAAACATTTTATCATTACTATACTTATGTGAATAAAACTATTGTCAATTTATGAGAATTTTTAATCTAGCTGCTATATTTATAAATAAGCAAAATATCAAGTTTATTGGATCGAAATTAAAGATGATATGTAAGTTATATATATATATATATATATATATATAATTGCTTCTTGTAAAAATAATAACAGCTCTTCTATTAGCAGCTTTGAAATTCAGAAAGATGTTATCTTTATAGAACAAAACAAAAAACAACCCTTATCTACTATAAATGTTCATACTAAAGTTACTACAACAGTAGGAAAGTGTATCTTTTCATGGTAAAGTAGTTCATATTTAATCAATACAATAAATTATTAAAACTTTGATTCATTCATTTGATTTACCTCCTTTTTCATATCTAATAGCATTTTTATTGTTTTAATATGAAATTTTAATCAGGTATATTTCAAACGAAACATTTGTTACAAAACTTGGGAAGAAATTTCCGATATTATTGCTCTGTAAAACTACACTTCTGTTCTTAATTAAAATTAAATTCCTTTAATATTAAATAATTAAATTATAAAATGTTAATCAGTTCTTAGGATTCTTCTAATATAAGCGAATTAAAATGCTTCGCTCCTTATATTTCATTATTTTTAACAAAGATTTAATAAACGTAAGAAAACACAACATTGATTGATGTAGATTTTAGTTTAGAGAAGGGCTTTTAGCGTTTGAAATGTATTCGCGTTTATCAGCTATTGCTACGTCAATCATTGTTGTGCAGCTGAAGAAAGCGACTACCTCAATTAATGTTGTGTTTCTATTCACTCGGTTTTGCTTGGCCTCTCATTGCTTCTCGTAAGAAATAAATTATCAGAAAACAGAAATATAATAACATAGATTTAAATATAGCCTAATCGTTCTTTTGTTGTCAATCAGGTTTGATCTCAGAAAGTATTAGAATGCTAAACTATAAATAAGACTAACAGAATTTTAAAAACACGTAAATTAAACCTAGACTGACATTTATTTTAAAAATATGGGTAATTTTTGTCTCCATTTTTCAATCTACACGTATAGTGCTTCTTGAGATTTCGCTTAGGATTTCGAATTATGGAAATTCTTATATTTTAACCATTTTTTCCCTAGTTTCATTCAAAAGAGCTGATTTTGCATATAGCAAACGGACTGAATTTTCATTTGGAGAAACAGAAATTAATCTAAATAGTTTTGAAAATTTAGAAACTTTTATATCACGTTGAGTCCAGAAATAGAATTTCCATTAACGTTGTTAAAGAACTAATCGGAATGAAGCACTCATAAATTAATTTCTCGCATTTATGACTGATTATGAATATTTATCAATATATTTATGAATACATATAAAGAGATCTCTAGAAATTTTGTGTATTTAACAATGATTTTATTACTTCTTTTTAACTAAATTAAAGAAACGAGTATTAAAACAGATAAATAGTCTGATTATTGGTTAGATATTATTTTGGTATTTGATGTTACGTGGTTTGGTTTAGATTTTTTTTTAAACCGGTGCTTTATTTTAATTGGCAAGTTTAATACCTTCTACCTAACTTACATGATCAGATATTATAGAGCCATAAATAAGGTTATGCTTTTTAGAACTGTTCAGATAGTTAGCATAACTTATAGCACTTTAATAGGAATCATACCATAAGCGAAAACTATTTTTTATTTATTAATCTCAATATTAAAAAGTAATTATATGGATTCTTTTTATTATTTACATTTTAAACAAGGTATGTATCAAATGATGGCTGTAGTGCTGCAGACATTTTCCTAGTGGCGCTAGATGTTATGACTTACTCATTATAACATATATTCTGGGATACTAGTAAGACGTTACGAATTATGAACGTGGATATGAGCCATTAATGGTTGCAACGAGATGCGGCGACTGCGCCGACAACCAATGTAAGAATTTTTTGCTATATACAATTTATTCCTTCAATTTCTGATTATGGTAACATCGCATGTCCTCCTTAATCCTCCTTCATAATACAGTTGCAAAAAGGAAGGAAGGCAATTACAAACATCCGTACTTTCTCCAAGATTTTAACTTAAGTCCTACGATATGCAGCCAGAAAAGTTGGCCACTATACCGAGTAGGGCAGTTGTTCTACCCAATAACACAGTTTTAATATTATTGCTCTTTTATTGCCCCAATTTTTAATAACCTGTTTTCTGTCAGAATCAGTCTTTTCTCTGACTGTTTAATAAGATCTACCTGTACTGTCAGTCAGAGCCCTGCCGGATAACAAATGAGTAGATATCGAAATCAGAGTCAAGCGGTGCAAAAGCTCCGCTTGATACGAGAACTAGATGCATTCTCTAATAGTCTTATTTTACATCTAAGAAAAATGAGACATTTGCTTGAGATAAAAATATGGCGAGTACAGCTAGCTAGCCAGAACCTCTGTAGTAGCACAGGGGATTGATATAATGCTAAACCTCGCTAATTGTTAAGTTTCCGCCTCAGTTTTGAGAGAGAGGCTAGGTTCGAATACCCGTTAAGGCATGCATATTTTATATACAGTGTCTATGCGGTAAGGTGGCACTGAAAATGCATAAAAGTCCTCTCAAAAGCTCGGTGGTAGGGAAAGGGGTAAGGAAGACCCTTGGCTGAATATACGGCAGGGCGCAAAATTTAGCTGTGTTGAATAAAATATTCTCGTGATGATATTTTTTTTTTATGCAAGGGCGACACTCTTCAAATTTGCCTCTGGTACAAAAAATCTAAACGTATAGCCTTTTTCGTAATCAGTATATGAAAAACGATCATTTTTCTGAGGGGCAACAGTCTTGCAAGCTGGAGATGAAAATCCGCTTTATTTCGAAAGTTCTTGCCACTGCTCGCTTTCAAATCCTATAGAGTTTGTTAATAAAAAATGTCTAAGTTTTACGATTAAATAAAAAATAGTATTGCCAAACATTAAGTACATTATTCCAAAATCCAAGAATTTGTGGGAAGCTGTTTCGACTATTCCCTTTTCCGTACGACTTTAATGAACCGAAATATTAATTAAAAACTCTGAAAGCGCTAATTTTCTCACTCATTTTTCCAAGTGGCAATAGTCTTGCGCGTTGGAGATAAAAATGCTTTATTTCGAAACGTGTTGCTACTGCTTCATTTCAAATCGTAGAGTTTGTTAATCAAAAATTTGTACATTTCGCAAAATCTATACATATAAAGAAAACTGTGTGTTAGCGTGTTTGTTTATTCGCGTTATTGATTTCTGATCAACTATGATAAATTTTTTGCCACATTTAATCGACTAAAATTGAATATAGGTGAAATATTGGATGGAACTTTAGCTTTTGCGACCATTTGATAAGAAAGACGAAAATCATTAAAACCTGAGTGCTATTGTTGCTGATTAGTTTATTTTTATATCGAAATTTTTATGTGGGTTCCATATCGCATCAGACTGAAAATTGAATCGTATTTTTCCATCCTCATTAGAGGATTAGAGTGGTCTCGTTATCTGTTGTTAGATGCATTACTCTCAGTCTAACTTAACTGGCGTCGGGTACTTCCGCTAGTATATTATAAAAGTAAGTGTACAATGTGCGTGCAGCTAAAACTCAGAAACAAGTCCCGGTACGATCAAGGGAGTTATATGACTTGTAGCCCTCTATGCCCCATCCATGAAGAAGGTTTCCATTATTGCCCGAAGGACGTGGATATATGTACTGAAAGTTTCGCTGTTATTTATAAACATGTATTGTAAAACGTTAGAATATGTTTTCAATAAAAATTTTACCTCTTATATTTTTAAGTTTATCCTTTTATTCTAACGATCCCACAATCTCATATCAACTCCCTGAGCAAAGCAGGGTACCCTACCTGGTACTTAATAAATACTGAGTGTTGTTTAAAGCAAAAATGAAATACTTTTGCGTTTTCTAACAAACACGAAGATTTGAATCTTTTGTAACAAAAATGTTCAAAACAGAGTCTGTTTCATATACTAAGTTTTTTCATTCCTTCAAGCGATGTTATAAAGACCTAACCATGTGTCTATAGTTTTATATGGCCAAGCGTTTTACGTCTATGCTGCTTTAACACATGCATGCCCATCAAAATAAGGGATTTGCTTCCCTGCAGCTCTCCTAATATTTCTTCTAGGGCTTCTGATGCTGAAAAACAAATAGAAATCACTCTCTTTATCATGCGACTTACATCTTCCTTCCTTCGGATAATGCGAAGCTACTCAGGAATCTGAGCACGCTCCGAGGCCAAATCCAGCATTAGAGACATTTATCAGACTGCAAAAGCGAAATGCTCTCGCATGTCGTAGAGATCTCCCCTTTAGGCATCTTGCAATGCATCACGAGGGATTACTGTAGCATTCTTTTTGGACGGGAAAAAATAAATCTAACGAATTTCTATAACGAGAACAGAAATTATTAAGTATATTAGAGAGAGAAATGTCTTAAATGTTCGCTATGCATTATTCATGCTGCTCATTACAATAAAAGTTTCATAATTAAATGCTGAGAGTACTGTATTTACTGCTCATTGGTTAATACATCTCATTCTAATACTTTCCAAATATACTTTGCTCACTTCTTTAAGATAAAAAAATAACGGTAATGATGTATCGAGACAAATCATCAATACAATTTTGTTCATTGCATTTATTTTGTGTAACTCTACGTCATATTATGGTAGTTCTCAAAGTATTTTAAATTTATAACTCAATGATGTGGAAAAGTAAACATTCATTCCAACGACTAATGTGCAGAGATAGCTTAATGAGATCGCTAGTAATCATCCTTAACTACTATTTAATTGTAAATGCAAAAGATACGTCAAATTAAAACCCAAATAATATTTATTATGTCGGAGGTTTCAATCGAAATTAGAAACCAAACTGGAAAGATGACGTAGTGTAAAACAATTATTTTAAAAATGAGGTTGCTTGCTGTTAATCTCCATCCAAGTGATGGTCTTCAGTTTGTTACTCAAATTTAAACAAGGTGGTACTTTGACTTCTCTGACAGCTTTACATACTTCAGAAGATTTCCTTTTAGGCACCTCTCGTCTGTTACTCCATGAATTTAGCAAAAGCTAGCATTCAACGAGGCAGGGATAACGAGACAAAAGCTCTGATATCCACGTCTAGACTATTTTAAACTATTATGACCTTATTCTTTCATAATTTTCTGATTTCACTGATAGTAATGGCATGAGTCAAGAAAGATAGGAAAGAGTTTAACTCAGAATCTGACTATAAGTAAAACCTAAGAATATTTACTTAAAGTTTACCATTATTATTATTTTATTGATATCAAACTCAATGATCGTCGTTATGACGGCCAGATTTTACAGTTAATACTGTATCTATAACTATGATTTTAGTGTATATTATACCAGTTTTTAACTTATGATAATGCGTGAAGGGTATGCCACATACATAGGCAGGTTCATTGCTCTTTATCTAAAACTCCCCTCTTTGTATATGAAGGAAACCTTTCTGCAACTTAATTTAGAATTGCATTTCTTAAGAATGTTAATTGTTAGAGCAAATTATATTGGATCAGGCCTTCGCGTTATTTATAACGAGTTTAAAATTAGCAAAATGTATGAAAAAGTATGCAAGGTCTTAAACCCTGGAATGAAAGACTTGCCAATTCTTTATAAGAGCTTCTCTGTTGGTATGAGACTAAAATATTTCAGCAATTTATCGTCACTGGAGATGAAGGAGTTTACTAAATTTCTAAATGGAAAGACGTTCTCAGATGGTGATGAGTTTCGGTTGTCAGTGCATGAGTATTTGTGTACCAGTCAGAAAGAATTTTTTTCCTGTGGTATCTTATACACTTGTCTAGTGCTGGCTAAGTGTACTGCGAAAGGCAGGAACTATGGTAAAAAGCGACTATTTCTGTGCCTGCAAAAATATTCTGTATACAAGGATTCTGGTTTTTCACTAAACACAACAATTTTCATATATGTATGTACATAACAGAAAGCAGACGAATATGAAAAGTTATGTTTTGAACCTTAAATGTTCAGTATTTGTTTTGTGTAATAATTTTGAATTCTAAAGCAATAACTATGTACCTAGTTCCCTCCACGTCAGAACAGCTTTATATTTTAATGACCGCTTCATTTAAAAATCAAATCACATTACCAAATTTAAAACGTTTTCTACTTGTCTAATAGAATGGGTTTTAGGATTGGCAATTGATCGAGTTATATAGGGTCATTAACTCTGCTTCATTTTCAGTATTTCTGGCTTCTCCTTGGGGGGGGGACATCAGGATTATCAACTTGTATTTATTTTTAAATAAGTACTCGATTATCTCTTAATCATTTAATCCTTCACTCCTAGTATTTATTTCCTTGTATATGCATTATGATGAATTAAATCCATTTCAAAGGTTTTCGAAATTTTTAAAATTAGGCAGCTATCCATTATCACACTTAAATTTTTTGAACATTTATTTCGAAATGATTTGAACAATTTTAAGGTATTTTATTTAAACAACATTTTATTACCATCTAACTTACATATACCATATTGTGAATTATTTAGTACCTATTAAGACTTGAGTCATCTTAAGCAGTTAACTGCTTAAGCTGCATTTTAGAGCTTATATATAAAATCTCCCGAAGATAGCGCTTGTACGAGTAAAATGCGGCATAGCTTGTCTTCTGGCGGCTAGTTATTAAGCTGAGGAACATTACAATAAAAGTTACCGTAGCATAATGACTATACAATAGCGTTTATATATATACTAGCTAGCGTTTATATATATACTAAAACATACAACGACAAGGAAGACAAAAAGAAGTTTGAAGCTCAAAATTACTAACTTTAGTTCATTCATTAATTCTCCATTTTAATTAGACTGTATTCCCTTTCTGTTATAAATTTATATTAAATAATTTTTCTGGATAATGTCAATCAAAATTAATCCATTGCATTCCCTTTCTGTTATAAATCAAAATTAATCCATGCTGCAATGCGAAAAGTTATTGCCAATCAGATTTTAAAAAGTTTTATTATAAATACCCCTGCTACTACTGCGCATTCCTTTTTTCCTCCCTTCCCTCGCTGCTGAGAACGTGCGCTTCATGCTATGTTTTAGTTATAGTTTCAAAATATATAAGATACACGAAATCATTGGGTGCATCTCGCACCCAAGATGATGTGTAATAAAGAATGTATAAAGAAGAAATTAGGTGTCGAGAAATAAATCGTGTCTTGTTATTTTCTGCCATGACTCCTAGAGTTTCTTCACTATGCATCTCAGGGAACTACGCATTATAGCCTCTCCAAGTTATTACAGTGCAAAGAACCATTACCAGTCCATTGCGCTATTTGCCAATTCACTCAATTATCGTATATATATATTATATAGTATATTATATATTAAACAATTTTTTGCCAAACGTGGAGGTTACGTCATTAATACACTCCATGCACAGCAAAGTCATGTTTCGAAAATTTTACTTTCTATGGAACTAATGTGGTAGGTATAGTTCAGCTCAAGAACATCTGTATGTGTCAAAAAATGAAATGTTAGTTGAAGGATTTAATCGTTGCTTAATTAGTAGGCATGTGATACAATATTTTTTTTAAAAGGAAGAGCGGATGAATTTTGCTTGGAATATTGAGTGAAGCAATTTTTTAACGATTCCGTGATAAGCAGCGGAGAGTTTTTCAATGCTTGCGTAAACTGTTCTCCTCTCTTTTCGTTTGGGTCAGTCTCCCCTGCAGCAAGAGGCAGTTCCTGCACCTGTTTCTTAACTATTCGTGTAACTTCTCACATGTTAAAGGTATAGTGTCAATTGAATTATTTCGGAGCAAGGAACATGAAAAGTCAGCAATAACGTCTTCAAGATTCGAACGTCGGACCTTCCGATTGCTAGTCAGACGTGCTTCCAATTATACTACGAAGGCACATGCAGAAAGAGGTGAGAAAATTCCTTACATTGGCATTTTATCCTTTTTACGATCGCTGCTTTCACTGACAGCTGCTGTTAGAAGATTTAACAATTCTTCATTTGTCGACCGTCATTCTGAATTACTCGTAATTATTTATCTTCTCCTTCTTTTGTATCTGCAAATGCGTTTGCAATTTATACGATTTTTCTGATTTCACTTTTAATGTATGGCAATCCTTTAAAATTGTTGTGAACTTTTGGAGCTGATGCCAATTCAATGTTGATGAATTCGCTTGTTCGCATGCAAGTTAAATCACTGGAATTGCTTTCGATATAACATTAGCGGATCGTGCATTTCTTTCAGCAGTACTTCAGCAGTATACAGGAGTATACTTCAGCAGTTAGCACAGCAGTAGTTACAGAAGTACAAATATGACTGATAAAATAGGCTTCGAATGCTTTTATCATCATTTGACCTACTGGTTGGTTTAAGGAAGTGGTATTAGATGGTCCGAATAAAACTTTTACATTTGGAATCAATGTTGAGAAGGCTTCAGCATTGAGTCCTAGAGCAACATCGAGGATTAAGAGAATTTTAGATATCGGGCTTTGCTGTTCTAAATAATGCTTGACATCTTTAGCGAATGAATTTTTAAACCAGTCATTAATGAGGGCTTTCCTATCCAAGTTTTTTTAATTCCACTTCCAAACAACAGACAGCTGTTAAAAATGAGCTCCCTATAGTGCATGAGAAATTTTAAGATCCATAAAGGAGCAAAGGCTTACACAAGAAATCACCTCATGCGCTTTCACAAAATATCTAGTCGCTCTACCTTTAGAAACTTTAAAACATGATGCAACATTTTGTGTCTTTCTTATTACAATTTTGTATTATTAGTGTTGTTGTTAACTCTGTACTTTAGTTATCAAGATTTATAGCTGTAATATTTCAACATTTATAAAACAGTGGTTCAATATTAATAATTTTTCCCAAGTCTTTCACTTTTTTTTAACGTGTGTACGAGCCAGTTTCCCTTAGAAAGTCCTCCACGAAGGCATCCACCCATAGGCAGATAGCCCTAATGTGCTTTGCCATAATTAAATACACCAACAATTTCACTTTTCAATTTACTTTCTATTCACTTCCTTATCTTAACATTTACCTTAAATATTTTTTCTTCAATAAATTTATAATACTCCTTTTTTGTTATTAATTATAATATTTCTTTTCTCATAACTATAATATTATTCCTTAACTATAAGATTATTAGTTAGAAGATTATTAAATATAAGATTGTTAATATTTTTATTCTTTCATTTATTATTTACTTTTAGCATATCTTTATTTATATCTAGTCTACATTTTACATTTTTCTAAAATTTTTTAACGTTTAATCTATATTTAGTGTTTTTCTCATTCTTTTTTAATTTGGCTTAATTATTTCTAAATTATATATGTCTAAATTCTTTAAAATGTATAATGACATTTTATATTATATAATATGGTTATTCTTCAAAATTAATATATAAAAATCTGTAAACATAAATTTTCAACTTAAGTAACAATTCTCTAAATATTTATGTTATGAGCTTTATTGTAAATATTGCCATCTATATAAATACCAAAAGACCTGAGTAATCTGTCTCTGTATGTCATATGTATATTTGCACAACCATTGTAACTTTGTAAAATTTTATTTAAAATAAATGTTGCTGATAGCGGATGATAGATAGTTTCCATTAATAGAGGACAAAAGCTGAAAGTCGTAATGATGGTACAGCTGGCTCTGTTTATGGTCTCCTGTCTCCTGTCCTATTAGGTTCGTTGTCCGTTTATAAAATAGGTCCAGATCGTCAAAGTTGAAAACCCTTCTTTTGTAACCCTTCTTTTCAATAAATTTTTAAACCTGGAGTTTGAAAACGCAATGTTTGTTAGAAAAGTAATAAGAGAATATCACTAAAGATCTGACTGATATTCTGACTAAATTTTCAGAGCAGAAAGTGACGGATATCCCAACAGACGCCCTCCTCACCTTCTAAAAAAAACTCTTTCACATATAGCAGCTTTCCGGACAGGCGCGCGAAGCGAAAAAGATCATTGATCATCTCAAGAAAGAGGAAGTTAATATATAAAAATAACAATACCTAGAAATACAGAATATTCTGAGAAACGTGAACGTTAACGCAGTCGTTTTTATTTTTTAATGTATCCTCAGAGAATAAGAACCATTTTCTTTCAATATCTTAAAGCTTAATATTTCCCTGAATATTTATTTTTACTTTAAAAAGGATTATTTTAATCCCTTAATTTAAAATCTGTAGTGGGTGAAAATTAACTCTCTTAATCATCTTTGTTTTTTATAGGATTTCAGATTTTGAAATGATGGCTGAGAACGAATGATATGGCGTAATCTCAAAATTACTCTTCTGTAAGCAAATTATTTTTTTAATACTTTATTATCTTCATGTGGAAAACTTATTAAGTCATTTTAGTCATGTTTCATTGTTAATAGTGTTAAATTAGAGTAATAAATTGTGTTAGTAGTGATATAAATCAGAGTAATAAATGTTTAAGTTTCCATAGGATAGTTAATTTACTAAAATTTGTCGGGTGGTTTACCATATAATCTGTTGTAATATGTAATTTATTTTCAGCATTATTTTCTTTTGAGAATTTAAAAAACATTTCCTGTTCAACATCTTTCTTTCAATATGTTACTTATTTACTAATTAATTACTATGAATTCAGTTCAGTTTTATTAGATCATTATTTTCAGATGAGACAAGAAAGAGAAAATATCTTGTTTTTGTTTTGAAAGGACTTTTTTTTAAATTTAATGAAGCATTGATTTATGTCGTGTTTTTTTTTGTCTTTAAAAAGTGTATTATGAAGTACACCGGTGTCTAAAAATTAAGAACAAGGCAGAGAAGTAAGCATAGAAGTCTAACAAGGGAATAGAACGCACCGAAAGATGAATCAGGAGATAGGTTTGGAAACTGTACAGCAAGGCATGTGCATATATGGCATATGACTTAGGAGAAGGAGTATCGAAAGGGATGTCGCACACGCGCAGTGGACGCTTAGCAATTCAGTGATTTCAGTGACGTCGAATTGCTACTACCGTCTGATATTTCCTACACGCAATCGAAGCGATATCATCAGCGTGACTTTGTCCGAGGTCTCATCATTCGGAAGTTGTAAAAAGGTTTAAATGTTATAGATGTAACTTGCAACACACTGCTGAACGTCCGGTATCACGTTTTAAAGAAGACAGGAAGCACAAACTTGGTCTATATGCAGGATGATTGGTATGTGTATTCTATTAACGCCTGCTTATTGGTGACACCGGTTGCTGTGATGCTGGGAATACAAGAATTGGACAACATGAGTGAGGTTTACAGATAAGAGCAAATTTAAACTGACGAATGATTATGGATGTATACACATCTGAAGAGAAGGGAACGCGTAGTCATCCCTCCATTATAATCGAAAGGGACGTTTTAGAGGTGTCCGAGTTCTCATTTGGGATGGTATCATGCTTGGTAGTCTTACTGACTTCCAAATCTCGCAAGGAGTTTTAGTCACTGGTGTCTACTAATGGCCTGAACTTCTATGTACTCATATGCGTCTGTTTATAGGTGCTGTGAATGCAAACTTCATTGTCATAGGCGAAAACGTTACAACTCTTCTTATAGTAGCCTTCGCAGAGTTCATGGAGAGTGAAGGTATTAAATGCATGGATTGATTTGTAGGGCCCCTGGACCTAAATCCCATAGAACACGTGTGGGACTTTTCAGGAAATGCCTGGCAGCACTTGGAAGCAAGATTCATAGAAAGAAATTCAATGACAATTGAAAATATTGTTATGAATAATTTTAAGGAATTACTTTTGCAAAAGCATAGAGTTTCTGATTAAACGATATGACAGGTGTATCGAGGTACACTAAGATCGTATCGAAAAATAAGCAGTTTACATTTAAGCTATTATTGAAGTATATCAGGCCGGAATCTTCGTATTACTGGCATTTTTACATTATTAAATCAAATAAATTATGAATACTTATAATGAAATCGACGACTATTGGAATTTTTAAATTTGATGTTGATATTTTGAGTATATATTACATACATAATTATACATTATTTTTCTTACCTTTCTTTGCCTGAATTTGTTTTTGTTTCTTTGTTAGAATAAATGAGCACAATTTTTTAAAATTTATTATTCCAATACATTAATATTATTGCATTTTATCAATCATAATCACTCTGTGAATACGTTGTTATCATTATTATTTTTATTATTATCATGCATATGTCTTCCATTAAGCATCTGTCACTTCAAAATCGTACTTGAAAGTATTTGTAGGAATATATTTCACTTGTAGAGTTGTGCGCCTCCAACCTGCACGCAACCAAGTGGTGACAGCTGAAACTGGAAAGTAGACAGAGTTTTGCGAAAGGTTTAAGTCCCTTTTTATTCAACTTTATAAATTACAACTGCGTGCTCTTGACGCTCACAAACTACGTCGACCCGGCGGTTAAAACAAAAAATAAGAACCTGAAAAGAAATAATAACAAGATTCTAACTACGAGGTTCTCTAAACGTAACTAACCTCACCGCGTTTTACAATACCGCTGCTAATTCAGCAAACTTTGAATATCACGTTGAACGATTAACAATCGGCCGAGACAAGCACACAGGCCGAAACGCGTGGTTCTTCAATTTCTGGCTAACTACCTCCGCGCTCGTGAAGTAAGAACAGCACACTTCGAACTCGTTTCCTTTCTATTTAACTCAGAATACTTCCGCTGATAATTTGAATCCTTGCGCGTTCTACTAAAATTTACATACTCTGGCATTGGCAGTTCCAGGGGAAAGTAAGGCTTGACCAGGAAAGAGAGTTTAAACTTAAAATAAATGTTAGTTAAAATAAATATAAACCCTACACACTTATAACTCGGGGACTACATATAACACAAAAGTGCAAAAACTTGAAAAGTGTCATCTAATAGTTATCAATCTATTAATTATTTAAATAATAAGTATATCAATAAAATTTAAAAAATCTTATAAATTTCTTATAAATTTTCCTGTAAATTGTACAACACAGTAAACAAAACACTGAAACCAAAGTCAAAATTTTCTAAATTTACTTTCACGTAATATTGAATATTGTCTAATAGCTATTACTTAGTTAATTGTTAGTTGGCAGCTTGGATATAAAATGTGACTAAATACATATCTCCAAAAATAAGAAATAAAAATCATAATTCGTTTTATATCATCTGATTATTTATGTTCCAGTATTATAACTTTTTTCTCATCCATGACAACATTTTTGGGGGAATACCTGCTCTAATAAATACATTACAAAAATAATGCTCTAATAAATACATTACAAAACGAAATTCATATTATCTGAGGCAAATATTTAGATTTTTTTCCCGCTTATAAACCAATACCACATTATTTGATCTAATGAAACACTGCAGCTCAAAGTTCTGCACTTTAAAAATTAAAGCGCCCAATCTTAAATTATATTTATTCCATAAACAGTTCTGATAAATAAAGCAGACTCAGCAGACGACTCGGAATTCCATTGACAGTGAGTAAAATGAAAAAGGATTGTAATTAAACAGAGAATAGCAGCGGGATTGAATGTTCATTCTTAGTTTGCTGTGTAAACAATTGCATAGAGTTTAATTAAATACTTTCAGGTATTTCAAGTTATTTTAAGCTACGTTTAGTAGTTTCAGGTTTAATATCCTAAAGACAAGTACATAAATGCGTTCAGATTTGAATGGATATTGTAACTTCACGTAATATTTAACAATAGCTGATTTTTTTGTTAAAAACAGACCCATTTCATAGATGTAAGCAAAAAACTTATGTAGGGAATTATGATGTTTTAATTATTTTACAGCTGTCATTTTATTTTATTATGTTATCAAAAAATAGCGTTTTGTATTTTTAAGCCTTTATTATTTTCGTGTTAAGTATTCAGCTGAGAACATTTATGTAAAACAAATATTCGTTTTATACCAAACCTGTTTGTATAAAATAAGTAAGATTCGTTTTGATATAAAAGAGTAAACATTACATTGCTGTTGCTAAGACTTGAATGAGAAAAGAAATCTGAGCGGCAGCTGCCTATGCATCTAAGCAAAATGATTTCTACGTAAGAATAAATAATTTGCAAAAAATAAATAGCGATAATGAATTATCGCTGTTTTAGCCAGTACTTTTTGTTGCATTCCAAATAATGTGCAGCGTAAAAGCTTTGAAACTAAGCTTGCCTACAGATTTAAATTACTAAACATTTCCAGTGCTCCATCAGGAAGATATCTAGCATTTTATATCTCTTATAAATTTCCACTTAACTCTAAATACAAAATCTCGGAATCCTATCCGGCCAAGAGCGCAGAACGATCTCTCAAACGAACACTTTCACTAGCAGTTACTAATCTTGTTAGGAATCAGAATAAGTTACAGCTGGTATAACGCAGAATTTAGGCTACTTTTGAATAACTTAAATTTGCATACGCTACTGAATCAGTAGACTTATTATGACGGCAGCCAAGAGAAAATGTGTCAATACTTGAACTTAACTTTATAGGAATATAACATAAGTATTATATTACTGAAAAATATTGTACTTCGCTTGAGAGATAAAATAAGAAATTTGGAATATTATTTATGAATATTTTCAGTTTTATTTCGATTGAACTTAATTTAAACTATTCAAACTTAATTAAGTAAGTTGAAAGTAATGTATGTGTAAATCCTTAATTGTGGGATAAGGATTTAATAAACTCTTCTGTTGTTTATGTTTAACCTTTCTTCCATCACATAAGTACTAAATCATTTAGCAATAGTTAAAAGAAAAACATTTTGATGTATTGCTAGCAGATTATAATGGTTGTGTTTGTCAAGAATATATGCACTCTTTACAAAAAAAAAAAAAAAAAAAAAAAAAGGAAAAAATGGGACAGTTCTGTATCTCCCATTCTACTGGGCCGATGGATGAAATTTAACGTTCGTTTTGGATGTCTCTGAAGAGCAACTTAAAATATATACTTGGTTTATATATAGCAATTGTTCTAGCATAGGTATTTTGACACAAAATCGGAATTTTTTAAATGATATTATTTCTTTCTATATTTCGATTCTGCCTATAATTTAAATTTTGTAAAATTTAACGAGAATCTTACCGAAATATTTAAAATTTATCATATTTCCCTTTCCCTTTCATTGTGTACGAGAGGAAAAAAAAGTGCGTCGTGTTCATTCTTTCAAATAATTTTAACAATGTGCGTAAACCACGTTTGTTACGCTTATAACAAATATGCCAAATTTAAAAACACGTCAATATATAAATTAACGTATATCTTAGGAAATTTTGAATATAAAACTGACATTTTTTGCAGGTATGCTTAAAAATACATCTACTTTAAGGTGAAGTTAAAAATTTTATAATTTATATTAGAAAAATGTTTTGAAACATTTATAAAATTTAATAATGCATTAATTTTAAAAATAAATCAGAAAATCTGGAATTTAGGAATTTTATTTGGATTAAACCTAAATTTTGAATTGCGAAAGAAGGCATAAAGAAAGTTTAATAAAAATGAGATACGAAATTCAATTAACATTGAGAAGCTAAAACTTTGACAGCTATTTTTTTTTAAACTGTTCGTGCCATTTTTACAAAACATGCACTTTCACTAAATATTTGAGTCGTGCAATCGAAATATCGATTGTCATTTTATAAAAGGCCTGATTCGGTAGGTCATTTTGTAGAAGGCCTCATTTGTGTGAAAAAACTTATGTTAGAAAAATATGTGTATAAATCTAATACATAGCCTAAGTCACGCTTTCGACACATTAAAAATGTAAGTTAAATTTCGTGAATATGTCCGGTAGAACAGGAAATATAAAACTGCCCTCCTACCCTCGTATTTTTTGCAGCGTGTACAAGCTATTATAAATTGTAGTTTTTGAGTATATTTAATCCATAGACATTACACAACTTCTATAAAATGTTTACATATAATTTATTCCATATTAGGCATCAGATGGATGTGTAAAAATATACGAGGACTTGGAGGAGTTCTATGCATAATACGCAAACAGTATCGTCTAATATTACTAAATATGATTAAAATAGAGTTTTAGAAAATAGGCTTTAGAATAATATAAATTTTCAATAGGTTTTACAGATGGAATGTAAGTAATGTGCCAAATATGTGAAACATTTGGCATAAGAAACTTGAACATACATGAAAATCCAAGAATTCATCGATAGTGTAAGTTGCGGGTGTACTGTGTTCTGTATTGATCAACTTAATTAATCAAATATAATAAATATCCCATAAGGTACTTTATACTGAACTAAGCTGTTATTTCGTTAACCTGTGTTAACATCAAGTACACATTTAAAATACAAGGGATTTACCAACGTTGCAGGAAAGTAAAATGATGTTAGAAGACACACTTCAAGTACATTCGGTTGGTTTATGTGCATTATGGCAAATCACTCTGGGACTATGGCCTAAAGGGAAGGATGCCTTCGTGGAGGACTTTCAAAGGAAACTGGGCTTGTACTTACATTACGCATGGGGAAAACCAAGAAACGGCCCACCAGCGGCCAAGCGGTAAATTCGCTGAACACTGGTAGTTCAGTCCAAGGTTCGAATCCCGCAAACGGGCTGGCTGCATGGGTGTTTTCGTAGTTTTCCCCATGTGTAACGTGTATACGAGCCAGTTTCCCTTAGAAAGTCTTCCACGAAGGCATCCCTCCCCTTAGGCAGATAGTCCTCGAGGCGTTGACGTAATTAAATAACCTAACCTAACTTAAACCAAGAAACGCCCATGTAGCCAGTCCGTTCGCCGGGATTCGAGCCCTTACCGAATTATTAGTGCTCAGCGGCTTTATCATTGGGCCGCTGATGGGCCTTCAAATGCATAAAAAGCGATTTGTATATGTACTTGAAAATAACGATACGATTTCTTACTCTTGGATCGTTTTCATTTTAAGATGAAATCGTCCAGCATTTAGTTACTTTTCAAAATCTGTAAGGAACACTCACTTTATCATGACCAAAATTCACTATAAAGGGAATGACGGAAACCTTGTGTTTGAGTACAAACAATTTTTGAGTTTATTCTATTTAAAAGAAATCCAAGTGGCATATTAATAGTGCCTTATATCAGATACTGGTTATCACTTGGTATTTAAGTGAACAGTCTGGACAATTTTTGTGAACCAGTAATGACCACTTCGGTATGGAAAACATCGTGCACTATATGGCACGATATTTTTTGGTCGTTCAATCGACGTCTTTTGGTTCAATACTCCATACGTAATGTTCCAACTAGGGGCCACTGTCGATTTTGCCTTCAGTAACTTTATTCTGTAGATATGATTTAATTTGCCAAGCACATGCAGAATATTTTACCTTAAGCTTCCTTCACACGATGGTTTTAACATCATGAGAGGTCTAAGTTTGTTGCTAGGCAGCCAAGCCTTGCTTCATCGCAATTGGTTTCAGGAGTTTGCTTAAAAGTTCTGATTTTTCAACTTTATGCCAACTTGCTATACCGACTAATCACAGCAAAGAAAGCATCGGAAGACGGTTTCGCTGACGCATACGCAGCTATTTCTTCTCTGATCGGCTACGACTTAAATGCTCGACGACTTTTATGCGTTAAACCCCAAAACCTTATAACGACAAAATCTTCGTCTGAACGAAGCCTTGGATACAAAAGCGACAGATGTCTCTCGTGCATTCAATACCTTGAAGAATAATTTTTCCGAAAAAGAAGTAGCTTTTTTTAAATGCGATTGAAGTATATTTTAGCTTACAAAATGAAGTTACGAAAAGAAAAAAACGTGAGTAGGGTAGAAACTGTGATGAGCCAAAACTGAAGTGATTAAATAAAGCGGCAAGGAATCATAAATCTGGGTTAGTTGAAAATTTGCCTAAAAGCATATAACACACATAAATATCCCTGCCCATGAACTTCCACATGTATTTAAATATATAATGTATTAATTATATTCTTATAAGCATTCAAAAATGTAAGGGGGCAGTTATTGTGCATATAATTGAAAGAAATCAATTCGAATTGTAAGAAATGTGAAAATGTAATTAATATCAATAATATTCGCGTTTTTAATTATAAATGTTCATTAGTCTAATACTACCGTAACCCTTAATAGCAAAACATTGTGTGGCTCTAATGCAAAAGTAGATGGTATATAACTGTTTAATGGAAGATTGTAAAATATTGCTTTGCATATGGTAATATTAATTTTTTCTTTAAACAGCAAAAATAATATTAAGGGAATATTTACCTTTTAAAAAAAATAATATATTAAGGCATCATCTCTTGATATTTTTTATTTCTTGAAGGAAATATATTAATCGAATAAAAACATAAAATAAAAATTCAAATGTGAAATACAAAACACTTTCTTCAAGTGTTTTGTATTTCACATTTGAATTGAATAAGTTCAAAAATGAAGGGAAAATATTGCATTTTTAAATTAAATTAGAATTTTCTTTAAATGGCTAAGTACTGGAAAGAACAAAGTGATTGCGGCCTAATTAAATGCTATAAAAATCCTCCCGAATGCACATTAAAATAATCTTCTCATAAAACGTTTATTAATCGTGTGATAGTAAATAAGTACCCAAAAAGTGATTTCCCTAAAGCCTCCAAAAAACATGATGATTGTTCGGATGATGACTGAATGGCCCGAAAACCGCATAAGGATAGATTAATGTAGCCTGTCAAGAAATGAATTATCAATTCAGAAAGAAAACGACACAGAAAGAAACTGACTTTTAAATCTTTTTTTAGTTTGAAAATACATGTCTTGAGCTATTCCTGGTAGGTATTTATGGCCCTGATACAGTTATACTGTAATGGAAGATAATATTTCCTATACACGTGTTATAAAATAAGCATCTTATTATAATTTGATGATTTTTAACGGCAACAAGTTACGATTTATTGCTAACATGTGTCGCTAGTTATATTTTCGTAATTTTATTGGTATTAGCTGAAAAAAAAAAAAAAACCAAAGACTTGTAGACATTTAGCAAAATTCCTTCCTATTCTATTTAATACAGTAATCCATTATTTTCTTTCATGATAATATTATCCCTAATATTATAACTGTAACTGTAAGTGAAACACTGACATTCAGCGACCTGCATAATTCGTCCGAAATTGTTATTTTTGTAGGAAGAATTTATATTACAGTAGCATGGAGAAGTTTAAATAGCAATAAAGTTCCAAAAAGGGGAAAACCTTTCCCAGTCCCTATGATTCTTTTGTTTCAAAACACCTCGCAGAAAATTTTAAACTGTGCCACTCTTTCTTCACATCGCATTTACATATGAATAACACTTAATGACTTTGAAAATAGTTTCTGCGATGACTTTCCTTACGAAACAAGACAACCAATTCGAAACATTGTTCCGACTTGAATAGTTTGAGAAAGAATTTTAATAATAGCTGAGATACATTTGCTTCGCCTCGTTGAATTTTAGGGAAAAGAACTGCATTTGCTCGTGGTGGAATAAATGACAAAATTCGAATAAAACTCTGAAATTTATGAGAAGATTATGAGACGCTGATGGAATTTAATTTTAAAATATTATTAGATTATATTTACAGAAGGGAGGAACTGTGTGCATTCATACAAGAAACTTACTTTCTTCTTAATATCCTTACAATGCAAATCAATGTCGGGGATCTCTAAAGAGAAAATAAATCAAAATTTATTTCAGATAAGTATTTCCATTTCATTTCGGAGAAATGTATTTTTTTTTTTTTACTTAAACAATTTTTAGTTTCAGAATCAAGGAAATGAATTACGTATATCACAGATGTGTGTGTCGATAAATATATGTAATATTGGGAGGTGGTTGCAACTTTTCAGCAAACGTACATGTCGTATGGGTTATTTCCATGGAGGTAAAGGGGTTATCACATCTGGCGACGGTCCCTGCTAGACGGGACTTTTCTGAGAAACGAGATTCTGGTTGCACTGTTTTAAACGGGAGGATTCCTAAAACAAAACAGCTCCGCTGGATGCAAAGTTCCTAGCAGCGGAAACGATGTACTGGCTACGCGGGAGTTTTTGAAACCTCACCGAAAATGCTTCGGCTGCAGATCAGTCCCGGAAGTAGATCTGCCAATCAGACGATTAGACGTCTGATCTTTCTGAAAGATCACGTGATCGGAATGTGAACGATAATTGATTACTGTTTGGCGTTCAAGTCTTTGTAGTAAATGAAAATTGTAACCTAGCTAAGTAGGTTTCGTAGATATGTGCAAGTTCTGAGAATTGTCCCTTTCGACGTCCATTCCCTCGTAGCGGAAACATATGTGATTGGGACTTAAGAAAGAAATGAAGTGGCTGTGAACAGTCGCTTCGTAACTGGTAAGGCTTCTCACTGATTAGCTTTCTTGGCCCGGTTGTTTTTATCGAGCCAATCAGACAGCTATGTACATGTGTTTCTCACTGTTTTAAACCTGCTAATAAAAGCGTTAATAAAAAGTTACTTTTTAAATAAACTAAAATGTTTCTGTGACGAATTTAAAATGCTTTTTAAACTTATCACATTTAAACTTTAGGAGTATTAGAAGATTAAAGTAAGCATAAGATAAAGCCTTAAAGCTTTAAACTGCAATGGTAGTATGGGGATGCATTTCAAAGCAATTAGTTATCCTGTGCTACTATAACACTGATAAATAACACTTTAATAATTATGGTAAACGTAATATAATATTTTTGGAAATCTTCCAGAAATCCTAAATCAAGGAGAAGAAATTCCTGGTTTCCAATTTTAGGTGAAAAAAAAATTGATGATAATAATGGATTGATTTCTGGATTAAATATTAAAGCTTATATAACTATTTTATGTATTTAATCAAAAGAAAAATAATAAATTATTCCAGGAAGCCTAACAAAATGTATCGATTTATGAAGGAAATATGAATTGTCTGAGAACTGTTAAAAACTAGATTCAATCAATAATAAGAATTACATAACATATTAAGGGAAAAATACAATCTAGATTTTCATATCAATAAGCGAATTTCTTTTAAGTTACATCCTAGTTATCTAAGAAGAAGATACTGTAATATATCCAGTACTAAAACTCTTTGGTTATTTCCTGAAATAAGCAGTTGTTCTTTACTTATACAAATGCGTCAGTATGTATTCTTGTTTCTTACACGCGATTTCTCACATTCGCTATCAAACTGTAATAGAATTTCATAGACTAGCTGTAGGAGCCTATTTTAAGGACACTTATATTCTGAAAAAATCTTGTTTCTAGGTTTCTCACGCTCCACTAGCAAAAATGTGGAGAGTGAGGAACCTAGAAAGTCAGTTTATAGTACAATATCGGAGATCTGATTCTGATCAAAGAAACCCCCATGCTTCTATGATCGAATGTCGTTCGTTTACAAATGCCACATGTATTCCCAGTGGTGTCGGGTCATTAACTTGTCGATAGTAATCGAACTATTGTTCGAAAAGACAGAGACAGTCATACCTACACGAGAATAAATGCTTCACTCTTATGCAGATCAGCCTCTAATTTATTAAAAGCAACAGTGGCGAGCATCTTTACCCCACGGCATTGCTCTGCATGTGAAAATTTCATTCATTTCGCTAATCACAGTAGCAAACTAAAACTCTACTTGCATAGTACTGCATGGCATAAAGATGCCCAAATCTTTATGAAAGTTATTTTTTAAAAGATAGAAACTGATCTTCATAAAGATTCTGACAACTTTATATCGACGAATCCTTATGAAGCTTACTATCTTTTAACAGTGAGCGACTTGCATAAAAATGATTTCACCTTAAATATGGCGAACGATTATAAAGCTATCCCTGGCATCGCGTTGATTATGAGAAATATTCCTCATTTTTATTTGCGCTTCGAATTCTAAGCTACCCAGTTTGATTCACTTCTTAACTCTCTTTAAAAGCTGAATTCGAGTTTCATGCTGGTGGCATGACTTGCTTACGATTCTTTTTAACTGAAGGTTCTATGAATAAAATTAATTAACCTATTTTTCATTAATGACGTTATTGGTGGAATGACAGTTATCCGTATGAAGGCAGAAAGAAGTATTAGTCTATCTGTGTATTAAATATGTATATATTTTCTTCAGTATGTTATTTGTTACTGACAACTGGCAAGAAGTAGTTGCTACACTTACCATTAAATTTTCATTTTTGCAGATTATTTGTCTATTTTATTCTTTTGCTCTGGTCTAACTAAAATGTTGGAAAGTTGTTTACTGTAGTGTTTTTAATGTATGTAAGTCATAAATAAAATTCTGCATTTTTTTTTTTTTTTTTTTTTTTTTTTTTGCATTTATAAAAATACAAAATATTATTATGCTCCTCCAATAAGCATACATGTTTATTACGCTCTTTCAATAAATTTTCGCATTATACATAAATTCAAAGCATAATTAATTTTTGAAGCTATTTTGGTCTCTTTTACAGCCAACTTAGAACTGAAACTTGTCTTCCTCACGGAAGAGTATAAAAATTAATTAATTATTGCTAGTGACATATTGCAGGTTACATAAAAATGTATTACAGAGTTATAAGCCCAAAGAATAAGGTCCTTAATAAAATGAATTTAATTAAAAGAGGTAAGAATGATTAATTTATAGAAATAACTGTTAAACTGTGCTTTTTAACACATAACATAATTTTCAGAAACTGCTATGACTAATATCGTGTTCATTATTATACTGTTAGCGTTTATGATACTGATAGTTTAACGTTCCCATCCACAGCAAATTAAAAATTAGAATTAAGTACGAGAAATTTATGAATGATATCAACCATATGAGAGATAAATACATATGAGAGATAAATATTCACATATTTAAATATTTCTTGAAATTGCAATCATGAATACTTTGAATCTGGAGTTCGCACAGTATGTAATGAAAATACAAGTCAATTTTATTCAATAAAGAGCAATAAGTTAAATTGCTACCGTTATATCATATGCGTGCCACCGTTACATCATATGCGTGCCACCGTTACATCATATGCGTTCATTCAATTGCCAAAACATACGTTACAAGCGTTTCAGAAAAACGTTCTTTTCTTTAAACGTTCTTTTCCATTAGTTAGTGTTAGAAAGTGTGTTAGAAAATTTAGTGTTGTAGTTAAAAGTGTTAGAAAAAGTGTGCAAACTGACTTCAATATGTTTATAGAAATTCGTATGTTCTCTTTAAGGGAACGTAAAACATAAAATGGCTCAATTTTTGGATTTTTAATCTTTATTCCAAAATATAATTCAATCTCAGAAGCTTCCAAAGCTTTAATAGCTTTATATAAAATATAATGTTTTTCTAAATATATAGCTTTTTATAAATCTATAAATATTATAGATTTATAAAATATAAACATGTAAAAAACAGCGTTTAAGTATGGAAAAAAAAACTCTGCCATGCCGTCTTTCCTTAAAGTGGCATTCTTACGTCGCAGTTTATTTTGAGAAGCATTTATTCAAAGTTTTATTAATTTCCAGAATTAAGCATATATTTTCCACTAAGTATTTATCAACAGTTTTTTATGCAAGA
This sequence comes from Stegodyphus dumicola, assembly GCF_044657685.1. NCBI lineage: Eukaryota > Metazoa > Arthropoda > Arachnida > Araneae > Eresidae > Stegodyphus > Stegodyphus dumicola. The sequence goes on from NC_140775.1 coordinate 77,013,785, forward strand.
TAGATTATGTTATTTACAGGCAAAAGTGAGCTTCGTATATGGGTTAGGCATTCGCGTTATTTAATCATGCGTCGTAACATCAGCACGTCAACAAGGCACGTGAGTGACATGGCTAAAATCCATATGGGTAATTTATTTTTGCAAACTCTAAATAGATGACAAACTGTTGCACAGTTTATAGCCTATTTAGGCCGGATGTCGTCTCGACGACGAGAAGTAACGAGAAGAAATTCATACATAGCCTATGGAATCTGACTCGTGACGGGGTGAAGATAAAGCTTGAACAACATATAATAGCAAACACTCGTAACCCGAAGTTGTGGTTGCAACAATGAAATCAGTTATTCGTTCTCTGTATAAGGTATTTTCTTCCTCCTTCCAGTATGCCTTCATGGTATAACGGTAGCACATTCAACGTGACTTCGAGAGGTTCTAGGTTCGAATCCCGGATAGGGCATTGTACATTTTTCATGTCTCCTGCTTAAAAAAAATGAACCTAATGACAATAATGCTGCCCCAAACTAAACGGTGGTGGAAAGTAGTTCATCACCACTAGGATTCAGTGACCGGGACCCCTAATCCCCAGTCTCCCTTTAAAAAGAGGATGATGCAAAAGGTACTTTCTCCCTCCTTCCAGCACGTTTTCTTGGTGTAAGGATAGCATACTTGATGCGTATTCGAGAGATCCAGGTTCGAGTCTCGGAGAAATATTATTAATTTTTCATGTCCCCTGTTTTAAAATAACTTAATGACTTTACATCTGTAAGACAAAAACCTGTTTATAAAAGTATGTTCTTGGTTAAACTCAAAACCCACATGAGAATTTTAATCATCGCCTGCATGAGCGTTTATCAACAAAGGACTGCCATAACTCCTTTAAGTTTTTCATAAGATGCAGAACCTGTTTTAGTTCTTGCACTCAAATATTGAAATATTTAAGGACAGAAACAGGTATTAATAGAACGTTCAGATTGATTAATCATGTTATGAGTTCGCGAAGTTACCTTAGGTTATTAAAACTGTCCAAATGAGCCATAATAATAATAATAATCAAAACATTAATAAAACTGAACAGGCATGATTCACAAATGTTGAAGAGAAGTGAATATGATACTGTAAAATTTTGATGTAAGATATTTTTAACAATGAATTGTTTTATTTTACGTAAAATGACTATTTATCCTTTTTGAGAGACGTTTTCCTTAAAATCTACTAAGGTAATATACTTAGATTTTTACATTTGTATAAATACGTTATCTCTTTAGTAATACCTAAAATTTTAGCTACACGTGCCAAAACAGCTAAAAATAATTAAAGTTTTGTGACTTTTTTAAAAATTGTCCGGAAAATCTCTTTTTAACTCAAAAAGTAAAACTTACTATAGCTAAGTAGCATATTTTTAACAATCAGAAAACAGGCTGATTGTTTAAAAATCAAGAAAGGACTGGTAGTCTAGAACCTCAATATTTCGTCTCGTAACTTTTTCTTTTGATGTTTTGGTGTCCGTATTAATTTTCAAATTAAGATATGGAATTAATACTTATATTATGTATATATATATATGTGTGTGTGTAATGATTTCGAAGCACAGTCGCGATGGCTGAGTGGTAGAGGAAGAAGTTAAAATCAAACTAAGTTCAGCTAATTATCATCTTTATTCCCACGCAAATCATCTCAGTAGATATTTTTCCTCTCATAATGAAATCCGATACATTTTCTATGATTTAATCATAATGAAATATGATAAATTTCTTTGTGCATTGTTTTAACAAGAAATGCCGCTGGCATTTTACAGAAACGAAGAGAGAAGATATTAGCAAGGTAGAAGCTAGCAGAATAATGACGTAATTAGCTCGCCAGAGATATTTATACCAAAGTAGGTGCGATTCTAGAAACAAGCTATGATTGGTTAATATTAGTTTTAGTTGCCCTTTTTCAGCAGCGTTACATAACGTAGAAAGATATCGAATTTGGGAGAATATACGAATTTAGAGGGAGATCACCAAATCTGGAATGTTGATTTTGAGGTCGCCAATTATTTTTAAAGCAGCTATCGTATTTTGTTATATCTTACATATATGTTACAAAAGTTATGTTTTCTATGTACTAAATCTCTTTATTTTGAAATCAAATATATGTTTGTAAAGGTAATATTGAAATTGCCTCATTTAACAAGACGAAACCCTTTGTCCTTGATTACAGAAAAGTACCTTTTGCGAATATTTAGTAAACTCAAAAATATGAACTTCTCTGATATCGTAGACTGCTACGCAGAATTATATCAAATGTCATTTTACTAGTTACCTAGAATGAAAACATCAGGTTTAAAAAAAAAAACATTAAGTAGATGAGAAAATTCGCAATAATAAATCACAATACGTATTTTTAATAATAAATTACAATTAGTACAATTAATGAATAGTTTTAAACAAATGAAATAGGGAATAAAATAAGACTACGGCATAATCGGATTCGTTAATTATAGTTTTGTTATTTCAAATACAAGAAAACCCTATATGTATTACTTATTGCATAAGGGATATTTTCTTTAATAAGTAATTATGGTCATTTCCAGCGTTCGCGTAGTCATTACATTATCCTGAACTCAATAAACTTCTTCGAATGTCAGTCTGGAAGAAAAGACGAAATCACGCAAACGCAAGGTAGAAGTTAAAGTACCTAATAGTTGCTAAAAGGGTAAAAAAAAAAAGTGGTATCTAAGTCACGACTGTTAACTACTGTCAGTCCCTTTGTTCAGAATTTGATTATTTTGTTTTTTTCAAAAGGAACAACTAAAACGCGTCACGAAACTCACTTTTTTCTTTTTTACTCTTGCGTGTACGGAGCATTTTCTTCTAATGTGTTTCTATTATTCGAGGATTCAGGAACATGGAACAGTCAGAACGAGTGATGGATAGTCAAGAATTTGTTGAAAAGAATTCGCAACGTAAAAAAGTAATACTTTCATATATGAATTCTTTGAAACCATATATCTGGAGTTCTTCTAAGCAAAGGATGCAAGTTTGTGTTTTGTACTTCATCGTGACGTCCTGTCACTTTGTTAGAAGGATATATCCTGCTTGAAAAGAAGTATCAGCATATGAATACAGAAAGTACACAATAAAGTAACCAGTATTCTTTCAAATTTTCTGCATTGTAGAATAAAAATATGGGAAGGAACTTAAATGTTGTATTTAGGATTTTTCAATCTGACATGTATACAGGATTACGAGCTATGCATACAAAGCTCTCTATGGAATTTTGAGCACCATTTCTTTGCAAACATTTCCAAATTTCGGAATGATAAAATTGTGCACTGATAAGCGTAAATATTTCGATTCCCTAGAATCTGTTTAGTATTCTAACAGAAAATATTACATTCTTTTATTATAAAGGCCCACCAGCGGCCGAGCGGTAAAGACGCTGAACACTGGTAGTTCGGTCCGAGGTTCGAATCCCGCGAACGGGCTGGCTGCATGGGCGTTTTCGTGGCTTTCCCCATGTGTAACGTGTATACGAGCCAGTTTCCCTTAGAAAGTCCTCCACGAAAGGCATCCCTCCCCTTAGGCAGATAGCCCTAGTGTGCTTTGCCATAATTAAATACACTACACTACCACTACACTCTTTTATTATAAAGTTATTCTGCGTTTATGGTTTTTGTTATTATTTAATAATTTTCTTAGCAACACTTAAATGTTTTTCAGTAGAAGAACTTGAAACGATGATTTTATGTAATTGCTATCAATTCTTACTATAGTGCATCATTCTTTATTTGCAAATACATTCGTGTTATTGTAACTATTCAAAATCTAGACTACAGTTTTATTACAGATGTTGTTTTTTTAAAAAAGCTTTATTTTAGATGATATGATCTTTTTATATTATTTCTTATCTCTAATTTATATTTGTTCTGTGAGAGCTCAGCAGAATTAAAATTAAGTTGAATTCATCAAATAAACAAATCTGTAGTTTAGAGAACAATTTGTAGGTTTTTGCCAGGAAGCTTCTCATTTCTTGAATCACCGAACTGCGTGCATATGCGTGCATGATTTTCTTTAAATTTGCTTTCGTTAAGAGCTAGAAATTGCTACAGGTAAAGCAGAGTTAATTAGGCATTGGGATCATTTGCTGAGTTCAGAATATATAAGTATTTATATTTCTAAGACATCGCAAGCAACGTACCTTTTGATAAATTTGAAAAAAATTACAAATTTTAATCGTTCTTCAAGACGTTGTTGTAATACGTTTTGCCTCTTATTTGTACTATACTGTTTAAGGTTTCTAATTAAATGCCAAGATCAGAAAATTTCGCAAGCATAGGAAAGTTGCTCAAGATGTTGCTTAATAGTTAACTAGATTTTATCTTACAAGCTACAGGTATCAATAATTTAAATTATTTTTAATTAAATTTTGAAAATAATATTATAAGTAATAAAAAAACTATGCAAAAATAATAAAGCCATCCTCCAATTTATAAGCAATTAATTTCTTATTATATGTATTTAATTCGGGAACTGTACATTTTTTATGATATGTATGTAGAGTCTTTAGGTTTTTTAATACGAGAGATGTGAAAAATGAGCAATACCCTCCCCGGGACATGAATCTGGAATTCTCGAATACGCGTCGGGTGTGCTAACCGTACACTACAAAGGCATGCAGAAAAGAGGAAGAAAATACCTTATATGAAATTTATACAGAAGGCAAACACGCCAATATGTATTGTAAAATTATGAAGAAACGCAAATTTGGTGAACGTAGATTTATAAATGAAACTTTTTCAATCTTGTGCGTAAAATGATCGACGGAGAAACAGGAGTACTTTTTATTTCCTTTTAAAGAAAAAGACCCAGTTTATCCACGTGATCGATAGAATTTTATTTAACGTTTAGAGCAACTTATGTTTAATATTTTGCCTAATTCTAGAGTACACATCAAAGTTATCAAAATCTACAACATCAAACTAAATCACCTGAGGAATATAATTTATCGTGTGAGTAGTAATACTGTTTTAAAAAATAACAAAATCAATATAAGTATTAACATTTAGTTGAGTGTGAAATATTTAAGTATCTTTATGCAGTACACAGCGAACAAAATTCACACAGAAATACGTTTAATTTCCGTTTTTATCATAAATACGGTATAATCTAAACTTTTAAGGTATAATGCGTTAAAATTATTCACCATAACTGCGTCCTATATAATATTTATTTTGTTTTCCGATGTAATTTTCACAGTATAGCGATAAAAATATAGTTATGTGTAACTTGCTTTTCTTAATATGTTTTTAAATTTTTCAATCTTCAATCTTCAATACATTTGCGATTGATGCAGATTGAATGAATAAAGTTTATGTGCTTCTGTGTAATTTTCATGCTTTGAATAAAATCTGTCTTGGGTGTGGTTCTTAATACCACAATTAGTGAAATTAATTCTGTCAGCATTATTTTGTTTTTCGCTTCTGCTTCTCGGGCTGATGGTGGACTTGAATGCTAGTTATCTAATTTAACTAATATATTTGCATTCGACTCTGTACTTAAGATTTGTATTAAGATTATTTTATTCATTACATTTTTTACTTATTCCAACGACATAATGTTATTTATATTTCATACCTCAGTTTATTTATATTTCCCAACAATTTCAAATTTACTATCAAACTAAAATATGTATTGTAGTTTTACATGTAAAATTAAATTAAAGTGGGTTTACCTGCTTAGACGCAGCAGGCAGAAATGGTTTGAAAAGCTTTTGTTTGTGTTCATTAATTATAATTAAAAGCAAAAATTCATTTAATATTTCAGAAGTTGTCGTTTTACAGATATCACTGTTAAATGTTTAAATCTGTTTTACAAATATATATATATATATACATGGTTTGTAAAAATTATGCATGATCTTTGTGCACCTTAAATTGTTTTGAAGTTGAAAGCTTTAGAGTGGGTGTATATATATACCCATTCTCTCTCTATATAGAGATATAGAGTGGATATCTCTCTCTCTATATATACATAACTAATGAAAACATAATGAAAACAGACACCCATTGTAATGAAGATTCTAACGACGTAATCACTTGATCCGTCCTTAGTGGCGAACATTTTTGTCCGTACACGAAAACCGCGACATTCTGCTACAAACGTTTGCTACAAAATGAACGTAACTCATATGTATCTATGTAAGAAAAATCAATAATATGTTAAATATTAAATTAGCAGCATAAATTAATTTCCCTTCTCTATTCTAAAAATAGTAAGCCCTCGCTGCACTGTGTCATTTCGAGAAAAATCTATGTCATATGACTCTTACATATTTCTGTTGATGTAAACGGAACTAAAACTCTTAACAGCCAATAATAATTTTACAGAAATACTAACCATCCAATCAGAATGCTTTGAGAACCGACACTAACTCAGTCTGACTTTAGATCTCATCCTGAACATTACGCACTTGCTTTCTATGCTTTGGCTTGGCCGCTCTGCAGTCTGCCTGCTCTTTCATTCTGATTGCAAATTTATCTAAAATGTAAAATATCTTGAAACAGGCACATTTAATGTGCCGACTTGTGTGTAACTGCTACATGTTGCTGAAAATAATATTGAAGATTTAATCTGCATTCGCCTCCAAATTTCCTATTCATTGTGGGTCGTCGTTTCTGCATTCTAAGTTTGTAACACCTCCTCCTGAATTTATTACATATATATGCATGGTTTGTTAAATTATGCATGATCTTTATGCACCTTAATTTTTTTTGAAGATGCAAGCTTCAGAGTGGGTATATATATGAAAACAGGCACCAATTGTAATGAAGACTCTAACGACATAATCACTTAGTCGTCCTTAGTGGCGAACATTTTTGTCCGTACACGAAAACTGCGACCTTCTACTACAAACCAGAGTTGAACGTAACTCATATGTATCAATGTACAATATCTTCTTTCGGAGACGAGACCAGATGCTAAGCTATACAACAGTGTTCCAGAGACATGCGTGATTCCTGCCTATCCCAATACAATCTATTGATCATTTTCCTGGACTTATCTTTGGGGGTAATGTGTCACCCGTTTATGCTGCACTATTTAATGAATAGAGTGGCTTTTAGCAGTGAATATGCATTTATTTGAGAGTATCACAGTTGATTATTCTCGATGTCCCGTGACGATTATTCTGTAGCAGAGGTAACTATAACGGTAGTGATTAAAATACAGTGGAACATAACTGGCTGGCTTTTGTGCATATAAAAGCGACAAAATGTAGTTGACGGGAAACTATTTCAGGATGTATCTGGTAGTTACAGCGGTCACAATGTTCATAGTAATGTTTACAGATATAGAATTTCTCTTTCATTTCAGTAAAGTGTAAACGGCTAATGTTTGGAATATGGTAACAGGTACTTTGGCGACATTTTGGTAAGGCGATAAAGGTTACTAGCTAGGACTTTAGCAATAATCTGAGAAGTACACAGTTCGAATCACAGATTATTTTGTCTCAGAGAAAGGAAGAGATCATGAGACATGTAATATGACATTTTCCGGAAAATTCCAATCGGGATTTTGGCTAATAAGCGCTTAGAAATAATTTTGCTGCTAAAGTGCAGAATCGCCCACTTATTTGTTTGGCGCGTTTTACAAGAGTAAGAAGAATTGGATTTTTTTCAATTTTCTTATACTTTTTAAGTGAAAATAGGTCGATGTGTACATGGATAAAGTCAAGAGTGTGCGCAATGCCATTTTTGTGAAATTCTGGGATTTTTTTTAAGTGAAAATAGGTCGACGTGTACATGGATACCGTGTATATGCAATTCTTAAAAACGCGGCAAGCAGTGGGAGATTCTACACTTTCTCCCAATTTCCCACCTAATCTTCGTCATGATTAAGCACTTTTGTTCCATAAAACTTCTAGCATAAGCGTAATTCGGCTGGCGGATTGTTGGAAAAAATGTTGAGTAAAAAAAAAAGTGCATTTACTTCGTGAAAACAAAATGGCGTCAAAAAAAAAAACTAGCGGGTTGCTGTAGCAGGGTTGGTTGCAAAAAATTCGCCAAGTTACCATAGTCCGAAGATTCACCACCGAAACTTGTTGATTATCTGTTTTTGTATTCGACCATCATAATACAGACACATTTCTGCTTTTTTGTATTTGACACCTTTATCTAAAGATAATAATTGGAGTTGAAACTCACCGCATTTATTCAGTAGCACATTGCCTTTACTGCGAGGCACCCATCTACTAATATATGATACTCTGATGTATATAAACTCATATGATATCGTGGAAGCATCATTCAACTGATATTCTTTAATATCGGCAATATTTTTCAGAAAACTCAGCTTGCATATTTGTTGGATAACACAAAGAAACTTGCTCCCTATAGGATAAAAATGAATCGTTTCCTAGCAAATACAATAACCAGTACAGAAGGCCATCTATGATAGGTGGTGCTCATTGCAGACTTAACTACATGGAAAAAATTTTCAACCTAACAACCTTATTTATTATCAGCATACAGTAATATAATGTAAAAATGCATTTTACCATACTCTTTTAAATATAAACAGAGTTAGTTCTATGGGTGCAAAAACTATGCTATTCAGAAATCAAAGGAAATAGAAAAAAATTAAGAAATTGTCCTTTATACAATTTTTGAAGATGTATCAACAGTGGCATCCTTGCATTCATCCATGCTGCAGAATAATACCACTTGAATGCGAACTTATGCAAAAATCTGCGAAAGAAACTACGGAAAACAGAGCGATAGCTTATAATAAATGACCCACACACTATGTTTTCTGACCGGAAAAAGGAACAATCTTACCTCTTTTGTAAAAGATACTCAACCCTAGCCCATGAGGACAAACAAAAGAAAAAGAACGCTGAGGGAAGAAAAATGTTACCGCCAAGTTATCACAGAAAGGAAATGAAGAGTATCGTAGCCATTTCTACTAGTCTATTTTTAGTAACACATTTAACGACCTTCTGGCGGTGAGCAGCTTTAATGTGATAATGCGTGTTCTGTGTCTCCATGATCACTTCGACATTAGGCTTGTTGAGGAAGGAAAGAATTGTCTCCCCCCCCTTTCTCCAACTTAAGCAAAAAATGATTTTCTACCTGCGTCAGTTTGTTAGCAAATGATACGAAAGCAGCTTTTGAAGGCCAAAGTAATGTACATCAGTGTTAGTTTTATTGCTTCTTTTGTAAACGATTCAACTCCTTTTTCAGTTTCCAGTAAGACTTCTTAATGTTGCATTGAAATCAGAAACCTAATTACAATGCTAATTTTTGTAATTAAGAAGTTGCCAAATTATATTACAACGTACTCCAGTACTTTCTGTGTAAAGAATATTAACGTAAGATTAAGACCCTCAAAATGTCCGAAAATCAAAGTTGGAAATTGCTGCTATCAGGTATGGTGAATTCCAGGCATCTGTAAACATATAAATGCAAGAACACGTTTTATGGATAATCTGAAATATATGCTCTCCCACTTCAATAAAACAAATCTTTGACATCTACAATTTTTACTTCAATCTTCTGCAATTTTTTACTTTTGTACATACTCCAAAAATGTGTAGCCAGTCTTTTTATATCTTAAAGATCAAAATAATTTAATTTCTGTTGATTTATTAAAATACCATATTTGTTCAAGTACTTTGTATAATGAAATGCACTCAATACAAGTACCGAGTACAGTCTTTTATACATCTCGCCATGCGTTTTTAATTCGTTAAAAATGTAATTTATTTTATGCTAAAGAATTTTTCAGATCTAGCAGTGCTGCTGTTTCATATGTACATGCAGATATGAAGTTTTCACTGCAGCGCTCCTGAAGTTGACGTACGTTATGTGTATCACGTAGTTTAATAAGCAAACTGACCACGTCTGCAGGGAAAAAGACGTTTCGTATTTCGGAATTCAACAAAACAGAATCTTTATCACGGTATTTAATCTCATTTACTTCAAATCAAACTTCAGAAAGTAACATTAGAGCAGGAAATATGTCCACGATGGTTACAATAAGTTTTACACTGCTACAAGAAATTTAAAAATATGAACTATTTTACAAAGGCCTTAGGTTTTCTTGTATAACTGAAAAACAAACATTTCGCAGGACTTTGAAACTAAGCCCAAGAAATCACAGCGTAACCGAAGGGAAGAGATTCTTGAACTTAACATTCCTCAACATACAGATTAAAAATGTCTTTCAAATTCATTTCGTAGACGTCATAATCTTCAAACGCGTAACTGAGCTTGACAGAACAAAGCAAGACTTCTTCACTGCAGATGTGGCTATTTTGTCTACGAAGTTATATAGCACACAGAGTTTGCACGTGTTACCCGACAGAATGCTAGAATAAAATCTTCATAGATGCGTGCTCAAACCCTTCAGTTTTAATACGGTATTTTTTATCGGCATTTCTTTAAAATTATTGATATTCTGTATTTTAATAGTATACTCGATTAAGAAGTTGAACTATGTGAAAATAAGTTTTAGTATTAACGATGAGAAGATTTTATAAACATAAAATGACATTTTTTAACCTCTTAGATCAGCAAATTACTATTACCAAAATTTTTAGTATATTTTAGTACGTTAATTTTCATTTTTGCGGAATTTGTAGAGCTATTCGAGAATAAATTTATTGACATGAATTCGTTTCCACATTATATTATTAAACGACTCAAAATACATTTTGACTAGGTCTAGGATAAAACTGCAAAACTAACATTCTACGTTGTGAAGATTAATGGTTTTATACCAGCGATTGAAACAGCAATCGCTATTAATTTTCTAGTGGACCCAATAAAACTATGAATCTCTACGTATAATAAAAGAAGGAGTCTGTCCGTGTGTATATGTGTGTTTCGTTTATGCTGCGCGTAAGCTAATAGACCCACGGCTACGAAATTTGGTACGTAGGTGCATCTAGACAAGAGCCAGTGCACCTCGCAGCGATTTTTTCAAAATTCAAATCAGATTTTTTTATTTATTTATTTTATTTTTTTGATAAAATTGCATCATTTTGAATAGTGTCATTCTTTTAGAAATGTGGTTTTGACAACAGTTTTTCATTCAATGCTTTCTATACTGGACTGCTGACTGTTGAAAATACGAGATAAAATTCTGCTTATTTTCTTTTGATTTTTGGACACGCACATCGCAATCTTCTTATTCTGACGCGCATGTGTCTCGCGAGGCACAACAGAAAGAATTTCGTTTTTTCTTCCTCTCTTACATTATTAGCTAATGGTAAAGAAGTTTGTATATTTTGAATTATGTCATCCGCAAAGCACAATTTTAATTGGTTATTGCTTTCTGATGTTAGTTTCATTCTTTTAGAAATGTGATTTTGGCAACAGTTTTTCATTCATTGCTTTGGATACTGGACTGCTGACTGTTTTCTCTTGAATATGAGATTTTTTGCTTATTTCGTTGTAATTTTTTATATTATAGTTAAACTATATATAATTTTAAATCTATGAAAAGTTTTGCATGATTTTTGTTAGGAAAAAAGTTCTTAACCTCCTTTATACCATTTGAATTCTTAAGATTTTGCAACGGGAAGTTGGTTAGTTTATTTATTAGGATAATTAATAAAAATACTAAGACTACATTTTGATTGAAATTTATGTGTTTTTTTATTATATATATGTAAGATAAAAATGTATGAATCAGAATTATAATATAACTATAAACATTAATTCTTCCTCTCTATTCTAAAATCGTAATAACTTATCTGCATTGCGTCATTTCTAGATCATTCTATTATCGGCGCAACTCTGATGACGTAATAATTAAGAACTGAAACTGTCCTTGTAAACCAAAACTTTTCTCTTCGCGTGCTTCCATCTTTCATAACGACGCATTTCAGCTTTTGCTCTCTACTTTGCTAAGATGGAATTTCGCTGGCTTGCTTTCTATCTCAACAATATCTAAAATGTAAATCTTCTGTGGAAAGGCACGACTAGAGTGCCAAGTGATTGTGGCCACAAATATCAATTGGAAATAAAAATGGAATTAAAACTGCCTCGACTGCCAAGTTCTTTAAATACTACGCAATCAAAATTCTTCTTCAATATGGATCTAATCACGCATCTACACTGCTCCGTTATTTCCTTTGCTTTCATTATGACAATTAAGTTTCCTGCAGCCTGAAACCTAAATGGAAAATTTAATTCAGCTCTTCAAATCATCGTTTTGTGATAAATCCAAGATAATGTGAAAAAAGTGAATCATCAATTTTGTTTTTTCAGTGTTTAAAAAATAACAGATCATTCTTCTGCTGTGGTGTTTTACAAGTGCTTCAAAAAATAATCAAGCGTAGTTATGAAAGATGGAAGCACGCGAAGAGAAAAGTTTTGGTTTACAAGGACAGTTTCAGTTCTTAATTATTACGTCATCAGAGTTGCGCCGATCATAGAGTGATCTAGAAATGACGCAATGTAGATAAGTTATTACGATTTTAGAATAGAGAGGAAGAATTAATGTTTATAGTTATATTATAATTCTGATTCATACATTTTTATCTTACATATTTTTTTAATTTTTTTTTTTTTTTACATTTGCTAGTGTTTTAACTCTTTCTCTTTAAAAAGGCTTCTCTGTCGCTACGCCTTTTTCTTTTTGAAGGGGGGGAAATATGTAAGATAAAAATGTATGAATCAGAATTATAATATAACTATAAACATTAATTCTTCCTCTCTATTCTAAAATCGTAATAATTTATCTGCATTGCGTCATTTCTAGATCACTCTATGATCGGCGCAACTTTGATGACGTAATAATTAAGAACTGAAACTGTCCTTGTAAACCAAAACTTTTCTCTTCGCGTGCTTCCATCTTTCATAACTACGCACTTCAGCTTTTGCTCTCTGCTTTGCTAAGATGGAATTTCGCTGGCTTGCTTTCTATCTCAACAATATCTAAAATGTAAATCTTCTGTGGAAAGGCACGACTAGAGTGCCAAGTGATCTGTGGCCACATATGTCAATTGGAAATAAAAATGGAATTAAAATCGCCTCGACTGCCAAGTTCTTTAAATACTACGCAATCAAAATTCTTCTTCAATATTGATCTAAGCACGCATCGATACTGCTCCGGCTTTTCCTTGTGCTTTTAATATGACATATATAAAGTTGTTTTTAGAATAAAATTCTGTATAGTTTCTTGCAGTTTATAAATTTAATGTTTGGTGTTCCCTTTATGCATTTCCCGATACATTTAAAAGGCAGAGGAAGGCTGGCCGCGTAGCGTCTAGTTATTAATATTTTTGTGAATTTTGCACATAATGTTAGAAGCCTTTTGTAAACTGTTGAGGTAAACCATTAACACTCCGCCGGACGCTCCTGGAATTTTCCTCCGTCAGGTGCGCTGCATCCGAGAGATGCACATCGCATTTTAATAATATAAAATGTATTATATGATTTGATAAATGTTCCTTCTTTTTCTTTTTAGTTCCAGAGTACATCAAAAACTTTTTAATTTTTTTTTTATTAATTAATGAAATGCAAATTACAGAATTTAGGAAATACAACATACAGGAATACAATTACAAAATAAAAAATAGGAATACAATTACAAAATAAAAAATATTCAATACGCAAAACAGTGACAGAAATATGTATTTATTTATTCATCCGAATGATATTCTATTTGAGGATCTTTTTTTTTTTCTTTTCTTTTCATTTTTTTTTCCCCACATCATAACGGCATGTTCCAAGCAAAAATACTCATTACATTTCGTGCAAGAATATTGCATCATTCTACTTTTCTTGAATCTGTAGCATGCAGAACACCGTTTTCGCTTATTTAGAGCGTTTGGACATTTTGCTGCATTTTGATATTCTAGAGACGGTTTGTAATTTTCCAATTTCTTTTACAAATCTCTTGATAAATTAGTTTTTATGAGGCGTCTAGTGATTTCTTCATTTGTCAGTTCTTTTACTAATCCTCTTAGACACTCTCTTCTATTTTTTACCAAATTTTGATTCCCTAGATAAACCACTAGTCCATTTATTGCTGAAATATTCGGCATAGAGTAAAATACCACCATTGGCCATCTTCTGGTGTTACGGGCACAATTATATGTCCCACACATTTTATCAACAGCATCCACTCCAAACTTTGTGTCGTTATAAAAAGTAATTATTTCGGGTTTTCTTTCCTCTCCCGTTTCACAATCAATGGATTCATCCATATGCATACTCGATGTAAGTAAAACATTTCTTTTTTGGCATATATGACACCAAAGTGCATGTTTCATTAAAACCAAAGAGACTTGAATAAACTTCACGCCCCTTTGAATTTACAAAGCAAGGAGGTATTGCTTTTTTATTTTTTCTCAAAGTACCTACGTATGAAAGTTTTTTTATCTCTCAATATTTTATTAGATCAATTGATGTGACCCAATTATCTCCTGTTATGTTTTTTCCGCTGTTGAAAATTGCTTTTGTTAATCGAAGAAGGACATTTGAAGATGCATTGCTCACATTGTATGGTCTTTCTGGTTGTCTCCCGGCATATATTTCTAAATGTGATGTACACAGCACTTTTGCGTCAACCATGGCAAATATTTTTATTCCATATTTGTTAGGCTTTGTCGGTATATACTGACGGAAAGGGCACTTTTCTCTAAAGCCTTCTAACTTTTCGTCAATAGTTACATTTTGGCCCATGCAATAATTGTTCTTGCAGTTTTCTACAAATAATTCAAAAATCTCTCTTACCGTGCTAGTTTGCCTAATTTCTTCCTCTCATCTCTTTGTCGTCGAATCTTTGTCATTTAAGCAAAAATTTAAAACGTTTTATAAACATTACTATCCGAAACATTTCTACTCCCATTCCTTCTGTTGACCACAGTTCTTCTAAAATTTGCCTACTGCTTCGTAATAGACCTGCTAAATATAGTAAACTAATGAAAGCTTTAATTTCGATTATATATGTTTCGAGTGCGTCTCTTTCTCGACTGAAGTTACCTCTAATTGAAGAAATAAATTTATTTGTATTAGTGACAATTATGTCTAGTACTTCATCTGTAAAAAAATAGTTCCAAGAATCGTATAAAGTTCTTGCATTTTTTTGCAGTACCTATTACACCAGGTAATTTAGTTATAATATTATGTGACCTTCGTTTATCATTTTTACGTCCCACTGATTTTGCCCGTCTTGTTGATCCATCTTTACCGATAAAATTATTACCTTCAGAATTAAAATAATCACCTTCATTTTCTGAATCACTAAGATCATTTTCAGTATCCGAAGGAAGCTCTATGATTTCTAAAGTATCTTCTTCATCCTCAGTTTCGTCCAATTCTTCATCATTTAATTATTCTTCTCCATCACGAAATAACATTGTCTGCGCGATTTCTAAATCTGCTGTGTTATTCAAATCTAAGTATCTTTTGGAACTCACCGTAACGGACAACCGTTGTCGAACGCGTGCATCTGATGAATGCACAGCTTCGAATAAATTCCGAAAAGTGTACTCTTTCCCTCTTCTCCCTCATGGACAATTACATTCCTGAATAGCACGTGACCGGAAGGGCAGATACTGTGAGGACCAAGGTCGTGAATTCCCGTTTTCGGTAGAAAAACAAAGATTGTGAAAGGCTTGCATCTGAGAGATCACGCGCGCCCGATGGATTGTTAATATAGTGTACCCTTACACATTACATCTATCATTTTAGCAAATTTTATTCAGACACTCGCTTTTTTGTTTATTTAATCAGTTAAGCACAAGAGAGCTTCTGAGATAAAGGAACGTAGAGGAACTCATTCTTAAAGAAACTGTCTTGAATTCATGTTACACAGGGAGAAAGCCATGAAGTTGCCTTTGTTCGCTGTCCACTCGCGGAGATTCCAACCCGAGTCACTATAGGAATATTCTCAAGAAGCACGGCAACGTCGTAACGACGTTGCAAACTGGTCGTGAGTAACGTTGCAATATATTGTCTTTAAGACGCCCAGATGTCCGCAAAACTCCACTGCTTTACAACCGTTGCAAAGATGTGGGAGGTTTATGTTGAAAAGACGTCGTTATTGGGTCTTTCTCAGGTTATATTTTGGTTGTGAAAGCATCGTATCACGACGTCTTAACGACGCCTAAATGTTCGCCGAATTCGACCATTTTGTAACAGTAGTAAAAACGTTATTATGTCCTTGTGTTGCATATTGATTTATGCAGAAAAATAATTAATGTATTTTTCTTCTTTTTTAAAATTTTGTATTTTTCTAAAGTTTAAATATTTTATCATTTTCTGAAGACCAGAAGATAATACAATTTTTTATCTTTAGACTAAATATGCATAATTAATAATAGCCTTAATTATTTTCAGTATTTTAAACTATATTTTTTTTAAATTTAAATTCTAAGTTACGATAATTTAAGATTTCATCATTATTTTTCTTAATCCTTTAGTATGTAAGTGAGAGTAATTATAAAAGTGGTTATTATAAATATATAACAATAATGGTAGGTTTTAAGTAAATAAAACTCAATCAGACATAAATAAATGTAAAGCTATATATGTGGGTAAAAAAGAGCGCTTCTGATTATAACAGCATTATCACATTTATTTCTGTTAAATCTTAGAGACTATAAGGTTTTTCTCCCGCCTTCTTTGCATGCATTCGTGGTCTGCACTCTCAGCGCGTAATTGAGATATCCGCGGTTTTATTTCCGGGGAAGGCGTTGCATATTTTTCATCTTGCCTGCTTCCAAAATTACATAATATCTCTACAGTGGCGCCCGAACAAAAAGGGTGTTGGATGATGATTCTCCTCACGCAGGATTTGGCGATTGGGTCCCCAAGAAATTTTCTCATCCTTTAAAAGTGGTAGTGTATAAGGTATTTCTCATGCCTTATTCGCATGCCTTCGTGGTGTAGTGGTCTGCACGCTCAGCGCGTAATTGAGAGGTCCGCGGTTCGATTCCCGGCGAAGGTGTTGCTAATTTTTCATCTTCCCTGATTTCAAAAATACCTAATGTCTCTACACAGTGTGAATGTCAAAATTCATCGGAAACTGACACATTAAACAGAAGTAGCTTAATCGTTAAATAGGTTTAATCTTAAATAATATCCATTTCTCCATGATTATAAATGTAGAGGTTAAATTAATTCTAAATGTAGTTTTTTATCTTTCCTTCTTCGAAATAACGTAATGTCTCTACAAGACAATGAAAATAGCCCCTTACATGATAAATAAGAATCTAAGGTAACATAATCAGTATTTTACCTGAACTCAAGTATAAATTTATTCGCGTTTAATAGTAAAAAGTATAACTATTATCTTCTATATCTCCAAACTATGCAAATAAAAGACTGTATAAAGTAGCTTATAAATGTGATCAAAAATATTTCATACAGAAAAATATACTTAAATCTAATAACCAAAATAAAACTTCTCATATTCATATCTAAAATGAAATAATAACCTAACAAACAACATACATGACAGCACTATTTAAGAAAAAACATGAACTAGCAGTTTTTGAAAGTATAAATAGAAGAAGGAAGGTAACAGAACTAAAATTTCCAATTAATAAAAAATTATTTGTGTTTTTATAAATAGTAAGCAATTAAAAGTGAATAATTATGGATTGCAGTATTTACTAGAAATGCTGATGTTTTCTAACCCCATTTTTTCGATCACATGTAAATGTATTTACTTATTTTTAGTTTATACATTTTAGAATAGTTGTAGATTACAATGATCATTTCATGCACTTTTTATTATCAATAACTTTCCTTTTGATACTGTACATAAATAATTTAAATAATATAGTATACGATAGTAAGCTAAGTACTTTAAAATGAGCTCTTCGTTAAATAGCACACATTGAAACTTTTTGTTTCTATTTATTATGAATTTCTTCGTTATTACAAGCACATAAAAAGTAAGCGAAGAAAATAGAATATTGTTAAATTTAATAAAGAATAAAGCCTAATTTCCAACATTCATTTATTGAGATAATCTAATAGACATACATAACAGCAATATTTAAAAAAAAAACGCGAGTTACACAATGTTCGAAGGAATAGATACCAAACGAAAAGTAATAAAACTGCAATTTGCTATCAATAAAAAATATTTAGTGTTTTTAATATTACAAAAATATCACATAATTATAGTTTTCAATATTTCATAGCAATGCTAATGTTTACTTTACACTATTTTTTCGATCATATGCGGAAAGTATGAGCACCAACCTATAAACAGAATAATCGATTATTATGAATGATATACGATATAGCACTTAGGACGTTATAACCGAAGCACAGCGCTTCGTGTATCCAGATATTGCACCGCTGAACCACTGAAGATTGGAGAACACTACAATATAATTTTAATCACCTAAAACACATAAAGCACCAAAACAAAACAATATTTCACGAACACTATATTCACATTTAGCATTGTAGCCCGTTGCATCCGATATTTTTAACCAAACTTTTAGTATCTTCTTGTAGAGCAGATATTCACAAACAAAATTAAGCACAAATTCGCCATACGATGATTTCTCCTCAATTCCGAGGCTTCCAAAGAGGAGCTCACAGCAATGCAAATTCACTCGCTGAAGTAAGTAGATAGGGACAGAACAATGATAAGGTTCACAGTGCGTTCTTTGATTGACAGTGCATTGCATTTAATATAAGCACTATTATTTATATCAGTCATTGATTGATTCATTTCAAACATGAAGTCAGTCTTTTTAAATGTTTACAGATGACATCTTTACCAAATTACTTGAAAAAACTGTTGGAATCTCAATTAATTGCGCAGTTACTTGTTCGAATTTGGCAGCTAACCAAAGCGAGCAAACATCGAGATGTTCGTTTCACTGCTGGCCACCGTAAATGCAACACTCTGAAGGAAGCATGCAAATAACATGAAATTTACAACATGCATTAGAGGAGGTGAGATATGTAAATGATTAGAAGTTCAGCGCAGACGGACATCACGCGCGCCTATGGCGCCACTTCAAAGCGCTATTTAAACTGAAAGCGCTATTTATTACTTATTTTTAAGGCTTGGAGTTTTCAACGATTTTAAGTTCAAAAATTGTGTTTTTCTTGTTTTTTTTTTTTTTTTTTTTTTTTTTTTTTTTTTTTTTTTTTTAACGATCAATTATGCCTCGTAGTAAACAGCGATCATCGTTTGATCAAGTATCCGAGTTCGAAAGAGGAAGGATAGTGGCCTACCGAGAGTGTGGATTATCTTTCAGGGAAATTGATAGTCGTGTTGGACGAAACCAAACAACTGTAACGCGGATATGTGACCGTTGGATGCAGGAGGGTACGACGGACCGACGTGTTCGATCGCATCCACCTCAGTGCACCATTTCACGTGATGACAGGAACATGGTGCGCATGGCAGGGACGGATCGCTCAGTCACATCACGAACCATAGCACAGCACATTCAGTTTATAACGCATCATCCAATGTCTGCGCGTACCATTCGAAGCCGTTTACAGCAGAGTGGTCTGTCAGCAAGACGTCCATTGTTTCGTCTACCCTTGACGCAGAACCAGACGTCTCCGCCGCCAATGGCGCGATGAAAGAAGGATGTGGACGGCAGAATAGAATTAAATTGTCTTTACTGACGAGTCAAATTAGGCTTCTGTCTACAACACCACGATGGTCGGATTCGAGTCTGGAGACACCGTGGAGAGAGGATGCTGAACAGTTGCGTTATACACCGCCACACTGGTCCTGCACCGGGTATTATGGTATGTGGCGGTATTGGATATCACTTTCGCACTCCTCTAATACGCATTGCGGTACTTTAAACAACCAGCGCTTCTCCGAGGTGTTGGAGCTACTTGTCCTTCCTTTCCTTCAGGGCTAGCCTACAACCATATTTCAACAGGAAAATGCGCGACCACACGTGGCAAGCATTGCCCAAGGGTTCTTCGTCAATCGCCCTGGCCGACTCGCTTTCCGGATCTTTCGCCGATAGAAAACATGGGGTCCATGGTTGCTGAACGATTGACCCAGATTACATCCCAAAACAATCAGAATAACTTTGCCAACGTGTGGAAGCTGCTTTGTCTGCTGTACCCCAAGAAGACATCCAAAGTCTCTTTGAATCAATGTCGAGGCGTGTGGCAACGGTGATCTCCAACAATGGCGGCTACTCTGGCTACTGATTCTGGAAAGAATCACACTTCACAGATGTCTATAAATTTAATCATTTGATACTTGGTCACCATGTTATCTACTAAATAAATTTTGTTGTGATATCGCTTGTCTTTCTTGGTGTTGAAATTTGGGTGGCCAGCAGTGTATAAGCATCCAATAAATAACGTATATGGAATGTCATCGGTTGAAGTGCAATGTATTGTAACTTTTAACGATTTATGCGGTTGCATTAAACCTTTCGACGGTTCTTCTGATAATTTAATAGAATCTTTTTTAAATGGCCTAGAAAAATTATTTCAGCTGAATAGAATTACGAACAATGTTCCCAAAATTATATTTACAAAAAAATATTTATCGGGCACACTAAAACATTTGTAATGTCAGTGTTGCCAAATCCCGAGTGTACCGTATACTAGGATTAAATCAAGCATTTTTGAATGCATGGAGATGGACAAAAACGTAAAAACATAACAAACAGTTCATCGGAAATTTTATAGGTAATGAATTTTGTTATTTTGTTCACAGTTTCTCTAATTTTGTTGTCAATATTTATTAGTAATTTATCAATTCCATTAATTTTGTCGTTTTCCATAAAAAGTGTTAATATTTCTTTCTCCTTTTCCATTAATTTTTCCGCTCTGCTTTTATAGACTGTCGGTGAGTTTTCCGTTACAGACACCCGTTAAAGTAATACATTGGACAGCCGTTAAATACGCATGGATATGCATCCTCTTTTAATTGATCGGACCATTTCTCGGAATTCTTAAAATCGCCCCATTTTTATTCATGAATACATCTTCACGCACAATCATATCTTTGCGAAAATTGTACTTTTTGCACTGTATGCGGTAAAATGTTTCATATTATGTCAGCATATTAATTAAAATAAATTCGTCCTTACTTCAAAAGTAATAAAGTCATTTTTCAGCAGTGAAATAATTGCTAACATGTGATTTGCATTGATTTCGGAAATATCATTTTTTAAAATATATAAAATGCATAACTTAATAACTTACTTTATAGATTAGTTTCACTTTTAAATATTTTGTTATAATACTTATAAAAATATTTTAAGTATTAATCATTATATTAAAATTTTAAACAATAATTAGCACGTATTTTAGTACTAATTAAATTTAATAATTCAAGTACTTATATTAAATTTATATTTCATTAGATGAATCAACCTTAGATTAATATATTTAGATGAAATACAGTAATGAAACATTTTAAAATAAATCATATGCGGACTTCAGATTCTTGAAATTGCAGATTTAGTCTCTTTTCATTCTAAAAGTAACGCTGATGAACTATGAAAAAGATGCTAAAACGACCACGCCTAAAAGCGGTCATATCATGACGTTTCAGTGACGTCGACAAATTGCCAAGATGCAACGGCAAATATTTTTCGTCTTCGCTACGTTGTAAAGACGTCGTGAAAGTTACCACGACCACTTTGCAACCTGTCGGACCAGTTTGCAACTTCTTTGCTACATTATGTGCTACTTGGGTTTATTCGGTGAATAACACTCAGTGGTGGACACATATTCAGCGGTCTATAACAGCCGAGTGAATGACACTCGGTCTTTGACACGTTCACACTCTTGTAAATCTGCAAGTTTGTACCGACTTTGCAAGTTTTTACCGGGTTAAAGCATAGTTAAATGCATAACCATTGTCGTTTACTTTCAATTGTGACAACTGCAAGCTTTCTGAGATGTCTCCCAATGGCACATAAATAACCCCCTATCGTGTCAGTAAAGCTAAACGTATTGGAAGTTTGCAAAGTAGGCAAAACAATATTTAATGAACTTGGTTCTATTTCTGTTTAAAACGATTTGGTATCAGCTTTGTAGATTATTAAAATAATTCACGAAATAATGTACAAGTACTCTGTGTAATACTCATTTTGCGACTCTTTTGCAGAAAAGTAATGACTATAAAATGAGGGCTGTCTTTGTAATTTTATCATTTTTGCTCCGAAATATATTTTCTTTACCTTTACAGTGGCAAGATATTATGTATAATCATTCCATCAAAGCCATTTATTTTCTTGTTCCATGCCCATTTCTTCTACTTGTAATAGAAAGAAAATGTAGCTTCCAAATTCACTATTTGTGGGTAAGTAGATAAGCAAAAATACCTATGCCGACCATTCCATGGCTGAGTGCTTGCATGAAAATAATGCATGAGTGGTGTAATATATATATATATGATGGGATAATGGGCATTGTTATGTCTACTGTTTTCATTGAAATAATCGTAACGCTTCACAGACAATAAATGTAGTACTGCTTGTAGCATGTTGCTCTTAATTCATAGTAAGGCGTTTCGTTTTTTATATTAGTCAATTTAACAGGATTTACCTTAGGGAAAAATTAAATTTCTTTTTAAATTTGGAATAGCCACTAATAATATTCCTTGAAAGAGCAATATTAATCTTCCGATAGACATGTTATTTATTTTTGTAAGAACCTAGTTTTATCTTAAAACAATTTTCCTTCTGAAAGCAAGAGAAAAGGCGTTTAAATGGATCAGGAATATTTTTCATTCCTGTGTCAATTTTTTTTATCTTATTCTAAAATGTATTTTTATAGATATGTTTTGGTTTAAAACGTAAGAACACTAAAATTTGTTCTTAATGCTGGTAGGCAAGTAAAAAAAAAACATTTTCTATTGTCCAGAGTCCGGATATTGGATTTCCCGTTATCTAGCTCACTTATTCTTCTTCCTAGACAAAGTAAATTTAAAATTCCATTGTTAATTTTTTATATTTATCTTTGATTAAAGTAAGAAGAAAGGCAGTGCACTATGTATTTTTAAGGAAGCAGAAAAAAAGACTTATTTATTTTTGACAAAACAGGAGTAAGTTGTAACATATGTTTCACGAGATTTAAAGAAATATTTATTGAATTTCAGAGGATTAAGCAAGATTTTCTGCTGAGTTTTAGGACCTGTGTAAATAAAAATTTGTGTTTTATTTTCTAAAAATTGTGACATTGGGGAATTGAAAATAATTTCCTTATTTTATTTTGTCAAAATAAGCGAATATTGTTAAAAAATTAAAAAATTACTTATTTTTCTTATTAAAATTACTTCTTCTTTTATTTCAAACTCTGTTAAAATAGCAAAAGGTTCAAATAAACTGTTTTACAGTTTTAATAAAACTATATAATACACACTTTTAAGAATGACAAAATATTTAAATTATAATAAATTCTCATTTAATCTGCAGAAAAAAAAGAAGACAATTCGATTACCTATACCTTTTACTTATTCAAAATTCTGGAATTCTGTTTAGACTATTCAGAATACTATTCAGAAATCTATATTTTCCTAAGGGTTTATAGTGTTACGTGCTCATGGGTGCGTAATGCGCTGAAAGCACACAGACTCGATGATAACTTGTCGAAATTTATTTTCAAAAAAAAAAAAAAAAAAAAAAAAAAATTTATAAATTTACATACACATAGGACCATGGTTTTATTCCGCTTTTAACATTATATACACTGTGGGATCTACGTACTATGGCCATAGTAAGGGATTAACCTATCGTATTGAGCGACGTACGCTTAGAAATAAGTATTCTACATACTTAAACTAAATAGTTACGCCTGTGAGAACTTAAGTCAAAATTTTAAACTGAATTTCTTCCATTGCAAAGTAATTAATTAGGTATATGTTAACAGAGAAAAATGTCACAACGGTTAAATATATTTTTAAATAAAATTTAGCTTGCAATAATTGTAGAGTATTCCCGCTAAATATTTTGAATCTTAATTCATAATCAAGTTTAATCAATTTTGTTTCATCTGATTGCAGGCATACCAGATATGTGGTCTTCTTTTAAAATTATTGGTGGTATTTAGTGAAATTTTCAGGTCGAAAATTGAAAACAAATTCATAGAAGCTTGGTTGCAAATGTATTAAAAAAACTATATACATTTTTTAGATCATACTTGCATACTTGCATTTATGAGAGTGTCTTTTCCTGTATCATCTATTTTGTTCTTCCAAGCATTAAATTATCTTCATATAATCTTATATTAAATTAATGAAAATACAAATTATTATAGCTCAATAAAGTTTTGAAAATCTTGCTCATCCATCTAAATATTCCAGAAGTATCCACGTTCGATCCCAGCAGAAAGAGTAGTTAATTTTCTAATCTCTGCATGAACCTACTTTAGGTATGTAAAGCTTAATTTCTCATGAAACTGAAATTTACAGATTGCGTTTGACCCTCCTTGTCAGCTTTAGATGGTGTTAGGGGAGAGGGTAAAAGATTAAAGATACTACTGACTACCCCCTATACGCTATTATGACGTAATGGATCTTAGTGCTTTTAAAGGCTTAAATATCGCAAATTCGGTTAAAAATGTAGAATAATCTGTGGTTCAAAGTGTTTTGTAACTATGTCTATTGTTTCCTTAATGTTTATGTTTTAAATATTCTGTTATTCCATTTCTGAAATTTTTTACAGCTTCAGAGATTTTCTTGTGCGTAAAATGATTCTGTATATTAGAGTTGATAGTTGTTTGGTGTAATATCTGATGACGCTGACATTCAGCTAATTTGCCTCTTCACATCAGCCCTGTTGGCACGGTGGTAAAAAGAAACGACTGCCATAGCATTCATCTTGGAGGAGGCATGGATGTTTGCAAGCGTATAATATCTCTGCGGTATTTGGACACTTAAATTGTCGTCGAATCAAAACTCTTTTATAGAACTTCGTAGTAAGGGGGAAAGGGACAGATACTAAATTTCGAACACGGAACATTAGCTATCATAAATGGAAAGGATCCCTTTTTACGGGTGTAATTCTATCACCATTAGTGTTAGACCGTGAGCAATGTTCTCGTTGATAAGGTGACTAAGTAACCGATGGTTTCTGTTAAGAATGATTAGTTAAATATCTGGCCATTGGGGATAGAAAAGAAAACTGCTTATGGTTCTATAATCTAATTAAACCTTTTCAGATTTGGGTACAAAAACATGTTTAGCCTCTAATATGTGCTTGTTAATCTTCTGATGTGACAGCTGAAGTATGTGTAGGAATCACACAGGAGAAGGGAAAAAAGAACCCTTTATTAACACTTTAAAATTAGCAATGCGTCGACTTGAAGCTAACACATTACGCCTCACTCAGGCGGTAACTCAAGTAACAAGAACTAAACTAAAAATTCGAAGATATTAAAAAGCAGTAGAAAGGCTCTACAGGACTCGGTGAATCCTGTTATCTAAATCCGCGTCGAAATCTAGTGGCAGCAAAGTAATAGCTGTTAATCCACGTTAACCAGCAATAAATGCAGAAACAGAAGCTCACGCTACAAAAGTACAGCGCATGCCCAAACTCTCTAACTTTCTCTTACAGAACTCAGAATTTAAACCTTTTCTCATAAAGGTAGAATTCGCATTATTTCATACGTCCTGCCAAATTTAAATATTCTGGCACTGACAATTAGGGGAACGAATGCTTATAGAAAAGAAAGTAAACTTAAATGTAACTGGTTATTAAAATTAAATATAAATCCCTACAAGCTAATATTCTCTATCAATTTCCTGGGCTGACAATCACAAAAACTTCTTCTTCAGGAGCAAAAAGAAATGCTTCGCTCAATTTTTTTTCTTATATATATGTTATATTTTATCTCTTAAGCCTGGTAGGGTTACGTTTGTTTCATTATATTACTGAATTTTCCACTTATTGATTTTTAATAAGTATGCATGTTATAAAATTTAATTAAGTTCTTAAATTAGTTTCTTGTTAGTTTTTATTTAGGAACTTCTCTCTTTATAGGCATTTTCCAATTTTCTTTTCCGTCAT
The DNA here is from genome assembly GCF_044657685.1 of Stegodyphus dumicola. Taxonomy (NCBI): domain Eukaryota; kingdom Metazoa; phylum Arthropoda; class Arachnida; order Araneae; family Eresidae; genus Stegodyphus; species Stegodyphus dumicola. Next base: position 77,039,756 of record NC_140775.1, read on the forward strand.
TTGCTTTATATCCCATTTCTTGATTCACTGCTTGCATCTATTTACTTTCTGGAACAGTTACATAAAACTAACTTTCAATTAATAGTTACAAATGAGTAAAAATGAACAGTGGGAATAACTTTTATTAATTTTGAAGTTCTTCTAATTTTAAAGCTAATAAAAGCAGTTGACGCTCATTATGAACGAAAGGTCCAGTACTAACCAGATCCAAAATAAATATTTACTCACACATTTCTTCTGTTTCTGTATCCATCTCCCACCAGCGAACCGCATTGTGCCTTATTTGGGTAACGTGCAGAATTTCCTTGTGACTCTTGGTATGGAATCTGTAAATGAAAGTTATTCTGTTATTTACATCCTCAACAAAGGACTATGGAAAATAAAGATAATTGTATTCTATTCTGGTAACGCAAATGAAATTGACACACAAACACGAAGAACATATGTGTCTGTCAGCTAATTTTCTTTGCTTTCTTCAGAGAAAATACGTTAACGTAGCCCCACTGAAAATGAAAATAAACATAACGTAAGTGAATGGTTCAGACATGTCCCAAAACAGTACATCTAATGTATGAACGTGATAAGCTTCGAAAACATGCAATCTGTTTTTCTCTCTGTACATAAAATGAGAGATTACAGGATAAAATTGCTATACTAATACTGGAATAATACTGGCCGATAAAGAATTATTATTATTATTATTATTGATGTTGGTGGCATTACTACTAGTAGTAGTAGTAATAGTATTAATAAAAGTAGTGCTAATAATGGAAGAAGAAATAATTTGTTTATAATACTTTCTGAAAATCATTCATTTTCCATGACCTCCTGAGCATTTATATATAAAATACGTACATAAAGATGATTTGTCGCTTATCCTTTGTTAAGGGCACTATTAAAATTTATGTGGGTTGCAGAGTTACTTTACGTTAATTAACCAGTGATTTTATGATTTAGACCTTAGACTGTAGCTTCTGCTTTCCGTTTCACGCCATAATGCAAATTAGCTCGCATGTACTTAAAATGGGACTTTTATTGTAAGACAGAGCGTATTCTGCCTCTCGAGGCCACCTTACCAGGTTATTAGCTCAGAAACGATTTGTAGTCTTACGCCTTGTATTATAATTGACGATACTGAATCTCTCCGTCGGTTAGATTTGTGAGCCAGCTTCGCGTTAAATTAATTTGTGTAACCTTCAACTCCTAAATTACTTAAATTTAAACTTTTACATTTGACTGTTATTTTAAGTTACATCCCCTTAAGTGGTCTCTAATTTGTAAGCACCACGTGTGCCTTCTTTTCTTCTTAGTTTTAAATAAAGCGGTCTTTAATACCCTTCTCAAGTTTCAGTTGTTATTTTAGATTTAATTCGCTGCCATTCTATGCAAAATTTGGTTACAATGTACGATACTTAAGGGATATTGCTAAACTTTATAATATATTTGTACTTATTTCTTTGCATTTTGCATAGCTCTTTGCATTTCCGTCTTTTATTTATTTACTCCTTTATTTAATTTTTTTTAATAAGTATCTTCATTCTCCAAACTCTTTACTTTTTGTGACTTGCCATGTTTGCATATCTGTTATTTAAGCATTAATTTGTTAAAACGTCTAATTCTAAGCCGATTGATATTTAAGTTTTAAAAATAAAACTAGAAACTGGAGAACTAAACTGGAGAAAATAAACTGAAACTTTAGGAAAACTGGAGATAATAGACTGAGGGTCTGTCATTAAGCCCTGGAAATAGGCGCGTCATTTAGCTGTAAGTAATTTTCTCCCTGATTACTGCAACTGTGGTATAATTGGATAATTGTCTGGTGCTTCTTATAGCATTTGGATAACACGTCAGAGTATCAATCGGAATACCCGAAGTTCGAATGCCGGTGAGGGCACTTTACATTCTTCACTCGTCCTGCTATTGCCTAACTGTCTCTAGATAGCTAGCTAAATTGTGGACATCTTGTTTTGAGAAAATATTTCTCTAAATTCTACGAGTGAATTTTATAGAAGATTCTATTAACTCCGCTTTATTCGCCCTGAAAAATTGTATAACTAGGTGTATACTTTCGAAGATTTTAAACTTAATTCGTGTAATACTAACTGATAGGCTGTTGAGCTCGCTCCTAAGAGATTTTAGTTTTTATATGCAGCGGATTTCATGATAAGTGACATCATAATGGATTAAGAAGAATTTAAGATTATTTTCACTGTTTAAAGTATATTTTACTGTTTTGGTGAAAATAGTTATTCTGTCATCTGAAATAAAATTTCAAATATTCATCGTAATTTGACCTAATAAGATGCTATCGAAACAGATTTACGTAATAATAGTACGTAACAATCATTTTGTACGTAGTAATCATGTTTTGTTACGTAATAATCATTTTGTACCTCAAATTATTGAGTTTTAATCATCTAATGATATTTATTTCATAATATCTTCAAGATATTGAAATTATATCAGACTGTATAATAAGCAATTATTATTATTGCAAAGTAGGTTTGAAAATGCAAGCTTCTCTTTTCCGTGGGGTTGTCTTATATTAAGGACAATGAAAGAATTTGTATTTTTATCGATTATATTAGAATTTTAAAACATAAAAATTTTAAAACATTTATAGCAAATCGTATACTTGATAATGTTTATTTCAAATTAATTTTGATATCTGAAATAGAACCACAGTGAAGTGTTCCTTTAATTTATTTCTTTAGTGTATAGAATATTCAGATTCGGAAAAATACACACACGTTGCAACAAATACACTCCTTAAAAGTGAAATTGCAACACCATGAAGGAATGAGCGTAGAGATGTGAAAATAACAATATCGACAAAGTTAAGACACATATGCAGATGAAACTGTTTATTCAGTATCTAATGTGGGTACCAAGACAGCTACGCAGACCTGTAAACGGGGAGGCATGCTGTCTATGAGGCTATTAATGGTCTCCTGAGATATTTCTAGCCACTCCGAGTTCAAGGTTTCAGTTCTCCTACAGAATGCCCCTGTGCTGCCCTGTACACGTCCGATGGCAACCCACATATGCTCGATGGGAGAGCGATCGGGGAAGGCTACCGGCGAGGCAAGGATGTCAGTTCCATTCAGGCTGTTCAGAGTGTGACGTGCAACATGAGGCCGAACGTTGTCCTGCTGGAATAAAATGCCGGGGGGGGTCTGACATATGGCCGAATCACAGGCATAACAACTTGTATTACATACAGGCCCGATATTAAGCTGCCAAAGGGTTGTCCGCTGTCGAAACATGATGCCACTCCAAAAAATGGGGCCGACGTGACGATCGACGATATGGGCTGGCAGGTAACGATCTACAAAGTATAGAATGTTCCAGGATATAAGTATAGAGACTGGAGGAGTGTATAAAAAGTTATATTTCGTCCTTTTTATAAAACTGATTTTTTTAAGTATTCCAATATATAAATATTTGGGTCATTTAAAATATTTCTGCAATTGATACTATATGTCTACAACTAACCGTTGCTAAAATAAAAGGTCGGGTAAGGACTTTTCTGGATGTGATTTATACCGTATTTACTCGCGTATTTTCCCTCTCATCCTTTTGGAGTGTTTTGAAAAGATTTGCTTCGTTTTCTCGTTTCTCAAGACTTTCGGAAAGCGAGCTATGTTTTAAAATGGAATCATTCACGTAGTGATTGTTTTCGTTCTACTCATTGATTTGCTTTTGGATTTTGGGTAATGAGCTTATGATGAAGCAGTAATAGAGCATAGTTTCCAGAAAATGGGGTTATTTAATGCTCTTGATGATTCTGAAGATAACTGCATATGGGATAGAAACAGTGGCTAAGGCGATGACAATGGTAACGATGATGGCAATTTGCAAGGTGTAGCAGACATAAACAGCAGTTCGAGCATTATAGAAATAGCAGAGGGCAGCCATAACAGCGGGTCAGATTCAAGCTGAAGGATGCAGAAATGAAGATATCTTATTAGATACTAATAATTTTAATATTACTATGTTCTATTGAAACGTAGGTTCTTTCCCCCAATAAATAAATATTGAGATAATTACCGGTAGTTCAGTCAAGAATATTTTTTTCAATTTCTGTGTTCTTCTTGTAACTGAATCCTTCAGAATTAAATTATTTGCACTTTGGATTTTCATGTGATCAAATTAGTAAAAAAACGGAATCACGGCACATTATCCATTCAACAAACGTCAAAGGTTTTAACTTATTCGCTGTTAATTGCGAGTTTTGTAATACATAGGCGCATGCCTAGTATCGAACAACTGAGCACTAGAAAAGTTACTGAGTGACATTATTGATTATAACATGGGCTGACGTAACAAGAAGTTAATTATTGAAATATAAATTAATGTTCTGATGCAAGGGATAGTTGCGTCATCTCACCACATGAAGGGATTAAAAGCGGTCTGTATGATACTTTCTGTGTGCAGCTGTGTCAAGCTAAAACGTCTGTTTCCATTTGAATGACGTATTTGGATTCAAACTGACAATAATATGTACACATTTCAGCGGAAGTTAGTTTAAACTAAATCATTTGTATACCTTCTGTGTTTTGATTCATAATATAATCACCGTCGTTTAATAATCTAAATCAGAGTATCGACGAGTACCTGGATTATTTCTGTAAACAACTGCACAATTTCAATAGCATAATAAATCTTGCTGAAACTAAACGCAGCTATTCCTACCGGTGTGAAATTTAATTTCTAAACAGGCTTCTCCTTTCCTGTAAGTTAATTGGTTTATTCAAAGCTTTCATTTTAATTAGGCTGTTCATGGAAATTCGTGGATTTATTCAGTGGTCAAATTGAGAATGCGTGTATTTTAACCTTGCCATTTCCTTAATTTACAAATAATAGCTCGGCTTAGTAATTGCAGTAGGTAAATCCAAATGTGAATCTAAATTAAATAAGTAATTCAATTTATCCGTCACTTGTTCACTAACTGAATTAAATCTTCACTATGTTTAAGAATAAACGTGATTTTAAACATCATAATGAAACAGCACGTTTAATAAAATTAGCTAAAAATGTTTAAATTTAAATGAAAATCACTGTTTATCAAATATCAAAGGAATTAATTTTAACGATATAAATATTTCATGTTTTTCTCATTCTTTTAAAAATCACATCAAAATTATTTTTTACTTTCATATATCAGCGAATGGGCTGATAAAATAATGTGTGATTATTCTATTTCACTGCAGGTTGTATAAACTTTCATAAATTCATCCAGTCATCATTTATCTTTTTAAGTTTCTTCATCTCTTTATTTTCTTCTTATTTCTTGGATATTTAACACTGAGTATATGTTAAAATTTAACACTAGTACTAAATGTAAATGCACCTGTAATTCTTATTTAGATTAATATTAATAAAGATATACGATGCAGCTTTACTTCAGAATGACATTATTGTATATTCCTTTTATATATTAGATTCTGAAAAATATTTTGAAGATTATTGCGTATATATTTATAATCTTCTATTGAAAACGAAACATTTTGAATAAGTACATACATAAAGTTATTGAAACGATAAGGATATACGTATATATTCAAATATATATTTTAATGATGTTATGTAAACAGTCGGATCACTTTTACGCAATTTTTTTTTTTTTTTTTTTTTTTTTTTTTTTTTGTAAAAAAATGAAAAACAACTAAACCAAGATGGAGGAGATATTCAAATATTCACTTCTGAATCAAGAAGCATTATTTAATTTTCAGTATAACCTAGGGTATCTTAAAAGATTTAATTAAAGCCAACTTAATTTTTTTGGTGTATATGGATCGCGTTTTGGATCAGAAAACTAGTGTGAGATTTTGCATTGAAATAAAGAATAATCCAAAAATTGCATAATTATTTTGAAAATTATTTATGTTCTTTAACTCAGAAAACGCAAATGGTTGCAAACCGAATAAATACCTAACACATTCCTTTGAAAACATTTTTTGTTAATTACAATAATACTAGAGATGAAAACTATTATTTACAATTATTATAAATTAAATGTATTTTAAATTGCATTAATTGGATATCTTATTAAAATTACGCAGAATAAGGAATTTTGTAAATCGGTCAATTTGTTAAGCAGTTATACTTAAAAATAAAAATCTCATTAATCAAATTTATCATACATAGAATAGCAACCTTCTGGAAATTGTCAGTCCGCCAAGCCGTGAGGAATATGCACTAAAAATATAATATTTTGAGGAGTGGCAACATATGCAAATGCGCGTGCATGGTTTATACTTTTCAAAAATCTCCACAAAATTGATTCTAATGTATTTAAAGACAAAATTATGAATAAGGGATTTTATTGCTCTTAAATCACTTAGCTTTTTAAGATGTTATAATCTGAAAGATAAATTAATGTTTTTATCTCATCAGAATGTTAGCTTTCTTGAAACTGACTATTTGCCAGTCAGTGTCAAAGATAATTTAAGATCTAATGTTTTGGGCAAAGACACCATTTGCTAAAATACATAGATGACAATTTCATGATAATATAATGAAATATAAAATTCTTAAATTTCGGAAATATTTTGTTAAAGACATTTCTAACGTCTAAATGATGTCGTAATATAGTAAATACCCTGTCGTCCAAAAGATAAGGAACAGCATGCTTTTTCAAAGCTCACCATTACAAAAAATATCATTAATCTTTAAATTCACAGCTTATATGTGTAGAATCGGTATTTACTGTCTAGGAATATGATCTTTGTAAACTTACTTCCGATGTGGCTGTCTAGGGGCTAATAAACTAGTCCGATTTACAAATAACTTTGATATTTAATGAAACATGAATATTTGTTACAAACTACAAAGTAATTACATACGTAGAAGGAAATAGATGAGATTATTTACAGATGAAGAGAAGGAATCGTCTTTTTAGATGCAAACATCTTTTAGTCGCGTCATCGTCTTAATGGCGGAATCGTCTGCCTTCGGATCATCGGGAAAGTAAAACATTTATTTTCACAGCTTGTCGCGTCATCTGATTATAATGAACGATGCCATCCCACAAATGCTCGTCCATCTTGATGGAATGCAGCCTTGCATTCTCGTAGCACCACCATGTACATCTAGGGATCTGAAAAATAAAATTTAAAAAAAAAAAAAAAGATTTTGTTACTATTGAGGGAAAAGTCGTCTTAAATGGTTTATTTCAGCCATCTTCCCTTATCATCTTAACATCCTCAGAAATAACGGCGTTAGCTCTTCTTAAATGCTCTTTCAGTGTTCGTTCATCTTGAACAGTCTATCTGAATACTTGTATTTTACAAGCACGTCTTCCTTTCATGTTGTCTGGAACAATTCGTCTGGATTCGTCTTCGTATTTACGTCTTCTTAAACATCATCTGAATACGTATTCTTAGATACCGTCTGGATACGTCTTCTGAATGCGTCTTATATATCTTCAAGATCCGTCATTCGAATGCGTCTTCTCAAAATCATCTTCTTTAAAGCTGTCTTCCTTCATACATTTCATCCTTAGACATCATCTTCAGTCTTCTTAAATTAGTTCACGTCTTTAAAACAATAGTCCATTAGTCAAATCGGAAGAAATTTGTCTAGTCGGGAAAACGTCTAAATCAGGAATCATCAAAATCGGTATTTCATTATCAAAGATTTTGAATTTTCTTCCTGGATCTTCTGAATCTGCTTTTTCGCTTCTTTTTTCTCACTTTCTTTAATTTCTTTTCTTCTGTCTTTGCTTTCCGTATCAACGTCGTTGTGATCAGGTTTTCTAACTGACTTTTGATTTTCAATCTTCTCTTCTTCTTCGGTGGTCTCTGTAGTTTCCTTGTCTCCAGTGGTTTCTTTTGCTTGTCTGTTATCAGATATGTTACTGAAGTTTTTTTAGTAGAATTAGCAATTAATTCATCATAAACTCTAACATTAGACTCTTCTTTAGGAACATGCTTCTTTTGAGAATCTCCTTCTTCAGTGGCGATTCTCCGCGTTGGCATCAAAGCTAATTTTATTGTGCTTGAGTTTCATTTTTGCACTGATTCAAATTCATCTTTAATAGCATCCTTTTCACTTATATCAAAATCTGCATCACTCGGGACGTCGTCAGAATTCACAATCAGGAACTCATTGCCACTTGCTTTGATTGTGGATGAGGTATCCAGTTTGATCACATTCTGTACTGTAACAGGAACTATACTAACAGGATCAGTTTCTGGTTTTGGAAGTAAAAAAACATAATTAACAACTTTTCCATATCCTTCTTCAGATCCATTTCCATTGCAATGAGAATTTTTATGCCCTTCGGAATCACTATCAGATTTCTTATTTTCTGCGATAACGCAAATATTTGATTTAAATAAAGAACCATCAATTTGGAATTTACCTTCAAATCTCTCTATAGGTTTGTTGCCAAATTTCGTTAACTGTAGATCTGCCGACTTAAGTTCAGGAGAACCTATCTTCTTATGTATATCTTCTCGGACTATCGTTACTTTACTACCAGTATCTATTAAAGGATCAATTTGCAAATTACCCAAATTAACAGTTTTATGCATTTTTTTCTGACAAGTCTGAGTTATTAGAGTAACAGCTTTGGCATCTTGGATATTTTTGGATGATGGTTTCGAACAATCTACGGCTTTGTGTCCAAACAAATCGCATTTAAAACACTTAAATCCTTTACTCTTATTGTTACAAAAATTAGACTTATGACCTAAACTTTCACAATTATAACACCTTGGCTCTTTAATCTTACTAGGTACAGCGCGTGTTTTATTTTGTGTGTTAGTACTTGAATAACCCTTATTTTTCGTATCTGGAACACGAATTTTCTCATAAATTTTTAATTTCTCTTTGAATTCAGAAATAGTTTTACACCCATACAAAATAATTTTGTTCCTACTCTGATCTGGTATCCCATTGATTACATAATCAAGAATTGATGAATCATCAACAGAACCGCGACTGGCTATTTCACGCATGGCAATTAAATATTCGGAAAGTGATTCACCAGGTTTTAAGTGTCGTTTCTGTAACAAATTATGAAGTTATGCACTGTTTATTTTAAAACCAAATTCAGATAAAAGATTTTCTTTTAATTTGTCCCATGATAGTATACCTTTCAAAGACCTAATAAATACTTTAGCAGAACCAGTAAGCAATTTTTTAGCAAACACAATTTTCTGTAATTCCGATAACTTAAATAATTTAAAAGATTCTTCTAAATCACCAATGAAGGATTCAACTGGATATGTATCAGTGCCATTAAATTCAGAAACAGTTTCTAAGATATCACGAAAATGTAGGGAAATAGTGCAATAGTGCTAGGCATTATAATGTTTTCATCCACTGAGTTATTTACGGGAGGTGATTCTGACAGAATATAATTAATATCATCATTTTTATCAGAATCATAAAAACTTTCGTTTTCAGATAACTCATCATCGTCATCACTTTCGGATTTTAAAAGCTTAAAATCACAAAGACTATTCAATATTAAATCACAGTTTTTATTAGGATTTGAGTCATAATTAAGATGTAACAAATTACACACAGAAATAAAATCATTTGCAGTAAGAGTTTTAAGTAATTTTTGTTTTGTTTCTTCAATATTAAAATCAGATGGAAAACCACAAAAGTTACGCAATCTAGCTCTATTTTTTCGATCACCTAAAGTTCCAAACACAATTTGATGTAAAAGTTTAATTGACTTAGTAGGCCCAGTCTTTAAAGAATTTGAAATTCTAGGAATAGAATTTAAGGTAGTCATCTTAATTCACAGTATCATAGAACACTATTCTTAGAAGTAACAATGTGGAAATAATCGAAACAAAACTTACTTCTCTTATTTTGTAATATTCATAATGCTTCTTCCTAGGCTCATACCGGCCTGAGCGCCCAAATCTGTAGAATCGGTATTTACTATCTAGGAATATGATCTTTGTAAACTTACTTCCGATGTGGCTGTCTAGGGGCTAATAAACTAGTCCGATTTACAAATAACTTGGATATTTAATGAAACATGAATATTTGTTACAAACTACAAAGTAATTACATACGTAGAAGGAAATAGATGAGATTATTTACAGATGAAGAGAAGGAATCGTCTTTTTAGATGCAAACATCTTTTAGTCGCGTCATCGTCTTAATGGCGGAATCGTCTGCCTTCGGATCATCGGGAAAGTAAAACATTTATTTTCACAGCTTGTCGCGTCATCTGATTATAATGAACGATGCCATCCCACATATGTATGACAGTAACACCATTTAAAAAAATATATGCAAAAACAATAGCCACCACTTTTATTTTAGAAATGAATACTTACATAAGAGTTGGGGAAAAAAATGCAAAAATTATCATTTTTGTTCACGAATGTTGATCTTCAACTGTTATAACAGTTTCGTGAACAATATCCAGGAGAAGTCGTTTGTTCAATTCGTTGAGGTGGCTGGCGATCGGATGCTTGGGGATAGGGATGTCACAAGCTGATGCTGCTAGTCATCGCAATATCTCTTGTAGTGTGGTACACTGACTATGAAATCAGTTTGAATCCGAGGATTACGTGTCTAGAAGGCATACTCCAGAATCTCAATTCAACAGGCCAAAGTGCGCAGATTTCTGCACAATACAGATCTGCATGCAAGACGACCAGTTGTTTATGTCCGCTTGACCCGAGGACATTAAAGTGCCCGTTTACGTTAGGCAAGAGAACAAGTTTCCTAGAACAGTCAACAACGGGCATCTGTTCTCGTCATAGACGAGTCCAGGTTCACATTGGAGAGTGATTCAGGTCGTTAGCTGATCTGCGCAGAACAACGCACCAGACAACTAATCCCACATTGTGAAAAGACGCAGTTACAATGCTAGTGGAATAATGGTTTGAGCTGGGATCTCTCTCGGTGGTCACACTGCCCTGCATGTGTTACATGGAGGAACTTTGACCGACGTGAGATATCTAGAGGGGATAATTTATCAATATCTCCGCCCATATGCCGCTACTATTGGTCCTGGATCTCTTCTGATGGACGATGGTGTCACGGTATGGAGCGGATGGAATGGTCAGCTCAATTTCCAGACCTGAATCCAATATAGCATCTTTGGAACTACCTTGGGAGACAGGTTGATGCTGTAAGTCCTCGTCCAACGTCGCTAGATGAGCTTGAACAAGGATTACGCCGTGTCTGGTCGTTGCTTCCCATTTCACTGACCGACTACTTAATTGACAGCATAAACGTCGCTGCAACCAGGGTTGGGAACATTCCTTATTAAGACCCATTTATGTAGTATTAACTACCTATTTATCCTCAAAACTGTGATATACTGTTTCTCCAAGATTGGATTTTTCCGTTGAGCGTGCAGTTTTTTGTTGTAATTCATGTTTGTGTTAAATTTTAGAAATATTCCATGTCGCATTCACTAAAGAACTGTTTAGTGAACATGTCCAATAAATTTCTGGTTTCTATGTTACTTCGTTCTCAAATTAGACACAAAAAATCTGCTGTTCCTTAACTTTTGAAGAGTAGTGTCTATTCATGTTTTAATAATATAGTGAAATGAATTAATGTTTCAAAGTAGTGATTTCCGATTGTGCACAAAGACCAGTTTTATTTCAATTAAAATGATTTTGTACAGTGTAGAATTAAAAGAAAACAGTAGCATAATTCAAAGAAGATAAATTTGATTCTTAAAATTCTAACATAGATAGAAACACAATAGTTACTAACCCAAGTTCTAACTGATACTGGATTCATAAGATCTTTCTCAGGTAGTCAAATGAAATTCAAAATATACATATGCTCAAAATGATCGTTTTAATAAGTCCTGTAGATTATTGAGCAATATATTTGGCTCTACATTAAGTAGCTTAGGAAAGGTAATATATTTGGCTCTATATTATATTAAGAAACTTAAACTTTCATTTTTAGCATTCAAATAATGAAGCAACTCACATCTCCATCCTTAGTAAAAACAACTTAAAAAGTATTCACCTAGCTTCAGTTACATTTAATTTACATATACGTAAAAACTTCTAAAGGCATGCTAAAGACTAGAGGGAAACAGTGTATTCTGACAGACGCTATATTCAACAGTTTCATCAAAGATTCGGCTCGGTTTGCAATCAATCCTTATTTCCTCAGTTTGATAATGCTGAAGGGTAGTCGAATATTATTCATATGAAGTAGTAGAATCCATTTTGCAAACGTTGCTCTCTGAGCACAGCACAGAATCATCGAAACTGAAATTAGGATTAGGAAACTCAATTAACCAAACTCCCTTCGTAGATGCGGAGGCATTCATACTAAAACAAAGAAGCAGATGTAAATTTTGTTATCAAGTACTACACATACACACACACACGTAATTTCCTCGTACGCGAGAATTTCCACAAATCTTCAAATTTGGAAAGAAAGAAAGTGAGCAAAAACAATTTTTTTCTCAGTTCCTTATATTTTCTCTTATTCGAGATCCTTTGATTATTACCGCAGTCCAAGTCGGATCTTTGCAAAGGCTAATTTTTTATGCATTCTGCGTAGTCCTTAACATACTACGAAAGGTTTTAACTAATCAGAATACTAAAAAAGTAAGAAATATTCTAACTTTTAAGAAAAACTAAAAAAGGTATTGCTGTATAATTTTAACTTTTCTTTGTTCCTAAAACCTACTTTTGTATAAATATTTTTGGCGCCCGCGAACCACTTTTGGTCTTAATAAACAAATGTTTCTATCATTTCTTTTAAATGAAAACGAAGGCAGAACAATTATAGTTTTACTATCGCTTAAGATTCAACATAATATTTACACCGTTAGAGTGTTTTGCTATATGGCTTTTGAAATGGTTAAATGTTGCGGCTATAATTAGACACTTTTTTTCCAATTTATGCTGAAATAATAATGTCATTACTGAAGTCAAATCTGATATGCCCTATGACATAAAACCAACCGGCTTACTGAGTACCTCCAACAAAATTACTGGAGGTTGTCTCATTGAACTTAAGGGCACTGTGTTAAATCTTTAGATATTACTCTAAGTTTGCAAAATTAAAACCGTTGGCTTTGACTGATGTTTCGTCAATATTTTACTACTTACATTTTTTTTATGTTTGATGTAGTGAAATCTGTGAATGTCATTTATAAAGTTGAAGACGTGAAGTGATCATGAGCATATCATCAATAGACTAGAGAGACTAGAATACTCCTCTAATAATGAAATACCATCTGACGTCATGAAGCTGATATTTGTATATGTATCACCTTTCCATTGAGTTTACTTTATGTCATATTAATCGCAAAAGCCGGTTTTAGAAATTTCATGGTTGTATGTTGAAAAATAAATTTGTTACCTAAGTTTTACGTATTATTCTATATCTATGCAGGAATTCAGTGTTCAAACTATGAAAGTAAAATCAACTAAGAGGAATGATTTTCCACACAACAGATCATTACGCAATGTGAGCAAGGAAACTATGAAACTGCTTTATCAAAATGCTCTTGATCAGTTGTTATTAAAACCACATTCGCATGTTCACCATATTCTTTGGTAATATATGGTATTTTGAAAAAAAAAAAAAAACATGAAATAATAATAGCGAGGTAGATCTACGCCGAGCATTTTAACTTGTACAAAAATAAAATATTATAGCAGTCATTTAAAACCAGAAATATTGTACAGTTCCAAAATGTTTAATTTTATGTAGAATTAAAATGTTTTTCTAGCCTTGTTTTTTTAAATAGATGTTTTTAATTATAATGCGATCCATTAAATTTAAAAGCATATTATTTATTATGGCGTGATTTGTTTTTTATTTTAGCCTTCCATCTGAGTTTCAGAAATTTATCAGAGCATACAATACATTACTGTAATTCAGGCCTTGCGCTCAAAATACAGTAAACTTTGTGTATGCAATTACCTCCCTGAAGCGACAATTCTAAAGGTGACTAATATTTCTGACGACATAAATGAATACTGGTATTAAACCTTACTTTTATAAAGCATTTAAAACATTAGCTTACTCCCAATCTGAAACAGGAATAGTACATAGAAGAGATTCACACAGACACACACAAGAAAAATGTCTAAGGCACTTCTAGTATATTTTATTAAAAACTAATCTGGATTTTTTTCGGAACAACCTCCGTTATTGTGTATTTGGCTTAAGATGCAAAACGAATATCTACGTTTCAAAGTTTATCCATAAATTTAAAAGTTATATATAACGTTATAAATTTAAAAGTTATATATAAGCCATTCTTCTGTCACATGAATTATTCAGAGACTTGCTTCACTTTCACATTGAACAAGCTGTGTATTATTAAACTAATTTATGCTTCAGTAAGTGGATATATGTGTATGTGATCTGTGTGCCCCATTAGATACGCTTATTTGGAGCGATCTCTGCATGACCGTGTACATTGGAAGCAACTTAATTCAACTGTTAAGATTTAGAATTGATCCGATTATTTTAAAGAGATTTAAGCGTCTTACAAATGTATCAAATCTCGAAGGGATTCATTCGAATTATGTGTTGTTTGAGACTAAATATTTGTAGCTTAGTATTATTATCCCGCTTTCGCCCGAGTAGAAAATAGGTTTAAAATTAGAATGCAACCGACTTTCATGAGTAAATCAGTTATACACAGAATTCGATTCATTGATAAAGAGGATTACAAAATGAGTAACATGAATTAATCTCTATATATAATAAAGGAAGAGTCTGTGTGTCTTTCGTTCGTACTGCACGTAAGCTAATAGACCCAGGGCTACAAATTTTGGTATATAGGTACATCTAGACAAGAGTCAGTGCACCTCGAAGCGAGTTTTTCAAAATTCGAATCAGATTTTTTTATTTTATCTTTTCGATTTTATTGCATCATTTTGATTAGTTTCATTCTTTTAGAAATCTGGTTTTGGCAACAGTTTTTCATTCAATTGTACTGGACTGTGCTTATTTCATTGTAATTTTGTTATATGGAATACAATTTTTTTTTAATTTGTAGTTTTTTTTTGGGGGGGGGGAAGAAGTTGTTCTGCAGAGTAAAATTCATCGCAGTTTTTAAGTTTAACGTTTGGTATTGCCCTCAGGCATTTTCCCGGTACATTTAAAAGCCAGACGAAGGCTGGTCGCGTAACTGCTAATGCATAGATCAAATCAAGCTAAAGCTTATAATTCAATACTTATTGCTTGAAATGTATTTAAGTGTTTCATTTGCCCCGTTTTAACAATTATGGGTCGATAAAAACTTATAACGAGTTTATAATATCATAATTGTTATTTGTGCCTTTTTTAAACAACTTTTTCAGTTTATTTCTTAAATTTAGTACTTCCGATAGTGATTTATACATGTGTTGCTATTCCAGTGCAATAAAGAGCTGAATTCCGTTCTGATGTTTGTTCAATAGTGGTGTGAGTACAACATTCTTCCGTATCATGCCTTCTCCTGGATTCGAACCCTATCCCGTTTGAGCAGAATACAAGAGCAGCAGTAA
Source organism: Stegodyphus dumicola (assembly GCF_044657685.1). Classification (NCBI taxonomy): domain Eukaryota; kingdom Metazoa; phylum Arthropoda; class Arachnida; order Araneae; family Eresidae; genus Stegodyphus; species Stegodyphus dumicola. Next base: position 77,055,226 of record NC_140775.1, read on the forward strand.
ATAATTATACTGCAAGGCCCGATTCAGAGGACAGACTATGTATGTGGTGTAATGCTTCTTTGTAATGCCTACTCTCTCTTGCTTCGAAATAACCTAATGTCTGTACAACGTTTTTAATTACAGCAAGGCTTTTTGCTTTCTTATTTTGTGGTTTTACATTTAATCTGTTACTTATACGTTACCAGAGCGAATGAAAGTAAAACTGTAAAAGGAATAGGACAAAAATATTAAAAAGTTTATTTTTACAAAATTATAAAATAAATGCTGCATTATTTTTGAAGTCTGTTGAGAAAATAGTTCGAAAGCAGTATATAGAGTACCTAAATTCTAATTTCTAAACCGCAGTTATTTTATGTTCATGTATTTCGATATTGTAAGAAATGTAAGGTGTGTCGCATTATCTTAAGGAATAATTTGCTCGAAATCAGCTTGCACCATGTTTACTAGTAATAGTAAAAATCTATATTTGTACAGAAATGTTTGTATATTTGTACAGAAAACCTACTTAATCATTGACTTAGAATTTTACATGTGAGTACAAAATGGATTGGATTAGAAGTAATATCAAATAGTATTAGAACGCATACCAAATAGTATTATAAAGTTTCGCTGGGTCTCCGAAAGACACGCCAACACTGTGCATATAGTGCTACCATTAATGCCTTTAAGTAAATAACATTATGAGAAAGTGCTTCACGTGGTCCATTTCATTTATAACATCTGTTTAACATTTACATGTCCAAGAGGCACACGAGATGAAACATTGTGAAATACGAGATCAGTTTCTATTCAAGTTGCAAATGAAGAATATTCAAAAATTTTAATTGGAATAAATATAGAAAGGCTTTGGAAATGAATGACAATCGCGAGAAATTCTTTATTGGGATTTTATTTGCAATGACTAATAATGTAATTGTCTTCAAATGTAGCAAGATTCAGCGCAATATATGAGATTTTTATCCTTAGTAAAACAGTATTTCGTAGCATGCATACAAAACAGTTTGACTTTATCTTTGGTCATTACATTATTTGGCATTGTCTCTACAGTTTGCTTTTAAGTAACCATGATTGGTTATTAGGATAATTTTATGTCGAAGTGATTTTCTGAAAATATTTAGAAATTATCTGTGACTTTTGTACTATATTAATTTCGAGAATTTTAGATATTTTAAATTTTTTGTAACCGGTTTGTAGATTGTATTTCCAATTTAAAATATTATACCATGCATTTCAGCTCCAAACTCTAAACTGAAATATTAAACTACCACTTACCCTGAAGAACTTTTAAGTGAAATCCAGGAGTAAGTAAGTATCCTGCATTATGTTTCACCTTACCACTAGATCAGTAGCTAATTACTCGTTCGCGGACCACTAATATTTAGCCTCCGCTGGCTATGAGACTGAGTAGAGCGATCCAAAAACGAATGTTCTAGAACTGCAACTGTTATAATTTTGAATGTATTTTGTAAGGAAATATTCTAAGATTTAGCAAAAGTTTATCACATAATTTATTTTTAAATATCCGTTTTTAAATGTGAAATATTTTTAAAAATTTTGTCTTCAAAATTAAATTTTTACAATCTGCTGGAACTTATTTTAATTTCTGATTATGAAACCCAGAGTAAATGAAAATAATTGCATGCTTCATCAGGAAATTAACAACTGGCAATTACTCTTTCTAATAAAATTACCTCCTTTGTTTCCCATTGACTGTTTTCTATACTCTTAATAGAAGTCAAAATCGAATCGATTCATTTTGACAATGTTAAGGAAATTTAAACTACATTTCAGCTGTGTTTCTCAAAATAGGAAAATCAAGAATGCTTTGAAAAATTGTTATCAAGCACATTAAAGTAAATCTATTGATATTTAAAATTTGGAATTTGAATAATATAGAATAAACAATTTTATTTCTTTTTGAACAAGCGAGTGGCATTTCTTTTTGAACCCACACATGTGTACCATATATGTTTTCTAGTACACTTCATTTTATTCATTTTATATTTAACTGTTTATTTACTGAAAAGCCACTTGCTATAAACATATAAATATCGGCCATATAAAGTTCTTGTTTTCTCTCTTACAACTTTTCTTATTCTATAAAACGTTTCTTTTTATTACTATTTGCGAACCGAATAATATTTATCAATTATCAAAAATGCTACTCAAACGCTTTTCGACAATTCAAAACGTTTTCAATGAGTTGACGAATTTTAGATGTGCAGATCATTAGAAAGTATCGAGTTATACCGAGAAAACATTTTTCTACTTATATGTTTACGTAATTAAATTAACGACCAAGATTATAGTAAAGTAAAAAAAAATGTTACATGTTGTACGTAAACGTTTTTGTTACCGTTGTACGTGGAACATATTTTTGCTTTACCTTGTTTCATTGCTTTTTATATTTAATAACCAGGACGGTATATAGTTAACACTAACATGGGGATTTTTATACTGCTTTATTAAATATTCAGTTTTAAATAAAGCGATCAAGCTAAATTTGGAATAAAATAAAAAGCTGTTGGATGGGTTTGAAATCTTTTGTTTTGGAAAAAGAAACATGAAATGTGAGATGTTAAACCATAAATGGTCCTTTGCTAGACATCCATATAAGTTCTAAAACATTTTCCATTTTCAAAAATTCACGTTAAAGCGTATTTAAGAAATATACATTCACGAAGAAGTTTTGCGTGGACGGGGAGGGAAATGCCCATTGATTATACATCTGAAAGTAAAAACACGATTTCTTGTAATATTTTCAGATATAATTTCTAAAATGTTTTTTTACTGATTTATAAACATTTTTGCTCCTTTAGTTGAAACATCAAATTATGCACACATCCCAAATCGAACATTATCGAAAAGGGATGTAAATTTATAGTGAAATTTAGAATGGCCTGTATTATAAATGTGAGTAGGGGGATTTTATTATTTTCTAATATTATCGCTGAACTCAGATTTTATAATATTGTATATTTATGATTTCTGAATGCAGGGCATTAAATAGTTGCGATTTCATTTCATTAGTATATGTAACCGAATTTATAAACGATGATGTTGCATTTAGGGTTTTTTATTTTTTCCAAACAGGATTTTATTGGGTACTACGTATTAACACAGCCACTTTAATAGAAATTGCTAAAAATTGCTAAATTTTCAGAATGTACCAAAATCTAGCAACCATGCGCATAACGATTCTTCCTGAAACCATGTTCGTAACAATTCTTCATTTAAACAATGCCGCTGCTTTCGTACGCGTTCTTTTTGGTTCTATTCCATGTTCCAACGGTTTTACAAACAAATTATAACACTTTTTGCCTTAAACATAGTTTTAAAATACAAGCTTGTGGAGTTTTCCAGCAATGGAAGAAACTGCGATAAAATTTCTCCAGGAATACAGAATTTTACTGAACCTTTATTTCCTGAACGAAACAACGAGGACATGCGTTTCCTGTAGATATTGGATGTTGCCGAGGTTTGCATGAAGCGGGAGTCTCTACAGTTCTCTGATGTTTTTAAGTGGAGAAAGATCGCTCTTTACTTTGAGAGAAGAACAACGCAAAACAATTACAGAAAGATTTAAAGAAGAATGTTAGTATTTTATTTTTTAATGTATCACATAATCCTAATTTATTAATTAAAATTTGTATCTTAAATCCCTGAAGTATGTTTTCTTTTCATATGCTGATAATTTTTACCGACTTATTATAAATACCTATATTTTGGAAATCTTTCTGAAAAAATCTGATGTGTACACCACATTACTTCCTTGTACGGCTGAAGGTGCAGAAAAAAGTAACTATTCTGCTAAGTGTTCACGCAAAAACATCGTTAAATTGCATTCGATAACGTTCAAAATGTATATTTTTGTTGAAATATGACATCCGAAAATTTTTGCGATTACAATACTTCTTTTACTTCGTATAAGGAAGTAAAATGACGTGAATGAAAGCTTTTACCTTTTCATCTGCATAAAATGGCCGCGAAATTGCGCCAAAGTATTGCGTACCAAATTTTTCTTATTGATAAAACATTTCTGGGAACAATAGTTAATTTAGGTTTAATGTTTAAGAGTTAAAGTCTTAAACTGTTTATAGTTCAGGAATATATACGCTTACAAAAATCCAAGATTAACCTGCGCAATCTGAATCGTCTAGTTTTCGTAATCATGGCGATACATCTCTCAAACATGATGTGAAATATTTTACTTTCATTTAACATATTATAAAGACACTAAAACCAAATTATCTTGCGTAGATATAAAATATCGCAAAATACCAAATTTGTAAAAGCAACAACTCTATATTAAACATAACCAAATCTTCTCACATTAAGCTTAAAGAACGAAGATCGTTAAATTTAAAAACTGTGAATGAAATGACAAAAATGACTGTTTAAAACCTTTGCAGGTATTTCATAGATAATACGGTGGAAAGAAGTAAACAAAGTTTTTAGATCACCTTGAATGCCTAATACTAAAGCTGATTGTTATCACCTGTTAGAAGGAATGCTGAATGTAAGATAATTGAGGTTATTTAGGTCGAATCCACCATTCCACAGCGCACACCTTGGAAATGCGCCGGGAGCCGCTGTCCAGACAGCTCCCCTTTTATTTCATACGCACGGAATTATTATTATCTCGTGTTTTCGGTAGCGTTTCGAAACTCACTACGTCCTCCACGGCATCAGCGCCGGGAGGTGAGCCTTTTTCGAGAGGCTTTTTCTGTGTGGGACGCAGATTCAAAAGTCCCGTGTTTCAACTTTTATTATTACAGGTCTGGATGCCCTGCAACGGCACGGGGAACGAGCTGGTCGCAGACGTGCTGTGAAAGTTTTTCAGTTCTCAACCTCGCCATGGCACAAAGCACACAAGTACTACCTGCGTGTGGAAAGTGATGCCTTCTTGAAGGGCGTTCTAAGGAAAACTGGTTAATATTCACAGTTCACCTGGGAGAAACGAAACCCATCATGCACTAAGCCCATTTGCTTGGATTCGAACCCATATCGAACTACCAGTATTCAGCGGTTTTAAATACTGGGCCACTGGTGGGACAAGAGTGCAAGTTGTAGTAAGGAAAAACTCATTTTGGCTGATAGATTTATACTTCTATGACGAGGGTTACATCGAGTTTAATTATACAAATAAAGGAATTTCATTAATATGAAATACCCCAATCTGAAACTAATACAACATTTAGCGTTTTAATTGATATCATTAAATGCATAATCAATTTTTATTCGTCTACCCTCATTCTTATAAATATATAAAGTTTTCATTGTTATTGCTTGAAAAGTGAACATATATGATTAAAGAATCCATGCTGCTTTTGAAATTTGCAATAAATGCCCTCCTCTGAAATCCTCTCTTAATTTAGAATATGTGTACAGATAAACAGTTTGAATAGATGCAGAAGTAATAACGTATTACAAAACAAACTTCATGCTGATCGATAACGACATCGAAGTACAAAAATCAAAATCTGATATAAGCTGCAAATATAGGTAAAGAGTTCAATGATATTTCGCAAAGCTTTCCTTATTTAAAACATTGTAAAAGTAGAAGTTTATATAACAAGAAAGTAAATTTCAAATTTAACTATTGTACTTATTTATAACGTACTGATTGATCTACTGTTAATAAAATACTAGAGCTGATCATTAACATTTGTGTTTCTAATAAATCTGGAGCTTCTATTTTCCGAAACGTTCCCTTACTTAAATTATTGGTTTTGATTATCACTGTCTTACATACTTACGATAGGTTAATTCATTCATTTCTTTCTTGTAGAATTGTCTAGTTTTCTGATTTCGAATTTTAGTATCCGTCTGTGTTCTTCTTCCTTAATGTGTACTTTATTTATTAAAAATGTAAATTTGAAGACCTAGGATGCTCCTAAGAACTATAAAAAATCAAGTTATCGAGAATAATGCGATCATTCCGTCGTCGAATGTAAAATGAAACAAACAGGTTAATCTACATAAATATGTCGGTAATCTGCTAAAACTCGAGGGTGTTTTGTTTTTTCGTTTCGTGTAAATGAAATTAATAATAGCTAATAGAATTATACTCTTCAAAAATGCGGTCAATAATTTATAGTATTTTTACTTATTATTATTATTATTATTATCTAGCAAAGAAAGAACAACCCTTTTAAAGAAACGTAAAGAAATTCCCCGTTAGAAAAACTGTATGTACAGAATTAGCACTTCACAAACACTGCATTCCTTAAAAGTAGCTCTCGTTTCTTCATTTAGTTTATTATCAATAAATACTTCAGCTAACTGTTTTGTTGCTGCGTAGGAACTTTTCTACGAATAAATTGAGTAAAAAATACGCAAGATCATCTGAAACGCTTTGGGGCGTAAATGTATATTTGCTACATATACCAATTTCTTGTTGAATAGCTCGAGAGGGCAATAATAAAAGAGCAACCTAAGGCCATTTTCGGAAAGTAATCTTTAAAGTTGTTGTTTTTCTTTAGATTTTATGTTTTTCGGTATATTTGGACAAAGTTCAAAACAAAAAGTACTTGAAAAAGGATTTTTTTTTCTCTTTGCTGCTTTTGCACTTTCAGACTAAATCTTCTAAGAGAGAACGAATTATAAGACTAACATCCTTTTCGGAATCGTAAGATGGATTTATCGATAGGAAATCCCCACTCAAGCAGTTAATTGATTCCTTAATCTTCCGCAATCGTTTTGTTGTTATTGCAGAGCGATACTAAGTCAGCAGCTGTGGTTTAAGTAATTCGTTCTGTTTATTTTTTGTCTATGCTTTGTTTAGCTTTGCAGAGCCTTCTGTATGTTTCTGCTGCCTCTGCAAGTTGTATTTTTATGTAAGGATTACATCTGCATAAAAGTGTCTGGATCAATTTTGTATGTTTTTCAAATAAACATAAGTACAGAATTAAAGGTATTTCTTCCATTATGATCTACCATTATGTGGCCTTATTCTGTACTAATCAGCTTCTCTCAGTAGTCGGCAAACTCATTATTCAACAGAGCTAATTATCAACAATTCAACGATCGATACAAAGCGGTTCTTTTGAGAGCCACATTTTTTAAACTTAAATTATATAGGTAGGTATATTGTTACTCACTTAATGAGGGCATTGTTACACTGGCTTTTACTAAGAACATCCTCAATCTGATCTCAACGTACATTCTCTGAGGTCGACTCTTTTCCAACTCTCCCATCCACACTTAATCTAGTATACTCGTTTCGTGTATCTTCTTTCCTTCATCCTCTCTATATATCGAAATCATCTTAACATACCTAACATAACATTCAGCGTTAAACTACAGAATTTGTGTCAATAATGAATTTAAGCCTAGTAAATATTTTATCACCTAAACCTTTTGCTGTTCGAAGACCATATGAAAATTAGTAGATTTCATCTGTCAGACCTTTTCCACATACAGCGGTGGAACACTGCTTTTCATAAAATTCTTTGATTTATTTTGTTAGTTTATTTGAGTGCAGCAAAGCTTACGAGGGCTATTTCCTAAGGGTAGGAATGCCTTCGTTGAAGACCTTGGAATGATTATTCAAAGAAAAAATTTTTATAGAACTACATTTTTCAGGCGTTGTGTTTGTTTGTTTATAAAATATTATGTGTATTAAACATGCCTAAATTTTAAGAAATTATGTATAACCGGAACTTTGTTTCATAGATATATTCAAATTGTAGTCTGTTTCAGTTTTGTGACTCCATAAAACAAAGTAGAACGAAAAACCTATCAGTCCCAGAAGTAAGTGATTTTTACTATGTTGCTGTGAATTTTGTAAAATACTATCATCTTGTCCTTGCGATTCTTAGACACTCATGAAGAAAGAAAGTTTTAATCTTTTTCTTCAAGTGGTGAGATGAATTTATTATTCGGAAATCTTCGCTCAAGCCCTAAACAGATTTTCGTAATCTTGTCGCCGGGGTTTGATCTTATTGGATGCAGCTTAGAGATGTGACAAGAGTTTTTTCACTTTTCTATATGTGCATTCAAATGGAGATTTTGTTAAGATCGTTCTTTTACAAGTAACGGAAAACTTCCTTGATATTTTGCTTAACCGTTTTAGGAAACGTAATGTGTAAGGAAAGTTCGAAGTGTCAAGTACTTTTCAATCTATTTTTCTATTTTGGTTACTTTTCTACACTGTATGAATGTATGTACATGAGTGTCAATATAAAAGAAGGACATAAAATGGGGCACTATCTTAAAATGCCGTTGGTTCTGATGATTCAAATGCTTCTTACAATTGGATATCAATTTTTGTATTGGGTATATTTTATCTCATATTAACGTCTTATGTTCTTCAAACCTGTTTAGGTGATGGATGTATCAGTGATTAAACAATATCAGTCGTGGATTTTATTATTTAACGATTTTTACTTTCTGAATGATGCACATTAGTACGAAAGGAAGGAATAATAAAGCTAAAGTAATTAGTTCAAATTAAAATAAGTGATATGCCACAAAAGAACGAAATTGTGAACTTTAGGCTTATGATAGCATTTTATATATAGTAGTATTACTAGGCATACAAAACGGTTTATGCCGCTGGAGCGAAAAGTGAAATTCAAACGGCAGGTGTTGGCAAACCTATTGGGATGATAGATGTTGACTTTCCCGTCAACTGTAATTAGTGCAGAATTTTGAGTCGTCTCGAAGCAGTTCTGAAACGAAGCAATTTCGAAACTACAATCCTGAAACAAACAGTAATTAGTGACAACCTGAAATGCCACACGTTTAATGCCACCGTATTTATTTTATTAATTCATACTGGGCAGCACAGCTGCAGAAGCTGCTCCGAACATATACATCGCGTTTGGAGAGGCATGAGTGCCGGAGCGTATAGCACGAAAACATCAAAATTTGCATCGGGAGTTTAGAACCTCCAGGCCTAGCCTCCAACTGCACGTCCGCCCATTATCGACGAAACCCTACTAAAGGTAGACATCGAGGATAAGGAAGCCATTCGATTGCATCTGCACACACTGACATTATGCTGCACAGAGAACATTTATGCTGTTATATTATAAGGGGTTTTCGTACGCACTTTACAAATGGAATACCCCTTATTCGAATTCCACTAAGGATGTATTTGAGTTTTAACGTTTCGTGATCCCCCCAAAAAATAATCTGTACAAATATGCGTGATACATAAGCGTGTAAATGCATTTAGCTAATATGAAGATCATATTTTAAAGCACCTATATGGATGCTACCCATTCGGAAGTTGTATGGTAGTATGATGAACTGTATGATTCGTAAGTGGTAAAGCAATCAATTATGTGAATTTCGCTTCCTTAAAAATTAAGCCCTTTTTCTACTCAAAGCTGGAATAATTTATCATTTACATTTTAAAGTCGAAAATAAAGCTTTCGTGTAAACCTAAAATTTAGCATTTATGCAGCATTAGGCATAGATGTTTCTCACTGATGCAAATGTTACTTTATGGCTTATAGGTATCATAAAAATTCAATAAATTTAAGTCTCCGCTCCTTATACAGTTTAGGAACATTACAATGATTAAATCATATATAAAAACAAATAAGAAAACTGATTGTGTATCAGCTCGGCTCCAAATACTTCGTGTCCCTTGATTCCCGTGTACACTAGCAAAAACCATAATCACTATCCGAAACCACGTTGAACTAGAAGTGAACATTTTACGATAGCAAAAGCGTTTTGCCAGTGCTTTTCCAAACTCTATCTTTTTTTCCTACTCAATTTGCAATCGTTTTATTGTTTGAGAACAAATTCCAAATACCTGACAAAGATACAAAAAAAAATGTTATCTCGAGAGAAGTTCAACTGTTTTTGCTCTCAATATATTTAAGAATGCGCAAAATTTGGTCTTTGGTTGTAGCTAGATTTACATTACCAATTGGAAATTTACGTTATGAAAAATTACTTGATCTGCCGGGATTTGTTTAATAGATTGGTATTTCATTTAATGAACTGGGAAGTATTACATTATAAAATCATATAATAATAGAATTAAAGAGATAGTCGACAGATGTTATTGATAGAAAGAAGCGGATCACAAATAACGTATGAATAGAGCGGATTTAAGTACTAAAGATAACAAAAATCATCAGTGTCATTTTATCAACTTTAGTAAAAAAATACACATGTGTTGTTCAGAGATGCGACTAAGCATGTAAAACTTTTTTTTTCGCAGAGCTAAATCACAGTGGGCTCTTTAATATAGTTTATGCAACAAGCCTTTTATTTTTTTTCGATATTTTATGAGGTAAACATGTTTCCTAGAAAGCAACATTAACTCTTAATTTAAGAAAATCGGATTAGTCCGGATGAAAGCTGTAATTGATAAAGCGCACTGAAAATAAATTGTGGGAACATCGTCCTCAATAACATTTTTAATTTTAGTAAACGCTTGATTTTACTTGAGTGAGAAAATACTTAAATTAAATACTTAAATTGATTTTAATTTTAATGTTTTATACATAATTTTGAACTGGTGACTTTAAATTTATTGCAAGTAATGTTTTGTGGTGTCTTTGTTACTTAACTTTACTTTTGTGGTGTCTTTGTAAACTTAAAAGAAGAAATCCTACTGCTAAAATCCGGCGTGAATTGGAGTGTTTTGCTGTCTAATCTCATAATGCTTAATATGATAGTATTAAAAATTGTAATTAAGTCCACTACGTTCATTTACAGAAATACATAAAAATCAGCTCTGTAATATTTTCTTATTGATTAAGTATTTTGAAAGTTACAAAGAATGTATAATATACAAAATTAAGCCATCTGTTTCAGTTAATTCCTCACGAGCACGTTTTATTTAACTGAAGACGATGTTATTAAACAGATAGTTATTAAGTCACGTAACTCTTAATAACTATCTGTTTAATAAATAACTAATTAACTTGAAGATTGTGTCAACATAATATGCTAAAATTTCTTATATGAATATATTGTAGAGTTACATGGATTAATTACTTAGTGAAACAAGCTCCTAACTCAAAACGTGTTTCGACATACTTACCCAATATTATTAAATGAGTCCAAAATACCTCAGCCAAACACTTTTCCGTCACTTTAGTTATGCTTCTCTTACATTCGTGAAAGACTGTTTATACAAGGTGAAATATTAACGTGTTGAAAAGTGTAAAATTGCGGATGAATTTTATTTCAATCTAGAGTTAATAGAATATTTCATCGTAGACATATATAAAGAAAAATTAAACTTACTATTAGACTGACGGAGTGGAGCTGGTTATTTGAAGAGAGATAAAGGTAAATAAGATGAAGTATTATCTCATTTAATTATGACATTGAAACTATTATTTTACTCGGAATGACTGACATAATAATAGCTATTATTATAATAATTAAACCATTATTCGTTTTCTATAAAGGTGCATTATAAAAGCCCTTTTCTTTTAAACATATAAAGAAAAACAAAATAATTCCCTGCTGTTAACTTATATCTTAAGGACTGAAATTTTAAATTTATGAATTTAATTGTACATTTAATTAAAACAAGTAATTTAGCTGCACATTTAATTATAGCAAGTCGTTAAAATTAAATGTTTATGTTTATTATTCCATTAAATTCACTATGAGGTTCTAAACGTTGTGGTTAAAAACTTAGAGGAAACTAAGAAATGTAATTTTATGAGATCTTAAAAATATCTAGCAGTCCAATAAGAGTTAAGTTATTTGTTAAGCTTTCGGGATTCTACATGAAGTATAAAGCCCTTAAGAATAGATACCTTTATAGGAGATTTTCTGAGGGAACCTGGATCATATTCATGTTGGGAACTATGAGCATCCCTTGTGACTGACTCTTCCAGATGAAGAAATCGAATGTGGTAAAAACTATTGATGTGATTAAATAAGCTTGGCCATTTCAATATCTCAGCCTCAGCTTATTTCAGCCTGAAATAAGCTTGGCCATTTAGGTAAATCTCAAGTGGACAGAAATATAATTTAATTTAGTTTTGTGATACTTCTTCTTCCTATGCTAGAAGGTGATAAAAAGTTGCATATGTATCATATGACAGAAAATGGATAGTGGCTCATATTTCCACTAAGCTTTGGAAGTGATACTTGAATGGCTGTATGTGATAAACTTGTTCATGAACAATATTTGCGGTACATTATTTCTCAAATTTGTAATGATTCCAAAACCTTGGTTTAACCTCATCGAATGTGAAGGCCTAGCTGAAAACACACTTTATTCATTGCATTTCAAAAGGCAAAAATCTGACTAGAAAAGGTATTGTAATCTTAAAGACCAAATATGTGTAGGTATAAACTCGATCGTCTCATCCGCGACCACGAGCATAAACACGCATTCGGCATTCTGACCAAATTGTTCTCAAAATAGTGTGGAAGGATGGGTACTTTCATTCCCTCGAGCATATAAATTCTCTCTTTCCGGAGGCCTTCACGTGATCTTTCACGTCGCAACAAGTAATAACGCTTATTTTGGAAGAGTCTATGTGTTTTGGCAGAATGCCAACTAAGGTTGCATTGGAGACTGTCGAACTATATTACTCGGTTAACGAGGCCATTATGCAGAAGTGCCACAGATGCGAAAAACGAGTGAGCTGGGACGCTATCTTGTTGGAAACAGGCTCCATAAATCTCCTGTTTATTAGGCAAGAGTAAATAGTACTGCCGTGATATTATTCTGAATTCAACCATTTACTGTATCACCCATTTCCACACTGCAAGTCAGTTGTGCGCATTTTATGTAACCATTAGGCACCTAGTTGCGCAGGTTCTATATTTTCAGTATATTGCTTTGGTTTATGTTTTACATATTTACTGGCTGGAATGAGTTTGCTCCTCTGCGTTGCATTAGTCGATATCCATTGCCTCAAGTTTGTCCATTAGCTACTTCAGTTTTTTTGAGAAACACTGATTGTTTAATGAGGAAGGCACGGAGACTGCTGAACGTTATGTCAGAATTTTAGGAAATGATACCATCCCTTTTATCCAAGAGATCGAGATTTCGAAACGATGTAGCTTATGCAGGATGGAGAAAGACCTCATCGGACCGACAGAGTGTTTGAAGTCCTGGAAGAGTACTTTAGAGAGCTTATTGTGGCTTCGAGGCACCCAGAGGCTGAAATGGAAATCGTTTGGTCGCCATAATCTGCTCATCTCATCTCTTGTGACTTATTTTTGTTGTGCAATATTAAATGCAAAGTTTGGGAAAATAATTTCGAAATCATCGCTGAACTCGAAACAGCCATTCAGAAGATCGTTCAAAGCATCGATGTCTCGACATTTCAGAAATTTTGCCTTCCAAAACTGTGAATAAAGAGTGGTACCAAACTCGACATTGTCTGAGGCAATATAAAGAGCCTTTCACAGATACGTTTCCGCAGAGAAGACATTACGAGCTAGAGAATTCCAAACTGAAAGTGATGAGTTGAAAGGCAGTATGTCCGATAGCTAAACAAAAAGCAGCAACTGCTTTATCTCTGGAATGATATGGTAGGCAATTGCGTTTAGTAGCCCACGTTTTCCTCGATGTACTTCCTTGTAGAATTATTCAGAACTCTATTGTGAAAGAAAAAAAATAGATCGGTAAGTGACAACTACTAAACCGAATAATTTAATGCTAAGCTCTTCGTTGCAAGGGCATCGCTGTGGGATCCCGAAAGAAGAAATAATCCACTGGAAACAACTTTCAACAAACTAGGAAAGGCGAAACAAGAAAATCCAGTATTTCTCAACCTCTCGATTAGTTACATGTATGTATTAATTTGCAGTAGCCAAAATAGCTGCATTAGAGAATTACAGTCTGCAGTGGTATTATCGAGAGCAATTATATATTGTAATTACCATTTGTACCCTTTACGCTTTCGTGTAAAGCAATTTTGAATTGTTCAAAGGGTAGATAATAGGAGAAGATTTTCCAGAGAATCCAAGTTCTAGATCATCTGACACATTTAGTAATAACGTAGCCTTCAGCAGGCGAGAAACGCTCTGAGTCAGCAGTCTAAATCCTTATTTTATATTCTATCTCTTTCTACTACATCGGAATTCACGTGAACTAAAATTTGCATTCTGGGAGGAAAACGGAAAAGGAGAAAGACAGAAAAGCTGCTTAACATAAAACAACTGGTTAGGTAAAAATAAATAAATCCTTACGATGCTGTTTTAGATATTGCGGAAGGTGGTTCTAAAGTTTTGATTTCAGAGCTTAAGCTGAAAACTTAATTTTAAAATTTTCTTTATATTTTTGGCTCAAGTATTGTTCGCTATTAGCAACTTTGTAAACTTTGTAAGCAAAATAATGCAGATATTCGAAATTTAATACACAAAAACCGTTATAGAAAAGCTATATTTTATTATGAGGAATTTGAAGACTCGAAGGACATTTTCAAATCATTATCAATTCTACAAATAAATTAGTAAACAATCTCGACAAACTACGAAGAATCAGATGTATCTCTAAATGATGTTGAATAAAATTTTAAAATCCAGTAAATAATTACCGTAATCAAGAAAATAATAAGCGCTTATATACAAGTAATGTTCCTTATCTTCATTTGCCTCTGCATACTTCTTTATTGTTCCATCGGGACAGTAGCGATGCCTAGATTTCCCTAATGGTCGCCGGTGAGGGTTCACCGGAGATGTTCTAGATCATTTGCCGTACTATCTTAAAACATTCCTCATCTATCGTAACTTAATGCGTAGCATAAATGGGTTTAATTTTAAAATCAACTGTTGATGGCAGATATAAAATTTTTCTGGGGTTAGTGATACGCGTTAAACCAATGGTTGCCGTCTCAACAAATTTTTCATGAAAGCCTTTGAATGTAACGATACTATTATTAGTTTTCCTGTGCCGTGGGAAAAGCGCTATGGAAGCAGCTGTATATTATAAAGATTTATCTCATTCTGGTTTCGTGTTATCGTTATGCAAATGTTTCTTACGTTCAGCCAGCCTTCAGAAGATTCGGAGTTCGAATCTCATCAAATCCACAGTTAAATATTTGTGTTTCATGCTCCAGAAAAACTTAACAATAGCCCCGAACTAAACATGTGGTGGGCGATAAGTCCTTCCCCCTTGATTCGGTTGAGCGGATCTCGTGCCTGTTATAAGACGCCCTTTAACAAAGTAGAATTAAGAAATAACCGTACTTCTTCGTGTGTGCTGTTGTGGTGCCACGTTCAGTTAAGAAGTGGAAAATCCTTGATTCTAAACCCGTAATAGTTTCTCAAATACTCTTGATCCGAAAATCTTAATAGATTTACAATACTTTGCAAATTGAAATTTCAAGGGAATGAAATCTACCTCTAAAGCTCTTTGTGTATTTCATTTATCTTTTTTTTCCTGCTGAATCTTTTGAAAGAACTCTTTTAAAATTATTATAGATTACTTTCAATAAACAGAGTGAGGTTGTAGAGACAATAGGTTGTTCCGAAGCAGGAGAGATGAGAAATGAGCAACGTCTTCGCAGGGACTTAAACCTCTCAAATACGCAGCGAATGTGCTGGCCGTTACACCACGAAGGCATGCTAAGAAGATGGGAGAAATACGTTATAAGGTTATGGAAGAATTTGACGATAAAAAATGCATCATAAATTCAGAAAAGTTGAACATTTGTTTTCGTATATAAGAAAGGTTTGTGATTAGAGGTTAAATAATAATAGAATGTGGAATATCAGTAATAAATCAATAATAAGCATCAGTAATAAAATAAGTAAAGAGCTCATATATAGAATTATAGAAATATCTTCCGTAATTTAAACTTCAGTGTATCGACATATGTATTTAAATCTTAATGTATCAGCGCATTCTCAAGAAGTGTTAACATAATATTAAATGATGCCAACAAGTGTCGCCTTTCAAAACTGTGGGAGATAGCAAAAATATGAGCGCATGCCAAAAATAAGCATGCATGACTACATAGAAAATGAGTTTTCTTTTTTTGAGGTATTCTTCTCTTCTTGTTGTCAGTGATAAAAGCTGTTTTCATAATTTTGAATGATGTCAATATGTGTCGTTTCTCAAAAATTGTGGAGAATATTAAAAGCGTGAGTGCAAGTCAGAAATAAGCATGCACGAATGCATAGAAAATGAGTTTTAGTTTCTAAGAAATTATTCTCTTCTCGTTACATTTCTGATAAACGCTGAGATTTTCTACGCGTATATAGAAATCTTTGGTTTATTTAAGTCTTGACACGAATTAGAAAGAAGATTAGATTGAACTCAACGTAAAGAAATAAATGAAAAGGATATAATAGAACTGAGATAAGAAAGATTTAACAAGAAATGCTAAAAACGGCAAATTATTTTGCTCTGAAAATTCGATTTCAGATTTCAAGCAGCCTAAACATTTTGGTACAGCCATTCATCAAAGATACGCATGCAAATAGCATTGCGTTAATGGAGTCGATTGAAGTTAATTATTAGCATTATGAATCTTTTACACTGACTTAAATTAAAATGAGCCTGAGCATGCATCAGTTGAATTTGCCTTGTGAATAACAACATTATCATTATATCTTCTTAACCACATATTGATTAATAAATATACTTTATATTTCTCATTTCAGACGTTTCCTGTGGTATAGCATTTAGTTACAATTATCTTAAGTGTTTAAATACTAATATAGCAAGAAAGTCTTAAATAATTTATTGCACTGAAGTTTATAACTTAACCCAAATGGAAGACTGCAGCATTATTTGGCATTTACACCGATAAAAAATATTTATTACAGTATTTCATAATACAATAAATCAACTTCAGAAACAAGGCCAAATTTTGGCTGTTATAAAACACAAACATCCAATAAGTTTCTGTCAGGCCTTATTTACTTCAAGATAAATACAGCCTTCTGAGTTGCTCAGATTACATTAAGATGTTTTCTTCCTATCGCTAACGCAGCACTTTTATACGCTAGATTGTTTAACATGTTTTAAGCATATGTTCAGCCCATTTTAGATGGGAATGATTGTAATAAAAAATAGTTACATAAATTATTGTAACTTCCTTAATCAAAATTGCATAAACCTATTTTCAGTTCTCCATATCTATTTTATTTTAAAATAAGTCTTTTATGTCTTATTTTCATTCCTTCGGCGAACAAGTAACTTCAGAGATAAAGAAGCGATGTTATTCAAAGCATGAAGAGTTTTCAGAGTCCCTGAAGATTAACAAAACCTCTTTCTTAAAATGAATTCATCTTTATTTAAACTTATTCTGCGTTAATAATAACACTTTAAATCTTCATCACAATTCACATTTTAATGATCCTAAAAGAGGAAAAATTCAGTTAATAAAAAGAACGCTTCTAGACAGACGGTTTTTGAAGGAACGTTTTTTCACTGCTTTATATTTCGCTTCATTTAGTTTTCTCTTGAGTGGAATGTGGTTAAAGTTTTATTTCTTATTAAACTGTAATGAAGAGATTTCCTTAGGGAGTAATAAATTCACTGATGTGCTTTTTTATAAATTTCCCATGACAGGATGCATAAAAAAAAATTCTGATTTATGTTTTATTTTTCCGACTGATATTATTTTTATTTACTTAATTTATCAGCGTATTCTTAAGCGTTTGCATAATATTTAATGATTCTAATAACTGGCGTCTCTCAAAAGTGAGGGAGATATCTGATCATCTAATATTTTACATAAATCGTTTTTTAACATAGACTTACGTTTCTCCATTGTTGTTTGTGAAAATGAAAAATTATAACAAATCGGGCTATAAAAATGCTTAGGTCTCACAACTACAAAACACAGAGAGTTGGTTTATGTTTCGTTTGCTAAATGAAGGTGTAGTACAAAATGCGAAAAGAATTCTGGAATTTGGTATTATGGTTCAGCCATAGTTGAGTGACACAGTTAGCCAAAAATCACAGACATTTTGATGCCGTCATACGCTATGCACATGTACAGTGAGTGGTCATGCGTTCTTTCTCGTCTCGTGGGTGGCTCCGGTTCCGTTGCTTGTTGGGTACGGTCGAAATCAGCCGATTTAAAATTGTTTCTCGTACGTGCGCTTATCAGATACACAAAGTCCAGTTTGTTCATTCATAAAGAGTTCAATATAGATACAGCCATACCGATTATTATGATGGAAGATTTTGAAGGAGACGCGAAAAAAATGAAAAACGGTATCCTAAAATAACACTTTAATCTTAACATGGTACTTTAGAATTATTCAAGTACACTTATAGATTTAATAGATCTTAAAATTCACACGAAATATCACTACACAGTTATTGAATTATGTCTCGCATCATCGTCTTATATTGAATAAAATATTTACGAATGGAAATTGTTTACGAACACGAATAAATGTTATTTGTGCAAGATATTTTTTTTTCAAAAGAGTAAAGGTAACCTGAGTAACGAAAGAAAAGGTAAATCTAGATATTAAACCTCAGCGGCCGTTTAGAACAGATAGCCTCCCGTCACTTTTTCTTCTCTTTAGCACCAGAGGTGCTTAGTCTCAAAACTCACATTTTGTCCATATCACTTTGTCTCCGAAACGCCTTTTAAATTGTTGTAACCAAATTTTATTGCGAAATATTATTTAAATAGATTAAATAATGATAAACTTATATTGTACGTAAGTATGTTCCTCGCCCTTTGGCAAAACGAAGGATCGAAGAGCCATCGAATTTTTAGTACATGTAGTCGTCCACCCAACCATAGGAATATCGAAACCCGAATTTTGAATTTCGAATTTGTTTTTAAATTATTTCATATTTTGCACAAGTTTAACGAATTTTTGCGCAACAACTCAGCGATTTGAATACGGAAATTGGCAACACTACTCGAAATAAAACGTTTTTATCTCCAGTATGTCAGATTGTTCCATTCGGCAAACGTAAATATTTATCTTTCAGTTTTATTGCACAGATTAAGTTATTTGAAAGCAAGATGTTGCATCAAATAGAATACTAATTATCTCCACGGACCATCATGTTGCCAGTCAGTAAAGCGTAAAATATTTAACTTTTAAAATTAATTTTTCTGTTACACAGTAGTAAACCAAGTAATTGAAAAGCGATAAAAGCAATTCTTAAAAATATTTTCTCTACTTTTTAATCTGATTGATTTAAATAAAAATGCATTTAAATCACGAGATGTGTAATTAAAAACATCAAACATATTTATGAAGTTATAGTAGCCATTATATACTTTTTTTATGATAAGCCCTTTAAGCGGATGGCCACTCGAGCGGCTACTTTTCAAAGAAATAATATTGCGAAGATACAAAAAGTGTATGGCAACCTTCTAACATTCTGTCGAGAATTCTAAACATATGCTGCTTTTAAATATATTGTGATTTTGTTCTTTGATTTTACCTGGCGTAAGTTTGAAGAAAACGGTGCTTAATAATAAAGGGGAAAAGACAAAAAGTTTTTGAAAGGACTTTAATCCAAGAGCAGATTGGTAGTCTGAGAAGCTCAGCGACAGCGTAAATGCATTAGCTAATCCTCTAGTGCGACGTTATAATCTGAATCCATTCAGATTTTCTTTACTTCTTTCTTTTCTTTAATTGTTTTTTAATTCAATTATTTTAATTGATTCTGGTTTTTAGCTAAAGGATGAAAGAATATAGGTATTTTCAGTGTTACTCAAAAATAGCAAGAATGATAACTTTGCAAGCTAACATTTTCTAATTATGTGTCATGCAGTAAACCTTGTTAGTATGTTCCACACGTATTTATCACGCTGAATAAATCTGAGCAGAATAGTTCATCTTTAGCAAGGGGTCTCCAAACTATGAACTGCGAGCATTATCCATCCGGCCTGCCAAAATATTTTTATAAATAATTTTATAAAATATAAAATAAGCAAAGTAACATGTACCTGAACTATTTCATATGAAAACCAATCTGTAAATACATTGCTTGTCATGCACATTCTTTATGAAACATATTATAAATATTAAACAACCATTTCTAAATTTACAATGCGTGAAATACCGTAACACTCTATTAATTTTTTTTTCATTATACTTTTTACCGTAATAAAGGTTTCATGTGTTATTTCTACTTATTTTCATAGTAACATTCGTGGTTTGTTCATATAAATTTTCAGCGGCGATTTGTCTTAACATTAATTTTTGTTCTATATATGTTACAATTTATTTTAATTTTAGAGACTTTTTTTCATACAAAACTTGCCCAAAATATAAAATGCCTAAGGTTGAAACATTTCAGATCAAAATTTAAACAAAATTTTGCGGAAAAATTGTTACAACAGAGTGTCTACTTAAAAGTCTACTTAAAAGCAAAGTTACATTGTAAATCGAAGAAATCCCTGATATTCTAGGATAAGAATATTTTTACAAAGGTTTAAAATGTTTTATGAAATTTATGTTTGGTGAAACGAGAGGAAAGTCTAAAAAACCAGTCTCTTTACGTTATCAGAGCGATATTAGACCCACTCGCAAAAATCTTGTTGTCTTGTTTAAAAACATGTGTATGCTATTCTTCAAAATTGCATTCCTACACAGTGTGTCTCAAAAGGTCCTTGCCAAACTTATCAAACATAACATGCTGGTCCGTTATAACATGATTCCGAAAATGCGAACGGCGACCTCTAGAGGTAATTTTCGGAAGCGTAAAGGGGAAGAAAGAAAGAGTGTCCAAAGAGGTATTAATATGACTTTTATTTAGAAGCAGAGTTAAATCATAGAAGATATCCAAAATTTCTTCCATTGATCACAATGCAGGCTTCATAACATCGACGCATGCCCATTTTGAACGACAAACCCGTTCAAAACGGGCAAATGTGTCACGGACACGTGCCGCCACTTCAAAGATCCTGGCGGCGAGTTCCATGCCCGATACTACGATCGTCTTGTACGCCATGGACTTCATGTATCCACACAAACGAAAATCTAGGGAAGTCAGATCGGGGGATCGCGGTGACTATGCGACTGGTCCGCCTTTGCAAATCCAGTGATTAGGATATGTCCTATCAAGGTATTTCTCGCGTACTGCTGCTAAAATGTGCACGCGCTCCATCATGCTGAAACCAGATGCTTCAGCGTGTGGTCGCTAGAATGTGAACCATGAGGTCTGGCAATATTCTTTCCACAAAAATCACACGAAATATATATAAAGAATCGAGTTAGTAAACCGATTCATCTTTCTTTTGCAACGTCCTCGCCTGAAATGATCACACCTCCCACTCCCCCATAATTCTAAAAACATTGCCCTCTAGCGCTCGCCGCATGCATTTTCGGACACAAATTTCTATGTAAATCTTGTTTGTCATGGTAACAGAACAACATCTTAAGTTTGGCAACGATCTTTCGAGACACCCTGTAGTATGATGAATTAAGTAGATCTTGGCTCTCAAAGCTTCGTGAAAGGCTCTCGATCTAAAAGTTTTGAAGGCCCCCTGATCTTTAATGTTCACTTGTGTGTGATTGTTTCTGCTTACAGACTTACCATTTTTATGATGTGGACCACAAAGAACAAGGATTGTTCAAGAATGTTTTTTGTCGCAGAAACCTGTACCTGAGACAGTTCTTATGGCTAGCAAACATTTAACGTTGAATAAATCAAAAGTCTGCCAGTATTTTTTCAGATTACAAATGAAAGCATGTTATTTGAAGGCTTCTACGGCTTAAGCATTCATTGATAAGCAGAAATGAGAAATGCTTAAGAACGTTTACTAATAACGATTATTGAATATAATCTTATAGTTTAGAATTCTGAAGTCTGAATTTAATCAGAGTTCTGAAGAAACTCTTTTTATTCGACAGTTCTTGGGAAGTATATTGAGATGTTGTTTCTGATACACTATTCACCAGACCTTCTTGTTCAGCACGAAATTACTCATATTACTTGATAATAAAAAGTACTGTTGCAATATTTTAATAATAAAATTACAGAATGTTATATTCACTGGGTACAATAAAAATTCAACGTGTATACTGGCGAGTCTATCGCAAGTGTGGTTTGAAAATTTCATATCATGAATATTTTAGTAAGTGCTGAGTGATTCTTAAATTACTAAACAAAATTTACAATATGTGTTTATTGTGTTTTTAGTATAGATTCATAACAGTTTTCAATGAAGCACTTAAAAACTCTCTGAAACAACAGAACAGTTCCTTTTGTTAATGTCTCTAAGCCCAATAGAAAATTACTTTTTGATTAAGCAGTATAATAAAGGCACTGCTGAAAATTGAAATTCCAGTACCACACCATAATCAAGTTCATAACCAAACGAGCAGCTCCGATGTTTACTGCCAGTAGCTTGTGAATCTGGAGGAAGCAATCAAAAAGAAAATGCCGGAATTGGCTAATCGCAAAGGAATCGTGTTCCACCATGACAATGCGAAGCCTCCCACATCTTTAGCAAAACATACGAAATTATTGAAGGTTCATTAGCTAAATATTTAGTTTCTATATTTTCAACTCTATTAGACAATAACATTTACACCATAAAAAATTCAATAGAGTTTGTAAAAAAAGTTAAAAACATTTCTCCTAGTAATTTACTCATGGTTTCTTTTGATGTAAAATCATTATTCACCAATGTCCCAGTGGAGGGTGCATTAAGATGTATAGAAACCAGACTTCGCGAATTTCATTTCTCTTGCATCGAAATTGATGAGCTAATTTCTCTCACTCAACTCTGTTTGAAACAAACACATTTTGTTTTCCAAAATAAGTATTACAAGCAAACTGAGGGATTAGCCATGGGAAGCCCCCTCAGTCCCATCCTGGCTGATATCTACATGCATTATTATGAATCAAAATTGTTTGAAACTTTAAACTTCCCGGCATGGTTCCGCTACGTAGACGATACTTTTACTCTGTTTGAAGGTAATAAATATGATTTAAATAAAGTTCTTTCAACAATGAATTCTATTGATCCTGCTATTCAGTTCACTTTTGAACTTGAGACTTGCAATTCTCTTCAGTTTCTCGACATTCTGGTCACACGTAACACATCCAACTTCAGTACTACGGTTTACCGTAAACCTTCATCGGTTTGCCTTCCACCACACTTTAAATCATGTCATCCGACTAAACAAAAGTTAGCTTCATTTTATTCCTATGTTTTCCGTGCTCTTCAAGTTTGCTCCTCTAAACTAGCCCTTGATGAAGAACTAAATTATTTAAAAGCAATAGCTATTGACAGGGGCTTTCCACCCAACATTATTAATCAAGCAGTTAAAAAATTCTCATCTCAACACACTAAAAGGCACACTCTTGTTTTAGGAGATTATAAAAATTCTGTTGTCATTCCCTTCTTTCCATCAATTAGCTATAAAGTTGCACATATTTTGCAGAAATTTAACTTTCGGGTTGTTTATTTTCCCATCAATAAAATTCCGAGTTCCATACTCAAGGACCCCATTCCGGATATGAATTCCTGGGGTATTTATAGGATTCCTTGCCAGTGTGGTTTAATTTACATTGGCCAAACTAAGAAAGCCTTAAAATTTCGCGTCAAGGAACATGAGGCATATGTTAGAAAAAAGGAAACACAGAAGTCTTCTGTTGCTCAACATTGTTGGTCCGAAAACCACACTTTCAGTTTTTATGCTGCCAAAATTATTCAAAAAACATCTTCCATTGGAGAACTGGATTTTCTAGAGGCATTTCACATTCATAAAAATCTTTCTGTTCTAGTTAACGATCCTAATTCCAATCCAAATTTGCCTTCGGCCTTTAAAGAAATTATGTTTTAGTTCTGATTTCACCAACAGATGGCGCCACTTGCTTATTCTTGTCCAGGCTTTCTTATCTTATCTAATCATTATTTCCTATCTGGTTCATTTGCGGTTTTGCAGCTGAAGATGGTGGTTCGGTAAAACCATCGAAACTAGTCCTGTGAAAATTTTGTAAATGTAGCGCTGATTTTTGTTGTTTGACTTCTGAATTGGTATTTATTCGGCGTGTTATTGTGTCTTAATTATGAAAGCCCCAAACAGGCTTATTTTTTGCTTTCTTTTTTACACGTGGTGTGGCCGCCATTTTGTGATTGCGTGAGTTTCGGTAAGTACTTTTTTGCAATTTTCAAGTTATGTTTATATTTTGTATATTTGGATATTGTGCTTTGCTTGTCTGATTTCATGCATTTTTCTTACAAACGTTTTGTTTTCTATTAATTTCAGTGAGGGATTTTTCTGCTGTTTTGTGTGTGCTTTATTATTGTTTACTTAATTTAGTTTGATTTTCTGTATTGTTTCTCATGACTTCATCCGTTAATCGTTTCACTAAATTACGCCTGAAACGGCAAAAATTCCTGAATCATCTTGACTTTTTACTTAAATGTAAATGTAAAAAATTGATCCCCAATTTTATTCAAATCAAATCTAATCAAAAACCTTCGAGTCGCGTTTCAAGAATTCTGTTAAATTGCAAGCTTGCCTTACTTAGGTCCGTCATAAGGGATACACGTCAACAATTGTCCAAAATTGAACGTGAACTCTATAAGCTTCATCTGGAACTCGCTAAATCATATCCAAAATTCACTGCCCTTGAACAAAAGTCTTGGTCTAGAACGGAGAATGCAGTTAACCGTCATAAAAACACCCTTGCAGTTAAATTCGAAAAACTTCTTTTACAATCTTCCAGTTCAAGTAGTTTAAAAATTCTTCCCATTGTAAACATCAAGCCAATAGTTAATATTTCTAATGTTAGTCTTTTTTAGTTGTTTATGTTTTCTGTCTTTTTTAGCTAAGTATCGTTTTCCGCTTAAGCCACATAGAGCTCAACAGCAAAATCACAAAATTTTTAAAAGCTGAATAGCGGCATATGTTTTGATTTCCCGATGCAGATATTGGAATACATTTCCACATTTTCATCTGCCTTTTCTCAGTTCATAATATAAGTATTTAGGTTTCTTAATAAGTCGGCTAGCAAAAGAAATTTGTTTGTCTTTTTATTATTCAAAGCATGCGTGCAAAGAATGCGTTACCTTTATTTATAAAATATCGCATTCTTTGCACTTACGCTACATAAAATTCAGTTCGACAGTAAAATCATAAAATATTTAAAAAGAGTGTACATTTAGAATTCCCAATAGATTGTTGGATGTTGCCATGCATCTTTTCATATCCGCTGTATTATTCCTTTAAAACTAGCCGCCGTCACAGCCACATAAAATAATTATCATATAAAAGGAAAAATACATAATGATTTTAGCGAGTCCAGCTAGCGTAATTTCATAAAAATATTCAATATTTCTAATTAGACATCTCATGATTTTAATACATCTTTATTTAAATCAATCACATTAAAAAGCAGAAAAATACTCTTTAAAACTGTGATATGTGTGAGCAACATACACACATACAGATTATTCATTATTTAATTTCTATAAAATATTACAGGTCGATATCATTTGGTGGCAACAACTCGAAACGTGATACGCCATTTATAAGGAATCAACTGAAAAATCCTGTTGCGAAGCTAATGGCCTCTTTTGTGCTAATAACGCATTAAAATTAATTCGGATGAATTAATGGTGAAAACATTAAACAATAATATTCAATAATGCATTGTAAGTAATAAAACAAAAAATGCGTTCATGTTGGCATTAGAAGTATTATTTAGTAATACAATAAAGGAGTCTCTTACAGTACTGAATAATTGATTACAGAACGTTCTTAGAACATTTATTGGCTGTTTCATTCAAATGCAAATTCAAGAGAACTCAGTTTCCATTGACATTACTAAAATAGCTCAGCAGTTCTCAAAAGCGAAGTCTAAAGTTCAACAGAATTTTAGGATGAGCTATATTAAACATGTATCCATTTTTGTAATGATGCAAAATTTATTCTATAATGAACTGCCCGAAACTAAATTGGATATGGTTATATTTTAACATTTTAAGTACCCAGCTGTATCATTTTTTAAATTAGCATTTGACCCAATTCCAGATGTTGGTTTCAGCTAAAATAATGTTTTCACGAATATATTCGAATGAATCTCTACTGCCATATAATTTACACTTGAGAGATGGGTAAAGCATACAATTCATGGCACGTAATCCATTAATTAATTACAATCAACTCCGGTTAAACGCAAGTAGGAATGCTAAGTGCCTGACTGCAGTGTGGATAAATGATGCAGCTTTTGCCACTTAACTTTCAAGCATCCTGTTCGCAAATATAGCTTTCATGTTCTATTCTTTAGTTAAGCACGAATGCTTCTTGAATATTTATTTGATATTCTTGCTTTTATACAAATAATATTGCAACAGCCCCCCCAGAAGCATGATTTTATTTGGTTCCAGTCTACATGCTTGGCCAGATTATATTATATAACTCCATTAGATTGTATTTATTAGTAATTTAGTAGTTCATAAATAATTCAGGCTTGCTTGCGTTTACTATTTCGCTTTCAAACCAATTAGGTAATATGATATTTGTGTCTTTATACAGCCTACGTTTTCTCATATAATTTTCTACAAGCTATTTATTTTAGTTTTTTATGGTTCGACGATTTAGATTAAATATAAAATCTTAGGGAGTCTGTTTCCGTTTTACTAAAATCTGTTCTACCAATTTACAATTTAAATTAAAAAAGATTTTATGATTTTTTAAGACGTGCTGGTAATACATTGCAATAAATATAATTATAGAAACAATCAAATATTTCTTTTATTTTTCAATATAATCCTCACTTGTGCCAATACATTTTCCTCAACATTTCTGTAGAGAATTTGCCCACAGAAGAAAATCTCTTCCTCATGTTTGAAAAACTAAACATCGAGAGGATGATATAATCATTACATAAAAACTGCGTCCCGAGAGAATCTTAGCTCGGGTTTTCAAAAAGAAAAAATTTAGTATGTACACCACATGACTTTTATTTAAACATATTGAATTAACAGTTAGCTAATTTTGAATTAAATCTGCTTCGTCAATAGCGCATAAACAGCAATAGAATAAATGTACTCCTTAAAGTTCACTATATTTATTTACCATAGCGACACTTCGGCGTTAGGTTCGCTTAACAGCGTTATATCTCATTCATTTTATAACTCGGGGTATACCAATTAAAATACAATTTTTACAATTAAAATTACAGTTTCTACGTAAAAACAAGCTAATAACTTAAATGAAAATTCCAGAATGAATTAAGCATAATTTAATTCGCAATAATAAAAGAAGACGTTACTTTGTTGTTGCGAAGCTTAGTTTCTCTAGATGGGCAACAAATCCACTATTGTGCTAAGTTTCAAATGTAAACAAATATGGCTGCCATGTAAAACAAAAATTAGGCTTAGTCGCACTTAAAAAACTTTTAAATTGTTGTTAATTCCACAATTATTACATATTGGTTAACTAAAGTTATAAAAACCTTAACCGGAAGATGAGAACATCATAATTCAATCACTTTTAAAGCAAAAAATGACAATTTACGAACATATAAGAATAAAGAAACTGAGATCATGCAGCAGAGTAACAGAGTATATATATATATATAAATTTAACAAATATTATATTCTCTATTCGTATAAAGCTAATTCAAAGTTAATTTAAATTTAATTATGAAATTTTAATTGCAAATATAAAAGATTCATTATTGCTGCAAACTAATTTACAATATCATTTAAATTCTAAGAGCACATGTAAATTAATTGCACATATCTAAAACCATGAAAAAACAATAATATTCCAAAAAAAAATTTTAAAGATGTTTTAAGACCAAATTACTACTTGTTTGAGCTATTGTAAAAATTTATGCTGTAAACTTTAAGTAATGTAAAATGCTTGTTTTGTGTGAAAAACTGTTGCTAACTGTGAGGCATAGTACAAAATGTGTAAAATTGTAAAATTTGCTAACTGCTACGGTTTGTGAAAATAGACGGTGAGCCCGATTGCAACCAAAATAGGAGGTACTTATCTACATGTTATAGCTGTTCAGTACTATATACAAAATTTCAACGTTCTGAGAATACTCGTTTTTGAGTTATGCGATATACATACATACATATGTACGAACGGACGTGACGCCACGAAAAAATCTCCTCATAATTCATTTTAAATCAGATTTATAATTTTTGGGGTAAAAAGAGTCCCTTATTCTGACCTTACGTACAGATGTCACGCAAAATCATCGTTAAATTGCATTCGATGGCGGTCAAAATGCATATTTTCTCTGAAATATGATACCCGAAATTTTTCGCGATTACAGTATTTCTTTTTACTTCGTTCAAGGGAGTAAAAAGTAACCTGAAGCACGATTGGAAAGTGAGTAATACTTGGCCGTATTCTTGCTATGGCATGCAACACGCATTGGCAGAGTCAGTAAGGAATTAACCGCCGTCGTTCTCTTAAATTGCTCTTAAACATAATCGCCTCTTTTCCTATTAGCTATGCGATTATTTCATTATTATTATCAGACGAATAATATTTCACTTGATACGATTCAGGCACTGGCTACTTAAAGAAAGAAACACTTCAGCCATAAATTGGAATTTATCATTAAGTCCTATATACAGTTATGTAACACTGTACAAGAGTTCCATCTAAATCCGCCTATTTTTTATTTCGCAGTATATGAACATTTTAATCGCATCTCGTATATTAGAAAAAAATATTCCTCAAAATTTCTTATATTCCTTTATATTTTCCCTCTACATACACAGGTAGAACAGTTTTTTTTCCATCCAGAAAATCAGTCTCCAATTACGGATTGTAATTTATCGAGCAGTTCGAAACACATGAATATACTCAAAATTTTTTGACAGTGGTAATTCTTCCTAAGAGATATTTTTCGTATAAAAGCATGTCATGCGGGTTCTGAAATAGACTGAAACTGGAATTCATCGGAAATCCTTAAAGACCGCAAATCCTGATGGGTTTTGCAGTAGGAAGTAGGTAAACTGAGAAATGGGGTTGGTGGTAGAATGAATATTAAGAAGGATGGTAATTTTAACACTGCTCATATTTCTGCCATTGTTCTCACCATTAGTATGGAATTTTTTAACGATTATTAGTAATTTTATCATAAAATTCGAGAAAGGTCAAAACAGATTATTTGCGCTGAAATCCAATACCCGATACTATTTGCGATCACTATGCTTCCTTTACTTCGCACAAGGAAGTAGAAACATGTTACTGAAAAACTGATTGGAAATCTGTGTATATGTTACGGTGAAACACCGAAATCTGGAGAATGTCTACTTTCACCGGTGAATGTCAACATTCACATAGTCTCTTGGTGTATGTCCGAATTATTTTCCAAATACACTTATTTCTGACTTACACCGGTCAATGTCGACATTCACCATGTACTAATGGCGAATGTTGAACATATAACAATATTATATTTTCTTCTCCGTAATCCAGTCACGAATAAACTCACTTGAGACTTGAAATAAGAACTTAAGAACATGAGAACCTAAAACACACAATACATTCAAAATGAGAAAGGAAAATAATAGAAGTTAAAAACTTACTTAATTATACCGTACGTTCTAAATGAGAAAATAAAATAACAGTGATAAAAAACTTACTAAATTATGTGATTAAAATCTTATTTATTGCAACAACTTAAACTATTATGGCACTTTATGACCTCTCTTTTTGACTTTCACCAGAGCATATCTGTGATTGTCGACATACACCGGTGAGGGTCCGAATATACAAGAATGTAGTGAAATATTCGGTCTTTCACCGACGTATTTGGTGAATGTTGATATTCTCCGGTGAATGTCGACATTCTCCAATTTCGGTCTTTCACTGTAGCATATACATAAGACATTGCATCTAAGCGCTGGCTATTTAACAGAAAAATTTGATGTGATATAACAGCATTTATGATATTGCAGAATCTGATAGGCTTATTAAATGTGTCACTTTACTTGAATAAA
Source organism: Stegodyphus dumicola (assembly GCF_044657685.1). NCBI lineage: Eukaryota > Metazoa > Arthropoda > Arachnida > Araneae > Eresidae > Stegodyphus > Stegodyphus dumicola. The sequence goes on from NC_140775.1 coordinate 77,085,045, forward strand.
TTTAATGCTTTTTAAATTTTATAACTTTAACTAGATTATTGCTTCTTGCATAGGCGGATAATTTTACATTTACACTTAAATCATCAACTGCTGAATTTATTTAGGATTGTTACTGTACATAACAGCAATGTACCCAGCGACAACTCGGTAAATGTTTTCTTCCTTTCTGTAAATTTACTATTTTAATCATAAGCAAACGACCAGTTTTATCTTTCTTTTAGTAGAAATTATTTCACTTAGTTTCCTAATTGAAAAGCCCCTTGGACACGTAAAGTCACTTCGTTGTAATCGCAAATTCGTAGCCACAGCAATAAAAGCGATAATGCTGACACCTAAAGATAAATAAATGTTTTTTTTTAAGTTAAAAAAGGGAGAGAGAATGTCTTAAAGTTTTAAACGGAAATCATTTATAGAAAAGAAGCAAATATAGCAAAGTTTGGCTTTCTCTTGATTACTCGCGTTTTCGACAAATATTGGAAACGAAGACTTATACACGAATGTGATAAATACACGAATGTGATAAAACCTCAAAGATGCTTTTTTTTCTATCTAGATTAGTATAAAAACAATGTTTTGCGTTCCCTGAGAAAATATACCAGTCGGAATAATGCTACAGAATAATGCTACTGATTTTGAAAGTAAACTCAAGTGGTAGAAGAATTTCAGAATTAGATGCAACTTCTTGAAATTTCGGACGCCTGTATGTGCATCTGAAAATGGGTTTATATTTCAAAATTTGCGAACTCGATTAAAGAATATTCTTCTCTTCCAATGTTAAGGAGCTAATGTTTCCCTTCACCATCAGCAACACAAACTTCTTCTCCGGCTTTTTATTTTTAAAGAAACAGAAACATCCAAAAGACAAGCGGGCCAGATATTAAATAGAGAAAATTCCAGGTTAAGTCTTCTTAAGAATGAAAGCAAATCAAAGACATATACTCGTATCTTTAGTATGAATAAGAGTGAAGCATTTGCATCGTTTATAAGGTTTATGCTAAGTTTATAACAGTTATTTTTAAGTTTATGCACCTTTCCTATCTCTTCTAGCTTCAGCTTACAATTCTTTACGAGAATGAATTTTTAGAATCGCGTTTAATCCAAATGAGAAGGAGTAATACTTAAGTCGAAGTTCCACTGACTTCAGGACAGAGAATCAGAGTTTCTGAATAGCGCACATTTGCCTTTTGGCTACATCTCTCTAAACTGTGACTACGCTCGGCCGTATTACGTGCCCTTGATAGCATCGCTAGATAATTCGATATTTAGGCGCCAACTATTTTAGTTTTGTGTTAGATTTGGCTAAAATATTGTTATTTAATCATTAGTTAGTTCTTATTTCTTATATTTTTGAGTTTAAGCCCTAGTGGAGGCTTTGTTGTACTTCCTGAGATAGGGACCGTCTGTATACCTTTAGTTTGAACAATATAGGATATTTAACCCTTTTCTGGACTTAAACGATTATTCGCTTAGTAGTTCACTAGGTTTCTCCACACTTAGTAAATAGATAAATGGGAGGAAAACTACAAATTTAAGATGAATTTGTCCAGACAGATCCAGACAAAAGAAGTCAGGCTTCAGAAACCATTGACTGTCTATTTTTTCTGATATATAAAAATGTTTACGTATCCCTGAATATTTCTATTTCAGTTTTTTTTTTTTTTTTTTTTTTTTTTTTTTTTTTTTTTCATTTCCATGAATTTTGAGAGGAAAAAATTAATTATAGAGTTTAGTGTAAATATTATTCATAATAATGTGCATACCCATACTGTTAAAGTAATTACTAGAAAATATTTTAACTCCAAATATTAAAAATTAAATTGAAGATTTTTTTCCTTCACTAAAACTGAGATACTGTAATTAATAATAAACTTCAAGATTTCTGGATCGTATTGTTCTTTGTTTTTAACTCAAATGTTTAGTTTTAGTCTTACTTTATGCTCATTAAAAAAAGTAAATAGAAAAAACTGGTGTTTACTCAATATTGATTTGTTATTTTATTAGATATCAATCGACAAATTAAGGATAGGAAAATACCTTGTTTCTTTTATTTCTTTTAAATTACAACATGAAATGGAATTTAGTCTTTAAAAGTTTGTTTGCTTAGAGTCGTTCAACTTTTTACCTGACGAAAGGAATAAAGGAGAAAAAAAAAGCAAATTAATAGCTGATTGAAAAAATCGATACTAATTTTTTATTATGTTAAGAAAAGAAAAGCATCCAAACAGGAAACTTTCTGCAGTTAAAACTCAATTCACCTTTCTTTATCAACATATGGATCAAAGCATTAGGAAAGGCAATTGTCAAATTTTACTTTTGTAAGTTAAATCGTACGGCCAAAATCACTTTGTTAGATTCTTTTCCTTCTTAATCGAAATTATGTGAATAATTAAAGAAAAGAATCTTACTATCTGATCTAAAAAATAATCGCTATCTGTATATGTATAGTTCGAAGATCTTTTTGTTTACAACAAGAGAAACAAAGATTTTTATATTCGCGAACCTCCCTTTAATAATAAAACTTTTGCTAAGAATTTTTAATTCTATATAATTATGACAAAGTTAACTACATTTTAAACTTAGAGACTACTTGATGTAACGAAATTTGATCCTTCATCATATTCTTGTTTTCTTTGGAGTTAATGGAGTTTTTAAGCTTTACTCATAATTAGATTTTTCACAGTCATGCATTTTTTCCTTTTCTGGAAATTTTACTGGATCCAGAAATCTCCTAAAAGGCTGCATGAATTTAAAAGTTTATTTATAGGTGTTTATATAGTTCAAAGCTAAGGAATTTAAAGGAAACAAAGAAAGACTAAGAAGAAATATACAAATCATAAAAGTTTTCTTTGTATATTGTAATAAAATCTTAAAATTCATGTCTTAAGTAAATTATCAATTTTGGAATGAAGAACAGAAATAAATACGTGGTCTCCTATTGCGATATACACTAGTGTGTAAAACTAAGAAAATTTACAAATTATGTCCATTTCTATGAAACGTATTGAACCAAAGTTATTAATTATGCCGCCAAAGAATAATGCGAATATTAAGAGTTGAATACTTAAGCGTACTCGTGTCTGTTCGCGGAGTTGTGATTGTGGAGCGGATATAAGCACACGCGTGATTTTCTGCAATTCATGTGCCTTCATGACATTCGGCGTGTTTCTCGCAAGGGTTGGGTAAATTTATAAAATATCAGGTAAAATAAGTAGCCTCAAACGTATGAATGACGGACTGATATGGACTGATATGATTTACTTCTTGGTAAATTGGAGGTAGGCCTTTCTCAATCGTAGGTGGCTGTAGAGCTCAATGTAAAACCAAGTGTCGTGTTCAATTTAGGGAAATAGTTTCAACACACTGGATCCATATCCAGAAGGTCGACTAAGATCCACAACGACGAATGAGGATGATTATTTGGCACTTTCAGCGCGGCAACACAGGACTGCCGTAATATCACAGCTCTCACGTAAGCTGTGTACTGCAACTGAAACCCGTGTTTAAAAGTCTACAGTTTCCCGAAGGGTTCATGAGATAGAGGTATATACCCGATTCTGATTACAAGAGAGCAAAATGCGCTTTTTTGTGTGGAGGACTCTTTACTGCATGGTGCATACAACATGAGGCTTGAACCAGACTCCAGTGAAGAACTGTGGACTTTATAGACGAGTCGAGATTCTGTCTGAACGTTGATTCGCAACGTACCCGCATCTGTGGAGAGCTTGAAAAATGATACCATCCCTCCCATATCAGGAAAAAGGGTCATTATGTGGTGGAGGTTTAATGGTTATGATGGACTGACAAACAACCCGGCATGCGTTTGACAGACGCTTCCTGACTGTGAAGTAGAGAGAAGAGATCTTAGGACCCTATGTTTGACTTCAGGGGGTCAGTTTTTATCAGCGGTCAGTTGTATGTGTGTTCCCGTTAATGGTGGACAACACTCGTTTCAATAGGCTTAGCTGTCGATGAAGTGAGGATTTTCGCCACATGTGCCTCATAATCTTAACCATATACAGCATGGATATCTGGAATGCACTTTGGAGAGCAATTTCGTCTAGCAACTCCACTCCAAGAACTATTATGGTGTTGAAATCTGTATTGCTGCAGGACTGAAATCTATTTCTAGAAGTACTTTTCAACAGCTTGCTGTCCAGTATGTCGTCACGCAGCTCGACCTTGATGTTTAGGTGTGAGAGGGGATCATACCCTCATATTTATGTTAGAATTCCTTGAAAACTAGAAATCCTTTTTAATGTTATTACTCGCTTAAACTAACTGAAAACTAGTTTGAGAAAGCCGTTAAAATTTATATTTTAGGCTTAGCGAAATATATGACAGATAATTTATTAAATGAGACAACCGTATGATTAATCCGACTTAAATATGCGTTTAGTCTACCGGATATCAAACCTGGAATGATCAGTTTATTAACTTTAAGGCACAGTTAAGGAAGGAATTAAGGAAATGATGTTATAGAATTATCGTCTTGAAGTACTCTAAAAGATTTTGTAAGGAATTACACAAGTTAGATACTCAAAAATATGTGTAGTTTATAAATCGTATGTTCAAAAATAGTTCTACTATAATAATTTCCTTTGATATCATTTATATCAGGGTCAACGGGATTTTCCGCAAGTTTTCTATAATCACGATGAGGATGCTATGTTCCACATTTTTATTTTGTTGTGCTAATATTTTAACAAAATTTTAATACTACAATTTTTCAGCAATATATATATATATATATATATATATATATAATACTTAGATGTGTAACACAATTGCAAAACTAAAATAGATAATAATTCATTCATTATCTATTTGAATCCATAGATAATTATGAATTTATTTACTTTTGCATTAAGCAAAAATAAATGTCAGTAATACAGAAATACGATAAAAAATATGGCCCAAGCTTTTCGTGTCAATGAGATTTTAATTTCCATAAGTTTCATGTGATTATTGTGTGACTAAACACTGTATGAAGCTTAAAATGATTTGTCCAAATGAAAGGAGGTGACTTTTATAAACAGTAGTTTACATCATAAATTCACATAAATCATATACATCATCATGTGTTCACAAACTAGGTGAAAAGAAGTAATCAATGCCTTAAATACGAATTTATTATAAGCTATACGAAGTTAATGAGATTGGATAATATTTTGAGAGTTAACTGCATTCATTGCCTTTAGAGCGCGATTTTCATACATTTTTATTTTTTGAGTATTCCTAAATGTTTGCACATTCTTACAACACATTCATGAATTTTGCGAAATGACGGATACAACAAAAACAAAGTCCAGCCTTAGAATTACTTGTATAAACTAAATCATTAAGCCTTCAGTCCGTTCCTTGATGCAAAAAACTAATCCTTGCTAATTTTTAGTGATTTCGTTAACATACCAACACAGTTATCATAATTTTTAAGTTGTGATACGTATTATCATTTGATTATAATCTCATCTATATTTATATTGGTATTTAGGATTAAAGAATAATTATAAAAGCGATACTAACTGAGAAAAAGATTGATTAAAATTCTAATGACTAATCATATGCTAGCAATATGTTCACAGAATAGAATAAGCAATTAAGGCAAACAGCGTCTAATCTTAATAACAAACATCTTTAACATTGCATTTAGATCTATGTTAAAAGTAAAATCTGAAAGGTGCTAGATGTTGTTTATTACGTCTGAAAGGCATTATTTTAGGTCTCCTCAGCACTTGCTTTTCAACACGTGGATCAACCGCAGTTGTAGGTTTTCATTGAGTATTTCTTCAAATAATGATTTTTTGGATCTGAAATAGATTTTCAATATGGAAACAACGAATCATCCTGCTATTCAATGGTATTCGAGAGTAATTACAGTGTCTGAGAATCCGAAATCGCTATTTAAACTATCTTGAACTCATCCGTGAACAGAACTCAGCTTCATCAGTGATAATCTTAGGTGCTCGCCATTGAAAGATACAGAAAGTAAAATCCAGTATTGAGGTCTCCTTGCATAAAGATAATGTTCATGAAGCCTATGCAAAAGAGTGTCAAAGACTCCTGGGAGTTCTCACGCCAGTTATCTAGGGATTGTGTAACAGTGTTTTTATGATAATTATGATAAAAGAGGATTTTCATATCCTGCAACCATAACCAGCTAGACGACATCCCTTTCCATGATCTGGAAAACAGATCCCAGATTTTAATTTAGAAGTCAAACAGTTCTTGAAAGTCATGCTTCGAAGAAAGTTCCGTTCTTGGAAACGTTCAGCTGTGCTTGAACCGCCTCATCTTACCGACTGTTTGCCACATTTACTGACCTTCTTCTGCATGATGTACTTTTTACGTGCTCACTGACATCTGATCACTGTCAGATTACATTTAAATAAGATATCTTGATGATATTAAGCATATTTCCTTTAACGTGTTCTCTTTGTTTGTGTATTTTGTTCTGAACACCTTGAACAGCAAGTCTTTGTATTCAGTAGCATATAATTCTCATACACACTGACATTGGAGTTTTAATCAATATTTTTATTTTTAGTGTTATTTTAAAAATAATTTCATTTTGACAAAGTTTCTGAACATTAGTGTTGGACATGAGCTGAACAATATTTTGACTCTAATATTTTTTTCTAACTGCAGCTTCTGAGTAATATTGCACGAGCTTCAAGCAGATGTAATCGTTTTCTTTACTCTATAGGTTTTTTTTATTCATTATCTATTCATATTATTATTATCTATGTTTTGTAAGAGTTTATGTTTCAGAGAATGGCAACATACTATGATGTTCTTTTTGGAGAGTTAGTGTAACTTTTGTTTTCCTCATTTGAGAGTATGAGTAAAGGAATTATTTAATTATTATAGAGTCATAAATAACTAAAGAGATATAGATAGTTATTTCCGAGTAATAAATAGTTCTTGAGGTAAAACATTTGGTGAGAATTTTTGAACATGAGCACAAACCCCTACGAACGGCAGGCTGCATGGTAATTTTCATGGTCTTCCTAATGTAACGTAAATACTAGCCAGTTTCCCTCAACGCCCTCCTCAAAGGTATTCCTTGTTTTAAGGAGGTAGTTCTGGAGCGCTGTGGCATAACCTAAGTAATCAAATTCAGTCATTTAATTTTGAACATCAAAATATATCAATATGTTATTTAATGGGCCACGGGGAAAATTTATATCTTCATACTTAATGATGTTTAAGATTGTAAGTCTCTGATGTATAAATATTTAAGCCTGGAAATTTACAATTTTCGAATGAGTTTGTTTCATTTAATAAAAGACATAATATAATTAAAGGAAACAATTGTAACATAACGTTCTTCAGAGATTTCATAAAATTTTCTAATCAGTGATAATAAGCTGCATATTTAATTTATTTATTATTATACAAATAAATATCAAACATTTATATGACGTATGAAGAATGACTTCGATTTTTATTTAAAAAGTCTGGCTTGAAATACGTGTTTACCCATGACACAAATATTCCTTCTGAAATTTACAAAAAAGTTCATTACTTTAAATTTACATAACTAAAAATGATGCGGATTTGCACAAACATCGGAAATATGCTGCTTACTTTCATTACACATCCTTACTTACTACGTAAAAAATATGTAGTTTTCATTTTTATGTAATATATTAAGGCAAGCTCTCAACGTAAATAGCGAAAGGATAAGCATAGCTTTCGAAATTCCCTTATTATCCTTCAAAAAGGGGGAAATTTATCACAATAAATCTCTACGTATGTGCTATTAGATCCGTCCTTATCTTTGCTGCCAACTTAAATGGAAATATTTCATTCTGCCATTTTAGCTAAGTCTGGCGGTAAATCCTATAATCCTTCTATAATTTTATAAATGATTGATGAGATATCCTTCAAGCGGCGTGTACAGAAAATTAAATATTTATAATATTCTTTAAGCATTTCATAAAATCTTTCGGACGTCATATTGGTATTCAATTCATGTCAAACAAGCACATTAGGAAACGTTTTTTAATGTTTTGAACTGTTACAGCTTTACATGTTTGTAAGATTTCATTTTATTAACGGAATAATATAACTGCATTTATTTACAGTGCTATTGCTGTTAATATTGAAACATCATGCATGTGGTGACGAGGCTTTCAATCATTGTTTCAAAGGGTGTAAATAAATTGTATAAAATGTGATAAATCGTATTATAAATTATTCAATGGTTCAATAAATTTAATCGTATTGTGCTACAACACTTCGTTTCATTGCATGTTTTTATACAGAACGAAGGAAAGGAAAGAATCTACGAAAGAAATGATTTTCGTAAACAAATTAGTAGAACTAAAGAATCTATCACTATGTATTATAAAATTTCCAAAGGTTATCATTATTCAAAATTTTGTGTCTCTCTATACAAATAATGCTAAATGTTTATTAATTTATTAAAAAAAATTTCAGTCACCGCTTACTTGTATTTATTCCGTGATTTAGCTACAGATTAAAATATTTCAAATTATTTGCATTCGCAATTTTCATTTTAAGATTATTCAGTTAACTATTTAAAGAACAGAATCATAAATAATTTATTTGGCCCAACTACAAATTCCAACATGATAACGCTTACTCTTTTTATTAAATTTCCTTACCCATTTTGATACACAATTCAGCATATTTGAAGCTGATTACCACTTAACAAGCTCGGAAAATATAAATGTCATTTAATTTCTTGGAACAGAAAATATTGCAAAGGTACAAGAATCCTGTGAAAACTGATTTCCTGGGAAAGAAATGCTAATTCATTTGTATATATGTAACAATAAATATTAAAAATGATTTCTCATTTAATTTTTTATTGCTTAATAATGATTGTCTGCCAAAAACTTAAAACTCTCTTCTTTTATTGTAATATAAGCCTAGAAAACACATTTAAATATGAAACGATTTTTAAAATCGCCTTTAAATAATTTTCCTTAAAATTAATTTGTTCTCTATGGCATGTTAAAGCTTTAAATGAAAGAAATCTTTACATCCTGTAGAGCTGATTCTGAGAGTGGTACTGAATTCAATAATAACAAGTCATAAAGATCATTTCTGTAAACAACGTTTCCCGATGTTTACCAAACAAAAATAAGTTCATATATCTCCCAAGAGGCTTAAGCGGTTTGTAAGAACGTCCGTTTTAAAGGCGTTGAAAATTTATTCGGGTATGTTTAAAATTTGTTATCTTTAAGGATTATAATTATAGGTGGAAAAATAATAATATAAAGGAACTATGCAGCTAAAGACTGCGTTTAAACCTCAGTATGAGGCAAATAATGATGGTCTTGTGCTTGTTTTGTAATTAAAAATAAGATCCTGCAAAATTTGTTTTACTTTCTTTAAAATACAGAAGGTCTTGAATGATTTGGATTTATTTCTTCTCTCTTAGCCATGTATAATTCAGTTTCTTGTTAATTGATTATCCTGCCTTCACTTTTTATTTGATAAAACATTTTACTGATTTTTATATTTTACCTCAATAAGAATTATATTTTAAATAGTATGCAGGTATATGCAGTGCTTTTCCTGCCAATAAAATGTGGTTTTTCATTTTAATTTTAGTATAATAAAATTTAAAATGATATTCTATGTTAACTTTTAACAGACATAAAATAAAAATTAAATTTTGCTGTTAAATACCTTGAAGAAAAGTATTGTACTTTATAGAAATATTTTTTGCAAACGTCTTAGGCAAAAGACATCTGGCGAAATAAACTTATCAATGTTTCTTAACTAAGTATTTTCTTTATTAAATAAGTGTCTCCAAATGGCGATAATTCAGATGACATAATATCAAGTTTCTCTTCCCAGCTATTTTGCAATGGTATTAAAAACAGCTCATTTTAAATGTATGATTATGTGTCTTATATCTTGATTATCTGGTGCATTACTATTTAAATTCTAGTCCATTCATAAAAATACGAGAGAGTAAATAAGCATATGCACATGGAATTTGGTGACGTCATTGACGTCACGGAGCAAATAAACTTTCAACAGAATGTCGATGTTCTTTTTATTTAAAATCTGAGTGTTATTTTATTCTTAATTTAATCATACAAACATTTAATATTTTAAATTACATCAAAAGATTAAATTATATTAAATTACAGTTAAAAAAAGACAAAATTACTATTTTTAACTGTCCTTCTTTGGGAAAAGTGATGAAAGTCACATACTTTGCAGAAAGTACACTAGGTTTAATGTTTACTTTGAGCTCATTTTTCGATGGATTGACGGTATCAGAATAAACTTGACTGTTTAACATAACGTAAAATCGTATGATGCATTAAACTAGGAGCAGTTTACGAAGAAAGTGCATGATTTTTTATATTTTTTAATCTTATAAATGTATTTCCACGTAGTATTTAAGTGTTAAACTTGAGTTTGTGTTTTAATTTTAGAACTTTCATATATTGACCTCTTATGTTGTTTTTAGCGATTTAATTCAGTAGCTTATACTTTTGAAGTAAAAATCCACGTTGCTTTATTCTTATAAGTTACATTATGAAATGCCTTCAGTGATAGCTGAAAATTTTTTGCATCCCTTTAACAACCAGAATTCGAAAAAAAAAAATTGTTAAGAATAGCACTTTTAGTATTTACAGCTTATTTTTTGCTAGTTTGGCCACTTTCAGAAAATGAGGATATTTGAATTAAGTCTTTTAGTCATTATTTTTGGCCTATTAAGCATTTCCTTGTAAAATTTGACGTGATTTTCTTGTTAATCTGTAATTTTGGTTTTCAATATTTTAATTTTAATGTAATAAATATGCGTTTTCTTAATAGTTGTTTTCGAAACTTAAATTCTTCAGTTAATTTTTTTGAGGTCTGAATTCATGTTGAGGTATGTTTATTAATTTATCTCAACTAGTCAAGAAGGACGAAACCTATTTTCAGGACTCCTTTATTATTTGTGTTTCATTTTTGAGATAATTAACCCTGTGATGACTCGATCTCAAATATTAAATTAGGAATAATCAAAACGCAGTGTGCGATAAAGTATTATGGAAAGATTTTCTGTTTGTTTCCTAATTAAAAAAAATTGAAAAATTAAGTTTATTTTGTTTTGTTTAATTTTATTTTTTGTTTTGTTCGTTAAACATTTTTTACTAGTTACGTAGTCCTTTCTTTACACAAGCATATTGCACATTCCCGGACAGTATAACCATTAATTTTTGATTAATTACAGTCAAAATTCTTTAATCCGGACTCGTCGGGACTTCGGCGATTCCGGATTATAGATCATCAGTTTAAATCTGGTAAGATGGCATGCAGAAATTATAAAATTAAAAATATGAAATCGTAATTTATGAAATAAAGAGCAATTATGATTTAAAGGGTAACAAAATTTACAAAAAAAAGCATAATATTTATTTGTTTACTTTATTAAACATTTCTTTCAACGCGCGCATGCGTAAAGCCTACATTACGCATAGCCGATATTAGAACATTGCAACCAAAAAACTATTTGATGTGTATTCCTGATATTCATAAGGACGAGGAATTTGATTTAAATCATATCAAAGACGGAGTACATCGAGATGAAATACTACATTTAGTAAAGAATTATAAGCCGAATAAAATAAAAACATCTGCCCTCAAGATAAGGATAGTGCTGACAGATCAACTTCCAGTTCACCGCGACGTTCCCCCCCCCTGCAAAGCAACGTGAAATTGATAAACAGATTTCGGAATGGTTAGAGAACCAAAGGATATGCCTTTATCCATTTTTTTGCAGCAATTCCACTTTTTGTTTGATGGGCATCGAAACATGCTTTCGCTTTGTAGATCCTTTGGCAGCTCCAGAATCGGAAATTATTTTTGACATAATCCAAAGTTCAAGCTTACTTTTATAAAATTGCTCTAGTCTGCAAAAAATAATAAGCCAAATCCAATTAGAAGATTAAGGAACAACGCAATCTGCAACATTAACTGAAATAGATAATTAGATAACATTAGCTTAGCTTATACCGTCCGTTATACATTAAACACGCATGCGTAAACGTATTATACGCATGCGTAAACGCATATGCGCATGCTTAAACGCATAATGCGTTTACGCATGCGCAGAAAGTTTGTAGCTTTGAGGTCCGGATTATAGTTCATTCCGGATTGTGGACGCCCGGATTAAAGACTTTTGACTGTGTATACAAATATATATGTTACTTTTAAATAATAATTTTAATTTTGAGATTTTGATGGTAAAATCTTTGAGATTACTTTTTTATGTTAAAATAAAAATATTATATATATTTGGGTAGAAATAAGAATAATAATTATTATTTCATTATTTGACTTCCCCAGAAAAAGAAACTGACTACTGTATATTTTATCAAAAGTATTAAAAGAGAAATTATATTTTTAACTGCATAAATCCAAATATTATGCCTAAGATAAGATTATATCACTGACATTATGATAATTGCGTATTTGGAGTACAGAAAAAAAGCAATTAATTATGTTATACGAATTTTCTGAATCTCTACATAACGCAGATATCTCAAATATTATCTCACTAAAAGTGTTGCTAATTTGCATGATATTGTTAAATACATAATATTTTGCAGTAATTCCGTAAAATATTTTCATATGTAAAAAATGCTGTAAATCTGTTTCAGAATATATATTAAAATTATAAAAGTAAACTTTATTAACGTTTAACTAGCATCCAATGAACTTTTAGAGAAACGTCGTTTATAATAATATTTTTTTGAATTACAGATGTTGAAAAATTTACTGCATCTTCTCTCACAATGTCCTAAGTGATTCATTATTTTAAGAAATAATCTGTATTAGTGTCTGTGTGATGTGTAAACAATGATAAATGGCAACTTTTCCCATTATTTAAGCATCCTGTTTTAAAATGAAGTCAATAATATAAAAAACTTAAATATATTATATTATTTATAACCTCCCTATCTGCATATGATGTAAACATTTTCATAATCCTCACTGCTTAAGAAAGAAGTAGAAAAAGATTAAATAGAGATGGAGTGAATCTAATTTTCTCCAGTTTCTCAATCGATAATATCTCAATTTATAATAAGAAGAATAAAAAGAACAAGGAAAGAAAACTTAACTTTATGGTTAAAAGATTTTAATTATAGTAAAATTTGAAAGTTTTTAATGAAAAATAAATTTAAGAACACAGTTTTAATAAATACGCACAAACAGTATTTAGTAAAAGATACAAATAAATGTTTGTCAAATATTACGCTTTTTATTTATTTCATATTTTTATAATATTTTGTAAATACTCTCACATTTCAGTTACGCTAGTATTAGTTTTCATCAAAAGTTTATTAATTACATCTATTAGATTAATTAATTTGCTTAACAATTTTAAAAGGATAATGTTAATAAAAAGATTAGTTTCTCTTCCGTGTCCGTGTGTGTGTGTGTGAGATAGAGAGAGTGTGTAATTGCAAATGCAGTATTTGTTTTGTATTTCTTAAATGTGAAGAATGAAAAGCCTAAATTTTAACATAATAGTAAAAATATTATTCTGAACATGATTTTATATAGACGGTTGCAACAAATCATAGTTTGTCCAAAAAATTGTGTTACTTAAGTGACTTTCCTTTATGTTGTCTGAATACTATCACAAGTCATTTTCTATATGTGTGCGATTGTTATCATAGTCAAATTAAATTCAGGTTAATTTTCTGGCACAACAGTTGATTATTATTTTATCAAATATATACATCCCCACTCACAAAAATGCATATATTCATGGTCATGATGAAATATATTGAATAATATTCAATTTATAATCAGCTTCTTTTTCCTTCTAATTAATATTCTGATTGGTTTATTGTTACTTCCTTCAATATAATAAGTTAAGTGGTATTAAATTATTTTTTAAACATTTAACTAAACTGTGAAATCAGTTTATGTAAATAATGCATTTTATTCGTGTTTGGAAAAATATAAGGTATGATTAAGGAATTTTCATATTTCTAAAAAAGGAGCATTGCACAAGAAAAACTTCTATGAGTGCATTACATTTTTCACAAGAAACTTAAACAATTTATTATGCATTATACATGAACCTGTTGATGAACTATTGTATGCTTAGTATCTTAGATAAAAACAAATCTACGTAAAAAAATTCAATACGCTTTTTCTAAAGCTCTGCTCTAGTCGTGTAATTAAATTCCAGCCTGAAATAGGAACCTGTTTTCTGTAGTCTGTTTTGGTGCAAACCTTCAAAGAAAAAAACTCTTAATCTAATATCGGGAACCTGTTGTTCTGTTCTTTTTCATTCCGTAAAAGAGTTGGCCGGAAAATAACGGGGATGAAGTTTAAATATTTTGATCTAGAAACATTTGGAAGAGAAGTGTGATTATAAGCTTATTGATAGTTTCAGTGTGTTGTAGTTAGAAACTTCTCATTCGTAATCATAAAAGCGAAAATTAATTAAGAAGAGACTGCTAAAATGCAAATATTTAAGTAGAAATAATGATTTTAATAAAATATAAAAAATAACGTATTATTTATTGGGAATGGTTTAACTATCTAATTGGCTATCATGTAAAAATATATCAGGCATTTAAAAGTACTTATTATTTTTTCGTGCCGATCAAAAAGAAATAAAAATGAACAGACTGTAAATGAGAAATGAGTGTACTCCAACTGCGCTGATGAAAATCCCCCCCCCGGGTGCATATAAGCAAAATGTACACTGCTAGAACAACGGCTTAAGTTTGGCCAATGACAAACCAGATAAGGATCACCATTAACTCCGCCCACATGAGTGTGTCACATTTCTGACGTTTGTTTACATTCTGTTATTCGGCGTTAGGAAGTGCGTTAATTGAATGAAAAACATTTTTACTTTGCAACGTAAATCTGTTCTAGTGACACTATTTTTTAAATTTTCCTTTAAAGTATTATTTCCTTACTGTTCCAGAAGGAATATAAATTTATGTCTCAAACATTACAAAATTTCTCACTATATGCGTGAGTGTGTATACACACGCATGCTCACATACATATATTTTCAATATATAATTAATCATATGTGAATTATATCTATCAATATGTGTGTGTTTTATGCATAGAAATATGAGTGTGTGTGTATTCAGTTTTCAGAATGTCAGATTTCTAGCAAATAATCTACAAAGCTTTTTTCTCTTAATTTTTCCCATCTTCACATTCAGATTTTTAAATACTTAAGATGAATATATTCATATTTAATATTTCTGCACAACTTGATTTATCACTTTAAAATGCATTTATTTAATTTTGGATAACGTGGGATGTTAATTCCAGTAGTATATGGTTTTTAATAGTAGAATAATTTCTCTAAAGAAGCTTTTGTTTGTTTTTATTTTTTAATTCCTTTATAAGAAAATTACGTAATAATATTAGAAATAATTAATCTGTTACTCCTTACACATGTCTGAAATATGTTAACAGAAAATTTTCATTCAATAGCTTTATAAATTTATTTTAAGCAGTATTTTAATTTAATAAAGAACTAGTGTTGATAAGTGAATTTCCATTGCTTTCTGTATACATTTAGTTTAGAATTCAGTTTTCAGTGCATGTAATTATTCTCCTTCATGGCCCTCGAGCCCTCCAGTGGCCGAGAGGTAAAGTCGCTTAAAATTGGTAGTTCGGTTCGAGGTTCGAAGCCCGTGAATGGGCTGGCTGCATGAGTGTTTTCGTGGTTTTCTCCATGTGTAACATGTATACGAGCCAGTTTCCCTTAGAAAGTCCTCCACGAAGGCATCCCTCCCCTTAGGCAGATAGCCCTCGAGGCTTTGCCGTAATTAAATAACCTAACCTAGCCTTCATGGCCCTCCCCACACAGCCCAACAGCGGCTGAGTGGTAAAGTGACTGGAACGCTGATAGTTCGCTCTGAGTTTGATTTCAGTTGGACAGGCTGGCTGCATGAGCACTTACCTGGTTTTCCACATGCGTAACGTGGAGAGTTTTTCCCTTAGAAAATCCTCCACAAAGACATACCTCCCACATACACCTTGTATGCTTTCCATAATCAAACAAACCAAACCAACCCTCCAAGCAAAACAGCTCCTCAAAAGAAATTCTTCATATCTGTCAAGCAAATGACATTCGTTAATGTAACAAACTGTAATCATACATCCTAAATCAAACTCAGAAGTTGTTATTAATTATGCTTACAGAAACAAAGTACAGATTTTGTTGATTAATTTGCATTTTTAGAAATAGTTGAATAAATTTCTGACCTTTATTAAATACAGTGAACTCTCTCTAAGATGACCACTAGCAATTCTACATGATTTTAATTTTGTGTAAAGCTTGTCATTTCAAAAAGAAGATGTTCAGTACCAGAATTTGTGTATTGAGGAGAAGTAGTCAGTTTCAGAAGTGATCACAAAGAAAAAGTTTACTGTATTAAAATGATAATATGTTTCTAACTTTTTTGCAGGGTTTGATTTGGTTTATGTGATTTATAGCAATTTATAGCTCGAGGGCTATCTGCCTAAGCAGAGGGATGCCTTCATGGAGGACTTTCTAAGGGAAACTGACTTGTATACACATTACGCATGGGAAAACCATGAAAACGCCCATGCAGCCAGCCTGTTCGAGGGATTTGAACCTCAGACCGAACTACCAGTGTTCAGCGAATTAACCGCTTGACGCTGGTGGGCTTTATCTAAATAGTCCATGTTAAGATTTAATCTAGGAAATGAATAATGTTGAAGCTGAAATTAAAATTACATAAATTTGAATATCATGTAATGTTAATCTCAAATTTCGTTTCCTGGACACACTTGAACTTTCGCCTGCATTAGATACACATTTCATATCAATCTTTACATCATTTGCAAAGGCACTGCACTTTATCATTTCGTTGGCACTCCATACATTCCTCATTCTATGAACACAGTTGAACTTTCGTATGCACTATCACACATATTTCACGTTAATATTTCACATTGCTTGAAAAAAAAAAAAAAAAAAACACACAGCATTTTAAACATTTTGTGATATATATTTTTTACATTAGTATTATTCTTTTACGTACTCATGCATGTCTACTCTTTCCTAAAATATCACCACAGATGCGATTCCAGGCAATGAAAATTTGGCACTTCAAAGAAGAAGACTGGACAGACATGTAATGTATGTATCCACGAGTGGTTTGGGTTTCATTTTAGTTTAGTATGGCAAAGTACACTAGGTCTATCTGCCTGTGGGAAGGGATGCCTTTGTGGAGGACTTTCTAAAGGAAACTGGCTGGTATACACTTTACAAATGGGGAAAACCACGAAAATGCCCATGAAGCCAAAGAATTTGCCTGGATTCGAATTCAGTGTTCAAAGATGTTACCACTCTGCCACTGGTAGGCCTATGCACATGTGTATAAGTGTGTGTGCATACACACACGTAACATGAATACATCCATCCATCCATACAAAATCTGGTTCCGAAAATAGAATAGTACCTTTTAACCATATATCTTACAGTTTTGATTAATTTTATGTACTGTCATCAATAATACATCTTATTAGATATATCAATGCATCTTATTATCATTAATTTCTTACTAACAATTCAATTTCAATTGCCATGAGTTGATGCATGATTCGTACATATATAATACATAAGTTGTTTCAAAAGATCACAATATAAGTTACATAGCATATTTACAATAATTATTTATTACTCATACATATAATGTATAAAATCAGGCAGTAATTGTAAAAAAATACTTTTAATGAAATTGGAAATAAATGAAAATATAATAATCTGCATGTCATTACAATTTTGAAATGCACAAACTTCACAGTTGAAAATACATACTAATGTAAGAAAATCAATATTAAATGCTTTTTCTCAAAAGAAAAAAAAATTGCCTGTTCAAGACATATTTTATCAAGTCCAACCATCAGTGGAAACCCAGGTAATCAGTCTTTAATACGACAAAATGTAAGATTTGAAATACAACTTTAAGTTATTTTTTTTAATCCATTCAGTTTTGGCTTATGTAAGTTTCACTGTATTTAACTATATGTAAAGAACTATAAACACACATTCACACAATTCACTTGAAGGTATGTTTCCAGGAAATAAAAGTATACTTATTGGATTCAATTCAACATTACACCTTAGAACACGTAATGATACCTCATTGTTAGACATTTCCGATAGTCTTGAAATAGCATAACTGGTAAAATATCTTTCTAAATTCAGTTCTTGTTAAATTATGTTCAGCATCATTTAGCATTTGCAGTTTTATAACTAAATTAGATTTCAGTAGGTCTGTTAACTAAGCACTTACAGTTATTCACTATTATTTTCTTAACATTTCAACAAAACAATGAACTTCCTTTCTGAGAATGCATACTGAACAATGAAAATTCCAAATATTATATATGCTTTATCAGAACTATAATGTCACTTAATAGTGGTTTTTTTAAATTGAATTTGATTAATTCAAGCAATTCTCTTGAAGGTATGTTTCCTGGAAATAAAAGTATACTTATTCAATTCAGCGTTACACCTTATAACAGGTAATGATACCTCATTGTTAGGCATTTTCAATTGTCTTGAAATATCATTATTGGTAACATATCTTACTAAATTCAGTTCTTGCTAAATTTTGTTCAGCATCATTTAGCATTTGCAGTTTTATAGCTAAATTAGATTTCAGTAGGTCTATTACACTAAGCACTTACAGTTATTCAGTATTATTTTTTTTTACATTTCAGAAAAACAATGAACTTCCTTTCTACGATTCCAAATATGATATATGCTTTACCAGAACCATAATTTGTCAGTTAATAGTGATTTAATCTTCATAGATAAGCATATCCAACAGTCTTGAAATATCAGAGCTGGTAGCATATCTTAAATATATACAGTTCTTATTAAATAACATGTTCATCATTTAACTTCAGTAGTTTCACAGCTAAATTACATCCCAATATGTTCATTAGAGTGGACACACTTTTTCATCTTTTATACTCTTTACGTTCTAATAATGAAATGAGGTTTATTTCTAAGAAAGCATATTGAATCCTGTAAAGCATATTGATTTCTTAATCAAAGCACAATTAATGTTGTAAATATTCAGATAGATATATATGAAATGTATTTTAAGGATTTCTTGACACATACTATGTCAATTCACTGCAATAGTTACTGGTGGCATTTTGATTCAAAATATTTACTGCATTAATTACTGACAAAAAATAGCACTTGGATTCACTAACTTAATATTAACTTCACTTTGTTTAATTCCCGCAGGTACATTTTATATAGTAGATGATTTAAGTCATTATCACTTAAAAGTTTCTGATTATCAATACGCAGAATAATTTGTAAATCACACTTTACATATAGTATCTTCCAGCCATCAGTTACTTCTATCTGACTAGATCTAATTTTGTATTGGAACAGTAGAATAATCCTTAATATTCCGAAACAAACATTAAGTCGTTATATACAGATATATACGCATATATATACACTTTTATTCCGAAAAACTAAATGTACATTCAAAAAACGCACTTCGTAACTTCCGAACAGTAGAATGTAAACAAACGTCAGAAATATGACGTCACTCATGTGGGCGGAGTTAATGGGACCCTCATCTGGACTGTCATTGGCCAAATTCAAGCCGTTGTCCTAGCAGTGTACATTTTGCTTATATGCCCCCCGGGTCGAGCTATAGTCCAACTGCGCCAATCAAAATTTCTTCCCCCCTGCTGCCTACAGGGTTACAATTTAAATTTTCGTGCCAATTGTAGCCAAGAGGAAAATAAAAATAAATAAATAGAATTACATATCACAAGAACAAGTAAAAAATATCTAACAAGCAGGCTAATTACTTGAATAACAGTAATAAATGCGAGAGCTAACAAAGAAAATAAAAGGTAACATACATATTAGCATTACAAACATTTTTCATTTATGATAATAATATCTCATAAATTAAATAATTATAAAGCACACAAATTATATTTTTAATAAATTACATCAATAATAGTCAAGATGTCTGAACTAGACTGGAAAATTTAATAGAGTGCAAAAAATTATTCCATATCAAAGTGTATTAAAGTGTGCTAGAAATATTTTTTGTTAATTAAAGCAATCATGCAAATGTTTACAGAAATTAATAGTTAATTTTTTTTAAAAAAAAGCTTAGCAAGAAATCTATTATAACAACATTACTATGCGTTTGGATCACTGACGTATAAAATGTAAATAAATTTAAATTATTATGCTAAGAAGTTTTTCTAAAATTTATCTAGAAGAAAAGAATTAGATAAACAGTACTGCAAATTAATATAATCAATCAGGCCTCTCAATAAATAAAAGCTTATTTTTTAACCAAAAACTAAAAATTAGGATGCAAAAGTTTGTGTAATATACTTGGAAATATCTGAACATATAATTAGTTAGAAATATACAATTAAATTAATAACAAGCTAATTAACAGTGACATTAATCTTAATTTCATTCAATCTAAAACAAGCAATCGATCAGGAGCTCCGCATAAGTGAAGTTTTAATGCTATTTTACGTAGATGTGCGTATAAAATAAAAGTTGCACTTGTGAAACAAGTGAATAATGTACTGATAGCCAACAGAAATTAAAATACAGTGGTTAAAAATATAACAACTTGTCAGAAGGTATGCAAAGTTGCCATGGCTAGAGAAATTGAATGATTATAGAAAACTCATAAAGTTAAGCGCTACAGTGTGAAAATAATAATGTTAATGGAATAAACATGTTAAGAAAATTAGATGGAGAAATAATCCTTAATTTATTGATATCCATATAAACTCTATGCTTTTGGAAAAATGTTACATATAATTTGCACCGAGGTATCAATCACCGAAACTGAGTTAATTTCCTTATTTTTTCTTATTAGAGGGATTTGTAAAAAGATATGCTAAGGTAAAAATTTTTGCAATACTTTTAATGAATAAATTAAAAAAGTATTTTTACTTCATGAACTGAAATTTTTACGCTACATTTTTATACAGTAAATAAGTACGAAAAAAAAAAAAGAGCTGGGGGATCACTGGGACTAGAAACTCGGGTCGAACTACCAATGTGCAGTGACTTTTCCACAAGACCATTTGAAATTAGACTGAACAATATATCAAAGAAAATAGAAGATACAGCACACGTAAGAACAAAAGTGGGCTGAATTAGAGATTTACATGTTTGGTGAATGAGTTAAACTTACCTGTATGCCATTATGAAATTTTAGGAATGTAGTATAAAAGCATAAGTGAAGAAGGCAATGGCAATCTAAATCATTGTAATCTAAATGTATATTATTATGAGTATCTGCTATTAATTTCAATACTGCTGAAAAAATTGTAAGTGAATTACATTATAAATCACATGAATTCCTTGCATTATAAATTACAACAGTTAGAAATATTATTAGCGTGATTTAGCGACCATCTTTGTTAATAAATAATTTAAAGTAATTAATTTTACAAATAATTCAGCCTGAAACTAGGTTGGAAAATAAGCTACATGCTGAAGATTAAGCTTTGCCAAGGTGTTAGAAACATCTTCTGTTAACTAGAGTTGTAGTTGTGATGCAAGAATTTGTATAAATTATCATTTAAATATAAATTGGCATAAATACAATACAAAGTATATAAATTCTACATGCATGAAAACTTGAGTACAGTGCAACAATATGTGAAAAAGGAATGGATTAAAAGGGAACTGAAAATCCCAGGATATAAATATAAGGGAGTTTATTTTTTTAATTTTTTTTTTTTTTTTTTTTTTTTTTTGTTAATTATGAAAATTCTGCTGACGCTCATAATTATTAATTTATTAATTAAATGTGTATTAGAAATTAAATGTATGCAAAGTACATCAGATGAAAAACAGAATAAATATTTAAACGTTTCTAGTATTAAATATGGAATTTGTAACAAAGTTAAATAACCTTAAAATAACTTCAATAATTAAAAATGGAAATTTTAATACGGGAATACATTGCAATAATATTAGTGTGAATTTAGGACGACTTAAGAAGTCTAATTTTTAGATTTGGAAAAGATAATTTTTATAATTAAATTAGAACTGTTTACCTAAAATGGTAAATTTGAAAGTTAAAACCATTCTGCTATCTAAGAAGATTTGTTAATATTTATCTAGACAAGAAACTTATTTAAGGTGAGTTACAAATCCGATATTTGATACGTTGATTATGTATCAGTTTTGTCTATGTCATTAATCTATCAATTTTACTATTCAAAACTGATATATATATATATATATATATAACTAAAATCTACAACTTGGAAAGTTTTTAATTCTTACAGAGAATAAAAAAGATCTGGCTCATCCTTCCTTTAAGCATCATGAAACTTTAAAATGAGTGTAAAAGAAATTTATTTTTTAGCACCCGCCAGACTTTAAATTAATATTTGTTTTACATGCACAGTTTTTACAATATTGATAAACGAAAATAAAGGCTTGCAGTCTCAACAGAATGTCCCATTAATGGCGATAAACGACTTTTTGTAGCACCCAATCTTCCTGGAAAGAAATGGGGGACAGGAAACGTCGCGCAGTTCGTGCATTAGAAAAGAGGGGGACGAGGATTTTCTATCAAATTCGGCGCAGTTCGTACCCTACCTGAGAAATATACGCATATGAGAAATATACGCATAATAAGAATGGTTACAACGACTGAAATTTTGTTCACTCCTATCTCCGTGGGTTATTTTTTAATAAGAGCTATTTTTCAATAAAAACGAAAGAAATAAAAAGTTTCCCAAAAATCATTTAAATCTTGAAATTACGTGCAATTACCAATTTTTCTGCATAATTTTCTTTTTAAAAATATCTGATGTGTACACCGTATGACTTCCTTATATGAAATATTAAATTAAACGCAATTTTTCTTGCATTTCATTTAAACTCATTTCCTCAAACTTCATTAGACATATATTTCTCATTCAATTCAGTTCTCACTTCGCGGCATGGGAAAAATACACAAAAACCTCAAAATATCTTCATTAAAAACTGAAAGATATACAAAAACTTAAAACACCAAATACAGTTAAAATTATAGTTTCTATCCAAAAACAAGCAATTCGGCAAGCGGGCAAGAAGGCGGATTTTTCGGTGCACAAAACTAAAAGATTCCTTTTCGACCCACTCGGCAAAAAGGCACTGAATTTGCAGAGAAACATAATTCTTTATTCTATTAAGTTTAAAATGTAAACAAATTGGCTGCTATGGTAAAAGAAATTAGGATTAGCCGCACGTAAATAACTTTTAAATTGTTGATAATTCTGCAACTATTGCACACCTAGATACATATATCACAATCCTAGATACATGTATCAGAGTATTTCTGAGACTACAGTTCTTAAATTGAGCTTTGCCTTGGTTATCCTTAATTAGCCTCCTCGGTTAGTCTAATAAATAGTCCGAAAACGAAAATAAGCTTCAAAACCAGAGGCAAGATGTATTCCTACCACGTGTGCATGTTGCTGAAAATAATAGCATATTACTTCGGCTATTAAGTTGCAAATGGTAATAATAGTGATAATAAAATAATACCTTACAGCACTGAATCCAGAAGTAATTTTATTTTCATTACTGCAAGCGACTCCCATTATTCATGCAATTTAACTTCACTGCCCAAAAATATGAACTGGGCTCAAGAACATGAAAATGAGCCTCGAATGAGTGATAGAAACTCACATAAATACTTCCTGCGATTTAATTTGCTGTATGTTGCGATTAGAATGACCCTAGACTACACAGAAGCAGAGAAAATTAATACTAGTAAACCTTCAATTCAATGATTTTTGTACATAAAATGTTTGACATTTATAATCTATCTAAACGTAACTGTAGATCATGTGTATTTTCCCATTGTAATATATCCCCTCCTGTAAATCCCTTCTATTAGGATGCCAGTTCTAAAATTCCAGATTATCTAGATTCTTTAAGAAAATTATGTGAATGAAAGAGAATAAATTTCAAATATCACATTGGCCTTCAGTTTCCTTACCTTTTAATTTAATCTAAATGTTGTGGAACAACAAAATAGGATCTAGGATGAATACGGTTTGACTTAGAGATTTATACTAATCTAATTTTCGGAGATTATGTTTCAGCAGGTCATTTTATGTTTGATATAAATTCTCAAATAAATTTTAAAATTACAGAAATATCTGAACCTCGAAAAATCTGAAACTAATACGTAAAAATTGCCTGAAATCATGTCAAACCTAACTTAGGTATAAAACTTGCATAAAAAGGGATTCATATTTTGCCAGATTCCTTATTAAATTTTGTGCAAGGTATTTGTGCATTAATGTGTTGATATAATATGTTTGCAGCAAGAACAACTATCAGTAAATTGATAAGACAATTGCATAGCAGTCGTTTCATGCCTGATACTCTTCTTGGCTAATAGAATAAATCTGTTGAATGCTTTATAAATTTTACTTCCTCTGTAGGAGTAAAAATAATACGAAGCGGTCATAATTAGTTTTCATTTCACTGTTTTGTCTAATAACGAGCAATCAAATCAAAACGCATTGCGACCTTTATAACATTTGTTCATTTGTAGGAGGGTGGGATTCTTCTGTGTGGCAGGCAATTTCAGCTCCAAGGCAATCAGGGTTGAAAGTAGAGAACATTGACATTTTGGCGTTAATTGCTCGCCCCGAATAATAGAAAACCTGCATCTGGAGTATTATCTAAAGAAATGTCTGTCAAAATATTTTATCGGAACAGAAGTAGTATTCATTATTCAGTGATAGATTTCTAATGGTTGTTCCGGAGGAAGTCACATTCTAACGGCGCGTTCTGTTAAACAGTCGTGTTATCGGGTTTGAACTCTGTTTCTCTCTTTTAATACAAGTATATTGGTAGGCAGGGCGAGATACATTTTCTTCTGTAAGCTTATGGTATCGGAACCTAGATCTCTTTATGCAAAAATTGACGTGCATTAACGATCCTTGAAACAGACCAGTTTCTCTTCGATAACTTTCCACATATTGAATACATATCGATTATATGCTTTGCCATTATAAACACATATCTCATCTAGACGCAAGACAAACACGTCGACGTGGAAAATAAAACAGGCAAATCGGCAACTTTGTATTCGGCGTAGATTTCGTAAAATCCCAATCGATTTCGAGGGCAAAACGGGTCTTCCCTTCATCAAAAAAAAAATTCAAAAAATTCTGCAAAAGCGAAAAATTTTCCATTTCCATTTTCCGCTGTTATACTGGACCCAGCCTGCGTGGAATGCAGGCTTTTTGCCAGTTGTCGTTTAATAAGGGTTCCTGGAAGTACTAAAAACGGAACAAAGGTGTCGCAGAGACAAGATGTGAAAATAAGGGAAAGTGTAGCACTTTGCCACTAAAGAGTGTAACATCGTGGGGTGGTGTAAAATACAAATCAGATACAAATATGCAAAAAAAGTTGAAATGATGAAAGTCAAAAATAAAATATAATTATTCAGAATGAAGTTCCATAATTGAATCTTGGTTAAATATGAGTATTTACAAATATACAATGTTAGCGTAGAAAGTCAAAAGTGGAGCCATGTCATGTGATGGCTAAGAAAACTTGATTTTTTTAAAAATATTTGTCATTCAAATAATGAAAACATATTTTTCTCTGAAGGGCAAGAGTTCCAGTCAATGGATTTCACAAGAGGTTTTCACTAACAGTTCGTGAAATTGCTGGAAAGTCCAAAATTTATGAGCACTGGGCGTGGCATAGCACAGAGTTCATCAGTCTCAGTAGTGCTCAGTTGACAGAAAATATGCAGTTGTAAATAGCTTATTGAGGAATATATACACATTGGATAGAATAAAATAAGGTTATAAAGTAAAATAACCAGTAAAATATGTACAGATATGTGCAGTCATTTCAGTAGCACTGAGTGATCCAAAGCAGAGATAGAAATTTTCTAGGCATTAGGGATTTTAAAGGTATTAGATTGGATAGGAATTAAAATCATTGACTAAACAGGATAAAATTTTGTGAATGTGAAAAGCTTCAAGAAATTAGCAGAATCAAAATCAATATTGTGATTGGTGTTGGTGTATTTAATTACGGCAAAGCATTCTAGGGCTATCTGCCTAAGGGGAGGGATGCCTTTCGTGGAGGACTTTCTAAGGGAAACTGGCTCGTATATACGTTACACATGGGGAAAACCACGAAAACACCCATGCAGCCAGCGGGATTCGAACCTCGGACCGAACTACCAGTGTTCAGCGACTTTACCGCTCGGCCGCTGGTGGGCCAATATTGTTATTGAATTTCCAACTATGATTAGCTATTGAAGATTTGTTAATTTCGCCTCTTCGGACGTATCGCTATCGGCTCTTCCACTGGTCGCCTGTAGGGTATAAACATGATCGACGTTCGCTTTTGCAGAATTTTTTGTTCCTGATGAAAGGGGACCCGTTTTGCCCTCGAAATTGATTGGGATTTTATAAAATCTACTCCGAATACAAGGTTGTCGATTTGCCTGTTTTATATATCTCATCTATTTATGGGTGGAAAAAATAGTGTAATATCCAGCTTAGAGACTTTTCTTGCATCGAAATGAAAGATGATATTCACTGGACAGTTAATCATCTGCAGCTAAATTGTAAAAGTTCTAACAGATTTGGGATTTCGTTATTAACTGCTAGTGAAGTTTATCAAATGGATACAAGTATGGAACTTATAAATATAAAGAATCAATTTAAAGAGACATGTGAACGATCTATGAGAGAATATTCCTATAATATAATATAATATGAGGCAAAAAACATTCTTTATAAGATATGGATGTATTTTGATGTTATTGTCAAAACGCTTCTTTTTCGTGTTGTTTTATTTTGGGTGGAAAATATCATTATTACCTTAAAAATTTGAAATTATTATTATGGAAACTGCTTGAAAATATCCTTAACAGTTTCTAATTAAAATCATTATTTTTTCCCTTACAGTTTACATGATTTCAAAATGAGTTATTCTACAAGCCCAAGTTATGACATTCTTGATTTCCAAATGTGGACTTGAAGATATTAGAAAAAAGATCTACCTGTCTTTTCAATATCCACATCCTTCTAAGATTCTGAAAAAGATGCACATCACCTGTTACAGTCAGTCATTGTCTTCCTGTCCTTCAATGGAACATGCCTTTTCATGATGTAGCAAGTAGAACATATAAACATATTGAAAACTGATACAATGATCCTTCTCAAGCTTGTTATAACAAATACATGCAAGAGGACAGCAAATATAAAGATGAAATTCTAAAATATTAAGTGAATATTCATGTAGGTGTAGGTGAATTTAGTTTAGTTAGAGTCATTAGTGGCTTGTAAGAGTAAATAATCATGAGTAATTGCATATAAGGTTCATCACTAGTTTAATAAGTGGTTTTTAATCTCCTTTAATCTCCTGCAGAACTTAATGAGTTCCTATCTAATAGAGAATGTTTTAAATTTTAGACAGAGCTTAAGTTCTTAAAACAGCAATATTTGGCTTTTTCTTCAAATAAATGCATTTAGTCTGCTGCTGAACGCTCAATTAAGTATACTGTCCCTTGCCTCCAATTAAAGCAAGTTTGAACTTGGAAAAGCTTGCATTTGCTTCCAGTAGAAGACTCTGGTATCCAAATAAGGTGAGTCTCCTTATTTTCGTTAATAAGCTAATATTCATGATAATATTATTTTTAACTTTTTAAGCTACTTTTGTGGATTTATATTAGAATTAACTTGAATTAGCTGTGTTTGGTCTGCTGTTTTTGCTAGCTTCTATTCATTTGTGGTTTAATTTTAAAAACAGTACGTGTAAATAGTTGTATGTACACACTGCGCAAAAAAAAAAAAAATTAGACAATTCTATATCTCCCGTTCTACTGGGCCGATTGGCAAAATTCAATTTGCTTTTTTTTTCATGTCTCGAAAGCGCGACTTAGGATACATATTAGATTTATATATAGCATTATTCTAACATAGGCATGTTACATGTTAAGTATATAACAATATTAAGTATAGCATATAACCATTAACAAACTAAACGATGACCTTCTGTAGTCCATGAGAATTGGCGATGTGTATAAGTGTGTTCAGTAGTAAATTTGGTAGAGCACTGTATACAATATTCAAGAACAAATGTGTATTTATAAATGTGAACATAAACAATAAAACAATTAAGTAATTTGAAATATATATAGGTTTGCGTTGTGCAGTAAGTTATAACCCGTTCTTAATTTAGCTGATTCAGTGTTTAAGCATTAATTAAAATTAAAACAAAACAAATACTATGTAAGAAAAACATCTAACGTTTATTTTGGTGAATTAACTAGTATCAATATACAATGTGGGTAGGTGGTGGCTGGTCAACTATGTTAAAATAATTAGCTGAAGAACCAATAAAAACAGAACATACCTTTAACATTGATTAACATGGGTGATATACCACATAATTTTTCTTTGACTTATAACAGTTACAGCTGGCTTTCTAGTTAACAATTCTTCCGCGGGAAAACAACTTTTTCTCCCGCGAGATTTTGGGAACACTACATTATCTGCAAAATAAAAGACAGAGGTAAGTAAGTAATTCGCTCCACTGAGGACAGCAATCATCAACGCGGTCAGGCTCCCATTTTCCGCTCGGCCGTTTCCATCTGACAGATTTCCGGACTTCTGGTTCCAACATTCTTATTTCTGGAAAAAGAGACTTCGCTTCAACTTCGCTGAGGGTGGTTTTTCAATGTCGTACCTTGTCGTCTAGCCTCCGAAGTTCTCTCCCAAACTCAGAGGTGATACCGTTGCCAAACTCAAAATTTCAGCATTCAAAATTTCAGCAAAATTCAGCAAACTCAAAATTTCTCCATCTCAAAGAAGAAGCCACAAATTTATTCAGAAGGGACTGACTACAGACTAGCAATAATAACAAATTAGGCCCCTAATGCCTGTGATGGTTTCAATATTAGTCGAAGAAATTATGTCCCTATACTAGACAAGAGTGAAAGGCCGGGCATGTTTTTGTTATTAACTCTACATTCTGAGCTTTTCTATACCCATTTAATGTTTCTAAACATTTGAATAACTCTCATCGAGCAAGAATAATAATTTTATCATCTCCATTGCGTAAAGTGAAAATTTCAGGACGAATGCAGTTTTGTGCTTACGATAATATTTTTTGTTACAAGGCTGTTACCATTCGAATGTTATAGCAATTTTGCTAAAAAATGCTTATTCTCTACGGGTTTCTCTATGTGGCTCTTTATTATATTCTATAAACATCACTCTTTTACATATTTGACTTTCATCATTCTATTATCATTGTTATGTAAAACAATGGCTAGATTTCAGAGAATATTACTTGGAATATAAATCAAGATTGTAATTCTTATATCGATCTACTATTTTTATACGTCTCGTTTTACAAATTGCCGTTCCAAGTATCATCCCAGAGAGTCATCAAAGGTTATGGCATCATTAATAATTGGTAGAATGTCTTTTTGTTAGTAATTATGAAAATATCGACTTCTACATCTAATGCATCTTTAGATATTAGAGCAATATATATCCATTACTTTTATAGTTGCTTCACAAATAATGTTAATAACTGTTAAATTTTAACAGGGTATGTGAGAAAACAATATTGCATTCAATAAATATTACAGAATACAAATCACAGAGTGACCTACTATTTTATTTTACCTTGTATGGATTATATGTGGTTAATGAGAATATAAGGCCACAGGTCTATTACAAAATCCAGACTAAAATGACCAGATGTTTATCTGCTTAAATAAGCTTTACCGTGATAATATTCCGATCGGAAGAGTTGAGGTTCCCATCGTTTCCTCGTTTTGAAGATTTATTTTGTGATTAATCGTGTTATGGAAGTCCAAGGAAAAACTCATTTTGCAGCTGCTTCAACATAGATGATACTGCTTCAACATAGAAGAAAATAGAATTATTTCAACGGTACGGATCTGTTTCTGCTCTGCATCGTAAATGTTTAGCCATATTTCATCACTGGTGTTAGCTATAGAAGATTGCCTCCTTGAATAAAAATAAGAGAGCATTTTCTTTTTCAAAAGTATAGCGGTTGTATTCAAACATAAGCTAGGGCCATTGACACTCTCATGCCGCAATGTGGAAAAAACATTTACAGCTTTACATGGTGAAATGACATAAAGAGCTATGCGGAATTTCATTATAAGGCTTGGCTTCCGGGATATATATACAAAGAGAATACGAACATCTGGAAGATATCATTTTTTAAAGCAGAATCATAGGACTCAGTTACATATCCTGCATTACGTACTGACATTCGATGTTATCATTCAAACAATCATACTAAACAATTCTGTAGTGACGATTCCAAATAGTATGTCATGCTTCTTTTGTTTGCGCCTGCACAATAAAACTAAACAAGTTGAAAGTTTATCTTACTTTTTTTATTTAACTTCCATACGTATACATTTTTCTTTCAGATGTTGTGTGTATATGTTTGCTGTATGTATATATGTGCATATTACAGTACATGCATAAGTAATACAGATAGAAGCGAAACCAACGGAGAAATAGGTGTGAGCAATAATTTCCAATAAAATAAATATTTCCATAACAATTAGTGAGCATACCTTTAAT